>NC_053498.1:80301656-81761656 GCF_905171775.1 Rana temporaria
TTAGGCACTCCCCTCCCCAATACAGGGGACCAGTAAACCCAATTGCCAGATTGACTATTACTTATACTACTTTTTGTCATTTACCAATCTCTCACTAGGATACTTCAATCTAACCCATCCTCTCTTAATGCCCTACATATACTCTGCTGCCTTTATGCTAATTCTCCCCTGCTTATAGGGCAAGAGATACCACCATCCCGGTTCTCACTGAGTGGAGTTTCACTCTACTCTCTCTTCCCTCTTTCCTTCAAAACCAATAGTTTTTTCTTATTTACACAAACCAGTTACCCCGTATATTATAGAAGTTATTAGAGATGTTGTACATTCAGTATCTGTTATGGGTACTTACAGAATTTCTTTTTGGACGCGGGTCTCCATGGCACGGACAATACACGTGCCACACTTGGCTCCCCTCTGATCCTCGCAATAATATGCGAGGGCTAGACGTGGGCCCTTTTTCCCCTGACCGGGTACTTTTCTCCCGGTCACGGGCCAGTTCGGAACATTTTTTATTCATTCTAATGCTTGTTTGTTATTTTACCAGTAACATTTTGTTTTCTTTTTTGAAGGTAATCACTTTCCTGAACCCCTTCTTTCCTCTTCTTCCCCCCTCTGCACGGACTAGACCGGGTAATCGTTGTACAGGCTCACATGGTAAGATGTGCGGAATGGTTTGGCTGCCATGGCTCCTTTGAATGTACTATCTTTAAATGTGCAGGGTCTAAATGTTCCACAAAAACGAGTAAAGGCATTCAGATATTTTCAAGCCAAGAAAGCACATGTAGTATGCTTACAAGAAACCCACTTCACCCCTACCGCCACTCCTAAATTTTTTCATGCTTCCTATCCACAAGTTTATACAGCATCCGCTTCATCTAAAAAACGGGGCACCCTAATTGCCTTCCATAGGTCTACACAATTTACGGTAAAGTCTGAAATAAAGGACCCAGAGGGTCGCTACATTATACTAACAGGTCATATAATGGACGCTGCAGTAACTATTGTATCATATTATGCTCCCAATCAAAACCCACTCCCATTCATGTCGCACTTATTTCAAGTGGTAAACACACACAAATTTGGCTCCCTCTTTATTTGCGGGGATTCTAATCAGGTTCTCCTCCCTTTTTTGGACAAAACTCCCTACTCCCCTCCGAAAAAACAGGTCAAATGGTCCCTCTCCAACTTACTATCTAAGCACAATCTAGTGGACTCCTGGAGGGAAGTGAACCCCACCAGGCGCTCCTACACATACTTCTCAAATCCTCATCAATCGTCCAGTCGTATTGATCACATCTTTTTGACAATAGGTATGCTGCCGGAGGTATTAGACTCCGGCATCATTCCTATTCCTTGGTCGGATCACAACGCAGTCCTTACCACTCTAGCTTCGACTATACCCAAAAAGCATGATTTCACATGGTACCTGCCAGATATAATTCTCAAACACCCATCTTATAAAATGGTAATAGAGCAAAGCCTAAAGGAATACCTGACACTTAATGCAACCTCGGAAATCTCACCGCTAACACTGTGGGAAGCGCACAAACCAGTGCTGAGGGGAATAATACAAAAACAATACGGTATCCTTAAAAGGGAACGCAAGCAACTAGCAAATAAACTTGAACTAGAGCACAATCTGGCATTCATGGCCTTCCAACATAGTCATTCACCCAAAACAAAAGCCCGTCTCGACAAGGCGCGAATGGAATATGACTTATTCCTCACGGAATCTGCCAATAAATCCCTGTACAGGACAAAACACTTTTTCTACAAATATGCTAATAAATCAGGCTCACTCCTCGCAAGATCACTTAATTCAATTAATAAAACATACAAACCCATTCATTTAAAAATTGCAAATAATAACATTTCTAGTAATCCGATCAAAATAGTGCAAAAATTCAGTACGCACCTTAAAAAATTGTACTCCGAAAATAAGGTATTCAACTCACAGGAAGCTGATACCTTCTTTTCCGATTTACAGTTACCGCGATTGAGTGATTCCCAAAACGCACTATTAGACGGACCTATAACACCATCAGACGTTTTGGCGGCCATCAAAGACCTTAAAATAAATAAAAGACCAGGTCCAGACGGGTTTACTGCGCGTTACTATACAACGCTCAAGGAACAGATCTCATCCACAATGGCTGACGCATTCAATGATCTATTGAACCATAAATTCTTTAGACAAGAATCCCTCATGGCCACGATTTGTATGATACCCAAACTACATTCAGATGCTACCCTTAGTGAGAACTACCGCCCGATATCCATGCTCAACACGGACATTAAAATACTTGGCAAAATCCTAGCTAGCAGAATGAACAAGATTATTGGATCGCTGATTCATAGGGATCAAGTGGGATTCATGCCCAATAGACAAGCAGGGGATAACATTCGGAGGGCTAGTCTATTAGCACACATTGCAAGAAAGAGGAAAATTCCAGCATGCTTCTTATCATTAGATATTAGACAAGCCTTCGACTCTGTCTCTTGGTCATACCTAGAGTACTCATTGCTGAAATGGGGCTTTGGTCCCAACTTCATACGATGGGTTCTACAGTTATACAAAAATCCGAGAGCGTATGTCAAATACGCAGGATATAAATCAGATGCATTCTCCGTACAGAGAGGCACCAGGCAAGGCTGTCCATTATCCCCTTTATTGTTTGCCCTCCTTATAGAACCTCTGGCCCAAAAAATAAGAGCGGACCCCAAGGTGATGGGTATAGAATTGGGCGGTGTAAAACACAAATTATGTCTATATGCGGACGACATCTTATTGTTCCTCTCGTCTCCCCAAGTTTCTGGTCCCAACCTAACCCCAATTTTGCACCAATTTGCGTCTTTTTCGGGATTAGTGATAAATCCTAAGAAATGTCTGGCCCTCAACGTTTCACTTTCCAGCACAGAATTGAATGCGGCGAAAGTGGGTCTTCCCTTCGAATGGCCAGCCAAAAGCATCCCTTATTTAGGAATACACCTCACTGCTGATATACTAGATCTATACTCTTACAATTATCCTGCACTTTTGAAACACATAACAAGTCTTTTACACTCGTGGACCCAACTCCCCTTATCCTGGTTCGGTAGAATTAATGCAACAAAAATGACCATACTGCCCAAGCTCCTATATCTCTTTAGGGTACTCCCCATACCCATTCCATCGCATTTTCTTAGAATAGTACAAAAACGGGTCTCCACCTTCGTCTGGGGTTCCTCCAGGCCAAGAATCAAATCACAAGTCCTACATCTCCCCAAGACGGCAGGTGGGCTCGGTTAACCCAACTTTGCCCGTTATTACCAAGCAGCGCAACTGGCAATGTTAACAAAATATCATGCCAAAACTGAGGTGCCACTTTGGGTATCAATAGAAGCAGTGGAAAGCGACCCTATTTCTATATCTAATTTGTTGTGGATCTCTCCAAAGTTACGTAAGCATATTACTAACCCAGTCACGAAGCACTCGCTTTCCTTATGGGATGCACTTAAATCCAAACATCACCTATTGTCTCCATTAACCCCGTTACTGTCTAACAAAAACCCGGCATTCTACCCGGCTTGGGTCTTTCCCAGTTCCTTTAAAGAATGGGTGGATAGGGACTGCACACTCAAATACAAATTTTTTGATTCAATATCAATGACCCCCTTCCCAACTATGTGCACAAAATATGGGATACCATCGAAGGAAATCTTTAGATATTTACAGATTAAAAATTTTTTCCAACCCCCTACTAACTCAGCATACTTGCCGAACAAATTCACAATTTTTGAAAATGTGTGTGATAAGAATCCTCATGCTAGAAAAGTGGTTTCAGCCCTATACTCGCAGCTACTTTTACAATCAGACAAGGGGAAGCTATCATATGTCCGTAAATGGGAGGAAGACTTGGGCACAGAACTGAATGAGAGGGAGTGGGAGCAAATATGGACCAATACTAAAACAGCTTCTTCTAATGTGCTAGCAGCGGAAACGAACTATAAAGTAATATCTAGGTGGTACTTGGTGCCGACTAGAGTGGCCAAATTCTCTAGTAATTATTCTGATCAATGCTTTAGGGATTGTTCTGGTACGGGAACATATATTCATATATGGTGGTCGTGCCCAAAGGCACAGGTATTTTGGTCAGAAGTTTTCCAAACAATAGAAATCCTCACTAAAACTTCCCTCCCTATGGATCCTAAATTGGCATTACTTAATTTAAAACCACACAATTTGTCGCATATTCAATTCAACCTGATTAAACAGCTCCTTACGGCAGCAAAACAAACAATAGCGAAAGCATGGAGATCTCCTAATTTATTGATGAGCGAAGTAGTCAATAGAATGAACACAGCAATGAAGTATGCCAAAATGTCGGCCATTGAATTGGATACGATCACCAGATTTGAATGTATATGGGAACCCTGGATTAATCTCACAATGCAGAACACATTTGTTAATGCGGTCATGATGCCATGGTAGTCCAGCCATTGTATAGACAGCCTGACTTTTCTAACCAAAATACAGATGGATCCCCGGTCTAGTCCTGCAGAGCCCTCTATCCCTTCCTCCTTCCCTTACCTTCCCTCTTTTAATTTAATGCTTTATAATTTTCCTTTTAATTTTTTTTTTTTTCCTTATTACCTCGCATCTGCGACTTCTATTTACCTAAGATACTAGGAAAATACAACATCAACTAGATGCCTCTAACATCTTGGAAGCAGTACAACACCTGGAACGAAGTTCAAATATTACACAGCAAGACCTCTGATATCCAAAACATGTCCTGATGGACTTCTCTGTTAATATTTTGAATTTATTTTGATCGGATTTTCATGAATGATTTTCATATGTGATGTAGATGTTATGCTTCATTATATAATACTTCAGTATTTTCCTCTGTATACGCTAATACTATTTGAAGATTCTGTATACTTGTTGTTACTATTACACAATAAAGATATATTGACACGGAAAGAGTGTTCAACATAGGAATGAGTAGGTGGAGACAGACATGGAGGAGGAAAATCACATGGGGACTTGGGGTCATGGTAGGAGGGAGAAGATGACTTTCCAAAGAAACAAGTAGCTGGGGGCAGGCTTATAGACGTTTGCACGCATTTAAGCATGTTGAATCTTTTTTAGTGCTGAAGCACTCCTTTTCTACCTCTAAACGTCCCTGCCTCTAAACTCCTCTAAACACCTATGTGTGCATAGATACATAAACTAACATGCAGGGGTGTTTACAGGCAGAAAAAATAAAACGCCAAATCCCCTCAAGGTCAGCGTTAAAAATGTCTAGTGTGCATGAGGCCTCACAGTAAAAAGGTCAGGTCTGAGGAATGTAGGCCCTTTACAAGATTCAGATTTTTAAATATATAGTCTTATTTATCTGCATATAACATTCTTTTTCCCCCTGAAAATAGAAGGGAAAATTGTGGGTGAGTGTTATACGCCAATACAGGCTGCCTCGGAGGGGAAGAAGGGATGAGAAGCACCAGATTGGACCAGGCCAAATCTCTTGTATACTTGGCTCAGCTCAGCTCAATTTGCAGTCACGCCCAGTCCCACCTCTTGGATGGCTCCTAGCTCCTACCGGGACATTGGCATCACATGTCTCGGAATTGGAACAGTGTTTTGTCAATCATAGGAGGCAGGCCAGGAAGCGGGACTGGGCGTGAGCAGAGTACACAGGGGATCTGGCTCTGTCTAATCCGGCTGCTGATGAGCAATGGTGAGGCTGTAGATAGGCACTGATCAGGCTTTATTAATGGGCAATGGTGAGGCTGCAGATGGGCACTGATCAGGCTTCATTAATAGGCACAGTTCTTTATTTAAAATTTACGTTTTTTTTTCCTGAAACTTCCTTCTTAAAATTAGGGTGTCTGTTATATGCCTATACGTGTTATACGTCGATAAATATGGTACAGTAAAACCTTGGTTTGCAAGCATAATTTGTCCCAGAAACATGCTTGTAATCCAAAGCACTTGTATATCAAAGCATTTTTTTACAGGGTATAAAAGAGAAGAGAGGCACCTCTAAGTGTAGCAATAAGTTGCTAAATGTTGTACCTTCATTAAATGTAACCATATTGCTACACTTAGAGGCTCCTCTCTTCTTTTTTATAGTTGTGACATGCTACTCTTATATCAAGACATTGCTTGTATACCAAGGCACAATTAATTAAAACATTTTGCTTGTCTTGCAAAACAGTCTCAAACCGAGTTACTCTCAAACCAAGGTTTTACTGTACTTCTCTGCGCAACCTGCAATTAGTGTAACCCAGCGTATTACCTTAATTATTAATTATTAATTACAGCGTTATTAATAAACATTTTGCGTAAAACCAATTTCAATTTAAAGGTATTTAGTGCTTCTACCCAATCAGTCCAGCATCAATAGAGTTCATGGGTGCCTGATCTGCAGTCTCACATCTGTAGTGTATATCTAAAAAAAGTGATATGCACCACCATTTCTGCTCTTAATCTTGTTTATTGTAAAAACATACATACATACATACAATAGTGGTTATGACTAAAGCCGCGTAGGCTGAAACACGTCAACTCGCTGTATTTCAGACCTGTACACTGTGGTTTCTACAATAAACAAGATTTTAAGAGCAGCAACGGTGGTGTGGATCACTTTTATGGACAATACTAATAAAGTCTTCCAAATCAAGTCCTTTGTGATATAAAAACATTTGATAAAATAGGTCACTGTGCACATTCCCCATTGAAGGATCTTAATTAGCTCTTTATGGTGCCTCTGGACTTTTCCTCTGGAAATCCTCCTCCTGTTAGTTCTTATATTTGATACAAGCCATACACCACAACCATGATCAGGAAGCTCCTTAGCTAAACACAAGTTAAAACTGTTTCATAGTGTTTTACCTTTTTATATAAATGATGGCATTTAATTAAAAGAAATCACATTTACAAGTATAGTGCACTACATTGTCAGTGCACCACCATAGACCACTTTAAAAATGATAAGTGCATTGCCCCCTTAAAGGGTCACTAAAGGATTTTTTTTTTTTAGCTAAATAGCTTCCTTTACCTTACTGCAGTACTGGTTTCATGTCCTCATTGTTCGTTTTTGCTTTTAAGTAGCTGTAATTCTGCTGTGATCTTCACACTTCCTGGTTGCCTGTTTCCTTATAACCATCGTACTGGGAGCTTTCTCACGGTGGTCTAAGCTGTCATTACTGTGTGTCTAAAACTCCTCAGAACCAATCAGATTCATTTTAAAAACAAAACACTGCCCTGGATTTGTTGTTTTTGTTCTGCGAGTCTTCCCGACTCACCTCTCACCCGGAACTTCATGTATGTACCTTTTAAAACCGAAAGTGAACTAGAGGCACATTATATGATAGATTAAATTCAATTTTTAATCATTTTTAAAAGGAATCAGTTAACTTTTATGTCTCTATACCCAATAAACAGTCATTTTTTAGCATATTTATAAATAATACAGAGTTTGGGAATAAAAGTACTATTTTGATGTTTGCAGATAACACAAAGCTATGTAATAGAACAGGATGTCTCCAACTTACAATCCAAACTCAATGCACTGTTTCATTGGGCAACCATGTGGAAAATTAGGTTTAATTTTTATAAATGCAAAGTTATGCACCTGGGGGATAAAAAAATGCATGCATCATACATGCTAGGGGGAGAACAGATAAGGGAGTCAGTGGTAAAGAAAAAAATATATAAAAAAAAAGGGGGGGTTGCCATCCGGGACCCTGGCGACCTCTGGGCCCCTTACAAAAAAAAATATAAAAAAAAGGGGGTTGCAATCCGGGCCCCTGGGGACCCTCCGGGCCCCTTACAGGTGTACTGCCTGTACCCCCCCGATGGAGGCCCTGTTGAGAATAAAACTGTCTGAAGGCCTTAGCACCACTTTAGTGATGGTTTCCTGCAAGAGTTGGTTGTTGGACCTCCAGAAGTCCAGATGATCCTGTACTGCTGGAACTGAAGATTCCTGGGGAACATCAGACAAGAAGGATGGGTGAAATCCATAATTAGCAAAAAAAGGGGGTTTGTTTGATTGCAGAATGTATAGAGATGGAGGGCCAGATCCACGTAGCACGACACTTCTTTATGTCCGGCGTAGTGTATCTCAGATACACAACGCCGCTGTAACTTACAGCGTATTTCCCGTATCCACAAAGAATTTGCGCCGTAAGTTACGGCGGCGTAGTGTAACTGTGTCTGCGTAAGGGCGCGCAATTTAAATGGATGAGATGGGGGCGTGTTTTATGTTAATACGTCTTGACCCGACATAAATTATGTTTTTTCTGAACGGCACATGTGCCGTCCGTAGGGGTATCCCAGTGCGCATGCTCCAAATTAACCCATAACAAGCCAATGCTTTCGACGTGAACGTCATTCTACGCAAAGCCCTATTCGCGAATGTTTTACGCAAACGACGTACACAACGGAAAATTCGACGCTGGCCCGACGTCCATACTTAACATTGGCTATGCCTCATATAGCAGGGGTAATGTTACGCCGAAAAAAGCCTTACGGAAACGACGTAAAAAAGTGCAACGGCCAGACGTACGTTTGTGGATTCGCGTATCTAGCTAATTTGCATACTCGACGCGGAAATCGACGGAAGCAATCCGACGGCGTACTAAGACGTACGCCAGTCGGATCTAGCCCAGCTTCAGGCGTATCTTGTTTTGTGGATACAAAACAAAGATACGCCGGAGTAACCTAGCAGTTACGTGGCATATCAATAGATACGCCAGCATAACTGCTTTGTGGATCTGGTCCATTGTATGTAAATTCCGCTAACGGCAAAAGAGAGGCCCAGTCATCTTGTACAAATGAAGAAAAACATTGCAGATACTGCTTCAGGGTCTGGTTTGTCCTCTCTCTTTGACCGTTAGTCTGTGGATGGTAGGCAAATGACAAACAGTGCTTAATGCCCAGGGCTTCACATAAGGATTTCCAAAATCGGTATGTGAATTGCAGCCCACGGTCAGAGGTGATGTTAGCAGGAATATCATGTAGGCGTACAACTTCCTTGATAAACGAAGAGGCAGTCTCTGCAGGGAAAGGGGTACCTTTCAGGGGCACAAAGTGGGCCATCTTAGATAGTCGATCCATTATTACAAAAATGGTGGTGAACCCTTCGGATGGGGGTAATTCAACAATAAAGTCCATAGTGATCATAGTCCATAATTTTTCAGGAACAGGAAGGGGTTCCAATAGACCCCAAATCTTTGCTCTATCAGATTTATTCCGAAGACATTTTGTGCAAGATTTAACATAGTCTTTGCAGTTTTGTACCAAGTTGGGCCACCAGAAGGAGCGATGAACCAGATTTGAAGTCTTATAGGCTCCAAAATGCCCTGCCAAGGGGTGGTCATGTAAAGAACTGCCGTTCGTAGGTGCTCAGGAACAAATATCTGCTCACCATGTAAATAGAGCCTCTCTTTTAATTGAAGGTGGAGTTCCTGAGGTGGAGGATAGTTCTGGACCACTGACTTGATTTGAGAGATGAGATCACTCTGTAACAAAAGGAAATGTTTAGCAGGTAAAATGGTATCAGGTTCAAGGGGAGCCCTTAGTGTCTTGGAACATACGAGAAAGGGCGTCTGGCTTCCCGTTCTTAGACCCTGGCCAGTATGTAATATGGAAGCAGAATCTTGCAAAAAAGAGGGCCCATCTAGCCTGGCGGGGTCTTAGTCTCTGGGCTGCTCTTAAATATTCAAGGTTCTTGTGATCGTTGAACACAAGAATAGGATGGGCAGCTCCTTCGAGAAGATAGCACCATTCTTCCAAGGCAGGTTTAATAGCGAGTAACTCCCGATCACCAACGTCATGGTTCCTTTCTGAGGTGCTTAATTTTCTGGGAAATGGTAGGAAAGGGGAAATAGGGACGGATGGAAATGGGGAAAAGCAATCCCTGATTGTTTTCCCTTTCCCTCCTCTCTGCTTCCGCCCCCTCCCCCCCTACAAATTATATTGCCATCGCTATATTAGTTTGATGTTTGTTGTGATTGTTTTGATGTTAAAATAGAGGACTACTATTATAATAGATAGGATATTAGATCTAATAATTCTAGTAAAAAGGAAAATAAATGAAGAAAGAAGAGAGCACATGGAGGGAGAAAAGAAAGAAAGAGTAAAAAGGTTTTAATTGCTTGCCGACCAGCCGCCGTCATTCTACGGCGGCAGGTCGGCTCTCCTGGGCGAGAGCCCGTACATTGACGTCGGCTCTTTTTGCGGGCACTAGGGGCGCGTGCGTCCGTGAACCCCGTGCGGGTGCCCGGCGGGGGCGATCCCACACTAGGGGCGCGCTCGTCCGTGAACCGCCGCCGGGCACCCGCGATTGCTCATTACAGAGCGGGGACCGGGGGCTGTGTGTGTAAACACACAGCTCTCGGTCCTGTCAGCGGGGGAAAAGCTGATCTTCTCTTCATACAATGTATGAACAGAGGATCAGTGTTTCCCCTAGTGAGGCCACCCCCCCCCACAGTAAGAACACACCCAGGGACATACTTAACCCCTTCCCCGCCCCCTAGTGTTAACCCCTTCACTGCCAGTGGCATTTTTATAGTAATCCAATGCATTTTTATAGCACTGATCGCTATAAAAATGCCAATGGTCCCAAAAATGTGTCAGAAGTGTCCGCCATAATGTCGCAGTACCGAAAAAAAATCGCTGATCGCCGCCATTACTAGTAAAAAAAAATATTAATAAAAATGCCATAAAAATACCCCCTATTTTGTAAACGCTATAACTTTTGCGCAAACCAATCAATTAACGCTTATTGCGATTTTTTTTTACGAAAAATATATAGAAGAATACGTATCGTCCTAAACTGAGGAAAAAAAATGTTTTTTATATATATTTGTGGGGGATATTTATTATGGCAAAAAGTAAAAAATATTCATTTTTTTCAAAATTGTCGCTATATTTTTGTTTATAGCGCAAAAAATAAAAACCGCAGAGGTGATCAAATACCACCAAAAGAAAGCTCTAATTGTGGGGAAAAAAGGACGCCAATTTTGTTTGGGAGCCACGTCGCACGACCGCGCAATTGTCTGTTAAAGCGACGCAGTCCCGAATCGCAAAAAGTGCTCTGGTCTTTGGGCAGCAATATGGTCCGGGGGTTAAGTGGTTAATTAAAAACTGTTCAATAACATTAAAGGATAATGAGAATGTGGCAGGTTAAATCTTGATGGGCCGCAGATCTGGCAGCAGTAGTCCAGGATCCCCCCTAATGGGGACCTTACAAATAGTAAGTTAGACTTGAATTAAGTCAACAATAGTTTTTGTAGTGAGAAAGTAGAGTCCATATCGGGAGGAATAAGTGGTTTGTGTAGTGGGTGAGTGGCTTTAGTTTTCCTTTTTTTTTCTCCTAATACCGCGTACACACGATCATTTTTCAGGTTGTAAAAAACAAAATGTTTTAAAAATGTAATTTAAAACAATTGTGTGTGGGCTTCAGAGCATTTTTCGGATTCTGAAAACGGACAATTTTTTTCAAACATGCTCTATTTTTTCACAACGTTTTAAACGTTGTCGTTTTTCGGGTGTGTGGGCTTTAACGACGTGAAAAACCCACGCATGCTCAGAAGCAAGTTATGAGACGGGAGCGATCGTTCTGGTAAAACTACCGTTCGTAATGGAGTAAGCACATTCATCACGCTGTAACA
The DNA here is from genome assembly GCF_905171775.1 of Rana temporaria. Lineage (NCBI taxonomy): Eukaryota > Metazoa > Chordata > Amphibia > Anura > Ranidae > Rana > Rana temporaria. The sequence goes on from NC_053498.1 coordinate 80,313,321, forward strand.
GACAGAAAAGCGCGAATCGTCTTTTACTAACACAAAATCAGCTAAAGCAGCCCAAAGGGTGGCGTCATCCGAATAAAACTTCCCCTTTATAGTGCCGTCGTACGTGTTGTACGTCACCACGCTTTGCTAGAGCATTTTTTTTTTTAACGATCGTGTGTAGGCAAGGCCGTTTTCATGATGAAGTTGAAAAAAACGTTGTTACTCCTCGAGCATGAAAAATATCATTTTTTACAACCCGAATAATGATCGTGTGTACGCGGCATTACTCCCAGCTATGGGTGTGGTAAAATGTTGTTCCTTTAAGGCAGGGGTGGCCAACAAGTGGCCCGGGGGCCACATGTGGCCCGCTGAGACCTCTGATGTGGCCCACAACCTCCTGATCTGGAATGGCAGGTTGGCAAGCCCAGATCGCAGGTTGCGGAGCAGAGCCCTATAAGGCGATGCTTCCTCCACAGCGCTAGCTTTTGCCACAGGCGGAGTCTATGGCAAAGTTCAGCTAAACCGCAGGATAGACACAGTGAGTGTGGGTAAACCGTAGCACATCAGTGTGAAAGCAGTCTTGGGCCCTTTTCACACGATCAGCCCAACCAAATGGGACCCTCAATTCACCTCTATAGAGCGACAGATGTCCATTTACCCCGCCTACCTCCAATCTGAAAAACAGAAGGGAATTTGTCCCCTTCCATCTGGGTGGATCGGAGGGCCTATAGAGTAGTCGTAACCCTTCATCCACCCGCTCTGCTCATTGTGGCCCGCGACTGGTTACCAAGTTGCTTAAGTGGCCCTCATGCTTCAAAAGGTTGGGCACCCCTGCTTTAAGGCAAGAGACCTTGATTCTCCCTCTAAAAGATCACACATTTTAAATTTATTTCATAAACAGAAGATAGGTATTGTCTTGTTTTAAGAAACACATTTTCGTTCAGATCACATTCCCAAAATAAATAATAGAAATCACACTACGTAATCCATAACTCATTTCCATATTCTAAATCACGAGGAGTTTCTATTGCAATCCACAAAGATATACCCCATCAAATATTACAAAATTGGAAGGGTAAGGATGGCAGGTCTTTAATCATGAGGATCCTGCTATATGGAAAGATTTTTACAATTATCAATCTTTACTTGCCAAATTATGAACAAATTAAGATTGGGATAAAAACCTTTTTGGATGCAATGGATAAAGTGGAGGGAACGATAATAATGGGTGGAGACATCAATTTTATAATGGATACAAAAATAGATATTACAACTACTCATTTCATATAGGAAAAATAGTCGGTTAAAAGAGTTTAAAGATGTATTGGAAAAATATCAAATGATAGATATATGGAGGGCCCAACACCAGACAGAAAAAAAATTACTCTTATTACTCAAATATTTATAACTCATATCATAGAATAGATTATTTTTTTATTAATCAATCAGGTCTGATGATGACTCCCTCTACTGGTATGGGATTTTTTTTCTGGTCAGATCATGCCCCGCTATATCTGGAATTAGGGATAACCAAATTTAAAAAACCTTTAGGAATATGGAGGCTAAATGATAATTCAATCAAAGATAAAATATGCAAAAAGGATATTTGACAAGCAGTAAGTAAATTTCTTCAGATTCATGAAACAGACAATACCTAAATTTCCATGCAATTAAAATGTGTTCTGCAGGAACTGTTCATCAAACATGGAGCAAGATTGAAAAAAGAACAGAAAATATCTCAACTAATGGGGGAAATTTCAAGACTAGAAAATACCCATAAGCAAAGTCAATTTGTTGAATATAATAACTTTAAAGGATAAACGTATAGAATTACAAACCCTGTTTGATGATCAGTCCCTGCCGATAAGCGATAAAAATAGAGAATATTTGCCAGAACATTAAAACGGACCTCTATAGAGAGAAATCTTGAAACCCACCGGGGACTGACTTATGGTCCTATAGAAATATCCAAAACATTTCATACGTAATATTCTAAGTTATATAACATAAATACACAACAAGAAAATAAAGAAAGGGATAAGAAGGTGGAAGAAATTCGACAATATATTAAGGAAACATTACCCACATTCTCTAGAGGAAAAATAGTAGACCTGGAAAAATTAATTTCAACGGAATAAATACAACAAGCTATATCTGTACTGGTCCTGGGCAAAAGCCTAGGTCCAGATGGATATACACCGAGATTTTACACCGAGTATTTCAGGACATAATTACACCGATTCTGAAAGGACATTAAATTCTATATCAGCTGTGCAATTTTTTACACCACAAAGTATGGAAGCTCACATTACACTAATCCCTAAACTGGAAAAGGATCATACACTATGCAGTAACTATCGACCAATTTCCCTTACAAATATAGATATACGATTATATTCTAAAATGACTTCTAACAGATTGACACCTATTTTACCTAGACACATACATTTAGATCAAACTGGATTTACTAAGGGAAGAGAAACTAGGGAAAATATAATAAAAACTTGCACACTGGTAGAATATGCACAGAAAACCGCCATACCTGCATGTCTCCTATCAATAGATGTAGAGAAAGCAATTGATAGGGTAAGGTGGTGGTTTAGTTCAATTTAGGGTGGGCTTGGCAGGATTATGGCTTTATATAAGAACAAAAATAATAACAAATGGAATGCTCTCTAAAAACATAGAGATATCAAACGGAACCTGACAGGGATATCCCCTGTCCCCGTTGTTATATATAATGGCGATGGAACAGCTTAGTACAGCAATACGGGAAAACAAAGATATCCGAAGGATAAATATCAAAGGGAAAGAATATAAAATGGCAGTATATGCAGACGGTCTATTAATTTATATCACTAATCCTATTATAAAAATACAAAATTTAATACAAGAATTCAAACGATTTGGAGAACTAAGTAACTTTAAAGTTAATTATGACAAATTAGAAATGTTAAATGTTTCACTAATAGAAAAGGTACAGAAACTTCTCCAAAAAGGCTTTCCCTTCAAGTGGCAAAAAGAGGCAATCAAATATTTGGGAATAATGGGCCAGATTCACAGAACAAATACGCCGGAGTATCTACTGATACTCCAGCGTATTTTCAAATTTGCCGCGTCGTATCTTAATTTGTGATTCACAAACAAGATACGACGGCTTTTGGCAAAGATCCGACAGGCTTACAGCTTCGTACGCCTTCGGATCTTAGGCTGCAATACTTTGGCCGCCGCTGGGTGGAGTTTGCGTCGTTTTCCAGCGTCGGGTATGCAAATTAGCATTTACGGCGATCCACGAACCGACTCGCGTGCGTAACGTCGTTTTTTCCCGTCGCAAAATTAAGCAATCTTTTTCATTGCTTAACTTTACACCAGCCATGTTAAAGTATGGCCGTCGTTCCCGCTTCAAATTTTAAATTTATTTTTTTATTTTTTTCGGCGTAAGTACGTTACGCACATCGTCACGTCGGGGCGCCGTAAAACACGTCGGGGCGCCGTAATTTCGTGCAAAGCACGTCGGGAAAATTGCGAACGGAGCATGCGCAGAACATTCGGCGCAGGAGCACGCCTAATTTAAATGGTACACGCCCCATTTGAATTAGGCGGGCTTGCGCCGGATGTCTTTACGATACACCGCCGCAAGTTTACAGGTAAGTGCTTTGTGAATCAGGCACTTACGCTGAAAACTTGCGGCGGTGTAACGTAAACGGGATACGTTACGCCGCGGCGCAGGTACCTGAATCTGGCCCATATATCCCACATAACTTAAATAATTTGCAGGAGTTGAATTATTCTTCAATAATTCAAGAAATTATAAAATCACTTAAAAAAATTGGATGAAATAATTTATTCTTGGTTGGGAAGAATTAATACAGTGAAAATGGATATACTACCAAAATTATTATACATATTTCAAACAATACCTTTGATTCCCCCAAAAAAATCATGATGCAATTACGAAAATCTATAGGAGGTTTTATCTGGGCTCAAAAAAAACTTGAATAAAAATTGAAATCCTAATTAGAACAAAAAGAAATGCATCTTGCATTATCAGATTTTTCTACAGGTGGCATCACTAATTGGAATAATAGACTGGCACCAAAATATGGAAAATAAACACTGGGTTAAACTAGAAGAAGTTATTATAGGAATGCAACTTAAATCCCTTGCTTGGGTAAAATCCCATTTTCGACCCGAGAAAAAAGAAACTTAACGATTTTTGTATCAGCCACATTAAAAATATGGGATGCAGTATTAAAAAAAGGGAAACTTTCTATAATGATTGGACATATGACCCCATTGTTCTCCAATCCAGAATTTCCACTAGCTTTAGGAGCTACTAAGTTTTTAAAATTGGAATAAATTGGAGAACTCAAGGTTGGCTCAAATCCTAGAGAATGCTAAACTCACAAAACTACAGGATATAGGACCTGAACATAGAAATAAATGGATACAATACCATCAATTAAATACTGATAAAAAAAAAAAACTTTTAATAAATAGACCTATAACTAAATTTGAAAAAATACTATTAGAGCAGGGGTGCCCAACCTTTTGAAGAGCAAGGGCCACTTAAGTGACTCGGTAACCGGTTGTGGGCCACAATGAGTGGAGTGGGTGGATGGCAGCCCACTCGGCTCTATAGAGCCCACTCTACTCTCAGCACACCAAACTTGCAGGAAATAAAAGTCTATGGCTCAGTACAGGTAACCCACAGGTGCTCTTCTCTGCACCTGTAAACCAGTTTGAAAGCAGCCCAGTAACCACTGCAGAACAGATATGCCCATATATACACTGTGATTTTAGTAATACACGTTCCTTTAATAACAACAGTATTCTATTCCATCACAGAGCAGGAGGTCACGGGCCACTGGTTGGGCACCCCTGTATTAGAGGAATAAAAATCCACTAATAAATTGTCTAAGATATATAACCTGCTACTTCCCTCTGGACCTCTTAATGAGTTAGTAGGTATGAAAAAATGAGAAGAGTAAATAGAAAGCCCGATTTCAGAGATGGAATGGGAGAAGGCATTCTTAACAATACATAAAGCATCGGTAGCCGTTAAACACCAGGAAAGAAATTATTAAATAGTGATGAGATGATATTGGAGTCCAGTAGCCCTAAATGAATTAAATAAAGAGAACTCAGAGACTTGTTGGAGATGTCTTGGGAAAAGGAGGACTATGGCCCATATCTAGTATGAGTGTCATGTGATGAGGGACTTCTGGAATAAGATATTTAACCACTTAAGACCCGGACCATTACGCAGGTAAAGGACCTGGCCAGTTTTTGCGATTCGGCACTGCGTCGCTTTAACTGACAATTGCGCGGTCGTGCAACGTGGCTCCCAAACAAAATTGGCGTCCTTTTTTTCCCACAAATAGAGCTTTCTTTTGGTGGTATTTGATCACCTCTGCGTTTTTTATTTTTTGTAAACAAAAATAGAGCGACAATTTTGAAAAAAAAACAATATTTTTTTCTTTTTGCTATAATAAATACCCCCAAAAAAGATATAAAAAAACAATTTTTTTTTCTCAGTTTAGGCCGATACATTATTGGCCTTGCTCATCAAAGAGGTCTCATAGACCAAGACTTGTACAACTACCTTAATATTCGTAACCCAAGAACTGCAACTTTCTATGCATTACCCAAAATCCACAAACACCCTCTTACTCCCCCAGGTAGACCGATAGTGTCCGGCATAGGTTCCTTGACTGAAAATGCCAGTCGGTTTGTAGACTCCATCCTCATGCCCCATGTACTTACTTTGCCCTCGTATACCCGAGATACCCTGGACCTTCTTAAACAAATTGAGGATATGGTCGTGCCTCGGGATGCCCTCCTCGTGACCCTGGACGTGGAGGCATTGTACTCCAGTATCCCTCACGAGTTGGGCATCTCGACAGCACGTACCTTCCTCCGTGAACAGGACCATCACCATTGGAACTATATTGATTTTGTAATAGACCTTTTACGATTTATTCTTACACGTAATCATTTCGTTTTCAAAGAGTCCCACTTCCTCCAGGTGCAGGGCGTAGCCATGGGCACTTGCTGTGCCCCTGGCTACGCCAATCTGTACCTGGGGGGGTGGGAACGTGATATTTTTTCGGATGAGGACTTGTCGATGTACACTGGCCATGTGATCAACTGGCTTAGGTACATCGACGACATCTTCATCATCTGGTCAGGTACCAGTCCCCAACTATATCAATTTATCGATATTCTTAATGTTAATGAACGCAACTTAAAATTCACGTTCACTGCATCTTCAGACCAGGTCACCTTTCTTGACCTCACCATCTTAAAGGATGGCGATGGCAGAATTACCTCCTCTCTCTTTAGAAAGGAGACTGCAGGTAACACCCTACTACACGCCACTAGTGCACATCCAACTAACCTCCTTAAAAGCATACCTTATGCACAATACCTTCGTTTACGAAGGAATTGCACTATGACAAAAGATTTCCTGTTACAGGCTAACCTACTCAGGCAACGGTTGTTGTTGAGAGGTTACAGTAAATCCTTACTACGGAAAGCATTCAATAAGGCTGCACGACAATCTCGTATCAACTTATTATTTAAACAAAAAGTCAATACAGAGTCGCAACCAGTAAGATTCATTACGCGGTACTCAAGCCATCACATCGAAGTGCGTAATATTCTAAATAAACATTGGTCACTTTTGACTAACGATCCCATCCTCAGTAATTACATTGGCCAAAGACCAGATATTACTTTCAAAAGATCTCGCTCACTCAGAGATAAATTGACTTCTAGTCACTACAAAACAAATTCAAATCAACAACGACCTCCAAATGGTATGATGAGATGTGGCAGGTGCAATTTTTGTCCTTGGGTTAGAGAGGGTACTACTTTTTCTTTACCCAATGGTGAAATTTTTACCCCCAATTTTTATGCGGACTGTAATACTCAGGGAATCATTTACCTTATGACGTGTAGCTGCCATGCATTTTATGTGGGCAAAACCATCAGAAACTTCAAGCATAGAATTAGGGATCATGTTTATTACTCCTCCCAAGGAAAAATGGTAACATCAGTCAGCCGTCACCTTGACCTATATCATAAATTTAATACCTCAGTTGCCTCGTTTATAGTACTTGCTATTGTCCCCAAAGATTGCCGTGGAGGCAACTGGGACAAGCAGGTACTCCAAAAAGAAGCTTACTGGATCGAGCGTTTGGATGCCTTACGGCCCCCAGGCATTAATGAGGCACAGTCCTATAAATCCTTCTTGTAGTAACATTAAGCTAATTGATTATACTTTTATTTTTGAAATTTTCTATTCATTTTTTTCTATTAGCACCTAAGTACTACTCTGGACCTTTCGGATTGCCTTGTCACCATGGCCCTGTCATTTGCAGAACTAGATGTCAGAGTAGCCAATCATATCGCTCATTTAATTTAATTATGTCCTTAGATCACCGGTTTACTGGGATTTTTTCCAGTTGTCCTTCTCTTTGTGTTCATTTACTGTACCCCTGTTTTCTATACGAGGTCCTCTATGCTGTATAATTAAATAACATGTGTACATTTGGAAGATCTATCCACTTCCATACCTTATAAATAAATACTAATGTTTTTTGCATTTAATATGGTTGTGCTCCTTTTCTGCAATTGTGGTGAAATTTGGATGGTAATATCCTCCCCCCTATGATCTCTTCCAGACGTGATGCCCCTTTCTATGTCCCTCCTATTTATTCCATGCGATGTGGCCGCTTGAGATACAGCTTTTCCATCCTTGTTGTATCTCAATATGTCCACTAGATGGCGTCCAATCGCCATCGAATGGTGCATAAACTTCAGTACTGCGCGCGCACCGCATCTGGTGCGCGCGCACCTGCAGTTACTTTGCGGCCAGCACAGATGACATCACCCGGCAGCGCCGCGGTAGTTGTCGATCTGGGGCGGGACTCGAGGCTATTTAAAGCCCTTAAGCCCTACACACTATCCGCAGCCTCTTGTGAGGCATACGAACCAACGGCACGTGTGGCGAGTGTTACATACTGGTAAGCCTAATTCTCTATCTCTAAACATGCCCTCCATACTTTTGTGTGGCCGATTCATTAGGCTCACAGTCTCCTTTCCTCTATATTTTGTTTCAGTGACTGGTCTATCGTGGCAATCCCTGCCCCTGTCTCCTTGAATTGCTCTAAAGATTGACACTGGGTTTTTTTCAAACACCCTAAACTTATACTCGCTGAATGCAGTCTTGTTATGAGCCATTGCAAACTCTATATATAAATGGTTCCAAATATTGGGTAAGCATTTTGCTTGCTGTTATTACTATTTGCCCTTTATTAATAATTATTACTATTACCTATTTACTATCAATTAATGCTGTGATTCTATATATTGATTTTTTGCTACAGCCCTTGCCGCCCATGTTACGTCGTTTTATTCTCTTTGGGGTTACAAATTCAATTCCTTGCTAACCCGTGCTACATATCTCTCTATGCAGAGAGTATCAAGCCAAGCTAGTTCACAGTTATTTTGTCTGTACTTCTTTTTATAGGTAAGCAAACTTACTCTAAACCCTATTATTTATCATATTCCAATTTCATTATGCCTCCTGTCTCCTTCGTACTGGAATTTTTGGGACTGGAATTCCAGGCATCTTGTCTGCTCTCTGTGGTTATTTCCACAATGTTCATGGGGGTGACTCTTGTTTGTCCTTTCTCACCATATTGCATGCTATAGGAGCACTCCGGTTTCTTAAATATCTATATAGGCTGTTATATATTTTTCTGTTCTATATCAATATGTTATATATGTATATTTGTCTCCTTCAACAATTTAGCACATTGACTCCACTAAGTCCTTCGAGGAAGCGCTCAGATACAGCGCGAAACATGTCAGGACTCCGATCAACCCAGCGCAAGTGCTAAAAATCTCCAGTTGCTGATGATTTTCTTTAGAAGCTTTTGTATTTATTTATGGTTCCAACTATTAGTCCACTTTTGGACATCTAGTCTAGTATTATATCAATTGGTGCTAGTACTGTACAACCAGATTTAATCTTCTAAGCTACATCAATTACTGTGAACGCTGTACTGATCAAATGCTATGTGTAATTTATGTGTACTCTTTGGAGGAAAACTTTTAAAATATATATTTTTTTGTAATAAATATTTTTATATATAAAGTCAGTTTTCGAAAGACTCATATCTTTACTAACTTATCATGCCGACAAAGTCCATGACTAGCCCCTAAGTCATTCCCTTTTTCAAAATTTGTTCAGAACGTGGCATATGCGAAAACATCATGCATCCACATGTGCACTACATGTGAGGATGTATTAATTCTTTAAATCTAATCTAGGGTGGAAGCACCCGGGCTATTAGTAACCTTCACATTACAGGTTACTTAGTGTTCTTATTTATTGTTACAGTATTTCTATAAGTTTAATTAGGTTATCCCTTTTTATCAGTTAGTTTCCCTCGTTTCCCTCTCTATACAGTAAAAAAAATTTTCTGTCTCTTCCTCTCCTCCCTTCTTAGCCAATTCCCCCCCTTTCCCCCCCTCCTTCCCTCTTTCCCCCCCCCCCCTCCCCCCCCCCTACATCATGGACTTTGCCGGCATAGGTTGGTCAGGATACATGTCCGAAATTCAGACGAATTGCAACCTAGATAATGAACAGGAAATCAATATCAATCAATACATGGCTAAAATGAAACGCCTTTTAAAGAAAAAATCAAATTTACATTGGCATATTGAATTCCTTAATAAATACGCTAGAGAGAACATTAGCCCACTAGGTCTACGCATTCAAGTGTTTCCTTCTTTCCAGACCACTATACCTGAATTCAAAGTGGCGTGGGAACAAGCACTTTCAACATGTAGCACACAATTAATGAAATTATTGGTAGGCCATCATCAGTCAGAGCTACTATCCTTAGAACAGGATATCTTGCTACTACAATCCAATAATGAAGGTATAAAAGGCCATACCCATTATGATAAACGATGTCAAGACATCAAAGACTTTATAACCAAAACAACCAAAGATATTATTTACAAAAAACAAGTGAAACTGTCGAAGGACAGATTTGCATTCAGTGAAGGCTTTGCCTATCGTTGGCAGGCCCCCACTCAATACAAAGGCTCACGTTCTAACTTCAGGGTACCTCGCAACGTAGACAGTAACCAATATACAACTGAAGATGATACTGAATCTGACTCCTCTTCTTTATTGCCTTCACAGCCTCCTTCGAGACGGAACTACCCAGCATCCACTTCTTCCACTTCGGGGACACGTAAGAGGGGTTTTGGTGGTGGGTCTAACGTACCTTTGTCTAAACGCCCCCCACTGAAAGATAATACCATGCCACAACGCACTCGGGGTGACACTCCTTCCAGTGGTGATGGCAGCTATTCACAGGGCAACTATATGGGAGGTATAGCAGCCCAAGCAATACAAACGCTATTAACACAGTCGCTACCACAAGGTACCTCCCCGGGTCCAGCACCTACCTTGGGTACTTCCGAGCCCAGTGTGGGTGGTGTTCCTAGGCGAAACATCTCTCTTGACAATTCTCAAGTAACATTACAATCACAACAACACATGAGACAAGGTACCCTTGATTCCCATATCACCACCCAGGTTCCTAATTTTCACCTAACCATGATGACCCCGCCCTTAACCTAACCCCTAATTCCAACCTAAATGTCCTGAATCTTACCCCTTATTTGTTCTCCTCAGAGGAGCTTGAGGTCCTTCAGCTTGGCCTAAGTTTTTGCCCATCCATGAAAAGCGATAAATACGAAATAATTAAAGATATTTATCTTTTTTGTCGCAACTTAACATACAAATTTTTATTTGATGAAAATCGCTTACGTAATATCCAAGAAAAACATATGACTGAACAAGTGAAAAATTTCACTATAGACGATTTTAGAGCCCTTAGGGACCTCATGCTCCTCCTTGACGAAAACACATCCCCTTCCCCCGATCCTCTCCCTTGTTCGGAATCACTGTCATCTACTATATCTTCTAATCCTTCTACCAAAAAATTCAAATTAAAATCCCAACGCTTTCCAGACTTAACAAGCAATTCAAATATATGGGCTTTCCTTCTAAGTACTATAAATGATTGTAAACAAATGGACACCAATGTATTGACTAATAATCTCTCTAAAAAACAACGACAAGCTATCATGAACCTTCAAAACCATCCGGATCTTGAGATAAAAGCGTCCGACAAGGGAGGTAATGTGGTCCTTATGACCAAGGCCAATTATGAGAAAATGGTATTCCACATCTTAAACAACAAAGAGTGGTATAGACGTATCAACGATACACAAATAGCTCTATTTAAAAATGAATTCCTATCCATTATTGGCCTTGCTCATCAAAGAGGTCTCATAGACCAAGACTTGTACAACTACCTTAATATTCGTAACCCAAGAACTGCAACTTTCTATGCATTACCCAAAATCCACAAACACCCTCTTACTCCCCCAGGTAGACCGATAGTGTCCGGCATAGGTTCCTTGACTGAAAATGCCAGTCGGTTTGTAGACTCCATCCTCATGCCCCATGTACTTACTTTGCCCTCGTATACCCGAGATACCCTGGACCTTCTTAAACAAATTGAGGATATGGTCGTGCCTCGGGATGCCCTCCTCGTGACCCTGGACGTGGAGGCATTGTACTCCAGTATCCCTCACGAGTTGGGCATCTCGACAGCACGTACCTTCCTCCGTGAACAGGACCATCACCATTGGAACTATATTGATTTTGTAATAGACCTTTTACGATTTATTCTTACACGTAATCATTTCGTTTTCAAAGAGTCCCACTTCCTCCAGGTGCAGGGCGTAGCCATGGGCACTTGCTGTGCCCCTGGCTACGCCAATCTGTACCTGGGGGGGTGGGAACGTGATATTTTTTCGGATGAGGACTTGTCGATGTACACTGGCCATGTGATCAACTGGCTTAGGTACATCGACGACATCTTCATCATCTGGTCAGGTACCAGTCCCCAACTATATCAATTTATCGATATTCTTAATGTTAATGAACGCAACTTAAAATTCACGTTCACTGCATCTTCAGACCAGGTCACCTTTCTTGACCTCACCATCTTAAAGGATGGCGATGGCAGAATTACCTCCTCTCTCTTTAGAAAGGAGACTGCAGGTAACACCCTACTACACGCCACTAGTGCACATCCAACTAACCTCCTTAAAAGCATACCTTATGCACAATACCTTCGTTTACGAAGGAATTGCACTATGACAAAAGATTTCCTGTTACAGGCTAACCTACTCAGGCAACGGTTGTTGTTGAGAGGTTACAGTAAATCCTTACTACGGAAAGCATTCAATAAGGCTGCACGACAATCTCGTATCAACTTATTATTTAAACAAAAAGTCAATACAGAGTCGCAACCAGTAAGATTCATTACGCGGTACTCAAGCCATCACATCGAAGTGCGTAATATTCTAAATAAACATTGGTCACTTTTGACTAACGATCCCATCCTCAGTAATTACATTGGCCAAAGACCAGATATTACTTTCAAAAGATCTCGCTCACTCAGAGATAAATTGACTTCTAGTCACTACAAAACAAATTCAAATCAACAACGACCTCCAAATGGTATGATGAGATGTGGCAGGTGCAATTTTTGTCCTTGGGTTAGAGAGGGTACTACTTTTTCTTTACCCAATGGTGAAATTTTTACCCCCAATTTTTATGCGGACTGTAATACTCAGGGAATCATTTACCTTATGACGTGTAGCTGCCATGCATTTTATGTGGGCAAAACCATCAGAAACTTCAAGCATAGAATTAGGGATCATGTTTATTACTCCTCCCAAGGAAAAATGGTAACATCAGTCAGCCGTCACCTTGACCTATATCATAAATTTAATACCTCAGTTGCCTCGTTTATAGTACTTGCTATTGTCCCCAAAGATTGCCGTGGAGGCAACTGGGACAAGCAGGTACTCCAAAAAGAAGCTTACTGGATCGAGCGTTTGGATGCCTTACGGCCCCCAGGCATTAATGAGGCACAGTCCTATAAATCCTTCTTGTAGTAACATTAAGCTAATTGATTATACTTTTATTTTTGAAATTTTCTATTCATTTTTTTCTATTAGCACCTAAGTACTACTCTGGACCTTTCGGATTGCCTTGTCACCATGGCCCTGTCATTTGCAGAACTAGATGTCAGAGTAGCCAATCATATCGCTCATTTAATTTAATTATGTCCTTAGATCACCGGTTTACTGGGATTTTTTCCAGTTGTCCTTCTCTTTGTGTTCATTTACTGTACCCCTGTTTTCTATACGAGGTCCTCTATGCTGTATAATTAAATAACATGTGTACATTTGGAAGATCTATCCACTTCCATACCTTATAAATAAATACTAATGTTTTTTGCATTTAATATGGTTGTGCTCCTTTTCTGCAATTGTGGTGAAATTTGGATGGTAATATCCTCCCCCCTATGATCTCTTCCAGACGTGATGCCCCTTTCTATGTCCCTCCTATTTATTCCATGCGATGTGGCCGCTTGAGATACAGCTTTTCCATCCTTGTTGTATCTCAATATGTCCACTAGATGGCGTCCAATCGCCATCGAATGGTGCATAAACTTCAGTACTGCGCGCGCACCGCATCTGGTGCGCGCGCACCTGCAGTTACTTTGCGGCCAGCACAGATGACATCACCCGGCAGCGCCGCGGTAGTTGTCGATCTGGGGCGGGACTCGAGGCTATTTAAAGCCCTTAAGCCCTACACACTATCCGCAGCCTCTTGTGAGGCATACGAACCAACGGCACGTGTGGCGAGTGTTACATACTGGTAAGCCTAATTCTCTATCTCTAAACATGCCCTCCATACTTTTGTGTGGCCGATTCATTAGGCTCACAGTCTCCTTTCCTCTATATTTTGTTTCAGTGACTGGTCTATCGTGGCAATCCCTGCCCCTGTCTCCTTGAATTGCTCTAAAGATTGACACTGGGTTTTTTTCAAACACCCTAAACTTATACTCGCTGAATGCAGTCTTGTTATGAGCCATTGCAAACTCTATATATAAATGGTTCCAAATATTGGGTAAGCATTTTGCTTGCTGTTATTACTATTTGCCCTTTATTAATAATTATTACTATTACCTATTTACTATCAATTAATGCTGTGATTCTATATATTGATTTTTTGCTACAGCCCTTGCCGCCCATGTTACGTCGTTTTATTCTCTTTGGGGTTACAAATTCAATTCCTTGCTAACCCGTGCTACATATCTCTCTATGCAGAGAGTATCAAGCCAAGCTAGTTCACAGTTATTTTGTCTGTACTTCTTTTTATAGGTAAGCAAACTTACTCTAAACCCTATTATTTATCATATTCCAATTTCATTATGCCTCCTGTCTCCTTCGTACTGGAATTTTTGGGACTGGAATTCCAGGCATCTTGTCTGCTCTCTGTGGTTATTTCCACAATGTTCATGGGGGTGACTCTTGTTTGTCCTTTCTCACCATATTGCATGCTATAGGAGCACTCCGGTTTCTTAAATATCTATATAGGCTGTTATATATTTTTCTGTTCTATATCAATATGTTATATATGTATATTTGTCTCCTTCAACAATTTAGCACATTGACTCCACTAAGTCCTTCGAGGAAGCGCTCAGATACAGCGCGAAACATGTCAGGACTCCGATCAACCCAGCGCAAGTGCTAAAAATCTTCAGTTGCTGATGATTTTCTTTAGAAGCTTTTGTATTTATTTATGGTTCCAACTATTAGTCCACTTTTGGACATCTAGTCTAGTATTATATCAATTGGTGCTAGTACTGTACAACCAGATTTAATCTTCTAAGCTACATCAATTACTGTGAACGCTGTACTGATCAAATGCTATGTGTAATTTATGTGTACTCTTTGGAGGAAAACTTTTAAAATATATATTTTTTTGTAATAAATATTTTTATATATAAAGTCAGTTTTTGAAAGACTCATATCTTTACTAACTTATCATGCCGACAAAGTCCATGACTAGCCCCTAAGTCATTCCCTTTTTCAAAATTTGTTCAGGACGTGGCATATGCGAAAACATCATGCATCCACATGTGCACTACATGTGAGGATGTATTAATTCTTTAAAAATTAGGCCGATACATATTCTTGTACATATTTTTGGTAAAAAAAATCTCAATAAGTGTTTAACGATTGGTTTGCGCAAAATTTATAGCGTTTACAAAATAGGGCATAGTTTTATGGCAATTTTATTAATATATTTTTTTTAACTACTAATGGCGGCGATCAGTGATTTTTTTCATGACTGCGGCATTATGGCGGACACATCGGACAACTTTGACACATTTTTGGGACCATTGTCACTTTCACAGCAAAAATGCATTGTTTACTGTGAAAATTACAATTGCAGTTTATGAGTTAACCACTAGGGGGCGCTGTAGGGGTTATGTGTGACGTCACTGATCGCCTTTCCCTATATCAGGGAACAGACGATCAGTGACATTGCCACTGTGAAGAATGGGGAAGGTGTGTTTACACACACCTCTCCCCGTTCTTCAGCTCCTGTGACCGATCGTGGGACACCGGCAGCGATCGGGTCCGCGGGTCCCACGTGGGTCACGGAGCTTCGGACCGGGTTGTGGGCGCACGCGCGACCCACGGCTGGGCACTTAAAGGGGACGTACAGGTACGTGCCTGTGCCCAGTCGTGCCATTCTGCCGACGTAAATGTGCAAGAGGCGGTCCTTAAGTGGTTAACGTATATCAGAAGGCATCTGGAATTGAGATAAATCCAAATATAAATGTCTCAATATTATCTATAATACCAGGGTCAACAAATGCTATAAAGGCAGACATTCTTCACCACATGACAACAGCAGCCAGAATAATAACAGCCCGCAGATGACGAAACACAAAGTCCTACAATAACGGAATGGATATGTGAAATGAACGAAATTCAATATATGGAAAAACAAATAAGGGAGGAAGGATATATAAAGAATCAAATGCCAGAAATATGGCAACGATGGGATGAATTGCAGTCCTCAATGAATATAATAAAATATTTATAAATAAGAACAAGACCCCAAGGGACTGGGAGGGAGGGAGAGAGGGGGAAGGCTAATGGGGGTGTATTTTTTTATTTTTATTAATGAGTGATTAGGAGAATAAATGGGAACTAATGAAGAAAGCTTGGAAAAGATTGGAGAAAGAATAAAGGGAATAATAAAGGTAAACAGACCCTTAGACCCAATACTATAAACTATGGACCTTAGCCAGGCATATAGGAAAATAGGTACAGTAGGTGTTTGTGATATTGTGCTTTCAGCACGACAGCGTCGCGCTGATACTCGGCGACAGGGTGCCGAGATCTCGCCGACATCTCACACTCACTGGAATAGTGACAGCACATCCCAGCAAGCGCGTCATAGAAGCGACGGGAGATCCGACTTGGATTCCCGCCAATTCTACACGTGTGCGGCGTTTGTTATGAATCCTGAGGGGGAAGTCCCCGCCGGATTTTAAATAAAAATCCGGCATGGGTCCCCCCCTCAGGAGCATACCGGGCCCTTAGGTCTGTTATGGGTTGTAAGGAGAGCCCCCTCTACGCCGAAAAAAACGGCGTAGGGGGTCCCCCTACAATCCATACCAGACCCGTATCCAAAGCACGCTACCCGGCCAGCCAGGAAGGGAGTGGGGACGAGCGAGCGCCCCCCCCTCCTGAGCCGTACCAGGCTGCATGCCCTCAACATGGGGGGGTTGGGTGCTCTGGGGCAGGGGGGCGCACTGCGGCCCCCCCCACCTCAGAGCACCCTGTCCCCATGTTGATGAGGACAGGGCCCCTTCCCGACAACCCTGGCCGTTGGTTGTCGGGGTATGCGGGCGGGAGGCTTATCGGAATCTGGGAGCCCCCTTTAATAAGGGGGCCCCCAGATACCGGCCCCCCACCCTAAGTGAATGAGTATGGGGTACATCGTACCCCTACCCATTCACCTGCAAGAAAAGTGGTAAAAACACAAATAAACCACACAGTGTATTAAAATATTTTATTTTTCTGCTCCGGAGGCCGCCCCCTGTCTTCTTTATTAGCTCTTTTACCAGGGGGGGCTTCTTCTTTGACGTCTTCGGGTGGGTGGGGGCCGCCGTCTGGTTCTCTTCCACCGCCAGGGGGGGGGTGGCTTTTAAAAAAGCCCCCACCCCCCCGGCGGGTTTCCTCCGGCGTCTTCGGCGGGGCTCTTCTTCTTCCGCTATCCCGACGGGTCTTCTCAACTCTCCGGGGTTCTCCTTCTGTCTTCGCCGCTCTCCGTTGTTGACTCGGCGCACCCCGGTTCTTCGTCTCGCTGTCCGGTGTCTTCTTCCGTGCTGTACGTCTTCTCCTTCCGTGCTGTGATGAGTTCTTCTTCCGTGCTGTGACGTCATGTTCTTCACTTCTCTCCTTCTCCCGATGTTGACTCGCCGGTCCTCCTCGCTGAAATGACGGATGCGCGCCTTGCATCGGACCTATATAGGCCTCACAGTCCCATCATGCTCTGTACCTACCCATGTGATACCTACCACGTGGTAGGTATCACATGGGTAGGTACAGAGCATGATGGGACTGTGAGGCCTATATAGGTCCGATGCAAGGCGCGCATCCGTCATTTCAGCGAGGAGGACCGGCGAGTCAACATCGGGAGAAGGAGAGAAGTGAAGAACATGACGTCACAGCACGGAAGAAGAACTCATCACAGCACGGAAGGAGAAGACGTACAGCACGGAAGAAGACACCGGACAGCGAGACGAAGAACCGGGGTGCGCCGAGTCAACAACGGAGAGCGGCGAAGACAGAAGGAGAACCCCGGAGAGTTGAGAAGACCCGTCGGGATAGCGGAAGAAGAAGAGCCCCGCCGAAGACGCCGGAGGAAACCCGCCGGGGGGGGTGGAGGCTTTTTTAAAAGCCACCCCCCCCGGCGGTGGAAGAGAACCAGACGGCGGCCCCCACCCACCCGAAGACGTCAAAGAAGAAGCCCCCCCTGGTAAAAGAGCTAATAAAGAAGACAGGGGGCGGCCTCCGGAGCAGAAAAATAAAATATTTTAATACACTGTGTGGTTTATTTGTGTTTTTACCACTTTTCTTGCAGGTGAATGGGTAGGGGTACGATGTACCCCATACTCATTCACTTAGGGTGGGGGGCCGGTATCTGGGGGCCCCCTTATTAAAGGGGGCTCCCAGATTCCGATAAGCCTCCCGCCCGCATACCCCGACAACCAACGGCCAGGGTTGTCGGGAAGGGGCCCTGTCCTCATCAACATGGGGACAGGGTGCTCTGAGGTGGGGGGGGCCGCAGTGCGCCCCCCTGCCCCAGAGCACCCAACCCCCCCATGTTGAGGGCATGCAGCCTGGTACGGCACAGGAGGGGGGGGGGCGCTCGCTCGTCCCCACTCCCTTCCTGGCTGGCCGGGTAGCGTGCTTTGGATACGGGTCTGGTATGGATTGTAGGGGGACCCCCTACGCCGTTTTTTCCGGCGTAGTGGGGCTCTCCTTACAACCCATAACAGACCTAAGGGCCCGGTATGCTCCTGAGGGGGGGACCCATGCCGGATTTTTATTTAAAATCCGGCGGGGACTTCCCCTTCAGGATTCATAACAAACGCCGCACACGTGTAGAATTGGCGGGAATCCAAGTCGGATCTCCCGTCGCTTCTATGACGGCTCTGTCTCCATCGCGGCAAGCCAGCTCGGCGCTGGCTCCCGCGATGGGGCTCGTAGGTGCTCAATCTCGCTGAGAAAGAGAGCGAGATTGACACAAAATCGGGTTCACCTACTGTATTGGCCTATTGCATATGAATGTATTTGTAATGTATAATTTGTGTAAATTGTTTATAAAAATAATAAAAAGAAGATTGAACCATAAATATAGTGCCTGGGTTGGCACAGTGCTCTTCATACCACACCATTCTATGCAGCCCGAGGCTATCACCCTCAGACTTTTCCCCTACTTCAGCCTTCTTTTGGTGTACCAGCAGCAGATCAGCGGGTGAAAAATATACTGCTACATTGGAAAAAGATTTGCTCATTACTACGGAAGTCAGCAGGCAAGTATGCGCTTTTTTCTAACAAAGATGCCATATACCTCCATATGTGGTGGGGGACAGAGTTTGGCTATCAAACCTGAAACAACCTTCTACCAAATTGGGCCCTCGAATCATTGGTCCTTACAGAATTATTGCTCGAGTCGGGCCAGTCTCCTATCAGTTGAAATTACCCTCCTCTCTCCGGATACATCCCGTGTTCCACGTTTTCCTCCTCAAAAAAGCAATTTTCAATCACTACTCCAGAATGCAACAGTTACCTCCTCCTGTTGTTGTTGATGATAGATAAAATGAGTTTGAAGTCTCCAAGATTCTTGATTCTAGAAGACAGGGTCATGGCCTTCGGTATCTGGTTCATTGGAAGGGATATCCCGTCACAGACCGTTCCTGGGTTCCAGCCAAAGATCTGCATGCCCCTTCTCTTATTCAAGACTTCCATGCCTCCTTTCCCACTATGCCCCACTAGGCCCACTGGGGAGGGGGCCCTGTCATGTACTGGGGTGTATATGAACCAGGATCTTCCAGGTCCCACAGCTGCAGCCTTACCTGTTGTGCTACGGAGGAGATCTGGAGTTTTGGAAATGTCCTCGCAGTATTAAGCATTACCTTGGACTCACTAGCCCCACCTGCTGCCAGCTGTGGGCAATTTTCAATCAATGCAGCCCATAAATAGGAAGTGATGCTATCACTCAGCACCCGTTTGTGTGGATTAGCTCCCTGGGTGTTCTGATTGCTTGTGATCTTGATTGTCATCTTGAACTTCTGCCTGAATCCCTGACTACTCTCTAGCCTGCTGATTTTGTACTTCACCGCCAGCTCCTGTATGACCTCTGCCTGCCTGACCACTCTCTGGATTTCAATCGTGTACCGCTTTGCCTGATTTGTTGCCAACCTAATCTGACTGACTACGTTTTGCCTGAATCCTCAGCACACAAGTTCCACTTCGGACACTACCAATCACAGGTACCTTACAATTACGTAGTGAGGAAATTACTCAAGAAACGTTGGAGTATTTAGAAAAATGACAGAGTTTTGGGGGTTAATTTACCCAAAAAGCCTGTTATGATTTTTAAGAAAGCTCCCAATCTTAAGAAATTAGATAGCCCCAAACGTGGTTGAACAACCCAGACATCTAAGCATGTTTGGGGGTTTAAAGGTTTTTTCCCGTCATAGATGCCAAGTTTGCAAATGCATTAAACATAATGTGGTAAGAACTAAGACATTTGCTTCTGAAACTACTAAAAGGACATATTCCATTAAACATTTTATACCTTGCATGACCAAGTGTGTGGTTTACCTCCAGCAGTGTTCTTGTGGTTTACATTATGTGGGGAGGACCACATGGGCACTGCAGGTGAAAAATAATGAACATCTCAATAAAAACAGGAAGGGATCTCCTGGGCATAGTTTATCTAGGCACTATGCCACTTGTCACACAAAACAATCTCTAGTTTGAAAATCATAGGAATAGATAGGTTCATAGTGCATTGGTAGGGGTGCAATATGGCGTGAAATGTCTCTAAACTAGAGATGAAATGCATTTGTAACTATCGTCATATAGCCCATGTGGTTTGAATATAGCGTGGGAATTAAACTATTTTGTGAATAATAGCTGAATACATTTGAACTATTTTAAGGATATTATGTTTTTATTAAAGCCATTATTTGTGTTACTGTTGGAATGTTTCTTTTTTGTGTTAATGGTAGCCATTTCTCGTCATGAATTGTATTTTAATTGGCCATAAGATGTCGATAAGATTAATTGTACCATCTATACATTGGTTTTTATTTAATTTTATTTTTAAACATTTATTTTAAAACCTGTTTGTTCATGAATTGAAATGTGAGTAAGATCAATTAGATTTCGGGCTTCATGTGGAAAAGCAGCTCCCATGGTTAGCGATGTGTATAAATGTAATAAACCGTCAAAATAATTCTCGGATCCCCCTTGAGAATGTTTTACTACAGTGAAATGCACCAGCATGGGACTAAAGCTGACCTAATCATGCTGCCGATCCTTTTGCTATAACGATCTGTATATATGGTATAATTTGAGTACCTATCTATATACTGGTAATTACAGTTTTCTGCTATGTGGCTTCTGTGATTTACATCTTTTACCAGTTAAAATTCCTGCCGACGAGGACTGTGGTTCCCAATTCTGGGTCTGGATAGGAGATTGCAGTATATAAGCTTCTTGTTTAAGTGAACACCATACAGACCTCCCATAACTTGTGGTCTAGTAATCAGGTAAGAAGCTGGTGTTTAAATAGTGAAAGGAGTCACATGAAATTTCATATGGACTTTGTTTCACTTATATCGTTTGCACTGATTTCACATTTTGCGGTGTTTGCACAATCCCTATGAATTGTTGGACAATAAGCACATTTGATGAATTTATATGATTAATGATGATACATTTTCTTTGATAGATTTTTTTATTTTATGTATTTATTTGCATGCTTTGCACATTGTCAGGTCTGTGCATTTTATGACACCTGATAAAATGCAGAGCCCAACTTTATTTTGTTATAATTATAGGATCTCATTAGTATATGGATGTGTTAGTGAGCGCTGCTATTCCATCAAATTTATGATTTCTATTATTTTTTAGGTTTATGTTCATTTATCACTGAGCGTAGTTTTTTAATTTTATTTTTAACGTCCTGAAATTATAGATTTAGGGGAAAGTGTAAATCATTGGAAGCTTATTATCTAAGGACCTGGTCAATTGGCTTGCTAGTAAGGAATATAGGGAAGAGATTTTGTAAGAGGTAAGGTAACGAATTTATAGAACGAATACAAGAATATTGAGTGCAATGAAAAAGCCCCAGATGTATTTAATGATAGGGAACTTGCATTTCTAACAAATTTAAATATTTAATGTCAGCATCTAGAAACGTTTGTTTCCAAACTTTTTTTTTTTTTTTTTATCTTCTTTAGCATAATCCATATTAAGGAAGATAAAACCCACTGGGGTTGATTTTCTAAAAGCGGAGAGTGCGAAATCTGGTGCAGCTGTGCATGGTAGCCAATCAGCTTCTAACTTCAGCTTGTTTTATTAAGCTTTGACAAAAAAAACTGGAAGGTGATTGTTTCCATGCAGAGCTGCACCAGATTTTGAACTCTCCCCTTTTAATAAATCACCCCCATAGTCTTTTTTTTACTCCAGATCCAAAATGTATATATAGATTCACTAAGATCCAAAATGTATATATAGAAGGGCACTTCTTTTTAGAAATTTACTGGCACCTAGTGTCCATAATCTTCCTGAGAAAGAGGAACACTGTTTGAAATTAAAGTATTGTTTTATGGTTGTGGGAATTGCTAAGCATGTAACATGAGTAAGAGTAATAAAAGAAGACAGAATACCTTACACTGTAACTTCCTTGAAGGTAGAGACTGATGTAAAAGAGCTACATTAACTGTCAGTGCTATATAAATACCTGTAATAAATAAATACATTTGTGGGAATCTTGAGAGTAGAAAAGAAAATTAAAACTTCTATATCTTGTTGTACATCCCATGTGACCTATGTGTTTGTGAATATCAGGATGTGGGCCTGACAAAAAGGACATTAGGGGAAAATTATAAAACATTTCTATAACATTGTAAGACAATACATTTTATTATTAATTATTTTTTCTTTTACATGTGAAGCACTAACCCCCGAAGGAGCTGCTAAGTATTTCGGGCAGCATGTTACCTCTATATCTTCGCCGTCCAGGGTAGTAGAAGAGAGTTGAAAAGTTCAATGTCCACACTTCACACTTTTTCTTAAATTTATTTGCAGAACTTGGTAAGGAAAGAAAACGTGGCTGATGGGGTGGAAGGGAAAACAAGTAGATAGGTTCAGGTGCATAATCTCAATTCGGAAGCACTCCTGTTTCCAGCAAACAGTTCTCGTAGCCACACTAGCCAGAGTGGGTATTGCTCACCCGGATAGGTCCCTCTCACTGGCCTAGCAGCCGGAATGGCGCACGGAGTAAAGTACAGTCTCTGCCACAGACCTTCCTTTGTGATAAAACACTTTCGGTCCTGAATCTCCTTAACACAGGATTCAGCACCCGGATCTCTCCAGATTCACTTCTGTAGAACTCAGATCTGACAGGGGATCACTATCAAGCCCCTCAGTGTATGGTGCATCCTTCGATGAAGTTTCCAGGCCTCCTCCCGAGATACCAGCCTCTTGCATGGTCCTCTACAGGATAGGTCCTCCCCTGGCTTCCTTCATCAAGCGGCTTCTTCCCTCCAGGACAGATAGCACAGGATCACCTTGAAAGCACAGGTCCCAGTCTGACTACTGGGCCTACTTAGACAGATCACAACCCCGGACCAACGTGGTCCCGGAGCCAGGATTTCAGGAACACGCACCCCCGGCCAGGTGGGCCACAAGGTGGTGGGACGACAGACAGATGACCTCAGTCCAGTGGCGTCTGTTCCTTAAGTACCCTTCCCCAGCATGCACAGCAGGACGATCACCCCCCACTGATTGGCTGCCAAGGGGGACGCCCAATACACCCTGACTCTGCTGCTGCCACCCTTGGCCTAGAGTGGTAATAACACCCCCAGGCGAACATTGGTGGTTACTCCCAGCACAGCCATGGCTGAAACAGAGGCTAAATTTAGTCAAAATTACACATGCCCGAGTTAACTAACACTCAGACCCCCTATAAATTTAAAGCAGTGTCTGCCCAACAGGAGCAGTCCGCTACACATGTATCACAATAGAAATTTTTTCACAGGATATGGAGTACAGTACTAAGCATTGCAATAATATTTTATAGGTCAACTCTATCTGGTGCATTATCTGACCACAAGTGGGTTTAAAGTTGTGGCAGTCGTATGTATTCTGAAGTACATGGACAAGAATCCATAAGGAAGAATTTTAGAAGTGTAATGTTTGATGGATAAACAGATGAATTATACAGTATTTTCGGTGGTGTTTTTAATTTAAAGCAGAAACAAACCTAAAAAAATACAGGATTTTTATGACAGGAGAGACCCTATTAAGTGCTTCTTCCTGCCTGTCAGTGTAAATATACATTGAGTAAGCTCAGTGTACATTTACAGAACTGCCCTGTTTCGTGATGATATGACTCCAGTGCGCATACACAGAAATTACATTATTGTGGCCCTTACAATCAAGTGGCCAAACATTTTAAACCCAGAAGAAAGGTCAGGAGAAGATGGAAGCGCCCGTGACCAGTGGGAAGCGCTGACAGCTCAGCACCGAAGGAGATGGTTTGATAGGTAGGTCTGCTGTGCATGCTAGCACGTTATGGCTAACAGCTCTTGGGCTCCTGGGGGCCCATTTAACAAAAAAAGTTGCAGAGTTTAATACCGCTTTAGTAAAAAAAAAAAAATTATTATTATTGCTGGTAAGTATTGGCACTTTATCATTTTAACCTTTTAAGATTCTTTGCATAGGCATGCTCATGGGATGTGCCTGGGCACACCTTATTTACCCTGTGTGCCAGCATGCCTCCCAACTCAAACTCCCTGGCACTTGGAGGTTCACCCAAAAAATAAATTTTTAACATTACATTCAGCCGAGTTGTCCTAATGACAATCGGCTGTTTTGTTTTTTTTTGTACATACCGTATTTCACCGCCGCTTCCGGGTATGTCTTCTGCGGGACTGGGCGTTCCTATCTGATTCACAGGCTTCTGACCGTCGCAAACTACGCGTCACAAGTTGCCGAAAGAAGCCGAACTGATGTTCGGCTTCTTTCTGCAACTCGTGATGCGCTGTATGCGACGTCGGAAGCCTGTCAATCAGATAGGAACGCCCAGTCCCGCAGAAGACATACCCGGAAGCGGCGGTGAAATACGTTGTGTACTCGAAAACAAAAAAAAATGCCGATTGTCATTAGGACAACTCGGCTGAATGTAATGTTAAAAATTTATTTTTGGGTGAACCCCCGCTTTAATGTGGAGGGACAAGGACATATTAGCATGGGCACATTCCAGCATCTTTTAGTTGGCCGGCACTTTCCCACATCTGTTGACATTCCTGGGGAGAGGGGGTGGAGTCTGGCAGTAACAGACATGGTTGGACAGGACTGCAGATGTGTATAACGTTCTTGGGCTGGGCTGAGTCCTGGTGATGCAAGTGGTTGATTGGATAGAAGAAGATCTTGGACTGCCGCACTCCTTAAAACGATGTCTTTATTGTACAAATGAAATCCAAAAAACAACCAAAGTGATGCAGTCAAAATGAAGTGAACAACAGGAAAAAGGTGGCTGACATATTTCACATCATGTGATGCTTACTCGTTTACTCGTAGCTAGTGAACTTTGGTTGTTTTTTGGATTTCATTTGTACAATAAAGACATTGTTTTAGGAGAGCGGCAGTCCAGGATCTTCTTCTATCCAATGCACCTGTGCATAGCCAGCACCTTTTTGGTTTAGTGGGACGGAAGCAAAGCCAAGGGATCAGCAGTTTTTACAGTGGTATCATCTCTTGATCCAAGTGGTTGGAACTGCAGGTGTCGGGAGTGGGTGGAGTCTGGTGCTGGTCTGGTTGTAACAGAAACAGTGCAGGACCAGCTGGAGGAGCAGAGACCCCAGAGAACTGGCGCATGTCACTTTGAAATTACAACCTCTTCAGCGGCAACAACCTCCCACCTCCATTGAGATCATCCCTCTCTATAACACACTAGTGATATCTGAACCTCACCCCTCAGTTGGCCAGTTTCACTCCATCCCCTATAGCTTAACCTCTCCCCAGCAGTCAGCAAGGTCTCTTGGCTCTTCCCTTCTACCCCTCAGAGGGCAAAACTGGACTGCCACTTGCTGGGGTGATTGGGGGAAGGGGGATAAAAAGATGTTGGGTGCTTATCAAGGGGAGTTGAATTTAGTGGTAGGTGGTTCAGGTAATTTGAAGGCTAGGTTAGAGAAACAGGATTATTTTGGAGGGAGGGTAGGGATACAAGGTTCAGGTAGGTGGGCAAGGTGTATATATTTAGGGCTGGGGTGTATAAATATTTACAGGGTAGGATTAGATGGGACGAGAGTGGATAGGTTAAAAAGTTAGAATGGGGGATAGGTTTAGCTAGTTAGGGGATAGGAAAGGTAGGGTTAGCATACCTCCCAACCATCCTAGATTTGGCAAGACCATCCTGAGATTTTAACTAAATTCTGGAGTCCCACAAATCCAAGCTAAATCCCTGAGGTGGGGGAGGATTTGTGCTGGGGAAGGGGAAGAAGATTTGTGCTGGGTGGGAAGATTGGGGGGAAAGAATTTCCTCTGTGGGGGGGGGGCAAATATTCATTCTGGGAGGGTTGAGCATACAGATTAGTGCTGGACTTTATTCAGGGAGGAGGGCGTGGGGATTTTTGCTGAAAGGGCAAAGTGAGGGTGAGTATTGCAAGTGGACTTCCACACTCTCCTGACCCATACACTGTGTTTTACATGCCCCTGACTACTGCTCTCTTTTTGTTTTGTACATCCTTCACCTACTACTAGGGATGAGCTGGTCATTCGACTCGAACGTATGTTCGACTCGAACATCGTCTGTTCGTACGTTCGACGAATTTTGAACAAAACAGGTCGTTCGCGCCAAATTCGAGTGCCGCGCATCGGCCCATAATTCACTGCGGCGTTGCGTGCTGATGATTGGTCAAGCATGCACCATGACCCTGCATGCTTGGCCAATCACAGCACCCAAAAAACGAAGAACCATAATTGGCCAAAGCCAGGGTGGCTTTGGCCAATTATGGCTCAGGGGGTTTAGTACACGCCCCACACTATATAAGGCGGCCACGTGTAGTGTGTTCCGGCTTTGTTAAAGAGAAGTCAGTCAGACAGTTAGAGAGAGAGAGAGAGATAGATAGAGACACAGGGGCAGATTCAGATAGAGATACGACGGCGTATCTCCTGATACGCCGTCGTATCTCTGAGATCCGACGGTCGGATCTATGCGTCTGATTCATAGAATCAGGTTCCGCATAGATCTCCCTAAGATCCGACAGGTGTAAGTGACTTACACAGTCAGATCTTAGGCTGCATTCTCCCGCTGGCCGCTAGGTGGCGCTTCCGTTTGTATACGCGACAAATATGCAAATGAGGAGATCCGCCGATTCAGAAACGAACGCCCGCCCGTCGCTCTTTTTTTTTTACGTCGTTTGCGCTCGGCTTTTTCCGGCGGATAGTTACCCCTGCTATTTGTGGCGTATCCTATGTTAAGTATGGCCGTCGTTCCCGCGCCGAGTTTTGAATTTTTACGTCGTTTGCGTAAGGCGTTCGTGAATACGGATTCACGTTCACGCCGAAACCAATGACGTCCTAGCGACGTTATTTAGAGCATGCGCACTGGGAAAAATCGCAGCTGGCGCATGCGCAGTACGATCGGCGCGGGGACGTGCCTGATTTAAATAATACACTCCCCCTAGCCGCGGAATTTGAATTCCGCTGGGGGATTTACGATCCGCCGGCGCAACTTTAGAGGCAAGTGCTTTCTGAATACAGCACTTGCCTCAAAAACTTGCGCTGGCGGATTGTAAATAAGATAGATTACGCGGCTCTAAAGATCAAAATAACCAGTGATAGTAGTAGATCATATTAAATTAAACAAATAATTATATAGCTATATAAATAAATAACAAAGCCAACAATATAAAAATGTGTACAATCTCCAGAAGTACCATCCAAACTGGTGGATTTATGCAAAGTGAAGATGCAAATGTCTGTATATAAATAAATAAATAAAATAAAGTGCTTGTGCTCAGAGGTCTTCAAACTTCACTGTGAGAGAAAGTTTCCACCTTTACCAGCTTTAAAGTCACCCAAAGTATGCTCAAAGGATGGCACCTTACCAGATGGTGTTGACCTGTTTAACCTCCCTAGCGGTATGATTATTTCAGATTTTAGGTCCTGAAAGCAGTACCATTATTTGCAAGGAAATTTGGCATTTTATACTGTAGGCCTGTAATTTTTAGGAATAACTCACTTAAATCTGACCAAACAGGAGTCTAGTAGGCATCCCTGGTATGACATTTAAAAAAATATATATATAATATAATAAATAATTATAAATAATTATAACAAATAATAATATAATTATAATAAAAATTATTCAATAATGTAATCAACTCAAAATCACTGAAATTTAGCAGAATTGCAGAATTGTCGCTGTCATTACTTTTATTTTTTTATGACGAATTTCCCCACAAATCGCTATTGCACAATTCTGCAAGTGATTATAATTTATTATCGCTGTTTTCTAGCTGCTCTAAAATCATTTTTGACATAAAGGGACACTTTTGGTTGCTATGGACAATCTCCAGTTTCCAGGCAGAAAGAACAGTTTTTATTATATAAAAGAACATGTAGGGCACTGGGCAGACCACTAGGGACAAGGGGGGGGGGTGTATTTTTTACATACAGTACTGTAATCTTAAGAAGTAATGTGTTTGTTTACCTTTTTGAATTTGGCGCCATTCTCCGCCCCCGTGCGTCGTAATGTCGCAGGAAACGGAGATCGGTCGGCACACAGAGGCACTGTGTGAATCGAGCGAGCACCCGCTCGTTCACACAGCGCGGTGGCATCGCTGGATCCAGGGACAAGGTAAGTAAACACTGCCTGTGGATTCAGCGAGGCGAGCCCGAGTCTGACTCGGGGTTACCGATCGCAGCACAGAAATGTAACCCCGAGTCAGACTCGGGAATAATGCCAGGGGGGTTAATTAAAAAGAGGTCAATAGTAGCTTTGTGTCACAATGGACTATACTTGCAGCTTGGTTTGTTTAGTTCAGCCTGACTTCAACATCATGTAGCGGGACAAAGGAAAGAAAAGACCGCCATAGTATAATTCCGTTTATTTTAAAAGGTTTAAAAGAACACAGTGCCAAGTGGCTCCTTACTTTTGTTGGTGCCCGTAACCCGGCACTGAGGCTGTATATCCATTGTCAATTACATCATCAAGCGATCATCTGCCGACCTGCTGAAAGAAAAAGACATGTCCGATTCCAACTTAGTGGAAGTGTCCAAATTAAACGGCTTCCAGTCCTGGAGACTGGCCGGTATCTGCAGTATTGCCCAATTGTATAATCAAAATGTACTTAAATAATTTCAGGACTTGCAGACTGAATTTAACCTTCCCAGACACTAATTCTATAGATACCTTCAGCTCCGGCATGCCCTGCAGGCTCAGAGTCAGATTTCTGTTCTCCTACTCTCTAGTCATCCCTTGATAAAAGAGGTTTTTTTTGGTCGGGAGAAAAGGGGCCTAATATCCCATATCTATTCCAGCCTTTTATCAACCGTACAGGACTCAGCGACTTTACCAAGTAGAAGAGGTTGGACGGAAGACTTAGGGGTCATCACTGGCGAAACGTGGGACACATGCTTACAAGCAGGTCCTCTCACTTCGGTTTCACAATCACACAGATTATCTCACATGTTTATGTTACATAGGGCCTACCGCACGCCTATACAATTGTTTTGTTGGGGAAGAAGATATTCTTCTCTGTGCCCTAAACATTGCGGGGAGGTAGGGTCGATCATCCACCTGATGTGGCGCTGTCCTAAGTTGCACCGATTCTGGGGTAGTGTTACTGAGGTTATTTCCTCGGTTTACCAAGTTAGGGTCCCTTTGGACCCCCTAATATGCATATTGGGTGCAGTTGATAAAGAACTATACCCTCACGCAATTAATATTGCAGTGATCAGACTCTTGTATTTAGCACAAAAGTTAGTGGCTAGATTTTGGTTATCCCCGCATGTCCCAACCAAGAAACAATGGATTGAACAGGTCAACCTTATCCTTATACGGGAGCACCTTACATATCAGCATAGAAATGCAGCCCGGAAATTTTATTCCATATGGCAGCCGTGGTTGGAGA
This sequence comes from Rana temporaria, assembly GCF_905171775.1. Classification (NCBI taxonomy): domain Eukaryota; kingdom Metazoa; phylum Chordata; class Amphibia; order Anura; family Ranidae; genus Rana; species Rana temporaria. Next base: position 80,343,227 of record NC_053498.1, read on the forward strand.
CCCCTGGGTTGGCACCCCCGCGACTGATTTTGACTTGGTTGCTGCAGGTAAAAAAGGCATTTTTATTCAGGGAGGAGATCTGTCTCTGTTTGGAGTACATATCACATAGGTGTTGCAATCTAGGCACACGTTTTCGATTTCTGGTGGAAAGTGGTTCAGATTACGTGGGCAGACTGTGGGGCATAGTGTCTAAGTTGTGGCCCATTGGCCTCATGTTTGGTCGTGTTGGGGGGTGAAGTCGCTTTTGCCTGCCCAGCGCTGCCTACCTTATCTTTTTAGCAAAATGTGTCATGATGATACTCTTGGTGCCACTGTTGTATCCCACATGATGTACATGTTTTATTGATGTGTTAAATGTGGTTTTCTTAACTGTGGTTTGTAACCTTTATTTTATTTTGTTGGCACAATAGAAAAAAAAAATTCTGATGTAAAAAATATATTGGAGATTAGCTTTGCTGCCAGGAAAGACCAATGGCACTGTACCCAATTCCCTTGGTAGGCAGCTTCTAAACCAGTTCCACTGGCATCTATTGTAATTGTTATCCAAGATTTTGCAGGAGAGAGTGGCAACAAAGCATGTTCCCCTTCTCGATCCACAAACAGGGACCCTGTTTTATGAAAGGATCAAAATACTTTTGATCTGGGTCTTTCACCTGCCACTGACTGAGAATTTTTTATAGTTGTAAGAGAAACTGTACTTTTGGAGCATCAATCCTCACCCCCAGGTAAACGAGATTTTGAGTGGGCAGGAGATTACTTTTTTAGATATTGCTTACCCAGCAAATGTTTTTTTTACCATTCTACTAGCCAACTGGGCAAGCTATTGCAAGCTATTGCAAGCTATTGCTGTCTTGAGCCAAAAGATATCATCAAGATGATGGTATATATGTATAAATTAAATATTCTGCGCTTACCCAAAATAGTGACGTGATAAATAATTAAGTGAAAATGTTTAAAAAAAAATACAAAATTTAAAGTCCAAAGAAATCAGTTAACATAAATTTAAATATGGTGAGTGTCCACGTATAATTTCAGTACAACGCATGGACATCCAATATATTCAGCGGTAAGCTCCTTTACATCCCAATGGAGAAATCTTAAAACAGTTGGCCTCTAGATGGACCCCAGATTATAGGGATCAGATACGTTTGATTTCAGCTCCAATGTTAAACTCTCCTCCCGCTGATACAATTGATCCACCAGAGAACAAGGAATGATTTTCAAGCAATTCCAAAGCTTCCAATCAATCTGTTATATTGCTCTCCAGCCTTCCTCTGCTGCTGCATGTTCCCCCAACAAGGTCCTTCCTGAGCCTGATTGCTGAATGATTATCACCTGAACAAAGTCAGGGTTGGCTTTATAAAAGCTACAGTGCCTGCACTCCTTTACTGGTATGGTATATACATAAAAAAGTATTTTTCTCAAAGGTAGGCCACCAGGGCCAGTAGAAATTTTCTGAACACTATGGGTGATATGGTGAGGCCAAAGAGGCAGGTAAGTTGGAAATTGAGCTGGGCAACTGAGAAGCATGTAAATATTTGAAAGTCTAGGGTGTATCGAAATGTGAGCCCCAGAAGATATGGCTGCTAAATGATTAGGCCATTTTTTGCGATTCAGCACTGGGTCGCTTTAACCACTTGCCGACCGATGCGCGCCGATATACGTTGGCACAATGGTAGCGTTGGGCAAATGGACGTACCTGTACGGCCCCTTTAAGAAGCCTTGGGGGAGGCGCATACGCGTGCGCACCCACGACGATCTCCGTGACTTCTCCGGGACTGGGCGTTCCTAGGGACGCCCAGTCCCGCAGAAGACATACCCGGAAGCGGCGGTGAAAATAAGGTATGTACGGGAAAAAAAGGACATTAGGACAACTCGGCTGAATGTAATGTTAAAAATAAATTTTTTGGGTGAACCTCCACTTTAACAACCACTTCAAGTCGAGTTGTAATAGAGCTGCAGTTTTTAATTTTGTTATTTTGTAAGATAGGCAAGTGAAACTCTTTTTAGTGTTGGAAGGCTATACACAATTTTATTCTTTTTCTTCCTTTGTTTATTTTTACTATTGGTATTTCCGGTGTTCTATCGAATAGAACACCCTTTGGATAATGCCTCCAACGATCTGCACATGCGCAGGACGCAACAACACTCCAGCTGATATGTTGATCAGCTTGCGTGATGTCAACACTGCACATGCGCAGATCATCGGAGGCATTATCCGACGATCTGCAAAGGAAGAATGTAATCGTCAGATTCTGCCTGCCTCTCTGCTCATGTAGGAGAATTGGCCGATCACATGACAGGCGGATTTCAGTGTGTTGCACAATTACATTCTCCCTTTGCAGATCGTCAAGTAATGCCTCCAACGATGTTCGCATGCGCTGTGTTGAAGTCACGCCAGCTGATCAATATATCAGCTGGAGTGATGTTGTGTACTGCGCATACGCACATTGTCAGAGGCATTATCTGATGGGATGCACTTTTTTATGAACACTGGCCCTCAAACACTTGGCTTTCTGATCTCAGCTTCTGTAGCTGCAAAGTTGCATGCAGCTGTTTTGGCCTCCTCCTGTCCAATAACAGACCACTTTTTATTATGTGAACTGATTTACAAAATGGAAAGTCTTCTGTGAATGAACAGCAGAGGGGAGGAGTGAACTGTGCTGTTGTGTGTGAGAAGAGATGTCAGTCATGCAACTCTGTACCCCAATTAAATCTTTATAAAAAAAAATTACAGATAGAACTTTCTTTAGAGCTTTCTTTGAGTGGTATTTAATCACCACTGGGTTTTTCTGTTTACTGTTTAAATTTTGTTTGGGTACAACCTTGTGCAATTGTCAGCTAAAGCGACGCAGTGCTGTATCGCAAAAAATGGCCTGGTCAGGAAGGGGATAAATTCTTCCGGGACTGAAGAGGTTAAGGAGTACTTTGTTACTTTGTGGGTACAAGGAGTGCTACATATGTGCGCAATACTGTCAGTTGGAGTAGACTATATTTTTTTATTTTTCTCTGAGCCAAGCCACAGCTCCCTGTGTCCATTTAGACACAGAACCGTGGCCCTGCCCCACCCCCTTTGTCTCCTCATTGGCTGACTGACTTTAATTGATCTTGATTCTTCATTGCAAAAACACTTCAAATCTGTCTGTCAGATTGCGAGGAGCCCTCTTCAGATCACCCCACAGATTTTTAATCGGATTGAGGTCTGGGCTCTGGCTTGGCGATTCCAAAAATCTTCTTCTGGTGAAGCCATTCCTTTGTTGTATTGGATGTATGCTTTAGGTTGTTGTCATGCTGAAAGATGAAGTTCATCTTCATGTTTAGCTTTCTAGCAGAAGCCTGAAGGTTTTGTGCCAATATTGACTGGTATTTGGAACTGTTCATAATTCCCTCTACCTTGACCAAGGCCCCTGTTCCACCTGAAGAAAAACAGCCCCAAAGCATGAAACTGCCACCACCATGCTTCACTGTAGGTATGGTGTTCTTTTGGTGATGTGCAGTTTTGTTTTTGCGCCAAACATATCTTTTGGAATTATGGCCAAGAAGTTCAACCTTGGTTTCATATGACCATAACACATTTTTCCACATGCTTTTGGAAGACTTTAAATGTGTTTTTGCAAAATTTAGCCAGGCTTGGATGTTTTTCTTGGTAAGAAAGGGCTTCTGTCTTGCCACAACCCCATAGCCCAGACATATGAAGAATACGGTAGAATGTTGTCACATATACCACACAGCCAGTACTTGCCAGATATTCTTGCAGCTCCTTTAATGTTGCTGGAGGCCTCTTGGCAGTCTGCCTGGCCAGTTTTCTTCTTGTGTTTTCATAAATTTTGGAGGGGCGTCCAGTTCTTGGTAATGCCACTGTTGTGCCATATTTTCTCCACTTGATGATAACTGTCTTCACTGTGTTCCATGGTATATCTAATGCCTTGGAAATTCTTTCTTACCCTTCTCCTTACTGACACCTTTTAACAATGAGATCCCTTTGATAATTTAGAAGCTCTTGGCTTTTGCTGTAGAATGTGACTAAGAAAATGTCAGGAAAGACCTACTAGAACAGGTGATCTTTATTTGGGGTTAATCAGAGGCATTTTAAATGATGGAACGTGCGTACTGACTCCTATTTAACACGAGTTTGAATGTGATTGCTTTATTCGGAACACAGCTAGACCCCCAGTTATAAGAGGGTGTGCACACTTATGCAATCACATTATTATTTTTATTTTTTTACCTCCCCCTAAAAGATTTCAGTTTGTTTTTCAATTGAGTTGTACAGTTTATAGTTCACATTAACGGTGGGATAAAATACTGAAATGATTTATCTTTGTCTCATTGTTTTACATCACAGAAACCTGACATTTTAACAGGGGTGTGTAGACTTCACTGTTTATGGTGGGTGTGTATCTACTGTATTCCTCCAACATATAAAAAGATGACTGCCCTTTAGACAGGCTGGACAACCTAGTAACTCGCAGTTCCCCTGGATTCAGGACACACCATTTTAATACATGCTGCATGAAAGTCTCAGCTGTTTATATATTACTTTTCAGAGCGCCCTCTGTCTTTATATATGTTTGAGTGCTCTTTTTTACTTGCTGTGTCTACTTCTATGTAATTAGCTCTACTTCTCAAACTTCTGACAATCCTGCATTCACTATGTCTGTCCATATTATGGGGACACATATCACAGATTACACACTGTTTTAGGGCCGTCCCTGCATTTGCAATCCTTGCGAGTGCCTTTTTGGCCGCAGCGTCACTACTCCTCATTCCCTCATCCTACGTGAAATTTGTCTTGGGCCAAAGACACTATTCTAGCTACCACTTCGATGTAACATCCTTTGGGGTACAGGGAATGTGATGAGGCACTGTGGAAGAAGAACTAAAAGACCATGGGGTAGATTCACGTAGAATGGCGTATGTTTGTGCGGGCGTAACGTATCCTATTTACGTTACGCCTCCGCAACTTTTACAGGCAAGTGCCGTATTCTCAAAAGAAAGTTGCGGCGGCGTAGCGTAAATAGGCCAGCGTAAGCCTGCCTAATTAAAATTGTGAAGAGGTGGGCGTGTGTTATGTAAATTAACCCTGACCCGACGCGATTGACGTTTTTCACGAACGGCGCATGCGCCGTCCGTGGAATTTCCCAGTGTGCATTGCTCCAAAGTACGCCGCAAGGACGTCATTGGTTTTGACGTGAACGTAAATGACGTCCAGCCCCATTCACGGACGACTTACGCAAACAACGTAAATTTTTCACATTTCGTCGCGGGAACGACAGCCATACTTAACATTGGTATGCCGCATATACGCCTCATATAGCAGGGGTAACTTTACGCCGGGAAAAGCCTAACGTAAACGGCGTAACTGTACTGCGTCGGCCAGGCGTACGTTCATTCGCGTATCTAGCTGATTTACATATTCTAGGCGTAAATCAGCATACACGCCCCTAGCGGCCAGCGTAAATATGCAGTTAAGATCCGACGGCGTAAGAGACTTACGCCGGTCGGATCTAATAGAAATCTATGCGTAACTGATTCTATGAATCAGGCGCATAGATACTACCGGCCAGACTCAGAGATACGACGGGGTATCTGGAGATACAGCGTCGTATCTCCTTTGTGAATCTACCGCCATGTTGTGAATATTGTAAACTGTAGCCACACTCTGTGAGTATGTCTAACCTTGCCTTTTAATTACATCATGCTATGCTACACCTATCACCTGTTACTCTGTATATTAATATTTGTTCATATTAATGTATAGTGACATGTTACTATTACTTTATACCCTTAGAAAATACAGTCTGCTTTGATCATCCCTTGAAGAAGTAATATATTATATTCTGAAACATGTTAGGATCGTCAATGTAATTGTCTGTGGTTTGGCCTACTACCACAAGACGAACTGTGTGTATAAGACACCAGTTCTGTATAGACATGTGCACTGCCGAAATTTTTTTTGTCTTTTTTTTTCGTTATGATCGCAATTCATAAATTCAAAGATTCGGAAATTTGAAAATTCAAAAATAAGAAAGAAAATCCAAAAATAACTAACTAATAATAACTATTAAATTATAAGTATTGCCATTTCCTTTCAAATTTGGCTGTTAGTGAGCGTAACGAATATGAATTTGTCCAAAGTTATGAATTATCCGAAATAACTAATGGCGCATCTAAACTAATGGAACTGAACTAAATAATAATAATAATACGTTTTTATTATTATTATTATTATTATTAATTTGTTACATTCCATTTGTTTAGATATGGCATTCATTATTTTGGATAATTCGTAACTTTGGATAATTTCATATTCGTTGGAACAAAACGAATTGCACATGTCTACTATATTGTATTATTTATGGCTATCAAATTTGTTTTTAATGCTGTTTTTGTGATGTTTATACTATCATTTTTTAGATTACATTACAACTTGTTGTACTTTTATTATACTTTTCTACTCTCTTGTCTGGTTTGAACACTGCACCCCTCCGTTTTTATCTCTCTCTATTTAGGATGTAGCAATGAGTTTCCAGCCCCCTTTTCCCCCCCAGCTAGCTCTTCTCATTACATTCTGCATTAAGATAAAAAAAAAACTTCTGCCCTTACAACCACTTTAAGGACGAAGTAAACCCTTAGTAAAAAAAATTAAAAAAACCCTGCAAGACAAAGGCATAATGAGCTAGTATGCATAGCATACTAGCTCATTATGTATTACTTACCTCAGATCGAAGCCCCCGCAGCAGTCCACGTCTCCCCCTCCGGCCGCCGACATGTCGTCCCAGAGTGACTTCCGGGTATCGCGGCTCCGACGATGTGATTTGCCAGAGCCGCAATCACGTCACTCCCGCACGTGTGCGCGGGAGCCGCCGGTAACGGCACGAGGACTGAAGCAACAGCACATAGGTGCCATTGCTTCAGTTTGCCCCAGTGTGCATGTGCCGATGTCATCGGCACATGCAGGCAGTGGCGTCTCCAGCTTTCATGGCGTCTCCAGCTCCAGCTTTACAAAAGTAGGGGGGCCAACTATAAAATGCAATTATATATATATATATATATATATATATCCTGGGGCCCTTTACTACGATCCCACTATGGGCCCTTTCATATGTTCTGCAGTGAGCTCCCTTCCTACTATACTGGGGCCCCCAGGGTGGCAGAAAACAAGAGATATATGTCACCAGCACACCAAGAAAATATAAGGGTCCAAAGCAGTGGGAGAACTATCATTGTTGCAAAGGTTGTCTTGCCACCGGGCCCTGGTGTTCTGCCACAGTGGGTATCCCCAGCTGTCCTGTCCCTGCTATTTACAGCGCTGGTCTGGCATCTGTCTCCTTGACAGCGGCGGCAGTCTATTAGGACCTAGTGCTGGTGACATGCAGGGGAAGGCTGGCACTATTGGTTATAGAGAGCTGAGCCCCCAGCTGGTCACCTAGCAGCAGTAATGCTGTATAACCTTCTCTGTTGACATGCTGATCGGGATGTGATCCAGGTGATGCTCCCAGTCAGATCTAATAAACACAGTATTTATTAGCATCAAGAGTACAACCACATAAATATAATCAACCGTATGATCAGCAGCCATGTGGGCTCTATGCCTGTAAAGTGTGGGCTTTGATCAATAAAATCTCTGATATTTATGACTAGGATTTGACTAAGAGCATCACCTGGATTGCATCCCGATCAGCATACCAGAGAAGGGTCCACTGCTGCTAAGCAACCTGCAGGGAGCTCAACTGTCTACAACCAATAGAGATGGGCTCGGGTGTGTTTGAAATCCCACATGCTCGATCCCGCCAGGAAGCCGACACTCCACAGTGTTAATCAATGTATGGGCTGCCTAAGAGCTAAGACCAGCCATAGACAGTTTAAATCTCAGCTGGTTCAGCAGAAACTGGCTGAGATTTGAACCATTAATGAGCAGATTCTCTTATAATTATCACTAGTGGTTGCTATAGCCACTGGTGATAATCACTGTTTGTCGGGAGAATATAATTGCTGGGCAGGAGGGATATTCCCCTGTCACCACTGTCTGTTGATGGGGGAATCATGCAAGTTTCTTCCCTGCAATCTGTGGATGCAGGAAAGAAATTTGCACAGTATATTATCTGCCTGACTGAAAGTGAAAGTAAATTGTGAATGTTTTGAAAGAACAGGAGAGGGGGAGGGAGACAGATGGGGGGGAGAGAGAAGGGATGGAGATAATGTAGTTCAGTGATTACAGTGTACTGCAGTCTGCAGTGCACACACTTAAACACGGTCCAGGCTAGAATATCTGGTTGTGTGAGCGCTCGCATTATGCAGTGATGGCGAGCAGAGGGAGGGGGAGGAATCCCCCGCAGAGCTGACTGGGGACGCTCTCCCTCTCGGGGAGCAAAATACAAAAATTGCAAAAAAAAAAAAAAAATTTTTTTTTTTGGGGGGGCACATGGTGGGGCACATGGTGGGGCACAGCATGATGTTGGGGGTCAGGGCCCCCTCTGCCCCCCCCCTAGGGACCCCTTAGGAGATATCCTGGGTAGCTACAGGTAAGCCTTATTATAGGCTTACCTGTAGCATAAAGTTGTAAAAAAGGGTTTACAACCACTTTATTTGTTTCCCTGATGTTGCCAGGAAAAAGAAACATAGGAGATAGATTATGGATGGTATCACATGAAATGTTTCTTTAGATCATCTTTATATCATCTGTCATCCACCAAAGCTGTCATTCGTGTGTAAGCAGTCGTTGGAATCGGACGTGTCTTTTTCTTTCAGCAGGTCGGCAGATGATCGCTTGATGATGTAATTGACAATGGATGTACAGCCTCAGTGCCGGGTTACGGGCACCAACAAAAGTAAGAAGCCACTTGGCACTGTGTTCTTTTAAACCTTTTAAAATAAATGGAATTATACTATGGCGGTCTTTTCTTTCCTTTGTCCCGCTACATGATGTTGAAGTCAGGCTGAACTAAACAAACCAAGCTGCATTGTGACACAAAGCTACTATTGACCTCTTTTTAATTAAACAGGTCAATACCATCTGGTAAGGTGCCATCCTTTGAGCATACTTTGGGTGACTTTAAAGCTGGTGAAGGTGGAAACTTTCTCTCACAGTGAAGTTTGAAGACATCTGAGCACAAGCACTTTATTTTATTTATTTATTTATATACGGACTTTTGCATCTTCACTTTGCATAAATCCACCAGTTTGGGTGGTACTTCTGGAGATTGTACACATTTTTATATTGTTGGCTTTATTTATTTATTTATATAGCGATATAATTATTTGTTTAGTTTAATATGATCTACTACTATCACTAGTTATTTTGAGCGCCCCCTTCACTCACTATTCACCAATGGATGTACATCAATGAACGTTTTTTTTTTCTTTTTTTTTCTTTTAATAAACAACTTGTCAAAAACCATGTAAGATTTTACACAGCCCTCTGCAACCACAACATGAGGACAAGGTGTTTTGGCAAGCGGGGTTCCCCCTGGCAAGTTATCCCTACCATGTTGAGGGCATATGGCATGGTGCATTTCAGGAGGGGGGCCTGCCCTTCAAAGGGTCTGGTATGGACTCTTCGACCCTTGCAATCCAAATTACATTTTGAGGGACTCCACATGATTTCGACATGTATACCAGACCTTGATTAAGGATTAGGGTCTAGTTTGCATTTTAGGGAGAACCCCATGCCATTTTTTTTTTTGCATGAGGTCCCCCATTAATATCTATACCAGACCCTTTATAAGTGGGCATACAGGTAATTTTATTATCCTTTTATAGTTTCATGTTGCTGTCCTCATCAGTACAGTCCTTAAAGCATTCCTGGTAAACTCATTGCCAAGTTCCTGATACCTGGTTTCATCTCCTAGTTCCTCTTGCTCTCAGTTCAAGACTAGGCCTTTCTACCTTCATTTGCCTGATCTCTCAGAACCTATTTAGTCTTAAAGTGATTGTAAAGTCTCATTTTGTTTTTTTCTATAAAGATAACAAACATGTTATACTTAACTCCTCTGTGCAGTGGATTTGCACAGAGCAGCCCATATTCTCTTCTTGGCAAATCCCTCTTCTGTGCTCCTGGCCCCTCCCCCTCATGTCGAGTGCCCCCACAGCAAGCAGCTTGCTATGGGGGCACCTGAGCCACAGCTGCCTGTGTCAATTCAGAGATGGAGCCATGGCCCGGCCTGGCCCTCCCTCTCCTGATTGGCTAGCTGACTTTGATTGACAGCATCGAGTGTTAATGGCGCCGCTGCTGTGTCTCAGCCAGTCAGGAGGGAGAGTCTTGGACAATCGAGCCACTCTCGCACATCACTGGACAGAGATGGGGCTCAGGTAAGTATTGGGGGGCTGCTGCACACAGAAGTTGTTTTTTCTTAATGCATAGAATGCATTAAGATAAAAAAAATTTGCCTTTACAACCCCTTTTACTTCTAAACTGTGGGACTCTTTGGATTCAACCACATGCTTATGCTGATCTGGATAGTACTTTGCCTGTTCTGAACTTTACTTTGTTCCTGACTATGCTGCTACTCCACACACCTCAACTTGACTATGCCACATTCCCTATATCACCTTTGCTGGGAAACATATTCTTTATTAGACTCAAAAAGGTGGCACTTATTAACAGGCTTATACTTACCAGCACTGTGCAATGGATTTGCACAGAGCGACCCTGAACCTCCTCTTCTCGGTTCCTCTCAGACGCTCCTGGCTTCTCCTTTCTTGGTGTGTACCTGTAGCAGCCTCCTGAGCAGCTTCCTGAGCTGCGTTGCCTGCGTCCATTAACATGATAAGACAGTGTGGCTTGGCTCCAAACCCGCTCCCTCGTCACAGAAATTGACTAACAGCAGTGAGAGTCAGTGGCTCCCCCTGACTCAGCAAAGCCTGTGGACCCAGGAAGTGGGAGGAGAGAGCTACTAAAGACAGGCACAGCACTGGATAGAGTGAGGACTCCGGTAAGTATGAGGAAGGAGTGAGGGGGCATACTTCTACCTAAATGCATTAAGCTAAACAATGCTTAGGCTTTGGAACCACTTTAAATGTGTGGGGACACAAAATCTGCCAAAGGTGAATCATAGCAGTAGTCAACTGATCATAACAGAGACCCAACCCTTATTTATTGAAGGGTATAAGAAGGGCATACAAACATTCTTGAACTTTCTTTTTCTCAAGTATGAGTATGAAACTATTTTGCTTAGTATTTACAAGATAATTCACTACCCACTACATATTCCTACGTACTCCCGGAAAAATTTCAGTTTCTTAAATCGCATCTCTTATGTTGCATTTATGATATATTTGGATATTGGCAGTTCAACACACTCTATCCCAGAACATAGCTATAATTTTATTTTATGTTGCGACACTTCTCTAAAATCCATTTGCAGGAGCAAAGACTTTGTAGGATCCATGCAAAGCTCAAACTAATTTTCAGGAGCTTACAATCAACTGATTAAAAAGTATGATGTAACATGAAAAGCAAGAATTTACATTATATACTGTATATTTATGATAATAATTGCAAAACAACTTAATAATGTTAATCAGTGAAGCAAAGTCCCCCTTTTGGAAAAGGGAAAAGTACTCAAGCTTATTATGGTAACACTCATATGGAAGTTAATTCAGAATAACAGCAGTCAAAGCTTGGTACTTAGTGCACTTGACTTCAACAGCTCTCTGGGCCTTGAGCCACCCACCTTGATCTATCAACTCCAGACAAAGCCTTTTTTGAGTTTGCTCCCACACATCATCCCTTGGAAATACCTTAAAGTGTTACCTAAACCCAGTAAAATGAAAGTAGTGCCCACAGCTTAAAAATCATATTTTTTACATTAAAATACTGCCACTATATACCTTTTTGGATGATCTGTATATCACGGGTACATTGCTAAAGGTTCAGGAAGGAGGAGATTTCCACTTCAGCCTGTATACACGCCCACATGTGTGATGTCAATATCATGTGACCTGGCTAGCTCTGATCAAGTAAATGTGCTCTCCAGCATAAAAGACACAGCTGAGCATGTGCAAGTCAGCTACTCTGCCTGTGTTAAACTGGCCTTTCCCATATAGACAGTGCAGGGAGGGAAGAATCTGTGCATACAGGATAAAACATCCTTTTTATACAATGCAGAGGATTAACCTCTTAAGTTCCACAGTGCGTATAACAAGCATGCTATGCTACATATACAGGCTTATTTTACGGTTGTGGGTTTAGCATCACTTTAACCCCCTTACCAACCAGTCGCCGCAGTTGTACTGTGGCAGGTAGACTCCCCTGGGCGAACCGACGTAGCTGTATGTCGGTTTGCCTTTTGATCACTAGGGGTCGCATGTCCGCCGGGGACCCGTGATTGCTCCACACAGAGATAGAACGGAGATGTGTCAATGTAAACAGACAGATCTCTGTGCTGTCAGGGGTGAGGAGAGCAATCTGTTGTTCATACTAAATACTAAATACTAAAACAACGATCCGTCTCCTCACCCACGCAGTCCCATCCCCCCACAGTTAGAATCATTACCTAGAGAACACGGTTAACCCCTAGTGTTAACCCCTTCCCTGCCAGTGACAGTTATACAGTAATCAGTGCATTTTATAGCACTGATTGCTGTATAAATGACAATGGTCCCAAAAATGTGTCAAAAGTGTCTGATCTGTCCACCATAATGTTCCAGTCTGGATAAAAATCGCTGATCACTGCCATTACTAGTAAAAAAAAATATAATAATAAAAATGCCATAAATCTTTCCCCTATTTTGCAGATGCTATATATATTGCGCAAACCAATTAATATACGCTTATTGCGATTTTTGTTACCAAAAATATGTAGAATACATATCGGCCTAAACTAAGGAAAAAATTTGCTTTTTAAAAAAAAAAAAAATGGAGATATGTTATGTAGCAAAAAGTACAAAATATTGTGGGGTTTTTTTTTCAAAATTGACACTCTATTTTTGATTATATATCAGACAGGAGGCTCATATCTTGTGCATTAATCTTCCTTTATTAATGCTCACAGCAGAATACATTTCTAATAACTTTAATGTAAAAAACTTTTTTAAAACAGAGTACCCCCTCAGTAGTCCATACAATCCTCTAACCACGCCCCTATAGTGACCCCATAAAAGGGGCTGTCTGTGAGTGTTCCTCCTCTTTCTTTCTGCTCACAGATCAGATAAGTACTAATTTATAGTGTGTTTCTTGTTTTATAGGATTACTAGAGAGTTTCTCTCCTGTTTTTTCCTATGTTTATGACTTGCATATATATATATATATGTGTTTTCCCTTATTATTATTATATAATCTCTTTTGATATTGATATAGATTATACACATTTCTCAGTCTTTCCTGTGTTCCAGGATTTTTTGCTGTGCCTGTATCTTTAACTGTTCTGCTTAACATTCGCTGCTAAGGGAATCTATCTGTACAGCGCGGCACCCAGTCAGCAGGGTGTCGGGAGCGCTTCTCCTCCCGACATCCTGCACAGCTGACTACCTGGCACAGCGCCATTAGTGTCCTCTTCTCCCTCACGACACTCGCGCGCTCTTAGGGGGCGGCCCCGCCCTCGTGCGCCGTTCAACCAATCAGCGCGCACCGGACGAAATCTCGCGAGACTTCGTTCCCGGGCCGCTGCGGTTCTGAGGCTCCCCTCTTCTCTGTAGCCACTCGGAGCCTACGGAGGAGAGGATAGGACAGGAGCCTGCTTGCATTTAGCTAAGTATCTTCCCTGAAAAATAGATATTCCCAGCGCTGACTAGCCTCAGTCATCTTAATACCCTAGCGCTGACTAGCATCAGTGACCTTCATTGAAATACCCATAATTAACAGAGAATCAAAAATATACATACTTACCAGTCTGAGCAAATCTAATATAACATTCATTACTGGTGTACTGCCTTAAGGGTCACTCGTCAAGATGTCTGATACCAATCCACTGAACCCCAGTGGGGAAATACAATCCACAGGCACCTCACACACCCTGAGTGCCTCCCAACTCCAGGACATCATACAAATGTCTATTCAGGCTGCCCTAGCCGCCACTACCCCATCCCCCTGGGCATTACAACCCACGGATGTGACACCGATCCCGCTTCAGTGCGGTGAACCGCCCACTAAGAAGGGAAAATCCTTACAAAAAAAGGAAGCACACCCTTGCGGTCCATGACTCCCCGGCAGGGGAAGTAACTAATATGCTACAGGTAGCACCCACCACGGTCTACCAACCCCAGCATCACTTAGACACATCTCGACCCCTGAACCTCAGGGAGACCCAGAAAAAGGGACCTAATGCCACCAGAAGAGCAAAACCTGACTCTTACGTGGATTCCTCTGAGGAGGACTCTGCCGACTCCTTAGAGGGATCGGACGGATCTGACTCCGATTCGGATATTCAAGATGCTGGGGCTACGGCTCTTAATACAGCAGCCACTCCTGCCACGCAGGACGAAGTCCTTCTGGACGCCCTCGGCGAACCCTTCTTCCACCCAGACGCCATAACACACCCGCGTTCTGGAGAGTGGACTCCTTTACCGCACGTTTCACAATACGTGGAACTATGGGCAAGGAAGTCCTTAGACAAGGGTAGCCGCAATAAATTGAGAGCCGAATGTCCCAGACCCTCCATTCCCAAAAAAGTGGTAGCCACCCCGGAAGTTGATCCGGTTTTAACAAAATACCTGTTAAAAACAGGAACATTTCAAAAGAAGGGCATTGAACGGTCCTTCCGAGCCATACAGGACCGCGTCCTGGACCTGATGGGCCCGTTAACCAAAATACTCAACCTCTCAGAGCAGGCTGCGGCTTCTGAACAACCAGTTGACCTTCCACAGCTTAGAGGTTGGGCACAGAGAGCCCTGTGCCTGGCTGGCACCGCAAACACAGCATGCTCAGTAGAAAGACGCAGGTCGATCCTGATGCGCTTAGACCCCCAGTTATCCCACCTGGCGGAGTCTGAGCCTGGCCCGGCAGCCGAAGGCATGCTCTTTGGTGACATGGTCATCAAAGATATTAATAAATTTGTTGGACTGTTCTCCAGTCTGGATAAGGCTCAGAATTCCCTAAGAAAAACGGGAACCAACAAGGTTTTTAACAGGGCCGGCAGAAATAGAGGCCGTTCTGCCGGCCGCTCTACCTTCTTCAGGCCACAGGGCAGATCCCCTGCCCAATATCAGTACCAGGCTCCGTCCTATGCCACCCCTATGGCACAACCCGCACCGTTCTTTCCTCCTCGAGGCAGACCCTGGCGCGGACGTGGTGGACGCGGCTATCCACGATCCCGACCTCCTACCGGTGAGCATACCTTACACCACACTCGATTACACTCCCGTGGGGGGACGTTTGAAGTATTTTTCCCAACATTGGTCTGCGATTACGGCAGACGCATGGATCCTACACTCCGTCACGGGGTTTGTCATAGAACTGCAATTCCCACCGATCCTCAATATGATTCCCCCACCCATTCGGTTTGCAAAGCAAAAAGAATGCCTCATAGACAAAGAGATTCAGGATCTGGTCACGAAACAGGCAATTATAGAAGTAGATCCCTCTTCCCCAGGTTTCATAAGCAACCTGTTTCTAGTAAGCAAGAAAGGGGGAGGCTTCCGCCCTGTGATGAACCTGGGGGGCTTGAACCAATATGTCGAATACCGGCATTTCAAGATGGAAGGCATCCACTTCCTCCGAGACCTTCTCCACCCCAGCGATTGGCTGGTGAAAGTGGACCTAAAAGATGCATATCTTACGGTTCCCATACATCCCGACTCACAACATTTACTTCGCTTCCCGTGGAAAGGCAGAATGTGGCAGTTCACTTGCCTCCCGTTCGGCCTGTCGTCTGCCCCATGGTGTTTTACCAAACTTATGAAACCAGTGGTGGCAGCTCTGAGGAGCAGGGGAGTTCGTCTGATTATCTATCTCGACGACATCCTCATCATGGCCTATTCCAGAAATCAGGCCCTCCTACACATGTCTTGGACAATTTCCCTACTCCAAGAACTGGGCTTCGTAATCAACTACGAAAAATCCAGTCTAACCCCAGCCCAACAAGTAGAGTTCCTGGGCTTTACGGTAGACACCGTCCAGTCAACCCTCAGTCTACCCAAAACAAAACTTGCGCTCATCCGCAAAGAGATTCGGGCAGCACTGAACAGAGGTTTTCTATCCCTCCGCACCCTAGCACGGTTGGTGGGCCTGCTCGCGGCCTCCATCCAGGCCATCTTCCCGGCCCCATTACATTACAGAGCCCTTCAACGGCTCAAAATTATGCACCTGAGACAAGGCCTCAGGTATTCAGACGAGATTCCCTTATGTCAAGAGACTACCGAGGAACTGAGATGGTGGCTTCATCATGCCGTGGAATGGAACGGCAAGACCATCTTCAACCCCTCCCCGGACGTCGTGATAGAATCAGACGCCAGTCGCAGGGGCTGGGGTGCCCGGTGCGGGACGTCCTCCACAGGAGGGACGTGGTCCGCTATGGAAACCTCCCTGCATATCAATGCACTGGAACTTTTGGCAGCTCTGTTCGCCGTCAAGAGTTTTATGCCTCACACGTCCACATGCTGTATTCTATTTCGCATGGACAATGTGGCAGCGGTGCAATATGTCAATCGACTGGGAGGCACCAAATCCAAGACGCTGGCATACATCGCGAGAGACTTCTGGCACTTTTGCCTATCTCACGACATCACCCCTATAGCGGAATACATCCCGGGGGTATCCAATTCGGTAGCCGACTGGAATTCTCGATATCTCCGGGATTCCAGCGATTGGAAATTGGATCGATCAATTTTTCTTCACTTGCAACAACTTTGGGGTCCGCTATCTTTCGATCTCTTTGCCTCACGCCTCAATCATCAGCTACCTCGTTTCTTCAGCTGGAGGCCAGATCCGGAGGCACATGCGGTGGACGCTCTCCACCAACCTTGGCCAGAGGGGACGCACTACGCGTTCCCCCCCTTTCAAATAATCCCCAGACTTCTCCTACGGATAACCAACCTGGGAGCGACAGTGGTCTTAGTTACTCCATGGTGGCCGACCCAACCATGGTTTCCTCTGCTTCTGGGAATGACTATAGACTGTCCCAGACTGATTCCCTTCTCCCCTCACCTCCTCACCAATCCGACCGGGGATCCTCATCCCATGGTTCTGGAGAACAACCTGCCACTTCTAGCGTGGCTAGTCTCGGGATCCCGACCACAGATAGAGGCCTTTCAGTCTCAGCTCGGAATCTCCTCTCCCTGGCCTGGGCCCCCGGGACTAGATCGGCATATCGATCAGCCTGGGGACTCTGGGTTCGTTGGTGTGATCAACGACAGGTTGATCCCATACAGGCCCCTGTTTCGCTAGTAGCTAATTACCTGGCAGAGTCTTTCGAATCCGGCAAGGCATACAGTTCTATTAATATCTATCGCTCAGCTATTTCAGCCTATCATTGCCCCGTGGATTCTTTACCGGTTGGCAGACATCCTTTGGTATGCCGGCTGTTACGAGGCATAAAATTTCAACGTCCCCCTAGGCCTAGATACCAAGTGACCTGGGATGTTTCCAAGGTACTTGATATGTTCGCCAGTTGGGGGGACAATTCGGACCTATCCTTGAGACTTTTATCTATGAAATTGACGGTCCTTCTTTGTCTAATTTCCGTTAAGAGGGTGTCAGATGTTAGAGCTCTTGACATCTCCAGAAGGCAATTTTCGCCACACGGTGTTGAATTTTCCATTGTGCGCAGGACCAAGACTGGTATTCACTCAGTCTTCTATCCTTCTTTTCCTACTCATCCCCTCCTCTGTGTCGTTCGGTGTCTTCAGACATACGAATCCCTCACGGCTAATTTACGCCCTGCAGGTTCTTCTCAACTCCTTATATCCTATGTCAACCCCCACCTTCCTGTCTCGTCTGCCTCCTTGGCACGATGGGTGAGAACCGCCATGGAAATGGCGGGGATCGACGTCACCCTGTTCGGAGCTCACTCCACCAGGGGCGCCATGGCTACTAAAGTAGTCACTTCAGGAGGCTCTCTCTCTGATCTCTTGAGAGCGGCGGATTGGTCTTCCGAGACCACGTTCCGTCAATTCTATTTCAGACCTCAGGACCATATCTCCCTATCGGTCCTCCCTTAGATTTATGACTTGTGTTTTAATCATATCTGTATATGTATATTTGAGCTTTGAACTTGCACAAGATATGAGCCTCCTGTCTGATATATAATTTGAGATTTTCCTAGCTTGTGACGGAAAATATTGATTATATGATGACAGGAGGCGAGTATCTTCCCTCCCGACCCTCCCTGTTACGATTGTTTTCACTTTTCGCAGGTTACTGAAGGCCGATCTGGAACTTACAGACGGGTAATCCGGTTGGGAGAATGATTGAACTCTGCCTTCTCGTTGGAATGCAGCTCGCTTGAAAATCCTCGTTTTGGATTCATTGTTCCTGAAACCCCTGTTGGGTCATGGTTGGTGGTGCACTTCCCGTTGGAAGCCATTCAGAGGTCGACCGGCCGGTCTTCGCTCCAAGGACACGCTCCGATCCTTCTTTCTGGTACCATTTTTATATGAAGATTATCGCATCAAGAAAGAGGAGGAACACTCACAGACAGCCCCTTTTATAGGGCGTGGTTAGAGGATTGTATGGACTACTGAGGGGGTACTCTGTTTTAAAAAAGTTTTTTTACATTAAAGTTATTAGAAATGTATTCTGCTGTGAGCATTAATAAAGGAAGATTAATGCACAAGATGATCGCCTCCTGTCATCATATAATCAATATTTTCCGTCACAAGCTAGGAAAATCTCAAATTATAGCGCAAAAAATATAAACCCAAGAGATGATCAAATATCACAAAAAGATCAATTTTGTTTGGGTACAATGTTGCACGACCGCGCAATTGTCAGTTAAAGGAACACAGTGGCGTATTGTAAAAAATGTCCTGGTATTTGAGCAACCAAATCTTTCAGGGCTGAAGTGGTTAAGGATAAGTAATATTAGAGTTTCTAGTTCAATATGCATGCCGCCTTTTCTAAAGCACTGACTCCAAAGCCATTTTTTCACCTTATTAGAAGCAATCAGAAAAGAAAATTAATCAACACACTCCAGGCTGCAACATGTTTGTTTTTTTTTAATTTAAACGGCAGTTTGTGTAACCTCTGACATGTTTTGTGCTGAAAACAACATTTTTGAAACCTCACTGAACATCACTTTTCATCAGGAACATAATCAAAGTTGACCCCTCTGCTATTTAAATCCCGAATGACTCACTAGAGTGCAAAGAGTTAGACCAGTACCTGGAGATTTTGCAGTGGGGCCTGTGTCAAACCATCTACCTTGAGTGGTATACATACCTTCATATGGAACATTACCGTTGTGGTTGGCAGGTAACTGTGAATATCATTTGTTGTGTTCGTGGAAACCTAAGACTGGGGCAAGTATTTTGGGACCTAATAATGATAGTGCAATTCACAATGTGTCACCCCAGTTTGGTCCATGCTTGCCTGCTATAGCCAGGTGCTCGTCCAGCTTGTTTGGTGACAGCCAATCAACATTAAATTCAGATGACTGCACACCAGCTATATCCAAACTACTTATTAATTCATACATAAAAGCAATACACATGGGATGAATGAAGAACTGTGTGTGAAACGTGTCAGTATTCTCTATTTATCTCTTGTGTATGTCTTTTATGATTGAATAAAGAAGAGTTTTAAGTACAGCTGGTGTGCAGTATCTAATATTCTTGTATAGTCACAGGCACTGCTTGAAGATATTTATCAAGCATATGTATCTAGTCAGCCAGGGCAAGAAGAAATATTGGGACAGGGGTTTGACCATAAGTAGCTACTTTAGTTTTTACAGTAACTAATACCAACACTGAGAGGAAACCAGTAGTTAGGAAATATGTAAGTTGCAATGTTTCCCTTTCGTCTGCCATGCAGATTTAATGACTTCGATACTTATGAGCTATTGGCATAGAACAATTATGGATTCAAACCGGGCTTCCTTACTTTGCTATGATTTTAGTTAGTCCATGTATGTTCATAGGCATGCGCACAGGGTGTCCCGGGTGTGCCTGGGCACACCCTAATCCGGGGCTCAACAATCCATCGATCATGATCTACCCATCAATCACGGTCAGGTGAAGGGTAGACTGTGAAGTTTCCTTGCAGAAAAAAAAGAATATTGTAAAAATAATAATAATAAAAACTACTGACAGTATCCACTGCCCTACTGACATTGTCCATTGTGCTACTGACACGTGCACTGCTCTACTGACTGACACCAACCTCTGCCCTACTGACACATCCACTGCTCTACTGGCACCATCCACTACCCTACTGACATCGCCCACTGTGCTACTGACATGTCCACTGCTCTTCTGACACCATCCAATGTTCTACTGACACCAACCTCTGCCCTACTGACACATCCACTGCTCTACTGGCATCGCCCCCAATATGCTACTGACATGTCCACTGATCTTCTAATACCATCCAATGTTCTACTGACACCAACCTCTGCTCTATTGACACATCCACTACTCTACTGGCACCATTCAATGCCCTACTGACACTATATACAGTATATATATTTTTTTATATATATATATATATATATATATATATATATATATATATATATATATACACATACAGTCCCTGACAAAAGTCTTGTCGCTTGTGTACAAATTGACCTGAAGTGCCGCTAAAAAATATTTCTAATCAAGATTTTGTTACAAGAAATGGGTAATTTTAATCCCAACAGCTTTTGTAATAATGTTTCAGTGCAAAACGAAACTGACAAAAAGTATTCTAATATTCACAGCTTGGTAAAGTCAATTTTTGCCAAGACATAAGTGTTGTTGCCTTGTTATATGAGCTTCACCTGTGACTAATAATGGATCAATTAGGTCTCAGGTGTGTATACAAAGAACACCAGTACACTAGACCTTCTCAACTGCAACTAGACCTCTGCAAACATGCCTAAGATTCACCCGGAGACTAAAGTGTTGATTATCAAGAGTCTGAAGACCAGATCCACTGCTGATGTGGAAGACGCCTTCAATGTGTCTCAGCGTCAAGTTCAGAGGATAAAAAGATTTGAAGTGACTGGAGACGTTTTGGACCAGGTCAGGCTGACCCCGCAAGACAACTGCTCGAGAGGACGGTTTGTTAGCTCGAAAATCCAAGGCCAGCTCATTTTCCACTGCAGCAGAGCTCCACGAGACCTGGTCACCTGAAGTCCCTCTGTCAACCAGAACAGTTTGTCGGATTCTGTCTCGAAATGGCCTCCATGGTCTAATCAGTACCCATAAGCCAGCACTAAACAAAAGACGATTGAAAAAACGTGTGGCATTTGCCAAGGGCCACAGCCTGCTAAAAGGATGGACTATGGAAAAGTGACAGAAGGTGGATTTTTCAGATGAATCTTCTGTTGAATTACACCACAGTGGCCGCAAATATTGCAGGAGACCTACTGGAACCCACATGCCGAGATTTACCCAGAAAACAGTGAAGTTTGGTGGAGGCAAAATCATGGTCTGGGGGTGTGCAAGGTATCTGCAGGGTGGAAGGCAACATCAATAGTCTAAAATACCAAGAAATCTTAGCTACCTCTTATATTCCCAACCATAAATAAGGCCAAATTTTGAAGCAGAACGGTGCTCCATCGCATACTTCTATCTCCACATCAAAGTTCCTTAAGGCGAAGACGATCAAGATGCTCCAGGATTGGCCAGCCCAGTCACCAGACATAAACATCATTGAGCATATGTGGTGTAAGATGAAAGAGGAAGCATGGAAGACGAAACCAAAGAATATTGATGAACTCTAGGAGGCATGCAAGACTGTTTTCTTTGCTATTCCTGATGACTTCATCAATAAATTGTATGAATCCTTGCCAAACCACATGGATGCTGTCCTTCAAGCTCATGGAAGTCATACAAGATATTAAATTGGGATCTCACAGCACCACTACTTAATTTGCTGACATATTTTTGGATTTTCAGTAAAGTTGTTCAATTTCTGTATAGGCGACAACTTTTGTCTTGCCAAAATTTGACCTGTCTTGATTAAATGATAAATCTTTTTTCAGTGAAACTAATTTATTTCAGTGCATTAAACATCATTTGGGAGGGCTTTAGCTTTTCATATGAGCTATTTCTAACACCAATTAATTAATTAAAAGTCAGGTTAATAGCAAGAGTTTCTACAAAATAGAGAAGCGACAAGACTTTTGTCAGGGTCTGTGTGTGTGTATATATATATATATATATATATATATATATATATATATATATATATATATATACACATATACACATACATATACACACACACACACACACACACACACACACACACAGTGTGTTTGAGCTTTTGGGGTGCTGCACACACCTATGTGTATGTTCTACATCAGTTAAAAATTAGTACAATCGGTGCAACAATTCATATTTAGGAGAGGAGATTTGCATGTCAATTTTAAATATGAATGTTATAGTTAAAGTGGAGTTCCACCCAAAATTGGAACTTCCACTTATCCCACTCCTCACCCCCTTACATGCCACATTTGGCATGTAATTTTTTTTGGGGGGAGTGGGGGCTTCAGGAGGAGTGGGACTTCCTGTCCCACCTCCTCCTTCCGCCGAGAGGCTGGTTAGGCGATTAAGCTTAATCGCCTACAGCAACCCCTCCCTCTAGGCGATCGCCTAGGACACGTCACAGGTCCTAGGCGATCTCCTGTCCAATCAGACGGCACAGCGCCGGGCCGCGTGCGCATGCGCAGTGCCACTCGCACATGCGCAGTGGGTGCCCGGCCGTGAAGCCGAAAGCTGTCACGGCCGGGTGCACACAGTTGAAATGAAGACTGGAAGGGGGGAGAGGAGCGGAGCCCCGGCCGGCGCGTCGCTGGAACGCTGGAGCAGTTAAGTGTATGTTTATTAAAAGCCAGCAGCTACGCTTTTTGTAGCTGCTGACTTTTAATAAACATAAAAATTGGCTGGAACACCCCTTTAAAGTAATATGTTGTAAAATAATCAGCAACATTATGCAAGCTAATAAGTATAGTATTTATATTTAAAATGCGTACATTCAAATGGATTATTAATCAAATTGGTTGTTAGTACTTTGAACTTGTGAAAAGTTTCCTGTACATGTTCTGTGCAGAGAGTTCTGAACATGAAATGCGGGAATTATAAATAGAGCTTCTAATGAAGAAGAAAAAAAAAATGTGACGAGGAGATGGATAACCTGCATGCTAAGAAGGGACACTAGTTCAGACTGGTTGAATAATGTTAACAACAAGTTGAGGTGTTAGGCGTTGGTAGCACTCAGAGAGTCTAACTTTAGAAACACTTTTTGGAAAGGGCACTAAATGTGTATGGCAGGCCTACAAATGCACCTCTAGCTCTGTTTTTATTGAACCTGCCAGGAAAAAGAACAGCAGCAGTTTCTCCAGCTATACAAGACTAAAAGTGTCATTCCAGCTGCTGCCGCAGTAAGCAGAAACACAAACTGACAAATGGCTATGTGGACAAACATCTTTCAGTAGCTGGCAGTCAAGCAGGAGCATTCAACGTGGAAGGACATCATCACCATTCATTTCAGGTATGGGATTATTATACTGCATTTTTACGTCACGCATTTATTTTGCATTGCATCTAACATGTAAGTGTGAATATAATGGAATTCAGTAAATAGATAATTTATTAGGCTGCTTGTTACATAGAATAACTTGAAAATGTGTTTCTTTGTCAAGCTTCTGCAACATACTTAAGAAATGGAAATGAAATTTAGAAAAACTTAGAAAAGGTGAATTCAAATAATAGAGAACTCTGGCCTCCAATACAACCACATGCAATACCAATCTGCAGTAGTTGAACGCTATATATTTAATATAGTAATTTTAAAATAATGTGTGCTGTTTTGCTATGGGGCAATATATTTTGATATGGGCCAGTAAGGACATTCTAACCAGAAGTGGGATCACTAGTACCTATCTATAATTTTTTTTTTTTTTTGTGGATTGCTTGTTTGATAAGCTAACAAGTATTGTTCAATACATAGTCATGCATTAGTTAGTAATCTTTTTTAATTGTTTTGAGACAATTTACAGCATAAGTTTGAAATCTAATTGTTTGCTATTGGTTTGTGACCTATACTTGCACATTGCACAGTAATGTTATATTAGCCTGTAATGTAAGAGCACATCTGGAAGTGTGAATTTTCATGTGACTGTGCAGTTCTGCTTTGACACTAGATGAATCCAGATACTGGCAGGTGCTACTGGTGTATAATCATGAATGGAGCTAACATACTCCATGGTTTCATTTTACCAACGAGTTCACAAATTAGTCATATGTTTCCTCATGTGGCATATCATTAGGATAATGTAATAAGGCAAAGAGCAATGTACAAATTATGTACAGTAAAACCTTGGTTTGAGAGTAACTTGGTTTGAGAGCGTTTTGCAAGACAAGCAAAATGTTTTAATACATTTTGCCTTGATATACAAGCAATTTCTTGATATACAAGTAGTATCATGTCACAACTGAGTATAAAAAAAAGAAGTGTAGAAATATGGTTACATTTAATGAAGGTACAACATTTAGTAACTTATTGCTACACTTAAATGTAATTTAATGCAATTTTTTTAATTGGTCATTAAAAAAGATTGTGTGTGGGCTCCAGAGCATTTTTCTCGACGTGAAAAATGGGCATTAAAAATTTAGAACATGCTCTATTTTTTCTCGTTGTTTTTCACGTTGTTAAAAACGATCGTGTGTAGGCTTTAATGACGGAAAAAAAAGTGCATGCTCAGAAGCAAGTTATGAGACGGGAGCACTCGTTCTGGTAAAACTAGCGTTTGTAATGGAGATAGCACATTCATCACGCTGTAACAGACTGAAAAGCGCGACTCGTCTCTCACCAAACTTTTACTAACACAAAATCAGTAAAAGCAGGCCAAAGGGTGGCGCAATCCGAATGGAACTTCACCTTTATAGTGCCGTCGTACGTGTTGTATGTCACCGCGCTTTGCTAGAGCATTTTTTTTTTCACGATAGTGTGTATGCAAGGCAGGTTTGAGAATCACGTCGAGAAAAACGTCGTTTTTTTCCATGGCATTAAAAACGGTTGTGTGTATTAGAGGTGCCTCTCTTCTCTTTTATACCCTGTAAAAAAAATGCTTTGATATACAAGTTCTTTGGATTACAAGCATGTTTCTGGAACAAATTATGCTTGCAAACCAAGGTTTTACTGTACTTGCAATAATTCATTTTAACAGCAATTCTAAAAAAAAAAAAAAGAATGTGGTAAAAATTCTAAATAAATAAAACAGTGCAACAAATTATATAAGCTTTATTTGTTAGTATTAAATGAATTTTGTTTAGTTTTAACATAAAAATAGTTCTACTTGATTTTAATTTAATCTCTAATCTAAGCAAAAGGGAGTAGTTGAGAGCATTAGATAAATTACTGGATAAAAATGAAAGTGGACCAGATATATTTTTTTATGGTTATAGTTAGGGCATTCATGCTAAGTGTTACACTAATAGAAATGTATTGGCTCTGACAAAGATCACTTGCTATATAATAAAGACTGTTACAAAATTACAATGTTGCAGTCTGAGTGATCAGGGTTTCTTTTACGTCAGTACCGGCACCTGGCCTTGTGATCACAGCTCACTGTTGTCACTTGTTGTCAACACAGAAACCTCCCTGCACTTCACCATCCCTATAACAGCAGAAGAGGAGGTCTACCACGCCAGCCTACCTGCAGCAGATGAATTACAGCATTGCCAGCCTAGCCACTTAAAAACCCCTTCACGCCGATATACGTCAGCAGAATGGCACAGCTGGGCACAATCACATACCTGTACGTGTCTCTTTAAGCCCAGCCGTGGGGTCATGAGCACGCCGCCGACGGTGCGCTCGTGTCCCGGTCCTAAGCTCCATGACCGCACCCACGGGACCCGCGTACCCGATCGCCGCCGGTGTCCTGCGATCGGTCACAGGAGCTGAAGAACGGGGAGAGGTGTGTGAACACACCTTCCCTGTTCTTCACTGTGTCAGTGTCATTGATCGTCTGTTCCCTGATATAGGGAAAGACGATCAATGATGTCACACGTCCAGCCCCGCCCACCTACAGTTAGAAACACACATGAGGTCACACTTAACCCCTACAGCGTCCCCTAGTGGTTAACTCCTAAAATGAAATTGTCATTTTCACAGTGAATAGTGCATTTTTGTAGAACTTTTTGCTGTGAAAATGACAGTGGTCCCAAAAATGTGTCAAAATTGTCCGAGCCACGTTGCACGACCGTGCAATTGTCAGTTAAAGCGACGCAGTGCCGAATCGCAAAAAGGGGCAAGGTCCTTAACCTGCATAATGGTCCGGGTCTTAAGTGGCTAGGCAAAGCTGTAAAGTTACTGCAATGTCCATTTTCAATGCAACTGTGCACAGGCTGTGGGAGTATTCATATATCACTGACCTTCAGCCGCTATGGAATAATTCATCCTCAAAGTTTACAGTAAAAGCATTATCTGTTTCAGCAGCTTAGTTCACCCTGTTTTCTCTACCAGTAGTGAATTGGCAGCCTTTCAGCCCTTATCAGATACAAACAAAGCAGGTGCACAGAAAAAGAGGAAGAGCAAAGGCTGGACTAAGACTAAAAGAGTTCAGTCCTTCTCTTGGAAAATTTGAGGATTAATTTCTTCACAATAGCTGTAGCTAAAGGGATCACCTTGTTGTAGTTCTTAATATAATGTTTGTTAAGAATACATAGTCATGGCCGAAATTGTTGGCACCCCAGAAATCTTTCCAGAAAATCATGTATTTCTCACAGAAAAGTATTGCAGTAACACATGTTTTGCTATACACACACGTTTATTCCCTTTTTGTGTATAGGAACAAAACAAAAAAAGGGAGAAAAAAAGCAAATCGGACATAATGTCACACAACTCCAAAAATGGGCTGGTCAAAATTCTTGCCACCCTTAACTTAATATTTGGTTGCGCACCCTTTGGAAAAAATAACTGTACTATTGTGATCTCTGTGATAGGTCACAGTGATCGCATAGTACAGGGCCAATTACACTGGATCCCATACCATGTGATAGCTGTGGCCAGTCATAGCAATTCAAATTGTACACAATTGTACACATGAATATATGTTAATCATAAACATTATTGCTTAGAACTGTGATAATATCCTGATCACCTCCCAAGAGCAGTACAGTACTGCTGGTCACAGTATGAAAAAAAATTGTAAAAAATAAAAAAAATGGTAATATACATATATATATTATATATATATATATATATATATATATATATATATATATATATATATTATTTTTTTTACATACAATCACCATACTGTTACCATTCAGTGTCTCTGATCACTGCCAGATCAGTCATATGGTGACGCTGCATCGCTCTGGTGACAGCAAGTTAAAAAGATTGTGAAAAAATCATTTATTTAATTTCTTAATTTTCCAAAAAATTGTAACATAAAAATTATAATATTATGAAACTTACGATGCCTCTTACTAAATACACTTTCCAGAAGGGATCATTTGGGAGGTGTTTGCATTGTCCTGGAATTTTAGGGCCTCAAGAAACGGGATGAGGTCGTCAGTACATCAGGACTGATCAATTTTCAAATATACAACCATAGTTTGTAGACTCTATAAATTTCACACAGACTAAACAATATACACTGATTTTAAATAAGGTTGTTAGGGTCAACTGATGTTTTTATTTTCTGCCTCTAAATGTCCCTGCATGTTAGCCTATCTATGTCTATGCACACATACAGTAGGCGTTTAGAGGAGTTTAGAAGCAGGGGCATTTAGAGGCAGAAAACGTTTATTAATTTCAATGTCCAGAATAAATTAATATTCTGCCCAATTAAATCAATTAACGCTCACATGCGTCTAAACCTATTTGCAAGCGTCAAGCATTTTTTTGCGCCAAAGCGCTGCTGTCAGGGGGACAGGTGTCTACGAGAGATGGCAAAATATTCAGTGTGCATCTTGCCTTAATTAGGAAGTGATAGAGAATCTTTTCATTGGGGGAAGAGCAGCAACAAAGTTGGGAAGCATTGGAACTTTTGTCTGATTTTAAAGCTGTCTCTGCTTTAGGCTGGGTTCACACCATCGCCGCATGTGGCTCCCAGCAGGGGTCCGATGCATTCTGGTTCACCGTTTCAGGTCCGATTTCAGCCCGAATTTTTGGCTGAATTTGGACCTGAAACGGACTAAAAGACGCACAGGTCTCCTGGGCCAATTCGCACCGCATCTGCCCCAGAGATATGGGAACCGGCTCCATAGAAAGCCAGTCAAAATCTTCTGCTATTGCAAATTGAATGCGAGGAACCCAGTCTCAAAGATTCCCTTTCGACCTTTTTAGTACCCTGATGTCAAAGGTACAGCAAAAGAGCAGAATTCTCCCGAAAAGGGCCACAAACAATAAAAAGCTGACAGTTTCTAATTTTTCCACACTCTATTAAAAAATAAAACAAGGGTTTAACTGGGTTTGGGTTTTTTATTATTGCAAAAACTGTGTTTTATTTTTGATCGAGTGGTAAAAGGTTTGAACCTTTTTCTGTGCTTAATACTACCATAGACTAGGTTCATACCTGTGCGGGTGGTGCCAATGCGGCACCCGCACAAATTCCCGCAGCTGAACCACCCGCACAGTGAAACGTGGGACCCCATTAATCCTAATGACACGCTGCCCGCACTGGAAACCACGCTGTACTTTCAGTTCCCACGCAGGCTGTGATTTTCAGAGTAGTGAAGGGACTTCTTTTCTGCGTTTAATGGGGCACGGACATTTTTAACAGTGATGGGACGATCACGGAGGTGGTGAAATCACGTCGCATTTGAACACTCCACAGGAGGAATATTTATTGTTTAGGAGCACTTGGTTATCACATTGGGACTTTCTAAATAAAGGGAGGAGGATTCACACAGGAATTCTCCCTTTTATATATATATATTTTTATTATTATTTTTTATTTCTACTATATTAATTGTGGTTTTGTGACACCATATTTTTGGTGAACCCGTAATAGGGTAGCGCACACTTTCGATGATTTAAGGAGCACTATTAGATATATCAACATGTGCATGGTATATTTATGTTTTTTTATATATTTACAGTCTTTTTAGAAAAATATCTGTATATAGGCACTTGGTATATGAAGGGCTGATATCTATTTACACACATACTGTTGGTGGATTGTCATTTATTAGCAAATTTGTGGTGGAATAGCACAAGGTGATATTCACAGTTGCTAATTAATTTTGTTTATTGCACAAGGTTAGATGGATCGAGGTCACCTACCAGGGTAGCGCAATCCCCATACTATATCAATGGGGCACGGCAGCCTATTCAAATGAATGAGCTATTGTGCCCAAGCATACGCAGGCCGCAGAGCTCACACAAGTGTGTTCCTAGCCTTTGTCACCAGTAGAGAAGGTTTTCCTTCAGTTTCTTTCCTAATGATGGGGTCACGACGACAATAAAAACCAGACAGCTGAACTCCAGCCTTATTTTCAGTCTTGCACATTTGAAAGCTGCAGCAAGTCAGACACAGGGGCGGATCCAGAGTCTAGAAAGGGACAAACAACTTATGATGCGAAACCATAGAAGAGACGTTATGGGCAAATGAACCGTGAGCAAGTCTCGTTTTCCTTTTTGGTTGAGTCTGAAGTAAAAAAAAAAAAAAAAAAAAAAAAAAGAGTCTAGTCTCGGGAGGGGCACTTCCAGAAAAATTTTTGCAGGCAATTTTTTGGGGAAATGGCTTTCGATTATGGAGGCTCGGCACATTTTGGTGGCCTGCATGCAAAGGCAGCCTTTCTAGGAATGCCCACTCGTTCATCCTGACATTTTCATATTTACACAACTCTTCCCAAGACTCAGACCATTGCTTGCATCAGGGCTGAGGACTCTTCCGTGGAGTACTTGTGTTCTGAGGAAGCTATATACAGGACACTGGTGGCCCCTCCCACCTGCGTTGCATAGAGAAACACAGAGACTAGAGTGTAATCACATCACTGGGTTGAAAATAAGGTATGTAATTAAACTTTAAAGGTTTTATTTAAAAATGCATATTAATGATGGAGGAAAGGAGGAATCATGGAAGGCAAAATATAATTAAAAACAAATATGAGCTTTAAGGCCTCGTACACACGATAGGTTAACCAGAGGACAACGGTCTGATAGACCGTTTTCATCGGTCAAAACCGATCGTGTGTGGGCCCCATAGGTTATTTAACCATCGGTTAAAAAAAGCCAACTTGCTTTAAATTTAACCGATGGATTCCTAACCGATAGGTCAAAACCGATCGTTAGTAAGCATGACCATCGGTTAAAAATCCACGCATGCTCAGAATCAAGTCGACGCATGCTTGGAAGCATTGAACTTCATTTTTTTCAGCACGTCGTTGTGTTTTACGTCACCGCATTCTGACACGATCGGTTATTTAACCGATGGTGTGTGGGCGCGACAGACCATCAGTTAGCTTCATCGGTTAACCTATGGACAAGGGTCTTTCAGACCATTCTCATCGGACGGACTGGTCGTGTGTACGAGGCTTAACTCTACTCCACTCAAAAACAAAAGTTTTCTACTTTAATGTGATCCTCAAAAAGTTTTAATTTGAAAAGGTTGTTTGTGTCATTTACCTAAAGTCATATGAATACAGTATAGCACATTTACTAGTACCAGCTGACCCAATACAGTCAGGACATGTGTATGTCATCTCTCACAATGATCACAATAACTGGACTCCTGGGTATCCAGTTTATGTAGTAAAGACAATTGGGGTACCTACTGCATACATTCCTAATATCAAAACAGAAGGGCTACATCCTTCAGTAGTTATCTTGCGATATCTTAAAAAGGCGGGGATACACTAAAGTGTAAACATGATATAATATAATAGATCAAATAAATCTTCAATTAAAATGCACATTTTCTCTATGTAGGCATTGCCTTGGCTCTGAAATTTGATATGGATGAACATTACCTCTTTCTATAGATCACTACACTTGGCACTACAAGATGATAGTGAATTTGTGATGATTACATATGTCATTTATTGGGAAAGGTCTAAGGTTATCTATTTCAAGGGTGATCCATGAGAGATTCTCGCATGATGCAATTTTGGAGTGCCACTGAAGTTGTACACACAAGCACTTTTATAACTCTGCTGTTTCTCCAGTAGAACTTATTGTATGATGGACTGTTTTATTCGCAACTGGGTATACTGCGTGGTTATATCTGCAAGAAAGAAAATTACAAACATTTATGAACCATTACAGTATATAATGGGCTTAACTTATTCCCATTGCCTATACCCAATATTTGTCGGTGCAAGCTAGGCTGCTAAAATCTTGCAGGGAAAGAGAATAGACAGGCCCACTCCCCTGCGCATAAAATGTGTGTTAAAATAAATGTTTATATTTTTTGTCCGTAATTATTATGGTCTGGATTTAAGAATACATTTTGCTAATTTTTGGTCGGGTATGTATGAAATATTAAATACTTTATATTTACTCATACAACTAAATTCCAGGAAACGTCTCACCATAGACCCATTTTTTACCCCCCTCCCTAGCTTTTTTTTTTGCAGTGGAATCCATACAGAATTTTGGAGCGAGACAGACTCTCTTTAAAACATTCATAGTGCTTTGTGTAGCCAGTGTTCGGCTTCCTGCACATGAGCATATTAAAGGGGAGGGGGTGGGAGCGGCTGGCGGATCGCTGAGAGGCTGAGCCAGCTGTCGGTTCAAGCTTCTGGGTGGACCCCGACCATATGGTTGGGATCTTTCCAGAGCCTAGACCGGCTCTGTGACTTCAGCTGACTGCAGGCTTCAACCCCCTATTGACTGAAATTGGATCACAGGAGTGCAGAACGAACTGCACAACTGTGATCCATAGGAGAAGTACTGCCAAAATAGCTTCGGCTATACTTCTTCTTCAAGTGTATGCATGCATTTATGCAAGTATGCTTGTCAATTATGCCAGTAAGCTCATCTCCTGTCCAGGTGTGGGACTTTTTTATGCCTCTGAACACTGCTTTAAAATAGCAACCTAAATGCCACAATGTGCATGGACGTATTGGCTTAAATGGAGCTGCGTTCAGAAGCATAAAAAAAAAGCTGCATTTTTATGCATGTGTCCACGAGGTCTTATGCTTGGACTTAGTATTGTTTATAAAATGAGTTTTTAATTTTGTTTTTTATAAATTTTAATCACAAGTATCATTTAAAAAAAAAAAAATAAAGATGAACCAAATCAGTGTTCTAACAACCAACTCTGACAATTAGTTTTTCTCTGCCTGCATTTCCCTAAAAGGCTATGAAAATGTAATGTATGGAGGGACAGTATTTTAGTTTGTTGCTTATCCTGAATTTTCACGGCCCAATGGGAAGTTTTTGTGCAATACAGTGCAGGTGCAATAATTACCACTGACCTACAATGTAACCTTCCATATCCTCCGCTATAGTCATAAATGCTCACCAAGTTGTGCATGAAATTGAGAATCACTCAAAACCCTGAGATTGTCCCTGTAAAAACCAAGCCTTTCTTTATAAATGATCTTTTAGAAAACTGATTTGTAGTGAATAATTTCATGGACCCAACTGATTTCGAATGACTTTTTCATATACATTTCTCGATTTTCATAGAACAATAGTTTTACTTCTATAATAACTTTGACAAGTGCATGGGCATTAGACTAGCTACGATTTTTCTGAATTAAATTAAGTTTTCCATCCCTGTCCTTTTTTATTTCACTTGCTATGGTCGACACAGATTGTTAGATTTTTTTCAACTTTCCATCTATTAAATCTTCTGCCCTTGTTGTTTTAACTTTGGATAGTAAAACCTTTTTTTCTGCCAGTAAATACCATATACAGCCCACTTCCTGTTTCTTGTCTGGGCATTAGACTAGGCTTATGACATCATGCACAGCTCTCTCTCTCACTCTCGGGAGAGTTTGCCAGGAAGGGAGTGGGGATGAGTCACAAGAGGGCCAATGAGCGCTGCAGAGCTGGAGGTGTGCCTGTGTAAATCCAGGAAGTGAACAGGCAGCAGCATCAGCTGCCCACATTAAAAATGGCTGCAGCCAGACTTAGTGGATGGAGATTTCTGCAGCATATTTGGCAAGTACAGAATCACATTGGATATAAAATAATATGCAAAGTGGTTGGAGGGAAGCTTCAGAGTGAACAAGTAAATTTTCTAAATGTTGCAGGTGTAAGGCCAGCTTCATTTTGTCCCACTGTAAGCAAAACCTGAAAAGGTGACTTCTAGTAATGCATACATCTTTTAATGGGGATAAAAATAATTAAACATTGATACAATAGAACAGTTTTGCAATCATACTTTAAGAGATTGTTGATCAAAAACAACATTACATTTTTATTTGTTAAATAGTTATACCAATTTTTTTTTTATTCCCTGAACAGGAAAGGAAATCTGAGAACCTTATAAAATATGAACCTAAATGAAAAAAGGTGGAATGAGAACTACCTGGAAGAAATGCTATGTTTTACTTCTCAAAACCTACCATTGATTAAAGTTGAAGATAATTACACTATTGTCAAAGAGCTGGGCAGTGGTTCTTATGGACACGTACTACTTGCAATGAACCAGTCCAGAGGTAGGAGTGAAACTTTTGACGCTCACCTTTCATTTCCCTTAACCCATACATGCCACAGAATAATGTACCACGCTGCATCAATTTTTTGCTTCACTGCTCCCAGGGCAACTTTTCCCAGCCCTGTGTATAGGTAATAGAATAGGTCATTCTCTGTGCAAATGGGGCCAGATACTGAGCAATAATTGTGCAATGTCTTGCTCAATGGACCTGTGTAAATTATTTGTGATACTATACATGGGATAGCAGGATTGTTTGTTGGTTTAGAGTCGGGTAGTGTGACCCATGACAGCAATTTTATGCAAAAATAAGAACAAAAGATCATAATGAAAGAGTTGGCTGTAGCTTTAAAGGAAAATTAGGGCCAAAGCTTTTTTAGTCTTACAGTACTTCTCCAGGTTTCAGGAGTGAACTTCGTTCTACATGTCTGTCACCAGTGTTCAGCCGACAGTGAGCTGACGTCACTAAGCCCGTCCAGCCTCTGGAGAGATCCCTGCTTTAAAGTGTTACTAAACCCAGGACCCTGCATTCACTATATCTGGTCTCCCACAGTACACAGAACATCGAAATGCAACAGTTTTAATAAATATAAAATGTTAAATACCTTTTTTCATCAGCAGCTTGAGCAGTCTTGTGACTTCTATCAGTACCTGGTTAAACCTTGTAGGAGGAGTTTACGTTCTGCTCTGACTGTCCCATCAGGCTGTAGTACTCATGACCCTCTGTCTGGACAGTGCTGATGGGCCCTGTGCTGATCACATAGCCAAACTGTCTAGCGATACACACAAAACTGAGCATGTGCAGCTTGTCCCCTAGCCTCTGTTCGATTGGGGACAGTGGAAAAGGGGGAGGAACAGAGAAGATAGGATAAAACAGCATTTTTACACAATTCAGAGGATTAACTCCTTAGGTGCCTTTGTGAGTATAACAAGCATGCTTTACTGCATATACAGAATCCTCACAAATGCCTGGACCGGCAACTGGCTTAGCCTCTCAGTACACCACTGAGAGCCTGAGCCAGTTGCTCCCATCCCCTCCACAGCACGGCACACCAGTAAGTGCTGCGGGGGTAGAGCAGAGAGCCGGTGACTGACAGCCATCAGCTCTGCCATTGAAGCCCGAGAACTGAGCGATCAGTGGTCTTTGATCACTCCGTTTTCCGTGTAGAGGCGACAAGGAACAAATGCAGCATTGGATTGATGCTGCATCCACCTAGGTGAGTATGTGTCTTAATACCCCACACTTCTCTTTTAAACAAGCATGTATCAGGCCCCAGCACTCAAAAATGCTCTAGTGTTATGGGCCTTATATCTACAAAAAAAAGCGATATTCTTGCTTTAAAACTTACTAGGCTTGTATAACTAAGAATAATAGTATTCTTATCTACAGGAACACAGCAGGCAGATGCACTTTGGGAGCAGAAATTTAAAAGTCATATGTTAATGTTGAATATTTTTTTAAAACAAAACAAGTAATTGCTCCACATTTATTGATCCTGTTAGTACATATCCCTTCTTAAAGAGAAATCCCACCAAGATGGGCACCTTCATGTTAAGATGCTGTGGTAACAAGTCGTTAATTTTCTGCAGACACAAAATTAGCTCTGTACAAGTGGCACATCCTTTACATACCATTCCCAGTAGGCACTACAAATCTTGGCACTGCATCACAATAGCTTCACAAATTTAGATCATGCACAAGGCACAGAAAGTATGCCATGCTCTGTTACCATAACACTGCATCAATATTGAGCGTTTATCTGGTTTAGTATGACCCACTTAGAAGATCTGAGAGTAAACCACTGGGCTTTTTTTTTTTAACTAGACTGTTACAGTACATGAAGCATGGGGCTGGCTTTTCACTTTGATACCATTATGACCCGACAGTGATGGTTAGTACAATAGGTCCAGGGGAGGTCAGAAGTGGTGATAGTGATTGACAAGGAGGAAAGTGCGTAAGCAGCTGACGTGTGGCATAAGAAAAGGGCAGCAAAGAACAAATACTAATGTACTGCACTAGTGATGCATTCTGCTATAAGACAGACAGCATGAACGCAAGCGACCAAAGTGGAAAAGTAGTGATAAGTGAAGTGGTACATTTCAGTTAAAGGATCAAATGCTGGAAATCTCCAGACTTTGTGAGGGACACCATTTTGATATTTTATTTAAACATGAAGTTATGAAAGTATGTGCTTCAACAAACTTGATGAACTTTGAGTACCAATCTAGATATGAAACTTCTGTGCAAAACATCTACCAAATACACTAGAAATGCCAAAAGAAGTGAAAATTCAGTTGCGAGTAGTGAAATATTTAACTCCAACAAAGACATTTCCATGGAGTGTTCTGGCCGTCTGTGGATCCAATATATTGATACCATTGACCCTCAAAAAGAATGCAGCAAGTCAGACAAAAGTCAGAACTCTTTTTAATTGTGTGCCACAAAACTCCTCCGGTGTACCTCCAGTGCACTTAACTTTCACCCAAAGGTGTACTCACCCCTTATTGCCAGAACCAATAGAAACCAAGTACAAACTCACATTATCCCCCTTTAAGGATTAGGCAAGTATTCCAGCTCCCTCGGCAGTAAACTCATTCACATTCAGGATTTTTTCTCAAAACAAAAGCAGACTCATAGTGCTCTTCGTTTATTTACAGCAAGATTAAAAACACTTGCATTCACTAATGCACTCTGCCTTGTGCATACAGGTCTATGTGACAAATTGCAGCCGGTGTCTTGTCACATTCGGCTCCCCATCCCAGATTGCTCCGGAAGTGACGTTCCGTCGCCGCCATCTTGCTACACCCCACACCATTGCACAGTACTGATAGAGTGAGAAGGGGGCAAGCGGACATCTTGTTACACCCACCAGAGTTTTAGATTTCACAATTATTTTCAACACAAAACTGAGCTTATATGCTTAAATACAGTGTATGGAAATCCGGACGGACTGTTTACATGTTAAATTTGCTGACCTTACATGGTTGCTATTGAGACAGAACACCTCTGATTTTCACATTTAACATGTAAACAGTCCGTCGGATTTACAAACACTGTATTTAAGAATATAAGCTCCATTTTGTGTTAAAAATAACTGTGAAATCTAAAACTCCGATGGGTGCAACAAGATATCCGCTTGCCCCCTTCACACTCTATCATTACTGTGCAATGGTGTGGGGTGTAGCAAGATGGCGGCGAGGAAACGTCACTTCCAGAGCAATCTATGATGGGGAGCGGAATCTCACACTACACCGGCTCTCGATCTCTGCCACACTCCTCATACACCTAGGATTCCTGGTTAGATTTCCCATACCTCTTCCTGTTGTATCATGATGTCACCTCGTAACTGAACCCTACAGGTTACATCATCAGACTTCATCAGGGGCTTGGAGGAGGGGGGTGATTTCCATGGTCTCATTGCTAAACTGGCTCTCTTTCTCCTCGTTGTTTAATGCCATCATTTCTTCTTTAGTCATGCATACATTAAAGGGCTCTTACAGACATGTGTCTACACCATCTAGCTGTATCTTTTGCCAAAACATTTCAGAGATTAATCTCATGCTCTCAGAAAACCTTAACATGTGCAAAAAAAATGATACATATCTTTGTTTATTTTGTATTACAGGGAATCTAATGGCACTCAAGTTCATGCAGAAAAACATAACTGAGCTTCGTGTTTTCCTTATTGAATACTGTCTATCCCTCAGTTTGTCAACTCACCCATGCATTATCAATACTTTTGGAATCGCTTTCCAGACAGAAAGACATTATGTCTTTGCCCAGGAACTTGCAAATGATAACCTCTTCTCCCTTATGAAGCCTCAGGTAAATAGAGATCTGACAAGAGATAAATCATGTTTCAGCTTTATGCTTTGCAAATCTTTAGAATACTCCAGGTTGGCTTAGCTGTCTGACTTATATTTTTCATATATTCCAAACCACTTATTTCTACGTGTCTCTGCAGCCCATCCAGAGAGGTAGTAGACAGGTATATGTGGCATGTCCAAAGAAGTAGTATTCCAAAGAGGTAAGAGGGGATAGAGTATTACTGCACTACCAAAGAAATGGGAATGAGGGGGGGGTAGGGTGGTAGAAAAGGAGGGAGGGGGACGTGGAAGAGGAGTACTGCTGCAGCACTAAAGGTGTATCAAACCCAAAGTAAATGTGAATAATAGATAGCACTGTGTCGTGTAAATAAAAAAGTGGAAAAAAAATAATTCCAAAGAGGTACTTGTACTTGTCCAGATGAGTGCAGCTTTCACACTTTGGCCTGAACTAATGGGCCGTCTGCTTTGTTGCCAGTAATTAATATGGACCACTGTATTCTGCAGTGTGTGAAACATGTAGTTATCAACTGGATAGGTACAATGTGCAAAAAAAGCCATTTGCCCAGGCTGGGGGGGGACCTAGAGGACCTTTGGTTCGAAATTTTCCATGTCTGTTTTTTTCAGTTTCACCCATCTCCTGCAGCTTTTATGAAGGGATCTGAACTCTTCCGTATTGGATTGCTAATTTTTTTTTTTCATAAGGCTGCCTTCACACCCAAGCACTTTTCTTGTGGTGCAGTTGGAGTGCATTGCTGTTTACATGTGTTGCCATTTATCCATATGACAGATGTGTTTTACTGAAAATAACACCAGAGGCCCAAGATAAGACTGGTAGCCACTCGAAAATCTAGAATCACATTAAAGTACTGTTGAAAAGTAAATCACTAGTAGTCAGTTGTATACATTTATACTAATTTCTTTTCTTTTTTTTTTTTATTAGGCTGGTGTACCAGAAAGTTCAGTCAAGCGTTGTGCTATCCAACTTTCCAGTGCATTGGATTACATGCACAAAAAAGGTCTGGTTCATCGTGATATCAAGCCTGAAAATATTCTTATCTTTGATAAAGAGTGCCGCCAAATTAAATTGACAGATTTTGGACTATCTTGCCGAAATGGAGCACCTGTGGAATCGATGGCTGAAAATTTGCCTTACACAGCCCCAGAAATGTGCTGTCTTGGAGCAGCAGACAAGCTAATTGCACATACAAGTTTAGACACATGGTCATTTGGGGTTCTCCTCTTTTGCACATTAACTGGATATTTTCCATGGCCTTCTGCAGTTACCACTGATACCCATTATGTAGAATACACCAAATGGCAAAGAAGCAAAAGGATTTTCCAGGTTCCAACCCACTGGAAGACCTTTAGTCAACAAGCTATAGAAATGTTGACAAAATTGATTGTCCCCGATCCAGAAAAGAGATGTTCTTCCACAGAAGTCCTAAAATATCTCAAAGTACCCTGGAAGGTCATCCTTGATAATCACAAGGCTACCAATTCTAACGCTTTTAAAAACAAAAACTTTGTTTGGAGATAGTACAAGCCAGTAACGAATACATACGTTTTCTGACTGAACCAGCTAAAATGAGTAAACGATTTGAAATATGCTGCTTCGGGTTTCACCAGACTTTCACTTTTTTGGATGGCCAAAGACTTTGGTGCTCCATACATACATGAAATGTTATCTTTAATATATCATGACTCTGATAAGATGTCAAAAGGACACTCCCTTCAGTAACATTTTTTTAAACTCATTTTTTAGGCAAGCTCTCATTCCTTTTGTTTTATATAAAGCATTTGTATGTCATAACTCTAATACAGCCCCTTTATGTTGTCAATTTGAGTGCTACAAAAGATGCTGCTGGTTTGTGTTTCAAAGCTTGTATGAGGCACTGGGAGAAGCAATTTGAATGGCAAACCCCAGTGAAATGGAAGTGTGTTCCATATATCCTTTGAATGAGGATTGGATGGGGTCCTTATGGAGTTTGAGCGAATGCATATGTTTTAGGCTGCTATATGTGGAATTTTTTTTAACGTTTTTGGAACCAATTATTTTATACATGTATACGATAATAAATTTTATGGTTTAACATCCAGTTTTGCTGCAAATTTCATACCATTCAGACAAACTAAAGTCGTAAAACACTCGTTCTCAATTTTCATATTAAGGGTCAACCATTTGCTCAGAAACAATCACTATAGTGTTAAAGTACTTTTTATGCAACTCTTGATTCTAAACACACAAATGTACTGAATTACTTCCAAAGTAAAGGTCCATAGATGATCTTGTATCCAAAAGATAATGCTATGTGACAGTATGGATGCTGGCTAAAGAAGATGGTTTCTGTATTTGTTAATCAATTTTTCTTCAGATTTTGGTTACTTAATATCTCTTTTGGCATGTAAAGGGTTTTCACAATAATGAAGGTAATTCCTGGGTTTAAAAAAAATAAAGAAATAATAGTTTGCATAGTAACAATTTTTGCACGCATTATTAATAAAGTTAGAAAGATTCATAAAGCCCTGTACACACGATCGGTTTGTCTGATGAAAACAGACCGATGGGCCGTTTTCATCGGACAAACCAATCGTTTGTTTTCCATCTGTGAAAAAAAAATAGAACATGTTTTAAAATTTTCCTATGGATAAAACGCCGAAAAAAACGATCGTCTGTGTGGAAGTCCATCGGTCAAAAATCCACGCATGCTCAGAATCAAGTCGATGCATGCTTGGAAAGCATTAAACTTCATTTTTCTCAGCACGTCGTAGTGTTTTACGTCACTGCGTTTGGACACGGTCAGATTTTTGACCGATGATGTGTAGGCAAGACTGATGAAAGTCAGCTTCATCAGATATCCGATGAAAAAATCCATTGGATTAGATTCCATCAGATATCCGATCGTGTATACAGGGCTTTAGATGTGGCAGCATAAACCAACAGGTCAAATGAATCTGACTATCTTTTAATGAACAATATAGAAAACTAAATTTTTAAAATATTGATCCAAATATTGAAGCCAATTTACTATACATAATTTTTTTTAAAGAGAGCTCAGTTCTTTGTCCCGATTGATCTTCTGCATACCTGCATCCTCAAAAGGCAAGGATGATTTTTTAGGTGTCTACTTAACCTAAAAAAAACACATATGTGCACTCAAATATCAGAAAAGTTTATTATCAAAAACATGGATGCTCGTTACCAATATAACAATTCAGCCCTGACAATGCCTCATGCACGCTGGATGTTTTTGGACATTTATACAGCAGCTGTTTTTGGCTTCAGACTTTTTATCTACAGTCATTAAACTCCCCATCATGTTATCCTATGTATCTATGCACACATAGGCTGTTATCAGCAGTTTTTGGCAGGGGCGTTTTATAGCTTAAAAAAAACCCCCAAAACTAGTGGGTTCTGAGAGGACTTTTTCAGCTATCGGCCATTAAAACCCTCTAATGTCAAAAACGCTGATAAGCGTTCAACAGTGTTTTTTAAAATGTTTGATCCATTGAAGAAAAATAAATAAATAAATAATACTAAAAATTATTTTATTTTTCTTCGGAAAAGAACGCAAAAGAAAACGGTACACGGAAAAACACTAAAACACAGATAAACGCTCAAAAACTTCGCTCACCAGCATTTTTAAGCCATTTAAAAAATATATATTTCTTCAACAAAAGAAAAATACACTAAAAAACTCTAAGGCTCCATGCACACTAGGAGCAGAAAAAACGTCAGTTTTTAGCTTGAAAAACGTGGCATAAAAAACACAAAATGAAAGCATGTTGTACAAAGTTCAGGCGAGTCTATGAGAGTTTAGGCGAGTTTATGAGAGTTTAGTTTATAGGCGTTTTTTGCACTACACTCCCCTCTGCAAAAGTTTTTACTCCCACAACACACCTAAAAAAACGTTGGCACTTAATGTTCAGAAGAGATTAGAGGAGTTTAGGAGAGACTGACGTTTTTACAGCTCCTAAACTCCTCCAGGAAACGCGATAGAGAAGGTTTTTTTTTCCTGCCTCTGAACGTCCATGACAGAAAACGCCTGTAGCAGTCAATAATGTGCAAAGACACATAGAGCACAATAGAAGTGCTTCTAGAGGCAGGAGAAAAAACGTCAAACGCCTGTAGAATCGACGTTTTTTTAAGTCCAGTGTGCATGGAGCCTAAGCCTCCATGCACACTGCACTGCTGTTTCTACAGGAGTTTTGTGTTCTGCCTGTATAAGCAACTCAATGTTATCCTATGTGTTCATGCACATTAGGACATTTACAGGCATATTTTAAGATCAACTTTAAAAAACCCTTCTCATTCGCATTTTTTATTGGAGCTCACTGGCATAAAAAATGTAAAACTCATCTAAACTTTGTACAAAAAATGCTCTATATGAAAAAAAAATTACTCCAAAGAGAACAGACGTTGTTTTAAACCCAGTGTACATGGAAAAAAACACTAATAAACGCTATTGCAAAAACTTTGAAAAAAAGTTGAAACTCACTACAAAGCTACTGGTGTTTTTATTAAGTTATTTTAGGCACACTGGGCTAAAAAAAAAAACATCTGTTCTTTTTGGAGTAAAAAACATCCAAATAGAGCTTTTTTTGTACAAAGTTTAGATGAGTTTAGGAAAATGTTTAAGTTTTTTCTGCCAGTGAGCTCCAATCAGAAACGTGAATGAGAAGGTTTTTTTTCCTCCCTCTAAACGTTGTTCTCAAAAATATGCCTGTAAACATCCTAATGTGTATGGACACAAAGGGTAACATTGAGTTGCTTCTACAGGCAGAACACAAAACTCCTGTAGAAGCAACGTTTTTTATTTCAGGGCCAGATTCAGAAAGACTGGCATATTTTTAGGTGGGCGTAGCGCATCTCATATACGCTACGCCGCCGTAACTTAGAGAGGCGAGTACAGTATTCAGAAAGAACTTGCGCCCTAAGTTACGGTGGCGTAGCGTAAATGGGCCGGCGTAAGCCCGCCTAATTCAAATTATCAAGGCAGTGGGAGTGTTGTATTACAATGAGCCGTGACCCCATGCAAATTAGGGGCCGAACTTCGCATGCGCGCGCATGCTCAAAATCACGTTGCAAATACTCCCTAATATACGTCGGCTCAATGCTTTGTCGACGTGAACGTAACCTACGCCCCTCCCCATTCACGTACGACTTATGCAAACGACGTAAAATACGACGCTGTTCCGACGTCCATACGTTAACATGACTTACGCCTGCTTTATGGGGGGTAAAGTTACGCCGGTCGTACGCCTTACGTAAACAGCGTATAGTAATGCGCCGGGCGCAAGTACGTTTGTGAAACGGCGTATCTTGCTCATTTGCATATTCAACGCGTAAATCAACGGAAGCGCCCCTAGCGGGCAGCCTAAATATGCACCTAAGATACGACGGCGTAAGAAACTTACATCAGTCGCATCTTGGACAAATTCTGGCGTATCTGATTCTTTGAATCAGGCGCATATAGGACACCTCACATTCGGACTTACGGCGGCGTATCTGGAGACACGCCGTCTTAAGTCCTTTGTGAATCCGGGCCCCAGTGTGCATGGAGCCTTAATGTCCAGTGTGCATGAGGCCTAATATAATTAAAGCAGTTAGTGATACCACCGAGTATGTATCCAGGAGGCAAAACATATATTTCAAGCCTCCATCCCCTGAATTCATGCTAAACTGGACACCAATATTGTACAAGAAATGTTGACAGATATACTGTATGGACTTAGCCGCACACCAAGGCAGTTAAGGATTTCCCTGCTTTGAGGGATAAAAAAAAAATCAATAAATGCATGAATCCATGTAACATCCCACAGCAGAAAGTCTGGCACACTATGACTTTATCATGGCAAAGACAATTATGTTATTAGATGCATCTTGTATGTTATCCACTGAGAATAATTGCAACATTGTATTTATATATTTCATCTCAATATGCATTTACTGTAGGCTTGTACAGTACTGCAATCATTCATCAAAGTCATTGAAGAGGACAAGCACCTGTTCCCACTTAAATGAGGATTTACCGGCAGCAACATACCACCCAGAGGCTATGCACTCAGGATCTTTCCACGTATGTGCACAAACTGGGATTGTACAATCAATCTTTCTCTATCCAGTTTCTAGCAGATGGTCGCCAGTCCTCCAGCCTTTAGTGCAGCTTGGGGTTAAGTCTACTGCTGGATATATGCAGATACACTATATTACCAAAAGTATTGGGATGCCTGCCTTACAGGCACATGAACTTTAATGGCATCTCAGTCTTAGTAGGGTTCAATTTTAAGCTGTCTCACCCTTTGCAGCTATAACAGCTTCTGGGAAGGCTGTCCACAAGGTTTAGGAGTGTGCCTATGGGAATGTTTGACCATTCTTCCAGAAGCACATTTGTGAGGTCAGGCACTGATGTGGACGAGAGGGCATGGCTCGCAGACTCTGCTCTAATTCATCCCAAAGGTGTTCCATCGGGTTGAGGTCAGGACTCCGTGCAGGCTAGCCAAGTTTCTACACCCCAAACTCGCTCATCCATGTCTTTATGAACCTTGATTTGTACACTGGTGGGCAGTCATGTTGGAACAGGAAGGGACTATCGCCAAACTATTCGCAAAAAGTTGGGAGCAGGAAATTGTCCAAAATGTCTTGGTGTACTGACACCTTAAGTGTTCCCTTCACTGGAACTAATGAGCCAAGCCCAAGCCGTGAAAAACAACCCAACAGCATAATTCCCCCCTCCACCAAATGATTTGGACCAGTGCACAAAGCAAGGTTCTTAAAGACATGGATGAGCGAGTTTGGGGTGGGGGAACTTGACTGGTCTGCACAGAGTCCGGACCTCAACCTGATAGAACCCCTTTGGCGTGAATAAGAGGGGAGACTGCGAGCCAGACCTTCACAAATGCGCTTCTGGAAGGATGGTCAAACATTCCTAAACCTTGTGGACCGCCTTCACAGAAGAGATAATGCTGTTATAGCTGCAAAGGGTGGGCCAACTCAATATTGATAAGAAATGATATAGTTGCACTAAAATCAACCCACTAGATATAATGATAAAAGCAAAACCTGTGTAAATATAAATGGTAAATGCTGCTGAATAGATGCACAGTGTGTAAATCAAAGAAATAAAACAACCGTCCATAAACAAGTGCAATGTGTTTGTCTGATCAA
The DNA here is from genome assembly GCF_905171775.1 of Rana temporaria. Lineage (NCBI taxonomy): Eukaryota > Metazoa > Chordata > Amphibia > Anura > Ranidae > Rana > Rana temporaria. Next base: position 80,387,861 of record NC_053498.1, read on the forward strand.
GGCCACTGCAGAATACTTCCTAACATGCAGCAATCCCTGCTGATCACCAGCTGGCTAACAAACAATCCAGGTATTCGGTGTAATTATCCTAGTCCAAGATTGCTTCAAACAATAAGGCTCTCAAATAAATAAGAAAGAGGTGAACATAGCGTAATATGCTGATACTGAATTGTGGATCTGAAGTGTACAGGCAACTCACATGTAGTCAGATATATTGTAGCGCATAATACGATCAGATACAATGTTTCACTCCTAAGTCTCCTTGGGTCTCGCCTCTAGGCTCCTCCCCTACGCGTTACGTTAGTTTTTCAATGTTGAAACTCTTTGTACTCTCACCTGGTTGCCACCACACACGCGCTTTACACCATCTAAACCAAATAAGTTTATCTTGGTCTCATCAGACCACAGGACATGGTTCCAGTAATCCATGTCCTTGGTATGCTTGTCTTCAGCAAACTGGGGGCTTTCTTGTGCATCATCTTTAGAAGAGACTTCCCTCTGGGACGACAGCTATGCAGGCCAATTTGATGCAGCGTATTGTTTGAGCACTGACAGGCTGACCCCCCAATCTCTGCAACAATGCTGGCAAAACTCATACGTCCAATTCCCAAAGACAACCTCTGGATATGACGCTGAGCATGTGCACTCACCTTCTTTGGTCGACGATTGCGAGGCCTGTTCTGAGTGGAACCTGTCCTGTTAAACCACTGTATGGTCTTGGTCACCGTGCTGCAGCTCAGTTTCAGGGTCTTGGCAATCTTCTTAGAGCCTAGGTCATCTTCATGTAGAGCAACAATTCTTTTTTTCAGATCCTCAGAGATTTCTTTGACATGAGGTGCCATGTTGAACTTCCAGTGACCAGTATGAGAGTGAGAGCCAGAACACCAAATTTAACACACCTGCTCCCCCCATTCACACCTGAGACCTTGTAACACTGATGAGTCGCATGACACTGGGGAGGGAAAATGGCTAATTTGGACAAATTTTTAAATTTTCACTAAGGGGTGTACTCACTTTTGTTGCCAGCAGTTTAGACATTAAAGGCTGTGTGTTGAGTTATTTTGAGGGGACAGAAAATGTACACTGTTATACAAGCTGTACACTCACTACTTTACATTGTAGCAAAGTGTGATTTATTTAGTGTTGTCACATGAAAAGATATAATAAAATATTTACAAAAACACAAGGGGCGTACTCACTTTTGTGAGATACTGTACACATAAAAGTGAGCATTATTGTGATAACATATCTTTTTGGCTGTAAAATATGCAATTTCTTTATAACTGTGGATTGAGTTGTTACACATTTGAGGACTTGTAAGGCACATCTTAGTCCTAAGAAATAGAATATCTACAAAACAAAACACATTATATTGTTGTGACATTTAGTCTTGTCCGTTTCAAGCATCCAATGTTTTATCCCTTTTACAAATACTGGATTTTTCAAGCAATTTTAAATGTGTATTCCTGGACCTCAAACTGATGGTGGATGATGACCATCGGATTATATCTCATTCCGATTTTAAGCCATCAGCAGGGAACTCCTATGTCCATGCTCGGAGTCACCACCAACCTAGATCGATCAAAAATGTACCCCTCGGACAGGTTGATGACAAGCAGAGCGGCTTATTGATGATCGGGCCATCATCGATGACACATATATGGTATATCTGCAGATATACTCTGGAACCGCTAGTCTTGCGCTGTTAGGTTAAGTCATACTGCAAAAAATTTAATTTTTTTAATTCCATTTTTAAATTTGCCATTTTTTTTTTTTGCGACTCCTCTATTCGGGGAATCAGCCTCGGAATTTCACAGAGGGTCGGAGGTGACATCACTGGCCACTTCCGGCGAGACCCGATAGGGTGGAGACTCTCTGGAGTAGGGTACCCACACCCCTTTGTGGATAGGCAGATTGCCACATCAGCTCCTGTTGCTCCACCGGGTTCCGATTACACCGCAATGGCCCTGTCTGGGCCGGGTGGTCGACGTCCTGGCCCTGCATTTACAGTCCATAGGCGCCCCTGGCGTTCAAGCAGCAATTTTGCCTGGAGCTGTATGGGATGAGTCATCGTTCATATTACCATGCAAGATCATTTTAACGGCACCGTCTAGGAGTATGTAAGTACGCATCCATTGATTCTTTGTGGACCCTTTGTATAAAATTTATGCCAAACCACCCGCGGGTGGTCTGGCAGCACTTACCCACTGTGTGACAGGGCTCTCCTCCAGTGGAAGGGCTGTCGTCATCCTCTCCTGCAGTGGCAAGCACCGAGCGTCGGCTACGGTGTCCGCTCCTCAGGCTTCCTCCCCTGTGTGTCTCCTCTTCAGCTAAAGCGCTAGGCATCCAAAAGGATCGCCTGGCGCTTTGGCCAATCGGGAAACAGGTCTCACAGATCTGCCTCCTGATTGGCAGGGAGGAACTGTAGTGTGACCATTTGTCATCGCCGTACAACAGGGTAGAATCGTGAGTGCTCTGCACCCCAAGCCCACTCTGGCTCTAATCACGTACTTCAAAATACACACCCTCACCATTGTAATTAATTTGTCCAGCATCCAGTGTTAGAGGGCGGTGCCCGAGCACCCGCAATGCACGGGCCGCCACTGCCCATTTCCTATCCCTCAGGAATTCTGGTTCAACATCAAAGCCAGTGACCATGAAGCAGGATGGAACACGGGAATGTAAGAAAAGGTTTGGTTGATCATGTTGATTATTAGGAGGATTATTAGGAGTATATCCGAGTATCACGCCTTCCTGGGCCAACTCAATACAATGATAATCACTTGTTTTCCTTCACACTCTATATTCTCTGATGCAAGAAAGGAGCTTGTGGGGTTTTCAATTACTAATTGTAAAGGCACAGGAATAAAAACACTCCATTACATAAATACTTTTAGCTGGGAGTGTATGCATATATTTACACATACTTTTCTTTGTGCGCCTTTATGGTCATTGGGGGGAAAAAAAACACTTATAAAGTGAAGTGTCCCAAAACTTTTGGTAATATAGTGTATTTCTAGTTGGGGGTGTATACGTGTGCGCGTGCATGCGCACATCTCTATGTACCTGTGTGGGCAAGCCTTAATGCATAGTAATGCTAATAGCAGATTTTCTAAAGCTTATTTATATACATTTCTACTGGTATATTTATTCTACTTAAAAAGATTTATTTTATTTAGGAGAGATATTATATACTTATATGCCAAAAGTCTTTAGTAACTAGAGTGCAACATTTACTTTTTTAGCAGTTTTTATTTTATGAATTAATCCCATGCATATTTAAATTTTAATTCATATTTTTACCTAGTTCAACAAAAAAATTTAAATAAAATACAATCCCCAAGAGGCAATCAGATTTTCCCTGGATCAACTTTACCTATAAATGTTAGAACCCAGTTGACTGAACTTGCCAGAACCACCTCTGGAAGGATTCTATTCCCCATTTTCGCAGTCCTTACTGTGAAGAAACCTTTACTAAATCTTTTTTCCTCTAGACGTTAAGAGTGCCCCCTAGTCCTCTGTGGTGACCTTAAAAGTGAATAACTCAACACCAAGTTCATGATATGGACAACTTAAAGGGTTTTGTAAAGGAATTTTTTTTTGTATCTTAATAGCTTCCTTTACCTTAATGCAGTGCCGTTTTCATGTCCTCATTGTTCGTTTTTGCTCCCAAGTTGCTGTAATTCTTCTCTGATCTCCACACTTCCTGATTGTCTGTTTCCTGATAACCACAGTACTGGGAGCTTTCTCTCTGTGGTCACTAATCAAGGAGGTGTGATTACTGTGTGTCTAAAACCCCACAGCACCAGTTTAGTTTTCCAAACCATCACTGCCCTGTATTGGCTCTGTACATCACAGAAGCAGGAAACAACATGCAAAAACGAAACTAGAAACTGCAGGTACATTATATCAAGGTAAAACATAAAAACATTTAAAACTAAGTCTCAAAGTCCAATGTAAAACTGTAGCAGCGCTACTCCCAAACTGGCGTTTGAAATGCTTCTATAGGTCAAGTGAATATAGGAAATCAATGATAGTTCAGATGGATAAAGTACACAGAAAAAAGTCCTTAATTAGTGCTCCTTTCACCAAGAGCCTGGAATATAAATCCGTGTTTGATCCTTGAAGTTGCACTCTCCACCAGCAAGTATGTTCAATAAAACCGCAATCACATATAATGAAAAAAAACTCTGTGATATTGTTTCAACAAGTTTATTGAGCCATAAACCTCCCCTTATAAAATGTGCGTACCACAATATAAAAGAATCAAGCATATAAGATGATATCAGTACTGTGCCTGTATCTGTATGCCTCTCCTGGCTGAATAGTGAAGCTGCTGATGTTTCACTTCTCTCCTGTTCCTGGTCCCGGGGCCTGTCATTGGTTGACTTCTACCGAGGTACATTATATGATTGATTTTTATCTATTTTTAATCATTTTTAAAAGGAATCAGTTTACTATTATGTCTCTATACCCTGTAAAGTCATTTCAGCAAAAAAAAAAAAAAATTCCTTTACAACTCCTTTAAGTATTAGTACATATTTATGCGAGTTGGCACGATAGTTTTAATACTGGTCACTTAATTTTCTAATTGAGCTGATTTGACCACTTGTGTTTATATACATCTTAAATAGGCTTATATAAAAGACAAGATAAGTCAGAGTTCCCCATTACACTTAATTGCCGACTTTTTCCAGGCCAGCCCTGTGGAACCGTCCTTTCCCTATTTTAGATGGACTTCCCTTATAGCCAATCAGGTCTGACGAAAAAGCAGAAGCTTCTAAACACATTACTACCGCCCTTTCACGCCAGAACGACCCTCCGAGTGATGTCACGTTCGGACCAGCGCCATCTTGCCCTCCTGTGTTCCACGCTGGTTTATGTGCCGATCGGCCGCTTACTACTGACAACAGCTTTAAAGCTCCAGCACTTCAGTGCCACTTACCATCCAGAACTGCCAGTGAGAGCCCCAGGACTTAAAGTGTAAGTAAACCCCCCCTATAGCTTTCAGCCAAGGAAGCTGCCATCTTTGCCTCCGTTTAAAGGGATTGTAAAGAATTTCCCCCCCCCCTAAATAGCTTCCTTTACCTAAGTGCAGTCCTCTTTCACTTACCTCATCCTTCCATTTTGCTTTTAAATGTCCTTATTTCTTCTGAGAAATGCTCACTTCCTGTTCTTCTGTCTGTAACTCACCACCGTAATGCGAGGCTTTCTTCCTGGTGTGGAGAAAGCCTCTTGAGGGGGGATCTTAATCTTCAACTGCAACGATGCTGCACATGTGATCAGTGATGACACCAGCCATTGGATGGTTTCAATTTGGTTAAGAGCACAACCAATGGGAGCATTACATTTCCGTCACATGCCAGAAATAAAAGTTTTTTTGAAACTGGTAAATGGATGGGTTTACGTCCGCTTTAATACATGACTGCTTGACTTGCCAACATGAGAGTTGCCCTTTGTCTGCAGCTTTATTAATAATCAAATTTGTTAAAAAGCATAACTTAGTCTGGCACCCCTTTGTGCTTCCTTTTATATCCATAGAGCTACCTACTTCACTCTCAAGGGTGTTGCTGCTGATGCCGCTTTAGGCTATCCCTATAAACACCTTTACACTATTACTAGAACAATTATTTGCATTATTTGACTGGGCTGGAACATGCAGCTCTGCTTCTCATAGAGCAGTCTGACTCTTGGTTCTGTCTTAATTTATGTACGCTACTGCCATGGCATTGGCAGATTGGACCCAAACTGTCAGTACCCAGAGTAGAGGGGTCTAGTACTGAAAGGCAAGCTGAATCACCCTGAGCTCCAGAACGATGATCAGCAGCCAGGCTTCCACTGATGACCAAGTTTCAGGATTCAACAGACAATCCAGGACACTTCCCAAACACAACAACCTGCCATTCATCACCTGCACTTTCTACATCATGGGGGATAAAATATTTCCCAGATGACAGCTCATGGCTGGACATCTGCTAATTCAGGGATAACTTGGTGTTGGAGCTTAGTCACATGGGGCAATCCAAAGAGAAAGCCTTCTTGTTCCATGTCGTCATGATGTCGAGTTGCAACAACCTTGATTGAAACTGAGCATACAGGACTACCTTGGAGACTACCATGAACCCAAACCACCTCATGTAAAAGGGCAATAGAGGGGCGCTGAAGGGAATGCAAATCCCACACCTTGGACGAAAAGGTCCAAAGCCTGAGGAAAGAGCACAGATGCCAGTGTCGTCTTTAGGACGCTTCCACACACTTCAGGCAGCGCAATGGTTCAAAGTCGACTTTTGGAGATTGAGCACTTAGCCAAAGTTCTGTAAGACGTGAACCATTGTAGCACACAGGGCCATTCTGACTTTGCAAAGGAGCAGATTCTCCAAGTATTCCCTAATGGGAATACTCCTAGCTCGTAGGAGAGCAAACATGGAGATAGAAACTGTGCATACTTCATGGTGCCGTGGCTAGGCCAAAGAGCAGAGCCACAAAATGGAAAATGCTGTTTTTCCACTGAAAATGGTAGGTAGCACTGATGAGGCAGTCTTACTTGCTGGAATAGGTGTGGGGACACATTGGACACCTTCAGCTGCCATTGTGGTCTTGCTGGGCTTCTCATGTGTTCCTGAACCTATATGAAGGAATAGGCTCCCCCTCGAGGCAAGCCTGACCTTAAATTTTCCACTGCTATATCCAGTATGCTCCAATATGGAGGCTCTTAAATATAGGAAATGAAACTGCACTTTACAGAGCAGCTTTGGCGAGGCAGTCCAGATATGTCGAGTTGCAACAACCTTGACTAAAAACTGAGCATGAAGGAGAGTACCACCAACCCCAGCAACCTCATGCAAAGGTGAATAAAAGGGATGCTCAGGGAAACCGTTCCAGTGACATCACAATCTCCAATAGCTCTGTTTAAATGTAGCTTTCGGCTAGGGAATCTCATGGCTACAGCTGAATGGGGAGGAACCAATGCCGAAAGAGTGTTCCAAGAGATTTATTTAATTCCCCTGTTTGTATCAAGAGCAATGCCCCCTACTGTTACAAACCTCTGCTCGATACATGACAACATCCTGTGACCCAGCAGAGTTGCTAGAGAAATGGTAGTAGACATTGTTAATCTTCTTAAATAGACCAATTATAATCAGGACCAGCATGATTGCACCACCTGCCTGCCCCTGCATTTCTGTGGTTAGATCAACATTATCCTCACTGCAGATGAACTACAAAAATAACACAGGAAGGGGAGCAAATAATTCAGAAACAAAATATGTGCTACAGAGTCCAACGAGAAGACACACAGGACACAATCTCTGCAGTTTACATGAAAAATTTGGATAAAAAGATTTCCAGGAGGGGTAGCCCAAACCAAGTCAATCCTGGTATACATTTCATCCATGTTGAATGACGCCACAGCAAAGTAAAAAGTGCTGGAATGATACCCAACACCATACTGTCAATCCCATATCCATGGTGCTTTTAAAAAAAAATTGATCCAAACTTTAAAAAGCTTTTATTGTGTATTTCTGCCATCAAGATGAGAAAGGCACTCATGTAGTCTCACAAAGGGAATGCACATGTATTATATATACATGGAGTTGTAGATAGAAAGATGCTGAAGAAGTGGTATATTAGAGACAGACACTATAGTTCTGACAATTTTGTTTATTTTCAAAAAATATTTCAGTAGTAGGTTATAAAAAAAAAATACAATGCTTAAGGCGACCATACACTATACACTCTGATTGTACAATCTTCTTTAGATCCAACATCAACTATGTGGCATGTAAAGGCCTGTCTGATTTGATGGCAAGTAAACGGGTTGTTTTGGTGTGTCCTACTACATCGCTTTGGTAAATCTAAAAGGAGATTGTACAATCAGATTGTATAGTGTATGGACAGCTTTACACAAAAAGTATGCACAGGAATGATGTCAAAGCAAATGACTTGAAAAAAGCATAAATATACAGTCATAACATTGTATGCTGATGTGAAGATGAAAATTATTCATTCTCTTAAAAAGATTTCGAATGTTTCTCATGCTATGTAGAAATGCAAAACATCTAATAAAAATTAAAGTACCAACATTTAGCATTCATAGGCCAGTATAAAGAGTATGTTTGCTAAAGTTAAATTTCTTTGCAAGAAATCCAGCAATACCGATTGGAATGGTGGTTGATACATTAGAGAATGGTGGTACAGAATGTTTCAGTCAAATTCATTAATTTACCCCATAAACATATGGTTTAGGGATAACTCCAGTAATGTATAAATGTGCAGGCTTATAAGGGGTCACGTCCAACAAGGTGTAGGCTACCTAGTGGACTTCTCTTTCATTTACACGTTTACAGAGTGCTGGGAGTATAGTTATCGCCAAACTTCTGGTCTCTTACCTTCTCGCCCTGTCCAATCAGAGAGCACTTTATTCTATGTGAACCCATTCACAAATACATTCTGCGATTATGCAGCAGAATGGAGGGGAGCTAAGTAGAGACGTGTTTACTGTCATGGCGCTGCGAGTATAGTGATCGCTATACTCCTGGAAGAGTCCATGAGGTGGCTTATACCTCCTTGGACTTGACCCCTTACAAACCAGCACATTTTATGAGTGTATACATTTCTGGAGTTCTTCTATTTCCACAAATCTAATAGAAATCCTCATCTCCTTTCTCTGCAGATGTGTTCTGTATTTGTTGTTGTTTCTTATAAAGGTCAGCAACCTGAAATGAAAACAAAATATTCAAATGTTACTTTTCAAAGACAAGCCAGTTCACATTAAAGTAGTTAAAAAATGCACAGGAAGCAGTCTACTGAAAAGAGTACAGGGCTGATCTCTGGATGAAAGCAGTGGTTCAACACTCTCCTGCCAAATGAGAGCTAAAGCAATGCAAATCGGGGACATGTCAGACTGCAGCAGAGACCGCTACTCTTACAGACCATTAACTAATTTTTGTCAGCACAGCAAATATAGTCCTCTACTTTAAAACCAAACCCCAAATAGAAAACTGTACAGTCACAGTCCTGCAAGTGTTACTTCATTTTAAAGAGAGAGAAAACAGGTCCCGTACCCTTGCAGACAGGGCTGTGCCATGTAGCAGAGCAAGTAAAAATCGCATAACTGTCTGACATGTAGCTTTTCTAATCTCCCATTAAACTCAACACCAGAGTGGAGGTGAGAAGTTTTAAATAGAGACAACCCTTCAATTGCACAGAACTATAACAACGGGGAGCTGTGGAAGGACATTGGGGAGGGAGGGAGAGGGGGGAAGAGAGAGAGAGAGAGAGGGAGAGAGGGGGAGAGAGGGAGAGAGAGAGGGAGAGAGAGAGAGAGAGAGAGAGAGAGAGAGAGAGAGAGAGAGAGAGAGAGGGAGAGAGAGAGGGAGAGAGGGGGAGAGAGGGAGAGAGAGAGAGAGGGGGAGGGAGAGAGGGGGAGAGAGAGAGAGAGAGAGAGAGAGAGAGAGAGAGAGAGAGAGAGAGCGAGAGAGAGCGAGAGAGAGCGAGAGAGAGCGCGCGAGGGGGGGGGGGGGGAGAGCGAGGGGGGGGGAGGGAGAGAGCGAGGGGGGGGAGGGAGAGAGCGAGGGGAGAGAGAGAGAGAGAGAGAGAGAGAGAGAGAGAGAGAGAGAGAGAGAGCGCGAGGGGGGGGAGGGAGAGAGCGAGGGGGGGGAGGGAGAGAGCGAGGGGGGGGAGGGAGAGAGCGAGGGGGGGGGGAGGGAGAGAGCGAGGGGGGGGAGGGAGAGAGCGAGGGGGGGGAGGGAGAGAGCGAGGGGGGGGGAGGGAGAGAGCGAGGGGGAGGGAGAGAGCGAGGGGGAGGGAGGGAGAGAGCGAGGGGGAGGGAGGGAGAGAGCGGGGGGGGAGGGAGGGAGAGAGAGAGCGGGGGGGGAGGGAGGGAGAGAGCGGGGGGGAGGGAGGGAGAGAGCGAGAAAGAGAAAGAGAAAGAGAGAGAGAGAAAGAGAGAGATTAGAACGCCACAAAGAGGCATATAATCGTGAAGTGGAAGGAAAAGGATAAAAGGTTTTCCAAATTTTTTACAAATAAATATCTGAAAAGTGTGGTGTGCATTTGTATTCAGCCCCCCGGAGTCAATACTTTGTAGAACCATATTTCGCTGCAATTACAGCTGCAAGAATTTTGGGGGATGTCTTTACGAGCTTCTAAAAAGTGACATGATTCTTTGCAAAATAGATCAAGTTCTGTCAGATTGGATGGAGAGTGTCTGAAGAGCAATTTTCATGTCTTGCCACAGATTCTCAATTGGATTTAGGTCTGGACTTTGACTGGGCGATTCCAAAACATTAATATGCTTTGATCTAAGCCATTTCATTGTAGCTCGGGCTGTATGTTTGGGGTCATTGTCCTGCTGGAAAGTGAATCAAGTCTTTTGCAGACTAACAGGTTTTCTTCTAAGATTGCCCTGTTGGCTCCATCCATCTTCCCATCAACTCTGACCAGCTTCCTTGTCCCTGTTGAAGAAAATAATCCCAACATCATGCTTCCACCACCATGTTTCACAGTGGGGATGGTATGTTCAGGGCAATGTGTAGCGTTAGCTTTCCACCACATAGCATTTTGCTTTTAGGCCAAAAAGTTACATTTTGGTCTCATTTGACCAGAGCACCTTCCTCCGCATGTTTGTCGTGTCCCTTACATTGCTTCTCGCAAACTGCAAACAGGACTTATTATGGCTTTCTTTGGTTTTCCTTGTCAAACATATTAATTAGGACAATGCATTCAACTGAATGACTAGAAATCTGTTTTTAAACAGATATGATCTGTGATGCTGAAATAAAGATACCAGTCAGACACAGGAGCGAGGGAAAATACGGAATATAGAGACAAAGAAACACCAGAGGAAGTCGCATACATGGGTAGTTTACAGTACCTGAGTACTATTTGTTGCCTCTTCTGGTTTTTTATCTTCTCGAATTCGGAGGAAACGTGGGAAACGTAGTGAAATTCCCTTTTCATCTTCCACCTAAAAACAAAAAAAATGTAATCTCTTCCCACTAAAAATTCCTCAAAAATGACAACCGAATTTAGAATCTGCTTTACAAATTAACACAGTGCAAATACACATGGAGGCAATCAATTCCAGGGAAATATGCTGAATACATTAATTCTACAACAGTGAGCAGGAAAGTGTTAAATCTCTCTACTAATGTCATCTGACTGGAAGGGCCCTGCAGCTGCACTATAAGCTGCTGTCAACACATCAACAGCAATGTCATTCCAGGCCTTCATGTCCATGGAAGCAGAAGACATGAAATCAATTCTGACCAGGCCAAACTTTTATTTGTTTTTTTTTAACTTACAAAAGTTTTTTTTATGTTTTACAAATCTAAAAATGTAGTACAGCTAGTTAAGCAACGGGTACTGTACAGTAATAATGTTCTAGTCAAAGAACACAGATAAACCAAGCTGCCGGTAAGCCACCCTCTACATATCCTATTTCCATCACATGCAAACTTTATATAACAAAACAGGTTTGCTGTTCCACATGTCATACTCGGATGTAACCCTGTGTCACATGTCATACTCAGATGTAACCCTGTGTTGCATATACTCAGATGTAACACTGTTAACAATGACTCTAAAGATACAGCTAGGTTTTTAATACCCCAGTATGAAATCAGAAAAATCAGTACAAAATAGAGTGAATAACATCAAGTGAATACATTTCAAGAGGCACTTTGCATCATCCAGCCAATATATTTTAGTAAATCTTTGGGGCAAGCCCCTGCGAGTAGATACATTTCTTTGAGGGGGAGGAATAGTAGCATTGATGTTAGTAATCCTGTATTCTTTCATTGGTGGTAATACATGTAGCATCCTCCCTGCTAGGTTGAGTTAGGTTAGGCAAATTTAGCTCTAGGAATTATGCTGTGGTCAACAAAGCAGCATGTGATTGCTTTAGTCTGCTCTGCAAGCTTCTAGAATATAATGGGTGGGAGAGTCAATTGAGCAGCCTGAATATTTATGCAGCGTCAACCAATCCTGGGGGAAGCTGCCCAGATGGTAGCTGGGAAGGGGCATAAATAGTCTGGAGACTGGGAGAGATGGGTTCTTCACCAGGAGGAGAGATTCCCTACCAGAAGGGCCGCTTCCTTTCCTGGCAGTTCAACTGAAGATTCTGCTTGTATCATTGAGGTCCCAGCTGTGCAAAGCTGTGGGGCCTATCTTGCAGCAAATTGCTTTGAAGACAAGAGAATGGTTTAACTAGGGATTCCAGTCTGGAAGATTCACCGAGGAGACTGTCTACCTGAGCCTGGATGGAGACATCCAAGTCCCAGGGACACCGAGTACAAACCTGAGAGAAGGATTCTAGTGACTGTTGTAAGCACCACCATGTGTCAGCAAAACTTCAGTGTGAACACACCACCACCAAACTGAAAGCCGCTTACCAGAACCACCCAAACATTAGGCATGTAGACAGATTCTATTCAATGGGCTCCACATCAGATTAGCATCAGATTGGGGAGGGATCCAGGGAGCAGATCTCAAATTGCACCACATCGATGATTGAACATATCCTCTGTATATAAATAAAAACGGACCATAGCGCGACACCTTACGAAATATTTAATTAAAATGCATAAGACATGTACTTACAAACATCTCATGATTAAAAGCGTGTATGTATGCCGGCCGGCAATAGGAGCCCCTCCTCCCCCAGACGGAACGCGGCGACGTCAGCGCGCGCCCTCCCAGACGACGCCCCGTCACCAACAGACGCTCTCAATCCCCATTGAGAGTGTCTGTTGGTGACGGGGCGTCGTCTGGGAGGGCGCGCACTGACGTCGCCGCGTTCCGTCTGGGGGAGGAGGGGCTCCTATTGCCGGCCGGCATACATACAAACATCTCATGATTAAAAGAGTGTAAGTACATGTCTTATGCATTTTTATTAAATATTTTGTAAGGTATCGCGCTATGGTCCGTTTTTATTTATATACCGAGGATATGTTCAATTATCGATGTGGTGCAATTTGAGATCTGATCCCTCCCCAGTCTGATGCTAATCTGATGTGGAGCCCATTGAATAGAATCTGTCTACATGCCTAATGTTTGGGTGGTTCTGGTAAGCGGCTTTCAGTTTGGTGGTGGTGTGTTCACACTGAAGTTTTGCTGACACATGGTGGTGCTGCTACAAACTTTATTGGACTGAATGTGCTTTTATTCATATTATCTATTATCATTGCTTTTTACCAGCCCGATATCTGGTTTTCTACTTGGCGCAGTTTACTTTTATATTGGACTTTATATGCTTATCACATTTCTTCTGCTGCCTTGACGCATATATATTTAGAAAGTTTTTGACAAGCGCAGTTTTTTTCTCCCTCTAGTGACTGTTGTGGCTGGTAGCCCCTGGTACACAAACATTAAGGCTTGCCTGGCCAGGAATATAGCTGGTGATGCCCCAGTGCTGTCCACTTTATGTTCTACTGCTGAAGTGGACTGTTCTAAGAAGTGTTCTGGAGTTTGCCACAGCTTCCCTAAGAACCCATTTAAGTTACTCTGCAATAAACTTTAAAAGGCAACCCCTAGGCTGTTTACTGAGCCAGAGGAGTGAATATTGCCATTTGCCTGGCTGCCACTGCACTAGTGGGAAAAGAACCCAACAAATTACATGTGGGGGCTCAGTCCTGGATTTCCCTCTCCTTGTGTAAGCAGCATTGTTACTGGCACCCAGTGAGAAACTAAGTGCATTTTTTGCAGATGCCCAAGCATCCTTCTGATAGAACATGAAGACGGTGTGGGCAGAAGATAAAAGGCACAAAGAGAATTTTCTGCCCTATTGGAATGAGGCTAGAACATTTCACCAACATGTGGAAAATTCACAGAGTGATGGAGGAACTGGAGACGAGGGTACCATTATAAGGGCCCCTTCAGAAAAACAAACCAAGAACCTGATTAACTAAAAGAACCTGTGGTATTCAAATACACGGTCTCAAAGCTCTCACCATATCCAAATAGAGATCAACGTGCAAAGAAAAATGCTGTTTTTTTTTTGGGGGGGGGGGGGGGCACATGGTTGGGTATTCTTTTTAAAGTGAAGGTACACCACATTCATTAACCTCTGGGGAAAATTTCCTTGTAGAGTGTAACTTCTCAAAGTGAACAGTCTATATGCAAATCAACCCCATTGTGTGCAGGCAGCATATACAACCCTCAGTAAGAATCTACAGATTATTGCCGGTGCATTGCCATGAAATGTGATTTGCCATGAAATGTGATGGTCCGCCTCCATCACATCCCATTGGCTCACTCATGTCATGTGACATAGACACGTCATCAGTCTCAGCTAGGCTATCATAGGGAGAGGATCTCCTCTCTGTGATAGGTGAAGCTGCACGGAGCTCGTATATACTGTTAGGAAGGAGAAGCCAGTGTGATATGCACAGCTCTGTGAGGAGCAGCCTGTGTGCAGTGAGTGCTGAAGCTGCATGGAGCTGTAGTAGTAAATTTAGCTTACTCGCGCACCCAGGGAGGTCAGTCCCCGTGCAGCTCTTCAAAGGGCTAAGAGAGAGGAGAGAGGGGCAGGCAGATGGGAGGCTGCTCCATTATACAGGCTGCCCATGGTGTGTGTGTGTGTGTGTGTGCTGCTGGCCACACAGCCTGAGAGCAGCCTATAGCTGTGTGTGAGATCATTGTTTCTATACATTGTTACACCAGCAATGCACTCACTGCACACAGGCTGCTCCTCACAGAGCTGTGCATATCACACTGCCTTCTCCTTCCTAACAGTATATACAAGCTCCATGCAGATAGCCTAGCTGAGACTGATGACGTTTCTATATGTCACGTGACATGAGTGAGCCAATGGGATGTGATGGAGGCGGACCATCACATTTCATGGCAAATCACATTTAATGGCAATGCACCGGCAGCAGCACCTGGCCGTGTGAATATGGTCCTAATCCTCAACATAGGTGGCTGCTAGTCAGCTCATGCAGGAAATTCAGAGCTGCAAAGCAATAAGGCTTATCAAAATGATATGAAAGTGCATTTTTTGACACTACCAAAAAAAAGGTTACAGTTGACCTGCACTGCATGTGCCTGTTGACTTACAAAAGGGCTGAACAGCTTCAACTCAAAAAATGTAGACCTACCTTTCACATATATCAAGGGTATGGAATTAAAACGTTCAGAGGTCTGGTCAGAAAAACTTTCTTCCAGCGGAGGTCCAAATGTCAGGATCATGACTCAGAATCTTCACATCACCCCTTCACATTAGTGCAGTGTTGCCAACCATCAGCATTTTTACTGTCAGCCAGTAAGAAATGGGCACTTTACTCTTGCCAGTAAGGAGGAAAAAGCCGCTAGTAAAAAATATGGCTGTGACACTCGGATCGGAAATTCGCATGAGCAGTTCGGGACCTGAGGCTGCGGAGACCATTCGAGTGCCTTCTACAGTGTGTTCAGCCAGTATCGGCAGGGGCTTGGACTGGTGGAGGTGATGCATTAGAGTGTCATGCAATGTCATGGTACAAGAAATCCAAGTGAAGCGGTACAAGCAAGCCAGAAGCAGGACTGTTAGTGCTGTTTGTGGAGTGGAGGGACCACCTTTTGTGGAGAGAGACTGTCACTCAGGAGGGTGATCTCTGCTGCTGTACACTGCTATACAGTGTCACTGTGAGAGTCAATTTCATGTGTGTGTGCCAGCCCATTTCTAATTTTTTGCCCTCCTGAGTCTTGTCCCCGAGCTACTTACTTACTATATCAAAAATAAAAGAATTATGTTTTTTGCCTTAATATCTAACTTAAATCACATTTCTAATTGCACTTGTACTTATTTGTAGCCTAAATACTAAAATTCGTACTTTAAAATTAAAATGTTGTAACTTTTGGAAATGCCAGTAAAAACTTGGCTGTGTCAGTAAATTTCAGGTGTTGTGTCCGTAAATTTCAATCTGGTAGGTTGGCAACACTGCATTAGTGTCCTCAGTCCTTCCTTCACATTCTAACCCTTTTTTACACACACGCGCGGAAAAACGAGCTGCAACGCCAGGAAAGGGCGGCTGTAAAAACGTGCTTTTAGTAGTTTTTCTTATTATTAGCGTTAATGCGGGTTTAGCCATACTAGCTTTTAGCAGCGTTTATCTGCCTCTATTCAAAATCAATGGTTCCCTATGGGAGATCATTGATTTGAATAGAAGTCGCACCAGAAGTCAGATCACGATGCTCTGACTTGCGGAGTGGCTTGTGTGCTGAGGATTTTAAGGGGAACCCCCACGCCCAAATAAAATGGTGTGGGGTCCCTTTCAAGATCCATACCAGACCTTTATCCGAGCATGCAGCCAGGCAGGTCAGGAGGGGAGGGGGGGGGGGGGGGGGACGAGCGAGCCCCCCAACCCCCCACTACTGGACCATATCAGGCCACATGCCCTCAACATGGGGGGGCGTTTTGGAGCAGGCTGCCCTCACCCCAAGGCACCTTATTCATATGTGGATTGTGACGAGGGCCTCCTCCCGACAACCCTGGCCGGTGGTTGTCGGGGGTCTGCAGGTGGTGTGTGCATGAGGCCATAGAAAGGTGGAAAGGTGTTTTTAAGCTGCCAAAAAATAAACGCTTGACACTCTTAAAAGTGACTGTAAATGCCCCGTGTGCATGAGGCCTAAGTGGTGAAGCTGCAACGGTTGGGATAAAACAGTTACTGAGTCCAGGCCTGAATCGCTATTTAGTGATGACTGACATATACATTTATCTTTCCTTATGCAAACTAAACAAAATACATACCAGTCCCACTGCAGCTTTATGAACTGGAGAGATTGAAAGATCTGCACATTTCACTTCCCAAACTTGCACAGGCTCAAACCAATGGTCTGGCTGTGTTGCACTGTCCCATCGGTAGTAACTGCGTGGTCCATCAATGACCCTGTCCTACAACGAAGATTTATGGAGGAATGGTGTTATAATATGTGCAGTAAATGATCTCTAAAAACATTTACAAAAACTGTACTTGGTTGCTTCCCCTTAGTGACGTCTAGAAAAGCATCCCATTATTTTATATGTTGGATTACCTTTAGGAAATTGTAGTGGTTTTCCAGATCCTCATCTGTAAACCCTGTTCCAATCTAAAACAAAACAAAAAAAAAAAAAAAAGCATGATAATTAGTACAGTCATAATAAACACAACAAAGCTCAAATACAAATGCATAAGTAGAATTTAAATCTCATAAAGTAAACCTATGCCAAATAAAATAAGACAACACTATTTTTAACTTGGATTTTGAAATTGAAGTCCAGGCAAATGGTTAAATATGGAAGACAATTAAAACATGGGAAGAGGCCATTTTATTTACCAAAGGATTTGTATTTTTGTCTATTCAGTTCTAAAACTTACAAATATAAAAAGTTAGGACCATCAACTCACTATTGTTTTACCACTACACTTGGTAATTAAACATACCAATGTAGTAGCCCTTAGTCCGCAGACTCGCCTAATTAAATGGTGCGGTCTCCGTGCCTATAATTGTTAACTTATGAAAAAATAGTACAAGGGGAAAGAACCCTCTGAAAAAAGGAGTCATTTCCAAGCCACCATCCAGATATCTCAGCCAAGATGGTTGCTGCCATGTTCAAGTAGTCAATTGCGCATCCAACTGAATTGAAAACCAATGAGAATTGGTGAAACATGTCAGATTTGAAACCACTACAGTGATGTTCTATGCGTCACGGATGACGCACCACTTCACGCTTGCGCGATTGACTATTTGAAGTCAGCAGCAACCATCTTGGCTGAGGCATCTGGACAGTGGCCTGGAAGGTCCTACAACACTACAGTGTGAAACAGTGGCTACTTAGTGAGGCTCCCTGGATCTTGCATGGCAATGGGGCACACTGTATGACACTATATGGTTCCACTACATTGAAGTGAACCTCCTGGAAATACACAGCACATATGCCTGAAGCTCTGATACTACTGCCCATCACGGTCGGGTAAGCGGACCACTGGTCCTCCTCGACTCTGTTTACCTCATCCTGTATATGCCTACTTTGACCTGCAGTTATCTACTTACAGCTGTACATCAGTGGAATCCCCTCTGAGCTTATCCTGCACCGTTTGGTTCACTTTGTACTTGGCTCTTTGAACTATTAACTGTAGCTATATGCCAGCCTCTAATATCCGATATAACACGAGTATATAGTTCAGCCAACCTACTTAGCAATCTCCTGGGACCACTTCCAAGTGCCATTCAACCACATAATACCCACCTATCCCCCAGCTGGGGGTTCAACTATCCTAATGCCGCGTACAGACGGTCGTTTTTTGTGATGAAACAAAACGACGTTTTATGTGATGAAAAAAAACGACGTTTTTGAAACTTTATTTTCAAAAACGACGTTGCCTACACACCACCGTTTTTCAAAATGCTCTAGCAAAGCGCGGTTACGTTCAGCACGTACGACGGCACTCTGTTCCATTGAAGCTCGCTTAATAACTTGCTTCTGAGCATGCGCGGGTTTAAAAACTGTTTTGCCCACACACGATCATTTTAATTGACACAAAAAACGACGTTTTGAAAAACGACACAAAAAAATTCGAGCATGTTTGAATTTTTTTTTGTCGTTTTTCAGAAGACATAAAACGACGTTTTCCCCACACACGGTCATTTAAAATGACGTTTTCAAAAACGTCGTTTTTTTTCATCACAAAAAACGACCGTCTGTACGCGGCATAAGTGGTAGAATGGACACATATCTTTAGGGTGAAACTTTACCGGGATCTGTAGTCCAGCCTAGTGCCACCATTTGCACTCTATCTTGCAATATGTCTGGGTAATTGGTGTGTGTATGTTTGTTCCAAGTGTGATGCAGCTGCTCTTAATCAGACAACGTTGCATACATCTCAAGGCTTCCGGGAGCCGCGGGCTCCCTGACTCCCACGAGTGCAGGGCGACCTCCCGGCAGAGGACGGGAACAGCCCATACTGCTGTCCCCATTCTACTTTGGCTGCTGCATGGGCAAGGGTACTTTTTTCTTGGTCCGGTCAATTTAGCAGTGGGCGGAGGCAGTGGCGTTGTTATGAAGGGGCGGGGGGGTGAGAGGGGTGAGACCTGTAAGCAGCGGCATCGCACAATCCGCACACCTTACTGAGCTGTGTCTCTCCCTCTCCGAAAGATTTCCCCTGGCTCTCTGCTCAGATGTGGGCTACTTGTGCTGCTTTTTCCGCTCTCAATTTGAACTCAGTTGTACAAGGACTACAAGGGGCAGCAAGCAAGTCCAATTCAGGAACTTACACTGGCTGCATTGAAAATATTTTATTGGACACACAAGATTTAAATATCCGTCTTTCATATCTTTAAGCATTCGGGCTTTCAAGCTGCGTTTTTGGCCCTAGCTGAACTACCCAATGAGTCACTGATCTACAATGAGCATGCAGCAAATAAAGCTGGAATGTACATCCTGCACATTAATTCTTGATCAAAGAACCATTAGGTAGTGAAACTATAATGAGCATGGTAGCCCTGCTATAGTACTTAATTTTTTAAAATAAAAAGGAAAAGTGCAGCACAATATTAACCAAATAAATAAATACTAATAAATGTGCAAATCGGTATCCAATAAAGATGAATATAAATGAATATATTAAGCATGTGTCAAGTGAAAAAAGTCCATAGTAATACACCAGTGTTGAAGAAATTACAAATTGTGACAATCCCTCCACCATAGGTCTCTCTAGGTACTCGCACCTTCCGGCATGGACCCCTAAATCACCAGGAAGTCATGCAAGCACATAAACCAAAGATCAGATGCCTCAGAGTGAATCCTCCAAATATTGCTTAGAACTCCAAAGAAAACAATCTCCCTAAAGCTCAGCAGGCAATGCAGGAATGCAAAAAATAAATAAAAAGGTAGAATCTAAGTGCTCTCCGTTTTGAATAAAAATGAGCATTTATTTAACCACTTCCATACCGGGCCTATTTTGGCACTTCTCTCCTACATGCAAAAATATTTTTTTTGCTCGAAAATTACACAGAATCCCACAAACACTATATATGTTTTTTTAGCAGACACCCTATGGAATAGAATGGCAGTCATTGCAACTTTTTATCTCGCACGGTATTTGCGCAATCATTTTTCAAACAACTTTTTTTGAGGGAAAAAAACGGTTTCATGAATTAAAAAAACAGTAAAGTTAGTCCAATTTTTTTGTACAATGTGAAAGATGAAGTTACGCTGAGTAAATAGATACCCAACATGTCACACTTTAAAATTGCGCACACACATGGAATGGCGCCAAACTTCAGTACTTAAAAATCTCCATAGGCGTTGCTCAATTTTTTTTTACAGGTTACCAGTTTAGAGTTACAGGGGAGGTCTAGTGCTAGAATTATTGCTGGCGCTCTAACGCACGCGGCGATACCTCACATGTGTGGTTTGAACGGTGTTTACATATGTGGGCGGGACTTGCGTGTGTGTTCGCTTCTATGCCCGAGCTACCGTGAATAGGGCATTTAAAAAATTATTTTCAAAATTTTTTTACATCTCTCCTCCAGGCTGGAAAGCATGAGATCCTGACAAAAAAATCACGGATCTCATGCTTTCATCCGCAATTGCGGCTTGCTTTACATTCCGGGAACCTGGGTGTGATGTCATAACGACGATCATAGAGATGACTGGTGACCATCTGGTCACCAGTCATAACGACGATCATAGAGATGACTGGTGACCATCTGGTCACCAGTCATCTCTATGCCTCCCATCCGGCGGCAGATCGTTTCTACGCGTCTCTGATGGCACGGGAGAGCCCGGAGAAGCACCGGATGGCGGCGGGACGTCCCCTCACGTCGCCTATAAGAACGATCAAGCGACAGAACTGCCGCTATGATTGTTCTTATAGTGCACAGGATCGCCAGCTGAAGAGATGGATATCTGAATGATGCCTGTAGCTGCAGGCATCTTTCAGATATCCCCACTGAAAATACAAGACGTCATATGACGTCCAGCTGTAGGGAAGTGGTTAAAATAGCACAGGCTACTCACATAGCGGCCGAAACCAAACAGCATGTAGTATTCACATAAGGACTGTAGATAGCAGCGGGTGACGTCATATGTAGCTACCTTACCCGTACACGTTACGTTCTGGACGGAACTTCCTCAGCGGGGCGGCAGCTACGTATGAGCACGCCCTGCTGAGGAAGTTCAGTCCAGAACGTAACGCGTACGGGTGAGGCAGCTATGTATGACGTCACCCGCTGCTATCTACAGTCCTTATGTGAATACTACATGCTGTTTGGCTTCGGCCGCCATGCGAGTAGCCTGTGCTATTTTAAATAAATGCTCGTTTTTATTTAAAACGGAGAGCAGTTAGATTCTTCCTTTATTTATTTTGCATACCTGCATTGCCTGCTGAGCTTTAGGGAGATTGTTTTCTTTGGAGTTCTAAGCAATATTTGGAGGATTCACTCTGAGGCATCTGATCTTTGGTTTACCTGCTTGCATGACTTCCTGGTGATTCAGGGGTCCATGCCGGAAGGTGAGAGTACCTAGAGAGACCTATGGTGGAGGGATTGTCACAATTTGTGATTTCTTCAACACTGGTGGATTACTATGGACTTTTTTCACTTGACACATGCTTAATATATTCATCTTTATTGGATACCGATTTGTAAATTTGTTAGTATTTATTTGGTTAATATCGCGCTGCACTTTTCATTTTTATATGCTTTGTCACTAGAATTTTGTGTTAATTCTATAGTGTTCAGCTTGCATACGGGGGTTTTGGTGAATAATATTTTTTTGCGCTGATTGCACTTTTTTGCTTGTTATCACTTAATTTTTTAGGCCTCACAAATTTATTTTAAAAGAATACTTTATGTAAATACATCTTTTAAACCATTTAAGGACCCCCCTACCGACGATATACGTCGGCAGAATGGCACGGCTGGGCACAGGTACGTTGCCTTTAGGAGCCCAGCCATGGGTGGCGCACGTGACCGGGTCCGAAGCTCTTTGACCGAGGAACCCGTGGACCCGATCGCCACTGGTGTCCCGCGATCGGTCACAGGAGCTGAAGAACGGGGAGAGGTGTGTGTAAACACACCTTCCCCGTTCTGTGTGGCAGTGACACGGATCGTCTGTTCCCTGATATAGGGAACGACGATCAGTGATATTACACATACACCTACGCCCCCCTACAGTAAGAATCACTCCCTTAGGGCACACTAAACCCCTTAGCGCCCCCTAGTGGTTAACTCCTTCACTGCCATTTTCAGTAATCAGTGCATTTTTATAGCACTTTTCGCTGTGAAGTTGACAATGGTTCCAAAAATGTGTCAAAAGTGTCCGATGTGTCCGCCATGTTACAGTCACGAAAAAAAACAAAAACGCTGATCGCCGCCATTACTAGTAAAAAAAAAATAATAATAAAAATGCCATAAAACGATCCCCTATTTTGTAAACGCTATAACTTTTGCGCAAACCAAACGCTTATTGCGATTTTTTAATCAAAAATATGTAGAAGAATACGTATCGGCCTAAATTGAGGAAAAAATATGTTTTATATATATATTTTTGGGGATATTTATTATAGAAAAAAGTAAAAAATTGTTTTTTTTTTCCAAATTGTCGCTCTATTTTTGTTTATAGCGCAAAAAATAAAAACCACATGGGTGATAAAATACCACCAAAAGAAAGCTCTATTTGTGGGGGGAAAAAAAGGACGCCAATTTTGTTTAAGAGCCACATTGCACAATTGTCAGTTAAAGCGACGCAGTGCCGAATCGCAAAAAATGGCTAGGTCCTTTACCTGCATAATGGTCCGGGTATTAAGTGGTTAAAGTTACCTCCCCAATCTACCATCACCACTTTAAAGGTTTTAATTTTTTTTTTATGTCCATGTTTCTGCCAAACCTAGGCTGCACAGCCCATAAGTTGCCAACACATTAAATGTAAACTTTCCCTGCCAGTCAATTACTTCTTTTGCACATGCATAAAAAAATCCAGTTAATTCCTATTGAAAGGTCATCTATCCTTGGGATACATAAGAGTTGGCTTATCTTTAGTAACGAGTGGGATTTTTCCACAATACAGAGTAAGATACCTTTGAATACAGTAAGCTGCCCTTAGCTGACTTCTAGAAACAGTAATATTTCCAGGGTAGAAAGGTCACCATAAATAATGCAACTCAGGAAATATCACTGCTTCTTGGAGTTGGGTAATAGCAGCTTCTAGTACTGGATCGTAGCCATGGATCCCTTCAAGACATTTGATAAAATAAGCACAACTTTGAACATTTGAAACGCTTATGTTATTAGATATATACAGTTTTACTGGTCGGCAGATTTATTTTTAAAATGTGGCATAGATCATGTTTGGTGATTAGTCTCAAGTTCCTCACACAGAAGTCATTTAACATTAGAAATTACCAGTCCCAATTTTAAGGGTATCTAAACAACAGAAGCTTAGCTTTTATTAACATTCACTACACTAGGGCTCTATAAATCAATTCCTGTGCCCTGTACTGTATTATAAAGATACATTTTCCTGGAAGGTTTCCCAATAGGGATAAAAGCAGAATTTTTTTATAGTACATCTTCTTGCAATCCCTTTAACCACTTAAGGACCGGACCTTTAGGCAGCTAAATGACCCAAGGGGTTTTTACAATTCGGCACCGCGTCGCTTTAACAGACAATTGCGCAGTCGTGCGACGTGGCTCCCAAACAAAATTGGCGTCCTTTTTCCCCACAATTAGAGCTTTCTTTTGGTGGTATTTGATCACCTCTGCGGTTTTTATTTTTTGCGCTATAAACAAAAATAGAGCGACAATTTTTAAAAAAATGCAATATTTTTTACTTTTTGCTATAATAAATATCCACCAAAAACATATCTAAAAAAATGTTTTCCCTCAGTTTAGGCCGATACGTATTCGTTTACCTATTTTTGGCGTTTATCGATTGGTTTGCGCCAAATTTATAGCGTTTACAAAATAGGGGATAGTTTTATTGCATTTTTATGATTTTTTTTTTTTTTACTACTAATGGCGGCAATCAGCGATTTTTTTCGTGACTGCGACATTATGGCGGACACTTCGGACAATTTTGACACATTTTTGGGACAATTGTCATTTTCACAGCAAAAAATGCATTTAAATTGCATTCTTTATTGTGAAAATGACAGTTGCAGTTTGGGAGTTAACCACATGGGGCGCTGTAGGAGTTAGTGTTCACTTTGTGTGTGTTTACAACTGTAGGGGGGTGTGACTGTAGGACTGACGTCATCGATCGAGTCTCCCTTATATAAGGGATCACTCGATCGATACGCCGCCACAGTGAAGCACGGGGAAGCCGTGTTTACATACGGCTCTCCCCGTTCTTCAGCTCCGGGGAGCGATCCCGACGGAGCGGCTATAAACGAATAGCCGCGCCGTCATCCCGGATCGCTCCCCAAGGGGATCCCACCGCCGCATGTAGCGGGGGGGGGGGGGGTCCCGATCGGACCCACGTCTAGGCAGGCACGTACAGGTACGTTGATGTGCCTGTCCGTGCCATTCTGCCGACGTATATCTACATGAGGCGGTCGGGAAGTGGTTAACCACTTCCATACCGGGCACTTACGCCCCTTCCTGCCCAAGCCAATTTTCAGCTTTCAGCACTGTCACACTTTGAATGACAATTGCGCGGTCGTGCTACACTGTACCCAAACAATTTTTTTATCATTTTGTTCCCACAAATAGAGCTTTCTTTTGGTGGTATTTGATCACCTCTGCGGTTTTAATTTTTTGCGCTGTAAACAAAAGAAGAGTGACAATTTAAAAAAAAAAAACACTATTTTTTACTTTTTTATTTAATAAATATCACAATTTTTAAAAAAAAAAAACGTTTTTTTTCCTCAGTTTAGGCCGATATGTATTCTACATATTTTTGATTAAAAAAATCGCAATGATCATATATTGATTGGTTTGCGCAAAAGTTATAGCGTGTACAAAATAGCTGATAGATTTATGGCATTTTTATTTTATTAATTTTTTTACTAGTATTGGCGGCGATTTGCGATTTTTTTACTGTCACCGTGACATTGCGGCGAACACATCGGACACCTTTGACACGTTTTTGGCGCCATTCACATTTATACAGCGATTAATGCGATAAATATGCACTAATTACTGTATAAATGTGACTGGCATTCAAGGGGTTAACACTAGGGGGTGAGGGAGGGGTTAATATGTATACCTAAATTGTGTTCTAACTGTGGGGGAAGGGGGGTGACTGGGGGAGGTGACCGATCCATGTCCCTATGTACAAGGGACACAGATCGGTCTCCTCTCTCCCCTGACAGGACATGGAGCTCTGTGTTTACACACAGAGCTCCACGTCTTGTCCCTGTAGCCGCCGATTCCGAGTGCCTGGCGGACATCGCGACCGCCAGGCACGCGCATCGGCATCTCGGGGACGCAAGAATACAGGACGTCAATTGACGTCCTGTTGAATTTTCAGAAACACCTTGGAGCCGTCATTTGACGATGGCCCGGTACTCTAGTGGTTAAGGAAAACATGGGACAGGGTGCCAACCTGGGGAGAATAGCTGAGGAAAGAGTGTTGCCCCTCTATAACCGGGACGTGCCAGAGCAATCCTGTTATTTTAGAGAAAGCTGCAGAATATTGAGTTTGACTTTTCAAAATGAAATGAACATGATAAAGCTTATATGAGATTTTAATCATTTGGTTAATATACATTATAAAATTACATAGGAGTAACATTTGATTAAAGAAACAGAATCAGAAGAGTGAGTTGCTTTTCAGTGCAAGTTTAGAACAGGGCTGCACAAACAGCTGAGATTGCAACTTTAGTTATATGATTAAACTTGCATTATCTAAAGTTTCCCAGGTTAAAATTTGTTTTTAAAACAGAAAAGGTACATATTCAACAATATTAGACAAACCTTGCATATGGTTTGATATTCTTCACTCTCTTCATCATATGATGCCAGCAAAAAGCCTCCATATTTTCCAGTTCGCTTTCCTTTCCCGAAATAAGCACCAATAACAACCAGATCCAAAGTGTCTCCTACACCATCCAAGTAATCTTTCTTTAGCTAGAAAGGAAATAAGTTGACAGATAAAAGAAAACTTGAAATACAGTAGCATGAAGGTAGAAAATAGAATAATTATCTGCCGTTTCATAAGGCCCTATGCCCACTGGGAATTTAGCCACAGTGCATAAGGCTCCAGCGTTTAGATGTGGGCAAGAGAGATGAGTGCGTCGACCAGCCCCTCTGTCGGAAGCCTGAGAGAGAGAGACTGACTGCTGCTGAATGGCGGGCCCAATGGTACCCAGAGATGAATGCATGAAATGCAAGCTGTCTGCGTACTGAGCATTTGTCCCTGGGCGCATACTACCCTAAACACATGTACCCCTAGCAGCACCTTTTAGCACCGTCCAGCCACAGCAGCGGTCACCTTATCATAGCGCTGGACAGCACAAGTATGCCCTCTGCCCACCCCTAAATGCCAGAGCGCCTCATTCTCCATGTGCAGTGTACACAGGGCCTAATACTTACATTGTTACTGTTAATCTGTTCTACATCTTAAGGAAAGAGACAGACACTCCTGACATTTTTAATTGATGGTTTACCTGCAAAATTCCTTCTTGAAATACATCCCAGGACACAGAGTAGCTTCATATCCATTACAATAGGGTTATGCTGCCACCCTCAGGTGATTAGACACTGCCAAAAAAAGGACTGGAAATCCCCTCTTAGGCATAACCCCTCCCAGCTAGGCAAAGCTTTAGTAGTAAGATGAACCACAAAGAGGGTTCATGTGAAAAGTAAACCACAAATCACATTTTTTTTATTGTACATCCCAGGACAGAGTAACTTCATTCCCACTATAAGGATGCCCCAAAGCACTACATTTGAGGGGAGGGCAACACAGCAACATAGCCAACAGGCCCCATATAATAAGCCAGAGCAAGTTACACTCTCACATAGCAGCCTGAAATAACAAAAAGGTAGTACCTTCAGAGGTTTGTGCAAACTGGTAAAGTTTCATATGAACCGAACATCAGGTAAAAGCTTTACAATCCAAAGCTACCAAAGTATAACAAAAAGCTCAGGAAGCATCAATACACCTGGAAAAATGAGCCATCACTGAAAAACAGTGGCGCTTTGCCTTTCAGGCACAAGAAATAAGCTACGACATCCTTCAAGAAATGTTTGAAAAATATAGTAGAAAAGATGGACTTTATAGGCACTACTTAGAAATGTAAAAAAAAAAGTTTTTAATAATCTGCAAATATGTACAGTTCATTGATGCCAATTGCATCTAATGAAACATATAAAATACAAATTAAAACAGAATGTCAAAGTATAAGACCGGGTGAAAGGACCGCAGATACAGGCTAATGTTGTTGTTAACACTGTCGCTTTTGGCGACAGTGTTAATAACAACATTAGCCTGTACATTTGGCACGTTATCCTTGACGTCCATCAGAATAACAGAACCACTTCCCGGACGTCAATTTGCTATTGACCGGGCGGGAAGTGGTTAAAGGTGTTGTAAAGGTACGATTTTATTTCCTAAATAGCTTCCTTTACCTAAGAGCAGTCCTCCTTCACTACCTCATCCTTCCATTTTGCTTTTAAATGTCCTAATTTCTTCTGAGAAATGCTCACTTCCTGTTCTGTCTAACTCCACACAGTAATGCAAGGCTTTCTCCCTGGTTTGGAGTGTCGTGCTCGCCCCCTCCCTTGGACTACCGGAGAGTCAGGACGCTCTCTACGTTGCAGATAAAGGAGCTGTGTGTGAGTGAAAAATGTATATAGCGCAACACATGCGAACTGAATCGCCTCAGGGCGCTTGGCTTCCTGAGGACGCAATATACCTTGCGAAACACAGAGGCTGCCGACATCTACGGAACCACGCGCTGATCGTGAGATAGGCGTAGGAGGAACATGAGAGGAACGGCTTTTATCCTTCACATGTTTTGCATACACGGCTGGAGAAGCTTGGTGCCAGTATATGGGCACAACTAAATTTTTTACATACTACACCCCATGAGGGGCACTCTTTCTCTGTGAGCCTTTGTAAGAAAAAAAGAGATCACACTAGTATATCCAAGGCATCTGGCAGTTGGTGGAAAACGTATAAGAGGAGTGGTTATCCTGGGAATGAACCAAAGGCATTTATTAAATGAGATCTGGTGAGTGACCATTCTTAACGGTGACAGGAATATCACTGAAGTGGTGAAATCACGTTGTGTTTTAACATCTTACGGGAGAAGAATTGATCGTTTTATAAGCACTTGGCTAGCATATTGGGACATTAATGGGATGAGGACCAATTCAGAAATCCTCCATTTAATTGTCACATGTATATTCTTTTCATATATACATTTCAAATTTCTTTGTGGTTATTATAATATTTGTCTTTGTGGTAATGATTCTTTGAATCCGATATAGGGGAATGCACGTTTTATAAGAGCACTATTTAATACATGTTTTTTTGCATTTTTTTCTGAGAAGAATATTTGTATATAAGCACTTGGTACACATTTATACACACACACACACACGTATGTGTGTATATATATGTATGTATATGTATGTGTGTGTATATATATATATATACACACCAATTTTCATTTATCATTTTTGGTTGGCACGAATTTCTATATATATATATATATATATATATATATATATATATATATATATATATATATATATATATATATATATATATATATATATATATATATATATATATATATATTAAAAATATAGAAATTCGTGCCAACCAAAAATGATAAATGAAAATTGGTATATTTATATATATATATATATATATATATATATATATATATATATATATATTCGGTGTATTGTCAACAGAGGTGATATGTATTGGGGCCAACAATTACAAATATTGCCCAGAAGTAGGTGGATATAGATTAACCACCAGGGTAGCGCAATCCATATACCACACTCATTTTCATTTTTGGACGAGACACCATTGAGTGTCTTGCACCTTTTTTTCTGATTGCAGCACACCCACTATTATAGAATAATTTTGGTTTTACATTTGCGCCAGCAACACTCGTATCCATTCCCTACTCTATTTAGCCTTCAGAATAGATGGGTTTTGAGTTTTTTCCTGAAGGCCAGTGATTCACTTCCGTTCGGATGCTGGTTGGTAGAGCGTTCCACAGTCTAGGTCCTTGGATTGCAAATCTTCGTTCTCCTTTGGACTTGTACCTGGCCTTGGGTATCTGGAATAGTTTTTGGTAAATTGAGCGGAGAACGTGATTGGGATTGTGACATTTTACATTTTTCACATAGATATTGGGGGGCACTGCGTCAGACAAAGTGTCTTAAAACGTAATTCTGTCTTTTACTGGCAACCAGTGAAGGGATCTCAGGGAAGGTGAGATTGATTCCCAGGGTTTTTTTCCAGTCACAAGTCGTGCCGCCGTATTTTGAACGACTTGTAGACGAGCGATTTGGTACTTTGGGAGTCCGATGTAAAGGGCGTTTGCATAGTCGAGTCTGGAGTTGATCAACGTTCCCACCACGACTGCAGTGTCCTCTTTTGGGATAAAGGGAATGAGTCTATGTAGCATGCGCAGCAGATGGTGGGATCCGCTGACTACTGAACTTATTTGTGCATCCATTGTCATGTTGGAGTCAAAAGTGACGCCAAGACTTTTGACTTTGGTGCTTGGGACGATGGTTTGTCCCAGAATGGGTGGGGGTGTCCATGTTGTGGGAAGTCTCTTACGGTTGGCGTGGAACAGAAGTTCCGTTTTTGAGCCATTGAGTTTAAGGTAACTCTCCGTCATCCAATTTTCTATCAAAGTAAGGCATTTCTCTAGTCCAAGATAATGATCCTTTTTGTTGCTGATGCGAAAGAAGGAGTTGGGTATCATCCGCGTAGGAATGGTAGAGTAACTTCTGGTTACTGAGGATTTCGAGGAGAGGGCGGAGATAGATATTGAATAGTACGGGCGACAAGGGGGATCCCTGAGGGACTCCGCATGACACTGTGCGTTTTTCAGAAGTGAAAAGGACCTAGTTTCACCATTTGAGATTTGTCTACTGTATCAAAAGCTGCGCTTAGGTCCAACAGTACTAGAAGACAAGATTCTCTGTCTGTGGGTTCAAGAGCGTCATCCCATATTTTGAGAAGCGCTGTTTCTGTCCCGTGACCAGGGCGGAAACCCAATTGAAGTGGATCCAGTAGTTTGTAGGTGTCTCAATGATGTTGTAGCTGTTGTACAACTACTTTCTCCATTACCTTGGAGAAAATGTTTAGGCCTGTTATGGGTCGACGATGGTTTGGGTCTTTGGGGTGAAGGGTAGTTTTTTTTAGAATTGGTTTGATTATACCTCGTTTCAGCAGGGTCGGCACCATGCCTTCCTTGAATGATTGGTTTAGGAGGTGCGTGATAGCCGGTGCCACAATATCGGCACATTCTTTCAATAGTTTAGTGGGGATGATATCAGTAGGCGCTGTGCTGTCTCGCAGAGTACCGATGATATTTTTGGTGGTGTCGATGGAGATAGGGTTTAATGTGAATTTGGTTGATTGTGGCATATGTGTGAATATTACCTTTTTGATTTACAGGGGAGTCGGTGGAGGTTCTCTTTTGCTGAATAATTTCACAGATTTTTTCAATTTTGTTAATGAAATAAATCGATAATTCATTGCAAAACTCTTGTGATTCAAAATTCTGAGCCTCTAGGCAGGCTGGGTTCATGGACTGAGCGACTAAATTAAAGAGTTTGCGGGGGCGGTTCAGGGCTTTTGAGAGGATATTAGAAAAATATATATTTTTTTGCTTTAAAAAATTATTTATATTTCTTGGCGATTAGTTTGTAGGTTGTGTGGTTTTCCTCTGTTGAGCTTCTTCTCCAGGCTGCTTCCGCTCTTCTGCGTTCTTGCTTCAACAACGTGAGCTCGTCGTTAAACCAATTGGAGTTTTTCTGAATGAGCGTTCTGCCTTCGGAGCTACTATGTCTGCTGTCTGTAGTAGAGCTGATGGAGTTTATTTTTTCTGTTGCCGTTGTTCAATTGTTTTTATTTTGTTCCATAATGTAGTTTTGAAGAGTTCTGAGTGGAGCTTCTTCTGTGATCTTGCCCAGGGTGTCAACAGGTTTTTTGGTTTCTTTAAAAGCGCGTTTGTTGTGATTTTTCTTTAGTTAGTGGGCGTCCTGACTCTCCTGTAGTCCAAGGGAGGGGGCGAGCACGACACTCCACACCAGGGAGAAAGCCTTGCATTACTGTGTGGAGTTACAGGCAGAAGAAAAGGAAGTGAGGATTTTTCAGAAGAAATAAAGGACATTTAAAAGCAAAATCGAAGGATGAGGTAAGTAAAGGAGGACTGCGCTAAAAGGTAAAGGAAGCCATTTAGGAAAAAAAAAATCATAAAAATTGTACCTTTACAACCCCTTTAAAAAAGGAAAAAGCAGCCAATTCTGAGGCGCAACAAACTGAAGTAACAGCCACCAGACAGATAACCTTCTGTTTCAGAAGGAATAAGCAAATATCCCAAATAGATTCAAAAGAAGATTTCTGTAATATAAAAAGCACCCAAAACACGACAAACAGGTAAGAAAGCTGCCGCTCCAGGTGAGCTCACTAGGGTAATTGATGTCCACTCAGAAGCAGATGGGTGCTGGCAATGCACAAGATGTGCAAAAAACAACAAGGATATGGACACTCAATGCGAAACGCGTCACCTGTTTATCCCACTGTGTGCTGATACCTGTAGTGTATTTTTTCCTGTACCCAATAAAGGGCACGTCTTTTTCAAGTTACTGGAGTGCGGCTGTCCATATCCTTGTTGTTTTTTGCATAAAAAGCACCCAGTTGAGGTTTAAAGGAGACAAATGAGTCTTGAGCAGAGGAATACATTAGACCCCTTGCACAAAGGAAAACACCAAAGAATGTAAAGCAACTGTTCTTTAAAAACAGGACCACTAAGGCCAAAATCTGACCTTAGATCATGCTTAAGGCCAAACCCTGATCAACTCCAGATTGGAGAAAAGCCAAGATGTGACCCACAACATACAGTCGAGGAGAAAGTCCCTGAGCTTCATACAAGGCAAAATAAAAGTCCTGTGGTAAATCATCTAAGAAGTTGCCTTCCTAGCCTTTAAAAAAGTGTAGGAAAGACTGAATCAGAGACTCCCTTGTCTTCAACAGCCATGACGTTAAAACCAGCGACATGGAAGGTCTGGTCGTTCTGGAAGGTTCCATGGTTCAACCGGCGACATGTTCACGATTCCATATCTGGATGGTGAACATGCAACTCTGCCGAAGACAAGGTACAATCCACTTCCGAGCACCCCGACTCTGGTGCCTTCCTGATGATTTATGTACACTGCCACTGTGGCATTGTCTGACTGAACTCTTACAGAGAGGCTATTCAGGATGCATCAAACAATGCAGCATGCCAAAGCAAATTACCCTGAAATTAATGGGCAATTGCCTCTCCTGCGGTGACCAAGTCTCTGAACCGAGAGGTTGTCCAGAACTCCACCTCTGCCCACCAGGCTGGTGTCTGTCATCAGGACCTTCCAGGACAGAGAGAGAAATGATTATGCAATCTCCAGCATCCCTGAAGAGATCCACCAGTCCAGGGACAGCCTTGTTCTGGGATGTAACTGCATCGGAAAGTCCAACAACGGCACCCTCCTGTCCTATGTCGACAAGACATTCCAATGTAGGAGTCTTCAATGAAACTGGTGGAAAGGAACCGCATCCAGAGAGGCTACCATCTTTTGCAGAACCATCATGCAAAGTCCAATTGAGGGATATGTCATGGTTTAGAGTAACTCCTTCCGAGTTCTCAGAGCAAGGCATTTGTCTTTAGCGAACACCACTCACAGGGACTTTAGGAGTCCGGGTCTACTTACCAAGTGAAAATGGAACTTTAGCTTTAAGCCAGAGGCTTGAGGTTGGTATAACCAGTGTCACCTTATGGATGCAATCATCCAGCACAAGCCCAAACTATTCCCTTGAAAAGTCAAGCATTCAACATGCTTCTTACAGAGTAACTGCGCTAACCAACACTTCAGCCATAAGATCCCATGCATGCCACAAGAGCCTCAGATGAGAACGTTTTTAAATTAAGTCCTTTAAGGCATCCATAAAAAGTGAAGGGCAGGTGGGAAATCTTCCAAATATCTACAGGCATACCCCACTTTTGAGTACACAATGGGATTTATTTACTAAAGCTGGAAAGCACAAAATCAGGCTCACTTCTGCATAGAAGCCAATGAGCTTCCAGGTTTTATTGCCAAAGCTTAATTGAACAAGCTGGGGTTAGAAGCTCATTGGTTTCTATGCAGAAGTGAGCCCGATTTTGCGCATTTCAGCTTTAGTAAATAAACCCCATGGTGTACTTAAAAGTGGGGTTTGCCTGTACTTGGATCAGTATCCCCCACACAAGCAGGGTCTTGCTCCTAATGCAGCAGGCCAAAACTTTAAGGTTTTGGCACACTCCTAAAGCTGAGGACTGCCAGTTGCAAGGCTGCCCCCACCATGGAGAAAAACGGCTTTTTATTAGGCCTCCAGAGGCCATTCGGTGCACCATCATATAGAACATTTTGGTGAACAACCAAGACTTTAGAGCCAATTGGGATAAAACCCCAGATACTCCCGATAGACCATTATGTTCCCTCTGCCGAACAAGCATCTCTTCCTTTAGCCAGGGTCAGCTCAATTCAATACTAAGGAATGCATATTACCCGTATGCAGGTGGATTTATGTGTCCCTCAACACAGAACCACTATATGCAACACTGAAAAGAAACCGCAAAAATGGGCCCCTCCTCCCCTTAGGGTTATGGGCAGAATAAATATCAATAAGATGATCTTACTGCCCATAATGCTATAAATCCTCAGGCACATACATACAATATATATACACACACACACACGTGTCCAAATTTTTCAAGACAATGGATTCCATCCTTAATAGTGTTTGAGGCAATAGTCGACATAAGATAAAAAAAACATTGGAATAAAAACTGGGGATAATCTCCAGTATCCTATAATAATAGAATATAGAGGCAACAAGAGATAGTCTCATATATTGGGATTTTAGTCCACACAAGTTACCTTAACATGCCCTCAAGAACCCTACAACCTTGGGTAGAACTGCCCTACTCAACTCATTATCTGGCAGAACAGCTTTGTGATTTTTACCATTTAGACAAGGATACCTCATCTTGGTGTGTCCACACGTAACCCACTATGCCTCTCATCCTCTACAGATCTCTGTAGGCTCACAAAAAAATGTATGACTGAGAAAGTGTGGTTTATCACCATCAAAAAATGTGGGAACTGAAGGCTTGTACAATGAATACCCCTGCCTTTTACACTCCTAGACCCCTTTGGTATAACAATCTGCTATCCGAATCACTGTCGCTACACGACATTGGCGTGTGGTCATCTAGGGGTGTAATTAAAAAATACATCATGTGCCGACTAGTACTCCTGTTAAAACATTTCAGGAGCTTAGAAGGTAGTATTTACTCCTCCTAACTTTATTTTATTTCGCTACTTTCACCCCTGCCATGCTCTTTGAGCCCAGTTGCCTAAAACATATCCAGGGTTAGACTATTTACATACATGAGGTACAAAGCCTTGAAAAAAATATCCATACCCTTTGAAATTTTCCACCCTTTTCAGATATTTGTAAAAAAAAAAAGAAAAATATGAAAACCATTTAGCATTTTCTTTCCACTTCACAATTATGTGCCACTTTGTTTTTGGTTGTAACATGGCAAAAATTAAAAAATGTCAAGGGGTATGAATACTTTTTGAAGACACTGTACTTTGTAGCACTAATTCCAAAAAAACACCAAGGTAGCATAGCAATTAACACATTGGGGGTGGATGTGGGGGGGGCCTGGAGGACAGAGTGTGGGATGTGGCCTTTAACACCTGTAAATTGGTGTCTTAAACTATCTGGTAGACTTACACACCTGTATATCTTGCACAGTCCCTATCTGTAGGTGTAGATGCTGCCTCCCTCATAATTCCCAGTGCCCTAGATACTCTACTGCTTTTTATTGTGGGCCTGTCCTGTGATTCTCGGCTACTGGACCAAAGTGGTTAACTTTTTACACGATCAAATGGACGCTGAACTTCAAACATTGTATTTTTGGACTCTACTCAGACCCTGACAAGAACCTGACAATATTTTTACAGGAAACCCTTTTCAGCACTAGGAAATTAACTGCTAGAAGTGGGACACAGGCCTTTTCTCCCACATTCTAGTCATGGGTTACAGAAATCAGTGTCGCACTCCTATACAAGAAGCTTAAATACTCACAGGGGGTGCCCTGTCAATTATAATAATGTCTGGGATAGAGGTTAGGGCAAGCAGCCACCTGTGAATGAGCCCGTGATCTGGCCATGGTGTAGTAGGAATTATAAGTCACTTCTTGGTAGGTAGATATTATTGCTCCCCATGCCCTACCTTTTGTTTTTTCTCTCCAAGCACCTGGTAGCGCTACTACGGCCAAAGCAATATCTTTATATGCGTTCACAACCACTGACTATTCATTAGTCATATTCATTAGCTATATGCCTTAATGCCAAAAAAGCTGAACTTATTGTATGTACTCAAGATTGTAACTGTCTGCATTCTCCTTTGTGTGCACAGCCCTGTATTTGTTTCAGGTTAATCTGTATTTGTACACCTCTTCGTTACTGTTCAGTGCAGCGTGATGTTCTATTACTTTCTCTCATGTTCCTATAATCCTCAAAAACCTTGCTCATTTCAATAAAAAAAAAAAAAAGAAGTCCCCCAGGTGTTTGTCCAAAGCATCCTTAAACACTGGGACTGTGAACATCTTATTTAGAGATAGGAAACCACCAGGTCCACCAAAGGCATTCTCCATTTCATGAACGCACTTTCAAATGGATATTTCTGAGCAAACATTTTTACCAGAATGAAAAGGCTCGTCAGGGTGAGCCCAATCCACATAAAAAACATCCTTTAAAATGAGGTTAAACCGGATAGGATTAAGGATGTTGTGAGGGACGCCATGTCCCAAATCCTTTAACCTTTGGAGCAAAGGACTCAAAAAGCAAAATTGTTAAATTGATCCACACCATTCGTGCGAGGAAACCACAAAGGCTTTCTGGGTCCGAGATATAACCTCACATTTTTGCACATGAGGAATATTCTGCATACCAGTTAAAAAAAATAAATAAATAATAATTCGTCCTCTACGGGTTTCCTTCTCAGTTAAGGAGGATGGTAGAAGTGAGAAAGATAATTTTCGCTTGCGGGCAGGACAGTCCAAGCCAGAAAGTATTCCACAAAGTTGGTGTTGTACACCATTGATTGCAGTTGAAAATTTCTCCCCTAAAACCCCACCTCTCTGCCACTGGTGAGACATGGCCTTCTGGCATTTACAATAGGGTCTGCTCTAGCAAAAACCACAGTTGAGAGGGCACTGCACAAAAATGCACCAGTGTGTTACCCCAATAATGTCACCCACCTGTGTTTGCCACCGACTCACTCAGCACCACACACACTGTAACCTCTGTAAGCCCCTGTAAAAGACTTGCTGTGACCTGTAGTCCCACAGCATTTGTAAAAAGCCGATCTGCTCTTGCTAGATGTAAAAGCGGGACCGTTCCTAAGAGGACTGGCACCTGGGTGCTCCACCCTATTTGTGGTGTCATCAGCTGCATTGTGCATTTTTTGTGCAGCCTAACCCAGCAGAAACTAATGCAAGGGCAGAGAAAATCCATTTGCTTTATCTGAAGGTCCCCAAAAGGATCAGGCTGCATTTCAATGCATTACTTCTAGATGAATTCATCAGCTTATTTCTCAGGCCTGTGGTATTGGTATATGGTTCATCCTTTCCCAGTCAAGGACTATTCTACCAAGAGTGTCAGTGCTTTCTGGGCGATAAAGCATCAAGTTTCTGTTAAAGTTTGTAAAGCTGCTACCTAGTCTTCTCTTGACATGCTTACCAAGTTCTACAAGGTTGACGTATATGCCGCCACGGAAACCAGTTTTAGGCAAAAAAAAAAAAAAAAAAAAAAAAAAAAAAATGGAGTTACACTTACCGGTAACGTCCTTTCCAGTAGTCTTTCAGGACAGCCACAACTTGAGAGATAGGCTCCTCCTCTTCCTTAGGAAACACTGCCCAGCCTTTAAAATCTCTCCTCCCCCTGCTAGACCTCAGTTTTTATACGAGCACTCCGGTCCGCTGGGGAGACACAAGAACATGTTAGTAATCCATAGTTAACACATCAATATCATACTATGTTCCTGGATTAGAAACCCCTTCTTCCTACTTTTCGGGAGGGTAACTAGGGCTGTCCTGAAAGACTACTGGAAAGGACGTTACCGGTAAGTGTAACTCCATTTTTCCCTATCCGTCTTTCAGGACAGCCACAACTTGAGAGGATAATCGAGTACTTACAATTTAGGGTGGGACCACGGCTTGCAAGACTTTTCTCCCAAAGGCTTGTTCACCTGCTGACACCAAGTCTACTCTGTAATGCTTGATGAAAGTGGCGTAGCTGGACCAAGTTGCGGCTTTGCATATTTGATCTGGCGTCGCTCCAGCCCTTTCAGCCTGAGAAGTAGCCACCGCTCGGGTAGAGTGTGCCTTTATTCCTGTAGGGACTTCCCTACCAGTCAAGGAGTAAGCCTGCCCAATAACTAGTCTAAGCCACCTAGCAATTGTGCGCCGAGACGCTTTCTGTCCCTTTCTGGTCCCAGAAAACAAAACGAACAAAGAGTCTGACTTCCTAAAAGCTCGAGTCAGCTCCAAGTACTGTAGGATACATCTCCTAACATCTAGTGTACTAAACTTAAATTCCCTTTCACCAGAGGGATTGGAACAAAATGAAGGTAACACAACCTCCTGGCTTCTATGGAACTTGGAAGCCACTTTCGGAAGGAAGGCCGGATCGGTTTTAAAAACAACTCGATCCGGAAAAATTACACAAAAAGGAGGACGAATGGACAGGGCTTCCAATTCACTGACCCTCCTGGCAGTAGTCACTGCAACTAAAAAGACTGTTTTAAATGTTAGATCCTTTAACGAACACTTGTCTAAGGGTTCAAAGGGCAACCCTGTTAGCACCTGTAAAACTAGTGATAGATCCCACTTGGGGAAGGGAGGTCCCTGGGTAGGTTTCTGTCTGGACAAAGCCCTAAAGAACCTGATGACCCAAGGATTGGATGCTAGAGGGCTCTCTAGAAACACACTGAGGGCTGAGACCTGGCCTTTAAGGGTACTCACTGACAAGCCTTTATCCGCTCCGCACTGGAGAAACTCCAGAACGGACTTGTGGCTTTGTGTTGGAAAGGAAAATTCCTGGCACCAAGTATTAAAATGAAGCCAAACTTTTCTATAAATAGAACGTGTCTCCTTCTTCCTACTGTTAAGAAGGGTGGCAGTCAGTTTGTCCGAAAAACCTCTGGACCTCAGCAAGGACTCCTCAGTAACCACGCCGCAAGGTTCCACCTGTGTACCTGAGGGCACAGAACTGGACCCTGCGAGAGGAGATCCTCTCGAAGAGGAAGAAAAAGAGGGGGTTCTGTGGTCAGTTGCTTGAGAACCGAAAACCAAGCCCTCTTGGGCCAGTGGGGTGCCACAAGGATAAGTGAGGTGTTCTCCAGCTGAAATTTTCTCAGGACCAGTGGTAGAAGAGCTGGGGGTGGGAAGGCGTAACAAATCCCGAATCGCCAGCTCTGGGATAGGGCATCTATCCCTCTTGCTCCCTCTCCCCTGCCCCGAGAGAAAAACCAATGTGTTTTTGCGTTCTCCCTGGATGCGAAGAGATCTATCTCCGGAGACCCCCATCTCTTGACCAAAAGATGGAAGACCTCCTGATTGAGGGACCACTCGTCTTCCCTCAGTTGACTTCGACTGAGGAAATCCGCTGTACTGTTTTCTATCCCCCTTAGAAAAACTGCTGATAAGGACAGGGTGTTTGTTTCGGCCCAGCGAAAGATTCTTGTTGTTATGGCCGACAGGGCTACACACCTGGTGCCACCCTGCTTGTTTACATAGGCCACGGCCGACGCATTGTCTGACCTCACCTGGACGTGGTGTCCTCCAAGTCTCTCCTGAAAGAAGATGAGAGCTAAACCGATCGCCCTCAGCTCCTTCCAGTTGGAGGAATGTTTCAGCTCTGCCACTTCCCAAACACCCTGTGCTGGAAGTACCCCCAGGTGAGCCCCCCAACCTCTGCCGCTGGCGTCTGTGGTGACAATCAGTGGAGACCGGATATGCCATAGACGACCCTGCGACAGATTGGTGATCTTTCTCCACCACCAGAGGGATCTCTTTACCTGACTTGGGACCTGTACCAGGACGTCTAGGTGTTCTGAGCTGTGGTCCCAGATTCTGAGTACAAAGGCCTGCAGGGCTCGAAAGTGAATCCCTGCCCACTGGACTGCCGGTAGAGTGGAAGTTAACAGTCCTAGTGTTGACATCAGGAATCTGATTGAAACCTGATGGCTGCCCTGGAGGGCAGATACTGACTTTTCTAACTTTAGAGCCTTCTCTAATGGAAGGAAGACCCTTAGCAGGGTGGAGTCCAGGGTGTACCCTAAATAAGGAATGCGCTGCGATGGTATTAGACTGGATTTTTCCAGGTTTAACAGCCAACCTAGGTCCATAAGGGTCTTTTTGGTTAGTTCCAGGTCCCTGGAAACTTGTTCCGGAGAGGCTGCAAAAAGAAGCAGGTCGTCCAGGTACGCTATTATACCCACTCCCTGAAGACGCAGAAAAGCTATTGGTTCCGCCAGGACCTTTGTGAACACGCGGGGTGAGGAGGATAGACCGAATGGCAAGGCCTGGAACTGTAGGTGCACCACCGAAGTTCCCAAGTCTATCGCTAGCCGTAGAAACTCCTGAGACCCCTCTGCAATGGGTACGTGCAGGTACGCGTCCCTGAGGTCCAGGGAGACCATAAAGCAATTCTGTGGTAGGAGGGCCCTTACCGTGAAAATTGACTCCATACGGAATCTTTTGTATGTTACTGACTTGTTCAGCGGTTTCAGGTTTAAGATTAACCTGTACTTGCCAGAGGGTTTCTTTACCACGAAAACGTGGGAGTAAAACCCTCTTTTCTCCTCTCCTTTTGGGACTCTGCAAACAACATTTTGGACTTCCAGATCCCTCAAGGCCCCCACTAGAGCTTCTGCTTTTTCCTTGGCTCTGGGAAGCTGAGTGACCAGGTACCTCTGTGGCGGAAGGCATGAGAACTCTAGGGAATACCCCCTTCTCACTATCGCCAATACGTACCTGTTTGGGGAAAAAGACTCCCATTGTGGGAGGAAGGCCCCCAACCTTCCCCCCACTCTGATCTGGGAGTCATTGTTTTTTGGGGGGCTGGTCAGGTGGGCGAAAAATCGCTCCTCTTCCCCTACCCCTAGGTGTCCAGATCCTTTTTTGAGTCTCTGGTTTCGGGACCCCTGTTTGTCTCTGGGGACGAAACCCTCTCCCTTTTTGTGGAGTTTTACGTTTAAACGGAAAAGATTTTTTCTTATCCGCCGTGCGGTCTAAGACTGACTCCAGGTCAGGACCAAATAGGAGATCTCCTGTAAAGGGAATCCCACATAACTTAGACTTGGACGCAATGTCTCCTGACCAAGTCTTGAGCCAGAGAGCTCTTCTGGCAGAATTAGCCAGGGCTGCTGACCTGGCTGACATGCGGACGGATTCTGCTGAGGCATCCGCAATGTAGGCTACCCCTTTTAAAATTGTGGGGAAGGAAGCCAAAATAGTGTCCTTGTCCGTATCTGCCTCAATATGTTCTTGGATCTTTGAGAGCCAGTGTTCTAAATTACGGGCCACTACTGTAACTGCTAATTCTGGTTTTAAATTGCCAATTATGGACTCCCATGCTTTTTTCAACAACGAGTCCATTCTCTTATCCATAGCATCCGTCAGGTTGCCCATATCCTCAAATGCTAAATCAGTCTTTTTAGAGACTTGTGAAAAGGCCGCATCTAACTTAGGGTTCTTATTCCAAACGGACGTGGAATCTTCCGCAAAGGGAAATCTTCTCTTAAGGGATTGAGAAAAGAAAGGCTTTCTTTCAGGGTCCTGCCACTCCTTCTTAACAGTATCAACCAGAAGTTCGTGCACTGGGAAGACCCTGCCCTTGTGTTCCCCTAGACCTTTGTACATCTGGTCATGGAGACTAAGAGGTTTAATATCCGTGTGAATGCCTAGGGTCGTGTAAATGGCACCTAGCAGTTCCTCAACCTCATCAAGAGATAGCTTGTATCTGGAAGACTTCTTGGACTCACTGTCCTGGTCTTCTTCACCTGACTCTGCCTGCGAGTCGGAAGCAACATTCTCCATTAAGGAGTGCTGCCCCTGAGAAGGGCCTGCAAAATCAACTGCTTCCGCTGAAGGATCAGGAGAGGCAGGTGCAGGACCCTGAACATCAGGGTGGGCTGTAACCTGTGTGGGTACCAGGGGGGGTTGCACCCTTTCAAACAAGGTTTTGAAAGAGGAAAAGGTAGAGGCTAGTTCCTTAACTGAAGCAGCTAGACTATCCTCCTGTTCTGCATCCCTTTCCCTAACTAGAGAGTTTATGCAGTCTCTGCACAAAACTTTTGCCCAAGAATCAGGAAGGGAGTCCCTACAGGAAGCACATTTCTTCTTAGAACTATGTGTCCTTCCTGTTTTTTCTTGGCTCTTTTCTAGGCTCTTCTGAAAAATAGAAGACATAAAGGACCCACATTTAAAAAAGCAAAGATACAAAAAGTTTTTTTTTTTTTTTTTTTTTAAAAACAACAACATGGTTACAACCCTCTGGGAAGCACTAGACAGACACTACTGCTAGGTGCCCTTGCTGCCTATCCCTCCTCTCCCCCAACCACCAAGGGAAAGTAGAGGAAGGAAAAAAGACACAGTCTAAAGTTTTGGGAAACCCTCCCCAGGAACCCTTACCTTGGACTGGCTGGAGGTAGCGTCCCTAATCGGGTCCCGTTCCGGAGAGGTCACCGACATAGTGGGGTGGTTGCGCTGTGTCTAACTCGTCCCAACGAATATCCGACACCTCCAGCAGGACGCGTGGGTCTCTTATCAGCGCCGCGACCCGGAACCGGAAGTCGCGGGTCACAGGGAATCCTTTCCGAGGCGCACCGGAAGTGACGTCGCCCGCCACTCGGCCCGCACTGTTTGAAAGAAAAAAACAATGTGCGGCCTGTAATCAGGGTGCCCGGAGCTGAGTTCCCCCGCCGCGGTCCTGTGGACACGATAGGGACCCCCCCACAAACCGTCTGTCGCGCTCGACCTGGTTGGGGTGCGTTTTTTGGCGGTAAGTTTTTCGCCCAATCTCCTTTAGGAAGCCCTTGCCTCCCACATAGGAAAAATAATGGCCACAGTCCCCTGACTGCCCTGCCTGGTTCCTTAGCAGTGTCTCCCCACCGGAGGAAACACTAAGAACTGAGGTCTAGCAGGGGGAGGAGAGATTTTAAAGGCTGGGCAGTGTTTCCTAAGGAAGAGGAGGAGCCTATCTCTCAAGTTGTGGCTGTCCTGAAAGACGGATAGGGAAAAAGCTTGCAGGCAGCTTTGTGGTGGGGTTTCCCCAGTTTATGTTCCCCTTACGTTCAGTGCTTTAGGACATCTCAAGTAGTCTCTTACGCGTCCTGTGATGAGAAGTTAGGATTTTTTTGTGTACCTGTTGAATCCTTTTCCTGGGAGTGTACATCACAGGACAAAGAGGTTCCCCCCCTCTTGTCTGCTACTTATTGCATGCTACAAAACTGAGGCTTAGCTGAACTGGAAGGTTTTATGCCTAAGCAGAGTCTTGACTTTTTTTGGCCAGTGTCCATTCATTTGAAGGTGGTAGCATAACCCAAGTAATCATGAATATGAAGTTCTATGTGTCGAGTGAAAATTTACAGGTAAATCAAAATTTCTGCAATTCACAGAATTGACAGCCTCGCTGTAACCATTGACTGCTCTCTTCAACTCTGGACTACAGTGTATAACTGAACTCCACTCCTGCCTTGCTTAACCAGCTCCTCATTTTCCCAGGTTAAGACTTTAAACTGCCATCTGCAGCCATGGCCAAACATTTTTAGAATGACACCAATATTAATTTTCAAAGTTTGCTGCCCCAGTTTTTACGATGGCAATTTTCATACAGTGGATATACAAAGTTCTACACACCCCTGTTAAAATGTTGGATTTCTCGGATGTAAAAGAATGAGACAAAGATAAATAATTTTTGAACGTTTACCCTGATTTCACACTAGTGCGATGCAGGGGACCAGCATCGCTCCTCTCTCAGGCAGTTCACACTGCCTTATGCAAACTCAGTTTAGTTCACAGATCGTAGTGCAAACTGTGAACTCGCACAGGAATCAGATAGCATAGGTGAGAACAACCAATGCGATACGATTCTAGTGCGGGGGAAAAAACAAGTCCCTGCACCTCAAAAGCAGTTTCA
The DNA here is from genome assembly GCF_905171775.1 of Rana temporaria. NCBI lineage: Eukaryota > Metazoa > Chordata > Amphibia > Anura > Ranidae > Rana > Rana temporaria. Next base: position 80,431,259 of record NC_053498.1, read on the forward strand.
TGACCAGGTATGTGCTACTTCATTATTTCTTCATCAATTAAGCAGGTAAAAGGTCTGGAGTTGATTCTAAGTGTGATATTTGCATTTGGAGTGAAAGACACTCTCCAGGAGGTGGGCGTATCATTGCAAAGTCTACAATCAAGAGAAGACTTCACAGGAGCAAATACAGAGGGTTTACCACAAGGTGCAAACCATTCATAAGCATGAAGAATAGAAAAGCCAGATTAGACTTTGAAAAAAAAAAAAAATCTAAAATACCCAGCCCAGTTCTGGAAAAGCATTCTTTGTACGGATGAAACCAAGATTAATCTGTACCAGAATTACGGGAAGAAAAACATGTGGCAAAGGCTTGGTGTTCATGATCCAAAGCACGCATCATCTGTAAAACATGGTGGAGGCAGTGTGATGGCATGGGCATGCATGGCTTCCAGTGGCACTGGGTCATTGATAATGTGAAAGAAGATAGAAGCAGCCAGATGAATTATGCAGTGTTTTTACGATATATACCGTCAGCCCAGCTTCAGACAAATTCAGCAAATCTGATTGAATGGCGCCTCACAGTACAGATTGACAGGGATCCAAAACATAATGTAAGAGAAACCCAGGAGCATTTGAAGGAAAATAAGTGAAATATTATGTAATGGCCAAGTCAATCACTTGATCTCATCCCAATTGAGCATGCATTTCACTTGCTTAAGGCAAAACTAAAAGGCAGAAAGACCCACAAAAAACAACTAAAGACAGCTGCAGTTAGAGTCTGGCAAAGCATCAGAAACAAGAAAACACAGTCTTTGGTAAAGACCATGGGTTCCAGATTTCAGACATTTAGTCATTGCCAGCAAAGGATTCTCAACAAAAAACATAAAAAAATAGGATTTTTGTACTCACCGTAAAATCAATTTCTCTGAGTTCATAGACGGACACAGCCTTCATTGACATTAGGGTTATATCCGCTTCCACTAGGAGAAAATCTCCTGGTAGGAAGAAGCATAACCCCCTAAGGTCAATGAAGGCTGTGTCCGTCTATGAACGAAAGAGAAAAAAGGATTTTGTACTCACCGTAAAATCCATTTCTCTGAGTTCATAGACGGACACAGCCTTCATTGACCTTAGGGGGTTATGCTTCTTCCTACCAGGAGATTTTCTCCTAGTGGAAGCGGATATAACCCTAATGTCAATGAAGGCTGTGTCCATCTATGAACGAAAGAGAAATAAACATTTTATTTATGAACATATTCATCTGTCCAATTACATTTGAGCCCCTGAAAAACGGGAGGACTGTGTATAAAAATGGTTTAAAAAATTTGTACTTGATATTTATGTTCAACCCCTTGAATTAAAGCTGAAAGTCTGCACTTCAAATTAATCTTGATTGCTTTGTTTAGATTTAATTCTGATGGCATACAGAGCCAAAATGTATGCTGGTGTCCAAAAATATATGGACCCAACTATCTCATTTTTGATTTAACACACAGTTCCAGTTTAAGTATTGATAAACAGACCCCAAGGTGATTTAAAATGAAATAATTTACCTTTAACCAGTTGTGAGAACGCTTTGCAATTTCATATGTGGCATTCTGTTCTAGAGTTTTTACCATCAGACCTTCACAAGAATCTAATAAAATAAAATATTCAAAGCAATCAATATTTGCAGGTGTTTTTGGAAGCAAAGTAATACAATGTTTGCCTTGCTGCAATACCTTTAATTGACTGATCAAGAAACTCTGAAATTTCATCTGTGTTTGATGTGTCCATATATGTAGCAAACGTGAATTCTCCTTCCACCTCCTGAAAAGACTCTCTTAGTAGCTGGCGTCTTCTTGAAAATGGTTCTCTAACCAGAGACTGGAAGCAGATGGCAAACATTAAAATGGTATTCAGCCTTAAGCCCTCGTTCACATTGAAACGATTTGTCACGACATGGCATGACAATTTGCAGCCTATTGCCGACATTACAATCGGTGCAGAGCCGCAAAAGTAGTTCCTGCACTACTTTTGCCGATTTGTGTCAAGTCGGACCTGAAGTCACACTGAAATGCGTCTTTGAAATCATGTGATTTCAGATGAAGTCGCACAATTTACAAGCTGCGTTCAATGTGAATGAGGGCCAAGCCTATTTTCACAAAGGCACCACAAGTAAATTTCCCAGAAAAATAAGTAGGCATGAGGCAAGGCATGGCTAGAGGGAGTAATTCAGAGAAAACCACTGATGACGCTAAAACAAAGAGAAGGGGAAATAAAAATTGTAGAGAAAGGGACAAAAGGGAATAATCACAGTCTTTTGCCTCCCATATGTCACCACAATTCATTTTAATAGAAAGTACTTACCTCTCCATTTAAATACAACATGTCAAAAGCATACACGCACACTTGGACTTTTATTTCTGAAGCTTCCACATCCTAAAAGAAAATATATCATTACATTTATGAAAGTAATCTTTGTAGTGTGGTTTTAAGATTGTTTATAACAGCAGCCCGGATATTTTAGATATTATTGCATATATCAAAGCAGTGGGAGAGAAAACTCATCTAAACTACAACATATGTAGACACAGAGAGGCTGATTTACTAAAACTGGAGAGTGCAAAATCTAGTGAAGCTCTGCATAGAAACCAATCAGCTTCCACTTTTTGTTTTGTCAAAGCTTAATTGAACAAGCCGACGTTGGAAGCAGATTGGCTATCTGCACCAGATTTTGCACTCTCCAGTTTTCATAAATCACCTCAAAATGTGAAGACACATGCAACCCCGAGTAAAAGGGGGGGGGGGGGGGCACATTCTGTATTGTATTTAAAGATAAGACATTTATAGACCAGTAAAAATAAAAGGTTTCACTGCTGGTTTTTCCCAACACAAAAGGTACACCAATCTGAATAAAGAACGTTGAGTACTGGGATAAATCACAGCACACCTAGTCCAGGTGCTCTGGCTCAGGATGTCCCCTCCCACATCCGAAATCTAAACACATGAAAACTGAAGATTCAGCACTTCATATGTGCTTTAAACAAGGCTTGTGCTGAAACGCGTCTGTGTGTTCTTTTAAAAGTAGTAATATGAAATAGACACAAGACTGAACTTCCAGAATTTCAGACTAAAGTTTTCACTGCCGGTTTATTGCTACCACGAATGGCGGCGGCAGCACCCAAGAACTGATCAGAAAATCATCTGGGGTGCGGACGACTCTAACCATTTTCCGCCCGGCCTAGAGCAGAATGATGGCCAGAAGGGGGGTTTCATTGCTCTGAGTGGACGTCCTTCAAAACAATCCGCTCGTGTGCGCCCCAGGGGCGTGGTATGACCCTCGGACACACCGCATCTTTGATCATTATAAAGAACCTATGACTTGGGCTCCTTACCATGTTATCAGCTGTGTCAAACCACAGCTGATCACAGAGTAAATGGGAAATGCCGGTTATCGGCATTCATCTACTCACGCTGACAGTGTGAGGAGAAGAGAGCCGATAAACGGCTTTACTCAAGGGGAGATCTACACTTCTTATCAGTGCTGCATAACCGCGCCGCCATAACAGTGCCTCCTCATGAAATTTTTTTTTAGAAGGATTTGTCAAATGAAATTCTCTAGGAGGAACAGCCATAGATGGATTGAAATTCAGCCTGTCCCTGCTGAACTGGACATATTTCGATCCATCTATGTCCACCTTAAACCATACAATACAGGACCTGTATTCGTGGACCTTTGAATGTATCCAATATACTGAGGGGTGGGCAAGAACATGGCAAAACGCAAGGGTTAAAGAACTAGAAAAAACTCAGATAAACGCTTGAAGCAGCTTGCAGACAAAGCCTGAACATTTCCCTTTTTTACTTTTCAATAATGTTTATTAAATTTTCAGCATAACTTACAAAGGTAACGTCTTTCAACATGAAATAAGTTTTCAATCAGGGTCACATGACAAACCGTTACATTTGAGAAAGCCTCCTCCCATAGCGTAAGAAACCCAATAGCAAGGAATAGACAAAACTGACGTTTTGTAATAAAACTTCAAGTATGTAGAGGAAAGGAAAGTAGAACAAAGAATCAAACCCATAGGGGAATGACAAAAAAGGAGTCAGTGGAAGGGGGGAGAGGGGGGGGGGGGGGGGGGAGATAGTTGAGGCGCAGTGCCCCTTAAAGCAGTCCATAAGACCACATCTAAGTTGCGATCGACCTGGGATCGTTGGTCAACTAACAGATCCATGGGTCCCAGACTTTATGGAACAGCTTCATCTTGTCCTGTGTGATTGCCGTTAACCGTTCATTCAGCATAAGCCACGTCAGTTTATGTTTAAGTTGATCAAATGGTAAAGCTGCAGACTTCCAGTTTCTCGCTATAGTTATTTTGGCCGAGATAAATATAAATGTTACAAGCCGTCTTTGGGATCCGGATGCTTCAGATACCCTAACCCTACCCCCCAGAAGCGGATGTTTTGCAGATTTAACTAAATTAATCTGGGTAAGGGAGTAGATGAAATTATACACCCTGATCCAGAATTTCCGGACCTTAGGGCATATCCACCACACATTGTAGGTGGAGCCCGTCTGGCCACATCCCCGAAAGCACTCCCGAGTGGCACCAGGCACAAAGGCGGCCAGTCTACCCGGGACCATATACCATCTCAACAAGACCTTGTAGTTGGCCTCTATAATGGAAGTATTCATGATCGAACGAGAAGCTGATTCCGACAGCCTAAGGCCACTCATCAATTTCTAATGTTTCCTGAAGATCCTGCTCCCATTGAAGCATATAGCTCAGCTTTTGAGAGACATATGACAGGATAGAGTATATAGTGGAAATGTGGCCTCTGACTTTATCATATTGCCTACACATAAGCTCCATGGAAGTCATAGGTGCTAGATCACCTTTACGAGCTACAGCTTGCAGAAAATGGTACAATTGTGTATATCTGAAACGTTCTGCTACTGGCATTTGATATTTCTCTATTAAAGCTCTTTCCGATAATATCCCTTTATGGTCACAAAGATCAGCTATTCGTATTAGGCCCTTGTTAGTCCACCATTCAAACACTAAGGGAGAGAGGCCTGGGGTGAAATCTCTATTATTCAATAAGGGGGCTAGCGGATTGTGGGGGGACATAAATTTCCTGGACCTTGAGAGTCTGTCCCAAATTTCCAGCAAAAAGGAAAGAGTAGGACAAAGTATGATCGGTCTCTCCTTCATAGTAAGCCTCATAATGTTAGAGATTAATTCAGGGTGACAGGAGTAAGATTCCATAGTCATCCATATAGCGTTGGGTTTTTGGGAATGGAACCTCGTGAGTTGGGCCAGCTGGGCCGCATGAAAGTATATTAGATCAGGCAGTCCCAGACCCCTTTTTGTTTTGGAGTATACAGGGTTCCCCTATTCACTCTAGGCCTCTTATCCCCCCCAAATAAACTGAAGAATCTTATTTTGGAATGTTTGGAGGTCAGATCGACTAGACAGGCAAGGTGCGAAATAAGTATAAAACCTTTGGTAATACATTAATTTTTATTGAGTGCAGTCTGCCGAACCATGACGGGGGGTGAATCTGCCACCTAGCTAGATCATCGGTCAGGTTTTTGGACAAGGCAGGGTAGTTCCTTCTATACAACGCTTGAATAGATGAAGTCAAATTTATACCAAGATAAGGAAGAGCTTCTGGCTCCCACCGAAATTGGTACATTTGCTCAAGAGACTCCTGGGTGGATTTCAGTAACGAGATATCAAGTGCTCTGGACTTGTTATGATTAATTCGTAGACCTGATATCTCTGAAAATGGATGTAAAATTGCGTATAGGTTGGGGAGGGAAGTAATAGGCGACAATAGTGCCAAAAGAAGGTCATCTGCGAAGAGCAAGCACTTATATGCTCGTCGTCTCCACAGACGATGCCCCCCGATATCTGGACTCAAAACAGATCCTGATTGCCAATGTCTCTATAGCAAGAGCGAATAGCAGCGGGGATAATGGGCATCCCTGCCTTGTCCCCCTTCTAATAGCAAAAGGTGGGGGGGGAGACCTCTCTTGCCAATCATTCTGCCTGCCACCATTTATTAACATACATCTATTGACTTTATCACTTACATTGCAGATACAACATTCATGCATCCGCCCCTGAAGAAGCGAGCAGGGTCTCACAAAACTAATAGGGCTTTATTGATGCTTGTTTTATGCCTGTACATGCTGGATATTATTGATGTCTGCATTATGTCTACATATTTCTCTGTTTATATGTATGTAGGAAGGGGAGAAGGGGAATAAGGCCCTTTACTCACCTCTCCAGGGATGCCCAGCTCTGTCTTCTTGCTAAAGCAAGGTAGTAACTACTTACCCTTCCCTGTGGGTTTATGCTGGAAGCATCCTGGACAGCGCATCTACCGCATGGTAACGGAGGTGGCTGTCGGCCAGGCTACTGCGACTCGGCCCTGTAGACCGGTCCTATGCAAGCCCTGGAGTATAAGCTCATCGGCCACCCGTAGAGCGACGGGTATGTCGTGGATGACCCAGTGCGTAGCTATGGTCGGCACACGCTCGATGGTCGAAACTGAGGGGACTACAAGGATCTGGGATCCAGCCTGTCACCCAGTCGGCAGTTGATCGAAGATCGCAGGAAAAAACTTAAATAAATAAAACAAATTATTTGAACTAAAAGCCTCCAAGCCTATGGGCCCGAAGGGAGCCATGTCTTCTCCTTAACTAGGCAGAAAAAAACTTGGTGCAGGCTGGGGGGATGCTTGGTGCAGGTTGGGGGGATATAGTCAGTAGGACCACACCCTGGGCGGGGCGGTTCAGCTTTGAAGTTGTTAAAACTTTCTGCCTAGTCACTCCTAAAGGAAGGCTATTTCCCACGTGGCCAAGATTAAGGCTGTGTCCATCCATGAGCGAAAGAGAAATATAGCCATCTATATACACACACACACACAGGAATGAATATTTAGTGGTATTTTTGGTGGTCCTTTAGTCATAAAAAATAGTATCAGAAACGAAAAAAAAAAAAAAAAAATTAACAAAGTTTATTTAAACATAGAAGGCCTCAAGCACACTGGACGTTTTTACAGCAGCTGTTTTTGGCAGTACACTTGTTTTTCTACAGTCATTAAACTCTCCATCATGTTATCCTATGTGTCCATGCAGGCAGTTTTGGGCAGTGGCATTTTTGAGCAGTAAAAAAAACAAAAAACAAAAAACTAGTGGGTTCTGAGAGACGTTTTTCAGCTGTAAAAAACGCTCCAACGCTGAAAAGCGTTGATAAAACGCTCAAAAACGTCACTCACCAGCACGCTTTTTAGTGTTTTTGATCCATTGAAAAAGGAAAAACAAAATTCTTTAAAAAAAAAAAAACACCAATAATGTTATTTTAACTCCCAGTGTGCATGAGGCCTAAGAGAGAGAATGAGGTTAGGCAGATTGTCATTATATCACATCATACATGGCGTTATTTGAGGATAAGATGTATATTATCCTTAAGTGACTGATACAATTTATGGAAAAAGACAAACAAACCTTTCGTTTTCTAGTAGTGAGTACTTGGAAAGGTTGAATCTGCTTTTTCTGTGGATCCCATGCAACAGCTTCTGAATCAATGATGCAAGACTTCACATTTTCTTTTTTAACCTACATCAAAAAGACAAATGTAACATTTACACAAAAACATGTTTTTTTGCATTCTATAGATTTACATGACTATCTAAAAAAATAAATAAAAAAAGTCCATTATTCAGAACTCCAGCATAGGGGTAATGATACATGTATGCTTAAGAGCCGTTTCACACAGGGGCAACTCATCAGGCGACTCAGACAAGTCGCGCTCCCCTCTATTCAATAGAACCGTTCTAATAGGAGCGACGCAAGTCGCTCCGACTTAGAAAAAGGTTCTTGTACGACTTTGGGGGAGACTCGCATTGACTTCAATAGAGAAGTCATTTTGCAAGTCGCCTCTCAAGTCGTCTTGAGATTGCCTTGCCGAGTCACCCCCAAAGTCGTGCCGCCCCTGTGCGCTCTTATTTGCAAAAGTAACAATTTTTTTCAGTCAATCTTGTAACTGACAAAACTCTACCACAAACGTATAGCCAGAAAAGTGACACGACTTTATTTTTACAGTTTGCCTCATCACAAGTTACACCAACATTCACCATACTGCTCACTGACTGCCAATGCTCAGCAAAGACCAAGAACTGAGCAATTAACAGTCATATGGTTGCCTAGTTCCTCGGGCTTAGAGCCAGTAGGGGACAGCATCACAGCAATGCAGCAGTCAGAGGCGAGTATGTAGGTTTGTTTTTTTGCTTCCTACATTTTTTTGTTCTACCCTGTAGGCCATGTAGGTCCCCTCAGAACCCTGGCTAAAAACTTCAAAATAAGCAACCCCCACATCCTGCCTTGTTACTAGGACTTAAAAACAATTGTTTTTTTACTCCTGCAATGCTTGGAGCAACAAGGCAGGACGTGGTTGCCATCAAGGAGTTTTCAGTCAGGCTTCTGAGGTGATCCAAATGTCCTACTAGTATGACAAATGAACGTTTACAAATGCTGCTGAATCTCTGGACAAATCACTAGTGACAGGACTGCAGAATCATCCTAACACCAGCCCAGTCAGAGTGTTTCTTGTCCTTGTACCGCTCAAATATGTTATTTGCATTATGGAAAAAGCAACCAACCGATTATTACCTTAGGGATTCTGCTGATTATGTCAGGATATTTTGATGTATTGTTTTCCTGATTTCTGCTATATACGTGTACTTCTCCATTCTCCAGGATATGTATCTATGGCAAATAAAAAAATTACTAAACAAAAGTGGTCACTACTGTTTTTTTTGGTGATATATTTCACACTCTTTCGCTTGGTAAAACAGCAAATGATATAATGAATGTTGTAGAAACAAAACAAATACATTGTTACCTCATCCACGCACAGATGTGCACGTTTTGATATTTGAAAACCTCTTGAACAGGGAAAAATTACCACTCCGCAACAAGTGACAGCAACTGTCAAATTGTGGAAGACAGGGGGTGTATCACAGATGTCGCATGCACCCTAAAAGGTATTTCTTTAGCCACAGAGGAGGTCACATTCATGACCACTAGGGATTCCCCAAAAAACTGACCCATAAGGAGGTGGGCAACACAGCAACAATGCCAACACACCTAAAACACAGAATAGGGGGGGGGGGCCATATTACAAAGCTGTCTGCAAGACCTTTTACTTAAAGCTGGCATCCCTAGAGGCATACATGTCTACCTGCTAGAACTTGTTTAGAGAATAGATAGCAGCCTAACAAATGTAAATAACAGAAGCTGGAAGTTGAATAGCCCAGGAAGCACTGACCCACCTGGTAGATTGAGACAATGAGACACATCCAAGAGGCTCTAGGAAGAAAATATTTTAGTCCATAGAAGGTAGTGAAAAGAGCTCACTCACTCAGGTTAGGCTGCTTGCAATAAACAAGGCTACCCTTCAGCGAGTACCCAGAAGGATACCAGTAAAACTATCAATAAAAGGAGCACCAGACCAAAGGAAAAGTCTAAAATTGATTGGTTTGCACTAAAAGGACATCCAAGTCTTCAGCGCCACCTTACCCGATGAAGAACTAGAAAGAGTTCTTGGTAGAAAAGCAAAGCCACCTCAAATACCCTGCAAGCCTAGGTAATCGTCAAATGGGGTAGACTGCAAAACACAGCATATCTCATTAAGTTCCCATGGAGACAAAGGGAGCTAGGCAGGTGGAATCATTCATGTGACACGTTGTAAAAGTTTTAACCAAGTATTGAGATGAGATAGGTCTCTAAAAAGGCACGATGTGCCCCTTGATAATACTCAAGGTCAGAGACATTGCCACACCAGACTGGAGAAAACTCAAAATATGAATCAAAAACATACTGTCTGGGATGAAACTTGAGCCTCCCCCAATCAGACCAGGGGAAAAAAGCCTTCCATGCATGATGAAACATTTTATTAAAGCTCAACTTTCTAACCTTAGAAAGGGAAAGAGTAGAGATTACAGCGTCAGACTCCCCTATTCTTCAGGACTTGGGCTTCAACAGCCACGTCATCAAAGCTAGTGACTGTAAAGCAGAGTAGTGGATCGAACGCTATGCTACAACAAATCTGGTTAATATGCAAGAACCCAAATATCTGCAAATACCTCTGGGAGATTGGCCCATTCCCCTGCATTTAGCTGCTGATGGCTGAGAAAGTCCACCTGCCAAATTTTTGACTCTTTCCACAGCAGAGAGGTAAAGGATGCAAAGTTTTGCCCACAACAAGATTGGGTCTGATTATTCCTGGACCCTGAACTTCTTGTTCCTTCTTCATGGTTGATGTAGGCCACAGCCATGGTATAGTCCTCCGTACCCTTAGGGGGAGACTGAAATGTAGACAGGTCAATGTAGGAGAGTCAGCAAATGCCGAGCTACCTTGGTCTTGGGAGTCTGATGCACTGGCAGATCCAAGAACTCCTCATATTTAACCTATACCAACAAAATATGAAACTTTATCACTCTAGAGTGAAACTGAGCATAGGGGACTGCAATGAAGGCAGCTACTGTTTCCCAGCACTTTGATGCAGGCCCAAATGAGAGGAACTTCCAAATGGGGACTTCATCCAAGATTCAAAAGGCATTTTTCTTGCTAGAGCAGTACCATCACCCGAGTTGTATGGAGGATTAGGCCTAACCAATCCAGGTTAGGCTGACTTTTGCCGAGGCCGTGGCTGACTTTTGAGGATTAGTACCCATCCGAAGGCCTCCAAAATTTTACAATCTGCTGGAAATTGGATGTCAGTTTCTGAGCGGATTGATTGCAGAGAAAAAAGATACTCCACAAATGTTCTCAGCAATCCTGAAACCAGAGCCAAAACCTTAGTAAAACACTCTGGAGGCCGTGGACAGGCCAAGGGTAACGCCAGAAATTAATGGTGGCAACAAACCACAGCAAAAAGATGACAGTTGATGTGACTAGGAAATCAGGATTTGTATCCATTAAGAATTATAGCGTTTTCAGGACCATGAGTGGGCTGTGCACCTGTTTGGCTTAGGAATCATGAACAGGCTGGGATAGAAGCCACGAGATCTCTCCCCAGTTGGCACAGGTGCAATGATTCCTTAGGACAGCAGTCTTTACAGGTCGCAAAGAAACCCCTTTTTTTTTTATAGATCCAGAGATACCCTTGACTGCACAAAGCATAAATCAAAAAGCAGCAAAAGTCCAGTTGTCTGAGAATTCAGTCCAGGAGGCTGCAAAGGCCAATAGATTACCCCACCCACCTGCGTGATTGGGAGGACCTTTTCACTGTGAGGAGAATTTGTCTCCAAAAAAGGGGAGGACTTGTTGATCCAGTTCTTCTTACAGAACTGGGACTTGGCCTTCTATCTAGAACCTAAGACTGATTTCTAATTTAAAGGAAGTCTTCTTGGATTCCAAGAGTCATTGTTCCCCACAGTCATCTTCTGGGTGAAGTCATCCAAGAATGGTCCAAAAAAGCATTGGCCCTCAGAAGGAATTCACCTGAAGGTGGCAGTATAACTAAAGTAGTCATGAATATGAACTCTTGTGTCCTGTGATATATAATTAATTGGAAAAAAAAAAAACGTGTGCTGAAACTTCATGCGTCTTTCAGAAATATGTTGTTTTTTTCTGTATTTAAAATACCTGTGCACGCTCTCCATCATACTTATATTCACAGGTAAAAGCAGCTTCTTCAAACCTCTTCAGCACTTCTGTAACTCCCTTGGTTGGGTGTGCCAACATCGGCTTTAATGGGACTCCTAAAAAAAAAAATTGGATTCTTGTTAAACTGAGAATCTATTATAAACAGACTACTTAAATTGTTATGTGAAGTACTGAGACCTGGAGTAAGGTGGCAATGTTTGGGAAGCTCTTTAATTCCATGCTTCAGAAGAGCTGGGATGACCACATCATAGTTTGGTAACTCACTGAAACAAAGTAAAAAAAACACAAAATTTAATAATGCGTTTAACATAACCATTAAATCACAAAAAAAGGAAATATCAAGCAGTTTGTCTGCATATATAACTGAAAAATAAATATGCATTACATTTGATAAACGTCAATTCTAAAACACCTTGTGAAACCTTGCTCTTTAGCACACAGGTAGTTTTAAATGTGTTCCATAGCTGACAAAGTTCACTTTAGGAAGCAAGTTCACAATATGATCACAATTGCACATTTATGGTTATTCATATATGTAATACAAATAGAGTAGGATTCAGAAAAATCTCAACATGTTCTTTAAATGCGGTGGAAAGATACAGGTGGAGGAAACAGATGTTGGAGTTTTTTTAACCTATATTGTGCTTGGAGGCGACTGCAGTGCAAAATAGGTAAAAGAAAGAATCAGACCGTATTCAGTTTTTTATTAGCTTACACCGAAAATTACACATGCCAGAATTTCAAATCGAATTTGAAAGATTCAGCATTAGCAACCATAAAGAAAAGTAATTCATGTATACCTACTGAGCAAACATTCTCAATGTTGCAAACAAACATCAGTATGGAATATTTTTGACCACTGGCCTAAATGTGTTCTACATAAGACACTAACCAGAACGTCTGTTTCAGGATCAAAGAATGCTCCTCAACCCATGCTTTTTTAGCCTCTGTGCTCATTCCCTTCGAAGCATCTATCACAGCTGGAGGAAACTCTGTGGAAACATATCACAATCGTTATGTAAAATGAAAAGTATTTTTTCTTAGGTGGCCTAAGGACTTAAAACAGACACAAATAACATTTGAAAATAGACTAAGTGTTACTAAACCCAGGACCCTGCATTCACTATGACTGCTTTGCCACAGTACACAAAACATGGAAATGCAATCAAGTATAAACTGTTTAATACCTTTTCCCATCAGCAGTATATAGCAGTCTTGTGACTTCCATCAGTGCACAGCCCAAGCCTGGTTAAAACTTGGAGGAGTTTTCATTCTCCTCTGACTGTCCTATGAGACTCTGCATGACTCCTGACCCTCTGTCTGGACAGTGATGATCACATATACACCAAACTGGTCATGTGCATAGTGCCCCCAAGACTGTACTATTAGCAGATAATTTGGGACTGTGGAAAAAGGGAAGGATTAGAGAAGACAGGATCAAACTGCCTTTTTACACATGGCGCAGAATTAACCCAATTGGCTCCACAGTGAGCATAAAGCATGCTTTACTGCATATACAGACTGATTTTACGGTTGTGCGTTTGATAACACTTTAAAATAATTTGGATTTAGTCTAGGATGCAAATACAGACACCAATGATCTGAACAAATACGAGGAGGTCAGCTTAACATTTTCCAGACCTCCAAGCATACAGGCATTCAATAACCACATAGACAAAAAAAAATAAAAAAAATATTATTATTATAATAATAATAATAATAATAATAATAATAATAATAATAGGTATCACATGACAAATGCAATCATCTATGGCAGTCTTTCTCAACCATTTCACTCCAGTGGAATCCTTAAAATCTTTTTTAGGACTCCCAAATTTGTATCTACAGCTCACAGTATAAGACCAGGAAACTGCAGATGTTATCATAAGAGCCCTGCTTTATATAATCAGAAAAGTAAAATGAAACCAACAATATTGACCAGTTGTAATATCCCCTTAGACTTGTGGTCAAAGAAGAAATTCTTCCTTACATTGGTGGTCAGTGAAGAAGAGCCTCCAACATTGACGGTCAGTGGGACAAGGTCCCCTTCTCATTGGTAGCCCATTGAAAGAAAAATGGTGGTCTGGAAAACTGAACCTTTACATCAATGGTCAGTGGTAAAGTGAGCAAAGAGCCCCTTACATTTAGGGTCAGTGGGACAAGGTCCCTCATTCTGGTGAAGAGCTCAAGAAGGAGGTCTTTTACATTGGTAGTTACATTAGTGGTTAATCAAGGAACCCCTAACAACCTCTGGAAGAACTGTAGAATTCCATGGAACCCTTGCTGAGAAAGACTGATCCAAGGCATTCATTAGAATGCATTTTTTCAAACAAGATAATTGGTGGAAAAGATGTGTCAACCCTTATTGTTTACCAACCAATAAAACCTGCTCTCCTGGAATTAACATCTACCTACCATATGCTTTCTGTAGCTGCAGCTCGCAGCTAGGTGGTCCTTTCCGTTGTACCCAACTATTTCAGTTGATAATTAAATTTAAATTGCCTACTTCAAATCACAACATAAATATGATCTGAATAAAATCAGAACACCAGAATGTCCATAGATAAATCTAAACACTGAAATCAAGCAATGGAAACGCTGACTCTAAAATCGAGCATGTTACTTGCACCCATTATATAGATCCTACCTTGGCCTGGTGGCGTAAGGCACACGGCTTGTGCGATGGCTGCCAAAACAGATAGCTCTGCTAATCCTATTCGAAGTTTTCCTCCTAAAGATCTGAATGTAAAAAAAAAAAAAAAAAAAAGAAGTAGAAAAATCAGAAAAGCCTAATAAGATCACAAAAACATGATGGTCAATGTTAAATATACAATAATTGTCTAACAATGTAAAAAAATTAAAACTCAGTTCACGCTGGATGCCGATGCGGCTCACAGCAGGGGTCCTGTGCATCCTGGTTCACCGTTTTTAGGTCCAATTCCAGCCAGAATTTTGGTCTGAATTCGGACCTGAAAACGGACAAAAAAAACCACAGGGCTTTTGTGCTAATTCGCACCAGAGCCGCATCGGAGATATGTGAACCGGCTCCATAGAGTCGGTCACAACCTCCAGCTATTGCAACTTGGATGCTGTGACCTTGCATCCAATTCACAATAGTGTGAAAACTTGTATACAGCAAACATCCCCCCCCCCCCCCCCCCCCAATGAGATAATGCCTGATTGATTTTGTGTGTCACTAACCAAGAGCAAGTATTCACAACAGAGTCGAATTCACCAGGGGTATGCTAGTTCTGCCTCAATACCAACAGAATCTACAGACAGCCAGGTAACTAGCACTTTCTGAAATTTAGCAAAACCAGCTGGGTACTTCTCTCACTAGCAGATATTCTTTATGCTCCAATGTTTCCCTAAATCCTTTCCCATGAAACACCAAAACAAATCTCCAACAATTTCCTGCTTTCCAACTCCTCTGGATGAGAGGTAATTAACTCCAAGCACAGCTACCATTAACAAGCTTGAAGACGGTCATGCAAACTTCACACACTATCTTATTTGGAGACTTGGGTCAATTCCTACAAGTCACTGCATCCTCAAATAAAAAATGGCAAAAAAAGTATTTGTGCCCCACTTCACGCCCACAGAAATGCACACATGCTTACCTTCTTGGGAAAATGACTTACCTAGCAATGTAACGTGCTTCAGAATATCTGCACGCAACAAACAAGCCTTTAATGACATCAATCTTCTTATTCATCGACTGAAAACAAGGAGGTATGCATCAATCAGTCTAGGTTTACAAGTTATATATGTCATGAGTTGGCATACTGTATTATACCAGTGTTATTTTAATTCTGCAAGAAAACTTTATAACACACACACACACACACACACACATATATATCCCCCCCTAAATAAAAATTGGTGATAGTCATGCAAAAATAACAGGAATTTCTATTTTTTGCCTTTATACATGAAAAAAAAATATGGAAGTAAAAACAGACAAGTGGTTATGCCCATATTAACCATGATGGCAAAATAGTATTTCTATGAACATTTTAAGTGTGCAGTAAAATTTCCATATTCCACAGCATCCAAGCAAACTGTAAGGCTACTTTCACACTGGGGCAGAGAGGAGTTAACAGTAAAGTGCCACTAGTTTTAGCTGCACTTTACTGCTGTTATAGCCAGGGCCAAATTCCTGACAAGGTCGCCGAGGCCTCGGGGCGGCAGTGGGTGCAGGGGCGGTGAAAAAATCCAGTCGCCCCGGCCAGTGTCCTGCTGAAAAAGGTCCCCCGGCGGATAAGGACCCCCCCCTTGTACTGCACAGGCGCCGCGCAGAGCCGCCGAAAATGTAGAGCCGAGTCAGCTTTACATGGCGCCTGCGCAATGTCTATGACACATGTAGCACGCTCTCGATGCTAGTGCTACTCTGCAAGGGGCGGGGGTGATTTTAGCAATAAAGTACACGTCTTAGCGGGGCATGTTAAAACAAATGGAGGGCTGGTTTTACAATGTTGATGGGCGGGTTTTGTAATGTTGATGGGCGGATTTGCATGAACTATTTAACTCACAAAAGAGGAGGTATTTTAAAATGGACAGAGATGAGGGCGGGCAGTTCAATGTTGATGGCCAATAGCAAAGCGCGGTGACGTAGAACATGTACAATGGCACTATAAAGGGGAAGTTCCATGCGGATGAGGCCAACCTTGGGGCTGCTTTCGTTGTTTCCGTGTTAGTAAAAGGCTGTCTGTTACAGCGTGATGAATGTGCTTACTCCATTACGAATGGTAGTTTCACCAGAACGAGCGCTCCTGCCTCATAACTTGCTTCTGAGCATGCGCAGGTTTTTAACGTCGTTTAGCGTCGTGTGTGTTAGCCCACACACATTTGTTACAACCCGAAAAACGTCATTGTTTAAAACGTTGTTAAAAAAATGCAGCATGTTCGAAAAAAAAAATTTGTTTTTCAGAACCCGAAAAATGATGTGAAGCCCACACGATCATTTTAAATGACTTTTTTTAAAACAACGTTTTTTTCATGCCGAAAAATGATCGTGTGTACGCGGCATAAGTCTCTCTTTCTTCCAAGGTTTTATTAAACAAACTCAGACAGAGGAATGGAGGGTTAGGGGAGATTCAGGTAACTTGCTTTTGCGGATCACGGGTACATTCTTGGATCCAAGAAGACAAACCGTTTACACACTGGATTCAGCAACCACCGGATAGGCCTCTCTCACTGACCTAGCAGCCGGTGCGAAGCTCGTTCAAAAGTCTCTGCCACAGACTTAATAAGTGCCGTTGAGTCGTTGCACAGTCCTCTGCCACAGGACCGTGTAACCACAAACACACTTTGCGAAAGTTCCAAAGACACAGCTACACAATACCAGGATCTTTCAGTCAGCCGGCAGCACTGTGGTAGATTGGCCAGGATGCGTCCTCCAATTGAATCCCCAATTGTTCGGCTTCTTCCCGCAGGTAAGACAGCACAGGACCACCCCTGGACCAGTAGGCCCCAGAAACTCCTGGGCCTACTCTCAGTAGCGGAGCCTCAGGCCAGCAGGCCTGGAGGCTGAAGAACTAACTGCCAATACATCCCTGAGGCCAGGAGGGCCATCAGGTCTGGATCGGAAGACCCCACCAGAACAGGGTCTGTCCCTCAAGTACTCTCTTCCAGAATGCACAGCGGCGGGGATCACGCCCACTGGGCTGCTTCTGGGCAAAGAATACTCAATACACCCAGCCCGCTGCGTTTCCAACCTTTACCCGTGGTGACAGCGACACCCACAGTCAAGTGGAAAATGTGCAATGCAGTTGAACTGAAACAGAAACCAATAATTTGACATAATCATTCCGAGCTTAACTACAGCTCAGATAACTTAAATTTACAAATAGCGCCTACCCAACAGGAGCAGGGCGCTACATTTAATTTTTATGCATAAAAGGAAATTAATCCAAAAAATAAGAATTGGCGCATTTAAGCAATTATATTTATTAAATAAGGGAAGCAGCCAAGCTTGAGTAAACAGAATCCTCCTTCGAGGCCTGCATATAACACTGTGTATACAGACAGCACTGGACTGCTACATCTCCAATTCTCTACATGAAGACCGTTAACCTGAAAATTGCCACATAGAAAACATTTCTGCAAGTCATGATCGGGGACTTGCAGAAATGTTTTCTGTGCCAATTTTGCTTGAACTTGAGAACCATTTTGGTTCTCTTCTTTCTAGATCTAAATTTTCACCAAAAGATCTTCAATGGGTAGAGCGCAACCATGGTCTAGGAATGCAGGGCACACACTGCTGTACTTTAAACAGTCAGAGCACTACACATAGCACCCAACTATTAGAGTAGTGAGCATCTAGCAAGTTAAAAAAAAAAAAAAGTGGAGTGGATAGTGTGTTTGGATTTACAAAACTTCTACACAACGTATTTCATGTCTTAAATGTCACAGGATATTTCTCCTGGAAAGCCTGACTGCCAAGTACAGATACCATGCAAATGACATGTTGTAGATCTGCTCATTACACGGACATGAAATTCTAGTAACTGCGGTTAACCCTACATTGACGTTTGTGCCACTTGAAACCTGCAGACGAGCTTTAACCTACAGCATAGCAATTTATATTTGGTACGTGCCAATATATTCAAGCGCAGAATATTTATGGTAGCTATACGATACTTCATACACTGCCAGTAAAAGTGCAACTGGACCTTACTGGAGTTTGTACAACAAAACTTTACTGCAGTTACGATAAATACATGTGCACCCAGGCTGATGTTTACATAGCTGCATTACAAGGTAGACATCCTGTACAGTTCACTGCATGGCCGTGGTGTTTACCAAGTTTGTCTGGGCACCTTTCTAACAAGACAGAGCCCACAAAAATAAATGTTATGACCCATAAGATTTTAAAATTTTACTAAACGAATGTCATAAAAAAAACGCAATAAAATTGTGTATTACATGCTGTTTTTTTTTTTGCAGAGCGGTGCCGGCAGCTCTGCACACGCTCAGTTTTCAGTTTGCTGAGCATTTCCTGCCCATCACATCTGACTATAGTGTCACACATGTGAACGTATATGCAGTGGTAAATGGCAGCCCACTCTCCTCCATTGCCACTAACCAGCTAAACACAATGGGGGTGGGATTTTACACAGATTGATAGAGGCTTCACCTCCCTCTTATACTAAACAGGCTGGAGGGGCACGACACAGCCTATGAATGGTAAAAATCTGCCAACGTCATGTTATTGCAAGAAAACATTTGATTTCAAATACCGTATTTATCAGCATATAACGCACGCTTTTTCTCCACTGGAAATACAGGGTAAACCGTGGCTGCATGTTATACGTCTATGTTTTTTTTTACCAATGGGGGCAGTGATCAGGTGGTCCGCCCTGGGTGTCACTCATTGGGGGGGTGGTGATGGGGGGTGTCAGGCTGGCTGCCCCGCCTCTCCTGGCCCTGGGACAGCGCTGCCATACTTTAAAGTTTAGAAAACATTACTGACAGCCCATCGTCATATAATGCTCCTTCTGTGTCACTCTCAATGTACAGAAAATCGAAGCCTCCAACACCTAAACGCTCGTTCTGGCCGCTCTCCTCCTACCGCTTGGCCTCCTCGAGTGTATCTTTTGATTGGAGAGTGGTCATGTGGCCGTCAATAAAGCAGCTGAGTAGAACAGTCACATGACCAAATCAACGATTGAGGTATTTAGAAGATTCGATTTACAATGAGAGTGACACAGGAAGAGAAGTGAATGAGAAAGGGGCCGACAGTGACGCTTTCTCAACTTTAGAGTATGCTGGGGGTCTGCTGGGAGTGCAGGGGGGTGGGGAGCTTTATAATGAAAGGGGGCTATGTACTGTGAAGGGAAAAGGGGTCCGTGTGCTGTGGAAAGTTTTTTTCCCTGAAATTTCCCTCTTAAAATTATGCCACGTACAGACGATTGGAAATTCAAACAACAAAACCGTGATTTTTTTGGCTCAAACTTGTCTTGCATACACACGGTTGCACAAAGGTTGTCGGAAATTCCGATCGCCAAGAACGCAGTGACGTACAACACGTATGATGGCGTATGAGCGAAGTTCAATACCAGTCGTGTTAGTAGAAGTTTGGTGAGAGATTGGCGCTTTTCAGTCCGTTACAGCATGACGAATGTGCCATCTCCATTACTAACTCTAGTTTTACCAGACCGAGCGCTTCCGTCTCATACTTAATTTAGAGCATGCGTGGAATTTTGTTCGTCAGAGTTCAGACACTATCAGAATTTCCGACAACTTTTGGGAGGAGTAACTGACCAGAGTTATATAGACATGAATACCACCTATCTGATGGTGGGCATACATGTGGATCCAGTGCCTGAAGCAACATTATAGTCGGTCCCCACAGCGTGGGGTCAGGGTACAGCTCGAAAAGTTTTACTGAGGTTGCGCAGATTTGGATGCACTGCTACTACGTGTTATTAGAAGGCAGTGAAGGAGATGAAAAGTTAACTGAAGAATTCGAAGATAAAATAAAACTATTTAAGCCAACAGTAATTTCTCTGCAGAGGAGAAATGGTCCATCATTTTAGGACACTGGCAAAAAACTGAAGAATCTCATAGGGGTGTAGGATTATAGGGGAAGCTCCCATGGGGTGTGTCCCTTTAACCACTTAAGGACCGCCGCATGTACATTTACATCGGCAGAATGGCACGGACAGGCACATCCACGTACCTGTACGTCCCTGCCTAGACGTGGGTCCGATCGGGACCCCCCGGTACATGCGGCGGTTCACGTGGCTGTCCGAGCAATCCGGGATGAGGGGGCGGCTGTTTGTTTTTGTCCGTCCCCTCCGGATCGCTTTCAGCCAATCCGCGCGCTCCCCCGTGTGTCGCTTCCTTTGCCTGTGTAAACACAGGAAGAGGGAAGTGATGTGATCTCTCCTCTCGGCGGTATTTTCAACCGCTGTTGAGGAGAGATCACATCACACAGTGAGTCTGCACAAATCTACACTGACACCAGGACACCCAGGCACATTAACCCCTTGCGATCACCACCCCCACCCCTCTGTCACAGTGTCACTGAATGCAGTGATCATATATGTACTGATCACTGCATTTAGTGTCAGTGTGACAGGCAGTTAGTGTTGGGTTCAGGGTAGCCCCCGTACCCCCCCCCCTTAATAAAGTTTTAACCCCTTGATCACCGCCCTAGTTAACCCTTTCACTCCCTATTGCCAGTGTCACTAAGCGATCATTTTTCTGATCGCTGTATTTGTCTCGCTGTTCCCGCTAGGTAGCCATTTTTTTTTTTATTGCGATTTTTTTTTACTAAAGACATGTGGCTGAATACATTTTGGCCTCAATGCTTGACTAAAATTTCGTTTATTTGATTTTTCTTATAACAAAAAAAAAAGTTGATTTTTAAAAAAAAATTTCGCTCTATTTTTGTATATAGCGCAAAAAAATAAATAAAAAAAAACACGCAGAGGCGATCAAATACCACCAAAAGAAAGCTCTATTTGTGGGAAGAAAAAGACGCAAATTTTGTTTGGGAGCCACGTCGCACGACCGCGCAATTGTCCGTGAAAGCGACGCAGTTGCGAATTGTAAAACCCCTTGGGTCATTTAGCAGCATATTGGTCCGGTCCTTAAGTGGTTAAAGTTTTGCTGGTGTCCAAACACCTGAAGGTAAAAGCCTATAGCTCAAGGTTTATGAATACTTTGTCTATGCCCTGTATTAATAAATACCCAATCGTGTGTCAAGAAAAAGTGTATTAAAAAAAAAAAAAAAAACACAAGATTTTTACTTTCACATTACATAAATCAATATAGCAACGTACACACATGAATCTTGCTACAGAAATGTTAGTTCTGTATTCTCTCGCTATTCCTAGTGATCAGTGAAAAGTATGATGCGCTCGTCCAGTCACCTGCTCACCGTCTCAGACAGCTCCCATCATCAGCCCGAGCTTCATGGTGCTGACAGGCTGGCTCAGTCCTATGTTAAATGGCAACAATCAGGACATATCTGCAGGGTTCATCATTACTCCTCCTACTATCTCACATCCTTCAAGGTCTGTCTCCAAATTTACAGCAAAGTGTCTGTCAAAATACCTCAGCTAGAGAATCTTTGGTATGGCCACCTATACTTTCTACTCTAGACATACAACCACAGTTTAATGTATGCCTAATACGGGCCTGATGGTTTCTAAGCCATCATTACACAGGTCTGAGCAAGCAATTGGGCCCCTTTCACACATGCTGTCCGATCAGGTGCATTTTTCAGGTGGACCTGATCGGACACTCCATTCACCTCTATTGAGCGACAGATGTCAGCTATGACATGTCAGATCGGATGGAATCAGATGAAACAGTCAGGCGGATCAGTCTTCATCTGATCTCCCATAGAGGACAGAGGGGCTCGGTCAGGTCCATCTCTGCACAGTGATCGGAGACGGACCTGTCATCTGCCTGCTCAGCAGAGATCAACAGATGGATCCCCGCTGAGCAAGCAAAGTCTGTCAAAAAAACGTGCCCTGTGAGAAAGCGGCCTAAGGCTACTTTCACACATATTTAATGTTCGTCCGTTTTTCATTCATCCGTTGACAGATGAGTATGTGTGAAAGGGGCCTTAGAGGGTGACTACTTTGATTGTCTCTATGGTCACACTGTATGCATCATTGAGCCACTCTGGGGAGATCTCAAAACGTGCAGTTCATGCAAGACAGCCCAAGAATTTACAGGAACTGGAGGCTTTTTGCCAAGAGGAATGGGCAGCTTTACCATCTGAGAAGATAGAGCATCATCAACAAATACCACAAAAGACTTCAAGCTGTCATTAAAGTTAAAGAGGACAATACAGGATATTAAGAACTGGGGTGTGTAAACTTTTGATAAGGGTCATTTGGGTAGTTGTCATTATGATTTAAAAAGAGTAAACACAGTTGATTAATAATAAATGGCTTCAGCCAAAACACTAACCATGAGTGAAAGAAAAGTTTTTGTTTTAGCATTCAAATTCTCTGAAAAACAGCCAAGAAATCATCAATTCTGCCAGGGTATGTAAACTTATGAGCACAACTGTATATAGAGCCGTCAATTTACACAGCCCTTTACACACACACACACACACACATACATTGTACCTTTCACCTCAGTCGCTGCCCTCAACAAGCTTACAATCTAAGGTTCCCAGCTCACATTCATACATACACATACTAGGGCCAATTTACACAGGTGCCAATTAACCTACCAGCATGTCTTTGGAGTGTGGGAGGAAACCCACGCATGCACAGGCAGAACATGCAAAGTCCAGGCAGGTAGTGCCATGGCTTGTTGAGAATTTTGGAAACCATCAAGTCTTAAAATGTATATACACATGCAGCAATTTTTTTTTTTAGACTGCAGAAAGGTTAAAACATCTGTTTGGTTAATCTTCATGTTCCCATTCACCCATGCCCCCTACCCTTTATTTTCTGTCCATTGTAAAAAGAAGTTAGGGGAATTCTGTCTAAAATGGACACCATTTAACATTGTGGTTCTAACCCCTTAGATATTCTTTCCAAAACACAGAAAGGAAATGTTTCCACCAACTGTATTTTAATGAGCTACTGCTGACAGATGGTCTCAGGGTGCTCATTATGTGTATAAAGAACTGTTGTAAGCACACCAAGTTTTGGATGATATATAGAGTTCTATGTTCTCCCTACAAGTCTTAAGCAACCAGGCAAAACATTATCTTCACACTAAGCTGTCATCAATCTTGTGTGTTATTTTGGCTCTTGACCTTGCCCACCAGGTGCAGCTTTCTGCCAGCATCTCATAAAACAAGAATACAGTAAAACTATCAACTGCAGCTCAAAAAAACACAGTACAGAAAGTTATTGGATATAGTAAACTAATTTACAATGTAAATTATATTTACAGTTGCAATATAATGAAAAGAATCAACTGCAGATCCCTAAAAACAAGTAAAAGCTAATTTACCTCATATTTAAAAAAACAAACAAAATATGAAAGTTACCAAATGATTTTTGAAAACACTATGCACCTTATAAATAAAGTGCAACTATGTAAAAATGACGTTATGGAGTTTGTCAGTGGCACTGAAAACAGCAGTTTTCTGAGCCTCCTTATTACATAGGTTCATTACCTTTTATTGCTGCCAGTATCTCCCTTATGTTCCCATTTGCTGCAATAGGGTGACAATACTGTGTTCTGCAGTGAAATTACACAGTAACATGGTCATCCTGTTGTCAGGGTAGCCTTTGATGGATACGTACTTAAATGAGCTTTAACCCTTTTAATAATATGCCATATCAAGGGGAGGGGTGGGGAACAAAGAGAACCTGTTACCCCCAAAAAATAATCATATGGAGCAGCATAGTGGCTAGATGGTTAGCACATCTGGTCTTGGTATGTGTATTAGGGACCTTAGATTGTAAGCTCCTTGAGGGCAGGGACTAATGTGAATGTACAATATATAGCAAATATTTTTTTTCTTTTGAAGAAAAAGTTTAAGCTGTATAAATACTCTTAAGCACCTACTGTCAGTGTAATGTGTTTTTTCCCAACCCTTTAACAGTTTTACTGGACAGCCTATCCTCTTACAATAAGTGGAAAAATAACAGATCTACAGGCAAGTTGAACAGGTACTCAAAAAAAAAAAAAAAAAAAAAAAAAAAAAAAAAATTAAAGAGCACAGGAAGTCTATAATCCTCACGTTATACTGCCATCTACAGAAGGGTTGTACACCGACTTACCAAAAAGTGTAGGCCATTTCAAATACAGTACACCTCCCACTAATAGCAAATCTCAGTAGCAAAGTAGTATAGAGATCATGTTTATAAACAGAGATGGGATTATTGGACTGTGTGTAATTGTATATTATACATACATACATACATACATACATACATACATACATACACACACACACACACACACACACACACACACTCTAACAATAGGGATCTGTATCTCTCAATGGATCCAAGAAAAAGATATCATGGTGAGTACAAAAGTCCTATTTTATTTTTCATCCAATGAAAGGGACACAGGAAGTCCAACCTTCATGGAGGTCCAACAGAGTTGTAGGCAGGGCTGGAGTCCTGCGGGAACGGCGTCCCTGCACTTTCACAGCAGGAACGCCGTTCCCTTTGCAGGACTAGAGCAGCCTCAAGCCGAGCCTTCACTATGCGGCGATGCCCAGCATCGCCGCATAGTGAAGGACTCCACTCAAGTCACTGTCAGGCGAACTGAGCCGAGCAGACTCGGAGCTCCGCCTTCAGGCTCTGACCTCGCCTGCCACCTGTGACCTGTCCTTCAAGGGAAAGATCATCACCCATGGTGGCGATTATTCTGTAAGTTTGACAACTTATTTTGTTCTTGTAAACTGGCACTTTACAATAAATGTTGTATTTTCTGTGAAATATATATGCATATGAGCGTATCTTTTTTTTTTTGGTGGGGGGAGTGGATCTTGGGTGGGAGTTTCCACACTTTTTTCCCCCAGGGCTCGACCCCTGGTTGTAGGCAACACAGCAAGCGCATGCTAGTACATGAAACCCTAAGCTTAGATGCTGGTTTGCCCTAGCCACCTAGAAATGGTGGAACAAGATATCAGTCCCCAGAGGGACTGAAGAACAAGGTCCCTGTTGAAGCGTCAGGCAGAAACTTCAGAAAGAAAAAGCTCTGGGCCCCAACTTAAGCTGGTCATTATGCAGAAACCAAAATGATTCCTTACCAAGTAAAGCCACCAACTCAGAAAATCACCTCACAGGGATAATGGCTACAAGAAACACTGCCTTGTGGGTGAGAGCAGAGAGAATGTGGGAACCCCCTGAACAAAGGTCTTAAATCAAGGAGTGAGAAGACAATAGTCTCTGAAACAAAATAGGGAGGGCAGAAACACTACTCTTGATAGCGCCGAGAGCCAGTCACAGATCCAGACCTGCTCAGGGACTTTGTCCCATCAAGAAACTCTTGGGGTGGAAGACCACTAATTGTCCAATAACAGACCTTGTAAGAAGCAGACTTCCTAGCTTTTAGCAATGTAGGCAACACACAGACTAAAATATTCCCCTTGCCCTCAAAACCTGGGGGCCCAAGAGAACCAGAAGAATCATGGCGTGGATGCAGCTGAGGAAATTGTATGAAGGCTGAGAAAATCCGCAGGCTCTGGGAAAATGCAAGCACACAAAGGATTAATTCAATCTGAAGGGAGGCCATGCAGACTCAGTGGGATCACTCAGGTAGTAATAGATACTGGGCACTAGTTCAAAAAGTTAATACCCCAGGTCATGGGTGCTCAACCTAAGGCCCTCCAGCTGTTGCGGAACTACTGGTTAAGTGCCCGTGCCTTATGGGCTCCCTAAAGCATGCACCAAGCTCCTGTAAATAAAAAAGGCAAAGCCCAGAGTTACCTCAGTTCGTAACACTTTATATTATTGCTTTTTTTTTTTTGCATACAGTTCTATAAATTGACATAAATATTTGCAAGGTAAATATTCACTGGCTATTCCAATTTCATTAGCGCAATGTAGTATGTCATTATCTTGTTTGAACAATTCACCAGGGTTGTCCTCTACAAACAGTGACATATATGGGTGTATGGAATATTTCTATGCGATTTTCATACATCATCTGAATACAAGACTTTATGGAGGAAAAGTGAGCACTATTTGCTCCAACTTTAATGCTTGACCCTTCAAAAACTCCATAACCAAAATGTAAAAAGAATATAAAAATAGTAATACAGTTGATTCCACTTTGTACTCAATACCTACAGCATTACCAGTCATCTTGGCAATCTCTTTGAGCTTATTAAAGACACTCAAAACGGTAAGTTTTGGGGGTGTGAACATGGTGCGCTGGTTACTGCGGCTGCTTTCTGCAACAAGTCCGAGATCACCCTTCTCTTGTGCCTCCGCTTTAATTTTGTCTAACTGACGTCCTGCCAATAAAACAGATAAGACATGTATAGAAGTCACCATAATAATAAAAAAAAAAGGAAGTAATCACAGATAACTTGACAGGATATAAATATGGGAGCTGCTATTAGACTTGTTTTTAAGAGTGAAAACGCTGGAGGATGGTCATTGTTATGTATTCCAACAAAAGTTTATCGGTGACTGTCTCTAAAAAAAAAAAAAAAAAAAAAAAAAGTGCCACATCCGAATGATCAATCAAGAAAAGAAGGGAGATCCCCTGATGGACTTTAAAGGCACCAAAATAAACAAAACATTTTAATTTAGATGTATAAATGTAATTTATTATGCGTGTACAGAAAAGCTTGTTTATACATTAAAATTGAATCATATATGGAAGTTGCGGTTAGTTTCCCTCCTAACGCAATATTCCCACTTGACAAATTATACATTACATTTATTTCATTAAATTTCAGGGTCTAGCTGCGTCGACCCCGGAATTGGTGTATGGGAACGTTAGCAGGCATCTAGCGCTAATTCAGCTACATTGACCTATTTCTGAATGTACCAGCAACTCCAGGGCGCTACATTGCTTTTTTTCTTTGCTTTTTAACACGCTATATGGAATGTTATCTATGGATAATAATTATCCAGCTGTGAGTATTGCGATGATCAATATTGTTTTTGTTGCAATTACCAATTCTATTATATCTTATATGCTAATGCATTTCTGTACACTCTATAGATAACGGGCTGATCCGTCCATTTACCCCAGAGGAAAGGGAGACAATTCTCCGAAACGTCGGGTTTCTGTTTGGACAATCATTTCCCCAATACTTTGTTGCTTCATTGGGTTATTCTCAGGTTGTCTTATAACTATTCCATATACGATTCAATTTCAATGTATAAACAAGCTTTTTTGTACACGCATAATAAATTTATACATATTCATTTGAATTTATTGTTTATATTTTGGTGCCTTTAAAGTCCATCAGGGGATCTCCCTTCTTTTCTTGATTGTTATGTATTCAGCCATGAAGCAAAAACAGGTAAGTTCAAATAAGGTTTCCCAACTAGCTCACATGCTAGTCTCCATATCGAAAACGAATAGGTTACCAAGTGCAAAAATTCTCATACAACATAATAAAAATTCGGAAGTGGTGTAATTGTATGTATTGTATTTTTTTGGAGAAAACTGTACTGATTAAATGAAAATGTTATGATCCGGTATCGTACGAGAAACATTTTTGTGCTTGTCCTTTTCGGGTTTGATGAAAGCTGTGTACTTACAATCCGATTATCGCACAATTGCTTCAAAAGCGGTATTTTTTGTACAATATTTTGATCTTGTGTACGGGGCTTAAAGGATTACTAACCCCCCCCCCCCTTTTTTTTTTAAACAAACATGTCATACTTGCTGCCACTGTGCAATTCATTTTGCACAGAGTGGCCCCGGCCCTCTTCTGGGGTCCCACATAGACGCTGGTGGCTCCTCCCTGCATTGGGAAACCACGTAGGAGAAGCTCTCTCCTTGGGGGTACCTGCTCGGGCACACGCCCGAGTCCAGCATTTGCATCCATAGACAGACACAAAATGCCAGACTCAGCCCTGCATTATTGGATTTGATTGACAGCAGCGGAAGCCAATGGCTGTGCGGCCATCAATCTATCCAATCAGGACACGAGACACCAGATGGAGCTCGCTCGTGGCGTGTGAATTACGGGTTTCAGGCAAGTATAAAAAGGGGCTCGGGGGGAGCTGCAGCACTACAGAAGGTTTTTCAACTTATTGCATAAGGAGAAAAACCATGAGGGTTTACAACCCCTTTAAGACTCCTTTAAAAGCCTCAAATTAAGTTTCAGAAAAAGCAGCCCTTAAAAAGTGAAAAGATAGACACAGCCTCAGCAGCACTGTAGCACAGCACTTTTAATTGTGCAACATTCGTAGAGAAAATCTACTGGCTCTGTTTTGAGTTTAGAAAACCCATACCAGTAAACTTGAAAGAGCCCCACTTGCTCTATGCCAGGTAATTGTCATAGGTTTAGTAAGCCGCTTGTAGGTAATGCTGGGCTTGGCAAAATACGTAAAGATATTAAATCACTTCAGCTGCATTCGCAGTACGGCGTTTTGAATCACGGGTAGATTTGCCTGAGGTTTGACAGTGCCAAGGTGTGAATGACAAAACGCAGGATTCGCATTCAAGATGCCATTCACATTTGAATGACCCCTCAAATAATGGTGCGGGTCTGCTGCAAATGTCATGCGATAAAACTTCCTCCAATTGCGGAAACCCACATGGCAGGAAGCATGTCGCCCCAAAGTAGCTTCTGAACTATGTTTGGGCGACATGCGTCCTGCGATGTGAGTCTTGCATCTGCATTTTGTCATTCACACCTCAGCGCCGTCAAGTCACAGGCAGATCTGCGGCAAATCTGCCCAAGATTTAAAACGCTGTAGTGAGAATGCTGCCTTAAAGTTAAATTCAATCTTTCCTTTCACTTTAAATAATAGTTTGTTTGGGCCAAGCTGGCTCAAACAAACTATTTCCTATACTAATTGAGGTGGCCGCTGTCAGGACTGTATAAACTGTATGTAGCATTAGCTAGATACAGTGCTGTGTACCTGCAGTGGTACAGGAACTTCCTGTCTGCTGCTGGAACAGATTGTACTATATTTTAGTACTGTATAGTAGAATGCAGCACTGAGACATTCAAGAGTTCAATACGCATACAGAGAGAGAGAGAATGCACAGGGACTTGCCATTTTGTACAACCCTGGCATTCTGGATCTTTAAATGTGTCTCTTACCAGAACACGTGGCCTCTCACGGTTGTGCACTTGTCTGATACTTTCTTTGGGAAGTGGGTTTATTGGATTTTAGAAGGTAGAAACTGGCGCATTACCCCAGAATAACTTTATACTGTATTGTTTCATATGCAGGATTAATGATGTTTTGTACTATTATTGGGTTTGTTTTACAAGATTTTTAAAATAATTGAAAGTACTGCAAAACAATCTAGTGCAGTCTGCCAATGTACTTATCAATTAGAATGGTTTCCAGCTCTCTACAGAACAACCTAAAACCTTCCAAGTTATGTAGATGAGGAGAGGGATTCTGTAGTCCTAGCACTTTTAGTCCAGGTGTGACAATGTTATTCCTCCATAGATACAATACAGTGAGTGAGCATGGTCACCCAAGAACAGAAAGTATGTTACTGGCAGGATCACCATGTGAAAAAAAAAAAGCCTAAACATTGAAAATGAATACAGCCACCCCATCTAAATAGCAGTAAGTCCTCCGCTATCTCTTATCTCCATTTATCACTAAAATTATACTCTTTTGTGTAGCTGGCATGGTGTGTTCTTATATTACAGTACGTAATGTACGCTCTTCAAAAATATTTAAAAATTATTTATTAAAAGAAAAAAAGTTTATTGAAATATATTCATACCAGTCGCTTGTGCAACAGCTTTCATCAATATAGTTTCACCAATACCAAGTTCAAGCCCTTCATAAGCAGGACCCAGGCGGTTCAAACACAGGTAGATGCAAGGTAGAAGGTCCCCCGGAGACAGACAGATAACAGAACGCAGCAAATTGCTAAGTGTCTCAATGTTCTTTAAGCTAAAATAGAATAGAAGTAGTATATTAAAACGAACACCTGAGAAAAAAGTTAAAAAACATGCATAATATTAGCATTACCAGCTGTGAAAAAGGGAAACTAATGCAATTTACATCAAGCTTGGATTTTTTTGAGCCCTTGTCTAATATTTTTAGCTGAAAAAGGTTTTTAAAGACATTGCGGTGTGAGCTAGTCTACCCCAAAACAAACTAAACATTACTACTTGGGTAAAGGGCTATTTGTGAGTTTTAGAAAACCAAAAAACATGTTCTAAGAAAAAGGATTTTACAGTATCTATCAAATTCAAAGTAGCCTAAAGGTTTGTACACACTATATGAAAAATCGGACGAACATTTTCATCTGAGGAGCGATCATACGATTTTCTAGTAGTGTGTACACAACTTTCGACAGCCGATGCCGATCTTCCGAACTAAAATTTCCAAAGGGACAAACTCCAAAAAAAATCTTGTACGGAAACAGAACGAACGATTTTTGTTTAACCGCTTCCAGATTGCCCACTTAAAGTGGCAGGGCGGACCGGCTGCGTGAAACAAAGTACCTGTTTGTCATTTTGTCTTTTGGGTCTGATTGGACACAGCGGTAGCTAATCAGCAGGTCGGTTGTGATGGCCGCCGGCCACCTGCAATCGTTTGCTGGGGAGGCAAGAGAATCAGGAAGTGAAGCCTTGTGGCTCCACTTGCTGGATCCCTACTGCGTATGCGCGAGTCACGCTGCACAATCCCACTGGTCCCTGCTGCCTTCTGGGACCTGTGCGTCTCCCAGGAGACAGCGGGGGGGACCAGACATGGCATAGATCGCGGCGGATATTGCGGCGATCTATGCCAGAAAGTGGGAGCAAATACCAGGATTACACAGGTATCTGCTCCCCCTTCCCCCTGAAAGGTGTCAAATGTGACACCGGAGGAATCCGAAAAGTGGTAGTTCCATTTCTGGGTGGAGCCCTGCTTTAAGGACCAGGCCTATTTTTGACATCTGTTGTTTACAAGTTAAAAATGACTTTTTTGCTAGAAAATTACTTGGAACTTCCAAACATTATATCTTTTTTTTTTTTAGACACCCTAGAGAACAAAAAGCCGGTCGTTGCAATATTTTATGTCACACCGTATTTGTGCAGCGGTCTTACAAACGCAATTTTTGGGGGAAAAACACACTTTTAAATTACATTTAAAAATAAGAACACAGTAAAGTTGGCCCAGTTTTAGTCTATATTGTGAAAGATTATTTTACGCCGAGTAAATAGATACCCAACATGTCATGCTTCAAAACCGCGCCCGCTCGTAGAATGGCAACAAACTGACTCTTAAAAAATCGCCATAGGCGATGTTTAAAAATGTATACAGGTTACCAGATTTGAGTTACAGAGGTCTAGTGCTATAATTATTGCTCTCACTAACGATCACAGCAATACCTCACATGTGTAAACATCCCTTGTAATAGAAAAAAAAGCATGCCAGGACCCCCTTAATGC
Source organism: Rana temporaria (assembly GCF_905171775.1). Lineage (NCBI taxonomy): Eukaryota > Metazoa > Chordata > Amphibia > Anura > Ranidae > Rana > Rana temporaria. Next base: position 80,462,897 of record NC_053498.1, read on the forward strand.
GAGATCTGGGTCAAAAAGACCTCAGATCTCACATTTACACTTAAAAGCAATACAAAAAAAAAAAATTGTTATGTTAGGAGGGAAAAAAAAATTTCCCTTTAAAGCGGGAGTTCACCCAAAAAATAATTTTTAACATTAGATTGAGGCTCATTTTGTGAAGGGGAATCGGGTTTTTTTTTTTTTAAATCGAAGCAGTACTTACCGTTTTAGAGAGCGATCTTCTCCGCCGCTTCCGGGTATGGTCTTCGGGACTGGGCGTTCCTATTTTATTGACAGTCTTCCGACGGTCGCATACATCGCGTCACGAGTAGCCGAAAGAAGCCGAACGTCGGTGCGGCTCTATATGGCGCCTGCGCACCGACGTTCGGCTACTTTCGGAAAATTGTGACGCGATGTATGCGACCGTCGGAAGCCTGTCAATCAAATAGGAACTCCCAGTCCCGCAGCCCATACCCGGAAGCGGCGGAGAAGATCTCTCTCTAAAACGGTAAGTACTGCTTCGATTTAAAGAAAAACAGCCGATTCCCCTAGACAAAATGAGCCTCAATCTAATGTTAAAAATTAAGATTTTGGGTGAACTCCCGCTTTAAACCGCAGAGGTGATCAAATACCACCAAAAGAAAGCTCTACTTGTGGGGAAAAAAGGACGTCAATTTTCGCACGACCGCGCAATTGTCAGTTAAGGCGACGCAGTGCCGGAAGTTGAAATTACACCTGGGCAGGAGGGGGGTGGTTAAGGCCATTGGGAGGAAGAAGCTTTAAAGTCGCTGCCATCATCTAATAACATTGAGTCCTGGCCCGCTGCCATCATCTAATAACATTGAGTTTACACACACAGCTCCCGGTTCTCGCTCAGTAATGAGCGATCGCGGGTGCTCGGCGGTGATCGCACCTGCCGGGCACGTGGGTCGGCACCAGGGGCGATCGGGGGGCTGGTCGGCTAGTGGTTAACAGGAGGGCTAGTGATTAACAGGAGAGCCAAATCTTGTAACATGACAGTCAGTTTCCATTCAACTTTAGCTACCTCTACCTCTCATACTACCTCTATAGACTGTTTAGAGATGCTGCTTTCAATGAAGGTAACCTATGCGTATGTATGTTTTGACTGTATGCATACTATACACTTCCCAGGTTTATTGTAAACTGAAAAGTTGTTGTGCATGCAGACCTGGAAAGCTTGCGGCCCTTGAGCTGTTAAAATGCATGTAAACAGTACATGTTTAAGATTTTAAAACATTAGACGTCTTCCATAAATCCATTACCGTGCAGATTCATCTTCTATCATTTCAAATGTGCGTGCAACTGCCAAGTAAGGAACCCTAAATAAGATAAATGCAAAAAGTTACAGAAAGTCCAGAATATTTGAAAATAACGGCAAGTGTTTAGTAAAACTCCCCCCCCCCCCTTTAAAATAAGAGGTTATACTTACCTACTGTGTGTAATGGTATTGCACAGGGCAGCCCTGAGCCTCTTTCTGATTTCCCCCACCAGTGCGCCCAGCGCTTCCTCTTCTCAGGGTGCCACCATAGCAAGTCGCTTCCTATAGTGGCACACCTGAGGGCAAAGCGCTGGATTGAGATTGTGCTCAGGTAAGAATAAGGGGGGTGAGGGGGCAATACACATACCAATTTTTTTTTACCTCAATGCAAGAAATGTATTAAAAAGGTAAAAAAATTAACCACTTTAACATACCTAAACCTATTATGTACACTTACCGGTCACTTTATTAGGTACCCCTTGCTAGTACCGGGTTGGACCCCCTTTTGCCTTCAGAACTGCCTTAATACTTTGTGGCATAGACTCAACAAGGCGTTGGAAACATTGCTCAGAGATTGTGGTCCATTAGGACATAACATCACATGGTTGCTGCAGCTTTGTTGGTTGCACATTCATGATGCAAATTTCCCGTTCTACTACAGTCCAAAGGTGCTCTATTGCATTGAGATCTGGTGACTGTGGAGGCCATTGGAGTACAGAGATCTCATTATCATGTCCAAGAAACCAGTGGTGAGATTTGAGCTTTGTGACATGGTGCATTATCCTGCTGGAAGTAGCCATAAAGGGATGGACATGGTCAGCAACAATACTCAGGTAATATCCCCCACACCACCAGCCTGAACCATTGATACAAGGCAGAATGGATTCATGTTTATGCCAAACTCTGACCCTACCATCTGAATGTCGCAATCTTCTATTGTCCGATTTTGGTGAGCCTGTGCGAATTGATGCCTCAGTTTCCTGTTCTTAGCTGACAGGAGTGGCACCCAGTGTGGTGTTCTGCTGCTGTAGCCCATCTGCTTCAAGGTTCATTCTGTTGTGTATTGAGAGATGGTATGCCACATACCTTGATTGTAACAAGTGGTTGAGTTACGGTTACCTTTCTATCATCTCAAACCAGTCTGCCCATTTAACTCTGACATCAACAAGGCATTTTCGTCCACACAACTGCCGCTCACTGGATATTTTCTCTTTTTCGAACCATTCTCTGTAAACCCTAGAGATGGTTGTGCGTGAAAGTTTCAGAAGATTGGCAGTTTTTTTTAATACTTAGACCAGCCACGTTCAAAGTCACTTAAACACTCTCTTGCTTACTCTGATGCTCGATTTGAACTTCAGGAAGTGGTCTTCATGTCTAGATGCCTAAATGCTTTGAGTTGCTGCCATGTGATTGGCCGATTAGAAATTTGTGTTACCAAGCAATTGAACAGGTGTACCTAATAAATATGCCAGTGAGTGTACGTCACCACATACAAGCCAAGATTACATGTAGAGCAGTACCTGCACTTTTCTCTACGGCTCCTTTCTTTAACCACTTAGACCACCGCATAATCGTTTTACTGCTACAGGGCGTCTCTCCTGTGCAGAATCATGTATATATACACGCAATCCTGTACTTCAGCCTGCAGGGTGCGCGCCACACCAGTGGGATGCTTTTGCTGTGGTTATTCACAGCACAAGCCAATCTGTGTGTGCCAGGCACTGGATGTCAGCCGGCACCTGCCGATCCATCTGTAAAATACACAGAATGGGGATCGGCCTATGTAAACAAGACAGATCTCTATTCTGACAGGGGAGAAGGGATGGATTTTGTGTTCCTGCAAAGCAGGGAACAAAATCCATTTCTTTCCCTAGTGAAAGCACCTAACAGTACACAAAAACACTGGCTAGGCACACAGTTAACTCTTTGATCGCCCTAGATGTTTAACCCCTTTCCAACCAGTGTCATCATTATTAGCATATTTTTTTTTTTTTTAGCACCGATCACTGTATTAGTGTTACTGGTTCCCACTAAGTGTCAGTGTCCGATGCAATACTGCAGTCCCACTATAAGTCGATGACTGCCGCCATTACCAGTATTAAAAACAATATATTCCATAAATATATCCCATGGAACATTTGTGTTTATTGGGAGTTTTTTTTTTTCCTTTAACCAAAAACATGTAAAGTTGAGAGGTCCAAGAGTGGGATAACAAAAGTTGTCATGAACAGTAATTGCTTGGCCATTATACTGGCAATACTTACATCTGGCCATTAGTCCAGCAGGCATCATTTACTGGATGATAACGACTTTTTGATGGATTGTAATCTGCCTGTTTGTCCGAATCATCTTGCTTGCTGCCTCCAAAGAAACTAAAATTTGATAAAATGCATGAAAAACAATACAATAATCTTTAAATAATATACACATTACAGTCAAATGTCTAAATGTTAAGTGAAACGGTCTCGGGTCTATTACAAAGGCTAGTTTAAGTGAATACCACCTATGGACATCTACCAAAGGATTCCGTTACCTCAGGTTACAATTGAATTAAAGAATCTCTCTACTGAGCATGATCAGACATTCAGTGTCCACTAAATACTTATCTACTTTCCCTTCCTTACCTAAAAAGGGACTTTCCTTTACCGTGCCAATAAAGTGCAGACTCCGTACTACCAGCACAATTCTGTGGCTGCGCAGTTTACAGTATTCTGGGGCACATGGCATATTTACAGCTGAATTACTACCTGTAGCCATGGCTGAATAGAACCAGGGGGCAATAAATAAACCTTAATATTGCATAACGTAGAAGTTCAGTGGTTAAAAAAATTCTGGCACAACACTGTAGAAATTACAAAATCAAAAAGGAGTCTATATATGAACATTTCTTGATACTGCTCACATACCCCCTATTTCCTAGCTGGCAAATACAAAAGATACTTTAGAAAGTGATCACATTTTAACCACTTGCTGACCTTCCTATAGCACTTCTACAGCTACAGGGCAGCAGCTGTGCACAGGATCACATACACACACACACACACACACGATTGTGCACTTCTGTCAGCAGGGGGTGCTGGTGCGCTGCTTCTGCTGTGAATATTCACAGCAGACGCAGATTTGCCGATGCAACCATCCGGCAGAGACTCAGAATGAAGCTCTGCCTATGTAAACAAGGCAGAGTTCCATTCTGACAGGGGGGAAGGGATGGATTCTGTGTTCCTGTAAAGCAGGACTAAAATCCATCCCTTCCCCTAGTAAAAGCAGCACACATGATAAACACAAACACTGGCTAGGCACACAGTTTGTGAAGATGCATTTTTTTTTTATTCTCTAGTTCCCTCTGATATATCAAAACTGTAAGCTCCCCAGTGTCATTTATACAAATATATGGTATAAAAAGCTTACTTCAGAACGCTGTTCAGTGTTCAGCTGACTGTCTGCTAGTCTTCTCTCCAGATCTAATAGCTGCAGGGGGAGGTGCCGTTAAACCCCTGCTGACGTTAACCGAGAGGAGAGGAGGAGACCAACGGTTAGTCACGTGGGGGATGAACGGCGCTCTGAAGTAAGCAATTATACCGCATATATTTTTATAAATGACATCTACTGGGGTGCTTAGTGTTATACATCAAGGATACTATAGAAGAGGAAAAAAAAAGTATTTTTAGAGCAGGAGGGAAGGATTAGGGAGCCGACAGGCAGTGATGGGAAGGGACGACACACAGAGAAGAGCTGCGGCTTATGGAGGCTTTTACTCTGACCACGGTGTCAGCAGCCCTAATAAATAGTACAGGGGGAGGGCAGAAACTGGCAGGGTCAGCCAGATATTTCAGGTGATACAGGGGGTCAAATTACACAGGACAAGCACTGTGCTGTATAACATGCTTAAGGGAACAGAATCAATTTTTTTTTGGTGGTGGGGGGGGGTTTAACACTTTGACTCTCTGATCACACTAGATGTTTAACATCTTCCCAGTCATTAGTACAAGTTCACTGGTTCCCACAAAGCGTCAGTGTATACATTTTTTTTTCTTTTTTTTTTTTTTTTTAGAGAGTATGTATATGCATGTGTAATATATATATATATATATATATATATATATATATATATATATATATATATATATATATATATATATATATTTCACATCGGTTTCCAATCTGCAACAGTAAATTCATGTTTTAAAACCGCGTATGCAGATTTCTCAAAAATTTACGAATAATCTAAAGTCCTTTACCTTGAAATATTTTTTGTGGGCTTTGCAGGAGTATTAGCAGAGGACTGCTCCGAAGACTTTTCAGACTCTTCTTTTACAGGAAGTTTTTCAGAGACTTTACTTTCTTCCTCTACGTTTTTTTCAGAACTTTCTTTTTTAGATTCTTTTTTATCCTTTTTTCCTGAAGCTTTACCCTTCTTTTCGAAGAATTTTTCTGACACTTTGTTTCCCTTTTTTGATTTGCTAGAAGGTGGGCTTGCATCTGAAGAAAAACATGTACGATTAAAACAAGATTACCTTCAAAGTACAGACTGAGATTCCAATGAACTTTACAACACAGTATTCTTAAACTGGCCATACATAGATGGGTAAAAAAAAAAAAACTAACATATTCCTCCATCTACACAAACAAGTTGGAGTTGGTTTGGGGACTGTAAAAAAGGGAAGGATCGGATTAGATAGGATTCAACCAGTCTTTACACTATCCAGAGGGTTAGCCTCTTAAGTTCCACAGTGAGTATAACAAGCATGCATTACTGCATATACAGACTGATTTTACTAATTGTGGGGTTAGTAACACTTTAATGCACTGCATCTTGAAAGAAAATATGTTCCTGATTTTATTAGGTAATTTACTGCCACCAACACTGCACATAATGTATGGCTTAAGAGAGTAGTAGCAGGTACATGCAGGTCGAATTGCTAAGGCTGTGGTCACCACAGATAATTCTATTCATTATAATGGTTAAAGACCCAACATTCTGCCACAAAGAGACTAACCTAATTACCACTTGAGTGTATCCTGAGCCCTGGTTCACACTGAATGAGTTTGAAATTGTGCGACTTTACTTGAAGTACCACGATTTCAAAGCCTCAGGTCTGATTTCAGGTGAGACTTCATGCACACAGATGTCTAGGCAAGTAGCACATGAAAAATTGCTTAACCACTTCAGATCCGCGCTATAGTAAAAATACGTCTGCAGCGCGGACCTGAAGTGCCAAGTGGCCGTGTTTAAACGGCCTGCTGTTTCTCTGCTGGAAGCGCGTCCTCGCGAGCGCGCTTCTGCAGAAAACTGTGTTGGCCGTGTCCCTCGGACACAGCCAATCACAGATCGTGCTGAATGGCCAATCACAGCGGCCATTCAGCATTCGATCTAGCCGCCCAATGAGAGATGATCTCGAATGTAAACAAATGAGATCATCTCTCATCGCCGGCTTTCTCTCCTTACACACAGACCGCGTGTGAGGAGAGAAAGACAGTTTCACATCGATCGTTTACTACAGTAAAAAAAAAAAAAAAAAAGTGAGTGACACAAACACTACCCAGTCCCTGCCAGTGCCACCTTCCAGTGCCACCTTCCAGTGCCACCTTCCAGTGCCATCAGCCAGTGCCACCAGCCAGTGCATTTTCATCAGAGCCACCTGCCCCTGCCATCAGTGCCACCTGCCCCTGCCATCAGTGCCACCTGCCCCTGCCATCAGTGCCACCTGCCCCTGCCATCAGTGCCACCTGCCCCTGCCATCAGTGCCACCTGCCAGTGCCGCCTGCTCGTGCCATCTGCCCGTGCCACCTGCCCGTGCAATCTGCCAAAAGTGCAATCTGCCAAAAGTGCAATCTGCCATCAGTGCCACCTGCCAGTGCCACCTGCCCGTGCCACCTGCCCGTGCCACCTGCCCGTGCCATCAGTGCCATCAGCGCCACCTGCCATCAGTGCCACCTGCCGCCACCTGCCGCCAGTGCCACCTGCCCGTGCCACCTGCCCGTGCCATCTGCCCGTGCCATCAGTGCCATCAGTGCCATCAGTGCCACCTGCCATCAGTGCCACCTGCCATCAGTGCTACCTGCCATCAGTGCCATCTGCCCGTGCCATCTGCCAGTCCCATTTGCCGTCAGTGCCACCTGTCAGTGTCATCAGTGCCACGTGCCATCTTTTGTCATTGCCAACGATGGCTAAAAGATCTTTTTCACTTACGGAGGCATACGAAATTATTGCGGCCGACGAGAGCAACGGGGAGCTCTGCGATTCGGATTCCTCCGCAAGGTCAGACGCCGGATCTGATGTTGAATATGAGCCGATAGTTAGCAGTGAAGAGGAAGAGGAGAAAGAGGAGGAAGAGGAGGAAGAGGAGGAAGAGGAGGAAGAGGAGGAAGAAGAGGAGGAAGAGGAAGAAGAGGAAGAAGAGGAGGAAGAGGAAGAAGAAGAGGAAGAAGAGGAGGAAGAGGGTCCGCCCGCCAGACGAAGGCGTATTGCTAAGGAGGCAGTGCCATCCACCAGCCCTGCTGTGCCATCCACCAGCACTGCTGTGCCATCCACCAGCACTGCTGTGCCATCCACCAGCACTGCTGTGCCATCCACCAGCACCGCTGTGCCATCCACCAGCACCGCTGTGCCATCCACCAGAACCGCAACACCTCGTCAAGCAAGGTCACGTACCAGTAGGTCCCATGCCAGCCTTCCCTATTCCCTTCAGTACCCCTTGTGGCTTCCTCCTAATTCAGGAGAAGCCAACATTCCCCCTTTCACTGCCCAGCCAGGAGTCCAAGTGGACACAGAAAATTTTGCCCCAATAGATTTTTTCAATTTAATTTTTACTGAGGACTTGCTTTCCTCAATTGTTTCCCAGTCCAATCTCTATGCCCAACAATTTATTTCCAGTCACCCCACATCCTATTATGCTCGTCCCTTCCAATGGAGACCCCTTACAGTGGAAGAGTTTAAAATTTTTTTGGGCCTCGTATTCTGTATGGGACTAAACCACAAAAACGAAGTACGTTCATATTGGTCAAAACGCCCCATATACCACATGCCCGTCTTTTCCTCAAAAATGCCCAGGTCCAGATATCAAATGATCATGCGATTCCTACACTATAGTGACAATACCCAGTGCCCTCCCCGAGATGACCCAAATTTTGACAAACTTTATAAGATTCGGCCACTACTAGATTATTTTTCCCAAATTTTCCCCCAGTTGTTTACCCCGGACCAAAACATCTGTGTTGACGAGTCCCTTGTAAAATTTTCTGGCAGGCTCGGCATAAAGCAATTTATGCCCTCCAAAAGGGCCCGCTATGGAGTGAAGCTCTACAAATTATGTGACCGTGCCACCGGATATACCTATGCCTTCAACATATATGAAGGAAAGGACAGCCAGCTACACCCCCCTAATTGCCCAGACTACATAGGAACCAGCGGGAAAATTGTTTGGCAACTCCTAAACCCGCTCATGGAGAAAGGCTACCACTTGTATGTGGACAATTTCTACACAAGTTTGCCCCTTTTCCGAAACCTGTATAGAAAGAAGACACCCGCATGCGGCACCGTACGGTCGAACCGGAAGGGCTTTCCTCAAAGCCTCGTCACCAAGAAGCTAAGAAAAGGGGAGACGGCGAGTGCACGCAATGAGGAAGTTCTGGCCGTGAAATGGAGGGACAAAAGGGATGTGTACGTGCTTTCTACCATCCACAACAATACATGCGTTACCATCAGAAGGAGGAATGGGCAAATCCAGAAACCAAAATGCATTCAAGATTACAATAAGTTCATGGGGGGTGTCGATTTCAATGATCAAATGATCGAGCCCTACCTTTCCACAAGACGATCATACCAGTGGTATAAAAAAGTTTCAATTTACTTATTCAATTTGGCCATATACAACACCTACGTATTATATCGAAAATCCACTCCAAGACCCAAATCCTACCTTTACTTCCAGGAGGAAATCACCACTGCCCTTTTATACACCAGCAACCCACCAGCAACCATTCGATCCGATGTGGTAAGCCGACTCTACGAGCGCCACTTCCCAGATAAAATCCCTCCCGGACCAACAGGCCGAAATTCCCCAAAAAAATGCCGGGTGTGCTCCAAAGATGGAGTGAGAAGAGACACCCGTTTTCATTGTGCCCAATGCCCTTCCCAACCAGGCCTCTGCATAGGCGGCTGTTTCCGCCGTTATCATTCCTTACTAAATTATTAGTCACTTCCTGCCATTTACCTTTACACCCCTTATGCCTCTGCTTGCTCTGTATTTGACCCTGGCTTGTTATTTGACCACGATTCTGCCTACCGATTTTGTTTATACCTCTGCCTGATATGGAACTGACCCTGGACTGTTATTTGACCACGCTTATGCCTACCGATTCTGTTTATACCTCTGCCTGATATGGAACCGACCCTGGACTGTTATTTGACCACGCTTATGCCTACCGATTCTGTTTATACCTCTGCCTGATCTGGAACTGACCCTGGACCGTTTGACCATTCTTTTTGCCTGCCTCTTGGACTGATCTTTTACCCTGCCAGTGGACTAGTGGGATTCAAAGCACAGGGGTCTCACATGTGAGGGGCTCCAGAATTGTTTTTCTGGATGAAGAAAACTATTGTTTTTGTTTTCTCATTCTAGATTAGGGTCTGGTTGCCCGGAGGCTTCAAAGAGATTTGGGTGGGAGAAGCCTCTACCCCTGTCCCCATTCTGTCCTGAACGAGGCCCTACTTCTGCCTGCTGCCTGTAGGACCTATGCCATCATGCCTGTTGCCTGGACAATTGCATTTTCTTTTGCTGACCAAGTCCCTGCCTGCTGCCTGGACCAGTGCTATCGTCCCGTGGACAACTGCGCTACTAAAACCACAGGTACATTTTTTGTTTACCCTTTGCTTAGCATAATGTATTTTGGGGTGTAATTCTTGTCATGTGTATGCTATGTGTCCCTAGAACACCGGTTGGTCTTCCTTGCATGTTGGGCCTCTGTATGTGGTCAGGCTGTGAAAAAGTCCCACACATGTGGTATCGCCATACTCAGGAGGAGCAGCAGAATGTATTTTGGGGTGTAATTTTTGCTATGTACAGGCTATGTGTTGGCAATATCTTATAAATGGACAACTTTGCATAAAAAAATTGCGTTTTCATTTTTTTTCCACATTTTCCAAAAACGTTTGGAAAAAAATGAATCGTTCAAAAGACTCATTATGCCTCATAGATTATACGTTGGGGTGTTAGCTTTCCAAAATGGGGTCACTTTGTGGGCATTTCCATTGTCCAGGTGCTCCAGGGCCTTCAAAAGTGTAATAGGTAGTCAACATGTTAGATGTGTAATTTATGCTCCTAGAACACCTGATGGTGCTCCCTGCATATTGGGGCTCTGTATGTGGTCAGGCTGTGAAAAAGTCCCACACATGTGGTATCGCCATACTCAGGAGGAGTAGCAGAATGTATTTTGGGGTGTAATTTTTGCTATGTATAGGCTATGTGTTGGCAATATCTTATAAATGGACAACTTTGCATAAAAAAATGCGTTTTCATTTTTTTCCCACATTTTCCAAAAACGTTTGGAAAAAAATGAATCGTTCAAAAGACTCATTATGCCTCATAGATTATACGTTGGGGTGTTAGCTTTCCAAAATGGGGTCACTTTGTGGGCATTTCCATTGTCCAGGTGCTCCAGGGCCTTCAAAAGTGTAATAGGTAGTCAACATGTTAGATGTGTAATTTATGCTCCTAGAACACCTGATGGTGCTCCCTGCATATTGGGGCTCTGTATGTGGTCAGGCTGTGAAAAAGTCCCACACATGTGGTATCGCCATACTCAGGAGGAGTAGCAGAATGTATTTTTGGGTGTCATTTGTGGTATACACATGCCATGTGAGAGAAATAACCTATTACAATGACAATTTTGTGAGGGGGAAAAAAAAAATAAAAAAAATATTAATTTTGCAAAGAATTGTGGGAAAAAATTACAACATCAAAAACCTCATCATGCATCTTACTAAATACCTTGGAATGTCTACTTTCTAAAAAGGGGTCATTTGGGGGGTATTTGTACTTTCCTGGCGTGTTCAGGGCCCCAAGAAATGAGATAGGCACCGGTACAACAGGTGTGATATTTGTTTTATGATTTGCACCATAGCTTGTAGACTCTCTAACTTTCACAAAGAGCAAATAATATCCACTAATTTGGGTTATTTTTACCAAAGACATGTAGCAGTATAAATTGTGGCCAAAATTTATGAAGAAAAATTAATATTTTGCTAAATTTTATCGCATAAACTAAGAAAAATTCATTTTTTTTCAAAATTTTCCGCCTTTTTTCATTTATAGCGCAAAAAATAAAAAGTCCAGAGGTGATCAAATACCACCAAAAGAAAGCTCTGTTTGTATGAAAAAAAGGACAAAAAATTCATTTGGATACAATGTTGTATGACTGAGTAATTAACATTCAAAGTGTGAGAGTGCTGAAAGCTGAAAATTGCTCCGGGAACGAAGGTGGTTTAAGTGCCCAGTAAGCAAGTGGTTAAAAAAAGTGCAGGAACCTTTTCTTTAAAATCAGTGCAGCATCGCAAAGTTACAGTCGCATCGATTTAAACAGTTCCAATGCAGACAATAGGGTGCAATTTGTCATGCGATTTGGAACTGTCAAATCGCATGACAAGACTCACTGGTGTGAACGGAGGCTTACCCACTTGCCATCCACAGTTTATAAACCGCCTGAAACTCAAGTGGTTAAAACAAGCTCATGGTACAAGGCTCACAATTGCTGCCATTTTCCTTTCAGCCAGCATCCAGCTATTTTATAAAAGTGATATGGGTGACTGTAGAGCCGCCTGGTCACTTTTACACTACCAAGAAGGTTCTGCCCTGCATAATCCATGCTTAAGTTATTTTCATTATAATTATAAAATGAAGCATAAATATCTTGACAGAGGAATAAGTGCTTGGATAAAAGATGCTGATCCCTACTTTTTTCTTCAGTCTTTTCAGGTGAGGTGTCCATGGTACATTGCTCAGTCTCTTCTTCAGGTTCAGACTTAACTTCAGATTTTTTAACAGCTGTTAAAATAAAAAAACATTTTTAGAATTACCTTAACTGTTTAAGACTTGGTAATCTAAGACGCATTCTGCTACAAAACCATATAAAGCCCAATTGTTTTAGACAGAACAGAGAAAGGTTAACATTTTGTCAAGCTTTGAATCCAACCATTCCCTCTTCTGTTGACAAGGTGTCAGTGGGAAAAGAAGTTAGAGAATTCTCTTCGATAGCAAAATAAAAAGAAATAAAACTATTTTTCCCATTACCATAATTAAAATCTCCCAAGTGGATTCACAAAGAGCAATAAAAACTGGACATAGTTTAAACCCTTTACATGCCAAGCAAAATAGCTGACATTGGTGAAAAAAAAAAAAAAAAAAAAAAAAAAGTGTATGTAAACCCTGACAGTGAAATACTGTTACCTGCACCCTTCGAGCCCTTTCACACTGGCAGCACGGGGGCGTCGGCAGTAAAGCACTGCTAGTTTTAGTGGCACTTTACCATAGTTTTTGTGGCAGTTCAAAGGGCAGGGGCGCTTTAGGAGTGGTGTAGAAGCTGCTTGCAGGACTGACGTCCTGCCAGCGCAGTTCCCCAGTGTGAAAGCACTCTGGCCTTCACACTTGCAGATGAGGCTTTTTTTAGGCGCTATTTTAGTGCTCTGGATGATCCAGTGATTATAGAAACAACCATCTTTACTGAAATTCCAGGATGTAGACTGGGAGGTGAGAATTCTCTAAGGATCAGGGCCCCAGCACAGACCGTATGCCAGGGCTCGACAAATCCCGGTCGCCAGGGCGACTAGAAATAGCAATGGCAAGAGGTGGGCAAAAAAAAAAAAAAGCCGCGGCCTCGCCTAAAACATCCTGCCCGCAGCTCGCCGCGATCCTGGGATCGCTGCGGGCAGGATGTTTTAGGCGAGGCCGCGGCTTTGGCCTAGTCCGCAGAGCGCCTTTTCCCCAGGATCGCGGGGGACCCCACCTCCCCCGCCGCTCGATCGCGGGGGACCCGTGATGTCCGGTAATTGAGGCCGCGGCCTTGTGAAGTCCCCAGCTCTTCCTTGTGTGAGCTGGCGCCATCTGTTGGTGGCCGTTGGTATTACAAGTTAAGCATTACAATTTAAACAGCAATTGTAATGTCATTTTTCACTATTTTCACTGCCATCTTCTTCCCTCTAATTAGAACCCCCAAACATTATATATATTTTTTATCCTAACACCCTAGAGAATAAAATAGCGATTGTTGCAATACTTTGTCCCGCCGTATTTGCACAGCGGTCTTACAAGCGCACTTTTTTGGGAAAAAAATTACACTTTTTTTTAATTAAAAAAATAAGACAACAGTAAAGTTATCCCCATTTTTTTTAATATTATGAAAGATAATGTTACGCCGAGTAAATTCAAACCCAATATGTCACGCTTCAAAATAGCGTCCGCTCGTGGAATGCCGACAAACGTTTACCCTTTAAAATCTTCATAGGCGACGTTTAAAAAAAAATCTACAGGTTGCATGTTTTGAGTTACAGAGGAGGTCTAGAGCTAGAATTATTGCTCTCGCTCTACCAATCGCAGCGATACCTCACGTGTGGTTTGAACACCGTTTACATATGGAGGGCGCTGCTCACGTATGTGTTCGCTTCTGCGCGCAAGCTCGTCGGGACGGGTGCGTTTTCTGGCTCCTAACTTTTTTAGCTGGCTCCTAGATTCCAAGCAAATTTGTCAAACCCTACCGTATGCCCATGTCTCTTCTCTAGCCCAACATGTGATAACAGGATCTTTTGGTAGGTGAGAAGGAAGGATGTCAATAACGACAGAGCTGCAAGACTGATCACCAGACCAGGGAATACTTGGTCTTCAGAAGCAGACAAACTGGTTTACTCATAAAATTGGCAATCTTTTCCGTTAACAGTTTAGTGCTGAGACTGGACAAAAGGGGCTGCCTTGAAAAGTGTTACCCACTGTTCCTCAACACCCAAGCAAACGCTGGCTGGTGGGCAACCTCTTGACTAAAGGACAAAGAATATGAGATCAAATAAACCAGAGATTTTTCTGTGAAAAAATCTCACTGGCCTAAACTGCCTAAAGGTGACAAGATGATTACAGCGCCCATTTCTGAGCATTCGGGATTCAATCAAATCATTGAAACATCTAGGTAAATAGGAGATGCATTGTCCATTAGAGCTTTTGCTATCTACTTCCTCCATAGGAGATAATCTAATTATTCCATAATAGGAATGCCAAGAGCATGCACTAGGGCTAGCATGGGGCTGGCACCCTGGTTTGCACCTTAACACCCTGGTGTGGGTTTAAACTGACCAAAGAAGTCAGAAAAGTCTGTCTCTTGTGGTATTTAATGAATTTGTATAAATAGGCAATCTGTTTGGCTAGGAGTGCTCCTCCCCCATTTTTTGGGGAGACATGTGGAAGGATAAGAATGTATTAAGTATGAAATACAATGTACAGATTGGTCATGCTCTGCTAAAGAGGGTCCATCCCTTAAAACACTTTAGCTTGCGAGTCAGTCGTGGCGATTCTCGTCCCTATGAGGGCTAAGTAAGTCTGGTCTTACTGCTTGTTAAGCAATTGGCTGTTGTGTATGACCTGCAAAATGAAGATACACATACTTTAATTTTTATTAAAAATGTCACCTGGTAATGCACTAGGTCTCTGCATCTTTGTTTTTTGGTCCGCCGTCAACTTAACCTTTAATACATGGAAAGCTCATCTTAATTTTCAGAGTGCTCTCTCCATGCGTTTTTGATCAGACCAATTGTTTTTATTGTGTAACCCCGTCTTTGCAATTGTGCGAAGTAGGGGCTAAGAATATAAATATCATGTATTTAATTTTTTTAATTACATGCTATGGAAGGAAGGCTGCAAGGGCCAAAACACGTTGGCATTTAGTACTGCAGCCATACTCTGTAGATGAAGATTAATAAGAGCACAGTTAATCTGAATGTGCAGAGGAAAGGTCTTTTTAGATATTGGCAGCTGTTTAGTGCCCATAGGAGCTTGCTTTGACAAAAGAAATTCCTGTTCTGTTAAGGCTAGTATGCAATGCATCAATAAGTGACCCAATAGTCAAAACCATTTGTCATGAGGCCTTATTTTGTGTTTCATACAATGCAGGTGGGGAAAATTGCTCTGCAGGACTCTATTCTGCATCCACCTCACTCTCTTAATCTTCATTAAAGAAGCCTTAAAAGGTGGTCTCAGAAAGGCAGGAAGTTTTGCAAAGAAATCAGATATAGTTGCCGTAAAACCTGTCTTTGTCAGATAGGCTGTATGGGAGCTGTGCCAATATTGGACCTTGCTCTGGTACAGGTGAACAGCCATTAACCTGAGTGTTTTGCTGGTTTTCCTTGGTGTTGTCTATTGGACCCTCATTTCTCAGCCATGCCTCCTCTCTGGCATTACTAAATTAAGGGAATATGCTATAAAAGCAGAATAAGAGGGTATTTGTGGGTCTTGGGGGGGGGGGAACAACCTTAGTTAAACTTACCGGGAACGGTATTTCTACAAGTATTTCAGGACAGCACCTAAAGAGAGCACAGCTGCGCCCACTTCCCAGGAAACACTGCAGTCATTTCTTTAAAGCCTGGACACTTCCACCATGATCTCAGTCATTAGCAAGCACCTCCAGCCATGCAGAAATTATATAAGCAGTACATAGCAATAACACCATATTAACATTCATTAACAAGGGAGGGTCATCGGCGCTGTCCTGAAAGACTTGTAGAAACACTGTTCCCAGTAAGTCTAAGATTTTCTCTTCTCGTCTTTCAGGACAGATCCTGGAGATAAGTGAGGTACTTACTCTTAGGGTGGGACCACTGCCTGCAGGACCTTCCTGCCAAACGATTGCTTTGCCGCCGTCAGCAGGTCCATCCTATTGTGATGAGTGAAGGTGAAGTAACTGGTCCATGTGGCCGCCTTGCAGATTAGCCCTGGTGAAGCCCCAGCTCGCTCTGCCCAGGACGTTGCTACAGCCCGCGTTGAATGGGCCACTACCCCTGCGGGGAGGTTCTACTTCCGCAGCCCTATAAGCTTTGTGGTGCTTTTAGAAGCTCTGTAACCCTTACAAGACCCAGAAAATAAAACAAATAGAAATTTGACTTTCTAAACTCTGTTACCTCCAGATGGAGTAAACTGCATCTTTTAAGGCCCAGACTAGAAAACTCTTTAGGGCATGATGGAAATGGACAGAATGTTGGTAGAATTATCTCGAGATCTGTGAAAGACTGAAGCAACCTTCGGCAAAACCCTTAGGTCTGTTTTCAGTACTACCCGGTCTGGGGGAAAAAAAAAAAAACTGTCAAAAAAAGGCTCAATGATCAATAATAATGCCTGTAGTTCGCTGACCCTTCTAGCTGAGGTGACTGCCATCAGCAATGTTGTGGCTTCTTCTGGTGGTCTGAAAGGTCTTTCAGTCATACCCTGCAAAAATACTCAAATCCTATTTGGGGGGAAAACTTAAATGGAACTGGCCTAGCCTTAGCTAGTACCTTTAAAAAAAAAAAAAAAAAAAACACACACACACACCACGATGATCAAAAGGGTCTAGAGATAACCTTCTCTCTAGAAAAACGGATAGTGCAGCTACCAGAACTTTTTAGGTACTGGTTGCCAAACCCTTCTCCATCCCGTCATGGAGAAATTCAAGAACAAAAATATCCTTCTGTGGAGAGCAACTCCGACACACCAGGTGTTAAAGCACTTCCACGTTTTAAAATAAATTGCCCTTGTGACCTTTTTCCTGCTATTTAGTAGGGTACAAACTAAACACTTCTCCTCAGGATTTGCTCCTCAGAATCCAGGCTGCCAGCCCGAGATGACCTACATCGAGATGCAGAAGGGGACCCAGAGTCAGTAGGTCCCTCTGTACAGGAAGCAACCAGTGGGGCTCTACCGTTAGTTTTAATAGGATTAAAAACCAAGCTCTCAAATCAATACGGAGCTACTAGAATCAGCATCGTATTCTCTCCCTGTAGTTTTCTGAGCACTAAAGGAATCATCTGCACAGGGGGAAAGGCGTAACACAAGCGGAAGGTCAGGTATTGAGCTAGTGCGTCCAGGACGGCTGCTTGGTCCTGCCTGTTCAGGGAAAAGTAGACTGGTACTTTTGCACATGCTTGGGATGCAAACAGGTCTACCTGGGGAAAACCCTATCTGCCTACTATCCTCTGAAAACTCTCCGTACTTAGACTCCATTCTGATTCTAGCACCCTTCTTCTGCTTAAAAAATCTGCCATCTTGTTTAGGCTACCCTTCAGGTGTATTGCTGTATACCAAGTTGTCTTCCGTCCAATTCGGAATCTGTAAGGCCAAGGTTAGAAGACACCTGCTTCTTGTGCCTCCTTGCTTTGAGATGTATGCCACCGCTGTGGCGTTGTCGTACAACACATCTATGTGTCAGTCCCCGATTATCTCTTTGAAGGCCCACAGCCCCAGTACAATGGCTCTTAGGGGTGATCCTGATCCGTTTCTTCAAAAGACTCTCCTTAGGCCCAGTTCTGTAGAATCGCCTGCTGTAGGTCTCTCAAATGGAGGCGGGCCCACTGAACAGCTGGGATTAAGCCTGCATGGACATAGCTGCCCGAACTGCAACAGATACATTTGTTTGTACTTTCTTTACTGCAGCCTGCACCTTTATCATTTTTTCCTCTGGGAGGAAAATCCTTTTCTATACCGAGTTGATGGTATACCCCAGTAAAATGATCATCCGAGAGAGAATGAGGTTTTTATGTATCCTTGCTCAGAATCCAACCCAAATTTTCTAAATGGCTCTGTGCCCTTCTCAAATCCTTGTTAAGCAGGTCCTTTGAGCTGACAAATAAAAAGGAGGTCGTCCAGATAAAAAGGTACCACTGAGACCTCCTACAGCCTGAGCGGTGCCAACGCTACTGTCATAATCTTCATGAAGACAACTGGGGAAGAGGAGAGACCGAATAGGAGGGCCCTGAATTGAAAATGTGACACTACCCCCAACCCCCCCCCCCTCCTCCGATCTCCAAACGCAGATACCTCTGCGACGTTGGAGCTATTGGTATGTGTAAATACACGTCTGAGATCTATAGAGACTAGACAACACCCCGGGGGAAGAAGTTTCCTCACTGAATATATTACAAAAAATTCTGCAACGGATGGACTTGTTCAAGATCTTTAAATTCAGTATTAACCTGAACTTTCAACAGCTTTTTTTTTTTTTTATAGTAAAAAAGATGTGAATAGCACCCTATTCCTTCCTCTTCCCTGGGCACTGGGATGATTACTCTCTGTTGGAGTTACTCCTGCAAAAGTGCCGTCATCGCCACAGATTTTGTTTGATCTTTGGGGGCCTGTGTCACATAGGACCGAGATGGTGGGTTTTCCTGAGAACTCCAGCACGTAGCCCTCCAAGATAATTTTGAGCACAAAAATGGGCTGGATGTCGCCCCCTCTCACTGTTGGAAAAAGGACTACAGCCTTCCTCCCACTGTCGTTTTTGTGGATTGGCTGGGGGACGAAATACCCCAGTCCTCCAACGTCCAGCAGTCTTATTTAAAAAATGTTGCCGCTGTGAGGACCAGCCGGAATCGAAAGCCGCCGCCACCACGCTGCCGGAAGTCCCGCCCCATCAGGCAGTGAAGTCACACGCCACTCGGGACCCGGAAGAGGATGCAGGCTGGAAGCCAGAGACACCGCTGCACTGCCTAGTGCAGCCCCACGCTACTGTATGTAGTAGAGATATTTACACAGTGGGATAACACACCAAGTGAAATAACACCCGATATGTAAATCAAGACAGGGTCATATTTACAGGAAAACCCTGCCTTATCTTACCCATGCATAAAAAGAAGGGAGGACGCACTGACCTTATGCCTTACCAAAAATAATTTTAGTAAAAAGCAATGTTCATACTCAAATAGTTATGTGGTATACAAGTGTAGCACTCACCCCCGAAGGAGCTGCGGGTTTAATTTGGGCCTGCACTCTACCAATAAACCACACTAACTTGGCTCAATTACCTTGGCACAGCTGTGATGCAATGCAATGCAATACAATACAATACAATACAATGTAAGGCAAATACAACGTAAGACGACAGCACAATTGATTTAAACATAAGCTATTTGAAAACAGTATACATAAACATAGGTTTATACCTGGGAGCTCCCCCTACTTTATTAGCTATGCGTGAGATCTCACTTAAAGTACTTAGTCTTGGATCAAGTAACTCCTTGTGATTTGTAATCCACAGTTTTGATGAGTCAAATTGAAGTGAAAATGCTCCTGGTGTAACTGCAACAACTATTTTAAAATTGCTTGAAACGTCAAATTAGATAGGCCTCAAGCCTTCTCAGTGTCAGTTTCTCTGCTCCTCTGTGGAACTATAAATCCCAGTGAGGCCTGTATATGAGTCTAACTGCATGTAAACTTAGCAAACTGTGGGTCGTGACCCGCTCACCCACTGGATCAGGAGCTCCGGGTAATAACTTTTATTCAGGGTCCTGTGACTGCAACTTGCTTCTCCGTCAGCTCCGCTGGATGGATCCGGTTCTCTGATGCTCGGATGAGTGTCTCTCAGTCTCTGCAATCCGGCCACTGTCCCTCGGGCACCCTCAGATCACTTGCCCTAACAACCGGGATTGTTTTCCCCTGTGTCTCCTCGTCTCCAAGGCAACCAAAATACTAAAACAAAACATCTCTCTGCATTACCAGTATTTGGTCACTAGATGGCTCCAAATACTTTAATAGAATGTCTATGGACATTGTTATGTTTAAGTATGCAAACACACATCAATATACAAGAATGTCAGCGCTACACAAGTATAATAATGCAACAGTAATATCGAGCAGTAAATCATAGGTCTACAGCTGGAACCGAATATGTTGCAGGAACCAGTTTTGAGGGAGGACCCTCTTCCTCAGAGCCAAAGTGATGAATGACTAGATTCTTTCAACTATATATATTTATTTTTATTTATTTATTTATTTATTTATTTATTTATTTGGTATGCACCAAAATTTCGGCCAATAAGTAAAAAATGTAAGACTGTCTTCGCCACTTTGCCGAAAGAGAAATCTTGCCGATAAGGGCACGGAAAATCGCGCATGCGCAGTAGTGGTCGGAGAATCAGTGGGTGACGTTACTCGTTGTGTTGGCATGCACATTCCTCGTGGTTAAGACGCCGGACTCGCGTAAGCACGTTCCCTGCGGTTGAGATGCTGGGGTTAGAAGCACCTTCACCGCGGATGCTCCTCGTGGTTGCGAGACACTGCTGGGACCCGACTTCATCCACCTGGATGGCTACCATAACTACTATTCGCGGGTGAGCATTGCCGCTTTTCCCTTACTTAAACTGACAAAATCCAACTAGTATTATAGTACTGAAATGATGATCTTTCTATAGCAAACAACATGTATTACTTGGCCTTTAACAAGCCAGCACTCTTGCCATGCAATACTTATTTAAAATGTCTGCACTGCAGTACATCCGACTTGTACCAAAAAGATTTTTATATATTGACCTGATTAAATTAGATTTCAAATGGAATGGATTGCATGCCATGTGTTTGAGTTTGAGCTATTCTGTAGTATACTAGTACTGTATTATATTTATTGCGTACTGTCATGTTTAAAAAACGAAAGCACTTGCTGTCATGTCACTGTAGTATAACTTCTACTACACTGACAAAGTGACAAATTCAGTGAAAACAAGCTCATGAATTTTTTTAAACAGAATTGATCAAACAAATAGCATGCAATACAAAACATTCCATTTAAATTTTTCAAATCAAATTTAATCAGTTCAATATAAAATCTTTTTGGTACAAGTCAGATGTACTAGTATAAAAATGGGGGAAACTAATGCGCAAAACCAACCTAACAAGGGCACATAAACTAAACAATAAACTAAACAAATAACAATTAATGAGCAGCAGCCACGACTAATAGTGCTCACACACTGATCGCAGATTAAAAATGGGGGGGGGGGTGTAATGGCGCTTGCAAATATTAAAACTAAATAATACTAATAACAATTAACGATGATGAAAAAACGTGCGATCCAATACTGATTTCTTTAAATAGTAAATCCACCACTTCCTATTTGTCTAAATGTGTTCCACTCCAGATGTACTCAAAGAACCGCCCAACATCAATATTATTAATGTGGAGGGTGATAAGAGTGAATTAATAATAAAAAATTACCTATTCAGGTAAACAAATATGCCAATAAAAGCACAGTGTTGATGAAGTGAAACCAAATATAATAAACCTGAAAAATACAGATAATACTTGGCAAATAATTACTTCATAAACTATATAAAAATATATGATGATTAATTGTGAATAAGAAAAAATCCATAAAGTGATCATTCACTAAAAGTGCATTGTGCAATATTATGTGCAATAATGAATAATAATCAATACAGGTACAATCAAGAATATTTGTAGAAAAAAAATTATTTAAAAAGAATTGTTCAATAACATGCATGGGTGAATACAACCCAGTCCATAAAATGTCTGCAGTGCAGGTGTCCCATAAAATCCACCACGGGATAAAGCATAAAAAAAATGTCAAAAAATATATAATAAAGTGAAAAACAACAACGTGTCCAGTGCAGAATAAATCAAATCCAATATTTAAAAAGATATAGTGATCATGGATTTTAAAGTGCATAAGTGCTCCACTGAGGATCGAATTCCACAGCCTGCTTCAGTGCTTGATAATAGATGGGCACACGTGCTTGCAACCACCAGGTTATCCACAGTGTAGAGATTCAAATGAATGTTAACACCAGCCCCTTACCTTTAAGGGGCTTGTACAAAGCCTATAATAATGCTGGTACCAGCGTATCCCACAGCTATCCTGCTGTTCCAATTCCACATAAGAAGGCTCACACAGGTCCCAGCGATGGCACTCAAACAAAAAATATGGAAGCCTCCATAGTGTAATATCATTGACAACTTATTTTAAAAAAGAAAGGCAACACTTAGAAAACAAAGCTGTACCAACAGCATTTGCATAAGACAGAGTGTCTCCGCTCTGCGGCCGCGAGCAGATGACGTCACCAGCAACCCTCCTACTTCCTTGCTGGTGTATTCACCCATGCATGTTATTGAACATTTATTTTTAAAGATTTTTTTTCTACAAATATTCTTTATTGTACCTGTATTGATTATTATTCATTATTGCACAATGCACTTTTAGTGAATGATCACTTTATGGATTTTTTCTTATTCACAATTAATCATCATATTTTTATATAGTTTATGAAGTAATTTTTTGCCAAGTATTATCTGTATTTTTCAGGTTTATTATATTTGGTTTCACTTCATCAACACTGTGCTTTTATTGGCATATTTGTTTACCTGAATAGGTAATTTTTTATTATTAATTCACTCTTATCACCCTCCACATTATTAATATTGATGTTGGGCGGTTCTTTGAATACATCTGGAGTGGAACCCATTTAGACAAATAGGAAGTGGTGGATTTACTATTTAAAGAAATCAGTATTGGATCGCACTTTTTTTCATCATCATTAATTGTTATTAGTATCATTTTGTTTTAATATTATTTGAAAGCCCCATTACACCCCCCCATTTTTAAGTCAGATGTACTGCAGTGCAGACGTCACATAACTACCTTGCTTGACAAGAGTTTTATTTTTTTTAAAGCGGCCTGGGGTTTAGCTTTTAAAATTGATTTAGTCTTTTTTTCCCCCCTCACATTTCACTCCCACTATAGTTCATTATATGCTATTTTGCGCTACAAGCAAAGTGTACCATGTCTGCAGTGTGGAAATACTTTAAAGTTTCTGTTAAAGACCCCAAATTTGCAATCTGCAGTCTTTGCTCAGCAGAAATTTCAAGAGGGGGTACAGTGCCAAGGCATTTTTCAACAACGAAAGGTTTGATGCACCACCTGAAAACACGTCATCCAGTTCAGCATACAGAATACAAGAAAACAGTACCACTTCAAAACAGTGCCTCAGGGTATAAGACCATCTGTGGCCACAGTCTTTGAAAGGGTTAAAAATTTTGCAAATGACAGTCCCAAAGCTTGTACCATTACAGATACAATTATGGAATTTATTGCATTAGACGACCAGCCATTCTCTGTTGTGGAGGACGTTGGATTCCGTAGGCTCATGCAACATATTGAGCCGCGTTACTCACTACCAAGCAGATGCTACTTTGCAGATACCCATCTACCTGAATTGTTTTGCAGCGTTCGAAAACACGATCATGAGCTCAGGACTACCGACCTTATAGCAATCAGTTTTACTACTGACACTGGAGATCAGACATCAGTCCAACATGCACGCGAGTTTGTTGGATCACATACTGCAGCAGCAATATCTGACGCTTTAAAAACCATGCTTGTCACATTGAGAAGTCTTGCGTGCATTTGATTGTCCGAGATAATGAGCGGAACACGGCAATGGAGGACAGTAAACTTAAAAGCATACCATGTATGGCACACACGCTGCAATTGGCTGTGAATGAAGGATTGCCGCGTCAGCGCACCATATCCGATATCGTATCAAAAGGAAGAAAAATTGTGGGTCACATTAAGCAATCTCCGCTTGCTTATTCCAGATTACAAGCTTTGCAGATACAGTTTGGAATGCCACCTAAACGACTGCAGCAAGATGTAGCCACTCAGGTGCCAAAAGGAATGGACCATGACCCTGGAACTGTACAGCACCCTGCAGTTAAGTACATCTGTTGCACCACATGCTACGGTGGTTAGTACCAACCACAGGATCCAATGCCCCAACAAACTTTACAAGCCGGCCCTGCTAATATAGGGTCCAGATACAGTATGATTTCCAAGATGCCCTTCTATCATCCAAATACGCTAGCAAAAAATTGAGTCCTACAAAGTGAGTGGGGTTATATAGTGGAGGGCCTTCCCAACGAAGCTTTAGCTAGTGTCAGGTCACTTAAAGGAAGCAGCATATAACCTATTATTTATGACTATATGTGCTGTAATGTACAATTAAGTGTTTTGGGTCGGATTAATGTCTTGCTTGTAGCGACAGATGGAGCATTTTACAGGTACACTGATGTTATTCATTCAATACTTCCATTTGGTCATAATAAGCAACTGCTAAAAAACAATCTAATAGACTATGGTGTAGAAGAATATTATTAATTTTCTTCAGAATAGAAAATATTTAAATATAACCTCAGGTGTGAGCATCTACAAAACTGACCAAACCAATCAGCATAACTTACTGGGTCAGCTGGAATGCTTTCAAACCCAAAAATCATTCCAATATAAGCAGCAGTGCTTAATGCATGAAAGCCTCTAATCACGTTGGACTCGAGTAATATATGAAAAAATAGAATTACCTGTAATAAAGATTACAAATTAAGCTAAGATGTCCATATAATGTCCTACTAGATGTGAGCTATATCCTACACAGTTTTTCCCACATAACCAATATTCTTGCAGCATAACAAATCTGAACAAAGCTTTTTCCCTTCAGCTTACACATTTCTTTTGTATTTTCAGGTAATGTGTCCATGGTACATTGTTCCGTCTCTTCACCCGATTTAATAGGAGACTTTCCTGTAAAAATTAAAAAATACATCACAAATACGTTTTTTTCAATTTAACAGTATAGGAGAACACGAGAGGATCAAGAAAAGCAAAAGCAAACAAAATAAAAAACTTGGCTTGAACATTTTGGAAAAACAAGAACCCTGTACCACAAGGCTGCCTGGCTTTCTCTGTACTTGAGACACTGACTTGGGGCAAGCAAGCTGAAGTAAAACTGGCTGATCTGAATACTTGTCAAATGTACGTATTTGGGTCATCATGGCAACCAACCAGTTTGCGACGACAGCCCGGAAATATTTTCAGTACAGATTTAATTTAAAGGAAAGGAGGTCCAGAGAAAAATGTGAGATGCCACTGTCAACTTGTTCGTCAAAAGGTGCATACTCCGGGGCTACCACCCTTCTACATGGTTTACCATTTAGCAAGTAATTAACCCAGGTTACCCTTCTGTTGCTGCCATATCCAATGAGGATTTCACCCATATTGCTTAACTATGTATATGCAATATACTGTATGGACTTCCCGTGTTTATAAAGAACTAAAAAATACCTTAGAACAAATGTGTGGTGGGTCATATTAACTTTCCCAAATAAGTGGAAAGGCACTTCCATAATGCCTTGTTTATGACTAGAGTTGAATGAAAAAACTAGGGTTGTCCCGATACCACTTTTTTAGGACCGAGTACAAGTACCGATACTTTTTTTCAAGTAGTCGCCGATACCGAATACCGATACTTTTTTTAAATGTGTCCCCAAATGCAGCCATGTCCCCCACATATGCAGCCATGTCCCCCCCAGCCATGTCCCTCACATATGCAGCCATGTCCCTCACATATGCAGCCAAGTCCCTCACATATGCAGCCAAGTCCCTCACATATGCAGCCAAGTCCCTCACATATGCAGCCATGTCCCTCACATATGCAGCCATGTCCCTCACATATGCAGCCATGTCCCTCACATATGCAGCCATGTCCCTCTAGCCATGTCCCTCACATATGCAGCCATGTCCCTCTAGCCATGTCCCTCACATATGCAGCCATGTCCCTCTAGCCATGTCCCTCACATATGCAGCCATGTCCCTCTAGCCATGTCCCTCACATATGCAGCCATGTCCCTCTAGCCATGTCCCTCACATATGCAGCCATGTCCCGAGTCCAGCCATGTCCCGAGTCCAGCCATGTCCCCCATACCTTTGCCGCCGCCGCATGGAGAAGATCACAGCATTCATTTGAATAGCTGTGATGTTCCCGCACGGCGTTTAACCCATGCGGCGGTGCGGTGCGATGCGGCGGCGGCAGCGGCGGGGGGAAAGTATTCTATTTAGGTATCGGGGGTATTTGCACGAGTTCGAGTACTCCCGCAAATACTCGGTATCGGTCCCGATACCGATACTGGTATCGGTATCTGGACAACCCTAGAAAAAACCATCTCACCAATCAACGGTTCTAAAACCTCAACAAGGGGCTACATTTTTGGCACAAAGCAGATCCAAAGAAAAAAGAAAAAAATGAAGCAATGGCTTGCAAAGACACAGGTTTATTAATTAAGAAAGGCTAAGTGCTCCTGAAACACAGCCTTGACATTTTTAGATTTTGTTTGTTTTTTAAACACACAGGGATGATAAAATAGCTGACAGGCAAGGGTTTCGTTTGGACCCTTGAATTGAAATCCCATATTTAGAGAATAGCATTAGGTTCAAATGTGGTGTAGGATTACCATCATCTGCTTCTTTCTTTTGGCGCTTCGCAACTTCTTCTTTGGCATTTAATTGTTGATTTTGTTTATCGGGCTCTGTTGAGGCATTTTCTAATTTTCTTTTGGTTATCTGCTTGCGAGCTGTAGGCAAATAGAAAAAACAAATATCAAGTAGACACAGAGCTAGGATTTATGTAACCTGTGCTTTTGTATTCCAGCATAGTTATTAAATGCAAAGTCATACCTGTTTTGCGTTTGGGAATATTGGAAGTTATAGAAACATCTGGTGAAGCAGAATTGGCTGATCTTTCACTGGAACCCCCACTTCTGACAGAGGTACCTTCCCCACCAGTGGAAACTGGTGGAGTAGCTGGCTGAAAAAAAAAAAAAAAATTATGAAAACATAACTACTGTATTTTTCGCTCCATAAGACGCACCTGACCATAAGACGCACCTTGGATTTAGAACAGGGGAAAAAATATTTATATATATATATATATATATATATATATATATATATATATAAAATACACTGCACCAAATGCTGCCGATTTGGAGCACAGGAGATGCCCACATCCCCAAATAATATACTATAGTTTGTAACTTACACAACCACATCACAACCAAAGCTGATGCCTAAAAATAGGTATCAAGTGTGCTTCCAGGCAGCAAACAAATATCGCCCTGTCACCAAATTCAGTCTATATACAATTCATAGGCAATATCACCATCTTGTAACAAATTCACTATGCAGTCTCTGTGAGCACAGCACTGCACGTGCAGTCTGATAAAGAAAGACCTGAGAATGACTAGATTACCTGTCGCCATGTATACACATCACATGGTCACTCCAGCAGATGACACGCTGGAGATGCCGGACTCTTGTATCCCCTGCTAGATCGGCGTCACCGACCGAAAAGGGATGAAAAATCGTCACTGCGTGTGCTCCAGTGACATGAACTCCAGCCAGCCTACAGGACCCCGAAGACATTGCGGGGAAAGAGGGGAGGTGCCCGATATTGTAACACGGCGCCGGCTGGTCAGTATTCGCTCCATAAGACGCACAGGCATTCCCTGCGTCTTATAGAGCGAAAAATACGGTAAATCATTCTACCTACATCTAAAAAGGAGCTTTGAATGCAAATGTGATATTTATACTAAAGAGTAAAAATTATCACACACACACACACACACACACACACTATTTATTTATATAGCTTTGTATAAAATGTATTAATACTTTTGATGCACGGACTGCTCCACTTGCACCTCCATCCTCCCATGTGTTTCACGACTAAGCTTTGACAGAGTGAAATACGTTAAAGGCTGAAAAAGCAGTTCATGCACCAGAAGGATTAATACATTTTTATACACAGCTTTTATAAAAATGGAGTGTCTTCTGATTGGAGGAGTGAGGGTCGCAAGTAACTGCAGCGGAGCAATATGCTACAGGTTAATGGGATTACTACAGGCTAATGGGATACAACACATCATTAATGGGATATGGAAGGTAAACCAAATATTTAAGTTTTGGATAGAGGAGGATGTTTTACAGTCCTGGTTAGCATTTTACAGCATTTGATCCTTAGGCCGTATTAAGAATCTGCCATAATATATTTTCCCTGCTACGGTCACTACTGCTAAAATGCAAAAAATGCTTCCATCCATCATGAGTCAAAGGTTACAATGAACCAATTAATTTGAGAGATGTTGACATTCTCACCTTGTACGAATACAATAAGAGGTTTCAGATATACCTGATCAGGATTTTAGTGTTAAAAAAAAGTTTAAAAACTGCTATTGAACTTTTAAAAACTAAAAATGGAGTCTTCACACTCGTTTAGCACTTTCCATATCGGCTTCCTCCCACTTCTGTTATAAAATAATGAAAAGGGATAAAAAATAAATAAAAAAAAAACCTGAGGAGTGCGCATGCGCGCAGCGCCGACATCAGACATGTTCTAAGAAGCTCCGCACACCTCCGGCCCTAAACAGCGTTTTAATCAGCAACCAGAGCGAGCGGATCGGTCTTTCTACCGCATTACCCCATGGAGAATGCAGCGGAGGACAGCTGGGAACAAGCACCACCAGCGTAAGCCCTCACAGAGCGCCCGGCAGACCAGATCCTCACAGGCCCAGAAGCCGTCCCCGCCAGGCAAGATGGCGCTGGGGAAGGGGGATTCGACGCGCGGCGGCTTCCAGGCCCAGCCTTCATCTCCCCGGACCGCCGAGGAACATAGCAGAGGGATTGAGGTGAGAGAGAGTCCCCAGCTGAATCCGGGATCCCCTTGGATGGCACAGCCGCCGATGGAGGTGGTAAATGACTTCCCCCCCTGCAGCCCTCCATGACTCAGATGGCGGTGAGAGACTCAGGTACTGGGAAGGGGGGCAGCATGCGCTCTGCGCCGACAGCCACAGCGTGGGGCCCTAGCTCTGTCTCGATCCAGGCTGAGGTGCACAGAGATCCCTTCTCCTCACAGTCCCCAGACCCGCTCCCCTCCCCACAAACTGGCTGCTCACAGCACTCTCCATCTTCCAGCTCCCCTGACAGAGCACTGCTATTCTCTACCTCCCCTGCCTCCTCCACTGATAGACAAATGGCGGAACTTGTTGAACTGACCTACAGCCAGACTAGCTCTGCGCTTTCTCAGGCCCCAGTGACTGCTGCTGCCCATTACTCTGGAGATACGGTATTGCTGGCTAGGTTTTCCGCCCTTTTACAGCAAGAATTGACGAAGGCTTGTACAATGATCACATCCGGAATGAAGGCTGATTTTCAAAATATTGGAGAGCGACTGGACAGTATTGAGACTAAAATGGATGGCACAGTTAAACGTGTGAATCAAAACTCTAGGATGATCACTTCCCTGCAAGACCAACTGGACCAGGCCAACGCAAAGATCGAAGATCTAGAGAATAGGTCCAGGCGCTACAATTTCCGCGTGCGCGGTCTCCCGGAGACGGTCCTTGACTTTGAGGAGGCTGTCAATGCTTTGATGACACAGCTGATACCGGACATTTCCCCTCATCAGTTGGAGTTAGATAGGGTCCATCGTGCCTTAACGGCTCCCAGGCCTGACGGTTTGCCACAAGATATTATCGTCAAGCCACATTACTATAGAATCAAGGAGAAGGTGATGGCGGCTAGGTCACAGGGAAACGTGCCCGTCATGGAACATTCGGTTCAGATATTTGCCGACATATCCCAATCGACGATTCAGAAGAGGAGGGCGTTGAAGCCTCTTTTGAGCCACCTAATTGATCACCGCATTAAATACCGCTGGTCGTTCCCGTTCAGACTCTCCTTCTCATACAAGGGGAAACCCCATTCCTTTTCTACCTTTCAGTCTGGAGAGGAGCTGCTTCGGGAATTGGGACTACTCTCGACGGATCCGAGGGTCCCCTCCAGCGCCTCTGAGATGAGGGATAGGCCAGTGTCCCCCCTCTGGTCCCAGCAAGGCCGCCCTAACAAGAGCAAGAAGTCCACCTTGAACACCTGAATGCCTGTGAATTTGCTTACCTTTTCTTACAGGTTGTGGTGGTTTGGCCCTCTGAACGGCGGCCGTGGTTTGGCTGGACAGTGATTGAGACCATCCTGAGATTACGTTCTATGCCTTAACCTTTATGTTTCTTATATATATTTTATGTTTTTGGTTCTTAGTTTATACCGTTTTTTTAGCTTTCCGGTAAGGTGACGGACCTGAATATGGCCTTTGGGCCTGAGTCCCTCCTTGCTCTCCTTTTGGACCTCTATTGACCGATTCAGCCCGCTCTTCTCATTTTGCGACTGAATTGGGCTGAGGTGGAAACGCGTGCCACTTGAAGTGAACTTGCCTCCTCCTAGCTGGTGGAGGCGACTTTACGTTAAGTGCTGGGAGTTGATTGCTCCCAGGGACACACCGGTGTGTTACAAAATATTCTGCAGCTGTTTATGCTGTAGAATCCCTTTTTCTGCTATTTCCTCTTTCGCTTTTCTTCTTTTTCCTTTTTTCCCCTCTTTTGAGGGGGGGGAAGAGGAGGGGAGAACGAGGTGATGATCACTGTTTGGATTTATTTGTACTTTTTTTTTTCTACCCTGACTACCTTTTCCTTTCTCCAAGCTTCTCTTTTCCGGGGGGCACTCCTACATCGAAACAAAGTATGGTGGGGGCTTCGGGGGACTTCTGGAGCTTGATTTCTGAGACTTCTAAACCGTGAGTACAGTAGACCGAACCATTATGACCCCTAGACATCCAGCAGGCTACACTATTTTGACTCACAATGTTCAGGGCCTTAATTCCCCTACCAAACGGTCTAAAGCATTTCAGCACTATTACAAAATGAGGGCGGACGTCCTACTTTTACAGGAGACACATTTTTCTAAGACCTCGGCCCCTAGATATTTACATTCGAGATACGACGTTTTTTCTATCTAATGGCCCCGATAAAAAACGTGGCGTCGCGATCTGTTTCGCCAAGAAGGTTCCCTTTACACCCTCAACTGTGATCAGAGACAAGGAAGGCCGCTATGTCATGGTGGTGGGGAAGGTTAACGATAGGGAGGTGACCTTTCTCTATTACGCCCCTAATGTAGGTCAATTGTCCTTTTTTCGCTCCATGTTGGACGTAATAATGCCTCACATAGCGGGTCATGTGGTGTTTGGGGGGGATAGCAATACCTCGTTAGATCGGATTCTCGACAAATCTAACCCTGGGAGGGATGTTTTGAAACACGTCCCTAGGCGGAGCAGCGCTATGGCACGTCTGCTCCACAGCTATGACCTGATAGACATTTGGAGGGACTTCCATCCTACCGCCAGGGATTTTACGTATTATTCCCATGTCCACAAAACGTACTCGCGCATAGATCACCTGTTTACACTTTCCCCTTTGCTTCCGTATGTCTCGTCGGCTAAAATATCTCCTATGGCGTGGTCAGATCACTCGTCTGTTCAAATAGTGTTGTCAGACCTCTGGTCTAAGTCAGACCCGTCGCCGTGGCGATTAAATGAGTCCCTATTGAATGACCCTGTCCTTGAAAAGGAGGTGGAGAGGGCTATCCAACTTTATTTCCGGGAGAATCTCTCCCCGGGGGTTTCTCCAGGAACACTCTGGGCTGCCCATAAGGTCACCATTCGGGGGGGTACTACTGCAATTGGCCTCTAGAGTGAAACGGGAACGGGAGCAGGCTATCCGACACAGGAGGATGAGCTTAATCGCCTTATGCGCGACCAAACAGCTAACCCACATATTGACTTTAGAAACCAGATTGATGAGGCCCGGACGGCCCTGAACTTGAGCCTGACCACTAAGGCCGAGAAAATTGACTCCTCGGCCATTTAGTCCTGGTCTCCCTAAGCTGCGGTTGAGATCTGGATTGACCACTCAAAATCCCCAGTCCATACTCCGAGAATTCTCCGCGTTCTACTCTAAATTATACACACCCCCAAGGACCTTCGATGCGGTTGAGGCGGAAGACTTTCTGCTAGACTTGCCCCTTCCCATGCTGTCCACAGACCATGTGGAGATAATGGAGGCGGAATTTACACCGGGTGAAATTGCAGCTGCCATTAAATCCCTAAATCCATCGAAATCGCCGGGCCCTGATGGCTTCACAGGCCATTATTATCGTAAGTACGCCGAGATATTGATCCCACATATTTGCGCCTTTTTTAATGACCTGAGAAGGGGCTCTCCCCTCCCGCCACACGAAAATAGGGCCTTTATACACGTCATTCCCAAACCTAATAAGGATCTCGGCGATTGTGCGAACTACCGCCCCATATCATTGATGAACGTCGATCTTAAATTGCCAACTAAGGTGCTAGCCACACGTATGAATGGGTTTTTATCTAAATACATCCACCCAGATCAGGTGGGTTTTGTGCCCCATAGGCAGGCCTCGGATCAGACCAGACGCGTCATAGACATAATATCGGCCCTGAATTCTGGTTGGGATGGGGGGAGGGAAGCGGGGTGCCTTGCTGTTGTCATTGGACTTGTGCAAGGCATTTGATTCCCTGTCTTGGGATCACCTTTTTTTCATACTTGGGCGGTATGGGTTTGGGTCAAATTTTTTGACGACGCTTCATTCGGTCTACGCAGCCCCTACTGCAAGTCTTTCGGTTAAAGGCTATCGATCCCCGGACATACACATAGGTAGAGGTACCCGACAGGGCTGCCCACTATCCCCCCTGCTGTTCATTATGGCTTTAGAACCTCTCGCTATTAAGATTAGAACACATCCGGACATCCTGGGGGTCAGCTGTGGGGGCCGAGAGCATAAATGCGCTATGTTCGCGGATGACATCCTCTTGCTCCTTTCTTCCCCAGTTGCCTCTATACCTCATTTGAATCTCGTCTTAGGAAAATTCGCAACATTTACGGGACGATCTGTGAATCAGTCTAAATCCCAGGCCCTCAATGTCTCCCTACCACCTCACATAGTTCGAGCCCTTCAACAGTCCTTCGCTTTTAACTGGCAGAAGGATGCCCTGCCTTACCTGGGCATCTTCCTGACCCCGACCCTCTCCACTCTTTATAAGAGGAATTACCCCCCCTGTTTCGTAGACTGCTGGATGATCTCCAGAGATGGTCTCGGAGTCCTCCGTCGTGGTTCGGTAGGCTGTATTCCATTAAAATGACTATTCTCCCCAAGGTATTGTACCTATTCAGGACCCTTCCGATTGCAATAGTGGGTGCGGATCTCAAGAGATTCCAGGCTAAACTGCTTGATTTTATATGGGCTCACGGGAGGCCCAGGGTGAACAGACGGACATTGTACACTCCTAAATTGGGGGGGGGTTTGGGTGTGCCGGATCTTCTCAGATACTTTCATGCAGCTCAATTGGCCCATCTGACCCGCTTCCATACAGCTCGACCCAGGCCGCTCTGGATGGAATTGGAGTCCTCCGTATGCGCGGACAGAGAGGTCTCCCACTTAATGTGGCTTAGGGGGAAGGACAGGCCGCCCATAATGTGTCCGTCTCTGTCGTTCTCTCTCAGCCTATGGGACCGCCTAACGGCCAAACATAAGTTCAAGTCCCCACATACACCTCTGGCACCACTGTTTCATAATCCTCTGTTTATCCCGGGTCTCCACCCCCAGGACTTTACCTGGTGGACCAATAAGGGTCTATTGAGAATAGCGGACTTTTGTGACCATAAAGGAGCTCTCTCAAGACCTGCCCTGCAGGAGAAATACAAACTCCCAAATACTGAGTTTTTCCGTTATACGCAAATTGCCCATTTTTTGTCATCACTGAATCGTGCTTCTGACGTTACTACTAGTACTCCCATGGAGCACCTCTGTACGACCTTTGACAAACATGCGGGACATATATCCCTGATTTATGGTCTTCTATCCTCTAGCTCCCAAAAGTTAGACTATATGCTGAAATGGGAACAGGATACGGGTGAGTCATTAGACCTTGCTGAGTGGGGTACATTGTCGCAAAGCGCCTCTAAAACTTATATTAACACCTCTTTGATAGAAGCAAATTACAAGGTATTGATGAGGTGGTACATGGTCCCGGCGCGAGTGGCAACCTTTGTCCCTGGGGCGTCCCCGCGGTGCTTCAGGGGTTGCGCTGCAGATGGTACTATGTACCACGTTTGGTGGCTATGTCCGAAGGTGAGACGGTTTTGGATCAGTACGTACAACTTTATATACTCACTGACTCAGGTCAATCTCCGTAAGTCGCCTCTGGATGCACTGTTGGGACGTCCGATCAAGGGAACATCGAAATGTACAAAAAAGCTAATAGCATACATATTTACAGCGGCTAGGATTTCAATAGCAAGGTCCTGGAGGTCCCCCACCGTTCCTTTCTACCTGCTGAAGGCTAAATTATCTTGGATAATGGTGAATGAGAGGCTATCTGCCATCCTGGCGGACAAGGTTGCAGTGTTTCACAGGATTTGGGACCCTTGGATTGACTATCTCACGACTACGTGAGATGTAGATTACTATTGGAGGATGACCCTTTGAGGCTGGAGTGCTCCCCCCATCTCTTCCTTCTTTCTTCCTTCCCTCTCCTGTCTTTTCTAGTCTTTTTCCCTTTGGTGCTTTTCTATTCCTTTTTAATTTTTTTTCTTATTATTTTATTGCTGATACATATTACTCTTATTTTACTGAGTAACGGGTCCTTGAGATCAGTTGGGCTGGGAGGCCCGGTAGTAGTTCTGATTAATCCCCCTTTTTTTTCTTATATATCCGTTGACAGTTTTGTGGGATAAATTTGGGTAACTCTCATACGCTGGTTATACTGTTGTATTATCATTGACTCGTACCTGTAACTTGAATTATACTGCATGGACAGATTATGTCTGTCCTTCTATTGTATTTTTACTTTGAAATTTAAATAAAAACATTGGAAACAAAAAAAACCTGAGGACGACACCTCCCACACCCCTTTTCCGAAGCCTTCTGGTATAGCTCATATCACTTATTCCAGGAAGCATCCCTGACAATCTTGGGCACGCTGTACATGTGCAGTGGTGCATCATCGGGGGCTGTATAGAAAATTACGGCGTAGGACCCCGCATGTTGCAAGGGTTCGTGGAACCCCACATACGGGGAGTGGGGAACAATACATTTTTGTTCATCCAATCTTTGCTCTACCTTTTCCTTAAATTCTCTCTACTAAACACCCTTTCTCTTTTTATGTTCAATATCCATTACACTACAGTGGTGTCTGATCATACACCAAAGGACAAGTATACATGCAGGATAAGGCTAAATTCACATGGGTGTTTAGCCATAGCGAGAATCCCAAAGGCAGTATAGCCAATTCCAAAACTCTGTGAGCGGAAGTAACAGCAACCAGAAATAAGCTTCTGAAGACTAAAACAAATATCCTGGAGGGGTTCAGAGTACTGCACTACACAAAGTGCCAAGTTGAGATCCACAGAGTTGACAGGATCCTGATCAGTGGAACAATGCTTGTGACACACACCAAAGAATGTAGAAATCAGTCCCCTGAAAAAAGAACAGCAAGGCTGAAATCTCCCTCTTTATCTAGGGCTGTCCTGGAATTTGATAAACTCGAGATTGGAGAAGAGAAAAAAATATAACCCCCCCGACAAGGAAAAAAACGTTGAGCAACATGCCAAAACATATTTCCAAGTTCAGCAGTAAATCACTCTTGAAGTCACCCTTCAAGCCTTCAGAAGGCTATGAATGACTAAAAAGCAAACCTCCCGTCTCACAAGACCCTGGCTGTAACAGCCATGCCATTATGCCTGCGACTATACAAAAAAAAAAAAGGGGGGGGGGCGGGGAATTAAACCAAGCAACATAAGGTCAAGTCAATCCATAAGAGTCATGGATTGTCTGCCAAGATGTTCCCAATGTCATAGGTACCCAATTATCCAGGATGAAAAGCAATGGAATTCCTTCCACTCTAGTTGTGTAAAGTAGACAAGCAAAACTACAAACTGAAGAAAGGCATAAAGGAGAGAGAACTGGACTCATGCCGAGCATAAACCACAAATGCTCAAGATCCCTGGTTTTGGAGACAAACCTGTCCAGCTGTGCATTGAACCTGGACACCAAAAGATCCACATCCCTGAGACTAAAGCCTCGGTACGATTGTTGGATGACTGAGCTTCTGATTTTTGTCAAAAGGGGCGTGTGGCAGGATCTGGTCTTGCATACCAACGGTACGCAAATTGTCGTTTGACAAACACGAATGTAGTGACGTACTATGAGTGTATAAAGAGGAAGTTCATTTCTCAAGCACCACCCTTTTGGCCCCTTCTGCCAATTTCACATTAGTAGAAGTTTGGTGAACGTTGATTCGAGATTTTTAGATCGTACAACACAAATGCCTTTTAAAATATGTTTGGCATAACTGCATGCAAAGCAGCTTTATTATTATCCCATTAACCAGTTCCCGACCCGCTCATGTACATATACGTCAGCAGAATGGCACTGACAGGCACATCAACGTACCTGTACGTCCTCTGCTTGACGGGGGTCGGGGGTCCGATCGGGACCCCCCCCCGGTACATGGCGCGGGTCGGTAATCTTCAGGAGCGATCCGGGATGCGGGGGCGGCAGTTCGTTTTTGTCCGCCCCCTCCGGATCACTCCCCAGCCAATCAGCTTCCTCCCCCGCCCTCCTCTGCCTGCATTGTAAACACAGGCAGAGGAGGAAGTGATGTCACCGCTCCTCCCGCCGGTATTTTCGTCCGGCGGAGGAGCGGAGACATCACACAGTGAGTACACAAGCACTACACTGACACACAGACACATAGGCTTACGATCCCCCCCCCCGGTCACCCCCCGATCGCCCCCACCAGCCCCCCCCTGTCACACCGTCACTAAATTGCAGTGATCATTTACTGATCACTGCATTTAGTTTCAGTGTGACAGGCAGTTAGTGTCAGGCAGTTAGTGTTAGGTCCAGGATAGCCCCCCCCCCCCCAATAAAGGTTTTAACCCCTTGATCACCCCCTAGTTAACCCTTTCACCCCCCTTTTTCCAGCGTCACTAAGCGATCGTTTTTCTGATCGCTGTATTAGTGTCGCTCGTGCCACTAGGTAGCTAGTTTTTTTTTGAGGTTCGCCGCCATGTTTTTATAGCGTTAGAAAATTTATGGGGGTACCTAACGCTATAAAAACATGGCGGCGAACCTCAAAAAAAACTAGCTACCTAGCGGCACGAGCGACACTAATACAGCGATCAGAAAAACGATCGCTTAGTGACGCTGGCAAAAGGGGGGTGAAAGGGTTAACTAGGGGGTGATCAAGGGGTTAAAACCTTTATTGGGGGGGGGGGGGTAGGGGGCTACACTGGACCTAACACTTTTAACCCCTTGATCACCCCCTAGTTAACCCTTTCACCCCCCTTTTGCCAGCGTCACTAAGCGATCGTTTTTCTGATCGCTGTACTAGTGTCGCTCGTGCCACTAGGTAGCTAGTTTTTTTTTAGGTTCGCCGCCATGTTTTTATAGCGTTAGAAAATTTATGGGGGTACCTAACGCTATAAAAACATGGCGGCGAACCTCAAAAAAAAAACTAGCTACCTAGTGGCACGAGCGACACTAATACAGCGATCAGAAAAACGATCGCTTAGTGACGCTGGCAAAAGGGGGGTGAAAGGGTTAACTAGGGGGTGATCAAGGGGTTAAAACCTTTATTGGGGGGGGGGGGGGGTAGGGGGCTACACTGGACCTAACACTTTTAACCCCTTGATCACCCCCTAGTTAACCCTTTCACCCCCCTTTTGCCAGCGTCACTAAGCGATCGTTTTTCTGATCGCTGTATTAGTGTCGCTCGTGCCGCTAGGTAGCTAGTTATTTTTTGAGGTTCGCCCGCCAGGTTTTTATAGCGTTAGGTACCCCCATACATTTTCTAATAAAGGTTTTAACCCCTGATTGCCCCTAGAGTTAACCCTTTCACCCCCCTTTTGCCAGCGTCACTAAGCGATCGTTTTTCTGATCGCTGTATTAGTGCCGCTGGTGCCGCTAGGTAGCTAGTTATTTTTTGAGGTTCGCCCTCCAGGTTTTTATAGCGTTAGGTACCCCCATACATTTTCTAATAAAGGTTTTAACCCCTGATTGCCCCTAGAGTTAACCCTTTCACCCCCTATTGCCAGCGTCACTAAGCGATCGTTTTTCTGATCGCTGTATTAGTGTCGCTGGTGCCGCTAGGTAGCTAGTTAGTGCCAGTAACGCTTACACCCACGCGCAAAACATACTCCCCCCATATGTGGAATTACACCCCAAAATACATTCTGCTGCTTCTCCTGAGTACGGGGCTACCACATGTGTGAGACTTTTTGGGAGCCTAGCCGCGTACGGGACCCCAAAAAACAATCACCGCCTTCAGGCTTTCTAAGGGTGTAAATTTTTGATTTCACTCCTCACTACCCATCACAGTTTCGAAGGCCATAAAATGCCAAAATAGCACAAAAAAACCCCAAATGACCCCATTTTGGAAAGTAGACACCCCAAGCTATTTTCTGAGAGGGATGTCGAGTCCATGGAATATTTTATATTTTGACACAAGTTGCGGGAATATGATAAACTGATTTTTTTTTGCACAAAGTTGTCACTAAATGATATATTTCTCACACATGCCATGGTTATATGTGGAATTGCACCCCAAAATACATTCTGCTGCTTCTCCTGAGTACAGGGATACCACATGTGTGGGACTTTTTGGGAGCGTAGCCACGTACGGGGCCCCGAAAACCAATCACCATCTTCAAGATTTCTAAGGGCATACATTTTTGATTTCACTCCTCACTACCTATCATAGTTTTGAAGGCCATAAAATGCCAAGATGGCACACAACCCCCCCAAATGACCCCATTTTGTAAAGAAGACACCCCAAGCTATTTGCTGAGAGGCATGTTAAGTCCATGGAATATTACATTTTTTTGCCCCAAGTGATTGAATATTGACCAAAAAAAAAAAAAAAAAAAAAAAAAAATTACAAAACGTTGTCACTAAATGATATATTTCTCACACATGCCATGGTTATATGTGGAATTGCACCCCAAAATACATTCTGCTGCTTCTCCTGAGTACGGAGATACCACATGTGTGGGACTTTTTGGGAGCTTAGCCGCGTACGGGACCCCGAAAACCAATCACCACCTTCAAGATTTGTGTGAGTGAAATCAAAAATTTATGTCCTTAGAAATCTTGAAGGTGGTGATTGGTTTTCGGTGTCCCGTACGCGGCTAAGCTCCCAAAAAGTCCCACACATGTGGTATCCCCGTACTCAGGAGAAGCAGCAGAATGTATTTTGGGGTGCAATACCACATATAACCATGGCATGTGTGAGAAATATATCATTTAGTGACAACGTTTTGTAATTTATTTTTTATTTATTTTTTTGGTCAATATTCAATCACTTGGGGCAAAAAAAAATTAAATATTCCATGGACTCAACATGCCTCTCAGCAAATAGCTTGGGGTGTCTTCTTTCCAAAATGGGGTCATTTGGGGGGGTTGTGTGCCATCTTGGCATTGTATGGCCTTCAAAACTATGATAGGTAGTGAGGAGTGAAATTAAAAATTTATGCCCTTAGAAATCTTGAAGGTGGTGATTGGTTTTCGGGGTCCCGTACGCGGCTAGGCTCCCAAAAAGTCCCACACATGTGGTATCCCTGTACTCAGGAGAAGCAGCAGAATGTATTTTGGGGTGCAATTCCACATATAACCATGGCATGTGTGAGAAATATATCATTTAGTGACAACTTTGTGCAAAAAAAAAATCAGTTTGTCATATTCCCGCAACTTGTGTCAAAATATAAAATATTCCATGGACTCGACATGCCTCTCAGCAAATAGCTTGGGGTGTCTACTTTCCAAAATGGGGTCATTTGGGGGGGTTTTGTGCTATTTTGGCATTTTATGGCCTTCGAAACTGTGATAGGTAGTGAGGAGTGAAATCAAAAATTTGCGCCCTTAGAAATGCTGAAGGCGGTGCTTGGTTTTCGGGGTCCCGTACGTGGCTAGGCTCCCAAAAAGTCCCACACATGTGGTATCCCCGTACTCAGAAGAAGCAGCAGAATGTATTTTGGGGTGCAATTCCACATATAACCATGGCATGTGTGAGCAATATATCATTTAGTGACAACTTTTTGTAATTTTTTTTTTATTTTTATTTTTTTGTCATTATTCAATCACTTGGGACAAAAAAAAAAAAATATTCAATGGACTCAACATGCCTCTCAGCAGTTTCCCTGGGGTGTCTACTTTCCAAAATGGGGTCATTTGGGGGGGGTTTTGTACTGCCT
Source organism: Rana temporaria (assembly GCF_905171775.1). Classification (NCBI taxonomy): domain Eukaryota; kingdom Metazoa; phylum Chordata; class Amphibia; order Anura; family Ranidae; genus Rana; species Rana temporaria. Next base: position 80,503,161 of record NC_053498.1, read on the forward strand.
TGCCATTTTAGCACCTCAAGAAATGAGATAGGCAGTCATAAAATAAAAGTTGTGTAAATTCCAGAAAATGTACCCTAGTTTGTAGACGCTATAATTTTTGCGAAAACCAATAAATATACGCTTATTGCGATTTTTTTTACAAAAGACATGTGGCCGAATACATTTTGGCCTAAATGTTTGACTAAAATTTAGTTTATTCGATATTTTTTACTTTTTGTTATAAGAAAAATCTTTTGTTTTCAAAATTTTCAGTCTTTTTCCGTTTATATCGCAAAAAATAAAAATCGCATAGGCAATCAAATACCATCAAAAGAAAGCTCTATTTGTGGGAAGAAAAGGACGCAAATTTTGTTTCGGTACAACATTGCATGACCGCGCAATTACCAGTTAAAGCAGCGCAGTGACAAATTGTAAAAACACCTTGGGTCTTTAGACAGCGTATTGGTCCGGGGCTTAAGTGGTTAAAGAAGATGAGAATTTTGACATTTCATCAATTGCCGTGTCACGAATGTCAATTCTAGATTAAGGGAAAAAAAAAAAAAAACACTGTAGTTTACAAGACCAACCTCTTCCCAGTCGTTCCTTGATTCCGAGTAGGCGTGTTTGTACTTTTGACATGGAGCCGGTGGTCACAAAAAATGTACTAGCCTGTCATCCAACATTTGTTGGCTGAAAATTGGAAAACAATTGTCTAAAAAAGGAGCGTACGAACGGTGAGAATTTCGGACAACAGCCTGTCAAATGACAATCCCCTTCCGATATTCAAGGTACACACAGAGGGCAACCGATCAGGAAACTGCAAGATAGCCCAGGGCACTAAGCAGTCAGATATTGATAGAAGTGTCAGAGAAAAATAAATAAAAATTAATGGTTTCAAAAAGGAAAAAAAAAAAACAACATCCATGGTCCTGAATAGAACCCCTGTGTCCTGTAATATATAAATAAGATAAAGGGAGTTACCCAAAGGGGTCTGCCCGGAGAGGGAAAATAAAAGCCTTGAGGAAAGTCTCAAATCGCTTATCCACAGGATCCCTAGAAGTAGAAAAGTCCACAACCAGAATGGTAATAGATTTATTAAGGAAAGAGATGCTGGGACTTCCTCTGGAAAAGCCAATTTTTGGAGACTTCTTCGTCCAAGAAGTATTGTTTGCACAAAGTGCTTAGGAGGAACAAACATTTTTTTGGATAATTCTAATCCTCATAGACATCATCCTTTATTAAAGGCATGAACGGGAAACAGAGGTTTTCTAGGGCCCATATTGGCTCTCAGGTACGGTAGAGTCTAGTTTAAAGACATCGGTGGTCCTCCTCTATGGGCACCAAAATTGTATATTTTTATTTTGTCGATTCCGTGGCAGAGGGACCTTCTTCTACAGAATAATAATTTGAGGAAGAATCTGCCCTGGTTATATCCCCATCCCCAATCGAGGCAGTTGGAAAATTCAGAGTGAGAGTTGAGATGAAGGCCAAGGGGCTTTTTTTTAATGGATTTTATTTAAAAAATGTCACCATCTCGGTTTTCAAAGAAGACATTAGGGAGGAGAATTCTTGTTTGCTCAAACAAGAAGAACCTGGTGTTCTAATGACGCTTCTCCCAGGTCAGGAGTTGGCGGGGAGTCCTAAATTACTGATAAGAAGGTTCTTACCATTTATGGGAGCCAACAGATGGTGCCTATGCATGTGTACTGTGTGCAGGCAGTTTTAAAATGGCGGTAGCGCACTGCCACAACAGTGAAAACAAGATCTACCCTGGCGAATTGAAAGATCAATATTCATATCCTTTCCCCAAATGCAAAACTTCATCTAGTGACAGTAAATTTCAAGATACTTGTGAGATCTGAGCACTTCCTTCTTTAAATTTGCCACTTTTCCTTAGCTCAGCATCAATAGGACACCTTTTTAACCTGGGGAGAGCAAAGCTTTAATTGATCTGTCCAAAGCGATTAAACCTTTTCAACAGGTTTTGGAGCCTCAATGGCAACAGGGTGGGTGGCCATGAATATTGATCGATCAATTTGCCAAACTTTGGAGATAACAGGTGTGACTGTAGGGCAATTGTTCTTCCCTCATTTTTTGTGGCATAGACGTCCCCCCATTGGACCTCCTGGTGGGTCTTGGGGATAATTTGGAACCGTGATCATTTAAAAAAAAAAAAGTGGTATAGTATTAAAAATGTCCTACAAAAGCTCCAGAAGAAGCCATGTTTGTGGTGAAACATGTAGAGGCAACCATTATTTTGTATCGTGACCACAGGGCTTTCTTGCCCTAATTTTATGAGTAGTTTTATACTATGTAATAATAAAATGTCCAATTTTTTGTAAATTTGATTTTGATTGATTTTGTTGCACCTCAAAACGCCTCTTTGGGCATTTCTTGTTGTATTTAAAAAAGATGGTGCTTTGTTAAAATCTCCAAGCTCCAATACATTTTTACAGAAGAAATTCCTAACCCATCATCTCTCATACAGAGATGGAACCATCACCTAAGGACACTGGGTAAAAACCGATGATCACGTGGTGGGAGGGGTTTTAGGAGGGAGTGTCTAAAGCTTTGAGTGGTTTTGCCAGTATCCATTCACCTGAAGGTGCAGCACATAACCCATCTGTTAGGATTGAAGGCCTGTATCCTGTACTATAAGAAAACAAAATGTGGTTGTTCATACATCTTAAAGAGGATCTTCACTCTGCCCCCATTTACTTTTTCTAACCCCTGAATACCTGATGCTGGGTTGTCATCAATCAGATGCTCACCCACCCAACAAATCCAGCACTGCCCTGCAGAGAACCACTTCTCTTCTGCCATCGCTCGGGTCCCGCACTGCCATCTTCTTCTAAGATGTTCAGGCTGCCACCTCCCAATGATGAGATGTTAGGATTGCCCCCTTTCTACTTTTATGAATGGAAGACTATGCCTCCTGGAAAATGTGATGTAAATATCCCAGGAACTGGGCGCGCTGCACATCAATTTTCCTAGAATGGATGGGGTTAGAGAGGAGGAACGTTTATTTTCAAGGTGAACATCTGCTTCAAGTCGCTTGCAGAAAGGAGATTTACAAAGACAACAATGAGCAGTTCAGCAGCAAAAGGTTTTTAACAAAAAAAGCTATGTGGCATTCATTTGAATCAACACATGTCCCGTTAATCAGAACCGTCAATGAACAGTTCATGTTGGTTATTTTAAGGCACACATTTTGAAATCACTGCTGCTGATTTACACTCTACAAAGTCTGTACATGAACACTTCTAGTCCTACAAGGGAGAGGTCATGAACTGATGACCTCTAATAATCTCAGGCACTTGTGTGACACTCAGGGATCGACATCCAAGCCCACAGATACATTTCATACAAAAGTAAAGAAGTAGTTTGTCCAGGGAACTTTTTGCTTCTTCTACAGCGGATGTATACTGTCCATACATACTATAAAAATGAACTTGCATCAAAGGAAAATGTTGAATAATAGGTTTAGTTGTTTTTTTTATTTTGGCCAAGAGCCCAGGAACAGCTAGTGATACTCTGCAAGAATCTGCTGGCATAAGCCCAGATTTCAGAGTTATAAAGAGACATGGTAATCTTTACCTCCATAAGACTTGCAATATCAGAGCTCGGAACAGCACCTGCTCTAACAAGTGGTTACAGATAAACAGCCAGTGATCATTTCATTAAGAACTAAAAGCAGAGTGTAAATGACATACTTGGGGTATTTTCAAATGTGTTAATGCTTGTGTACAATGAGATGGATTGTAGCTCCCTGTGATACGGACTGGAAAACAAGACATGAATGTTGGATATAGCCACACGAATATTAAAATGCAGCCATGAATCCTTGGGGAACTTCATAGGGTAAAAAATTAAAAACCTTAAGGGTTTTCCAATATCTAACTTATACAGTAAGAGCTACTGCACAGCTAATAGTAAAAATTGAAAATGTATAATTTGGTTTAAATTTGCTTAGAAAAAAAAAAAAATATGACACTTTCCCAATCCAGTCTATATTGTTAACATGCGAGATGGCCTAAGCCTCATACCACTCCACAAGCCACGCCACCCTGACATGTTTCATCCCACCCACTGGGGCCTCAACTGGCCCTACATACACAGGCACATATCTATCTTTCTTAGAGTCTTAGATAAAAGGAAGCCCATAACATTCATAGCCAGTAAAGCTGATGCAGTATAGTGGGCACCACAAGTTGCCATATCCACAGTACTACTTATCTTCCTATTTAAAATAAGAACTACATAAAAAGTAGACGTACATCTTAATTTTGTTTTGCCTTTTTTGGGGTTAGGAGCCTGTAAAGCATTGCACCTGTTGTCAGCAGGTCGTGGGTTAATGCCACGGTCCAGCAGACTGTCTGTGTAGCGATCTGCCCGTACCACCGTTACGAGCTAGCAGTTACAGAGTGATAGAAAGCTCAATGAACTACCTTGAGTGCTCAGAGAAACCTGTTAGTTCATTGAGAACTACAAGCCAACTGCCACAAAGGCTGTTGGATACTTGTAGTTCTTTGATGCACAGGGTTCTGTGGATCAATGAAGCAGCCACGTGGGCAGAGCCAAGCATGGCTGCGCTCCCTTTGAATTGTGACAGCCAGTGTGGGGAGAGGACGATCCCCGTCTCGCTGTTACAAGGGTGGGGTGATCAGGGGGAGAGGGTTCAGATGCTGAACATGTTACATCCTAAATATGGGTGGAACATGTAAACATGTTAAAGAACGTGAGCTCATCCTTAAATATTATTTGCACAGAGCTAGAGGCACTCCATAACTTACAGTTGATTCATCACGTGGTCCTAGAAGCAATCTGAAGAGGCAGGTGCAGCTACCAAGATACGAGACCCCTTATGGTACGACAGTATGGATCATTACTTTGCTGACTACACGTTACAGGCTTCCTATAAGCAACATTCCTAGTTCAAAATAAATATCTTAAGATCTGTGAAAGGAATGGTCACACATAGCCCCATAGTAACACCAGGGTCATCATCATGCAATTTTGCTAAAAAACAAAAGCTACACTGTGAATAGCAAAATAATCTCAAAATACTCCAGAATGAGGCTACGCTCAGCATCAAAAAATCTTCAATATTCCCAATACATAAGTGGGTTCAAATCAAGCAGTTCGCCTATAAAGACAGCACAAGGTAATTTGTTTAATACATGATAGTTAAAGCGGAATTCCACCCAAAATTGGAACTTCCGCTTATCCCACTCCTCACCCCCTTACATGCCACATTTGGCATGTAAGTTTTTTTGGGGGGGAGTGGGGGCTTCAGGAGGAGTGGGACTTCCTGTCCCACTTCCTCCTTCTGCCGAGAGGCTGGTTAGGCGATTAAGCTTAATCGCCTACAGCAGCCCCTTCCGTCCTAGGCGATCTCCTGTCCAATCAGACGGCGCGCGTGCATGCGCAGTGCCGCTCGCGCATGCGCAGTGGGTGCCTGGCCGTGAAGCCGAAAGCTGTCACGGCCGGGTGCCCACAGTTCAAATGAAGGCGCCAGCCGGGGAGGGGGAGGGAGAGGAGCGGAGCCCCGGCCGGCGCGTCGCTGGAACGCTGGAGCAGGTAAGTGTATGTTTATTAAAAGCCAGCAGCTACACTTTTTGTAGCTGCTGACTTTTAATAAACATAAAACTTGGCTGGAACACCCCCTTTAACCCCTTGATACCAACGTAACATACATGTGGCCTCACTGGACTGGGCTTTTTTTTTTATGGGGCCACACAAATGTGTATCTGTCTTTGTGCTGGAAGCATGCTGCATAGTGCGCTTCTAGCACAAAGACTGGGGTCTCAGCGGTAGCCCCGGCCCTGTACCAACGATCGGGTCACCTATCGCCTCAGATTGGCTATGACAGTGATCTGTCACTGTGAATCTTTTTTTTCCTCTCTGTGAATGGAGGTGAGAGATGCATTGCATTTCTCTCTTGCCTGGCAGAGAGAAGATTTTTTTTTTTTAAAACCATTTTTTTTTTTTTTAATTGGCATTAGTGTCAAGTTTATTTTGGCTTTTTCTTTAGTGGTAGGTTATGGTAGAAAAAGGAAATATACAACTAAAATTTGGAAAAAAAAAACAAATTTTTGTTTTTATTATTTTGGCCCAGTCCCCCCCCCAAAAAAATAAAATGAAATCCAAGGAGATCTCTATTACCATTTACCACTAAATGAAAGACCAATTTGTCCTGAAAAAAATATAAAAAAATATATATAATCCACCTGGATGCACAAAGTAGTTGTGATGATATGTACGGTTTTACTAACATATCTTAAAATTGCAAAAATTGTGCTTTGGTATTTAGAGATTTATTTTAAAGCAGTACTACAGAAAATGACAACCCCAAGCTTCTAAATATGAAAAGAACTGTTTACCAATAATTAATATAGAACGTTAAGAGCATTGTATAATAAAAAATGAAATTGCACCACCTTGTGGCCACATACAATCATCATCGAAAAAACAATTGGGTCACTATGTTGACAGCCAAGCCAACAGTTTTCGTTGAACTAATTGTTTTACTTTTTTTTTATGTTATACCTTGAATGATTACTCTTTATATACTGTTAGACAAACTCTTACAAATGGCTGCCAATCAAAGTAACTCCAACCATATAGCTTTTGGATTTACCTTTGCCTTTTGAACTGTTTCAACGTCATCTTTTGCCTTTTTTGTGGTTTCAACATCCATAGCCTCTTCATCATCACTACTGTCTAATATCCGTACAGTCTTCCTTGGAATACGTTTTACAGGAGATGCAGAATCATCAGTCGGGGCTGTACCATTTCTCTCTTTTAATGGATGTTCCTTGGCACTACAAAACATACAGACTCTTCAGTAATCAAACCAACCACATTTATATATTCTGGACATGTCACATTTGCAATTGAAACCAATATCCTAAAAAGTGTACCAATAAGATGCTTCCTTGTTAGGATGAAATCGCAGGTGCTATGCTGCTACAGAGTGCTTTGTTCACAGAAGAAAAAAAAATAAAAATTATTTGTGCCCATGGTGGCATCCTAAGCCTTCACATTTGGACCTCATCAGCAGAGCAACATTAGCTTGCCATGCATGCTGTTGCTTTTGGTCAGTTGAAATTCCATTCAGGCAGTAACCATGGCATTCCTTTTTGCTAGAGTAAATTATAACATTATTTATACCAAGTTTACCTCTCAGTTGAGTAAAAATAACCGTTACTTTTAGTGCAGGTACGTACTAGCATTGGAAAACGATACATTCTAGAAACCCTGACTTCAGACAAATTGTGACGCAATGGCAATATTAGTGTAAAGTAACTGCTGTCCCTAAATGTCAAAAATAGTTAAAATTTCACATAGAAAATACATATCTTACAAAATCTCAAAGTACCCGCTTCAACATTTTTTTTTCCTTCTTTTGATTTTGAATATAGTATAGAAGGGTTACACCCCTGTCAGGTTTTTATTGCTGTGTCAACACTAGGTAGACATACACCCTCTGTATAAATCCCAAAGATCTTTGCCAAAATGTTCAACTTGTAATCAGAAGAAGTGGGGGGAAATCTTTTCAAATGGGACTTTTTTCAATGGGACTTTTTTCAATGGGACTTTTTTCAATGGGACTTTTCTGTTGACAACTTCCCAGGAGGGAAAACCCTCTCATTTCCTGTTGCATTTCTAGGACAGAAAGCAAAAACCCTCCCTAATGAAACGTAAAGCAAAAAAAAAAATATATATATATTGCAAGGGGTTGAACCCTTCCCTCCCCTATAGGAGTCCTGAAATAAGCCAGCAACATTATCAAAATAAATATACAGTATATGTATATCAAAAGAAGCATGCTGTTGGGGCACTCTATATGTGAAAGTTAGCTTTGTACTTAGGAACCCTGTAATTATCTACCACATAGAGAGCTTCCACGCAAAAAAAGTGGTGAGGCTGTTGTGACCATAATTATTGTTCACCTAATCAGTTAAAGCGGAGTTCCACCCTGAAAAAAAAAATTCCCACCAAAAATCTAAAAAATTAAATAAAAAAATCTCTTCATCTTCCGTGGTGGATTCTCTTCCTCCTCCTACACTCGGTTTCTTCTTGTGAATGGGGCGCGCTGCATTCTGGGAACTGTGTGCATCCCAGAAAGCAGCCGGCCCATTCACAAAATTCCACGCTGCTCACACATGGGCAGTGTGCATGGCGGCGCCTGGAGCTGCCAGGATCGAGGATCGGCCTCAGCCGACATCGCTGGCGACTAGGACAGGTAAGTGTCCTTATTAAAAGTCAGCAGCTACAGTGTTAGCAGCTGCTGACTTTTTTTTTACCGGAGCTCCGCTTTAAATGGTATGGTGGTTTGTGCAAAAAATATCCTTAGAACAATAATAAAAAAAAAATAATGGACTCAAGGGGTTGTAAAGGTTCGTTTTTATTTATTTTCTAAATAGGTTCCTTTAAGCTAGTGCATTGTTGGTTCACTTACCTTTTCCTTCGATTTCCCTTCTAAATGTTTTTTTTCCTTTGTCTGAATTTCTCACTTCCCGTTTCTCCTCAGTAAACTTGCGACCATCATCCGAGCCGTTCTGGCTGGGGGTTAGTCAGCCAGAACAGCTTACTGAGGAGGAACGGGAAGGGAGACAGAAAAAAAAAACATTTAGAAGGGAAATCGAAAGGAAAAAAGTAAGTGAACCAACAACGCACTAGTTTAAAAGGAACCTATTTAGAGAATAAAAATGAACCTTTACAACCCCTTTAACACATATAAAAAGAGAAAAAAAAAAAACAATATCTCAAAATGAAATACTTTTTCAGTTGCAATGAAAGTAAATGCTTACTTTTTACTGGTAGAACATTTCCCTTTTTGAGAACCATGATCTTCTGTTTTTCCCTCTTCTTTCTTTACAGCCCCTCCTGGTTTGGGCTGAAAAAATGACCTTGCAGGGGAGAAGAAAAAAAAGAAAAGATTGAAACTTACTGCTTTCATGGACCTGGGCAGTCAAAGCAGAGGGCACATGTAAAACACACAAATATGGGCCCACGGCCACCAATGCTAGGGCCTATTACTGCGTCCATTGACACCAATGCTTGGGGCTATTAATGCACCCACTGACACCAATGCTGGGGGCTATTGGTGAGTCAACCAACACCAGTAATTGCAGTTATTACTTTCACGGACACCAATATTGGGCGTCATTGCGTTCACCGACACCAATGTTGAGGATCATTATTGCACTCATGGACACCAATTATGGGAGATACTACAGCGTCCACCGATACCAACGCATGGGGTTATTATTGCATCTTCTGACACTTATGCTAGGAATTATTATTGTGGTCACTGGCGCTAATGCTGGGGGTTACTACTGTGTTCACCGACACCAATGCTCGGGAGGGGGGATATTAATGCATTCAACTACACCAGTGCTGGGGGTCTTAATTGCATCCATTAATACCAATGCTGGGGGGGGGGGGGGGGGGGGATAAGTGCATCCACTGAAAATGAATTGTGTCGATATTAATTTCACTGACACTAAAGATGGGGGTTTTTATCACAACATTGATACCAATGGTTATACCAAGGGTTATTATTGCTGTCCACTGGCACCAATGTAGAGGGCTATTACTGCAGTCACTGACACCTGAGAGGAGGTTATTGCTACATCCCCTGACACCAGCATTGGGGTTATTGTGCTGCAACTTCAATATATATTGCAAAAATATAAATAAGGTAGGACCAACATTTTTGGGCACCGAGGTAAGAAAATGTACTGCTATTGTGTGCGACTCTGGAGGTGTCAGGGACCACACTTGAGGCCCTCTAGAATTTTCAAGTTGACCACCAATGCTCTATGGCATACCACCTTGACATGCATGCTGTGTTCTCCACAGCCGCCAAATCCAATTACTGTGCAACAATTTCAATTTATCTTTTCTCCAGTGTATTTAAATAAAGTTCTGCACTTCTAATATAACCTCCTGAACTGAACTGCTTCTCAACACTTTCTTGTATAAATTATAGATAAAAAGCTATTAGTTTTATGCCTTGTGCTTTGCACCCACTACCGTGATTTGTTTTCAAAGAGTGTTAACTAGCCTTTAGATTTGTGAAGTCTCCGGTTACTGCAGCTGTCAGTTGCTCTCTCTCCCTCAATCCTTTCTGAGTGACATGAAATCATATCCCACATGTACCACTTCCCATACCCACTGTGCTTTTTATAAATATGATATGCAAGAGATCCTGGTGATGAGAGATGGACGCCCACACAGCGGGAGCAGGCTGCAACATTCATATGTGTGGTATACTTTAATATGCCAATTTTTAAACACGTTGAACATAATCTGACCTTTAGCACATATTTAGCAATTAAAGTCCAACTACCATTCTATAGAATGGGAATTAGAACTTCTGTCAAGACTTTGGTGCAGTCTGTTCTCTAATTAAATTAAATTCTCATGTTCAGAATTCTCTTAATCGCCAGCTACGTCTCACGTCTTAACACAGAGAGCAGAAACGTTTTCTTTACTGCCATCTTATTGCAAAATAGATATGGGAAGCGAATATATCCACTTAAGCCCCGGACCAATATGCAGCCTAAAGACCCAAGGGGTTTTTACAGTTCGGGACTGCGTCGCTTTAACAGACAATTGCGCGGTCGTGCGACGTGGCTCCCAAACAAAATTGGCGTCCTTTTTTCCCCACAAATAGAGCTTTCTTTTGGTGGTATTTGATCACATCTGCGGTTTTTAGTTTTTGCGCTATAAACAAAAATAGAGCGACAATTTTGAAAAAAAAGCAATATTTTTTACTTTTTGCTGTAATAAATATCCCCCAAAAACATATATAAAAACATTTTTTTTCCTCAGTTTAGGCCGATACGTATTCTTCTACCTATTTTTAGTAAAAAAAATCGCAATAAGCGTTTATCGATTGGTTTGCGCAAAATTTATAGTGTTTACAAAATAGGGGATAGTTTTATTGCATTTTTATTTTTTTTATTTTTTTTACTACTAATGGCGGCGATCAGCAATTTTTTTCGTGACTGCGACATTATGGCGGACACTTCGGACAATTTTGACACATTTTTGGGACCATTGTCATTTTCACAGCAAAAAATGCATTTAAATTGCATTCTTTATTGTGAAAATGACAGTTGCAGTTTGGGAGTTAACCACAGGGGGCGCTGTAGGAGTTAGGGTGCACCTAGTATGTGTTTACAACTGTTTGGGGGTGTGGCTGTAGGAATGACGTCATCGATCGTGTCTTCCCTATAAAGGGAATGACGCGATCGATGCGCCGCCATAGTGAAGGACGGGGAAGCCGTGTTTACACACGGCTCTCCTCGTTCTTCAGCTCCGGGGAGCGATCGCGACGGAGCGGCTATAAACAAATAGCCGCGCCGTGGTCCCGGATCGCTCCCCGAGCGGACCCGACCTCCGCATGTAGCGGGGGGGGTCCCGATCGGACCCCCCACCCGCTAATAGGCGAGGACGTACCCATACGCCCATGTGCCTGTACGTGCCATATTGTGGATGTATATGTACATGGGCTGGTCCTTAAGTGGATATAAAATACCCGTAACTGCAGTCCTGTATTCCGATCAATTTAAATGTACTGTATTTTCCGGCGTAAAAGACGACTCGGCATATAAGACGACCCCCTAATATGCTGCTAAAAACTGTGGTTTTGTGGTCTACGCACTGTATTAGACGACCCCCTTGTGTGGAAGTAATGGGTTTTAATTAAATAAAGAAGCCGCAGCCCGCCGGGTGCTCTGTACGGCTGTATGTAGTTTGTATATGCGCGCTCAGCCAATCCCGATGCACTGTGTTGATGACAGAGCATGCCAAGCCTGCTCGGATTGGCAGAGGTTATTACTCCAATCCGAGCAGGCTTAGCATGCTCTGTCATCACACAGTGCATCGGAATTGGCTAAGCGGCACATATACAGAATACATGCGGCCGTACAGAGCACCCGACAGCTGATATAGATTGAGCAGCTGCTATACCCAGCGTAGAAGACGACCCCCGGATTTTGGCTGTGTAATTCCGGTGTAAAAAGTCGTCTTATAAGCCGGAAAATACGGTAGGTGTACCCTGCCTTTCTATATGGGACGCGACACTTTTTTTGGTTCAAGTTATAATCTTTATCAACTTTTGGAAGTCCAAATACTGGGAAGATTTCACCATAATATAGATATAGAGGGGGAACAATTTAACACTCCAGTTGGTTGTGCTCTTAACCAAACTGTCAAACCATCCAATGGCTGGCTTCATAACTGATCACGTGTGCAGCATCATGGCAGGTGTAGATTAAAAAGAGGCCAAGATGGCAGCTTCCACGACTGAAAACAATAGGAGGGTTTACTTCCACTTTAACAACCAGGATCCGTTCCAACGACCAGGTCATTAAACGAGGAGCCAAGTAATCAATATCTTAAGCATTCTTAACTATTGTACTGCGTTGTGAAAAATAGGTCAAAATACAAAACTCCAGCTCAATAACATTGTGTTCTGTACTTATGTAAATTAAAACGAAAGTTCTGTACTGTACAATACATTGATGTAAATCGTGTCGCTTAGGTGGGGAGAGCTGGTCGTAAATCCAAACCGTCGTTAAACAGGCAAGTCATTAACCACATGCCGACCTGCACGCGATGATATATGTCGGCACAATGGCTCAGCTGGGCAAATGGGCGTACAGGTACGTGCCCTTTAAAATCGCGGCATTGACCCGCGGACTCGATGTCTGCCGGTGTCCCATGATACTCGACAGAAGTATTTGCACTTCCAAAAGTTAATAAAGATTAGAACCAAAAAAAAAGGGGTGCGTCCCATATAGAAAGGCAGGGTACACCTACACTTAAATTGATTGGAATACAGGACTGCAGTTACGGGTATTTTTATATTAGTTTCCCATATCTATTTTGCAGTAAGATGGCAGTAAAGAAAACTTTTCTGCTCTGTGTTAAGACGAGAGATGTAGCTGGTGATAAGAGAATTCTTAAGCATGTGAACAGAGGACCAGGTGGTAGCATTTCAAATCTGATAGATGCGTTCACAAAGGTTTTTATTAACAGATTGTAAAGACACACAGAGCCAACTGACCAAAACAGTTATCCGGAAGAAAGAAAGTTACAATAAGTAAACTGATCCACATTATAAGTGTGATGCCCAAATGGTCCTGAAAAGGTAGAACATAGTTATGGGTAAAAACAAAAAGAAAGACCGAAGAAGGCCAAACCCCAGAAACTGTGGGGAAGGTCTCTGATCTACGATGTGTATTCATTGAACCAGAGGAATAAAATTGAACTGGGAGGTATACAAAAATATATAGGATGCAGAACACCTCCCAGGATAAGTAGAAGGGTGTTAAAGGTATAGGGGGGGGCGGGGGGGGGGGGGGGAGTGGGAAAATTTAAATTGGAAAGAGAAAAGAAAAGAGGAACAAACAGTGGTCTCAGAGCTCAACGCACCTGACAAATGTCAATGTCAGTAACACGTATGGGTCAAGGCACAAAATGATGGGAATAGGATATCCAGGGCTGCCAAACGTGCAGAAACTGGTCACGGAAATCAAACAGTATAGAACATTGAGAACTAATTATTAAGGTAATTTCTCATTGACCATAACGTTGTTCATGCAATGTTTAACTGCTTTGAAGCCGAGAGCCGTTTTCTAGGCCTTTGCTTTAGTGAGCTTGGTTACAAGAAAGAGGCGAGTTGCCAGTTTGCATTCTGCCTGTAAATAATGACTCGATAGGTTTAAAAAAGGAAGGCTTCACAGGGGTTCCTGTTTACATCTGAGTGAAATAATGTTTGCAATAGTGCGTAAACCCAGATCCAAAGTCTAGTCGTCATAGGGCAGTACCACCAGGTATGGGCCACTGTCTCCTACTGGGTACTCTCGATTAGCAAGGCGACGGAAATTGACGAATTACGCGACCCAGTCGAGCTAAAGTATAGTAACAGTGGTATATGACCTTATAAACATTTTCTGAAGTGGTGACATTCAAGGAACACTTTGTAGCAGCTTGCAGCATAATCTGCCTGTCTTCCGAAGCCAACTACACTGCTTTATCACGCTCCCAATGTTGTTGGAAGGAGCACAGTGGCGGTTTCCTAGAGGAGACAACTGATGATTATATCAGAGATTATGCTTGTGGAACTTGGATGCAACCTGCATATGCTTTTAAAAGCCAAAAGTAGGCAAGAAATCAAATGAGGCCTAAGAAGATTCTGGATAAAATGACAGAGTTGTAGGTAGCAGAAATGTTCATGCAGCAGTATTTCATGCGACGAGTGGAGCACGTCGAGCGCCATGATCCTAGTTGGGTGCAGCAAGGAGTGAACATTGAGAACCCATTTTCTGTCCACCTATTGAACTGACCTGTCTTTTCCATACCAGGGGGAAATAGTAGGCAGCCAAAAAACATAAAAAAGGGGTAGATGAGGCAAGATCAAGCCTGCCAAGTATTTAAAAGAGTCCCAAAGGGGGAGTGTATGGGATAAAGATGGACTTATGCCTGTTGGGCAAGAAGTAAAACGGATCCATGATAAAGAAGAAAAGGAGGGTTGGGATGTGAGTTTACCACATCAATAGTGGTCCATAAGGGCAAGTGCCAAATCTCATGCAAGTGAGAAATAGGAGCAAGATTACCTGCAATATAATAATCTTGAAGATTAGGAACTGAGAGGCCTCCACTGATCCTATGAGTGAAGAAAATTTAATTTGTTAAACACCAAATTAAAAACTGAAAATGTTTCCATTGGTGGATTCAAAATATATGGAGACAGGGACCGGTAGGACCTGGAAAGCATACAACAGTTTAGGTAGGAACATCATCCTAACCACGTTAATGCTGCAAAACCATAACAGCGGAAGATGGCTCCAAGACAGTAACAGGTCTGACAGTGCTTTGAATAAAGTGGGGAAATCATCCTGATATAGGACCTCATAAGTTGGGGATAAACAGATCCCCAGGTACGGAAGGGAATCAAGCCACTGAAATGAAAGACTGTCTGATAGGTCAAGTAATAGTGGAGCAGGAAGCAGGATGGCCATTACAAAAGACTCACAGACAGACACTGTGCCTGCCAGGTAGACCCTGACAGTCCTGACCATATCCAGGAAACATAGGGCAAATTTTCTTGTTAAAATTTATCACTGCAAAAACTAGTCGCCGATTTTAAAAGTTGCATAGATTGGAAAGGGTGCCATTGAAATCAATGGGCTGTGATTTGTGATAAAACTTTGTGTCCAAAGTCGCACTAGTGGAAACAGACTTAAAGCGGTGGTTCACCCTCAGTGACACGATTTTACCATCGAGACAGGCATAGTAGCACGAGCTACAGTATGCCTGTCCCGATTTTTTTACCCCCGTACTCACTGTGTACTCGTACATTATAGATTTCGGCTCCCGCGGGGAATGGGCGTGCCTATGGAGAGGGAGGATGATTGACGGCCGGCCCTGGAACGTCACTCTCCCCGAAGACAGCCGGAGGAGGTCTCGGCTCTTTACGGCGCCTGCGCACAGGCGCCGTGAAGAGCCAAGCCTATTTCGACTATTTCCGGAGAAGCGTGACGCGCCAGAGCCGGCCGTCAATCATCCTCCGTCTCCATAGGCACGCCCATTCCCCGAGGGGAGTCGGTATCTTCGATGTACGAGTACACGGTGAGTACGGGGATAAAAAAAAATCGGGACAGGCATACTGTAGCTCGCGCTACAATGCCTGATTTTATGGTAGAAGAAAAAAAAATTTTTTTTTTGGGTTTATAGGGTGAACCCCCGCTTTAAAGGGAAAAAATGTTTTGCTGAAATGACTGTTTACAGGGTATGGAGACATAATAGTTAACCGATTCCTTTTAAAATTGATTAAAAATAGATAAAAATCAATCATATAATGTGCCTCTAGTTTCGTTTTTGCATGTTATCCTGCCTCTGTGCTAGACAGAGCCATAGAGCAGTGATGGTTTGGAAAACGAAACTAGAATCTCCCAGTACTGTGGTCATCAGGAAACAGACAACCAGGAAGAGTCCAGAACATAGAAGAATTACAGCAACATCAGAGCAAAAACGAACAATGAGGACATGAAACCAGGACTGCAGTAAGGTAAAGGAAGCCATTTAGCTAATAAAAAAAAATTCCTTTAGTGACCCTTTAAGAGGCATGGTGAGTCTTTTTCAAGAAAAAAAATTTGCCCCAAGTTTTTGGAAAATGCAAAAACAAAAACTATTATTTTTTTTTAACCACTTGCTTACTGGGCACATAAACCCCCTTCGTTCCCAGGCGAAATTTCAGCTTCCGGCACTGCGTCGCTTTAACTGACATTTGCGCGGTCGTGCGACGTGGCTCCCAAACAAAATTGACGTCCTTTTTTCCCCCACAAATAGAGCTTTATTTTGGTGGTATTTGATCACCTCTGCGGTTTTTATTTTTTGCGATATAAACAAAAAAAGAGCGACAATTTTAAAAAAATATATATATTTTTTACTTGTTGCTATAATAAATATCCCAATTTTTTTTTTTTAAATATATTTTTTTTCTCAGTTAAGGCCGATACGTATTTTGACGTATTTTTGTAAAAAAAAAACGCAATAACCGACTGGTTTGCGCAAAAGTTATAGCGCCTACAAAATGGGGGACAGAATGATGATTTTTTTTTATTTTTTATTTTTTTACTAGTAATGGCGGCAATCTGCGATTTTTATTGGGACTGCGATATTCCGGCGGATGTATTGGACACTTTTGACACAAATTTGGGACTATTCACATTTATACAGCGATCAGTGCTATAAAAATGCACTAATTACTGTATTAATGTGACTGGCAGTGAAGGGGTTAACACTAGGGGGTGAGGAAGGGGTTAAATGTGTATCCTAGGTGTGTTCTAACTGTGTGGGGGGAGGGGGGTGACTGGGGGAGGTGACCGATGCTGTGTCCCTATGTACAAGAGACACAGATCGGTCTCCTCTCCTCTGAAAGCACGTGGAGCTCTGTGTTTACACACAGAGCTCCACGTCCCTGCTCAGTTACCGACGATCGCGTGTACCCGGCGGACATCGCGTCCGCCAGGTACACGTATCGGCTTCCCAGCGATGCGCCGGGACAGTGTTTACCCGCTGCGCGCCCCCCAGAGGCGCGCGCGGGTAATGCACTTGAAATGACGTCCAAAGACGTCCAGTTGGCACCTGAGAGCCGCGCTGTTGGCGTCTTGTCAATAGCGCAGGTCTCAAGTGGTTAAACACAACGTTACCTTGGTTCTAGGAGTGCAGTTGTCCGCCAGGGCTAGCTGGCACAGGTCTATCGCAGGAACAATCATTCAGACATGAAGATGGGTCAGTTCAGGAGCAAGCAGAAATATGGTCAGCAAACAGGCAAAAGATTGGTCCAGGAAACAGAAATGTGGTTAATAAACAGGCCAGGGTTAGTACAGGCAATGCTCAGGCACACTGGGACAGGTACGGCATCGATCATGGAAAAAATGACTGGTGTGGTGGTGATCAAGGCCACTATAACGGGTGTGGCAGCGATTAGGGATAATATGACTGAGGCAGAGGTAATTAAGGACAATATGGCCCGTGTAGCGCGATTAGGGACACCGAGTGAGGTGAAAGTATGTAGAAAAAAAAAAAAAAACATATCACCAGAGCAGTGCAATGTTACCATAGTGACACTGGGGAAGGGCGATTAGGGATTTTTCTTTTACACCGATTGCTTGTTACAGTAATCATCGCTGTATGAAAACAATCTGTAACACTGTTTAAAGGTTCTATTCATGAAACATTGCTTACTACTGCGATTGGCCACAGCTATCACATGGTACAGGGCAGCTGTGATTGGCCCTGTACACCATGCGATTACTGTAACCCATCACAGAGCTCACACAGTAGTAAACAATGACATCATGGTTAACTACTTTGATTGGTCACCGCTCACAGGGAGCGCGCACCAGCGGATCTTGCAGGAGGATGTACGGGTCCATTACCACTGCACCTGTCAGGCTATTTTAATACATGGGCTGGATAGGAGGTGGTTATCGAATTTTACCATGTTGGGGGGGGGGCGCTGGAGCATGTCACAGCAAGATTGAAGGATGTTTAGCAGATAATTGTCCATTTCACAATTTGATTGTATAACGGGTTATGTGTGTTTGGTGGAAATGCATCATACTCCTGGGACTAAATCTAGATAGGAAGAGGAAAAAAAACAAAAACAAACAAAAAAAATTAAATAAAAAGGAAAATAAAAATATATAAATAAATAAATACACCCCCCCCCCCCCAACATTTCAATTGCTCATGCTGAGAAACAGATAAAATGCTAGGAGTTACCACAACAAAAGTGGTAAACTCCCAAATCCTTTGCATTCGTACATCCTTGGGTTGAAATGGTTATACCCAAATCATGGTTGCAGCTGCAGCAGTTATCCTGGTATGAAAATTGGCAGCTGGCAATTGGCTTTCCTATGGAAGTTACTGAGCAGCTCTACAGCCACTCAGTTACTTCTACAGGGCATGGAAGTGGGCACAGGGCAAAGGAAGGTACAGCCATAACTATCCTGAATGAGGCTGGAAGTAATAAACATTTTGTCACTTCTGGCTTAGGTTTGTTGTTCACAGGCCATTACCTGATAGACAAGCACCTGATCAAACTGAGGGCAGAGGGGGGATCTGAAATCTAATAGACCTCAGATCTCTCAGTAAAGAATACCTGTCACCACCCATGATCACAAGGGACGTTGTTTAACCCTTGTGTTAGTAACAAGAATGTTCATCCAAAAAAATTTTTAAGAAGACAATGTAAAAAATTAAAATAAGATCGTAAAAAAACAATTCTAGCGCTCTCAAGTATCCAAGTAATATTTTAAGTAGACTATAAAACTGGTAACTTGCAAAGACCTTCAAAGCGATGCCTATAGATAATTAAATGTATCATAGTTTGTCACCATTCCACAGGCATGCGCAAATTACAAGTGTGATATGTTAAGTATATATTTACACAGTGTAAAATGGTCTTTTATATTTTACCAATAAAATTGGATATTATATTGCGTTTGTGTGAACTGAAAACGTGCATTTTAAAAATGGCTACGCAAATATGGTGCGACAATTTTATTTTACAACATTTTGTTCTTCAGGGTCTCAGATTTAAAAAAAATGATAGATAGATAGATTTGCAGTTCCAAGTCATTTTCTATTGAAAAAAGAAATGCAGATTTTAACTAGTTACCGACCTCCCACCGTCGTTCTACGTCGGCACTTTAAAGATGAATATCTCGGTAACGGCAGCAGCTGCTGCCACAACCGAGATATTCATCTCTTCAGTGGGCGGTCCTGTACACGATAACGGCGGTCTTCGCGGCGGATTCACCGCGAGATCGCCAGTATCAGTGGTGGGAGAGGGCCCCCCCTCGCGCCACTCTCCTGCGCCCTCCGCCGCTTACCGTAGCCGTCGGTAGCGGCGGAGGAGATCGGGACCGTTCGGTAGCTGTGTGGGGTTGCGAGTGAAGGAAAAATCTCCTTCACCCGTCCCCATAGCTCTGCTGGGCGGAAGTGATGTCAAAACGTCACATTTTTTTTTTTTTTGCATTTAAGCCCAAATATGAGATCTGAGGTCTTTTTGACCCCAGATCTCATATTTAAGAGGACCTGTCATGCTTTTTTCTATTACAAGGGATGTTTACATTCCTTGTAATAGGAATAAAAGTGCTAATTTTATTTTATTTTTAATTTCAGTGTTAAAATTGTAAAATAAATAAAAATAAATACAAAAACCCCCAAAAAAAAATTTTTTAAAGCGCCCCGTCCCGACGAGCTCGCACGCAGAAGCGAACGCATACTCGAGTAGCGCCCGCATATGAAAACGGTGTTCAAACCACACAAGTGAGGTATCGCCGCGATCGTTAGAGCGAGAGCAATAATTCTAGCCTTAGGCCTACTCTAACTCAAAAAATGCAACCTGTAGAATTTTTTAAACGTCGCCTATCGAGATTTTTTAAGGGTAAAAGTTTGACGCCATGCCACGAGCGGGCGCAATTTTTAAGCGTGACATGTTGGGTATCATTTTACTCGGCGTAACATTATCTTTCACAATATGTAAAAAAATTGGGCCAAATTTATTGTCTTATTTTTTAATTTAAAAAAGCGATTTTTTTCCCAAAAAAGTGCGCTTGTAAGACCGCTGCGCAAATACGGTGTGACAAAATGTATTGCAATGACTGCCATGTTATTCTCTAGGGTGTTAGAAAAAAAATATATATAATGTTTGGGGGTTTTAAGTAATTTTATAGCAAAAAAAAAAGTTTTAGTCTTGTAAACACCGAATCTGAAAAACAGGCTCGGGGCTTAAGTGGTTAAAATGCATCTGAGAAATGTCAAAACTGGCCCAGGCAGCAAGTGGTTAGAAACCAGGAACAGGCGATTACATACAGGGAGACCCTGTCTTACCTTATTCACGAAACTGGGCCTACTAGAGGTCAAGGCTTCACCCGTCACTGTGAACATACTGTAGATCAGAAAGGGTCTTCAGAGTTTGGAAACCACAGAAATGGACCATAACCCTTGATCTATAGCATCCGGCAGCTAGCAACACACATCGCACTTTGCGACAAGGTAATCACCTAATGCAGGATTCCATTAAGACAGGTCAGGGAGGAGTCCCCCGGGTTCACACCAAGAGCAACCTTGGAAACTGCTAGATAGCCCAGGGTAATAAGCAGTAAAACCTTGATAGAAGCTTCAGGAAAAAGAATTAATGGTTTAATAAAAATATTTCTCCGCAGGAGAACAGGCCATCACTGAGCCTAGGTTTACAATGACAGCGGGAATGAAATCGTGCGAGTTCAGCTGATCGCACCCGAAGTCGCCAAAAGTAGTACAGAAACTACTTTTGGGAATCGGTGCAGTGCCACAAGTGTGGCGTCACACCAATTCAGACAGTGCTATTGCCGGCAATATCAGATTTGGAATACAATTTGACATGTCAAATCGCAATGCCAAATCACTGCAATGTGAACCAGGGATTAAAGGGGTTGTGTAAAGGTTTGTTTTATATTTTCTAAATAGGTTCCTTTTAGGCTAGTGCATTGTTGGTTCATTTACCTTTTCCTTCCATTTTCTCACTTCCTGTCTCCCCTCAGTAAGCTTTCCCCCCCATCATTCGAGCCATTCTGGCTGGGGGTTAGTCAGCGTGCTCGCCCCCTCCCTTGGGACTACATCCCTGCAGGGAGACACACAGCATCTCCCTGCAGGGATGTAGTCCCAAGGTAGGGGGCGAGTATGCCAACTAACCCCCAGCCACAACAGCTCAGATGATGGGAGCAAACTTACTGCGGGGCAAACAGGAAGTGAGAGAATCAAAGGAAAAGGTAAGTGGACCAACAATGCACTAGCCTAAAAGGAACCTATTTAGAAAATAAAAAAACAAACCTTTACAACCCCTTTAAGGACACTAGTAAATAAAATGGAGTCTCACAAGAAGGCAGTGTTAAATGAGTATGCTCTAGGGGCTGCCCTAGCGAGTATTTTCCAGTGTCCAGTCACCGGTTGGTAGAATGCATCTAACACATGGTCTTTGAGTACAGGTCCTGTACTGTATTGATTCAAATAAACATTTTAGCATTAAAAAACAAAAACATGTATGAATAGGTAAGTTGGGTATAAAAAGGTAGGCATTTCAATCTGTTTAGATCAACTGCAACAATACTATAAAATATAACCATGTAAACCAACTCTGTGCACAAACCATAGAAGCTGCTCCAGCCATTAAGCTGCAGCACACCTACAGGACTTCCTATGAAAGTGTCCTATCTTCTCATTTCTTCTTTGTATCAAAAAGGCAACAGTCATTTTTTTTTAACTTACTTTATAGTCCGCTGCATCTTCAAACGGTAACAAAAAATAAACGCTTGAATCCAGAGATCCCTGTTAACAAAAAAAATATATAATAAAATAACCTTTAATGTTAATTACAACACAGTGTTCAAGATGAGGTTGTTTTATCAAGTATTTGTAATGTCTATAACCATCTATTATATTAGTTCTGAAGGTTTGGTACATTTTCTCATTCTTAGTGGTACACTGCAGAGTATGACATCCAGATGGAGGACTGGATAAAACAGGAAGACACTTTGGGTCGGTCTGTAGAATAAATACTGACATTTCCTCTACTATTTGGAACCCATCACCAAAAAAAAAAAAAAAGAAGATTGTGATGTGCGTCTGTAAGCACATGCTTGTTGTGTATAAAGTAAGCCTGTAGAGAGAAATATGGAGACTGCTATTGTTGATCCTTCTGAAAACAGAAGATGCCTAATGCCATGCCGATTCATTTTAGCACACCTTACCCCTAGGCAGTGGAGGACACCCAGGTGGCTTGGTGGGGTAGCATTTACCCTCAGGGTGAAAGAAATTGGGTGCCAGTCACTTTAGGATGTTCACTAGGCACCATGAACTCAAGGAGAGAGAGGGGTTAGGGCAGGGGTCATCAACCTCCGGGCCGCGGACCAGTACCGGTCCGTGGCCTGTTGTCGAGCGGGCCGCCATCGGAGCAGGAGGTGAGCCCTGTCACGGACCGCAGTATAGTTAGCAGCTTGTATGTATTCTGCCATTTCTCCCGAGCGGCCGACAATATCAGCCCATTAGCAAGGCAGGGGGGGCGGGATGGCTACAGATTGTGACAGAGAGCGAGAGCTGCCAAACTTATATTAAAGCGGGGGTTCACCCTTAGAGGGCACTTTTCCCCCTTAGATTCCTGCTCGTTATTACTAGGGGAATCGGCTATTTATTTAAAAATAGGTGCAGTACTTACCCGTTTACGAGACGCATCCTCTCCGTCGCTTCCGGGTATGGGCTTCGGGAATGGGCGTTCCTTCTTGATTGACAGGTTTCCGAGAGGCTTCCGACGGTCGCATCCATCGCGTCACGATTTTCCGAAAGAAGCCGAACGTCGGTGCGCAGGCGCAGTATAGAGCCGCACCGACGTTCGGCTTCTTTCGGCTACGAGTGACGCGATGGATGCGACCGTCGGAAGCCTCTCGGAAGACTGTCAAT
Organism: Rana temporaria; assembly: GCF_905171775.1. Classification (NCBI taxonomy): domain Eukaryota; kingdom Metazoa; phylum Chordata; class Amphibia; order Anura; family Ranidae; genus Rana; species Rana temporaria. The sequence continues at coordinate 80,526,174 of NC_053498.1, forward strand.
CAAGAAGGAACGCCCGCTCCCGAAGACCATACCCGGAAGCGACGGAAGAAGATGCAGCTCGAAAACGGGTAAGTACTGCACCTATTTTAATACAAATAGCCGATTCCCCTAGACCGAACGAGCAGGAATCTAGGGGAAGAAAAAAAAATTTTTTAGAAATGGGTGAACTCCCGCTTTAACAAGCGGGCGATTGCCCACTTGTTATTATAAAGAGTCTCTCGCTCTCTGTCACGATCTGCAGCTGTCCCGCCCCCTGCCTTGCTAATGGGCTGATATTGTCGGCCGCTCGGGAGAAATGGCAGAACACATACAGGCTGCTAACTATACTGCGGTCCGTGACAGGTCTCACCTCTTGCTGAAGCATGAGGAAACAGACATAGGCAAGGCAGCGAATAAAATTGGCACAATGCAGGGAGTACTGTGATTGGAGGGGGAGGGGGGGTGCATAACTGGAGGGAGGACTATGATTGGGGTGGGGTGCATTAATGCAGGGAGGACCGTGATGGGGTGAGGGTCATAACCGCAGGGAAGATTAATGGGGGGCCATGGCTGAAGGGAGGACTGTGGTGGGGGGCCATGACTGCAAAAGGGCACTGTGATATAAAGGGGAGTGTAATCCTTACAATGCAGGCCCCTTTATATTACAGTGCTCCTTTACAGTGCAGGGCGGGTGGTAACACTCCGCAAACCACCCGCCTTCCTTATATAACGCCACCCCACCCCCACCAAGCCCTGAAAAAAAAGTGGCTACACCAAAAGCGCTCCCCGGTGCCACAAAGGTTGGGGGACCACTGGGTTAGGGCACAGGACACCCAAAAGCAACCAAGAATTCAGACTGCTGACTCTACTTAAAGTCAATTGAGAAAACCAGGAATCTTTAGGGTGTAAAGCAGCTTTAAGGTAGCACATATAACCATTGGGTGAGCTATCTGAACTTCCTTGAAAGTTCTCTGGGAGCAGCTTCTAAACAGCCATCACAGTTGTCCTAAACCACTTCATGCCCTTAGAATGTATCTCTATGTCCTCACTTTGAAGTGATTATACTGGGACGATGGCTGCAGTTGGCAATGGGCTCTCTTGTAGAAGTGAGATGAGTGGCTCTACAGCCACCTAATCAATTCTACAGGGAGCACAAGGTGGAAGGAAGGCGGTGGCCAAGGTCAACGGCTTGTAAAGCATCTGATCAAACCGATCTTGGTTTGATCAGATGCTTTTGTGGGCAGAGGAAAGACCTAATAGACTCCAGATCGGTCAGCAAACACCTGTTACTGCCCATGCTATCACAAGGGATTTTGTTCATCCCTTCTAAAAGCAATAAAGTTCATCCCAAAAACATTTGAATAAAAATAAAATGGGATAGGGTAAAAAAATAAAATAAAAAAATCATAAAAGAAAACTATAACGTGCCCCTAGGGGACGTTGGGTACTGTTTTGAACGTCAGAGAAAGCAAAAACTCTAATGCCCGACCACCTATTTAACTCTAAACTGGTAACCATTTAATAATTTGGGGTATTATGTTGTTTTTGTGTGCACTAAAATTCATTAAACTATAAACTTTCCTGAAAATTTGTGTTTTAAAAATGGCTGCGCAGATAAAAAAAAAAAAAAATAATGTTATTGGGACATCGACACAATTCTAAACTTTTTGGCTCTATACACCACCTTACAGGGTTTGACAAATTTGCTTGTAATCTAGGAGCCAGCTAAAAAAAAGTTAGGAGCCAGAAAACGTGCCCCGTCCCGCCGCACAGAAGTGAACGCATACGTGAGAATATGTAAATGGTATTTAAACCACACATGTGAGGTATCGCCACGATTGGTAGAGCGAGAGCAATAATTCTAGCCCTAGACCTCCTCTGTAAGTCAAAACATCCAACCTGTAGAATTTTTTAAACGTCGCCTATGGAGATTTTAAAGGGTAAAAGTTTGTTGCCACTCCACGAGCGGACGCAATTTTGAAGCGTGACATGTTGACAAGCGTGACAATTTACCCGGCGTAACATTATCTTTCACAGGATCCTGTGCCCCCCCACCTCCCCCGCCGAGCGATCGCGGCGGACCCGCGTCAGCCGGTAATTGAGGCAGCGGCTTTGCTTCCCCGGCCACTAGGGCACAATTGCTCGACCGGATTTTGTCAAGCCCTGCACCACCACAATGGATTTGAAATGAAACTAACAAGATGTTCTTTAACTACAGACTTTCAGCCTAAATTTGAGAGCAATTACATCCAAATCATGTGAACGGTGTAGGAATTACAACAGTTTGTATATGTGCCTACAACTTTTTAAAGGGACTAAAAGTAATGGGACAATTGGCTGCTCAGCTGTTCCATGGCCAGGTGTGTGTTATTCCCATATTATCCCATTTACAAGGAGCAGATAAAGGGTCCAGAGTTAACTTCAAGTGTGCTATTTGCATTTGGAATCTGTTGCTGTCAACTCTCAATATGAGATCCAAAGAGATGTCACTATCAGTGAAGCAAGCCATCATTAGGCTGAAAAAACAAAACAAACCCATCAGAGAGATGGCACATACATTAGGTGTGACCTAATCAACTGTTTTGAACATCCTTAAAAAGAAAGAACGCACCGGTGAGCTCAGCAACACCAAAAGACCCGGAAGACCACGGAAAACAACTGTGGTGGATGACCGAAGAATCCTTTCCCTGGTGAAGAAAAACACCCTTCACAACAGTTTGGCCAGATGATGAACACTCTCCAGGAGGTAGGTGTATGTGTGTCAAAGTCAACAATCAAAAGAAGACTTCACCAGAGTTAATACAGAGGGTTCACCACAAGATGTAAACCATTGGTGAGCCTCAAAAACAGGAAGGCCAGATTAGAGTTTGCCAAACAACATCTAAAAAAGCCTTCACAGTTCTGGAACAATATCCTATGGACAGATGAGACCAAGATCAACTTGTACCAGAGAGATGAGAAGAGTATGGAGAAGGAAAGGAACTGCTTATGATCCAATGCATACCACCTCATCAGTGAAGCATGGTGGTGGTAGTGTCATGGCGTGGGCATGTATGGCTGCCAATGGAACTGGTTCTCTTGTATTTATTGATGATGTGACTGCTGACAAAAGCAGCAGGATTAAGTGTTTCAGACAATATTATTATCTGCTCATATTCAGCTAAATGCTTCAGAACTCATTGGATGGCGCTCGGCAGTGCAGATGGACAATGACCCGAAGCATACTGCGAAAGCAACCAAAGAGTTTAAGGGAAAGAAGTGGAATGATATGCAATGGCCAAGTCAATCACCTGACCTGAATCCGATTGAGCATGCAATTCACTTGCTGAAGACAAAACTGAAGGGAAAATGCCCCAAGAACAAGCAGGAACCGAAGACAGTTGCAGTAGAGGCCTGGCAGAGCATCTACAGGGATGAAACCCAGCGTCTGGTGATGTCTATGCGTTCCACACTTCAGGCTGTAATTGACTGCAGAGGATTTGCAACCAAGTATTAAAAAGTGAAAGCTTGATTTATGAGGGCAGCACAGTGGTGTAGTGAGTAGCACTTTCGCCTAGCAGCAAAAGGGTCGCTGGTTCGAATCCCGTCCACGACACCATCTGCCTGTAGTTTGCATGTTCTCCCTGTGCCGGCGTGGGTTTCCTCCGGGTACTCCGGTTTCCTCCCTCACTCCAAAGACATGCTGGTAGGTAAATTGTATCTTGTCCAAATTGGCCCAGTATATATATGTATATCTGTGTGTATGACTGTGTGTCCCAAACGTGTCACGATCCTATGGGGTAAAATGACCGCACCAGCCAAGCAGACTCTGGCTGGAAAAAGCGCCCAGAGGCGATTCAGTTCGCATGAGTAGCGCTATACAAGTCATTCATTCATTCATGATTGTTGGGTCCCATGTACACGGGACGCTGTAAGGCTGCATTCACACCTTGGCGTACCTAATCGCGGCGTGTTGTCCCGCGAATTGCGGCGACAAATTGCAGCGTTTTGTACCGCGATTTGCGGCGACAAAACGCCGCAATTGTGAATGCAGCTTACCCCCAGGTCCACATCTCCTATGCCGAACGCTGAAAGCCGCCTGAAAAAAAAGGTCCGGGACTTGTTTTCAGGCGGCAGGCGTACGGCGTGGAGATGTGAACCATCTCCATAGAGGGCAATGTAAAATCATCCCTCCAGCGTCTTAGGGGCTGCTGCGGCGTCGCGCTTCAGGCGTATATACGCCTAGGTGTGAACAGAGACTTAAACTCACATTCAGAGGCAGTTAGACGCTTTTTTCAACGGACCCTGAACTCAATGTTATCCTGTGTGACCATTTACACGGTCTTGTTTATTGCCGTTTATATGCAGTTGTGTTTAACCTCGTTTTTCTGAAAGCAAAAAAAAAATAAAAAATGAGTTAAGACGCAAAAATTTCCAAGTTTCAGACGCTAAATGCGGTACCAGCATTTATAAGCCTTTTTAAAGGTGACCTATTTTTTGACATTAGAAATCTCACAAAATGATGGCAAATGATGAAAAAACATTAAACATATATATAAAAAAAAAAATTTAATTGCTTGCATTGCAGACAACCCACAACTTGTGGCAGGTGACGTGGCAAGTGACACGCTAAATACAGGTACACTGCTGCTCTCTCAACTGCTGCTACTCGCTCGTCTCACAAAATAGCTGAAATGGTTAATACTGTTTTTTGAGCTTAGGGAGGGTTCTTGACTAAACGCTTCTAGAAGCAAAAGCGGTAAAACGCAGCTAAATGCGAAGTGATAACAAACGATGCAGCTAAAAGCCGCTCGGTTGTTATCCCATCCCCCCCCCCCTCCCACCGCTCTGACCGGGCCTCCCATCCCACCGGGAGACCCAATCAGCAAAGCAAGCCACTACCTCCAGCGGCTAGAGACAGACTGGAACGAAGCGTCGACTTCGTTCCAGTCTGAACGCAAACACGGAAGCAACGTCAAAACGTTGCTTTACTCGGCTGTCATTGGCACCAGTTTAACAGTATTCAGAATCGCCATTTTCGGCGATCCGAATACTTTGCAGTGCAAAAGGAGGGATTTGGGGTCTTTTAGACCCCCGATCCCTCCATAAAGAGTACCTGTCACCACCTATTACTGTCACAAGGGATGTTTGCATTCCTTGTGACAGCAATAAAAGTAATCAAATTTTTTTATTTTTTTTTAAAGCGCACCTGTCCCCGCGAGCTTGCGCAGCAAAGAAAACACATACTCATGCCGCGCCCGCATATGTAAACGTTGTTCAAATCACACGTGTGGTATCGCCGCGATGGTCAGAGCGAGATAAATAATTCTAGCACTAGACCTCCTCCAACTCTAACCTGGTAACCGTTATTTATTTATTTTTTTAAAGCGTCGCCTAGGGAGATTTTCAGGTACCGTAGTTTGTCACCATCCCACAAGTGTGCGCAGAAAGACAATCCTGTCCCACAATCCAGCGGCGTGGCCACTCGAACCCTCTATTCTCTCCCCCACCTGTCCACGGCGCTGGCAATACTACTGTAGGCATCCGGCTGTGACAGATTGCAGCTTCACTGCCGGGTGCGCATGTCTGACTGCCCGGTTATGCAGGACAGTGCAATCTTCTGGGACCTGAGATGTGTCCCAGAAGATTGCAGGGAGGAAGGGACACCAAGCGGAAGTGGGAGCTCGTCGGAAATCGTGATGCATCACGGAATCGAAACGCTTACCAGATAATCGTGAGACCAGTGAAGATGCGCATTCCTACTTAATAACCATTAAAGAGGTTGTGAAGGATTATTTTTATTACTTACCTCCAACTGTGCAGTTCGTTTTGCACAGAGTGGCCCCAATCCTGCTGTTCTCGGGTCCCTCGGTGGCTTGTCTCGGCTCCTCCCCACAATAGCCAACCCCCTCTGGGAAGCTCTATCCCGAAGGGGTAAGCTTGCGCCCTGTCATACACACGGCATCCAAAGACACAGAGTGTATGACTCGGTCCCGCCCCCCGGCAGCCGCATCATTGGATTTGATTGACAGGAGTGGGAGCTAATGGCTGCGCTGCTATCAATCTGTCCATTCAACGCTGGGAAGCAGTGGAGAAGAGGACGGCGGGGGACGCGCACAGCAGGAGAACGGGCTCAGGTAAGTAAAACAGGGGGGGGGTTGCTGGGGGGCCCGTGATTGCCAGGTTTTTTTCACCTTAAAGTGGAGTTAAAGGGAGCAGATACCTGTGTAATACAGGTATTTGCTCCCACTTTCGGGCATAGATAACCTCAGTGATCAAGGTGACCTACGCCACTTCTGGCGCCTACTCTGTCCTCCCCGCTGTCTTATGGGAGACACACAGGTCCCAGAAGACAGCAGGGACCAGTGAGGACACACAGCGTGACTCGCGCATGCACAGTAGGGAACCAGCAAGTGAAGTCGCAGGGCTTCACTTCCTGATTCCCTTACCAAGGATGGCGATGGCAGCTGCTGAGACCCGAGTGACGGATCGGCTTCGACTGCCGACATCGCGGGTGCCCTGGACAGGTAAGTATTCATATAGTAAAAGTCAGCAGCTGCAGTATTTGTAGCTGCTGTCTTTTAATTATTTATTTTTTTAGGCGGACCTACGCTTTAATGCACAGGATGCATTAAGGTGAAAAAACACAAACCTTTACAACCCCTTTAGGAGAGGAACTTACCTTGGGGCCAGTATCGGACCTGGATGCAGCCGCTGGGTCAGTTTGAGCGGGTGATCCATCCTCAGAACTGTCCTCCGTATTCATAACAAAAGAGGACTATAGACAGGCAGGAGAGAAATGCTGTAACAGCACAATCGTGCCCTTTCTAAAGTGCCTTGGCGCAAGCGTATATTGTTAATATCTCCTAAACCGTGCAGGTTTGGAAGATATTTCCAGCATCTACAGGCAAGCCTTAATATAGGCGTACCTGTAGGTAAAAGTGGTTGTATAGCGTTTACAACAACTTTCACAGCAGGCTGTGTGCTGGAAACGGGTGTGATGATGTGCGTTACGTAGCGGCGGTGTGAACTGTTGTTATAAAAAATAGTAAACAGTGGCTTGTGTTGTAACACAGTGACGTGTCACAAAACGACACTTCAATAAGGTTTATTCTGCCCTGGTGTAGTGTATACATTTATAGGGCAAACTACAACCCTCCTGAATGCGGCGTCATGGCATGAACAGGGAGGACACACACATCAATGGAGATAATGGGACCACAATCTATACAATAGAGCTGACACAATCTAGCAGCTGTGTGTGTGGCAGCCAATCAGCTTCTAGCTTTCAATAGCAAAACTTACCTAAAGAAGCTGAAGATAGACGCCGATTGGTTACTATGCAAAGTTGCTCCAATTTTAGTACCCCGGCATTGTGTGTGGATGGGAGCTGACCCTTGTTTACACAGTGTTACCACACCATGGTCTTAGACCAGTGTACTGCCCTCCCTCTGATAAGTGTCCGCACTGACTGTCCCCCTCAGGACACTGCTCACTTGCCCTACAAACCTCACCAGAACCCCGATATAAGGAGATCACCCCCGGTCCCCGCACTCACCTCCCGCCGGCCGCGATCACAACCTCGCTGTTTTTTCGCGGGAAAAGTGAATACAGAGCTGACACTCCCGCCCCCCGAGTCCTGTCATCCGCACCACGTGACCTCTGCCGGGTGACGCGCCGACTGTCGGAAAACACAGCGCTCTGACCGCCGTGTGCAGGAGATTGTCATTCCATAGAGGCCGGGGCGCCTGGGACTTGTAGTGTTCCGCAGACGGTCCGCTGTCTCCCCGCACGTATATAGTAATACACGATCCACCCAATGGTGGGGAGTTCTCACAGACAGTCCAATTCTATCCGGAGGGCCGCACACAACTTCTTACACTTTCATTACAGGCCGATGTGCAAAACCAGAAATAAACTTCTAATTCATGGAAGTGTATCGGAGTGATAACATAAACCTCATGCTGAGCCTGCACGATTCTTTATAATCCCCACACTTTCCTCTTCCTCAGTGTCATTCCTCCTCATCAATGATCTTCTTCCATACCTTCCTCCTCATCAATGATCTTCTTCCACACCTTCCTCCTCATCAATGATCTTCTTCCACACCTTCCTCCTCATCAATGATCTTCTTCCACACCTTCCTCCTCATCAATGATCTTCTTCCACACCTTCCTCCTCATCAATGATCTTCCATACCTTCCTCCTCATCAATGATCTTCTTCCACACCTTCCTCCTCATCAATGATCTTCTTCCACACCTTCCTCCTCATCAATGATCTTCCATACCTTCCTCCTCATCAATGATCTTCTTCCACACCTTCCTCCTCATCAATGATCTTCTTCCACACCTTCTTCCTCATCAATGATCTTCTTACACACCTTCCTCCTCATCAATGATCTTCTTACACACCTTCCTCCTCATCAATGATCTTCTTACACACCTTCCTCCTCATCAATGATCTTCTTTCACACCTTCCTCCTCATTAATGATCTTCTTACACACCTTCCTCCTCATCAATGATCTTCTTACACACCTTCCTCCTCATCAATGATCTTCTTACACAACTTCCTCCTCATCAATGATCTTCTTACACACCTTCCTCTACATCAATGATCTTCTTCCACACCTTCCTCCTCATCAATGATCTTCTTCCATACCTTCCTCCTCATCAATGATCTTCTTCCATACCTTCCTCCTCATCAATGATCTTCTTACACACCTTCCTCCTCATCAATGATCTTCTTCCATACCTTCCTCCTCATCAATGATCTTCTTCCATACCTTCCTCCTCATCAATGATCTTCTTCCATACCTTCCTCCTCATCAATGATCTTCTTACACACCTTCCTCCTCATCAATGATCTTCTTACACACCTTCCTCCTCATCAATGATCTTCTTACACACCTTCCTCTACATCAATATCCCTCCTCCACCCACTCCTCCTCACCAATGTCTTTCCACCACACCTTCCTCCTCATCAATGTCCTTCACCCATTCCTCTTCATCCAGAGGCGGCTCTAGGCTTTGTAAGGCCTTAGGCAAAACTTGACATGGGGCCCCACTCTCGCCCATGATGGGAAAAATAATTCAAGGACAAGAGCCTCTTCCCCACAACCCTGGCCGGTGGTTGTGGGGGTCTGCAGGCAGGGGGCTTATCGGAATCTGGAAGCCCTCCAGATCCTGCTCTTTAATAAATAAGGGGCAGGTGCCACCCAGTGATTTCACCTGGTGAACCACTTGTGACATCATTGACTGAGAGCATGCTGGGTCATTGCAGTCACAAGGGGTGGTGTCACCGATATTCACTGGTTGTTAGGGACGCTGGGCTCCTAACGCTGCCTGAGCAGAGAAGCCTTAACGTCCCCTGTCCCTCAAAACTGGGGTAATGCATTGAGTAAGTTAGGCGGCCCCTGTGACTGCAAGGCCTTATGCGACCGTCTAATTTGCCTAATTAAAGAGCCGCCTCTGTCTTCATGAGTGTCCTTCCATCATGAATGTTCTCCACCCATTCCCAGGGCTGTCTTAATGAGTGGGCACACCTGGGCACCGCCCAGGGGCACCAGCTGCATGGGGGGCCCCTGCACTTTTCCCAAAGCAGCTGGTCCTTGACCCTACACTGCCCGGAAATTGGGGGGCGCATTAAAGTGGTTGTAAACCCATTACAACCACTTTAACCTACAGGTAAGCCTAGATTAAGGCATACCCGTAGGTGCAAGAAATACCTATTTGCAGAACCTACAGGCACCAGTGTCTACAGCGCATGCACAACAGCGCAGTCGCACTGAGCGTGCTGTTTCCAGTGGCGATTGTGCCGTGACTGGCAGCTCCCACTTGCATGCGTCCCTCCAACCGCTCACAGCACCGGAGCCGCCATTCCCCGAAAGTCAACCCGGGAGGAGGGGAACAAGGACCGCTGCGAGGGTATTTGATCTCAGATAAGTTATTCATAATGAGGTAGTATTTTATGCATACTAGCTCATTTTGCCTTTGTCTTCCAGGGTTTTTATTTTTATTTTTTAGAGAGGGTTTACTTCCTCTTTAAGGGCACTGAGAGTGATAGATGCACAGGGAAGGCAGGCTGGCAGCAGTGCGCTGTGGAGAACGATATCTATTATTTCACAGCCAGCAGGGAGGGGCATGGCCAGAGCGCCAGTGATGCGCTGACCCCACCCCATGCAGCTTAAATGCTCGGGACTCAAAGGCTGCGGGCAGGGCCGCCATCAGGGGGGTACAGGCAGTACACCTGTAAGGGGCCCGGATGGCAACCCCCCTTTTTTTTTATTTATTTTTTATTTAAAAAAATTAAAAAAAATAATATATTTTTATTTTTCATTAAGGGCCAATTTTTGTTTTTTATTTTTAGGGGTCCAGAGGTCCCCAGGGGCCCGGAGGCCCCCAGGGCCAGAGATGGCAACCCCCCTTTTTTTTATTTATTTTTTATAAAAAAATATAAATCTTTTTAATATATATTTTTATTTTATTTTTCATTATGGGCCATTTTTTTTTTTAGGGCTTCGGAGGTCCCCAGGGCCCCGGATGGCAACCCCCATTTTTTTATAATTTATTTATTTATTTATTTTTCTTTCTTTTTTTTTTTTATTTTTATAATATATATATATATTTATTAAAGGGCTCAGAGGTCCCCAGGGCCCCATGTGGCAAATCCCCCTTTTATATATATATATATATATATATATATATATATATATATATATATATATATGTGTGTATATATATATATATATATATATATATATATATATATATATATATATATATATATAAGGGCCCAGAGGTTTATTTTATTTTTTTATTAAAGGGCCCCAGATGGCAACCCCCCTTTTTTTGTAATTTCTTTAAAAAAAAAAAGAAAATGTTTTATATTTGTGTATATATATATATATATATATATATATATATATATATATATATATATATATATATATATATTATTAAAGGGCCCCTTTTAAAAAATATATATATATATTTTTTTTACTTATTTTTTCGCGGCAGATCCCCCCCCGCTTCTCAACTTTAGGCGGCAGCACCCCCCCCCCCCCCCCGGTTCTCTGCTCCAGGGGGCCCATGCCTGAAGCTGTGTATGGTGTCATAGTGAGCCCAGCTGTCCAGCACTATTTGCACCAAAGGGCTTGTAATGCCCTGAGGGATGCTCCCTCCTTCTGCCTGCTTGATTGGTATAGGTGAGTCCAGTGCTGGAGTTGGGCACAGAGCCAAAAGTTTACATGCACTGTATCTCCACTAGAGAAGGGGGTACTACATGGATGTGTAGCGCTACCCCCGCAGGAGCCGCTGGTTATAGATTGGGATGGCGCGTTACCTCTATGAGCGTCTAGGGGTAGATAGATGAGAGCAGCAATGATGGAATGTCCAAACAGCAGGTGTCTTTCTTGTGCTTTTATTCTTGCCCAACACGGCAAACAGTAAACTTGAGGTAGATGGATAAAAGGCCTAACAGCAACGGAAACAATCCTGCTTCCAACGATACTCTACTTTCGTCGCCACTCCAGCCGGAGTGGGTATAGTGTACCTGGACAGGCCTCTCACACCGACCTGGCAGCCAGGGTATCACTTGGAACCTTGAGAAGACACAAGTCTCTGCCACAGACTTGGTAGAAATGAAAATCAGAGTGGAATCTCTGCCACAGGCCCTTCTCTAGAATGTAGATAGTAAAGTGAATCTTGCTTAGTAATATTGGTGCCTGAATCCCCCTCAGGTAGTTTTCTTGTTTTGGGTCACCGACTGACAGGTTGCTGACATCCAACCTCTCAGTGTCCGGTGTTGCTTTTCTGATATTAATATTTGTTATTATATTAATAATTATTATTATATTGTATATTTAAGATTTAATATCTCGCATATACGATATATGGTTAAAATAAGGGTTCTGTGACCAGAGTGAAAAGCTTTAACATAACACATTTATTTAGAGAAAAGATATTAGCTATCTAACATACTGCATACATATACAGTTTTAAAGTAAGGGAAATAAAAGTTAGTTTCAAATACAAGATAAGCACATCACACTAAAAGTATTAAGAAAACAAATTATGACAAAGTATATAAGTGCAGGGGAGAAGATAGATTCTGATGTTACCTTGACATCCCGGGCGCGGGAAGTTCTCATCATCTCTCTCTAATTCTATTGATGAGACCCCCTGACTTTATAATCCTGATGTCACTTCTGATTGGCTGAAATAGCCTTTTCCAAATATGGGCAACTTCCTTCTATCTTTAGGGATGAATAGGCTTGAAGTTTAAACTAATTACCTCTAGCTAGTTAGACCTCCTGTCTATTCATGAAAGAGTACAGTCGTTTCCAGGTGACACCATAAAGTGCAAACCTTTCCCACTGTGATTTCTTCCTGACTTGCTTTGTATGTCAAAAGATGTAGTAGACTGGTCGTCTCCGGCCACCTTCATACAAAGCAATCATGCATATCAAATACAGAGAGTGCTAAATAGATATATGCAATCCCTAACTGTCAGCCTATTTAAAGTATCTATCAGAACTTCTCCCCCACCACACATATACTGTTATCGTAATATATATTTATACCTATGTACAATAATGGCGATTAGACATTAACAATTCACCCAGGGCAACAGATGACCCCTTGTGGCCAGTTGAGACAGATGAGACTAGGCCACACTTTAAGTGAGTAATTGTTTATGTCTGATATCCATTAGAATGTTAAGTTTCTCCCTCTGCCATTTTTTTTAGAAGTCAGCCAAGATATATCACCATGCCCGTCATAAAAATCAATACCCCACATTGCAATATGAGAAAACCTTTTCATCCCATTTCCCTCCAGGTCCTAGTGGTGACTAAGCTAAAATCCCCATCATGTAAAAGTTCATTTAACCTTTCCTCGGTTTTCACCATATCATTACTAATTTGATTGTGGAGGTTTACTGACAAAGTATACATTTTTACATCAACATGGGGTATGTATGTGCTAGGATCTGGGACCTCAGGGGTCCTCTCAATGATGTCCACACTGGTATGGGGTTTCTATAGTTTGCCCAATAGTACTGTACTCATGTGGAATGAAGCAAAAATTTGGATAGGGTATTTGGACACGACTGACCCCCATAGAGGAATGTCTGGTGATTGGTAACGACACAGTACAGTCCATCCATGTGGTAGGTGACCCTTGTGCTTGGTGTTCTCCATTTTGACCACTTCACTGGGCAGTTAGCCTCCATTTCACGTGGAATGGTTTCTTGAGGTGGTTGGCGTGGACTTTCCAGTTGGGGGTCCCTTGCTACGTTGGCTGTGGGATCCGGGTCATTGTTTAGACCACAGACTGGGGTGTCAGTTTCAAACACATCACAACGGCATACGTATCTATTGTCTTTGACAGTGCAGCAGGCAGTGTGCGGTGCTTTCCATCGCCCTTGAACTTGAATGAGCATTTCGGGGAGGTGCAGCCTTTCCTTGTACACGTCATTCTCGAGGTATCCGAGGGAGTGTATGGACGCCATTGTGTAAAAAGTAGTCCTCTTGTGGATGGAACATGGGCAGCGACATTGTGAAGGATATGTACATTAGGTCACGGTAGGTGCACAGTGACTGGCTTTTCTTGCAAGAAAATGGCCCTCTATTTGGGTGTGGTGTCACTATCCCTATGCTTCAAATTGTGGAAACTGGCAAAGGTTTGCACGTGTCTCCAAAATGTACATTCATTCCACCACTAGTATTAATGTGAGTACAATACCATTGTGTAAGATCTGTGTCTTTTAAGATAAAATTTCCATACGCGGTGCATATCACCTCTTGGCCCATACCATCCTCTCTAGCTTCATGTTATAAACCGTAGAAAAAATTAAATAACAAAACCTTTCCTCCCCTGCAAGCCCCTCAACACCCTGCAGAACTGGTTTCAGCACTTGCCGAACCTTTTTCCTATTCACCATTTCCGATATGCCGGCGAATCGCTGTCAAATCGGCTTGGTTCCAAATTGACATGTCAGTTTCACAAAGTTATGGGTTGGATGCTAGTATGCTGTCCGTGCCCTTTACCTTTCTGGATCTGAAAATGCCCCTGTGGTTCTGCCAATGGATCCTGAGTTTGCTTGCCTGGGAGGTAATAAAAATCTACTAGCAAGGAAGAGTAAAACAAAGATACATTTGTCCGGGCACATGAGCCGAATTCGGCCATGTTCCACTGGGACAAATTAAGTACCACCTGCACATGAATAAACTTAACGTTATTAAACAATATTCCAGGGATTGAGTTTTCCGTTAGGCTACTTGGTGGTTCCTCTTGCAGTGTTGGGCATTCCAAGGAGGTTGGTTTGTAATAGGGGATTGCAGCTGTATTTTTGGACAAAGTTGTAGGAGTAGGGGTGTTAGTCTTTGGGGACACCTGCAAGGTAATTTTCCCTGGGACGTACTGAAGAGTGGATGCATGAGTGTTGCTGGACAAGAGGATGGAGATAACGAAAGAATATTTCCACTCTCCGGCATCCCTCAACCGTGTCTCTTGAATCAATAAACAATAAAGATCCGTTGTGAAAGCTCATGGCTCTGTTCTGGTAGTCCGTGATCTTCCCAGCAACGCCATTCATCCAAACTAGATGATTATCCATGGGACTCCACCAATAAACTTGCTTCCCTACAGTCCCTACAATGGCCACAGGCAATAAGACGGATTCCCCCTCTAGACAGTAGACCGGATTCTGGTCAACGATCACGCTGATGAGCGGTCCAGTCTTCTCTCTCTTGGTATGTCCGATCAGAGCAGGATCACAATCCACATCGACTTCATGGCTCTAAAAGGGAAGAAAGCAAAACATTTTAGTTGCAGAATTTTGTGAGGGCACAAACAATGGGGCACAAAACTGAGCCCAGTAAATTCAAAGGAATTTCCCAGATCTCCCCCCCTTGTGCTCCTTGTTTGGCCAAGCAATCTGCTACGTAATTTTGTTCCCAGTATGGGGCAGTGCCTATATGACCTTTTACTTTGCACCCCCATGTTTTGACTGGCAACTTTTGCACCAATGTTGCAATATATTTCACCAGGAATACGTGTTTACGTGGAGACCCATCTGAGGACATGTACTGGTGGGTGTGCCCGAAGGGCAGATATTCTGTAAGAGCATTACAGACCCCCGCAGAATCTGTGTATAAAACAATTTCTTGATCCCCTTTCATCATTTCTAGGGCATGCGCAATCGCAGCCATCTCAGTGAATTTTGCTGATTTGACTTGACATGACCGAAAGATTGATGTTTGGGTCTTTGCATGCGGATCGATAATGTATATTCCCAATCCTGCATGTGGGGAACCCTCCACGTAAAAACATGATCCATCTGTGAAAATTGGGATTGCCTTTTACGGGACCTTTTCATTTGCTGACAAAGGTCTAGAGAAATGTGGTGCCGCTGATTGTGGGGTGATAGCACATTCATGTGGTGTTCCTTGGAAAAGGAGGCCATGGGCAATAGTGGAACGAATATTTGTTTGTTTGACTTTAATGCCTTGATTTTGGAGCAACAGAGCCCAATGGGCCTGTCTGGCATTGAATACATTGCCATCTTCCACTCTGTCTGTGAGTAGAAACTTAGTGGGCATGTGCAGAATGACTGTGTTAAGTCCTATGATGTATGTGTAGTATTTAACTGCCCACAACGTGTCAAGAAGGTGTTTTTCACATAGAGAGTACTTCCTTTCCACAGGAAATAATGTTTTAGAAACATATAATATGGGTCTTTGTTGCCCATGGATTTCCTGTGCCAGAACAGCTGACAGGGCTGTCTCTGATATGGCAGTCTCAATGTGAAAGTGCAGTTGGTACTCTGGGTTGGCTAATACTGGCGCTTGTGCTAAAGCTTCTTTAAGCTTCTGCACTGGATTGGTGTGTTGCTCCTTTTTCCCCCAAACATACAGTGGTGCGGACTTATGCGCACCATCAGGGATGATATCCCACAAATAATTTACCACTCCTCGGAAAGATCTGAGAGTGGGCATACTCACTGTTAGAGGGAATTGTAGGATGACTTTTACCTTCTCCGTGGCTATCTTACTACTGTTTGCTGCCACTGTAATCCCCAGAAAAGACACAGATTTCTGCGACAATTGTGCGTTAATGGGGTTACACGTCTGTCCCGTTTTTCCTAGGATTCGTCGGAGTCCCTTCGTGGTCGCCACTGTTGCTTTTCTGATATTAATATTTGTTATTATATTAATAATTATTATTATATTGTATATTTAAGATTTAATATCTCGCATATACGATATATGGTTAAAATAAGGGTTCTGTGACCAGAGTGAAAAGCTTTAACATAACACATTTATTTAGAGAAAAGATATTAGCTATCTAACATACTGCATACATATACAGTTTTAAAGTAAGGGAAATAAAAGTTAGTTTCAAATACAAGATAAGCACATCACACTAAAAGTATTAAGAAAACAAATTATGACAAAGTATATAAGTGCAGGGGAGAAGATAGATTCTGATGTTACCTTGACATCCCGGGCCCGGGAAGTTCTCATCATCTCTCTCTAATTCTATTGATGAGACCCCCTGACTTTATAATCCTGATGTCACTTCTGATTGGCTGAAATAGCCTTTTCCAAATATGGGCAACTTCCTTCTATCTTTAGGGATGAATAGGCTTGAAGTTTAAACTAATTACCTCTAGCTAGTTAGACCTCCTGTCTATTCATGAAAGAGTACAGTCGTTTCCAGGTGACACCATAAAGTGCAAACCTTTCCCACTGTGATTTCTTCCTGACTTGCTTTGTATGTCAAAAGATGTAGTAGACTGGTCGTCTCCGGCCACCTTCATACAAAGCAATCATGCATATCAAATACAGAGAGTGCTAAATAGATATATGCAATCCCTAACTGTCAGCCTATTTAAAGTATCTATCAGAACTTCTCCCCCACCACACATATACTGTTATCGTAATATATATTTATACCTATGTACAATAATGGCGATTAGACATTAACAATTCACCCAGGGCAACACCGGTCACCCCGATCCCCGATGGATTGTCGAGGCCCTGTTGGATCGTCTGCCTCTCCTGGCTCTCCTCAGGCTGACTCCTCACCGAACAGCTACCTCGCTTGGGATCTCTCCTCAGAACTTGGGGACCCAGTCGATCACTGGGGCCCCGCCATAGCTTCAGTTGCCCCGGGCCAACATGGTCCCGGAACCAAGAACACCGCATAGCACGCGCACTCCAGGTTGGTAGGCCATATTGCCGGGGCCCGTGATATGTGGTCACCCTGAAGGTGGGTGCCACACCCGGAACAAGTCAGCCCCAAAATGGCGTCTACTCCAGAAATATTCTCCCCCAGCATGCCCCACGAGGGAAAACTTCTCCTGATTGGCTGCTGGCAAGAGACTGGACTCCACTGCTGCCACCTGCCGCCCCGGGGTGGAAAAACACCTCAGGAACACAGAATGAACCGACAGTACAGCCCAGCTGAAACAGAGGCCCAATTTGTACAAATTGCTTGGATGAGAGCTAACTAACTCTCTCATCCCCCTCTAAATTTAGAATAGCACCTGTACTAAAAGTACACAGGCGCTACCGATTGAATAATGGTGCTGTTATGGTATAATAATGGTACATCAAGGATGTATGGGGGAAAACAATGCTGAGGGAGGATCTGGGGTGTAGAGGAAGTAGCAATGCTTGGGGTATCTTGGGTGGCTATAGTGCTAGAGGTATCAGGAATGTAGAGAGGCCACAGGGTAGTTTTTTTTTTTTAGGGATGTAGTGGGGTATCTTATGGTATATGGTAACAGTGCTGGGGGGGGATATCTAGGGTGTAGAGTGGTCAGAGTGCTGGGGGGACATCTGGGATGTAGAGGGATCAGAGTGCTGGGGGGATACCTGGGATGTAGAGAGGTCAGAGTGCTGGAGGGATATCTGGGTTGTAGAGGGGTCAGTGTACTGTGGGGATATCTAGGGTGTAGAGGGGTTAAAATGCTGGGGGGGATATCTGGTATGTAGAGGGGTCAGAGTGCTGGGGGGATATCTGGGGTGTAGAGGGGTCAGAGTGCTGGGGGTTATCTAGGTTTTAGAGGGGTCAGAGTGCTGGGGGGATATCTGGGGTGTAGAGGGTCAGAGTGCTGTGGGGATATCTGGGGTGTAGAGGGGTCAGAGTGCTGGGGGTTATCTAGGTTTTAGAGGGGTCAGAGTGCTGGGGGGATATCTGGGGTGTAGAGGGATCAGAGTTAGAGGGATCAGAGTGCTGGGGGATATCTGGGATGTAGAGGGGTCAGCGTGCTGGGGGGATATCTGGGATGTAGAGGGGTCAGAGTGCTGGGGGGATATCTGGGATGTAGAGGGGTCAGAGTGCTGGGGGGATATCTGGGATGTAGAGGGGTCAGAGTGCTGAGGGGATATCTGGGGTGTAGAGGGGTCAGAGTGCTGGGGGGATATCTGGGATGTAGAGGGGTCAGAGTGCTGAGAGGATATCTGGGATGTAGAGGGGTCAGCGTGCTGGGGGGATATCTGGGATGTAGAGGGGTCAGAGTGCTGGGGGGATATCTGGGATGTAGAGGGGTCAGAGTGCTGAGGGGATATCTGGGGTGTAGAGGGGTCAGAGTGCTGGGGGGATATCTGGGATGTAGAGGGGTCAGAGTGCTGAGAGGATATCTGGGATGTAGAGGGGTCAGAGTGCTGAGGAGGCATCAATCTAGCACGGGCATCACTAAATGGCGGACCGCGGGCCAAATGCGGACCGCCTCACTCTTTTATGCGGTCCCCCGCTGTACCGCCATTTAGCAGTCATTTCCTCTCCCTGCCGTCTCTGTAATTCTCACACAGAGCCGACAGCAGGAGGTGGGACAGTTCTAGATGGAGGGCGGAGCTGCTGGGGGTAAACAAGCAAGTGATTGGCTGATAGGATGAAGGGCGGTCTTAGCAGCCAATCACCATCTAGCAACACCCGCCCTTCATCGGAGATATGCCGTGCCTCCCTCCGATCTGTGCAAGGTGAGGGAGGGGGCAGAGTTGTAGTGGCCCTGTAGTTCCCTCGCTGTGGGGGGGCCCCCAGACAGAAGCCCGGTATATCACTCCAGGGTTGCTGGCTGCAGTTATGAGCAGAGAGCGTCTACTCTCTGTCACACTGCCCAGACCCCGCACTGACAGCCCACCCTCCTCCTACGGACACTCAGACAGGAGAGCAAAGAGAGCAGGATCTTCTCCTCCTGTGTGTACCAGCAGCCCCGCCCACATTTCAATGCCTGGCAGCTCCGTGCCTTGCAAAAGTTAAAGTTCAGCAGCCTGCAGAAAGTGGATGAAAGATCAGCATGTATGTAGTCAGGGCCGGTGCAAGGATTTTTGCCAACTCAGGCGAAGGTGCATTTTGCCGCCCCCCCCCCCAGAACGCATGCACAGCACCGCATAGCGCCGCAAAAACGACAGTAAAGTGCCGCTAAAATAGCGACGCTTTACTGCCGACGGCGCAACGCCTCAGTGTGCTGCTGCGCTGCCTGGCTTTGGGGTTCCCCTAATTGCAAGTCTCCTCTCTGTCTTGTCCTCCACAGAAACCTCACCTCATTTTACATTACACAGCACTGCACCTCTGGACCCCTTTTGCATTACACAGCACCGCACCTCTGGACCCCTTTTACATTACACAGCACCGCACCTCTGGACCCCTTTTGCATTATACAGCACCGCACCTCTGGACCCCTTTTGCATTATATAGCACCGCACCTCTGGACCCCTTTTGCATTACACAGCAACACTCTGCACCACTAGACCCCTTTAGATTTACACAAACACCCCCCAGCTCTGTCCCTTCCTACATTAATCATGCTTTGGGGTTCCCCTAATTGCAAGTCTCCTCTCTGTCTTGTCCTCCACAGAAACCTCACCTCATTTTACATTACACAGCACTGCACCTCTGGACCCCTTTTGCATTACACAGCACCGCACCTCTGGACCCCTTTTACATTACACAGCACCGCACCTCTGGGCCCCTTTTGCATTATACAGCACCGCACCTCTGGACCCCTTTTGCATTACACAGCACCTCACCTCTGGACCCCTTTTGCATTACACAGCACCACACCTCTGGACCCCTTTTGCATTACACAGCACCACACCTCTGGACCCCTTTTGCATTACACAGCACCGCACCTCTGGACCCCTTTTGCATTACACAGCAACACTCTGCACCACTAGACCCCTTTTGCATTACACAGCACCGCACCTCTGGACCCCTTTTGCATTATACAGCACCGCACCTCTGGACCCCTTTTGCATTACACAGCACCGCACCTCTGGACCCCTTTTGCATTATACAGCACCGCACCTCTGGACCCCTTTTGCATTACACAGCACCGCACCTCTGGACCCCTTTTGCATTATACAGCACCGCACCTCTGGACCCCTTTTGCATTATACAGCACCGCACCTCTGGACCCCTTTTGCATTATATAGCACCGCACCTCTGGACCCCTTTTGCATTACACAACAACACTCTGCACCACTAGACCCCTTTAGATTTACACAGACACCCCCCCAGCTCTGTCCCTTCCTACATTATTCATGCAGATGGAGAGACAGTGAGCAGCGCTGAAAAGAGGGCAATCACCTGCTGGTTTACTTACGTTAACTTCAGCAGCTGAGAGCTCTCTACTCAGCACTGCTCACTGTCTCTCTCTCCCCCTGCTTACCGTGCTGCTGGATGCTTCAGATCTGTAGAAAAACAAATTTGGCGCCGCTGTGCTGTAAACACAGCATCACGTCCCATACGGCCAATCACCACAGAGGCACAGTGCCTCCCACTCCGCCGCCCACCAATCGCGCACAAACAAGCCTAGAAAAAAAAAGTTTCCCCGCCGTGTGGGCGGGGAAAGTTTTTTTTTTTCTAGGCTCGTTTGTGCGTGATTGGCGGGCGGCGGAGTGGGAGGCGCTGTGCCTCTGTGGTGATTGGCCGTATGGGACGTAATGCTGTGTTTACAGCAGGCCGGGAGACAGACCACCAGGCGAAAAAAAACATAGCAGAGACAAAGTGAAGTGCCGTTGTAGCAGTAAGATCGGCATCCCAAGAAAATTGGCATCCCTTGTAGCAACTGAGCATGTGCCGATTTCAGTCCATTGAAATCGAGCGCAGAGCTGCTGCACTACAACACAGCTGAGTCAGATTAACTCTGCACGCACCGAGAGCTATTGCCGAGGAACACTGCATTAGGATGACCGCTGGGGACACAGGCTTGTATAGGCTACCTACGGGGGGGGGTCAGTCTGTATGTCATGGGGGGGCAGTCTGTATGTCGCAAGGGGGGGTCAGTCTGTATGTCATGGGGGGGCAGTCTGTATGTCGCAAGGGGGGGTCAGTCTGTATGTCATGGGGGGGCAGTCTGTATGTCACGGAGGGGGGGTCAGTCTGTCTGTCACGGAGGGTCAGTTTGTATTTCACAGGGGGGGGCCACAGTCAGCATGTCACGACCAGACCACATGTCCTGGGGGGGGGGCAGACTGCATGTCACGGGGTGGTGGCTGGAGCCCAGGGGTCATAAGTTGAGAGGTGACAATCTATCAGAGGTGTCGCTCTCTTGTTGGGAATGGGGGTATTTCAGTATTTTAAAGAGGAGATGCAGATTTTCATGGCCTGTAATATTATAAGAGGAGATGCAGATTTTCATGGCCTGTAATATTATAAGAGGGGGTACAGATTTTCATGGCCTGTAATATTATAAGAGGGGATGCAGATTTTCATGGCCTGTAATATTATAAGAGGGGATGCAGATTTTCATGGCCTGTAATATTAT
This sequence comes from Rana temporaria, assembly GCF_905171775.1. NCBI lineage: Eukaryota > Metazoa > Chordata > Amphibia > Anura > Ranidae > Rana > Rana temporaria. Next base: position 80,547,912 of record NC_053498.1, read on the forward strand.
AAGAGGGGATGCAGATTTTCATGGCCTGTAATATTATAAGAAGGGATTCAGATTTTCATGGCCTGTAATATTATAAGAGGGAGATGCAGATTTTCATGGCCTGTAATATTATAAGAGGGGATGCAGATTTTCATGGCCTGTAATATTATAAGAGGGGATGCAGATTTTCATGGCCTGTAATATTATAAGAGGAGATGCAGATTTTCATGGCCTGTAATATTAAAAGAGGAGATGCAGATTTTCATGGCCTGTAATATTATAAGAGGGGTTACAGATTTTCATGGCCTGTAATATTATAAGAGGAGATGCAGATTTTCATGGCCTGTAATATTATAAGAGGAGATGCAGATTTTCATGGCCTGTAATATTATAAGAGGGGATGCAGATTTTCATGGCCTGTAATATTATAAGAGGAGATGCAGATTTTCATGGCCTGTAATATTATAAGAGGGGATGCAGATTTTCATGGCCTGTAATATTATAAGAGGGGGATGCAGATTTTCATGGCCTGTAATATTATAAGAGGGGATGCAGATTTTCATGGCCTGTAATATTATAAGAGGGGATGCAGATTTTCATGGCCTGTAATATTATAAGAGGGGGATGCAGATTTTCATGGCCTGTAATATTATAAGAGGGGATGCAGATTTTCATGGCCTGTAATATTATAAGAGGGAGATGCAGATTTTCATGGCCTGTAATATTATAAGAGGGAGATGCAGATTTTCATGGCCTGTAATATTATAAGAGGGAGATGCAGATTTTGATGGCCTGTAATATTATAAGAGGGGATGCAGATTTTCATGGCCTGTAATATTATAAGAGGGAGATGCAGATTTTCATGGTCTGTAATATTATAAGAGGGGATGCAGATTTTCATGGCCTGTAATATTATAAGAGGAGATGCAGATTTTCATGGCCTGTAATATTCTAAGAGGGGGGATGCAGATTTTCATGGCCTGTAATATTATAAGAGGGAGATGCAGATTTTCATGGCCTGTAATATTATAAGAGGGAGATGCAGATTTTCATGGCCTGTAATATTATAAGAGGGAGATGCAGATTTTCATGGCCTGTAATATTATAAGAGGAGATGCAGATTTTCATGGCCTGTAATATTATAAGAGGGGGTACAGATTTTCATGGCCTGTAATATTATAAGAGGGGATGCAGATTTTCATGGCCTGTAATATTATAAGAGGGGGATGCAGATTTTCATGGCCTGTAATATTATAAGAGGAGATGCAGATTTTCATGGCCTGTAATATTATAAGAGGGAGATGCAGATTTTCATGGCCTGTAATATTATAAGAGGGGGTACAGATTTTCATGGCCTGTAATATTATAAGAGGAGATGCAGATTTTCATGGCCTGTAATATTATAAGAGGGGATGCAGATTTTCATGGCCTGTAATATTATAAGAGGAGATGCAGATTTTCATGGCCTGTAATATTATAAGAGGGAGATGCAGATTTTCATGGCCTGTAATATTATAAGAGGAGATGCAGATTTTCATGGCCTGTAATATTATAAGAGGGGGGATGCAGATTTTCATGGCCTGTAATATTATAAGAGGAGATGCAGATTTTCATGGCCTGTAATATTATAAGAGGAGATGCAGATTTTCATGGCCTGTAATATTATAAGAGGGGTTACAGATTTTCATGGCCTGTAATATTATAAGAGGGAGATGCAGATTTTCATGGCCTGTAATATTATAAGAGGAGATGCAGATTTTCATGGCCTGTAATATTATAAGAGGGGATGCAGATTTTCATGGCCTGTAATATTATAAGAGGAGATGCAGATTTTCATGGCCTGTAATATTATAAGAGGGGATGCAGATTTTCATGGCCTGTAATATTATAAGAGGGGGATGCAGATTTTCATGGCCTGTAATATTATAAGAGGGGGATGCAGATTTTCATGGTCTGTAATATTATAAGAGGAGATGCAGATTTTCATGGCCTGTAATATTATAAGAGGGGTTACAGATTTTCATGGCCTGTAATATTATAAGAGGGAGATGCAGATTTTCATGGCCTGTAATATTATAAGAGGAGATGCAGATTTTCATGGCCTGTAATATTATAAGAGGGGGTACAGATTTTCATGGCCTGTAATATTATAAGAGGGGGATGCAGATTTTCATGGTCTGTAATATTATAAGAGGGAGATGCAGATTTTCATGGCCTGTAATATTATAAGAGGAGATGCAGATTTTCATGGCCTGTAATATTATAAGAGGGAGATGCAGATTTTCATGGTCTGTAATATTATAAGAGGGGATGCAGATTTTCATGGCCTGTAATATTATAAGAGGAGATGCAGATTTTCATGGCCTGTAATATTATAAGAGGGGATGCAGATTTTCATGGCCTGTAATATTATAAGAGGGGTTACAGATTTTCATGGCCTGTAATATTATAAGAGGAGATGCAGATTTTCATGGCCTGTAATATTATAAGAGGAGATGCAGATTTTCATGGCCTGTAATATTATAAGAGGAGATGCAGATTTTCATGGCCTGTAATATTATAAGAGGAGATGCAGATTTTCATGGCCTGTAATATTATAAGAGGGGATGCAGATTTTCATGGCCTGTAATATTATAAGAGGGGATGCAGATTTTCATGGCCTGTAATATTATAAGAGGAGATGCAGATTTTCATGGCCTGTAATATTATAAGAGGGGGTACAGATTTTCATGGCCTGTAATATTATAAGAGGAGATCCAGATTTTCATGGCCTGTAATATTATAAGAGGGAGATGCAGATTTTCATGGCCTGTAATATTATAAGAGGAGATGCAGATTTTCATGGCCTGTAATATTATAAGAGGAGATGCAGATTTTCATGGCCTGTAATATTATAAGAGGGGGTACAGATTTTCATGGCCTGTAATATTATAAGAGGGGTTACAGATTTTCATGGCCTGTAATATTATAAGAGGGAGATGCAGATTTTCATGGCCTGTAATATTATAAGAGGGGGGATGCAGATTTTCATGGCCTGTAATATTATAAGAGGGGATGCAGATTTTCATGGCCTGTAATATTATAAGAGGGGGGATGCAGATTTTCATGGCCTGTAATATTATAAGAGGGAGATGCAGATTTTCATGGCCTGTAATATTATAAGAGGAGATGCAGATTTTCATGGCCTGTAATATTATAAGAGGAGATGCAGATTTTCATGGCCTGTAATATTATAAGAGGGGGTACAGATTTTCATGGCCTGTAATATTATAAGAGGGGTTACAGATTTTCATGGCCTGTAATATTATAAGAGGGAGATGCAGATTTTCATGGCCTGTAATATTATAAGAGGGGGGATGCAGATTTTCATGGCCTGTAATATTATAAGAGGGGATGCAGATTTTCATGGCCTGTAATATTATAAGAGGGGGATGCAGATTTTCATGGCCTGTAATATTATAAGAGGGGGATGCAGATTTTCATGGCCTGTAATATTATAAGAGGGGGATGCAGATTTTCATGGTCTGTAATATTATAAGAGGAGATGCAGATTTTCATGGCCTGTAATATTATAAGAGGGGTTACAGATTTTCATGGCCTGTAATATTATAAGAGGGAGATGCAGATTTTCATGGCCTGTAATATTATAAGAGGAGATGCAGATTTTCATGGCCTGTAATATTATAAGAGAGGGTACAGATTTTCATGGCCTGTAATATTATAAGAGGGAGATGCAGATTTTCATGGCCTGTAATATTATAAGAGGGGGATGCAGATTTTCATGGTCTGTAATATTATAAGAGGGAGATGCAGATTTTCATGGCCTGTAATATTATAAGAGGAGATGCAGATTTTCATGGCCTGTAATATTATAAGAGGGGATGCAGATTTTCATGGCCTGTAATATTATAAGAGGAGATGCAGATTTTCATGGCCTGTAATATTATAAGAGGGGATGCAGATTTTCATGGCCTGTAATATTATAAGAGGAGATGCAGATTTTCATGGCCTGTAATATTATAAGAGGAGATGCAGATTTTCATGGCCTGTAATATTATAAGAGGGGATGCAGATTTTCATGGCCTGTAATATTATAAAAAGGGGATGCAGATTTTCATGGCCTGTAATATTATAAGAGGGGATGCAGATTTTCATGGCCTGTAATATTATAAGAGGGGATGCAGATTTTCATGGCCTGTAATATTATAAGAGGAGATGCAGATTTTCATGGCCTGTAATATTATAAGAGGGAGATGCAGATTTTCATGGCCTGTAATATTATAAGAGGGGATGCAGATTTTCATGGCCTGTAATATTATAAGAGGGGGTACAGATTTTCATGGCCTGTAATATTATAAGAGGAGATGCAGATTTTCATGGCCTGTAATATTATAAGAGGGGATGCAGATTTTCATGGCCTGTAATATTATAAGAGGAGATGCAGATTTTCATGGCCTGTAATATTATAAGAGGGGGTACAGATTTTCATGGCCTGTAATATTATAAGAGGGGGGATGCAGATTTTCATGGCCTGTAATATTATAAGAGGGGATGCAGATTTTCATGGCCTGTAATATTATAAGAGGAGATGCAGATTTTCATGGCCTGTAATATTATAAGAGGAGATGCAGATTTTCATGGCCTGTAATATTATAAGAGGAGATGCAGATTTTCATGGCCTGTAATATTATAAGAGGAGATGCAGATTTTCATGGCCTGTAATATTATAAGAGGGGTTACAGATTTTCATGGCCTGTAATATTATAAGAGGAGATGCAGATTTTCATGGCCTGTAATATTATAAGAGGAGATGCAGATTTTCATGGCCTGTAATATTATAAGAGGAGATGCAGATTTTCATGGCCTGTAATATTATAAGAGGGGTTACAGATTTTCATGGCCTGTAATATTATAAGAGGGGGATGCAGATTTTCATGGCCTGTAATATTATAAGAGGGGGTACAGATTTTCATGGCCTGTAATATTATAAGAGGGAGATGCAGATTTTCATGGCCTGTAATATTATAAGAGGGGGTACAGATTTTCCCTCCGGTGTCACATTTGACACCTTTCAGGGGGAGGGGGGTGCAGATACCTGTCTAAAGACACCTCCCACCCCCAGTTGTGTTCTGGGAACACTCAGCTCCCAGCACACAGCGGGAGCCAATCGGCAGGCGCAGCGCGACTCGCGCATGCGCCGCAGGGAACCGGGCAGTGAAGCCGGAGCGCTTCACTTCCTGGTTCCCTCACCATGGATGGCGGTGATCGCTCGTCCTCTGCTGCGGATGGCGCTGGACTCCAGGACAGGTAAGTGTGCTGATATTATAAGTCAGCAGCTGCAGTATTTGTAGCTGCTGACTTTTATATATTTTTTTCAGCGCTCATCCGCTTTAATATTGTGGGAGGACACCATTTTAACACATCAACTGCCATAGAGGTGGAAAAGCAAGCCGCTAGAAAGCAATTATCATTGTCTTTATTTTGGGGGTGACATGTATTAGTGGCGGGGGGGTTCAGTCTGGTCTTTCAGTTGGGGGGGGGTCAATCTGAGGTGTCAGTTTTTTGTTTTGTGGGTTTTCTGTCATGGGGGGGTCTATCCGTCTGTGTAGCCAGCGGTGGGGGTTCCTAATTATTTTTTGGTTTGGAGTAAGTAGGCTTCCTCATTCCTTAGAGTGCTTATAATATTTAAATAAAAACATTTTTTTTTAAACTCTGTGTGTACCTTTCCTTAAAGATGTAGGGATACCCCTCATTTACCAAGTTACTGTTTCCACCCCAGGCTTCCCCCCCCCCCAATTTCCCCCCTCTCCAACCCTTTCTGCCTTTATCTTTCTTCCCCCTTTTTCTTTACCTCCTGATCCAAGCCTATTCATTAAACCTTTGGGTGCAAGTGCCGCTGTAGGCGATGGCTATTTGGCGCGCTCATTACCGCTTTCTTATAAGTGATATGTCAAATGTATTTCTGATGTACTGTTTATTCTGCCAATAAAAACATTTTCACCTCTAAAAACTCTGTGTGTTGTTTGTTTATCTGTGTGTTAGTGATCATGTCATTTTCATTGTTGTGTACAGTAAGTACTACATGGACCCTTATTCAGCGTACAATATAGAATATTGCCTCAATTAGTTACGTCTAGGGATAGAGGTGGCTACCATCATCCTTTGTATTAGGATATTGGAAAGGGGGTGTGCCAGGGGCTGCTTCAAATTTGCCCCGCGGTACTGTGAAAGTTGAGGACGATCTCGGTACCCAAGGATTAGGCCAAAGTAAGTATAAAATTTAAATTTATTAAGAAGGTAAACATAATTAAAAACATTTTGTACAGCAGAACATAAACAGTTGTTGCAAAATTGATATAAATGGTTCACAAAGAACAGGTAAACCTCACAAGTATTGTGAGGAATGGAGATGTATGTCCTGACGTATTCCTCTGCATGTTTTGTGGCTTTGGCCGCTTCTTCAGGATAAATAATGTTAGAGATTTATATAGGCATGCATGGCTTACAAATGAAAGCCCAATGGAACATCAAAAAACACAAAAGAGAGGCACCCAATACAGGTAAATCCCCCCACAGCAGACACGGGAGGCACTTCATGGTGCAGTAAATAAAATAAAAAATGCAATTTTCTAGCAGTGGGTATAACTGGTGGTCTATGGACAAGAACATATGTCAATAAACAACAAAAGGAGGAAACGGGGCGGAAGGCAAAAAAGGAAAGTGGGGGGGAAGAGGGAGGGAGGGAAGGTAAAAAAGGGGGAAATAAATTAAGTAAAAGGGGGGGAAGGGGTGGACGGTGGGGAGGAAGGGAAGGAGAGAAGAGATGAACAAAAAAGGATAAGTGGGGATGAATAAAAGAGAAGAAAAAAAGAATCACTAGGTAAATATATAAATACACATATAGAAAAAAGACATACCGTATATACTCGAGTATAAGCTGAGTTTTTCAGCACATTTTTTTATGCTGAAAATTCCCCCCTCGGCTTATACTCGAGTCTGTGTCCATCTTCAACTTTTGCCATAGGTCCCCTGGACACCAATCTTGGCACACATGTAGCCCCACTCTTCATCTACAAGTGTGCAAAGTTTGTTGTACGGAGGACCTACGGATGGGGAGCACCGATTTTTCAAACCCGGGCACCCCTTCCATAGACTCCCATGTTAAACGTCAGTCTAGTCCAGTGTTTCTCAATTCCAGTCCTCAGGCCCCCCCAACAGGTCAGGTTTTCAGGATTTCCATTATTTTGCACAGGTGATTTGATCAGTTTCACTGCCTTAGTAATCACCACAGCCTTTTCATCTGAGGGAAATCCTGAAAACCTGACCTGTTGGGGGGGCCTGAGGACTGGAATTGAGAAACACTGGTCTAGTCACACATCGCCGGAGATCAGGTAGGGAGATTGGGCACAGTGAGGCATGCACATGGACACCCTAGGCTTATACTCGAGTCAATGCGTTTTCCCATTTTTTTTTTTTTTTTGTGGTAGAATCGGGTGCCTCGGCTTATACTCCAGTATATATGGTACATCTGTCCACTAATCAGATAACCAAACCCCCATAATTAATCACATACGTGGAACACCCGGGGGATCAGAGTTAAAGAACCAGAAGCAATGGTGTCCAAGGACACTGGGTAAGCTTGATTGCATAGGGAGATTATGTTAAAGGGTCAGTCGCAACCAGTGACAGATCCCCTGCAACCAAAGCGGATGAAAGAGTTGTGCATTGAGAATATATACATTTATGGACTGAATTTATGGATACAATTCCTGTGTCCCACAATGGTCGGGCAAATTCTACCCCAATGCAGGTCCACCTGAAAATGAAGCATTGGACCCAAAATGTGTGTGTGGTACCAAGTTTGGTGCCCCTGGGCTACGTGGTTTGGCTACCAAGGGGGCCCTAAATTTAGGCTAGCTTGGCCCACTATGTTAATCTATCGCACACTATCAAGAACTTTGAGGGGCCACAGCTTGGGCCCCAAACATGTCCAGGGGCTTGAGCTGTGGACACAGGCATTGAGGAGAGTGAACTCTTCTTATGTTGTGATCATGCAATAAATTACCTATTTGCATGCTACTTTTTTGTCAATCCATGGTGTGCTGGCAAATATAAATTTTTTGACTTGAACCAATATCCAGCTGGTTGTTGCTGCAGAACCAAAACTTTGAGAGCTTATCCAGGAAAGTGTGCACTTGGAATATGAAGTTTTCCAGGCATTGAGGAGCCCCGCTCTGCAGGTACTGTTAAATAGTTAAGAGTCCAGAGATTCCTGGAGTACTCAGCACTCCCTGCGCCGTGATACTGCCCAAGGGCCACACACTCCCAAGTGGCCCATGAAAAAGTTGACCAGAACAATTCGGGCTAGGTCCTCCCCTAACGCTGTGCCAAATTCGACCCCGGTACATGTTCAGGGCCAAAGCTGTGCCCACTCTAAGCTTCCCATACTACACCAAGCTGACCAAAAACCCAGAAGTTCTAGGTACAGGCAAACTTGGTACAGGGATACTAGTGGCCCCCAGAGGTAGACCTTTCCTATCTCTGCCAAATTTGGGACCCCAGACATTTGGGTAAAGTATTGCATGACCAAGTAATTTCCAATTAAGGCTGGGTTCACATTAGTGCGAATTGGATGAGGATTTCTCTGCATCCAATTCGCATGTCAGGAGATCGTGACCGGATCTCTATGTGCATCTTTTGTCCTGTTTCAGCCCAAAATTCAGACCTGAAACGGTGAACAGGACTCACTGGACCCCCTGCTGTGAGCCACTCCAGTGTGCAGTGTGAACCCAGCCTCAGGCTGGGTTCACACTACTACACTACTTTCATCCTACTTTGCTCTGCTACATCGGTCCTACATTTATCCTACATTGGCCCTACATCCATCCTACTTTCATGAACAGGATACTACTTTGGTCCGACTTCAATGATATTCAATGGGCCTGAAGTAGGATCAATGTAGGACCAAAAGTAGTACAGGGAGCATTTTCAAAGTCGGACCGACTTGTGTAGGACCAGTTAAGACGTCTCTCATAGGGAAACAATGATTTTCACACGTCATGCTACATGAGGCTCCCAATGTAGGACCGTTTGTCGGACAAGTGTGAACCCAGCCTAAGGCTACGTTTACACTGAGGAGCTTTGCAGGCGATATAGCGCTAAAAATAGCACCTGCAATGCGCCTAGAAAGACTGTCTTCTTCCTTTGGGCTTTCACACTGGAGTGGTGCGCTGGCAGGACAGAAAAAAAAGTCCTGCTAGCTGCATCTTTGAGGCACTGTAGGAGCGGTGAATACACCTCTCCTAAAGTGCTCCTGCCCATTGAAATCAATGGGCAGCGCCGCTGAAAAAGCACTTTTCGGCCGCTAGTGGCGGTTAAAAGCCACAAAAATTACGGTAAAGCGCTGCTATAAATATTGGCGCTTTACCGCCGACGCCCATAGCGCCCCAGTGTAAAAGTAGCACAGTGCTGGATAGCAAACAATACTATGGTCATAAAGGGGGTAAAAGCTTCCGGAGGTCAAAAACAAACAACAAACTTAAGGAAAAACAAAAGTTAAGGAAAAAGGCAACAAGGCAAGCGTATGAGCAAAAATAGGCACCGACCATTTTATTGATTTGAAACATATGATTTATAAACTTTTCAAAACAGGGAATTTTATTTAAAAAAAAAACAGGGCATGAAAAATAAAAGTAAATAAATAACCGACACCAAATCTCAGACAGCAAGACTCAACCTATACAACAATAGTCCATTTAAGCATTTAAAGTGGAGTTCAACCGAAAAATGGAACTTCCACTTTGAAGAAAGGTGACCCCCTGACCATGAAAATCTGCATCCCCTCTTATAATATTACAGGCCATGAAAATCTGCATCCCCTCTTATAATATTACAGGCCATGAAAATCTGCATCCCCTCTTATAATATTACAGGCCATGAAAATCTGTACCCCTCTTATAATATTACAGGCCATGAAAATCTGCATCCCCTCTTATAATATTACAGGCCATGAAAATCTGCATCTCCCTCTTATAATATTACAGGCCATGAAAATCTGCATCCCCCTCTTATAATATTACAGGCCATGAAAATCTGCATCCCCCTCTTATAATATTACAGGCCATGAAAATCTGCATCCCCTCTTATAATATTACAGGCCATGAAAATCTGCATCTCCCTCTTATAATATTACAGGCCATGAAAATCTGCATCTCCCTCTTATAATATTACAGGCCATGAAAATCTGCATCCCCTCTTATAATATTACAGGCCATGAAAATCTGCATCTCCCTCTTATAATATTACAGGCCATGAAAATCTGCATCCCCTCTTATAATATTACAGGCCATGAAAATCTGCATCCCCCTCTTATAATATTACAGGCCATGAAAATCTGCATCCCCTCTTATAATATTACAGGCCATGAAAATCTGCATCTCCCTCTTATAATATTACAGGCCATGAAAATCTGCATCCCCTCTTATAATATTACAGGCCATGAAAATCTGCATCTCCTCTTATAATATTACAGGCCATGAAAATCTGCATCTCCCTCTTATAATATTACAGGCCATGAAAATCTGCATCTCCCTCTTATAATATTACAGGCCATGAAAATCTGCATCCCCTCTTATAATATTACAGGCCATGAAAATCTGCATCCCCTCTTATAATATTACAGGCCATGAAAATCTGCATCTCCCTCTTATAATATTACAGGCCATGAAAATCTGCATCTCCCTCTTATAATATTACAGGCCATGAAAATCTGCATCCCCTCTTATAATATTACAGGCCATGAAAATCTGCATCTCCCTCTTATAATATTACAGGCCATGAAAATCTGCATCCCCTCTTATAATATTACAGGCCATGAAAATCTGCATCCCCTCTTATAATATTACAGGCCATGAAAATCTGCATCCCCTCTTATAATATTACAGGCCATGAAAATCTGCATCCCCTCTTATAATATTACAGGCCATGAAAATCTGCATCTCCCTCTTATAATATTACAGGCCATGAAAATCTGCATCCCCTCTTATAATATTACAGGCCATGAAAATCTGCATCTCCCTCTTATAATATTACAGGCCATGAAAATCTGCATCCCCTCTTATAATATTACAGGCCATGAAAATCTGCATCTCCCTCTTATAATATTACAGGCCATGAAAATCTGCATCCCCTCTTATAATATTACAGGCCATGAAAATCTGCATCCCCCTCTTATAATATTACAGGCCATGAAAATCTGCATCCCCCTCTTATAATATTACAGGCCATGAAAATCTGCATCCCCTCTTATAATATTACAGGCCATGAAAATCTGCATCCCCTCTTATAATATTACAGGCCATGAAAATCTGCATCTCCTCTTATAATATTACAGGCCATGAAAATCTGCATCTCCTCTTATAATATTACAGGCCATGAAAATCTGCATCTCCTCTTATAATATTACAGGCCATGAAAATCTGCATCCCCCTCTTATAATATTACAGGCCATGAAAATCTGCATCCCCTCTTATAATATTACAGGCCATGAAAATCTGCATCCCCTCTTATAATATTACAGGCCATGAAAATCTGCATCCCCCTCTTATAATATTACAGGCCATGAAAATCTGCATCCCCTCTTATAATATTACAGGCCATGAAAATCTGCATCCCCTCTTATAATATTACAGGCCATGAAAATCTGCATCTCCTCTTATAATATTACAGGCCATGAAAATCTGCATCTCCTCTTATAATATTACAGGCCATGAAAATCTGCATCCCCCTCTTATAATATTACAGGCCATGAAAATCTGCATCTCCCTCTTATAATATTACAGGCCATGAAAATCTGCATCTCCCTCTTATAATATTACAGGCCATGAAAATCTGCATCCCCCTCTTATAATATTACAGGCCATGAAAATCTGCATCCCCCTCTTATAATATTACAGGCCATGAAAATCTGCATCCCCTCTTATAATATTACAGGCCATGAAAATCTGCATCCCCTCTTATAATATTACAGGCCATGAAAATCTGCATCTCCCTCTTATAATATTACAGGCCATGAAAATCTGCATCTCCTCTTATAATATTACAGGCCATGAAAATCTGCATCTCCCTCTTATAATATTACAGGCCATGAAAATCTGCATCCCCCCTCTTATAATATTACAGGCCATGAAAATCTGCATCTCCCTCTTATAATATTACAGGCCATGAAAATCTGTACCCCCTCTTATAATATTACAGGCCATGAAAATCTGCATCCCCTCTTATAATATTACAGGCCATGAAAATCTGCATCCCCCTCTTATAATATTACAGGCCATGAAAATCTGCTACCCCCTCTTATAATATTACAGGCCATGAAAATCTGCATCTCCCTCTTATAATATTACAGGCCATGAAAATCTGCATCTCCCTCTTATAATATTACAGGCCATGAAAATCTGCATCCCCTCTTATAATATTACAGGCCATGAAAATCTGATCCCCCTCTTATAATATTACAGGCCATGAAAATCTGCATCCCCTCTTATAATATTACAGGCCATGAAAATCTGCATCTCCCTCTTATAATATTACAGGCCATGAAAATCTGCATCCCCTCTTATAATATTACAGGCCATGAAAATCTGCATCTCCCTCTTATAATATTACAGGCCATGAAAATCTGCATCTCCTCTTATAATATTACAGGCCATGAAAATCTGCATCTCCTCTTATAATATTACAGGCCATGAAAATCTGCATCCCCCTCTTATAATATTACAGGCCATGAAAATCTGCATCTCCCTCTTATAATATTACAGGCCATGAAAATCTGCTACCCCTCTTATAATATTACAGGCCATGAAAATCTGCATCCCCTCTTATAATATTACAGGCCATGAAAATCTGCATCCCCTCTTATAATATTACAGGCCATGAAAATCTGCATCCCCTCTTATAATATTACAGGCCATGAAAATCTGCATCTCCCTCTTATAATATTACAGGCCATGAAAATCTGCATCTCCCTCTTATAATATTACAGGCCATGAAAATCTGCATCCCCTCTTATAATATTACAGGCCATGAAAATCTGTACCCCCTCTTATAATATTACAGGCCATGAAAATCTGCATCCCCTCTTATAATATTACAGGCCATGAAAATCTGCATCCCCTCTTATAATATTACAGGCCATGAAAATCTGCATCCCCTCTTATAATATTACAGGCCATGAAAATCTGCATCTCCTCTTATAATATTACAGGCCATGAAAATCTGCATCTCCCTCTTATAATATTACAGGCCATGAAAATCTGCATCTCCCTCTTATAATATTACAGGCCATGAAAATCTGCATCTCCTCTTATAATATTACAGGCCATGAAAATCTGCATCTCCCCTCTTATAATATTACAGGCCATGAAAATCTGCATCCCCCTCTTATAATATTACAGGCCATGAAAATCTGCATCTCCCTCTTATAATATTACAGGCCATGAAAATCTGCATCCCCCTCTTATAATATTACAGGCCATGAAAATCTGCATCCCCCTCTTATAATATTACAGGCCATGAAAATCTGCATCTCCTCTTATAATATTACAGGCCATGAAAATCTGCATCCCCTCTTATAATATTACAGGCCATGAAAATCTGCATCTCCCTCTTATAATATTACAGGCCATGAAAATCTGCATCCCCTCTTATAATATTACAGGCCATGAAAATCTGCATCTCCCTCTTATAATATTACAGGCCATGAAAATCTGTAACCCCTCTTATAATATTACAGGCCATGAAAATCTGCATCCCCTCTTATAATATTACAGGCCATGAAAATCTGCATCCCCCTCTTATAATATTACAGGCCATGAAAATCTGCATCCCCTCTTATAATATTACAGGCCATGAAAATCTGCATCCCCTCTTATAATATTACAGGCCATGAAAATCTGCATCTCCTCTTATAATATTACAGGCCATGAAAATCTGCATCTCCTCTTATAATATTACAGGCCATGAAAATCTGCATCTCCTCTTATAATATTACAGGCCATGAAAATCTGCATCCCCCTCTTATAATATTACAGGCCATGAAAATCTGCATCTCCCTCTTATAATATTACAGGCCATGAAAATCTGTAACCCCTCTTATAATATTACAGGCCATGAAAATCTGCATCCCCTCTTATAATATTACAGGCCATGAAAATCTGCATCCCCCTCTTATAATATTACAGGCCATGAAAATCTGCATCTCCCTCTTATAATATTACAGGCCATGAAAATCTGCATCTCCCTCTTATAATATTACAGGCCATGAAAATCTGCATCCCCTCTTATAATATTACAGGCCATGAAAATCTGCATCTCCTCTTATAATATTACAGGCCATGAAAATCTGCATCTCCTCTTATAATATTACAGGCCATGAAAATCTGCATCCCCCTCTTATAATATTACAGGCCATGAAAATCTGCATCCCCTCTTATAATATTACAGGCCATGAAAATCTGCATCCCCTCTTATAATATTACAGGCCATGAAAATCTGCATCCCCCTCTTATAATATTACAGGCCATGAAAATCTGCATCCCCTCTTATAATATTACAGGCCATGAAAATCTGCATCCCCTCTTATAATATTACAGGCCATGAAAATCTGCATCTCCTCTTATAATATTACAGGCCATGAAAATCTGCATCCCCTCTTATAATATTACAGGCCATGAAAATCTGCATCCCCCTCTTATAATATTACAGGCCATGAAAATCTGCATCTCCCTCTTATAATATTACAGGCCATGAAAATCTGCATCTCCCTCTTATAATATTACAGGCCATGAAAATCTGCATCCCCCTCTTATAATATTACAGGCCATGAAAATCTGCATCCCCCTCTTATAATATTACAGGCCATGAAAATCTGCATCCCCTCTTATAATATTACAGGCCATGAAAATCTGCATCCCCTCTTATAATATTACAGGCCATGAAAATCTGCATCCCCTCTTATAATATTACAGGCCATGAAAATCTGCATCTCCCTCTTATAATATTACAGGCCATGAAAATCTGCATCTCCTCTTATAATATTACAGGCCATGAAAATCTGCATCCCCCTCTTATAATATTACAGGCCATGAAAATCTGCATCTCCTCTTATAATATTACAGGCCATGAAAATCTGCATCCCCCTCTTATAATATTACAGGCCATGAAAATCTGCATCCCCTCTTATAATATTACAGGCCATGAAAATCTGTACCCCCTCTTATAATATTACAGGCCATGAAAATCTGTACCCCCTCTTATAATATTACAGGCCATGAAAATCTGCATCTCCCTCTTATAATATTACAGGCCATGAAAATCTGCATCTCCCTCTTATAATATTACAGGCCATGAAAATCTGCATCCCCTCTTATAATATTACAGGCCATGAAAATCTGCATCCCCCTCTTATAATATTACAGGCCATGAAAATCTGCATCCCCTCTTATAATATTACAGGCCATGAAAATCTGCATCCCCTCTTATAATATTACAGGCCATGAAAATCTGCATCCCCTCTTATAATATTACAGGCCATGAAAATCTGCATCTCCCTCTTATAATATTACAGGCCATGAAAATCTGCATCTCCTCTTATAATATTACAGGCCATGAAAATCTGCATCTCCTCTTATAATATTACAGGCCATGAAAATCTGCATCCCCCTCTTATAATATTACAGGCCATGAAAATCTGCATCTCCCTCTTATAATATTACAGGCCATGAAAATCTGTACCCCCTCTTATAATATTACAGGCCATGAAAATCTGCATCCCCTCTTATAATATTACAGGCCATGAAAATCTGTACCCCCTCTTATAATATTACAGGCCATGAAAATCTGTACCCCCTCTTATAATATTACAGGCCATGAAAATCTGCATCTCCCTCTTATAATATTACAGGCCATGAAAATCTGCATCTCCCTCTTATAATATTACAGGCCATGAAAATCTGCATCCCCTCTTATAATATTACAGGCCATGAAAATCTGCATCCCCCTCTTATAATATTACAGGCCATGAAAATCTGCATCTCCCTCTTATAATATTACAGGCCATGAAAATCTGCATCTCCTCTTATAATATTACAGGCCATGAAAATCTGCATCTCCTCTTATAATATTACAGGCCATGAAAATCTGCATCTCCCTCTTATAATATTACAGGCCATGAAAATCTGCATCTCCCTCTTATAATATTACAGGCCATGAAAATCTGCATCTCCCTCTTATAATATTACAGGCCATGAAAATCTGCATCTCCCTCTTATAATATTACAGGCCATGAAAATCTGCATCCCCCTCTTATAATATTACAGGCCATGAAAATCTGCATCTCCCTCTTATAATATTACAGGCCATGAAAATCTGCATCCCCCTCTTATAATATTACAGGCCATGAAAATCTGCATCCCCCTCTTATAATATTACAGGCCATGAAAATCTGCATCTCCTCTTATAATATTACAGGCCATGAAAATCTGCATCCCCTCTTATAATATTACAGGCCATGAAAATCTGCATCTCCCTCTTATAATATTACAGGCCATGAAAATCTGCATCCCCCTCTTATAATATTACAGGCCATGAAAATCTGCATCTCCCTCCTATAATATTACAGGCCATGAAAATCTGTAACCCCTCTTATAATATTACAGGCCATGAAAATCTGCATCCCCCTCTTATAATATTACAGGCCATGAAAATCTGCATCCCCCTCTTATAATATTACAGGCCATGAAAATCTGCATCCCCTCTTATAATATTACAGGCCATGAAAATCTGCATCCCCTCTTATAATATTACAGGCCATGAAAATCTGCATCTCCTCTTATAATATTACAGGCCATGAAAATCTGCATCTCCTCTTATAATATTACAGGCCATGAAAATCTGCATCTCCTCTTATAATATTACAGGCCATGAAAATCTGCATCCCCCTCTTATAATATTACAGGCCATGAAAATCTGTACCCCCTCTTATAATATTACAGGCCATGAAAATCTGCATCTCCCTCTTATAATATTACAGGCCATGAAAATCTGCATCTCCCTCTTATAATATTACAGGCCATGAAAATCTGCATCCCCTCTTATAATATTACAGGCCATGAAAATCTGCATCTCCTCTTATAATATTACAGGCCATGAAAATCTGCATCCCCCTCTTATAATATTACAGGCCATGAAAATCTGCATCCCCCTCTTATAATATTACAGGCCATGAAAATCTGCATCCCCTCTTATAATATTACAGGCCATGAAAATCTGCATCCCCTCTTATAATATTACAGGCCATGAAAATCTGCATCTCCTCTTATAATATTACAGGCCATGAAAATCTGCATCTCCTCTTATAATATTACAGGCCATGAAAATCTGCATCTCCTCTTATAATATTACAGGCCATGAAAATCTGCATCCCCCCTCTTATAATATTACAGGCCATGAAAATCTGCATCTCCCTCTTATAATATTACAGGCCATGAAAATCTGT
This sequence comes from Rana temporaria, assembly GCF_905171775.1. Taxonomy (NCBI): domain Eukaryota; kingdom Metazoa; phylum Chordata; class Amphibia; order Anura; family Ranidae; genus Rana; species Rana temporaria. The sequence goes on from NC_053498.1 coordinate 80,565,445, forward strand.
ACCCCCTCTTATAATATTACAGGCCATGAAAATCTGCATCCCCTCTTATAATATTACAGGCCATGAAAATCTGTACCCCCTCTTATAATATTACAGGCCATGAAAATCTGCATCTCCCTCTTATAATATTACAGGCCATGAAAATCTGCATCTCCCTCTTATAATATTACAGGCCATGAAAATCTGCATCCCCTCTTATAATATTACAGGCCATGAAAATCTGCATCTCCTCTTATAATATTACAGGCCATGAAAATCTGCATCTCCCTCTTATAATATTACAGGCCATGAAAATCTGCATCTCCCTCTTATAATATTACAGGCCATGAAAATCTGTAACCCCTCTTATAATATTACAGGCCATGAAAATCTGCATCCCCCTCTTATAATATTACAGGCCATGAAAATCTGCATCCCCCCTCTTATAATATTACAGGCCATGAAAATCTGCATCCCCTCTTATAATATTACAGGCCATGAAAATCTGCATCCCCTCTTATAATATTACAGGCCATGAAAATCTGCATCTCCTCTTATAATATTACAGGCCATGAAAATCTGGATCTCCTCTTATAATATTACAGGCCATGAAAATCTGCATCTCCTCTTATAATATTACAGGCCATGAAAATCTGCATCCCCCCTCTTATAATATTACAGGCCATGAAAATCTGCATCCCCTCTTATAATATTACAGGCCATGAAAATCTGTACCCCCTCTTATAATATTACAGGCCATGAAAATCTGCATCCCCCCTCTTATAATATTACAGGCCATGAAAATCTGCATCCCCTCTTATAATATTACAGGCCATGAAAATCTGCATCCCCTCTTATAATATTACAGGCCATGAAAATCTGCATCTCCTCTTATAATATTACAGGCCATGAAAATCTGCATCTCCTCTTATAATATTACAGGCCATGAAAATCTGCATCCCCCCTCTTATAATATTACAGGCCATGAAAATCTGCATCTCCCTCTTATAATATTACAGGCCATGAAAATCTGCATCTCCTCTTATAATATTACAGGCCATGAAAATCTGCATCCCCCTCTTATAATATTACAGGCCATGAAAATCTGCATCCCCCCTCTTATAATATTACAGGCCATGAAAATCTGCATCCCCTCTTATAATATTACAGGCCATGAAAATCTGCATCCCCTCTTATAATATTACAGGCCATGAAAATCTGCATCTCCTCTTATAATATTACAGGCCATGAAAATCTGCATCTCCTCTTATAATATTACAGGCCATGAAAATCTGCATCTCCTCTTATAATATTACAGGCCATGAAAATCTGCATCCCCCCTCTTATAATATTACAGGCCATGAAAATCTGCATCTCCCTCTTATAATATTACAGGCCATGAAAATCTGTACCCCCTCTTATAATATTTTAGGCCATGAAAATCTGCATCCCCTCTTATAATATTACAGGCCATGAAAATCTGTACCCCCTCTTATAATATTACAGGCCATGAAAATCTGTACCCCCTCTTATAATATTACAGGCCATGAAAATCTGCATCTCCCTCTTATAATATTACAGGCCATGAAAATCTGCATCTCCCTCTTATAATATTACAGGCCATGAAAATCTGCATCCCCTCTTATAATATTACAGGCCATGAAAATCTGTACCCCCTCTTATAATATTACAGGCCATGAAAATCTGCATCCCCTCTTATAATATTACAGGCCATGAAAATCTGCATCCCCTCTTATAATATTACAGGCCATGAAAATCTGCATCCCCTCTTATAATATTACAGGCCATGAAAATCTGCATCTCCTCTTATAATATTACAGGCCATGAAAATCTGCATCCCCTCTTATAATATTACAGGCCATGAAAATCTGCATCTCCCTCTTATAATATTACAGGCCATGAAAATCTGCATCTCCCTCTTATAATATTACAGGCCATGAAAATCTGCATCTCCTCTTATAATATTACAGGCCATGAAAATCTGCATCTCCCCCTTATAATATTACAGGCCATGAAAATCTGCATCCCCCCTCTTAGAATATTACAGGCCATGAAAATCTGTACCCCCTCTTATAATATTACTGGCCATGAAAATCTGCATCCCCCTCTTATAATATTACAGGCCATGAAAATCTGTACCCCCTCTTATAATATTACAGGCCATGAAAATCTGCATCCCCTCTTATAATATTACAGGCCATGAAAATCTGCATCTCCCTCTTATAATATTACAGGCCATGAAAATCTGTACCCCCTCTTATAATATTACAGGCCATGAAAATCTGCATCCCCTCTTATAATATTATAGGCCATGAAAATCTGCATCTCCCTCTTATAATATTACAGGCCATGAAAATCTGTACCCCCGCTTATAATATTACAGGCCATGAAAATCTGTAACCCCTCTTATAATATTACAGGCCATGAAAATCTGTACCCCCTCTTATAATATTACAGGCCATGAAAATCTGCATCTCCCTCTTATAATATTACAGGCCATGAAAATCTGCATCTCCTCTTATAATATTACAGGCCATGAAAATCTGCATCCCCTCTTATAATATTACAGGCCATGAAAATCTGTACCCCCTCTTATAATATTACAGGCCATGAAAATCTGCATCTCCTCTTATAATATTATAGGCCATGAAAATCTGCATCTCCCTCTTATAATATTACAGGCCATGAAAATCTGCATCCCCTCTTATAATATTACAGGCCATGAAAATCTGCATCCCCTCTTATAATATTACAGGCCATGAAAATCTGCATCCCCTCTTATAATATTACAGGCCATGAAAATCTGCATCCCCCTCTTATAATATTACAGGCCATGAAAATCTGCATCCCCTCTTATAATATTACAGGCCATGAAAATCTGCATCTCCTCTTATAATATTACAGGCCATGAAAATCTGCATCCCCTCTTATAATATTACAGGCCATGAAAATCTGCATCCCCCTCTTATAATATTACAGGCCATGAAAATCTGTACCCCCTCTTATAATATTACAGGCCATGAAAATCTGCATCTCCTCTTATAATATTACAGACCATGAAAATCTGCATCTCCTCTTTAAAATACTGAAATACCCCCATTCCCAACAAGAGAGCGACACCTCTGATAGATCGTCTCCTCTCAACTTATGACCCCTGGGCTCCAGCCACCACCCCGTGACATGCAGTCTGCCCCCCCCCCCCAGGACATGTGGTCTGGTCGTGACATGCTGACTGTGGCCCCCCCTGTGAAATACAAACTGACCCTCCGTGACAGACAGACTGACCCCCCCTCCGTGACATACAGACTGACCCCCCCTTGCGACAGACTGACCCCCCCCCCCCTCCGTGACATACAGACTGCCCCCCCATGACATACAGACTGACCCCCCCCGTAGGTAGCCTATACAAGCCTGTGTCCCCAGCGGTCATCCTAATGCAGTGTTCCTCGGCAATAGCTCTCGGCGCGTGCAGAGTTAATCTGACTCAGCTGTGTTGTAGTGCAGCAGCTCTGCGCTCGATTTCAATGGACTGAAATCGGCACATGCTCAGTTGCTACAAGGGATGCCAATTTTCTTGGGATGCCGATCTTACTGCTACACCGTGCCGCCGTATATAGTATAGAGGCGGCCGCACGGTAGGACGTTTTAAATTTTTTTCCGAGCTGGCTCCGTAAGGCAAGTGTCCATGTTGCCTTGCGCTAGCGCCGGCCCTGTATGTAGTTGTACCATGGATGATGCAAGTTTACAACCCTCTACAATAGGGGATCCACAGCTCTGCAGGACAGCCTTTCTTCCTTCCTTCAAACTTTTCAGTAATTGAAAAGAAAGCAGCACACAGGTGGGTCAGTCATGAGGAGAGAGTTTTATGTCACCTCCAGTACCCCTCTACCAACACAGCAGCCTGCTGGGATTTCCCTGGTATGGTGCACTACAAGCCCCAGCATGCTCTGTCAGCCTATGTGTATGCATAGCACAGGCGAATAGGCCTGCTTGCTGATCAGTGGCAGAACTCCACTGCCCAAGTCAATGGCAGCTGGTGATCAAATTTTTTTTGGGGGGGGCGCAAACTAACTGAAAAAAAAACATCAACTGCAGCCTCACCGTGCCCCATCAAACGCTCCCACCGTGCCCCATCAAATGCTCCCACCGTGCCCCATCAAATGCTCCCACCGTGCCCCATCAAACGCTCCCACTGTGCCCCATCAAACGCTCCCACCATGCCCCATCAAGCGCTCCCACCGTGCCCCATCAAACGCTCCCACCATGCCCCATCAAATGCTCCCACCGTGCCAACCCGCCATCTGCCCGGCACTTACCCTGTCTCAGTGGGGCAGTGGGTGACAGCAGCGGTGTCCTCCATGCTCACTTATATTCATTCGCTTTTCTAACACTGCTGGGTGAACTGCGAGTACCAAGAATAGGGGGTGTCAGCGGCGGCCATTGATAGATTCATCCAATGCATGAATCTATCTATTGGTGATAGAGGGGGGGTGGCGACTGTGCGCCCTTATAGATGCACCACCACTAGCCCAAGCCTCCATCATTATCAGTGGAAAGGGCCACGGGACCAGATATCAGGGGGGCCCTTTATGGTTCCCTGCATAGGGGCCCAGATGGTTCTAGTTACGCCTCTGGCCCCGTACACACGACCGAACATGTCTGCTGAAACTGGTCCGCGGACCAGTTTCAGCAGACATGTTCGGTCGTGTGTACGGCCGACCGGACAGGTTTCCAGCGGACATTTGTCCAGCCGACCGTTTTCCAGTGGACAAAAATTTATTAGCATGCTAAGAAACATGTCCGCTGGAAGCCTGTCCGTCGGACATGTTCGGTCGTCTGTACAGACTCACCGGACATGTCCGATCGGCCGCCATCCCTCGCATGCGTCGAAGTGATTCGACGCATGCGTGGAAGCGTTGAACTTCCAGGGCCGCGCACGTCGCCGCGTCATCGTCGCCGCAACGGCGCGGCCACGTCACCGCATATCGTGTACGCGCGGATTTCTGTCTGATGGTGTGTACAACCATCAGACAGAAATCTCCGGGCGGACATGTCCGCTGAAAACGGTCCGGCGGACCATTTTCAGCGGACAGTACGTCCGTCTGTACGAGGCCTCTGAGTTATAGGGAGTGAGGACACTAGTCTGGAAAGCGGAAAAAGCTAACTCGCTGAGGACATTAAAGTGGAGTTGTTGAAGGCTGTCATGTGGTGGGCTGAGCGGACTGTGATGTATGGGAGAGATGTGGACATTACAGTGGGGGGAGACTGTATTGAATTATAGTTGCTACCATCCGATGGAATGTACTGTACATCATCTCTACTAGTTCATTGGAAATTTACTACAAAAAAAAACACATACATTTGCAGTTAAAATTTTGAATCAAATTGCTTTTGCTGTTTATTTGGAAAGTTTACCTTGCTGCCAATGTGAAAAAAATGTGTCTACCCTTTCTATGGGATTTTGTGGTGGGAATTTGTGAAGGACACCCAGTTTATAGCCTGCCAAAATGTGTTTGTGGTAGTGGAGCTGCTCTGTAATAAAGATGTGGACATTACAGGGGGGAAGATGTGGACATTACAGGGGGAAGATGTGGACATTACAGGGGGGAAGATGTGGACATTACAGGGGGGAAGATGTGGACATTACAGGGGGAAGATGTGGACATTACAGGGGGGAAGATGTGGACATTACAGGGGGGGAGGCTAAGGACTGTGATGTGTGGGGGCAATGAGGACAGTAATGTGAAGGGGCTAAAGATAGTAATGTGGGGAGATAATGTAAATTGGGGCAAAGGACAGTACTGGCGGGGGGTTGGTGTCAAGGAAGTGTGAGAACATTACTGTGGAGGGGGGTGATATAAAGGAGGACACTCCTCAAGAGGGAGAGGACTCTGATGTGCACTGGGGACTGAGGATGCTGATTTAAGAATTGGTTCAGATCTGTACATGTGCATTAGGTGCACATGTCGTGGGTAGGTCAGCCCATTTTAATGGGCTGCAATACCCGCAAAAAACACAGAGAAAGACGTCTTTGACGTCTTTTTCAAAATAGTGCGGCAGCAATATGCGGTTTGGCACATGCAAAAAGGCGCCACGGGTAACGACATGATGTTCGGACCTCTGCTGGAAGAAAATTTCGCTGAACGGATCTCAGTGAATTTTAATTCATTACCCTTGCTATATACAGACAAGGGGCCAGATTCTCATAGAATTGCGGCCGTGTAACGTAACCCGTTTACCTTACACCGCCGCAAGTTTTCAGTGTAAGTGCCTGATCCACAAAGCACTTACCTGAAAACTTGCGGCGGTGTATCGTAAACACGTCCGGCGCAAGCCCGCCCAATTCAAATGGGGCGGGTACCATTTAAATTAGGCGCGCTCCCGCGCCGGACGTACTGCGCATGCTCAGTTTTAAAATTCCCGCCGTGCTTTGCGCGATGTGACATCAGTTTTTTAGAACGGCGACGTGCGTAGCGTCCATTCGTATTCCCGGACGTCTTACGCCAAAACAAAAAAAAATTGACATTCGACCCGGGAACGACGGCCATACTTTAACATGGCTCGACTAAAGTTAAGCCATGTTAAAGCAGGTGTAAAATTGTGACGGGAAAAAATTACTATCGACGACGTAACGACGGGAAAAAACTTTGGGGATCGCCGTAAATCCTCATTTGCATACCCGACGCTGGAATACGACGCAAACTCCCCCCAGCGGCGGCCGAAGTATTGCATCCTAAGATCCGACGGTGTAAGTCAATTACACCTGTCAGATCTTAGGGCTATCTATGCGGAAATGATTCTATGAATCAGCCGCATAGATACGACAGGAGATACGACGGTGTATCAGGAGATACGCCGTCGTATCTCCTCTGTGAATCTGGCCCAAGGATCTTAAATTCAACTGCAGGCTAGTGAATGGATTAATGGATGCAAACTCTCACTGCTAAGACCGTGAATTTCGTAAGACTCGTAGATGAGATGAGTACCCAGTAAGAAATTAAAAGAATAGATAGTGTAATACCATCAATGCATTTAATGTAAAAATACGATAAAGGATAGCATATAAAAATAAAGCCGGCTGCAATGCAAAACTCCCGTCCTGCGAGTGTGGTGACGTCAGCGCGTACCCCCTCAGAAGCGTTTTATCATCAAAGACATTTTCAATGAATGTGATCCTATTCCAAAGTGACTTGTGCCTGGATAAATAGTGCAGTGTAAATCACTGGTGAAGGGTGGGTAAACTCCACAAGTGCTCCCTCTTTAGATCCACACTCACCAGAAAGCTGAACCCCTGCAGGGGTAGAGGACATCAAACTAGGGCTGTTTCTGATTCTGATCCAGTGTCTTCTCCTCTTCCAGGATAGGTCTGGTCAGTGGGTGCACTCACAGAGCCTCCCGGAGCCTGGCTGTACGTACCCCTTGATCTCTATCAGCAGCCCTGGCGGCAAGTGCTGGAAGGTTGGAAAGATAAGGACTTCCGATTGCAATATTTTTCTCTTAGGCCCCGTACAGACGAGCGGACAGTCCGATGAAAATGGTCCGCCGGACCGTTTTCATCGGACATGTCCGCTCGGAGATTTCGGTCTGATGGCTTGTACACACCATCAAACCGAAATCCCTGCGGACAGACAGCGCGGTGACGTGGCGGTGACGTTGACGCCGCCACGTCACCAAACCAGGAAGTAAAATACTTCCACGCATGCGTCGAATCCATTCCACGCATGCGTCGAATCCATTCCACGCATGCGGAAGATATCTGTCCGCTGGTTAGGTGTACTAACCAGCGGACATGTCCGCCGGACAGCTTTCCAGCGGACATGTTTCTTAGCATGCTGAGAAACATTTGTCCGCCGGATATCTGTCTGCTAGCCTGTACACACGATCGGATCTGTCCGCTGACACTGGTCCGCGGACCAGTTTCAGCGGACAGATCCGGTCGTGTGTACAAGGCCTTAGAAATTGCACCTATTTAAATGTAGTGACAGCTGGTTTTTAAAGTGTTATTAAACCCCAAATAAAATATTTATTATATTGTAGCGTACCAATTATTAAGATGTGATTGTTGTTTTAGTTTCCTTTTTTGTGCTTTTGTTCCCTTATTTTTAACTGTTGATCCTTCCAGTAAGTCTGTCGTTTTTATACACAAGCTGTCCTGCCCATGTATTAGTTTTAGGGTTGAGACAAACCATTTAAAACTAATAGGGGTGGTTACAATGGTCAACTTTTATTTATTTAAATATGTAAAACCTAAAAGAAAAAAAATATTGATGTAACTGCTTAAAAGTGTTAACTGGAGCTTGGCTTCAATTTGTTAGTGTTTCTAAATCTGTTAGTACACCTAATACTATCCTCCCTCCAGACTGACAATGCTGCTGTCCAAAGGTGTCTCTGTTGCTCCTTCATCGAGAGTGGGGGTACACTAATACAGGAGTTGTGTTACTGGCCAGATAACTAGGTAAAAACAGAGGGGGGAAAAACTAAAAAAAGAAAACGAATACCGACACCACATCTAATCATTGATCAGCTGCAATACATCTAATGATTTATTAGCTGCAATATTACATTATAAATACATTTGTGGTCTATGATTTCAAATCTGTTTTAACACAGGTTGGAAAGCCAGCAAGCCCGATAATGATTTTTCTAACTTGCCCCACTGTATGTCTGTAAATTAATAGGCCATTATGTTATAACAAAGGCCAACATTGTACTGATTCACTTGGTTTGTAGTACCCAAATAAAACCACAAGATGGCAGAAACAGAACTTTCAAATTAAAGCTTGCCTATTTATCCCGCAGGAATCTTCAAACTACGGCCCTCCAGCTGTTGCAGAACTACACATCCCATGAGGCATTGTAAAACTCCGACATTCACAGACATGACTAGGCATGATGGGAATTGTATATCCGGAACAACTGGAGGGCCGTAGTTTGAAGACCCCTAAGTATACAGTATCTAGCAGTAGTTAGTCACATTCAGCTTGATTTATTCTGTTATGCAATCTCCATTCACAATAGCGTTTCTCCAAAATCGCACGATTTCCAGTGCAACTTAGCTCTGACTTTACATTCTCTGGACCAAGGGTGAATAAAAAGTCACACCAAAGTATTGTAGGCAATTTTTCAAAATTGCTGCGACTTTAATTTGCACCAATTTGAACAGGTGCCATTGAAAAAAATGGGATGCGACTTCTCGTGCGACTTTGATGTCCAAAGTCACATGACAAGTCACACAAGTGTGAATGGAGCCTTAGTGATGAGCTAAGGTGGGTTTGGACCGCAGTCCAAACCCACCTGAGCAAGCCCACCAGGAAGCTGTCACTGCAATCAGGGGAACTCCTTGTCCTGTAACCGCGCTTATACAACTGATGTGTATATGCATGGCTGTGGGGCAGGGAATGCCTTGGCTCATTCCTATCTGCAATGCTGAAGACATTGCATAGGGCATCTAAAGCGATTCTTCCTAGAATTTATGCAGTCACATAGCTAGCTGGTAATCGTCAAAGAACAGAATGAGAGATGTGAAGGTTTGTGGAAAAACACCTCCTTGTATCTCCAGAAAGTCTGCAACAGATGTTTCTGTCAAAAAAAAAAAAAAAAAAAAACTTCTCTGTAGAACAGGGTACAATACACCTGGTGGTTTGAAAAAAATATATCTCTAGAACAGTAAAAATATGTAACATGACCCTCTGTAATCTTCTATACACCCTGTCTAGCAAACTTTGCATAAAGGGTTCTTAGGGCAGTTTCACCTTGATCCACTGTGGTTTGGCTGCAGCATAGTGTACTTTTGGTATAGGTTACCCAAACTTTCCTATTGACTTCTATTAAATTGGGCAGTTTTGGTGAGTTTTCTGAAAATGCACGAAAAGTACTGCATACAGGACTGTACAGTCTGTACCAAAACCACTCTTTCTAATAGAACTTTATGAAAAAGGATGGGTTAACTGCACAAAAACCACCGCCATACTTGTGCTGAGGCCAAATGGCAGTGGATCAGTGTGAAACTGACCTTAGTTCTCATGCAAAGTAATCCCTCCCTGCCAGGGGTCAAGTCCTGGGGAAAAAAGTGTGGGAACTCCCACCCAAGATCCACTCCCCCACCAAAAAAAAAAAATGATACGCTCATATGCATAATTACTAAACCGCAAGTTCTTTCTAAATCCCACGATAACTCGCGGCAGACCTCCACAATGTCTCCTGGGAACAATGACAAAGGTGCCAGGAGACATTGCGGCATCGAGGAAGTGACGGAATACCCGCACACTACCCGATGAATCCATATACAGGAAGCGGCCAGTAACATAAAGGATTACTAAGGTTCGCCTGCCCCTGACAGTGACTCGAGCTGGGCATCGCCGCTTAGTGAAGGATTGGTTCGGGCGGCTTGGCTGCTCTCGGCTGCTCTAGTCCTGCAAAGGGAACTGTGTTCCTGCTGTGAAAAAAGTGCAGGAACTCCGTTCCCACGCGTTCCCGCAGGACTTGAGCCCTGCTCCCTGGCCAATCCCTACACTACTCTACAAAATGTAAAATACTTGCTTATAGCATATTTTACTGGATATGCCGCCAATATGGGGCACATAGACACAAGCTTTGGATCCCTTTCACACTTGGGCCACCCGTGTGTTAGCAGTAAAGCGCTACGCTTTTTAGCTGCGCTTTATCGCATTTTAAGCGCTTCGGAAGTGCTGCCCATTCATTTCAATGGGCAGGGGCATTTTGGAAGCTCTGTATACAGCGATCCCAAACCGCCCCAAAGATGCTGCTTGCAGGATTTTTTCTAACGTCCCGCAAGCGCACCGCCCCAGTGTAAAAGCACTCAGGCTTTCACACTCCGGCAGCATGGGAGGAAGTTTTCAGGCACTATTTCTAGCACTAATACACCTGAAAACTGTGTGAAAGGGCTCTTAGAAGAGGTACAGTTTCAGGTCTGGACACTGACCTGTACCATACAGTAGAAAAGAGATATACCTGTGCTCAAATCCAAAAAGCTTATACACAGGTATCCCTCTTTGGGGGCTGGATTTATGAGAAATGGCCCTCCCAAAGCAGGATATTGCTCTAAACCTGTAGGTAAATAAGAGAACCAGAACCTTCACTAAATTGATTTGATAATAAAGATGGCAGTGCCTCCACCCAGGAAGGGGCCTCTGTGAACAGTGGGGATTCCCTTCCTAGGAAATTAACCAGTAATCTAACCAAAGTAATTGGAAACAGAGGATCTACTTCAACCAGCATATAACAGTAACCATAAGTATGTAGAGGCATACTAATATGGAGATAATATGAACTTTATAGAAGAAAAGCATATTAATAGTAAATGCATCCAATGTACAAACATGTATTATCAGCAGGGGGCCCAACAATAGTCCTGGTGGAATTGTGCACATATATTCAGGTATATAGTGATACCCCCAGATGAATGTTGCCACGAAGTCCATCTGCAGGGGCCCTGAGGATGATCACGATGCGGTGTCCATCTTTGTGTCAGAGATGTGGCCATCCAATTCCTAACCTGGCTCCAGCCTATGCTGGTTATCGAACCTTAAACTAAAGCTAGCTATAGAATCCTAGACTAAAAAGGACAGGGTTAACTAAAAAAAAAGAAGCTGCATATGCATAAACTCTATTGCAATAAACAGGTTCACCTACTAACATAAAAATAGGGAGGAGCGACGTGCTGACGTCACCACACTGTTCTCACGTTCCGCTTGCGTGTTTGTACTATTGTTGGACGGCCTTTTTTTATGAAACTTTTTACTTTTGCACAGTCTGTTTGTTAGCACAGACTTTTTACAATAAACACTACCTTGTTTTAGCGATGGCAAATCTTTTTTATTTCTTTTTACTGGTGTATCTAACACACCAAGGTCATTTTCGCGGTTGTTTGCTAACTGCTGGGTTAAACACCGAGTTTCCAGAAATGCTTGGCTTGTAAGCCACCGGAGGTTTGCGAAAACCAAAGGCCCTGGCTGGTTATTAGCTACAGGCTCTGGCAGCTTATACAGCTGGTAAGCCTGCACTCTATGTGGTGGTAGATTCACAGTGTCTTTCCAATTATTGAAGATCCTATCACAGGGTGTTCCAACTTACATTCCTCCTTCTGAAAGTTTTCTGAAAGAGACAAAACATTTTTTGTCAATTTTATTGTCAATTATAGCCCACAATTTTTACTTATTTGCTAAGTTTCTTGTTCAATCTAACTCAACTGGATTCACATATTGATTACATTCAATTGTATTTGTTTATTTGATAATTTATTATTAGCGCAGCTCAGGGGCAGAGCCAGAGTCTATTTGCGGATTACACTTGCCACGTCACCTGCCACATGTTGCTGATTGTCACTTGCCATGTCACCTGCCACACATTGCGGATTACACTTGCCATGTCACCTGCCACATGTTGCTGATTGTCACTTGCCATGTCACCTGCCACACATTGTGGATTACACTTGCCAATGCCAACATGTACTGTGACATACTGAAGCAGAGCATTAATCCCCTCCCCCCCAATTGGAGACTGGGCCGCAGGGCAGTATTCCAACAGGATAACGACCCCAAACACACCTCCAAGACAACCACTGCCTTGCTAAAGAAGCTGAGGGTACAGGTGATGGACTGGCTAAGCATGTCTCCAGACCTAAACCCTATTGAGCATTTGTGAGGGATTCTTAAATGGAAGGTGGAGGAGTGCAAGGTCTCTAACATCCACCAGCTAGGGTGACCACATTTCTAAACTACCATTTAGGGATACCCTCCCTTCCCAAAAATCAGCTAGTGCTGTAACGAATCACAGCACAGTAATTGCACGCAAGAGGTGGGATTTATGCTTTCTCCAATCACAAGCAGGGGTAGGATTGTACTCCTCCAAGCATTCCCGTCCAGGACAAGTACTGTCAGTGAGTAAAGTGGTGATGTGGCGGCCTTTTTTGGGTGCATCAGATTGGCCCGGGGGGTGGCTGTGTCAGTTTCATTCTGGGACACTGTATTGTCCTAGAATTAATGTCCCCGGGACAGACCTGCAAAATGCGGGACTGTCCCGGGCAATCCGGGACATGTGGTCACCCTACCACCAGCTCCTTAATGTCATCATGGAGGAGTGGAAGAGGACTCCAGGGGCAACTTGTGAAGCTCTGGTGAATTACATGCCCAAGAGTGTTAAGGCAGTTCTGGAAAATAATGGTGGCCACACAAAATATTGACACTTTGGGCCCAATTTGGACATTTTCACTTAGGGGTGTACTCACTTTTGTTGCCAGCGGTTTAGACATTACTGGCTGTGTGTTGAGTTATTTTGAGGGGACAGCAAATTTACACTGTTATACAAGTTGTACACTCACTCCTTTACATTGTATGTAGCAAAGTGTAATTTTTTTCAGTGCCGTCACATGAAAAGTTCTAATAAAATAATCACCAAAATGTGAGGGGTGTACTCACTTTTGTGAGATACTGTGTGTGTGTATATATATATATATATATATTGTGACAGGAAGTCAGGTAAATCTGTGGGTGTTGTCACAGACGGGACATACATTTCTGCCTTGTTTAGACAATACACCAATTGTTATTAGGCGTCGGCTGCAACAGTAGCCAGAAAAGGTCTAAGGGCGTTGGAAAACTTCAGCTGTTCAGAATGAGGCAATTAAGGCCTCTATAAGTAATCCATAGGATTACCACTGAATTGCTGCATCCTGAGGCTTTGTGAGAAAGGAGAGCAGTGTACTGAAAGTCTTCTGAGGCGGTGAGGAAGTGATTGATTTTTTTGTGTGATAAAAAATCAAAAGACTATTGTTTTTCAGCTGTATGACCAGCAGTGTCTGCCCAGCACTAGGCTGTGCCAGACTCCATAGATAGGTTCCTGTGTGGAAGGTAGATGCCCCAAGTGGCCAGGGTTTATTTTATGTTTGATTTTGTTTATGCTGTTTGGATGCTTGCACTTGTTTCCGGCAAGATGGAAGAATAAACCCAAATCTTTGTTTTCAACCGTCTTCGACTGCCTGTCTGTATAAATTCAGTGTGTAGTGAACCCATCCAAGGGGTCACACACCCCACTACCGAGCTAACCCCTTACAATATATATATATATATATATATATATATATATATATATATATATATATATATATATATATATAGTATATCAAGTAGTATGCACTCTCCATATGTTGCAATAACTTTACTTCAAAATCTAATCTTCATACAAAATCTGAAACATAAAGCAGCTGTACAGTTTCAAGCATAACAATGCTCTTCATCAAGCTGTATGTGAACATCAACTAGTCTTAGGCCTTGTACACACGATCAGTCCAAACTAATGAAAACGACTGAAGTTCAGTTTCATCAGTCTAAACCTACCGTGTGTATGCCCCATCTGACTTTTGTCCTTCAGACCAAAGTTTCAAAACTTGCTTTAAAATCGGACTAATGGACGCCTGACCAATCGGTCAAAATCGATGGTTAGTACGCAAAAGCATCGGTTCAAAACCCTGTGCATGCTCCGAATCAAGTCGACGCATACTTGGAAGCATTGAACGTTTTTTTTCAGCACGTCGTTGTGTTTTACGTCACCGCGTTGGACTCAATCGGTTTTTGAACCGATGGTGTGTAGGCACATCAGACCATCAGTCCATCAGACCATCAGTCCGTTTTCATCAGTTTGGACTGATCGTGTGTACAAGGCCTTAGTCTACTATATATATTCACACAACCTATGGACAATAATAGTAAATTATTAAACATAGAAACACTTGCCTATTAATACCTGCTTCTGGTCTGGATTCAGCAGCAGCTCTGCCATAGACAGACCATGAGATCTCAGACTTTCTCCCTCTCTTCACTTCGTCCTTCTGGGTTTTCCAGACCAACAACTCATAAACAGAAAGTGCTATACATAATTTATTCTGTGATTAGCAGCACAGCTATTTACAAATACAGAAAGTAGAGGGCAGTGGATCCTTACACAAACTTACCTGCCTGTTAGAAATCTCCTGTTGAATGTGCAAGCGTGGCTCAGTGTACATTCCGAGCATACTGTGATGGTGTAGGAATTAAAGGCTCATGTGTACATGCACAGTTTAGTGGACATTCCGACATACCGTGGTGCTGCTGAAATAAATGACTCCTGAACGCATGCGTGGGAATCATGCCTTTCCCTGTTGGCAAATCAAGAGACCAAAGACCTGGAACCCAGAAGAAGCAGGAGGAGAAATGTCAGCGGCCAGTGAAGGGTCTAACAACCACTCCGCTGGAAGTGCTTATCTGCCAACTTATCTGCTTTAAAGGAGATATCCAACATACAAATTCCTCCCCTACCCAAAACATCAGATCCAACACCACACTCAATACTCTCCTCTTTCTGCCCAGTTACCACTGATGAAGTTGATGAACTCCATTCCATGGCCCACCTCACTACCTTTGCCCTGGACCCTGTCCCCTCTCAATTACTGGGACCACCTTCCCGCTCTATCCTCAACTCCCTAACCCACATCTTCAACCCTCCCTCTCCTCCAACACCATTCCTTCCCCGCTGAAACATGCACTGGTTACCCCCATACATAAAAAAACCTCACTAGACCCCACCTGTTTGAATAACTTAAGACCCATCTCCCTGCTCCCGTTTGCCTCCAAGCTCATCAAACGATGTGCTGTCCTCCTCTACATTGTAAAGCGCTGAGTAAATTGTTGGCACTATATAAATGGTGCATATTAATAATTAGGGTTGTCCCGATACCACTTTTTTAGGACCGAGTACAAGTACCGATACTTTTTTTCAAGTAGTCGCCGATACCGAATACCGATACTTTTTTTAAATGTGTCCCCAAATGCAGCCATGTCCCCCCCATATGCAGCCATGTCCCCCACATATGCAGCCATGTCCCTCTAGCCATGTCCCTCTAGCCATGTCCCTCACATATGCAGCCATGTCCCTCACATATGCAGCCATGTCCCTCTAGCCATGTCCCTCTAGCCATGTCCCTCACATATGCAGCAATGTCCCTCTAGCCATGTCCCTCACATATGCAGCAATGTCCCTCTAGCCATGTCCCTCACATATGCAGCCATGTCCCTCTAGCCATGTCCCTCACATATGCAGCCATGTCCCTCACATATGCAGCAATGTCCCTCTAGCCATGTCCCTCACATATGCAGCCATGTCCCTCTAGCCATGTCCCTCACATATGCAGCAATGTCCCTCTAGCCATGTCCCTCACATATGCAGCAATGTCCCTCTAGCCATGTCCCTCACATATGCAGCCATGTCCCTCTAGCCATGTCCCTCACATATGCAGCCATGTCCCTCACATATGCAGCAATGTCCCTCTAGCCATGTCCCTCACATATGCAGCAATGTCCCTCTAGCCATGTCCCTTGATGTGGCGGTGCGATGCGGCGGCAGCGGCGGGGGGGAAAGGGGGGGGAAAGTATTCTATTTAGGTATCGGGGGTATTTGCGCGAGTACGAGTACTCCCGCAAATACTCGGTATCGGTCCCGATACCGATACTGGTATCGGTATCTGGACAACCCTATTAATAATAAAGGCATAGTTCACCTTTACCAAAAAAATGCCTATGCAAATAAGGGGTGTTTTTAGATAAAAAGAAACCATGCAGCTCTGACCAAAGTTGAATATTGCCCTTGCTATATGTGCAGGCTATTTACGTACCTCATGAAGCCTGATTGAAAAACTCCCAGAGCTGTGTACACAGAGAACGATCTCTATGTTTCTCATCCCTACAAAACAGGGATGAGAATCTGAGAGATCGTTAGCAAAAAGCAGCACACTGTTCACACATTACACATAGGCAGATATTTAACCCCTCGATTGTCATAGATGTTAACTGATCACTGTATTAATTTCACTTGGGATGTCAGTGGCAGTTAGTGTCAGATTGTCTGCTGCACTATCGCAGTCCCATTATAAGTCACTGATCACTGCCATTATAGTATAAAAAAAAAAAAATACAGTATACAGTATATATCATAGTTTGTAGGCGATATCAATTTTACGAAAAACAATTAATATACGCTTATTGGGATTTTTTAAATCAAAAACATGTAACACAATACATATTGGCCAAAATATATTAATAATTTTGATATTTTGTATTTTTTATTGGATATGTTTTATAGCAGAAAGAAAATAAATATATATATATATATATATATATATATATATATATATATATATATATATATATATATATATATATATATATATATATATATATATATATATGTATATTTTAATTGTTGATCTTTTTTTTTTGTTTATATAGCCATCAAAAAAAAAATGGCGGTGATCAAATACCACCAAAAAATAAGCTATATTTCTGGGGGAAAAAAATGATATAAATGTTGTTTGTGTACAAAGTTGCAGAGTTTTTGTAATCGCAAAAAATGCTCTGAAAGGGCGTGAATTAAAGGGGGTAAAAACTTCCAGAGCTGGATAATATGTGTCAATGTTCTCTAAAAGCATTGAATGTCCTGAGAATGTAGCCAATGGTTTCACACAGTCAGGCGACACTTTGTTCAAGACTCCAGAATTGTTACCATTTAGGCAATTGAATCAATCCACGACAAAATGGCGGCAAACTGTAGCCCTACTCTGAAGAAAATGAGGACAATGTTTAAACCGGATTTCCTACAGTCTTTGAACTCTACCAAACGGAAAGTGAATCGAGCGGTTGCTGACGTCAGCACAGCTCGTCCATTGGCTACCCCGTGTTCGCCACTAGAGGTCCTGCCCGCGCCTTGTTGTGTGCTATGAGGGCGAAGCGCTTCGGATGGAGCAGCATTTGAACGTCATTTACCGGAAGACGTTATCTGATAGGGAAGTTGCAAATGTACCGGGAAGCGGCTGTGGTATGTAAATGCGGTGGCGGGCTCTTTAGGCCACGCTGCCTGTAGTGTGCGGAGGAGGGCTGTGGGGTGGAATAGTCTGGAATGTCCGGGGTGCACATGTCTTAGAGGCCAGTCATTGGATGTAGTGATGTCTGTGGGAGTGAGTGGGGGATGGAGGGCTCCACAGCTGTGAGGAAGTACAGAGTCCAGGAGGTGAGGTGGTGCCCGGGGACTCCGTGTCCCCATATCCTGCAATCTACTCCCCATCCCCCTCCTCCTGCTCCTCCTCCCTCTCACACCTGCTGTAATAAACACACTTCAATGTATTACTAGCATTATAAAAGTTTTTAAAGCCCATCTTAATTTTCTGTTGAACTATTTCCCTTTATATCTATATATATATATGCATTGTAGATGAGTGGTTGCGCCAGGATCACGGCTGCACCGTTTACTGCAGTCGTCTTTCAGGTAAAACCGTGATCTGAGCGGCTCTACAGCCACCCAATCACTGGAAGGCCCCCCCCCCCTCACCGCTGCTAGGATAATGTCTCTGATGATCTGTGCATGCGCAGGGCGTACCGCCACTCCTGATCGGCTGGTGTGACTGAGAACACTGCGCATGCACAGATCGTCCGAGGCATTATCCGATGATTAGCAAACTGCTGTGTTCTGTTGATTAGTGCAGATCGTCTTTCCGCCTGCGACGTGATCGGTGATGTCTCGCGCATGCGCAGACAGAGTGAGGCAGAATGCAGTGATATGGGTTTTTGTCCTCCGCGCTTAGCTGATCGTTGGATAATGCCTCCGACAATCTGTGCATGCGCAGTGTTGCCGTCATGCCAGCGGATCGGGACATCCACCAGAGAGACGTTACGTCCTGCACGTTCGTAGATTGTCGGAGGCATCTGACGATCTGCATTATTCGATCGTACACCGGAAGCAGCGAGGATTTTGTCACTTCCAGTTCCTCTCAGGCCAGGGAAGCATCTGATGAAAGCCGTCCTGGTTGATCAGATGCTTTGGAGGGCAGACAAGGGATCAAATAGACTCCAGATCTCCCCATTGTCACTGCCAAAGCTATCACAAGGGATGACGCTCATGCAGCTAAGGGATGTCTATAGATGAAAACAAGCTGTGCAGTCTTGACTAGAGCTGAGCAATGCCCTTCTTATAGGTGTGAGCCGTTATGCACCTCATGAAGCCTGACCTGAAAACTCCCAGGATGTTGCCAAGGCCGGCTACAGATCATGAGATTTTATTTCCTGCAACCTGAGAAGAAAATGACTCAATTCCCCATCAACAGAGTCAGTGTTGTTGGTGAAATCCCTCTCGCTGAGCTCTTGTGTTCTGCCAGCTGGGACTATACCCAGCAATTATTGCTAGCGGCTATAATTGCATGCTAGAAACTAGGGGTGCAACAGATCAAAAACTCATGGTTCAGATCGTTCCTCGGATCAGATAATTTTTCGGATCACCACCATATATAGTCCCCGCTGTAATGTCCACATCCCCCCCCCCCCTCCCACTGTAATGTCCACATCCCCCCCCTCCCACTGTAATGTCCACATCCCCCCCCCCTCCCACTGTAATGTCCACATCCCCCCCCCTCCCACTGTAATGTCCACATCCCCCCCCCTCCCACTGTAATGTCCACATCCCCCCCCCACTGTAATGTCCACATCTCCCCCCCCCACTGTAATGTCCACATCTCCCCCCCCCCTGTAAATGTCCACATCTCCCCCCCACTGTAATGTCCACATCTCCCCCACCTCCCGCCATCGTTGTACATCGCTAGTTTGAAGAGGAATACTGTTGTTATGGTAGCAGCTAGCTACCCTAACCCCAGTACCCTCTTCAAGAGCAGGCGGTCCTCTTTCAGATAAAAGTGGTCTCTGCGGCAGATACGGCGCAAGATCACTTTTATAGGGGCGCCCCCTATAAAAGTAAAATAAGAAGCTTGCGCGCGAAAGCGAACGCATACGTGTTTAGTACCCGCATATGAAAACAGTGTTAAAACCACACATGTGGGGTAGGGCTGCAACGAACGATTATTTTCATAATCGATTAGTTGGCTGATTATTGTTTCGATTAATCGGATAATAGCCTTAAAAAAATTGTAATTTTTTTATATTTTTTGGGCCAATTTGTTGTTGGGCAGATTACAAAACACAAATTGCCGCAAAAACACATTACATGCTTTTCTGCAGCTTCTCCATTAAAGTATATTGAACTAAAAAAAACAAAATCGCCCTTTCCAAATACGCAGCAGCTGAAAAAAAATCATGGATGTGAACGTGTCCCATAGGAAAACATGGAAATGAACTGTAGTGTGTTTCTGCAAAAAACAGGTGTGACCCAGGCCTGAGGTGTTTAGTAATATAATGGGAGTTAAAAAAACAAAAATAAGTACAAAAATAGCAAATAATCGCTACGATTTGCTTTTTTGTACTATAAAGGGTTAATTTAATTTTTTTTAACCCCATTATGTTACTGGCCGATTAATCGATTATGAAAATTGTAATCGATTAATTTCATAATCGATTCGTTGTTTCGGCCCTAATGTGGGTTATCGCTGCGATTGTTAGAACTGAGCAATAATCCCTAGACCTCCTCTGTAGTATTTATTTTTAACGTTGCCTATGGAGATTTTTAAGGGTAAAAGTTTGTCGCCATTCCTCGAGCGGACGCCACTTTGAAGCGTGACATGTTTGGTATCAATTTACTCAGCGTAACATTATATTTCACAATATACAAAATTGGGCTAACTTTAATGTTGTCTTAGTTTTTTCCCCCAAAAAAGTGCACTTGTAAGAACACTGCACAAATACGGTGTGACATAAAGTATTGCAACGACCGCCATTTTATTCTCTAGGGTGTTAGAAAAAAAATATATAATGTTTGGGGGCTCTAAGTAATTTTCTAGCAAAAGAAACAGTTTTTAACTTGTAAAGTCCAAATCTCAGAAAGAGGCTCGGGGCTCTGAAGTGGTTAAAGCGGCGTTCCACCCAAAAATGGAACTGCCGCTTTTTGGAATCCCCCCCCCCAGAAGACAGCAGGGACCAGTGGGATCGTGCAGCGTGACTTGCGCATGCGTAGTAGGGAACCAGGAAGTGAAGCAGCTTCACTTCCTGATTCCCTTACCAAAAATGGTAGCAGCACGCGAGAGCTAGATCGGCTTCGGGTGCCGACATCGCGGGTGCTTTGGACAGGTAAGTGTCCTTTATATTAAGTCAGTAGCTGCTGGCTTTAAAAAAAATCAATTGACGGAACTCTGCTTTAGTCCCCTTTCACACTTATATGACTTGTCTTACGATTTTGCAGTGTATGACAAGTCATTCTCCATGATTTTCAATGAACACCATTCATATTGGCACGGCATTAAGTAGTGCTGACTTCAAAGTAGTCCCTGCACTGCTTTGGTCCAACTTCCATGCGAGTTGATGTCCATAGACCTCAATGTTAAACCCTCAAGTAGCATGCAAATCGTACCTGAATAATATAGATACAATTTCAGTACAACTTTGTAAGCACAAGCAGCTTTTTAACCCTTGTCCCACCCAATCCTTTCAGCATAGTAGCCCCTCTCAAGCACATTTTTCCACCACACATTCACTTCCTGGTTATTCCCTCAGGAACAATGTGCTCCAAACAGGTAAAAAAAAAAAAGACGTCCTCGATAATGAGCAAATCATTCGATTTATACGTGAGTGCCCAGCTATTTATGATTTGTGTGACCCAAACTACAAAGACAAGATCCCACTGACCACCAATGGAGGGGACATTGTTCCCACTGACCACCAATGGAGGGGACATTGTTCCCACTGACCACCAATGGAGGGGACATTGTTCCCACTGACCACCAATGGAGGGGACATTGTTCCCACTGACCACCAATGGAGGGGACATTGTTCCCACTGACCACCAATGGAGGGGACATTGTTCCCACTGACCACCAATGGAGGGGACATTGTTCTCATTCTTCATTATAGAGGACCCAAAATGTACCCCTATCTTCACGATTGGCAATGATGGGATGTACCCAATATCGACGTCTTCTCCTCCTCTTCCTCATGCACTGCGACTGCTACAGCAGCAATGACAACTGCGGTGGCAGGAAAAATAATTGCCTCACCATGTATGTTTTCATTGGTTTATGCCAAAGTTGTGACAAAGTCGAATTTGTACTGATCCCAAATCGCGGCCGCAAAATTGCACGACTTTGAAATCGTATAAGTGTGAAAAGGGCCTTAAGAGCGACTTCAGGAACTTAATATGTACAGTCTGGAGGAAAGAAGAAAAAGGGGAGATATGATTGAAACCTTTTAAATATATCAAGGCGTTGAATAAGGTTCAGGAAGGCAGTTTTTACAATCTAAAATAAAAATCACAGGGACATGACCTCTAACTAGGGGAAAGTTCAAAACGAATCTTAAGCCTTGTACACATGGACGGATTTCCATCGGAGAAATCCGTGGATTTTTGTCCAAAGGGTGTTGGCCATAAACTTGTTCTGCATGCAGAAGGCAGAACTTTTTCAGCCAACATACACAAAACTATGTGGTTTTTCTGCTCTTAAGCGCCACCCCTTGTGCAACTACTGCTAATGTTGTCTGGTGGTTAGCATTGGTTTGGAGCATGCGTGTTTGTACTTTGGATTTTAGTCCGACGGACACACAATCGGATGATCTGACGGAACACGTTTGTTGTCGGACAATTTGAGAGCATGCTATCCCACCTTTTGTTGTCAACTTCCGACAACAATTGTCCGATGGAGCATACAGACGGTCGGATTATCCGACAAAACCCTGTCATCACACAATTGTTGTTGGATTATCCGATCGTGTGTACGGGCCTTTAGAAACTTCAATTTCCTGAAAGGGTAGTTGGTGATTGGAATAAACTTCAAGCAGAGGTAGTAAGAAAGCCAACAGTAAATGGCTTCAAACATGATCCACAGTGGCTATAAAAAGTCTGCAATGTCAGTTTTCTGTGATGTAAAAGAACGAGACAAAGATAAATCATTTCAGAACTTTTTCCACCTTTAGACCCGATTCACACTGGTGCGACACGACAGGCGTTCTAATAGGAGCGACGCAAGTCGCTCCGACTTAGAAAAAGGTTCCTGTACGACTTTGGGGGCGGTTTGGGGCGACCTGCATTGACTTCTATACAGAAGTCGTTTTGCAAATCGCCTCTGAAGTCGTCCTCAGGACGACTTGCAGAGTCGCCCCCGAAGTCGTGCCGCTGCAGTGTGAACCGACTCTAAATGTGACCTATAAACTGTACAACTCAATTGAAAAACAGGCTGAAATCTTTTTTTAAAACTAAAATAATGTGGTTGCATAAGTGTGCACACAAACGTTCTGAAATGATTTATCTTTGCCTTATTTTTTTTTTTTTACATCGCAGAAACCTGACATTTTAACACAGGCTGATCTGTTCTCCTGTGAACGATCGGTGGGTTGCGACGGCACGCCGGCCCTTCTGATTGGCTCCCTGCTGTTCAATCACAGCAGGAGTGGCGCCCCTCCTAAACTGCATGCGCAAAATCACGTACAAGTGATTTTAACTGACAATTGCGCGGTCGTGCAACGCTGTACCCAAATAAAATCGATGTCCTTTTTTTTTTCACAAATAGAACTTTCCTTTGCTTTATTTGATCACCTCTGTGGTTTTTATTTTTTGCACTACAAACAAAAAACGGAGCGATAATTTAACCACTTGATTACTGGGCACATATACCCCCTTCCTGCCCAGGCAAACTTTCAGCACTGTCACGCTTTGAATGACAATTGCGTGCGACGTGGCTCCCAAACAAAATTGACGTATTTTTTTCCCACAAATAGAGCTTTCTTTTGGTGGTATTTGATCACCTCTGCGGTTTTCATTATTTGCGATATAAACAAAAATAGAGCGACAATTTTGAAAAAAAAACAACAATATTTTTTGCTATAATAAATATCCCATTAAAAAAAAAAAAGTGAAGGACGACTGCACTAAGGTAAATTAAGCTATTTAGGGGGAAGAAAAATCCTTTACAACCCTTTAACCACTATACTACCAGCCGCTGTCAATTGACGGCGGCAAGGTAGCTCAGTTATTCTGACAGGACGTCATATGATGTCCTCGTCTTTTAAAGCCGCTGGCTTGCGTGCGCCCACAGGGACTAGTGCATGGAATGACGTACAGGTACCTCTATTCACGCAGCCTTGCCGCAGTACAACTGCGGCGGGTGGTTGGCTGGCACGTAGTTAACTCAGAAATGTGCGGTCTATTGCTCTCAGACTCAAATTCTTTCATTTTTATTTTTTTTAGCTGTTCTAATCTGGCTTTCTGTCTACATTTAGTTTCCATGGTCCCACTGGCAAAAAGTATGGAATCGCTTGGAAAATGTTCATTTAATTGTGTGTAAAAAAATAATAAAAAAATAGACATACCTCAAAACTATTTTCGTTTAACCACTTAAGGACCGCCTCCTGCACATTTACGTCGGCAGAATGGCACATGCAGGTACATCCTCTTTAAGTGCCCAGCCGTGGGTCGCGGGCGCGCGCCCCAGTCCGAATCTCCGTGACCCGCGGACCCGATCGCCGCTGGAGTCCCGCGATCGGTCCCCGGAGCTGAAGAACGGGGAGAGCTGTGTGTAAACGCAGCTTCCCCGTTCTACACTGTGGCGCCGTCATTGATCGTGTGTTCCCTAATATAGGGAACCACAATCAATGACGTCACACTTACAGCCACACCCCCCTACAGTTAGAAACACATATGAGGTCACACTTAACTCCTTCAGCGCCCCCTTGTGGTTAACTACCATACTGCAATTGTAATTTTCACAGTAAACAATGCATATTTAATGCATTTTTTGCTGTGAAAATGACTATGGTCCCAAAAATGTGTCAAAATTGTCCGAAGTGTCCGCCATAATTTCGCAGTCACGAAAAAAATCGCCGATCGCCGCCATTAGTAGTAAAAAAGATAATAATAAAAATGCAATAAAACTATCCCCTATTTTGTAAACGCTATAAATTTTGCGCAAACAAATCGATATACGCTCATTGCGACTTTTTTTTTAACTTTTTACCAAAAATAGGTAGAAGAATACGTATCGGCCTAAACTGAGGAAATTTAAATTTTTTTTTTTTATGTTTTTGGGAGATATTTATTATAGCAAAAAGTAAAAAATATAGAATTTTTTTCAAAATTGTCGCTGTATTTTTGTTTATAGCACAAAAAATAAAAACCGCAGAGGTGATCAAATGGCACCAAAAGAAAGCTCTATTTGTGGGGAAAAAAGGACGCCAATTTTGGATGGGAGGCACGACTGCGTAATTGTCAGTTAAATCGACGCAGTGCCGAATCGCAAAAACTGTCCGGGTTCTTTACCTGCCTAAAGGTCCGGGTCTTAAAGTGGAGGTTCACCTGATTTAACAACTTTTGTTTAAATAATAGTCCCCTGGATGTCTACTACAAGTCCGCAGTTTAAAAAATAAAAAATAAATTGCATACCTTATATTCCTCTCCTGAAGCAGGCACTTCCTGGTTAATGGTGTGCGGGACTGGGCGTGTCGCGATCGCCGTAACGAATTGTGGGATTGATCACGAGGGTCTAGTGGTCTAGTCCTGATGACGAGAACAAGCATCCTTTCAGTACCAATAGACGAATTCTCGCGAGATTTAAAACGTCACATGGCGCTGCAGGCGGTCATGTGATGGGGGCGGATACAATTCGGCCATTTTAACTACTGGAAACAGGACGTTGCCGGCCGTTGTTCTATCAACTATGCAGTATTGATGGCGCGGCTCACGGTCACACTGCGCATGCGCGGTATACATCGGTGAATGCTGGGACATCAGCATTCACCGCATCCCGGAAGTATCTTCAGGAGGGATTCACAGTGCCCACAATTAAGATGGCAATGTCCATCATACTTTTTTTATAAAACATGCTTTTCGGGGAAATCATCATCCTAGCGGCTGTGACTATGGGACTGGTCAGTAGACATTTCTTTGTCATATCAGCGTTGGAATAATCTATTTAAAAAAAAAAAAACGTTTTCCCGCGGAACCCCCGCTTTAAGTGGTTAACATTCCAATCGGCTGGCTTTAAGAATTAATTCAATTCTGAGGAAATTCTGGAATCGCCATGTACTTTGCAGTTCTCAAACACCTGCATCAGATTATATCCTGAAAAATGATATCCTCATCACCAAACGTCCTTTCAATTGATGGAATAAGAAAAGTGTCCAAAATCTCAATATTAACTTGTGCATTTCTTAAAGATTTAATGACTGTCATCTCCCCCTTACCTTTACCTGACCTGCAACCCCTTATCAATGATTGTGGAAATGTGAATGTTTTTGGAATGGCACCAACCAAAAGTTCCAGCATCATCACCTTGTCCAATGCAGATTGGTAATTCATCGCTGAATATCGCTTTGATTCAGACCACAGTCCATTTTTACCTTTCTTTAGCCCCAGGGTGGATTTGATTTTATCACTTGTAAAAAGGCTTGATTTAAATCATAATTTTTAAACAGCATCTGTCATCTCTGTCAGTTCCTAACACGATCTGAACTTTCTAAACAGTATATAAATGTGAAGACAGCAGATATGCATATAAAACCTATGTAGGGAGATTTGGTTCATCCTGTATATCTTCTGAGGCTGTTCACTTTACTTGGAGTATGGAGGAGGGTTTACATCCACTTTAAGTAGTGGATGTGTATGAATAATTTTTTTAACAGCTTGCCGAACGCCTAACTAAATGTGCGTAATTATTTTGACGTTAAATACCAGGGTTATGGCAGCAAATAGCTGCCATGCCATAACCCTGGTATAATTATTTACAGCAGGGGGCCTGGAACCAAACAGATTTGATGATAATGCCGACACAGAGTTGGTTTATCCAGATGGCTGTACACGTTTGGTGTTTGAGAAGCTGCAGTGGAGATCATTACTTGTATAAGGTCCCTTTAACCCGGGTGTTTTGGTAGACGGTTTTTGACCAGAGATTAAAGTGGAGGTTCACCCGAAACTAAATTTTTAACATTAGATTGAGGCTTGTTTTGTGAAGGGGAATCGGGTGGTTTTTTTTTTTGTTTTTTTTTAAATCGAAGCAGTACTTACCGTTTTAGAGAGAGATCTTCTCCGCCGCTTCCGGGTATGGGCTGCGGGACTGGGCGTTCCTATTTGATTGACAGGCTTCCGACGGTCGCATACAGCGCGTCACCATTTTCCGAAAGTAGCCGTGTGTCGGTGCGCAGGCGCCGTATAGAGCCGCACCAACGTTCGGCTTCTTTCGGTTACTCGTGACGCGATGTATGCGACCGTTGGAAGCCTGTCGGAAGCCTGTCAATCAAATAGACCGAAGACCATACCCGGAAGCAGCGGAGAAGATCACTCTCTACAACGATAAGTACTGCTTCGATTTAAAAAAAAAAACACCCGATTCCCCTTCACAAAATGAGCATCAATCTAATGTTAAAAATGTGTTTTTCAGGTGAACTCCCGCTTTAAAGGGTTCAAAAATATACTGCAGTGTATCCCTATGAGCGGCCAGATGTATGCAGACACCCATCTGCCTGTATCTCCTGACATCCTGGGTCCCTTCAGGTTTGTCGGCCCAAATGCAATAAGTTTGTGTCCAGTGTTGGCACATAGATGTCCTTTTTATATTCAGTCACCCATAGGGATTACATGGGTCCCTTTTTCCTCCATCCAAAGATGGAGAAATGTTAAAGGGGTTGTAAAGGAATTTTTTTTTTTTTTTTTCCATAATAAGCATCCTTTACCTGCAGACATTCCTCTTTTCACTTCCTCATTGTTCGTTTTTGCTCAGAAGTCGCTCTATTTCTTCTCTGTTCTGTTCACTTCCTGCTTGTGTGATTGTTACTCACCACCATGAAGTAAAGCTTTACTGTGGTGGTCAGTGACGTGCTCACCCCCTCCTGAGAACTACATCTGTGCGGCAGGACGCTCTCTACGTGTTAGAGATTTCAAGGAGGTGTGAATTACTGGGCGTGCCGCAATTTATACTGGGAAATGTAGTTCTTACATGAACGAGCGATGCAAACCAGGAAGTGAATGAGAGAACAGAAACTAGAATGCCGGAGGTGATATAGATGAAGGAATTTAATAGGTATTTACTAGTTTTTTAACAGAGTCATTACACTATTCTGTCTGTCTACCTTGCAGACATTCATTTTAGGCAAAACTTTTTTTTTCCTTTACAACTCCTTTAACAGATGTATTATATATGACATTCGATTCGACGGAGGAACAGTCCAGGAGGGGACCCGTGTGAAAGGGGCTTAAATGAACAGTCCTATAAAGCAATTTTAGAGCCATTTAATGTGAAGGCATAGAAGGTTGTGGTATTGTGAGAGAAATACAGAGGTAATGAGATAATCCTTCTGCAGCAAACGCTGCAATGGTGATTATACAGAAGCTGGATGGTGAACTGACCTGTGTATTGGTACCACAAACAGCAAGCTCATCTTAGTAGGGTTCTGTCCCAGGCCTTCTGCTATAGAGTTTCAATTCTCTCCCTGGAATTGACCAAAAGTAATGAGAGTAAAAAAAAAGAGCCCCCTGTAATAGAGCTAAAAATTCTCCTGTAGGGTTTTTGTCCCATGAGTGAGTAATGGGTATCTGGTTCACATCTATGCGGGTGGCTGCAGAAATCGCAGGGATTTCCCCACCCACAGTCAAAACGTATTGCTGATTAAAAACCCACTAGGCTGTCAATTCCTTATGGCACCCCCATTCCTCTAAAAATGCAGCATGTTTGCAGGAAAATTTTCCCGCCCGATAAGTTGCATAGATGTGAACCAGACCTTAAAAAGCTGATGAGTAAATTTAACTTGTTAACATCTCAAATCTTACATGTCTTATAAGAAAAACATGGTATAAATGAATATACTAGCAGTCTATTTTGCCAAAATTGCCCTCCTAAATTTGCAAAAACAAATGTTATTTTTGGCAGTAGAAGTTTGTTTGTAATGGTATTATTGCTTCTCTTCGTATTTTGCTTCAAATTGCAGGTATATCCTGAATTATTCTTGCATATAGTAAACAGTTCAACTTTGAGAAATCTTTTAAGGGTTCTTTACTTTTGCAGGGC
Organism: Rana temporaria; assembly: GCF_905171775.1. Taxonomy (NCBI): domain Eukaryota; kingdom Metazoa; phylum Chordata; class Amphibia; order Anura; family Ranidae; genus Rana; species Rana temporaria. The sequence goes on from NC_053498.1 coordinate 80,594,408, forward strand.
ATATCGGATTGATTATCACACCACTTGGACAGATCATGTGACTAAGCAAACCCTCCCACCTTGTTAGCAAGTGCACTGAAGAACAGTAATCTAATTTGATGTGTAAGTATTTCCTTAAGCTGTCTATACACTCAACCCCCCCCCCCCCCCCCCAATCTGCCAGCAGGCTGAATAGAAAACATTAACAGGTTCCTCCATCTACATAAACAGGGTACCTGTAGTTGGAGGAAACTTCCCCACCAGGAGATTGTATTCTGACAGCATCTGCCGCTGCCAGATTACACTGATCCTCAGCTGCTGATTTGAGGAAAAATTCCAAAAGATCAAATTTTGTTGAGTTGGAACGACCCCATACTGATTGGCAAGTTCAGCAGGGACCGGTTACATTTCAAAGTGTATGTATGTGTATGTATGCTCCATGGCAGTTTTCCAGACAGGAAATGAGAGCATGTCTTCTATTTTCCATCCCGGGATTCCCGGCAGTATTTTTCTCAGCAGTTGTACTATGGGGAAAGCCTGCGGTGGAGCATACACACGGCCAGGATTCCCGGCCATAGCTCTCATAGCCGTTTTCCTGCCAGGAAAAATGACCATATGTAGGGGGAAAAAGCTGCCGAGGAGGTTCTCTGTTTTCCCGGCAGTAAAAAGTCCGCCGGGAAAACCGATCGTGTGTACAAGGCATAAGTGTATTTCTGAACGGCTATAGATGGTCCAAAATGCTCTTCCCTGGCCCTGCATACAAAGGATCTCCAGTTTTGATAAACACACTTTAATGAAGTCAACAGGGACTTATCAGAGAATGATGTCTGACTTTGCAGGAAAACCCTGGAGAAGCTGGGTGGGGGATTGGAACAGTTTAATGTCTTGGGAAGAGGGGTGGTTAGTTTGATTAGTGAACATTTAATATTATTTTAAAGGTAAACTAGCCAAAAACAAGCTTTCTCCCATATTATGTAAAGAGAGCACAGATGAGCGGCTCCTTTTGGAGGCAGGGATTGATACGTTTGAGTTGGTGTTCCTTGTGAGAAGCTATTGAATTCTTTACTGCTGTATGAATAAATGAATGTGTAGCCAGAACTGCAGTACTAGACATGCTGCACCCCTGGCTTCTATAAATGTCTATTTATTCATGTTTTGTTTTTCTTGTAGACTGAACTTAATATTGTGGAGATTGAACATCAAGCAGAAAGCAATCTACAGAAAGATACCAAGAGAACTGTATTGCTCACCAAGCATGGCTGTACAAGAGCCAAGAAAGGCTAGATCACTCAGCCTTGCAGGAATTGCTCAGATTTCCAATGATATCTCTAGGAAGTTCTTGGATCGCAGTGACCTGTCCAGGCTCTTACGAGTTGCTTCAAATTTCCTTAAAGACCATACTCAGGTGTTGGTGGAACTGGACAGCTTCTTTCTTCATGATGCAAGTGCCAAAATAAAGTTGGTGTTTGTGGAAGACACTGTTTTGGTGAAGAACATTTTTGTTATGTCCTCTTCTATGCAGGAACTCGCTCAAAGGTCACCTGAAAACCTTTATGTTGATCTACAGAGTAATATTGCCCCAGGGCTGAACTTGTTCAGCGTGTCTTGTGAGGAGGAGTCTGGTTGGAATATGTGTGCTAGTTGCATATCAAAAACCAACAGCCAAGACACCATGAGGTTTCTTATGGTTTCTGTTTTGCAAAGCATACCAAAAATGAAAGCTCAGATCAAATCCATCACAATTCATCCCGAGATCGCAGATTTTAAAGACCTGAATAACCTCGTACCTAATGCCACTATCAAATATTGCATGTCCCTAATTGCCAGAGTGATAGAGGGGAAAACTGCTAATTTACCACTTCCCACCCAGTCACAGATTAAAAATGTTTTACAAGCCCTGTGTTTTTCCCGTTCCTTAAAAATCTACAATCGTCACCTCAATGAATTGAAAGCTTTATGTCCAGTAGACGTGTATCAATACTACATTGACACGTGGCATCCTAGCAGAAAAGAATGGTGTACCAAGGACAGCAAAAGAGTAAAAACTGAAAAATCATTGTATACGTACTCTGGGGCTCTACAATACACAGTTTCAGCAAAAATGGGGATTTTGCCATCATTGTACCAGTGCCTCCGTGTCATTTTGCATGAGACCCTCGAGCTACAAAGTATACCAGAAACCTTACTTGAGGTGTATACTGATCTTGTGCCTGTTACTTCAACAACAATAATAACGACAACAACAGAAGAAGAAGAACCTGCTACTACTACCACTGCGGCTGCTACTATTACTACTGCTACCATTGATGCTTCTGAAGAGGTAAGAAGTATTTATTGCTAAATGTACATCTTTGTAGAATTCATGGTGACCTGATAAAGGAAGTGTAGGTGCATTCTCCACTATATACAAGTAGTATGTGCAAGGGCATGCAACCATTAGCTGAATGATCTGCCTGCTTCTGCATCTGAAAAACATGGTGCCTGAAAGGAAACTGTGGACCTAGAAAGGAGTGTGTTCTTGGACATAAATAGCCGCACCATATTCGTGTGTTTTTTTTTTTTATTAATTTCTACTAAAAATAGCATGTTTGTGTTAAATATTATGTATTTACTAAAATACTTCTATTCACTAAAGTTGTGCTTCAAAATGGCATTCCTCAAGTGTATTGCAAATCCTAAAATTTATATTAACTTTTTTTTTCTTACTGTTTGCATTTAATAGCAAGCACATGCTGATGGTTTTGTCAAAGTGCCTCCATCCGTGTAAGGCCATTTGTAAATATTGCAGTTTAATACCTGTGATATCATAGTGATCACATGATTGAAGGCTGTACTATTTGGTTCCAGGTTGCTGTATCTGATATGGCCACTGTCGGATAACGGTGCTGTCACAGAACTAGCAGCCAGTATGGGTGCTGGTTCTTTTTGAAAATGCTTATTAACATTTCCTTTGCATGAGATAATGTGCCATTTAGAACATTATTATAGGAATTGTGAGGGGGGATGGGGTTACAATTCATTTAAAGTGACCTTGTCATTTTGGAGTCCAAACTAAAGCAGTGGCAGCTTAGGAAATTAGATGCTGTTTACTTTTCGACCCTGTGTCTTAAAACTTGCTGACAATTACAGGTATCAAATGCTTCCCACATATTCATGAGAGTGAACTGAAGGTATGCACCTGAATCTCACAATTGCGAAAAAATATTGGCAACCTCTAAGAAGTATAAAAAAAGTACATGGGCAAAATCCGTAATGGCCCAGGAATCCACCCGGAGCCTACGGGGTAAACTCGGCATCCAGAAGGCGTGATAACGTCACAGGGGGCTTGGCTACATGTTTCAATGAGACAAAGGGGCAGCTTCACCCCAACTTGTTTAGCCGCACCCACTGTGACATCATCACGCCTTCCGCCCTGAGTTCCTGTAATGTGCTTTGCCGGATACTGTTCCTTTACTGGGGCTGCTTGCACTAGAAATGTTGTCTTGGCTGTGCAGAGGCTGCCATCTAATGGCCTGATATTTAAGTGCTGTTTGGAACACATCTCTTGTGAGTGTATTAATAATAATAATATTATTATTTTATATTTTTACTACCTGTATTTGTAATTTATTACACTTAGTTTTACATTTAGATGTTGGCGCTTTTTTTTTTTAATCTCTTTTCTGTGCCTTTACGTAAGGTAACACTTCCTCATGTGTTGAATACTTGGTCCCCCATTGCATTCTGTGGTTCGTTCCTTCTGCCTATATGTCCTGTATTGACCTAGGTGCCAGCAAGAGGAAGGAACCCCAGTGCATGGTGGAGGAGCAGGTTTCCAACATTCTAGAAGTCTTGGATACCAACTTAGAGTTTTAAGACACAGGCTAATGCTGTTGTGCAATCATTGGGGGATCACACAATTCTACAGACAGCCAGGCCCTGCATGAGTTTAGCTGCAGTGTAGAGAGCATGTTCCTAGAACAGGACAGAGGAACACATCAGGCATCCTTCTCAATATGCGTTCTGATTTTTGCATTAGGAATTCAGGAATCGCATGGCCTGGGCTTAGTGAAAGCAGTATTTAACACAAAAGCAAACACTTTTTTTGTTGTTGTTACAATGTAACAAAGTCAGACAAAAGTTGTACCACACATCAATGCTGCCCAAATGTTGTAATCTTTATATGAGCAGGCTCTGTCTATATATGTCACCTGGTACATAGAAAGTCTGACTTTGACAGCCAGGACCAAGTCATTATAGGATGGCGGTGAGGTCCATTTCCATTTTAAGAATTACTCTTGTAGCATAGTAAGACTCATTACAAAGCAGTGATTTGGGGATGAATGAGGAGATTGTCATAAATACCTAGCAATAGGATCTGGTGTTTAGGGTATTAAGTGCCTTCGAAAAACACATTTATTATATTGTAGCCTACCAATTCTTAAATGTGGTGACTGCATTCGTTTTCATTTTAAGGCTTTTTTTTTTATCTGCTGATTCAGCCAGTAAGTCTGTTCTTTTTCAAAAGAACAAGCAATCCTCCAGGTTTATCAGTTTACAGGGATGAGACAAACCATTTAACACTGACAGGGGTTCCTACATGTAAAACATTTAAAAGGAGAAAACAATGCTTTTGCTGATTATAAATTTACTTCAATTTTATTAGTGTATTTAAATCTGCTAGTACATTTAACACTACTTTACTTTGACACTGGTCTGGGCCTACTGTGATGGCTCACAAAGCACAAGGAAATGAATAGAAATGACGGGTTAAACTTGCAGAGTTGTTTGGTGTTCCTGGAAATACTGAAAAATCCAACAAGTTTTAAAAGTACAATGGTCCTTGCTGATTAGCCAACATCCTAATTAATTTTTCTGGTAATTTTAGCAGGTTTGTGAAGAAGAAAAAAATGAACTGGAGCAAATGGAATTTTGCAGTTGGGATGATTTTCAGTCCTTTTTAAGCATTTGGTGTGAAGAACAGAAAAAGTTATTTGTCATTCGCAATTCTGTGCCCTTGACCAGTGAAGACATGAGCCCGGAGGCAGTGCAGACTCTCAAGTACAGTATGGTGAACCTTGGGTGCAGCAGCTATACCAGGTAACTTGGTGTGATTGGAAAGAACCACATGCGTCTTGTATGCCTCCTGTCTGTCCTTTATGTCTTTGTTCCTACCTTGAAGTCCTGCTATGGGGGAAGGAAAGTCTCAATCCTTCTTCTTTTTTTTTATTTTTTATTTTTTTTCTATATTATGAATTTCAAAGGAAAACTGACTTGGCTGTTGCATGTGGTCAGTAAGCAAAACAATTTTTTTTTTTTTTTAATTAGCTGTCCATTTTAAAGAGAACCTTTTTATACAAGCTCTCATCTTTTTCACAGCTCAAGCTAGTCATATGTTTAGAATGATCTCATTCAGCCCTAGATTTTTTTTGTTGAGTAGAATTTCAATGCATGCTAAACGGCGTGAATGGCGGGATCTTCACTGCTGGCTATTATATTTGACTGCTGCAGCACCTGTGGCTGTCTAAATATTTGAACATTGATGGCTTGTGATATGATGCAGTTGCTGTCCAGTCAAAAATGTTCACCCAGTTCCTTCGATGATAGGGGGGGATGGGGGGCTGTGCATGGTGGTGTGTGCAAGGGGGGGGGGGTTTAGTGGTGCAGTGCTCAGCAGGGCCCCAGGAGGATTGGAAGTGAGATGTGGAAAACAACCCGTGAAAGTGCGTTGGACCCTGCACTCTGAGAAAACCGGCCCTTAAAGGGCAGCCATAAATCTGATGCGGACCATTATGAAATTGAGTTTGACATATTTTTTATTCTAACACCCTAGAGAATAAAATGGCGGCCGTTGCAATTTTTTAGCTAGCTCCTAGATTCCAAGCAAATTTGTCAAACCCTGCTTTAATGCATATAATGCAAGGCTTTATAACCATGGGGGAAAATATCGAGAGACTGTAAACAGCTTCTCATGTGCCTTATGGCATGGAAAAATTATTCGTCGGTGGATGTACTCGGAACCCCCCACCACTTCTCTATTCTTGGCTAAATTTACTTATGTTGTCCACATGAAATGGGTGGAGGCCTTCTTGCGTAAGGATTCAAGTGTCCAAAATCTCTGCAAAGTTTGGGAATCCTTTATTCACACCTTGCCTTTAGGTACTCCATGTATAGTACAATGTTTTCAATATACCCAGTGGTACCAAACCAGACCCTCTCACTGACCTCTTACCAACCCCCCCCCTCTTCCAAGTAGTCTAAAGGCTAGGATTGTCTGAATTATTTGTGCCAGAAGATGCCTGCTACTGGTAATCAATGTTCTGAAAAGTTGTACACATTATGATCTAAATGTAAATGACACATGCAGTGGATATAAGGTCTACACACTCCTCTTAACACGTTCCGTGTTCCTCCAATCCCCCCCATAGGGGAGAGCAGAGATCTAACAGGGCGGTCCCTGCACAGTGTTCAGGGACCGCCCTGTCGTCTTCCGGCTCAACAGAGTGATCCCCGCTGAGCAAGCGGATACATATGTACGGATCCTCACGGGATCCGTACATGTGAAAGGGGCCTTATGGTCTGAGGAAACCAAGGTTGAACTTTTTGACCATAATTCCAAAAGATATGTTTGGCACAAAAACACTGCACATGGCCAAAAGAACCCCATACCCACAGTGAAGCATGGTTGGTGGCAGCATCGTGCTTTGGGGCTGTTTTTCTTCAGCTGGAACAGGAGCTGTAGAGGAAATTATGACCAGTTCCAAAGACCAGTGAATATTGGCACAAAACCTTCAGCTTCTGCTAGAAAGCTGAACATGAAGAGGAACATCATCTTTCAGCATGACAATGACCCAAAGCATACATCCAAATGGTGTGGGAAAGTGCAGCGCTAATAAATTACCAACGAGTACGTCACTTTAAATTGATAAGTGACCCAATGTTCATACCAAATGTGTAATATTGCACATTGGGTATGAACATTAGGTCACTTCTAAAGTGACGTACTCATTGGTCATTTATTGGCGCTGCACTTTCCCACACCATTTTCACCTGTTTTGAAATGTAATCTACTGCTGTGCTGGCTGCTATCCTTTTTTGTTTTTCTGACAGCGCGGTATATGTGCATTTATAGTTCATGCATCCAAATCGACAAAGGAATGGCTTCACCACAAGATTTAGCATTTTGGAATAGCCCAGACCTGAATCTGATTGAAAATCTGTGGGGTGATCTGAAGAGGGCTGTGCACAGGAGATGTCCTCGCCATCTGACAGATTTGGAGTGTTTTTGCAAAGAAGAGTCAAGATGTGCCATGCATCTGATAGACTTCTACCCAAAAAGACAGAGTGCTGTACTGAGCTAGTTTAAGGGTGTGCACACTTATGCAACCATGTTGTTTTATTTTACTTACCTCCTCCTAAAAGATTTCAGTTTGTTTCAACTGAGTTGTACAATTTATAGGTCACATTTAAATAAAATGTTCGGAAATGATTTATCAGAAACCTGACATTTTAACAGGGGTGTGTAGACTTTATATATCCACTGTATGTGGTATGGCAAATCCACCTGTTCTGCTTGTGATTTTGCTTTTATAAATTTCTTAAGCATTTTCTCTTTTGCTCTGGTTCAAGTTAAATAAGGGTGCAGTGGGGTTTGAATAAGTTGTATTAATTTAATTTCTTTTATGTCCCTCTAACAGGAAGCGCTGCCCAGCTTCTATTCAGCTACGCCTGGGTCCAGAAATGGACAAACTAATAATCACGAAGGCTGATCTCCATCATAGTCACGATTCAGAGATAGACCTTCCATCTCGTTTTACAAGAAAACCTGAAGCCTTTGTGGAAGCCCCAGCAATGTTGTTTTTTGAGATTTCGGATAAATTCATGGACAGAACAGATCTGACAAAGCTTCTACGTTTACACGTCCCATTTGGCAGGGAATCCCAATTTCTGGATGAACTGGAATCCCTTTTTAATACCGATCCTGGCGCAAAGGTGAAATTGGCTTATGCCGACGAAAAGTTTACTATGAGAAACATCTTCTTGATGACAACTGGCATGCAGAATTTACTCCAGAATTTTTCAGAAAGCCTCTTTATTGCTCACCTTCCAAGTCTAAATCAGGAATATGCTTTGTATTCTGCCTTGTGTCAAGATGAGAATTTTGCCTGGAGAGTCTGTGCTCATTGTATTACCAGGAAAAACTCCACAGAAACCTTACAGTTTATCCTGCTTTCTCTTTTACAAGTCCTCCCTAATTTGAACATGCAGTTAAAGTGTTTGATACTGAGCCCAGACATTCAAAGCTGTTCGGATACACAAGCTCTGTTTCCCAACGTCGTCATAAAGCATTGCTTACCGTTTGTGTTTGAATTCATGTTTCGGAAAATTTCCTTCCTAAGTCAAATGGAGCAGTCTCAGATTAAAAACTTGCTTGCCAACCTTGCTCAAGCTTCCGCAACTGACACTTACACACAGTACCTTAATGACTTGAAATCTGCCTGTCCTGATGAAGTGTTTCAATACTATTTTGACAACTTTCATCCATGTTGGAATTCATGGTCTGGGAAGGACAGCCAAACAATTGATGCAGAAAATTCGATTTGTGATTTTGTTAAATTCTTTCACCAAGAATTAAGGACACATTTGGGAACACTGCCTTCTTTAAGCCAATGCCTGCATGCCATACTCACTGAAGATCAGGCTCACGATCAGGAGCCTTCAGAATCAAGCAATACATGCATGATGGATGAAAGCACTTCTACCTGTCAAACGGATACAACAAGCATACTGAACACACAGGAGCAAGATGGTGTAATCACGGAGTTAATTACATCTGCTGTGCCTAATAAGGTAATATTTTAGCTCTTGTTTACTGCTAACTTTAGGACTTAAAGTGGAGCTCCACCCAAAAGTTGAGGTTCTTCTTTAACCACTTGCCTACTGTGCACATACACCCCCTTCCTGCCCAGACGATATTTTAGCTTCCGGCACTGCGTCGCTTTAACTGACAATTGCACAGTTGTGCGACGTGGTTCCCAAACAAAATTGGCGTCCTTTTTTTTTTTTTTTTCTCCACAAATAGCTTTCTTTTCGTGGTATTTGTTCGCCTGTGCGGTTTTTATTTTTTGGGCTATAAACAAAAAAGAGCGTACATTTTGAAAAAAAACACTATTTTTTGCTATAATAAATATCCCATTTAAAAAAAAAAAGGCCGATACGTATTCTACATATTTTTGGTAATAAAATAAAATCGCAATAACCGTATAGTGACTGGTTTGCACAAAAGTTATATTGCCTACAAAATAGGGGACATAATTTTGATTTTTATTAATTTATTTTTTACTAGGAATGGCGGCGATCTGCGTTTTTTTTTTTTTTTTTTTTTTTTTTTTTTTCCGGCACTGCGACATTATATCGGACACTTTTGACACATTTTTGGGACCATTCACATTTATACAGTGAACAGTGCTATAAATATGCATTGATTACTGCAAAAATGTGACTAGCAGGGAAGGGGTTAACCACTAGGGGGCGGGGAAGGGGTTAAATGTGTAGCCTAGTGAGTGTTCTAACTGTAGGGGGAAGGGGGTGACTGGGGGAGGTGACCGATCTGTGTCCCTATGTACAAGGGACACAGCATCGGTCTCCTCTCCCTGACAGGACGTGGATCTCTGTGTTTACACACAGAGCTCCACAGTCCTGCTCAGTTACTGGGTAATCGCGGGTGCCCGGCGGCCATCGCGCGCGCCCCCTAGCGGCTTTAAATGACAGGACGTCATATGGCATCTTGTCAGAACAATAGAGTATTCCGTCTGCCGTCATTTGACGGTGGGCAGGTGTAGAGCGGTTAAGACCCCTCTTTTCCTAAATTGCTCTTTTTTTGGGTTGGTTTTGACAGGTATCCGCTCTCACTTCTGCTCATGTAACCTAGGATATCTGAGAGGATGTTTTCCTCTCCCCTCCCTGTAGTCTTCTGGGACACGTCACAGGTCCCAGAAGACTGCACGGCCATTCACAATGTGCCGAGAGGCCTGCACATGCACGACGGGCACCAAACTGTGAAACTGTCACAGCCAGGTGCCCACAGTTAAGATGCCAGGGGCAGAGCAGCGAGGGATGGCTCGAGTGAGCACATTACTGGATCTTAAGACAGGTTAGTGGCTTTTAATTAAGTCGGCAGCTACAGTTTTTGTAGCTGTTGACTTTTAATAAACATACAATTCACTGGAGCTCCTCTTTTAATACTACTTATGTAATTGAGGGGGACATTGTCTTTCTTCCCTCCTTTCCAATCGCCTTCCATCCTTGCATATATTTACTCCTAAACTAACCACGTGACCTCCTGGGAGGTTTTACCCCCTAAATGACCAGAACATTTTTAGCTATTCATTGCGCTACTTTACAATTGCTCGGTCATGCAACACTGTACGCTAATGAAATTTTCATAATTTTTTTCCTCACAAATATCGCTTTCTTTTTGTGATATTTGATCACCATTGGGTTTTTTATTCTATAAACGGAAAAAGACATTTTGATAATAAAAACAATATATGTTCTAAAATATATCCAATTTCATTATAAATTTAAACCAAAATGTATTAAGCTACATTTCTTAAAAAAATCATAAGTGTTCTATTGGTTTGTGCGATTTATAGCGTCTACAAATTATTGAATATATATACTGGAATTTATGCAGCTATATACACTATACTGTAATGGCAGTGATCAGCAACTTATCGTGTGACTGTGATAGTGGTGGGCAATTTGGTGCTACCAGACTCTTGCTGGGAGGTACACTTACTGACTGACACATAGTGACACTAATACAGTGGTTAGTGATATTATTACAGTGTCAGTGTATAGCAGGGATATGCAATTAGCGGACCTCCAGCTGTTGCAAAACTACAAGTTCCATCATGCCTCTGGGTGTCATGCTTGTGGCTTTCAGAGTCTTGCTATGCCTCATGGGAATTGTAGTCCTGCAACAGCTGGAGGTCCGCTAATTGCATATCCCTGGTGTATAGTATTAATACTGGCTGGGAAAGGGTTAACATCTGGGGGGCAAGCAAGGGGTTAACTGTGCTTATCAATGTGTGATATGTGCTGCTTTTACTTTCACATATGTGTGGCTCAAGTCCTGAAATTTTGCCTGAATTCGCACCTGAACCAGACTCAAACAAGCGCAAGACCCTTCTGCAATCCGCTCCACAGCCACCCAGAACCTGTGTGAACCGGCTCCATTAGGAGCCAGTCACTCTCGCATGTCATGCAAATTCAATGCAGAAAAAACGCATCCAATTCGCACATTTGTGAACCCAGCCCCATCTGTCTGTTTTGAAATGGCCAAATCGCTGTTTTGTTAACACAGGACTCTTTGTGTAATTGACCACAGCTGATCAGCTGACTTTAGCCAAAGTCATTGGCTGAATTCAGCTGCCAAACTCGTGCTGTGTCCAATCACAGCACAGGTCGGCAGGGAGCGTGTGCATGCATGCGCACCCTGAACTCGGAAAAGGCCGCGGTGTACATGTGTGTCACCTGCCATGGAGCTGCCGCCCACAGTACAACTTACTGTGCCTGGTTGGGAGATGAGGTTAGTCAGCAGCTCTTGACAACAGGCAGCTGCTAGCTTAGAATGAACTTGGATCATACTGAATTGGGCACAGTGTTGGCAGTGGGCTGTGAGAGGAGTTTGTTCACTAACCAGGGAGTGCACTTTTCTGCATTTTCACAGCCTCTGATCTGGGGCCGTGTAGAATAGGATACAGGCAACCAATGGGTTTAGCTAGATGGGCAGCTATGTACAAAAGCTGAATGCCAGGGTGAAAATGTAAATCTAATCGGTGATTGGGCTTTGCTAACTGAATTATGCAACATATTCATGCATTATTGGCATGTCCCTAGTACTTCCACTTTTGGTATCAAATTTGAGTGGTTCACACCATTGGCGAGTCTGTTTGAAAGACAGAGTTCAGCCGATGCAGGATTTTTTTTTTTTTTTTTTGAGGCTTGAGCACTTTTTTTTTAATTGCAAAACACTGAGGTTATACATGGACATTGATGGATAACTGTGAACATTTAACTGTTGGGATTATTTATACAGCTTTTAAGGCCTTCTATTGCTTATTGTATTGTTTTGTTTTATAAGTGAGGTGTAAACGTAGAGTGTGGTGCATATTAGGCTTCATTCGCAGCTTTTTGCAAATCCATTTAGGAAGTATAACCACCTTCTATACATCTCAGATCGCTTTCCTCTGTTTACATGTCCCTGCTTTAAAGGGGTTGTAAAGGAATTTTTTTTTCCCTAAATAGTTTCCTCTACCTTAGTGCAGTCCTCCTTCACTTACCTCATCCTTGCATTTTGCTTTTGAATGTCCTTATTTCTTCTGAGAAATCCTCACTTCCTGTTCTTCTTTCTGTAACTCCACACAGTAATGCAAGGCTTTCTCCCTGGTGTGGAGAAAGCCTCTTGAGGGGGCGAGCAGGCAAGTCAGGACACTCTCTACTTTGCAGATAGAGAAAGGAGCTGTGTGTTAGTGGGCGTCCTGACACTCTTGCACGCCCCCTCCCCCCCTCAAGAGGCTTTCTCCACACCAGGAAGAAAGCCTCGCATTACTGTGTGGAGTTACAGACAGAACAGGAAGTGAGGATTTCTCAGAAGAAATAGACATTTAAAAGCAAAATGGAAGGATGAGGTAAGTGAAGGAGGACTGCACTAAGGTAAAGGAAGCTATTTAGGGATTTTTTTTCCCTTTACAACCCCTTTTTAAGGCAGGTTTCGAGTGTCTAATCAAATCCTGAAGGGACAGAATTGCCTTTTTCGTTTAATTCAGCTAAACGGATCATACCTTAATGCGTGTAAATGCTTGTTGTGAATAGCACCATTGTAAACGTGTTACCTGCTTTTATAAATGTCCTCCTAAACGCAGATATTGCAGGCTTGATGCCAGTGTGAATTGTTCAAATTTAAAGCAACAAAGAAATGGCAGCACAAGATTCTCATTAGAATGATAAAGTAATTTATTCTATAAAAACAAATCGTACACTTGCATGTTAAATTCTTGGTAATCAGTATAGATGGAAGATGAAAAACACCACAGGGTTGTCTGCAGTGTAATGCATGAAGAAACTGCAACACTGCCAATGTGTGTGAGCCTGTCCTATCTCTCTAGCTGGCATCAGGGAGATAAAATCATAACGGCTGTCAGCCTGCCAATCGCTCTGCACAAAAGCAGTCTACCTCGTGGCAACCCCTTTGTGTCTGTGAGAAGTGGGGGGCTGTGCAGTGGTGACGTATTTTAAAGGTTCACTCCTCTTTTGTTAAAAACCTATTGACAAACCTGGCAATTTTAACCACTTAAGGACCGCCTCCTGCACATATACGTCGGCAGAATGGCACGGTTGGGTAAAATAATTTACAAAATAGGGGATAGTTTTATTGCATTTTTATTAACGCTATAAATTTTGCGCAAACCAATCGATAAACGCTTATTGCGATTTTTTTTTTTTAATATACCAAAAATGGGTAGAAGAATACGTATCGGCCTAAACTGAGGAAAATGTTTATTTTATTTTTGGGGGATATTTATTATAGCAAAAAGTTAAAAATATATTTTTTTTTCAAAATTGTCGCTCTATTTTTGTTTATAGCGCAAAAACTAAAAACCCCAGAGGTGATCAAATACCACCAAAAGAAATCTCTATTTGTAGTAAAAAAAGGACGCCAATTTTGTTTGGGAGCCACGTCGCACGACCGCGTAATTGTCCGTTAAAGCGACGCAGTGCCGAATCACAAAAACTGGCCAGGTCCTTTACCTGCGGGCACGGAGCTTCGGACCGTGTTGCGTTCGCACGCCGGCGATCCCAGGCTGGGCTTAAAGGGCCACATACAGGTACGTGGATGTGCCCAGCCGCGCCATTCTGCCGACGGCGTGAAGGGGTCCTTAAGTGGTTAAAAAAAGTATGGGATTAAAAACTAAAATTAAAAAAAAACAACATATTCGCTTATGTGGCTGCAGCATCGATCCAATGCTGCAGCTGTCCTCCGCCAGGTCTACATTGAGAACTGAGCAATCGGAGAGCGCTGATCTCTCAGTTCTTGGGTCTGCTCTGAGCATAGTCACCGGCTCTCTGCTCTGCCCCTCCATCACTCACTAGAGCTCTGGGCTGTGGAGGGGACAGGAGCAGCTAACTCAGCCTCTCAGAGAAGTGCTGAGAGGCAGAGCCAGCTGCCAGTGAGGCTTCTGGGCAGATCTATCTTTTGTCGGGATCCCTACAATACCTGGACCTGCTCTGTGTCATCAAATAACAGCAGACTTTGGCTCTGGACAGAATCAAGATCGGGCTCTAGGTATGTATTTGGGTGGGGGGTTTGGCTCAGGGGGAACTGCATGCAGAAGGGGTGTGTGTATATTGTACAGTGGAGTAAAACTGAAATGCATACGTTTTTATGCAGAAGGTGGCTTGTGGTTCATTTTGCAGCTCCATTCTCTGAAAGGTATTTATGCTTGAGACCCCAACAACCTACTTCAGATGCCATAAGTCCCTAAACACTTTTATTTTTTATTTTTCCACAGGATTGTGAAGACGTTGCAAATATGCAATTAAATGGCAGGGAGTTTCAGAGCTGGGATGACTTTTGCTTTTTCCTGCAAGAGTGGAGTAAAGAAAATTACCTTCTGCATTCATCATCTTCCGTCATAGAGGAGGGCAGTAATCAAGAACCGAACATTCAAGACGTTGCAGAAATCTTGAAGTACAGCTGGGCACAACTTTCCTGCAGTTGGTATGACAAAACTACAGTTGGTATGATATGTCATAATATCCTCATAGCTGAAATGACATAAATGAGATATCGGCCGTGTCAGGATGGAGTGCAAAGTACACATTTTACACCATTTGTACAATGCATTCTACTTTAATATTTCATGCTGTTGATGTGCAAAGTAAAATTGTGTTCATCTGAGCAGGCGACGTCATGGAGTTTAACAATTTGCATTGTACAGTATGTTATTAAAAGCATGCTATATTATATCACTGCATCAGAATGCCATAAATACATTGGCTTATTCATACAGTACAGCTCAGTGGACTTGTACTCATAGACCAGGGCTCGACAAATCCCGGTCGCCATGGCGACTAGAAATAGCATCCTGGCGACTTGGCTTGGAAGGTGGGCAAAAAATATATTTATTTTTTTTGGGGGGGGGGCTGCCATTCATTCTGAATGGAAGCCCCACACATCTCAGCATGATCGCAGGTACGGAAAACCGCAAGGTCAAAAAGACCGTGCGGTTTCCCTTCGGCTGCATTTTTTAAAAGGTGCATGCACTTATTTATTTTTTGTGCGTTTTTCATGCGGCACAGCAGACCATTTTCACTAGTGTGAACGGAGCCTTACTCCTGTTTTTGGTCATTGTTCAGTCTGGTCTTGACCCTCAAGGGACAGGTTTCTGCCTCATCCATTCTCCTCCAGAAGCCTCTAGCCTCGCAATCCTTTTATCAAAACTTTTTTCTTTTTGACCTTTTTATGTCACCATGGGATCTAAACTTGGTACTTTCTTTTTCAGAAACTCCCTTATGAGCCGATTAGAGAAATTTATTTGGAGACCTCACATCTAAGGTTACCTTCCTGGTCGCCATCACGTCTGTTTAGGCATGTTTGTGTTTGCAGCTCTTTCTTGTATAGAGCCTTTCCTCATTTTTCCCAGAGACAAGGTGGTTTTTAGACTAAAACCTTCCTGATTTTTGAAGGCGATTCCTTCTGTCAGTGAGGATGTTGACCTCCTTTCCCTCCGAGCTGCTCCACAACATGACAAGGACATTACCTTACACTTCCTGGATTTGTTTATGGCTGTCGGGTTCTAC
Source organism: Rana temporaria (assembly GCF_905171775.1). Taxonomy (NCBI): domain Eukaryota; kingdom Metazoa; phylum Chordata; class Amphibia; order Anura; family Ranidae; genus Rana; species Rana temporaria. Next base: position 80,610,233 of record NC_053498.1, read on the forward strand.
TTGGAGACTGAGTCCCTATTTGTGCTGTCTGGAGGTTCTTGTAAAGGAGATCCTGCTTCCCAATCCACCCTTGCAAGGTGGATCAGACAACTTATTTCCAGGGCCTATGCCTTTTAATGAAGGGGGTTCTTTCCTTCCCCACAGCAGCTCTATCCACTAGAGCTGTTTGTGAATCTTGGGGCCAAGTTCTACCAGGCTGATGAGTTCTTAGTGTTATCGGGGTTATTTAACTGTTTTTTATTTATTTTTTTGTCTTTTTTCTTAGTAGGCCTGTTGACAGGGATGTTTGCTCTTTTGCTTCCCATCTCAGTTTTATAGCCTGAGGATGTCCCATGGTCTTTGATTACAACTCCTGTGCTGTACAATTAATGCAGAGGTTCACCCAAATAACATCTATGGAAGACCAAATTCTTTATACTTCTAACATGTACAGTAGGCACTTTTTTTTTTTTTTTTTATTACTCCTGCGGGAGTAGGCGTTTCTATCCTGAGGCGCAATGTAATCTGGGAGTCCGCCAAGATGAGTGATGTCCTTCAGAAAAAGTTCCCCCCGGCAGTTAGGCCCCCTCCCCCTGTATTGTGTAGGCGCGCCACGAGAGTCAGAGTTTCCGAAAGTAGCCGAACATGTAGAGTTGCGAGTCAGCTCTACGCGGCTCCTAGTCGGTGCGCAAGCGCCGTGTAGAGATAACTCGCGGCTCTACATGTTCGGCTACTTTCGGAAACTTCCGTGACTCTCGTGACGCGCCTACGAAATACGGGGGGGGGGCCCTTATCCGCCGGGGGGGACTTTTTCTGAATGAAATCACTCATCTGGGCGAACTCCCAGATTACATTGCGCCTCAGGATAGAAACGCCTACTCCCGCGGGAGTGAGTACCCGGAAGCCGGATTGAAAATAGCGATAAGGTATGTACAGCCTAAAAAAAAAAACTGTACATGTTAGAAGTATAAAGAATTAGGTCTTATATAGATGTTATTTGGGTGAACCTCCGCTTTAAGATAATAGGATTTTTAACTTGCCTGTAAATTCTTTATCTTGGAGTACAGTACAGGGCATGTACGCCCCCCTGTGTCCTCCCTGGCTCTCCAGGTCCTGATCTGTTTTATCCTCTGTGTCCTTTCCGGCTCCTCCTTAGGTCTCCCCCTGTCCTTTGGGTCCCCCTGCGTCCTTCCTGGCTCTTCGGGTCCCCCTGTCTCCTCTCCCGCTCACCCACTGGTCTCCCCCTGCTCTGAATCTTTTAAGATGGAGAGTGGAGGAAGGAGGCTTCTTCCTTTTCTCTTCTCTTCTGAATGAACAGAATAGATGATCACTGCCTCTGTCCATTCATCATAACTGAAACATTGTAACCTGTATTTACTATGCTTCTGTTTATAAATGGAGAGGAGCCTTTGTCTCCTGTTTATTCATCTTTAGTGCAACTGAGGCTGAAGAAGAAGGGACTGGGGAATCTGTGTCCTCAGTCCCTTTCTCTGTCTCAAAGGGGAGATATCGGGGGTCTGTTTTGGCCCCTGATATCTCACCAAAGCGCCCCCCCCCCCCCCCCCCCCAAACAGGACTGTGGGACAAAAAAAATATTACATTTTTTTTATATTTCCACAATAAATCGTAAAACAAAAAAAATACTGACACGTCATTAAAAATAAGAATCGGTATCTGCGAGTACTTGGAGAAAAAAAGTATTGGTACTTGTACTCTGTCTTAAAAAAGTGCTATCTGTGCAATCCGACACGTTTCTGTTGAGTCCTGTATCCATTGCCTGGTCACGGAGCCTGCTGGTGCTCTGGTAGTCATGTGACCAATTAAATAAAAACAATTGTATAATCCATGTCAGAAACCCATAAACTTGTGTGCTTTTTTTTTTTTTTTTTTTTTTTGAGCCCTCCAACATTAAATTACGTTAATACCCCCCCCCCCCCCCCCAGTGGTTTCCGAGCTTACCAAAGCCATCGGTAACCAGGGAACCGCTCTGGCCGATGCCTAGGCAGGAAGCCAAGTGAGGGCAACAGGCTCTATGCCAGGGGTCTCTAACTGGCGGCCCTCCAGCTGTTGCGAAACTACAAAGTCACATGAGGCATTGCAGGGCTGACAGTTACAAGGATGACTCCCACAGGCAGAGGCATGATGGGATTTTTAGTTTCGCAACAGCGAAAATGAAAAGGACAGTGTTAAAATAAAAAAAGTGAACGTAAGAAAAAGGCAGGTTCAGCAAGTGGTTAAAGCGGTGTAAACCCAAAACGAAAATGTAATATACTGTTTCGTTTTTTTTTTTACATGGTGATCCAGCCAGTAACACATTTTCTGGCCTAGGATGACAACGCTTACTTGTTGCACTGTGTATCTATAGAGGAGCAACATTGTTACTCCTATGCCAGCCTTTCACAACCTTTTTTTACCCCAGAGAGAGGAACCCTTCAAATAATTTTTGGGTCTTGGGGAACTCTTGCTACCCAAAAAAAATATATATATATATTTTTGGGGCTAAGTGGTAAAAATGTCTTTCACTGATAGTCAGTTGGAAGAATGCATTGCTTACATTGGTGGTTGATAGGAAGAATGCTCCTCTGAAAAGCAGAGAGTGGCGGCACAGAGCCAGTGTTAAGAATAGTGTACAAGCAAATGACAGAGAAGATAAGTTGCTCTTTGTAACTTCGGAGGCCACCTGGCCACCTACAACCCTCAACACAGTACAGTGGGTGGTGCACAAGAAAAGTGAGTGGTGTGGATTATACGACTTGCACATAAGGTCCGTCTCGGCAAGAACTGAATGATGCAGAATGACGGAACAGATAGTGACATGGTATTATGCCTCATCTAGAGGAGGAGAAAGTAACATCACTTCATCAATGAAGAAGACTAGGATTGGTTGCTGGATGAGAGGAGCCTAGGAATGGCTTGTGTATGCTGTGAGTAGGGCTAGAACTGTCATTCCACTCAACTTACTATGTAGGGAAATCTAGAAAGAACAGCAAGTCAATGAGTATCAGAGATGTAAGTAATAAGGCTGAAGAATAGAAAGGACTTACATTTTTGTTGTGTATTGGCAATAGGTTCTCTTTCATTTGGGTTTTACCATTTTATTTCTATTTTACCCTTTTTAATTTTAAAGGTATTTATTAAAGAATTTAATTTTTTATTTTATTTTTTTCTCTTAGGAAGAACTGTCCAGCATCGATTGAGCTGTCACTAAGTCCCCAGAAAGACAAACTTATTGTTACACAGTGCAGCCCAGATCATATCCACGTCACAGAAGATCCCTGCGATGCTCCTCCCGAGAAGAAGTTTAAGCCCTCATCTGCTGTAGGATTACCAGCACAGGTGGCAAACAATATATCAAAGAAATTTCTGGAACCAAGCGATTTAAAAAGGCTTCTCCGCTTCCGCTCTGGTGCATTTGAAGACCGGACACAAGTTCTCGCGGAGCTGCAGTCCCTTTTCTTTTTAGACCCAGATGCAAAAGTCAAGCTGGTGTTTGTGGAGGATAAATTGCATGTGAAGAAAATCTTTCTGATGACCTCTGCTATGAGAGATCGGGCTCAGAATCACCCCGAAAATCTATTCATTGATGTGTTTACGGACTTCAGCCAAAGTTTTGACTTGTATACCATTTTTTGTGATGTGAAGGGAGAAGGATGGAACCCATGTGCTTACTGCATTGCAAAAAAACAGGTCGACGGCATTATTCCCTTCCTTACAGGTTTGCTTTGTGAAATAATTCCCACATTAAGTAAAAAGGTAAAACATTTAACAGTCAACCCTGATGTCCTAGAGCCAATTAACCTGGAAAGCCGTTTACCCCATGCCCATGTGAGATACTGTATGCAGGCGGTTTTAAATCTCTTGTACAGTCGTATAGCCCACCTGGATGCAAAGTCCGAGGCCCAGATCAAGAACTTCCTTCATATCATATCTCAGACATGTTCAATCAAAGTCTATGACCGATATCTGAATGATCTGAAGCCCATTTGTCCAGCAGAGGTGTTTAAATATTACTCTGACACATGGCACCCCCGCAGAAAAATGTGGGTAAAGAAGGATAACAGGACTGAAGAGTCAGAGAGGCATTTATATGATTTGGTTTCTGCGAATCATGCAAAGCTCAAAGCCGAAGTGGGCTTTATGCCCTCATTGTATCAATGCCTGTGTTCTGTACTTGGCAGCACAGTGCAGAGCCCAGCTGATGGGCTACACCTTCAAAATGCTGACATCACGTCGATCTGCGATTATGAAAAGTCTGCTCTTTCGCCTACATCCAATCAGCAGGTAAATTCATACCAATAGTGCTACATACTGTCATTTTACTAGAAGTCTGCTTATCCTGGAAATGACCACTGTTCAGCTGGTACTGAAGTTGTACTGGTTTTCCTTCATTTGTTTTTATTTTTTAGCCCAGGCAGATATAAAAGACACAATTTTTAAAGCTGCTTAAGATAATCCTTAATCCATCACTTATGCAGACTGATATACAACTGCCTGCTGAGTTTGAATGGCCTTTTTATTTATTTTACTGGAAGTATATATTCTGTAGCACTTTTTTAGAACACCACCTTTGTTTTCTGTCCAGTCCTTCTGTAAGGTAATGCATCGCATACTAGCACATTATGAAAGACCTACCTTAAAACAAAGCTGACATGTTCCATCTTCACATGATCTTCATTCCAGGTTCTCGGGCACCAGCTGTTTGAGTTGTCCGAGCCACAATGACATCGCTCACGCACGTGCATGCGGGAGTCACAGCCATGGCATGTGTGCCATTCCTTCAGAGCACATGCGCCAGTGAGGTCACCAGCTGCCAAAAAAATATCTTGTAAACTGTGCAGGGCTAGGAGATGTTCATTTTAGCTATAGATAAGCTTTATTATAAGCTTACCTGTAGGTAAAAGTCACAAAGCGGAGTTTACTACCACTGTCGCCACACAATTTTGGTTCTCTCTCTTGGCCGTATAACTAAACCTAACGCCTACTTTTATTGCTGGCTTATTATGAGGTCAATTGCACATTACTAGAGAGTACAAGCTTAAAGTGGAACTTCCTGTTCCATAGAGAAAACAAAGTGAGGGAGAGCCCCTCCTGTTCTGGAAATGACTCAAAATTTGGGATTTCTTTCACTTTCGATGATAAAGGTAAACCGGATACATGGTGAGAATTTATCTTCATAACAAGGGCACAGACCACAATAAAAAATATCTCACCTCCCTTCTCATTTTAGCCAAAAAAAAAAAAAGCTTGGCTCCCCAAGCTTGATGTAAACTTATATGTGTTCTTTTGTTGCCTCTACCACCATGTGATGGCCATGGCTTAGTAAAGTAGCTGAGAGGGTGTTCCTTGGAGTCCTACAATGTCATATGCGCTAAGGATTCATAGAAATACCTCATCTCTCAGCATAGTGTCGCTGTGCGGTCATAGAAAAAGATGTAAATAAGTCTATAGAAATGTTAAATCATTCATAGTTCACCCACTGCAGTGCAGTACATGCCAAGATTTAATATTTTTAAGTGTGTATAATGCTGGGTATCACTTTCTGGAAGAAAATAGATGCTAGACCACAGGGGACATGAAGGGGAAGCTTTGAAAGGGGAAGTATCACATGGTCAACTTTCTACCATTAATGAAGCGGGGGGGGGGGGGGGGTTTAATTTGTGGTTGGGCTTTAAGGGCTCGTTCACTCTTCTGTGGAAGCCTGCGTTTTTCAAGTGCACTTGTAAAAACACAGATTTCTGCAAAGGGTATGTTCCCTGTTGTTCACACTACATTGGAGCACTCAGGGGCATAGGTTGTGGTTACTGCCTCATCTTTCCTGTTTTAGAGTCAATTCACACTATGTGGAAGTGTATTTCTTAAAAAAAAAAAAAAAAAAATTGCATTTGAAAGACCGCTGCGGCAAATACAGTGTAACATAAAGTATTGCAACAATTGTCATTTTATTCTCTAGTGTCTCTGCTAAAAATATATAATGTTTTGGGGGTTCCAAGTAATTTTCTAGCAAAAAATATAGATTTTTAAGTAACAAGTGTCAGAAAAAGGCTTGGGCTAAAGATTTCTTGTTTTTCATTTTTTTTGTGTTTAGGGACAAGAGGTTCCTGTACTGACATCCAATGATGAAGGAACTCTCCATACAGCTGCTTCCTCAGAGAATTCTACAGATGAGGTATTGTGGTATGCTGTTTATTCTAAATACACCAATTAAGTAATCAAATAAATTATTACAACTCGAACTACAAAATGTGCTTTTGTGTTTTTGTATTGTGTAGTAAGATGACACTGGAACTGATTAGTGGTGTCTCCCTGCTCAGAACTCCATTCTAGCATCTCCAACAAAAGGCTACCACTGTTTAGAGCCGACTTGCTTTCTGTGACGTAACAAAGCCGGACCTCACAAAACACAATTACAAAGCAATGCATTAAAGGGGGTTGTAAAGGTTTGTTTTTTTATTTTCTAAATAGGATCCCTTAAGCTAGTGCATTGTTGGTTCCCTTACCTTTTCCTTCAATTTTCTTTGTTTTCTTTGTCTGAATTTCTTACTTACTGTTCCTCCTCAGTAAGCTGACTGACTTTCCACTGCTCGGATGATGGTGGAAAGCTTACTGAGGAGAAACTGGAAGTGAGAAATAAAAAAAAACATTTAGAAGGGAAATCGAAGGAAAAGGTAAGTGAACCAACAATGCACTAGCTTAAAGGAACTTATTTAGAAAATAAAAAAATGAACCTTTACAACCCCTATAAAGAGGAACTATGGACAGAATAAAACATAACATATATGATGCCATCTGTTAGCAGCATTACCACATCATTCTTTGTGTCCCCTCTGTAACATAGTGTTGATTATCTGTTGGTCTGACCAGCAAGTCTATTAGTTGTCACTGTAAAGGCCATTTAAATTTACTAGTCCATCTAACGCTACCCTTCGCTACAGGTTGACAATGCTGCTGTCCAAGGGTGGCCAAGTTGCTGCTTCATAGATACAGTGGAGGAGTGAGTGTAGCCACCCGAAGATAGTGTGTTACTTGGCTTGATCACCAGACTAAAATATGTGGTGTGGGGGAAGAACTTGGAAAACAAATGTAGCTACCACATTTAGGGATTGGTCACCACAATATATTACGTAGTCGTGTTTGGGTTTATATACACTATAAAGGCCACAAATATGAAGCATCCTTTGCAAAGTGAGCAAGATCTTATATGCACAGCATGCTGCTACTACTGTCAAGAAAATTTTAAAATTTAGTTGAGCAGTAAGGCCCCTTGCACACTGGGGCGTTTTTCATGCGGTACAGCGCTAAAAATAGCGCTGCTATACCGCATGAAAAATCATGCCCTGCAGTGTTCAATGTGAAAGCCCGAAGGCCTTTACATTGAAGCGGTGCGCTAGCAGGAGCGCACCAAAAGTCCTGCTAGCCGCATCTTTACCGCGGTATAGGAGCGGTGTGTTCACTGCTCCTATACCGCGCCTTCCCATTGAAATTAATGGGAAAGCGCGGTAATACCGCCCGCAACGCGGGCGGTATTAACCCTTTTTCGGCCACTAGCGGGGGTTAAAACCTCACCGCTAGCGCCTGAATATCGCGATAAATACGACGGTATAGCCGTGCTACAAATAGCGCGGCTATACCGTCACCACGGCTGCACGCCTCAGTGTGAAACCAGCCTTGGTGTTCTGTATTGGCAGCTCTATGGAACCTTTATTGTGGTATAAGGGATTGTTTACTTCTATAATTGAGCATGTAGTACTTATAGGGTCATAGTAATATGGAAAACAAGACAAAACGCATCACCTGATGCACACTGAGATTAAAGTGAACAAGCTGAAGTCCAGCTGGTCCCATCAAATTATAAATCAAATTAGAAAAGCATTATTGTATTTTTCATTTAGTACACATCTAAAGCTATTAAGTTTAACCTCAAAATCATTTTTTATGTATCTTTTGCATTTTACTTGTTTTGCTCAGCCATATTTTTCATTCCAAATAGATTTTATTTTAAGCATATATTGAATCGGTACAGTACGTCACTAGCAAAAATATGCAAGTGACCTCAGTGGGAGCAGTCACATAACTTCCCTCCTCATGTGCTAAAACGAACTAAAGTGACCATCCATTGTGTATTGGGAGTATCCCTACTCCCAAGGCATTGGTGTGTATAGTGAAGGTGATCAATTGGAAGGTAAATAAAGTAGAGGGCACATGGTTATGTTCTGGGCTGTTTGCCTTTTCTACCACTTACCATGGGAGGACAAAGAAGAGGAGTGAAAGATAAAAAGGGAAAGAGATTGGGTCTGGGAAGAGGCAGGTGGGGAAGTTGAAGGAAACTGGGGATGGATCCCAGCAGATAAGGCATGGAAGCTGGTGACTTAATTGTCAGAGGTCTGATAACATGCAATTAAAATGGGCTTAGATTATCAATGTCCAGATTTGAGTGAATTTGAACAGTCATTAAGAGTTGCATCCATTTTTTCATTAGGGAAAACTAATTAGTTTTCTGTTTCCTTTGGGTGATTATGGAAGTTAGATACTTGTGGAAAATTAAATGTAAAAAGATGAAACTGTGTGTGTAGGTTTCTGCCTTTTAAATTCAGTGAGGGTGAATTCACACTGTATGCTGTGACAGATGTTTTACTGTATGGTAAAGCGTCTCTCACCACAGAGACACTCAGGAAACCATTGTTTCCTAGGTGTCCCATTCACACGGCAACGCAGCCCATGGTGGACATGCTGCATTTTATCGCAGCACACAATGCTGAATCGCACCACAATGTACAGCAATGCAGTGCACCACACTGTTATACAAAAAACAAGACCTGTGATGCAGTGAATTGTTCCAGCAGCTCTGTAATTCTGTGTAAAATTTGAGGTTTTATAATTCATATTTTCACTGCTCATTTCATACTGAAATTGTAGATTATTTCTCTAGCCATTATGTGTATGTCTGACACTCCAAGAACTTTTTTACTGTAAAACTGAGGAATTAATGGCAGGATTACCTATAGTACTGGTATACTACTGGTTACTTTTTAGAGCAAAGAGTTTAGTGTGGGGCTTTTGGGACAAAAGGGTTGAAAGAAAAAAAAAAACGCTGCCTAATCAATCCCTACAATGTACACTTAACATCTAACTGTGCCTGTTTAAACCATTAACACCAAGTCAAACCCTTAACAGTAGGTTTAACCCTTTAAAATTAGTATTTAAATAACTAACCTGCCTCTAATGTGATTCTAAACCTAAGACCCTTTACTTGCTTACTTACCCTTAAAGACCCTTACTTATGACCCTGACACTTGGCACAGGATGAAACAATTGTCCTTTTGAAAACTACATTTTATATATGTGTGAGCTACATATCTGGTAAGCAATGCTGGATAACACAATGTAGAATAGGTTTGCTAATGATTGTCTAATACAATTCTCACTTTTTCACTAAAATAATTCTTGGAGTGTGTATGTAGAGGAATTGTATGGCGGGCCTGGGGCCAGATGCCTTCAGGCTATGTGCTTGTTGTCCTCAGATCCATTATTAGACCATTCCTTTCAAAACCTTTCCACAATATTCAGTGCATATTGTAAAAGTGTAGTGATTTGTGTCTCAGTAATGCAAGTTGAATGAGATACTGTGTAACCTATTATAATGAACCTGGACAAGCCTAAAAGACTGCCTACAGTAAAAATCACCCTTGAGTCCTAAACCCAGGCTCTCCATTGGGGAGATTTCCCTTCACTTTCCTGTACCATAGCCAGAACAGGAAGTGAGAGGAAATCTCTCCAACGAGAAGGAATGCCTGGTTGTCACCAGAATCAATGCCCCACTGGAAGATTTTACCTCTTACTGTTCTGGTGACAAACTACAATGTAATCCAGGGCTCGACAAATCCCGGGCGCCAGGTCGCCATGGCGACTAGAAATAGGGTCCTGGCGACTTGAATTGGAAGGGGGGGGGCAGAAAAAAAAAAAAAAAAATTTTTTTTTTTTTTTGTGAGCTGGGGCCATCTGGTGGTGAGCCGTTGGTATTACAAGTTATTACCACCAGATGTGAGCTGGCGCCATCTGGTGGTGGCCGCTGGTATTACAAGTTAAACAGAAATTCTAATGTTGTTTTTCACTATTTTCACTGCCATCTTCTTCCCTCTAATTAGAACCCCCAAACATTATATATATTTTTTATCCTAACACCCTAGAGAATAAAATGGCGATCGTTCCAATACTTTCTGTCATGCCGTATTTGCGCAGCGGTCTTACAAGCGCACTTTTTTTGTGAAAAAATTACACTTTTTTTAATAAAAAAATAAAACAGTAAAGTTATCCCCATTTTTTTTTTTATATTACGAAAGATAATGTTACGCCGAGTAAATTCATACCCAACATGTCACACTTCAAAATTGCGTCCGCTCGTGGAATGCCGACAAACTTTTACCCTTTTTAAAATCTTCATAGGCGACGTTTAAAAAAAAATCTACAGGTTGCATGTTTTGAGTTACAGAGAAGGTTTAGGGCTAGAATTATTGCTCTCGCTCTACCAATCGCGGCAATACCTCACGTGTGGTTTGAACACTGTTTACATATGCGGGCGCTGCTCACGTATGTGTTCGCTTCTGCGCGCAAGCTCGTCGGGACGGCGCGCGTTTTCTGGCTCCTAACTTTTTTACCTGGCTCCTAGATTCCAAGCAAATTTGTCAACCCCTGATGTAATCCCTGACATTAATGCACATTCACAGGTTCTGCTTTTTCTTGCCGAAAGCCTCTATAGGCAGTAAAATATTTTTAATGAGTCAAGCTCTCCTCTAGACACTAGTATTTGAGATGCCATCAGCACTTTTTTTTTAACTAAATATTCTTAACCACTTGACACCCGCACGCCGTCATATGACGTCCAAAACGGGGACCTGTTATCCTGGGTGGACGTCATATGACGTGATGGGCTTTGCGGGGGGGATATCTCAATGATGCCTGCACCCGGAGGCATCATTGAGATATCATTTTTTAGCGGCGGCGATCCTGCGCACCGTAAGAACGATCATAGCGGCGGTTCCGCCGCTAGATCGTTCTTACAGGCGGCGGGAGGGGACATCCCCCCCCTCCCGCCGCCATCCGGTGCTTCTCCGGGCTCTCCCGTCCCACCGGGGGCCCGGAGAGATGATCGCCGTCCGCCGGATGTTTGCCATAGAGAAGACTGGTGACGATCTGGTCACCAGTCATCTCTATGACCGTCGGAGGCCCGGGCGCGATGTGATGACGTCACGCCCGGGTCCCCGTAAGTAAACAAACCGCAATTGCGGCTAGTTTGAATGAGATCTGTGAATTTTTTTTCACGATCTCATTCTTTCCAGCCTGCAGGAGAGATGTGGGGTCTTATTGACCCCGCATCTCTCCTTAAAGAGGACCTGTCACACACATTCCTATTACAAGGGATGTTTACATTCCTTGTAATAGGAATAAAAGCGATTGAAAAAAAAAAAAGTGTAAAAAAAAGTGTAAAAAATAAAGAAATAAGTAAAATAAAAAAGAAAAAATAATAATAAAAAAATTAAAATGCCCCTGTCCCCGGTAGCTCGCGCTCAGAAGCGTACGCACACGTAAGTCCCGCCCACGTGTGTAAACGTCGTTCAAACCACACATGTGAGGTGTCGCCGCGTGCGTTAGAGCGTGTGCAACAATTCTAGCACTAGACCTCCCCTGTAACTCTAAACTGGCCACCTGTAAAAATTTTAAAGTGTCGCCTATGGAGATTTTTTTTTTTTTTTTTTTTTTTTTTTTTTTTATAAATTCTTTATTTTACCATTTTTCATCATTTCACATACACATTGCCTCTAACAAAGGTTTGTATCTTATCATACAGCATAAATCAACTTGATTCTTAACATCGGGCAATTTTTCCATTCTTTGATCAGGTCCATCTCTTTATCCTATACACCTTTTTCTTTATTAATCCTCGAGACTAAAATGCTAATGGACCTTAGCTTTCATCCTTTGCATCACCCGCATCTTTGACGTTAACTCTCCCCGTTAGAGACCTTGAAACCCCTTATTTTCCCTCATGGCTTCCTCCCCCCCCCTCCCTCCCCCCTCCATTCGAGCCTGTTGTTCAAAACCGTCACATTCTCAAAAAAAAAAAAAAAAAAAAAAAAGAGAAAGAAGAAAGAAAAGAAGAGAAGGAGAACGAGGAAAAAAAAAAAAAGACAAAGAACTCCAAACTACTCCCTCTCCCCTCCTCCTACTCCTCCCTTCCCCTATATCTGACAAAGGGTGCCCATATCTCCCTAATCCCCTCCTCTTGTTCCCTCAAAGCTGCCGTGAGATTCTCCATGTGTTGCATTTCTGTAATTTTTGCCAACCATTGTGGTCTACTTGGGGGGCAGGTACTCTTCCAAAGAGCTGGCACACATGCTCTAGCTGTGACCAATAGATGCCTTACTAGGGATTTCTTATATTTTTCTATTGATATCGGAATGTCTAGCAACAGGTATGTCGCCGGGTCCTCTCCCAAAGACATCTCAGTTATTTCTTCTATAACTTCGGATACCATTTTCCAAAAATCTTTCACTCCCTCACAGTTCCAAAAAATATGTAACAGAGTTCCCTCTTCTTTTTGACAGCGCCAACAAAGATTTGTCACTTGTGGGAAGATCTGGTTCAGAACTTCCGGCGTCCTATACCACCTGCTTAGGATTTTATACCCTCCCTCCTGAAATTTAGATGCCAGTGATGCCCTATGATTAAATTGAAATAGTTTTTTCTTCTGATTTTCTGTAAAAGTTACCCCTAAATCTCTCTCCCATGCCTGAATAAAGCTTATCTCTTGTGGGGCTTTTAATTCAATTATTAAAGAGTAAAACAGTGAGAGTGCATGTCTTACCGGCTCTCCCTTAAGACACAGTTTCTCAAATTCCGTCAGTGTTACTCTAACCCTTGTTTGTCCTTGGATTGAGCGTAGAAAGCCCCTTAACTGTCTTCTCCTATAAGGGTCCAAATCGTCAGAAAATTCCCTTTCTATTTCTTCATTTGACATTACACGATTCTCTCTCAAGAAATGTATCAATCTGGTTTTGCTCTGAATTTTTAAATTCCCAAAAATCGAGTCCCTTAGACCCGGAGTAGACGCTGGGTTCCCTAATATTGGTGTCATCGGATTCACATCAGTTTCCCCAACTGAGTTTCTAAGTGTTTTTTTAACTACACTAATTGTTGTATCTATCGTTGGGTGTCTTTTAACTGTCTGTGATAAAACAGATTTAGAGAGCCAGATTAGGCCTTCCAATGGAAGCTCCGACATTGCCTGTTCTAAAAGCACCCAGGGTTTATCCTTCGGTGCTATGCACCAGTCTAATGCTCTTGATAGATGTACCGCCTCATAGTAGGCCACTGGGTCCGGAAATCCTACCCCTCCCTTTTCTTTTGGTAGTGTAAGTATATCTCTTCTCACTCTGGCAGGTTTCCCCGCCCATATAAATCCCGCAAACTTAGCTCTGATTTCTTTCAAAAATCCCTGAGGTATTCTGGTTGGGAGTGTCTGTAATAAGTACAATAATCTTGGCATTGCATTCATTTTTATGATGTTGATTCTGCCGAACCAGGTAAACACCTCTCTATCCCACTTCAGTAGATCTTTTTTTATTTGTCTCATCAATGGGGCTAAATTTAACTCTAAAATTCTGTTTAATTTCTTCGGAATTTTAGTCCCCAGATATCCTATATGTGAGTTTGTCCACTTAAACGAGAAGAAGTTAGTTAATTGTAGTTGTTGCGCCGTGCTCATCTCAACCCCCATTGCCTCAGATTTATCATAGTTCACTTTAAAGTTTGAAAGTGCGCCATATTTATCTATCTCCGAGAGCAGTGGGGGCAGAGATAACGCCGGCTCAGTTATGAAAAACATTAAATCGTCCGCGAATGCTGCAAGCTTGTGTTCTCCCCCTCTCACGTCAATACCTCGAATATCTGTTCTTAACCTTATTGTCCTTAAAAAGGGTTCTAACGTTAAAATGAAGATAAGTGGCGATAATGGGCACCCTTGCCGCGTCCCATTGCAGATGTCAAAGGGGTCTGACATAATGCCATTTATCTTAATCTTAGCTTTCGGTCGAGAATACAAGCTCATAATCCATCTTTGCATCCCCTCTCGCAGTCCAATGTATTGTATAATTGTTTTTAAAAATTTCCAATCTACCCTATCGAACGCTTTTTCGGCGTCGGTCGAAACCAGTACTAAGGGCTTTTTGTTTGACTGTGAGAGGTGGATTGCATTTATCACTCGCTGCGTATTTTCTCTACCTTCTCTTCCTGGGGTGAACCCTACCTGATCCTGATGTATCAGACCAGGGATATAGGGTAGTAACCTATTTGCTAGGATTTTTGCGAAAATCTTTAAGTCTGTGTTCAGTAAAGATATTGGCCGATAATTTGTACATTGCGCTGGATCTTTCCCCTCCTTATGTATAACCGCTATGTGTGCCATGAGAGCTTCTTCTGGCATCTCCTGTCCTTCTCGTATTGAGTTATATGCATCCAAGAATCTTGGCATCAGTTTTTCTGCATAGGTCTTATAATAAAGGAGGGTAAATCCATCTGGACCGGGGGCTTTGCCTGGTTTTAGTAATTTAAGCGTGTTAGTGAATTCTTCTGCTGTAATCGGGCCTTCTAAGCTTCTCCCTATCTCCTCCGATAGTTTCGGCATTCCTGACTCCTCCATATATTTTTTTAATCTTTCCTCCCTCCCCTGAATCTTTGCTGTGTTCTGCTTCTCCTTTAACTGGTACAAACTCACATAGTAATTTCTAAATATTTTCGCAATTTCTTGCGGGGATTTGACTATCCTGTCTCCTGTTGTTTTGATTCCCTCAATGTGATTTTTGGCCCTTGCTTCTCCTAATGCTCTCGCTAGCATCCTACTAGGCTTATTCCCATATTCGAAAAAAGCTTGTTTACTTCTACTTAATGCCGCTTTTGCTTTGTCAGTTAGTAGTAGGTTCAGTTCATCTCGGGCCTTCTTCAGCTTCTCCTCTGCCTGTATTGCCAATGACTTTTTGTGTATTTTTTCTAGTCTACGTATTTCTCCCATCAACGATTCGATCTGTGCTCCTATCTGACGTTTCCTGTGTGCTCCCATTGATATTAGTATTCCTCTAATGTAGCACTTATGCGTTTCCCAAACGCAAGTTGGGGTCACCTCCCCTACCTCATTATTAGCAAAAAACATCTCTAGCTCCTGTGTTATCTTTCCTTCATACTCTGGGTCTTTTAACAAGGACTCGTTAATTTTCCAGTGCCACTCACGTGCTACGTGTTCCCCCAATTCCAATATACAGTTTATCGGTGAGTGGTCCGATATTGAAAAAGAACCAATGGAGGCCTCTACTATTCTTTGTACAAAGTTTTGAGATATAAATATATAATCTATTCTGGAATAGGTTTTATGTTTAGCCGAAAAAAAAGTGTAGTCTCGCTCATGTGGATGGGTAGTCCTCCAACAATCTACCACCTGTATCTCTTGTAACAATCTATTTGCTTTACTTAATTTACTGTATGCTATATGCGAGGTTCCCTTAGATGTATCGAGTATAGGGTCTAGAGCAATGTTTAAATCACCTGCCATTATTACCATGCCTTCCCTATTCTGGTACACCTTGTCTGTGTACTTCTCCAACGCTGCAATCTGTCCCTCGTTGGGCAAGTACACATTTACCAAGGTGACCTTCTGATCATTTAGATAACCTTTCACTATAAGAAGACGTCCTTCCTCGTCCTGGATTACACTTGTCTCTTTCCAGGAAATCATTTTTGAAAACATAATTGATACCCCCTTTGTCTTTGTTGTCAATGAGGAACTGTGGTACACTGTTGGGAATCTGTGGTTCCCCAGCTTTGGGATTTTATTTTTTCTAAAGTGTGTCTCCTGGAGGAATACTACATGCACTTTTGCTCTCCATAATTCTGCCATCAGTTTAGATCGTTTCTCCGGGTTATTTAACCCTTTTACGTTATAGGACATCACCGATATCTTTGCCATTTTGATGTTTTACTAAAAATTTTTCCCCACGGCTCCTATAGGGATGAGGACGGGATGAGGAAAAGGATCGGGGAGTCAGGATAGAGAGAGAGAAAGAGGAAGGAGGAGAAGAGAGAGAAAAAAAGAGAGAAAAAAAAAAAAAAAGAAAAACACAAGGGGGAGATGGTCCCAGGAAAAAAAAAAGAGAGAAAAAAAAAAAAATTCTTTCCTTTCCTTTCCCTTCCCCTTTCCCCCCCCCTCTTCTTCAAATCTGGCTGGTCCCCTAGGATCCCAGAGATGAAAGTAAAAAAATAAAAAGAGAAAAAAAAAAAAAAAAAAAAATTTGTTAGCGCCTCCGACTTCCCTCCACACGGAGGAGGGGCGCTCTAATGGGGATAGGTGTATGAGCACCGAGGAGAGTCACATCTTCCTGTTAGTCCGGGTGCAACCCGTTGATTAACCCTTGAACTCCTATATTTTTTTTTTATTATTTTAACCCCCCCTATACAGACAGAAAAAGACCATTTTAGTAACTAGGCATTTTATCCACCTACCATATGTTTCAACCCCGCATTTCTACCAGCCCCTTATCAACCCCTTTCCCTCCTGTGCCTCCCCTCGCCCTCTTTACATTACTTGCTTTTTACACTTCCAGTAATTCATTCGTCCATACACTTTTAACCTAAATTTTCCCTATTCCTTATCTTCCCGGGCTGGCTGTTATCCCACTTTATATCCTCCCCACCCCCCCTCCCCCTCCCCTTTTCCCCGTGTCACACACTAAATTTACCCTTTCCCTTAGTATCTCTATGTGTGGTACGTCTACTATACATTAATGTGAATTTTATTATAGCACGCTAATTAAGTGACCTTCATTGGTTTCACAAGTGATATCCAGTGATCCATTTTTCCGTTATTCCTCTCCCGGTGAATAAAACATCAATCTAATTACATAGAATTCCCAATTGGATTTGTGGCTAAGTGATTGGTTTATGACCCCTTCCTCCCACCCTCCATACTGGATTATATTTACCCCATTAACTACCCTTAGGTTAGTGGAAAAAAAAAAAAAATAATAATTTTTTAATAACCCACCCAGTTCACAAAAAAAAAAAAAAAAAAAACACACCCCACACTTATCTACCATTGTCCCCCCCCCCTTTATCCCACCCCCTCCCCTTTCTATAATAATATATATTATCTTTACCCCTAAACTTTACCCCTAAACTACCCTTGATTCAAAAAAAAAAAAAAACCCCACTCTTTATCCACCCTTACCCTCCCCCCCCCCCTCATTCCCCCCCCTACCCCTCTCTGGGTGGGAGAGGTTTCTAATCATTGGTTAACCTCTCTAACATCAAACCCTTCAGATACATATAGGAAAAAAAACTAGAAAACCAAATAAGACCATCAATCTTAATAAGAAAAAGCATATATACATTTGAGTCTAGCCAAAAAAAAAAAAAGGGGAGTCTCAAAAAAAAAGAAGGATTCTAGCACATTGCTTCCAGAGACAACCCTTGTCGGCTATATTAGACCCCTCTTAAACCAAGACTGGGATATTTTTCAACCAACTCCCTCTTCAAAAAGGGAGTTCCTACAGAGGGTGCCTACAGAGGGCGCCATCAAAGAGGGAGATAATGGGAGAAAAGAAAAAAGAATATTTATGTATAAACGACAAAACGAGAGAAAGAAAAACAGGCGTATTAAGTTTTTTCTTTTTAGAAAAGGGAGTTGGTTAATTATGTAAGACCCCCCTCCCCCTCCTGAAAGTTAATGTTAATATCAATAAACTTTCTCTCTTCCAGAATTGAGGGAGCGATCTTCCATGTTCCATATTGCCATTGTTACTATAACAGATAGGTCTAGGTCTGTCCTTCTGTCCATATCTTCCCTCTGTTTATCTAGCATCCCTCTCTGCTGCACCTGGTAAGTCCAGCCAATTAGGAACTTCTACTGGCGTTGTCCCCAAAAATTCAAATAGCGAGGGAAGCTGAGAGGGCTCTCTTAAATAAAAGTTCCTTCCTTCCTTTTTTACGTTTAAGGATAGAGGATAGCCCCATCTATATATAGCCTCTTGCCTGCGTATTAATTCAAGTAATGGTCTTAACAAGTGACGTCTTGCTTTGGTTTGCCAGCATAAGTCGGGGAATAACTGTATGCTTGCCCCCTCCCATGACACCGTTCCTTCTTTCCATGCTTCCCTTAGAAGTTCTTCCTTTATTCTAAAAAAATGTATCCGGCATAGCACATCACGAGGACTATTCTGTTCAGGGCTCCGATATGTAGGGACCTTATGGACCCTGTCCAACTCCAATGGGGTTTCTGGACTTTTTTTTAGAATTTTATTGAGAATAGACAAGACAGCTTCCCTGAGTGCAGGGCCCTCAAAGCTTTCGGGTATCCCTCTTATACGTACATTATTCCTCCTGCTTCTGTTATCAGCCTCTTCAGCCTTTAACTGCAATCTAACCAGTTGCTGTTGCTGCCTGTCAACTCTTTCCTCAAGGGCTACCAACCTACAGTCCACCGCCATTTGCTGGCTCTCCAAAACACAAATTTTCTGCTCCCCCACCACCACTTTTGCACGGACCTCCTCCATCTCTTCCTTTAAAGTGCTTGTCATAACCAATAACATTTTCTGAATGTCCTCCTTAGTTGGGAGAGCCTGGATGAGCCTGCTTAGCTGCCTGATATCTGGTGTCACTTCTAATGCAGATATATTCCTTGAACCCCCCAGGCTCTGTGTGTCAGACTTCATCTCCTCCTCTGGTGGACAGTAATTTGCTTTAGGCATTACAGTATTTATTATAATATTACCCTCCTTAAATACCGGTATATGTAATGTAGCAGGAGTGGTTACTGCAGTCAGTGTCTCTGCTGATACCTCTGTAGATGTCACCGTAGGCTCTATTATAGATTCTCCTGACACCCTTAATGCATCTGGTATGACAGGTAATATAGGTAAGGCTGACAATACCTCTACTGCGAATTCAGGGGTACCTCTCGTCAATTCCGTCAGCTTTGCAATCACTGCTTTCCTCTCAGCCTCAAGGGGTGTCATAACGCTTCTCACCCTCTCCTGGTCCTCCAGTATAGGCTCTCTCCTTACCGGCTGGTCTGCTGGGGTGAGTGCGGGTACTTGTGCTGCGGGTGCTGCCGTACACTTCGTCCCTTCGAGCAGCTGTAGTCTTCCTGAACCCAGAGTGACTGCAGTACCTTGGACTTGTTTCCCAGCAGCAGCTAGGCGGGGGCTTTCAGACAGCGACTCTCTCCTCTGAGCGTGACTTCCACGTGCGTCCTCCTGCCTCGCGTCGCCCCCTTTTACCGTCATATACCGCGTGATGTAAGAGTGACTGGGTACGTTCCCTGTGCTTCTTCCAGTGCTCTTTCCTCTCCGTGACATCGGTCTTGGTATGCGCGGTTAGAAAACAGCTGCGAGCGTCTGCTTCTCCCTCACACGCTTCCGTAAATTAGAGGGAAGGGGGGTCGGGGATTCACCGCTCCACTATTGAGCCGCACCACGGACCCAGCTCAGACTCTCCTTCTCTGCGCTCACTCCTCCATGCTCACATCACCTCCCCCGGAAACGGAGTCGTGTAAAAAATAAAGAAATAAGTAAAATAAAAAAGAAAAAATAATAATAAAAAAATTAAAATGCCCCTGTCCCCGGTAGCTCGCGCTCAGAAGCGTACGCACACGTAAGTCCCGCCCACGTGTGTAAACGTCGTTCAAACCACACATGTGAGGTGTCGCCGCGTGCGTTAGAGCGTGTGCAACAATTCTAGCACTAGACCTCCTCTGTAACTCTAAACTGGCAACCTGTAAAAATTTTAAAGTGTCGCCTATGGAGATTTTAAAGTAACGAAGTTTGGCGCCATTCCATGAGTGTACGCAATTTTAAAGCGTGACATGTTAGGTATCTAGTTACTCGGCGTAACATCATCTTTCATATTTTACCAAAAAATTGGGTTAATGTTACTGTTTTGTTATTTTTTAATTTATGAAACCATTTTTTTTACAAAAAAAAGCCGTTTAAAAAATTATTGCGCAAATACGGTGCAAGATAAAAAGTTGCAATGACCGCCATTTTATTCCCTAGGGTGTCTGCTAAAAAAACATATATAATGTTTGGGGGTTCTGAGTAATTTTCTAGCAAAAGAATGAGGATTTGTACATGTAGGAAAGAAGTGCCAGAATAGGCCCGGGAAGGAGGTGGGTTTTAAAGCCCGGTATTGAAGTGGTTAAAAAGAGCAGCATGGTGTGCTAATGGCCTGGTACGCTCTCCACATGTTACAATCTCCAATAAATCTACCAACAACTATGTAGTGCAAGCTTTATTGAATACAAATTGGATAGATGAAGTAGGTCCCCAAATTATATAGTTTTGGTAAATGTGAAGGAGATTTATGACTGACTGGCCAGTCTTTGCACGAACGTATGGTTAAATTTAGACGCATCTTGAATGTTGGCACCAACTTCTTTGGTGCTTATCAATGTTTATGGGGTTCTCGCTGATGTTACTTCCCGTTAGTATTGGTGTCCCAGCACTCATCTCTTTTACTTATTCAGCCAAACCTGAAAAGGGAAGAAATCTACTCCTATTCTGTTTGGCTGCTCCAGCTGAATAGAAGTAGTCTTTCCACTCTAGGCTTTATGACACTTTTGTTAATGGTCACAGATACAACCAAAGAAAGGTCTCCCAGTTAGTTATACTTCCATGTTATGTGCCTTCCAGTCTGTTACCAGATTACATTACAGCTGCCAAGGCTTTGAAGCTTTAAATCAGATGATTGGCGAGAATTCCATATTATGTTCCATACCTTGGTCTGTACATTCCATCTATTGGTTTCCTTTAAAGTAGATCTCAAAGCCGTGTTTCCTACCTATAGCTGAGCGGTGGTTCATGGCAGTGAGCAGTCACTAGACGTGTCTCCACCTCACTTTAATGAGGCGTAAACATTGCCTTTGAGACTGATTCTCCCGTCACTCCTTGCTATTTTAGGAGTTGGGGTGTAGGAGACAATGCAGTTCCTGTATCACTTGGTAAACCATGGCTGCGTTGGTGAGTGGTGCTGTCTGAGCTATGGTAAGCAGGGCAGGTCCAAGTTGTAGTGGCAGCTTTGCCATTAAGAGTGCAGGTAGTGTGGTGATTTTATTTTGCTGTCCAGTACGTATTCACTTGAGGGTTTGTTCACACCAGATGTATTTGAACACATGCACAGTAAAATTGTTTTCCCGCCACCCTTGTTCACACTACTGCATTCAGTTCCAGTACAGCGCTTGCATTGTTTTTCACCAGAGCGCATATAAATACAAGGGGGGGAAGCTAACTTCTAATCTAACTCTTCTGGTGATTCATACTCCCCTGCCCACTTCCTGGTTTAGTAGAAAATGTGTGCGTATGGTTTGCAGAGCTGTGCAGGTTCCTGTGCATATCTGGAGATAGCTAGAAAAAAAACCTGTGTAGATGGTGAAGCAAGGCCCAGGAAGGAGCAGAAAGAGACCTAAAGAAAATGCTAGCATATTCCTTAAATGTCAAAGATTTTTCAGGTGAAATAAAAGGCAGTGGAACACATTACTAATTCATTAACCTCATAATGATCCAGTAACACATAAATATGGCATCCTGGAGGTGGGCTTTAAACCTGGGCACCACATGTGTGGTCCTGCGCTCCCAGCACAGAGATCAGGCTCTTGCCAACACTCTGGACTCCTGGTTCCATCATCTCTGCGATAGCCTCTGATTGGCTATCACAGTGTTCGGTCACTGTACAGCCCGTCCACATGTTTTTTTCTTTCTCTTCTGAATAGAGAGAGAAATACGTTGTATCCACAAACGCCTGAAGAAGGGAAAAAAAAAAAAAAAAAAAAAACATTTAGAAAAAAAAATGGCTCGGTCAAGGTTTGATCTAGGTTGGTGTTGAGGTCAAAGGTCATGTCCGCAATTTTGGGTAGGACTTAAAATATATATATATATTTTTTAATGCATTTTTAGGATTGGTGTGATTTAGGTAGGATAGAAAAAGCAAAATGCTTGTTATTGTTTCTGGGCTGTACTACAGGTACAAACAACAAATGACTTACAAATATGTGGTGTCACCGCAATCATTGGGAATAGGAGAATTTTATTATGGGTTGTTGTTTTGGTGGTAAGTTATGGTGTTGGCTAGAAATATACAGCCTAATTTTTAAATAAAATATTTTTTTGTTCTACAATTTTTGGCCCAGTTTTCCTTTGATTAAAAAAATAAATACAAAATCAGGGGATATCCATTACCATGCACCACCAAATAAAAGCCCAATTTGTCCTGAAAAAAATGTATAAAGTAGTTGCAATCATATGTACAGTTTTACCAACACGTGTCAAAGTTTCAAAGCTGCGTCACGGCGTTTAAGGTTTATTACCCTCGGCCATGAAGGGGGTAAAAAGGCTTGGAAAGCACGCATGTGAAAACACACACTGAATGCGGGGATTGTGCTGTGAACAAGCCCTAAACAAATGGCTGACAATGCTGGGAGAAATTCAGAAGCCGTTTTCCAGCTTTGACAGACACCCAACAATAGCAAGTGGAACATTTACACTAATACTGGCGGGATCATGAGATGTGTTTTTGAGTCTCAAAAATAGTCACGCATTATAATAAATCAAATGGATCAAGTGCAGCTGTTATACGTCCTAAAACTCATATTTTTGCCCACATTTGCATTTCAAACTTTTTTTTTTTAATGTTTAGATTCAATGCTTACAAAACATTGAGGGTTTTTTTTTTCTATTTCAACAAATTGTACTTACGCTATTTCATCTTCCATCTGTCCCAACAGAAGCAAACGGACCAAATGTGTTAACTGACACTTCGTTCGACTCATGTCCATCCTGCGCTTGCTGTGTTTTCTGGTTGATCTGAAGCATGAATGAAGTCTGTCATCTCTGAACATGATCATGGCATTGGGCTTGTCGGGTCACCTGACAGTCTCTGATTTACTGTTAACTTTCTACGAGTCTTTCTCCTCTTTCTCTCTCTATAGTCAGTATTTTGGGAGTGCATGTAAATATAGAATGTTTTCCAGATGCTGTTGTTGGAGTCTTTCTTTCCCCTTAGAAAAAAATGCTGTTTTATTAGAAAGCGAATGCTAATGTGTGTAGTTACTTTAGGGGCTTTTCCTTGTAAATATTTGCTTTTTATCCAAACATTTAGTAAGGGACATTTTATGCTATGCATAGATGTTCCCGAGAATTTAATTATGTTTAGTTATTTTCTCCTAAAATTTTATTTAAGTGTTCCTCTTTTCCATTATTAAAGAAAAGTATATATTTTACAAGTAAATTAATCACGACTGCTGTTATATGCTTGGTCTTCAAAGAAAGAAAATTGTGTATTTTCAGTATTTGCTTTGATTCATTATAGTAAAATTCACCTTAAAATCATTTCTTTATACATTTTTCACATTTTATATGCTTGCTGTTTCATTTTGTCATAATCATGTTCCATACTCCTTTTGCTTATGCTTTCTGTACCATCCATTTGCACATTATACTGGTAGGTAGGGCAGCTAGAATACTTAACAATGACATACAACTGCGGGCTACGTAACCCAGTATGTCTTCTAAATTGTGTTCCTAGCTGATCTTGCATTAAAATGCAAATTCAAATTATTACTGTGCCCCCTGAACAAAAAACACGAACTCAAATCTAAAAACGAAAGGATTAAAAGAAAACTTAAAGTTCTAACTTGGGACTTTGGCTTCTGGCCACTTCTGTAGTTGGGCCACTGTGCCAGTGTTACCTCCTCCTCAATAGTGCTGGAGCTCATTTTTGTGGGATATGGAATGTTTAATATTTAATTTACAAAATCGAAAAATTCCATCTTTAGAGCTGGTTTACACAGGCGCGACTTAGCCACCTGACAAGTCTCGCTCCGTTCTGTACAAGTCGCCTCTGAAGTCATGGGCAGATCGCCTTGCCGACTCTCTCGGCAAGTCGTGCTGGCCCTGTGTGAACCGGCTCTTAGACAGTTGTCATCTCAACAAGTGTCCCCATTGGCAGACTCATGATCCTTTTACCCTTTTATTCCTTATCTGGTGGCAACTCAAAATCTTTCCTCCTTGTAAATTTGAAGAATGTCGGCTTTCATTCAAAAAGATAATTCTGCTTGACAAACAATTCGATTTCCTGCTGTGTAATGGGTAGGTGTTTGCTGAAAAGAGTTTTCTGAAAAGATTAGGTTGTTTTATTTCATTACAAACTGCTGTGTAAAATCTACATTCAAATAGAATGCAACAAGTTGCAAATCTCAAACTCCTATTTTATTCACAATAGAAAATATATCGAATGTTTAAACTGAGAATACTTACAATGTTAATCGCGTCAATACAGGGCACGTTTACCCCCTTCCTGCCCAGACCAATTTTCAGCTTTCGGCGCTGTCCCACTTTGAATAACAATTAGAACACTGTACCCTAATTAATAAAAAAAAAAAAAAAAATCACACAAATAGAGCTTTCTGCTGTTATATTATTTTTTTGTAAAAAAAAACAAAGACTGAAAATTTTGAAAAAAATTGTTTTTCTTGGTCTGTCAGTAAATTTTGTAAATACGTAATTTTTCTCCTTCACTGTTGTGCGCTGATGAGAGAGAGCAAAATGGCTACTCTCCTTCCCTTGAATCGCAACAGGAGACAGGACTGGCTCCATCCCCTGCCAGCACTCTAGCAGCAGCTGCGAATGCACTGTCTAGATACCCCCTCTCTATCGAGCCTGAACGGCACACATATATTTCCCGGGTCAAATTGTGTTCACAGACAGTGATTTATGGAAGTATTGCAGTGATGGCCATTACAGAATCATGCCTGTTTTAATTCAGTGCCGTCTGAGGGCCCAAAGATCATGGGAATCCAGTATTGCATTTTAGCCTTGTCCCTTGCACACAGATTTCTCCGGATTCTTCGAATCTTTTTATATTATGTACTCTAGATGATATATTTAAAGTTTTTTGCAGTTTTACATTGAGGAAGATTATTCCAAAATTGTTTGACGGTTTATAGATGCAGCTTTTTAAAGATTGGTTAACTTTTAACCATCTTTACTTCTGAGACACTCTTGACTCTGTAAGATGATCTTTTTATACCCAATCATACTGACTTGTTGCCAATTAACCTAATTAGTTGCAAAATGTTATTTTTAGCTCTTCCTTATTAGTACCACTTACTTTGTCAGCTTATTTGTTGCCCTGTCCCAACTTTTTTAAAACGTGTTGGCGCTATCAATTTAAGAATGACCTTTTTTTTTTTTTATAAAATTGTTCTTTTTTTCTTTTCGTTCAAAATATTCTTAACAGTAGGGTTATGCGTCTATCAGGAGACGACTATCCCTACTGTCAAAATTATTTGGAGCTGTGTCTTCATGAACTTCAGAGAAAACGATTTTACGGTGAGTACAAAAATCCTATTTTCGCTTCCGTTCATGGAATGACACGGCTCCAAATAATCTTGACAGTAGGGATAGTCCTCTCCTGATAGACGGAACATAACCCTATTGTGAAGAATATTTGGAGTGGTGTCCATCCATGAACTTCAGAGAAAAGGATTTTACGGTGAGTACAACAATCCTATTTTTTCCTCAGTTTAAACATTTGATATGTAGTCTATTGTGAATAAAATATGGATTTATGAGATTTGCAAACCAATGCACTGTTTTTATGAAGACTTTACATAGCGTCCTAACTTTTTTGAAATTGAGGTTGTAACAACTCTGTTACTTAAAGAAAACCCGTTGTATGAGAGAGAGCTAGACTACCATGGCTAACCTGGTAAATGCTGGTTACATTGTGGTCTCTGGCTTCATTACTTTTAGAGCCACAGACTAGGAATAAGTTTGGGAATCGGGTTCCAATCTCACTAGCTGTTTGTATGTCCTGGGTCAGAAAGTAATGAACCCAGAGAGTTTGGGGACTTTAATTTTCATAAGTTTGAGAATAGCAGCTTAAATCTTTCCTCGTGTGTTATGCTAGCCGCATGACACTTATGTTAATTCATTTTATATTTCAAATTTTTCTTAACATGTAAGCCCCCATTGCTGTATTATCCTTGTCCACACTACTGGTCAATGAGGCCACACATTGGAATACCACTCTTAAGGCTCAAAAGGTGGGATGGTTAGGTCAAATCTTGTCTTGTGTATGTGTATACACAACGCCACCCAAAAATGTTGTTTATGTGACTGATGTGCACTGCTGTTCCTGGCCGTTTACAACACTGAGACGGACTGTTCAAATTGGCACACAGAAGGGAGTAGTCCGCAATAAAGTTAACTTTTGTATGTATGCACAACACAACAATTCTGCAGTTATGCAGAATCATAGGGCACCATTTTCAGAGCTTGTGGCAAGAAACATTTAAGGAGGGTATCTGCTGCTGCCATCGTCTTCTGGGTTAGTCCTGTTCACCTGATGATATAACTTCTGTTCATGTGCAGAGGAGTCAAGTTCTGCCGACACCCGAAGCATTGAAGAATATACACCAAGCTGTATATGCGCTGCAAAAATTGGTAGCAGGTAAGGTATAAACCTTTATGGCAAAGAAATACTGGGTCTTTTCTGCAATGGGTATACAAGCAGAACACACTATCCTAAACAGACCATGTATGTTTAAAAATCAGTATAAAACCTCGTACCCACAATCTAATTTTTAGATGGGAATTACAGCTGTTGGGCAAAAATCCGACAGTTTGTACGCTCCATCGGACAATTGTTGTTGGATTTTCTGCGGACAAATGTTGGATGGCAGGCTTTAAAATTTTCAGCGGACAACAGTCTGTTGTCAGATTTTCCAATTGTGTGTACACGAGTCCGTCAGACAAAATTCCAAAGTACAAACGCACATGCTCTAAAGCAATGCTCACCAAACACAACATTACCAGAAGGTGCCCAAAGGGTGGCGCTAAAGAGCTGAAAAACTACGTAGTACACCACTAGGTTCGTGTTTGTTGGCGGACAATTGTGTGCCATTAGTATGCAGAACAAGTTCCTGGCCAATACCTTTCAGACAAAAGTCTGAAGCTTTGTCTGCGGAAAATCTGATCGTGTGTACGAGGCTTTAGAGCCATGCATAATACACCACAGACATCCTGTATGTGCAGGTGCATCTCATAAAATTAGAGTATCATCAAAAAGTTAATTTATTTCAGTAATTCAATTCAAAAAGTGAAACTCCTATATTTTATATAAATGCGTCGCACACAGAGTGATGAATTTCAAGCATATTCTTTCTTTTCATTTTTCCGATTATAACTTGCAACTAGTGAAAACCCAAAATTCAGTATCTCAGAAAATTTGAATATTAAGAACAAATTAAAAAAAACGCTTACTGAAAAGTATGTCAGTAGTGTGCACTCAATACTTTGTCGGGGCTCCTTTTGCATGAATAACTGCATTGATGTGGCGTGGCATTGAGAGGTGATCAGCCTGTGGCATTGCTGAGGTGTTATGAAAGCCCAGGTTGCTTTGATAGCGGCCTTCAGCTCATCTGCATTGTTGGGTCTGGTGTAGAGGTCGACCTATATGGGTTTTTAGATATGGGATTTAGAAATTGCGATGGCCGATATATGATGCCGATTTATTTGGGCCGATATGTTAGGCCGATTAAAGGAGAAAAATTTCCTCTTCATCTCATAAAATCTAACAGTTGGACCCCTTTCACACTGGAGTGTTTTTCAGGTGCTTTTTGGCTAAAAATAGCACCTGCAAAACGGCTCCCCTGCAGTCTCAGTGTGAATGCCCGAGTGCTTTCACACTTTGCACCTGCAAAGCGCTTCTGCAGCGGTGCTACACGGGCACATTTAACCTCTTCATCGGCCGCTAGCTGAGTTATAAGCGCCCCGCTAGCAGCCAAATAGCGCCTGCGTGCTCCAGTGTGAAAGCAGCAGAGTTCCGCCGAAAAAAAATATTAAAAGTCAGCAGCTACAAATACTGCAGCTGCTGACTTTTTATATATGGTCACTTACCTGTCCTGGGCGCCTGCGATGTCGGCACCCAAAGCTGATCTCTCCATCGGCTCTCGGGTGCAGCCCCGGCCATCTTCGGTAAGGGAATCGGAAAGCAGGCACAAAAACAACTAATCAAAACTTTTGGACAAAGAAAAAAAAAACGAGCTAACTTTACAGTTTGTTTTTTATTTTTTTTAATTAAAGTGTATTTTTTCCCCAGAAAAATGTGTTTGAAAGACCGCTGCGCAAATACCGTGTGACATAAAATATTGCAACAACTGCTATTTTATTCCCTGGGCTCTCTGCTAAAAAAAATATATAATGTTTGGGGGTTCTAAGTGATTTTCTGGCAGAAATACAGGATTTTAATTGTAAGCAACAAGTGTTGGAAAATATTTAGTCTTTAAAGGGGTTGTAAAGGTTTGTCTTTTATTTTCTAAATTGGTTCCTTTAAGCTAGTGCATTGTTGGTTCACTTACCTTTTCCTTCCATTTACCTTCTAAATGTTTTTTTTTCTTTGTTTGAATTTCTCACTTCCTGTTTCTCCCCAGTAAGCTTTCCACTATCATTCGAGTGGTGGAAAGTCATTCAGAACGGCTTACTGAGCACCTTACTGAGGAGGAACAGGAAGTGAGAAATTCAGACAAAGAAAACAAAGAAAAAATACATTAAGAAGGGAAATGGAAGGAAAAGGTAAGTGAACCAACAATTCACTAGCTTAAAGTAACCTATTATAGAAAATAACAAACAAACCTTTACAACCCCTTTAAATAGCTAAACTGAGAACTTCTCCACACGGAGTTCAGCTCATTAATGAGTGGCAACATTGTATCTCTTTTCTCAAACTTGGCAGGCTGCACAGAGACAAGTCACTCCACGGGAAACTTCAGGCAACTTGCAATGACTTCTGTATCATAGAAGTCAATGCAAGTTGCGCTGAAGTAAATCGGCTTTTTTTTTTTTAAACAATCGGCCGATGCCAATGAATTAAAAAGTGCCAAAAATCGGCCGACCTCTAGTCTGGTGCCTCATCTTTCTCTTGATAATACCCCATACAGTCTCTATGGGGTTTAGGTCAGGTGAGTTTGCTGGCCAATCAAGCACAATGAAACCATGATAATTAAACCAGGTATTGGTATTTTAGGCAGGTGCCAAGTCCTTCTTTAAAATAAAATCAGCATCTTCATAAAGCTGGTCAGTGGAGGGAAGCATGAAGTATTCTAGAATTTTCTGGTAGAGGGGTGTGCTGACCTTGGACTTGATAAAACATAGTGGACCAATATACTAGCAGATCACATGGCTCCCCAAATCATCACCAACTGGGGAAACTTCACACTGGACTTCATGTAACTTGGATTCTGTGCTTCTCCACTCTTCCTCCAGACTCTGGGATCTTGATTTCTAAATGAAATGCAAAATTTTCCACAGTTTGTGATGATTTGGGGAGCCATGTCATCTGCTGGTGTTGGTCTACTGTGTTTTATCAAGTCCAAAGTCGGTACAGCCCTCTACCAGGAAATTCTAGAAAACTTCATTCTTCCAACTCTGCTGACCAGCTTCATTTAGATGCTGATTTCATTTTCCATCAGGACTTGGCACCTGCCCACACTGCCAAAAGTACCAATACCTGGTTTAAAGAGGAAGTAAACCCTCTTGAAAAAAAAAGCCTGCAAGAAAAAGGCATAATGAGCTAGTATGCATAGTATATTTGCTCATTATGTATTACCTGAAATCGAAGCCCCTGCAGCGGTGTTCGTTCCTCACCTCCGCCATCTTTCCCCGAGTGTCTTCCTCGTATCGCGGCTCCGGTGCTGTGACTGGCCGGAGCCACGATAACGTCATTCCTGCACATGCGCGAGGGTGCCGCCACTAACGGCATGATCACCGTTAGTAACGGTACGCTTAGTGCACCTGCGCACTGTTGTTTACGGCGCATGTCTTTTGGAAATATCTATTAAACGTATAGGTTTAGGAGATATCTCTTGCACCCACCAGTAAGCCTTATTCTAGGCTTACCTGTAAGTAAAAGTGGTCTGTAAGGGTTTACAACCACTTTAATAATCGTGGTATCACTGTGTTTGACTGGCCAGCAAACTCACCTGACCTAAACCCCATAGAGAATCTGTGGGGTATTGTCAAGAGAAAGATGAGAGACACTAGACCCAACAATGCAGATGAGCTGAAAGCCACGCTGCATTGATGCAATAATCACTGCAAAGGGAGCCCCGACCAAACTATACATGGACATACTTTTCAGTAAGCCAACATTTCTGTATTAGAAATCCTTTTTTTTTTTCATTGGTCTTATGTAATTTAATGTTCTGAGATGCTGCATTTTGGGTTTTCACTAGCTGTAATCATCAAAATTAAAACAAAAAAGTGTTTGAAACATCACTCTGTGTGTAATGAATCTTTTTATAATACAAGTTTCACTTTTTGAATTGAAGTACATTAACTTTTTGATGTTATTCTAATTTTATGAGATGCACCTGTGCATATACCTGTCCTTTACATTGATATGAGCCGTGCACACACAAAGCCTGTGTGACCGTGTCACAAACCTGTGCATGTATAAGCTGCGCACACTCCATGTACATTATATTACCAAAAGTATTGGGGCGCCTGTCTACACGCACATGAACTTTAATGATGTCTTAGTCTGTAGGGTTCAATATTGAGTTGGCCCACCCTATGCAGCTATAACGGCTTCAATTCTTCTGGGAAGGATGTTAACAAGGTTTAGGAGTGTGTTTATGGGAATGTTTGCCCTTTTTTCCAGAAGCACATTTGTCAGGTCAGGCACTGATGTGAATGAGAAGGCCTGGCTCAAAGTTTCCACTCAAATTCACCCTATAGGTATTCTATTGGCTTGAGGTCAGGACTCTGCAGGCCAGTCAAGTTCCTTCACTGAGGGTCTGTGTAAATTGTGAGTGGCTGTGGTTACACTCCAGCTTCCTCATACAGGGTTAATGTTCCTGTGTGGAATGTGAGGATTTGGGTGGAGGAAGACGGCACTGGAGCTGAATAAAGCTTGGAATCAGGTAAGTGAAAGAGGCTAATTCCTTCCAGCTCTACAAGTTTGGACTTTTTTTTTTTTTCACCTTCCCGGAGCTCCTACTGTTAAAGTTCATATTTTTTAATAGGTTAGGAACAGTGGCGTAGCGTGGGGGGGCTGCACAACACCGCCATTACTAGTAAAAAAATTATAATAATAAAAATGCCATAAACTATCCCCTATTTTGCAGATGCCATAACTTTTGCGCAAACCAATCAATATATGCTTATTTTGATTTTTTTTTTAACCAAAAATATGTAGAAGAATACATCGGCCTAAACTGAGAAAAAAAATGCTTTTTTAAAAAAAAAAAAAATGAGGATATTTATTATAGCAAAATGTACAAAATATTGCTTTTTTTTTCAAAATAGTCGCCCTATTTTTGTTTATAGCGCAAAAAAATTAAATTCCCAGAGGTGATCAAATGCCACCAAAAGAAAGCTCTATTTCTGGGGGAAAAAGGGATGTCAAGTTTGTTTGGGAACCATGTCGCACCACCGCACAATTGTCAGTTGAAGCGACGCAGTGCCGAATCGCAAAAAGTGGCGCGGTCATTTGGCAGCCAAATGGTCCGGGGCTGAAGTGGTTAATGGTGATATTTTTAGCCAGCACCCATTCCTGAGTAGCTTAGAGCGGCACTACAAGCATTAGCATGTCAAGGTTTACTTTCCACACTCACAAAGACAGCACCATAGCCCTAACCACTTGCTGACCGAATGGCGGCTACAGTGTGGTTGTCCAGTTCTGGGAGGCCGTCATATGACGGTCATCCGTAATCGCGCCCGCTGCTGGGCATGTGTGGCAAGCTCTGTGTTTGCAGTGCCGAACACAGATTAGGGTAAAAAAAACAATCAGCGGCTTTTTAATCACATGATCAGCTGTGTCCAATCACAGCTGATCGCAATGTCAACAGTAGCTGGTTATTGCCTCTTCCTTGCCGCCTACCAGTGCTCATCAGTGTCGCCTACCAGTGCCCATCAGTGTCGCCTATTAGTGCCACCTATCAGTGCCCACCAGTGTCACCTTATCAGTGCTCATCAATGCCCATCGGTGCTGCCTCATCAGCACACATCAGTGAAGGAGAAAAATTAACCTATTTGCAACATTTTATAGCAAACTATGAAATACAATATTTTTTTTCAAAATGTTTAGTCTTTATTTGTCTAGCTAGCAAAAAATGAAAAAACCCAGAGGTGATTAAATACCACCAAAAGAAAGCTCTGTGTGAAAAAAATTGCGACAGAGCTAAAAGCTGAAAATTGGTCTGGTCAGGAAGGGGGTGAAAGTGGCCAGTGGGCAAGTGGTTAATGCATAAGCAGATGAAGCAGTAAGCGACTAACACCCTAGCAAATATAGAAATTCATGGGCAACACACTTGCAGTCATGGCACGATGGCAATACTTGGGCATCACACGTGCAATATTGTGAAAATATGTGGTGTGGGTAACAATACATTTCCAGGACTGTTAAGGTCTCTGTAGACATCTGTTTAAGAGACCACCCTTAACCCTCCTGTCTGTACTGGGCTGGTTTACCTGGTTCTTTTGATGACTGCAGTGCAATGCACGTCAGAGGAGTCATCCGCTTTTTTTTTTTTGCAATGTCCTTGGCAAAGTAGCAAAACTTGTGTACACAACCAG
The DNA here is from genome assembly GCF_905171775.1 of Rana temporaria. Classification (NCBI taxonomy): domain Eukaryota; kingdom Metazoa; phylum Chordata; class Amphibia; order Anura; family Ranidae; genus Rana; species Rana temporaria. The sequence goes on from NC_053498.1 coordinate 80,642,878, forward strand.
ACTCATGTTCTTAGAGTACACAAACCTTATAAATGGCGGTGGGGTTACTGCTGCTGGCCTGGGCACAGCACAGGAACGTTCCTACAGGAATCATAACACAGCATGTGTAATGATAATGCGGTTCTTTCTGCAATACTATAAAATACCACGAACAAGAGAATAGAGAGATGGTTTCCTGTTTCCTGAACATTGAAGGGCCTCTGTACACCTCCTAACACCCCCTCCCCCCTACAGTTCTCTTTCTGAACCACAATTGTCCTGAAGAAGCCATAAGAGGGAAACAAATAATGAAAACATTGTTACAATTTGTAAATTGCAATATTGGGCCCCACCCTCTCATCCTGCTTGGCACTGGTCCATGTGTGCCTTATGGTAAATTCAGCTCCGACCATTAGTGCAAAATGTAATAAACATATGTGCGAAAATATCTCTAATCATAGACTGCTAAGACTTTGTAGATTTGTTGTATGCCATTGCTAGTGCACTATGGGGTTACCCGCTGTGTATGTCTGCTGCAGCTACAAAGACTCCCCATCAGGGCTGGTGCATGGATTTTTTACACCCAAGGCGAAACTTAAAGCGGAGCTCCACCCTATTTTAAAACATTAATGGAAACAAATACAAAAAAAATCTGCGCTATCTAAGATAGTAAGCCGCTACAAAAACCAATAGACAAGTGGCATAAATAGAACAACATATAAATTGTAGCGCTAGACAAATAAAAATTACACCTGGTGATGTGAACACTGTGTACAACAATGTATAAAAGTGATAAATAGACATATGTCTATTTATACATATAATAAAAGTCTCTGATATGGAAAAAATGGAAGGGTGACAGTCCAATATGAATAAAGGTGCCGGTGCTCCCACAATCTGAACGTTACAGATAGACGTTCGCCACCAACTTGAAAGAGGCTTACTGGAAAAAAATGAACCCTAAAGAACATATGTTCAAAGGGTCAACTGGGCATGGTATAAACCACTGTAGGACTGGATCTTCTGCTGCAGTTCCCACACAACGTCTCACACACCAAACCGCTGTACCAGGTATGTAGATGAGGGTGCTTATGGGCAATGACCCAACAGATGTCGAGCAATGGAACCAGATGGAGTATATTTAAGAAAAAAGAGAAGGGCACATAGCTTAATACTTTGCAGTCCACTCTATGCTACCGATGTCAAAGCTGTTTATTCTGTCCCTGAGGGGTGGCGGCGGTTCGTGACAAACCGAGAACCGGGAGCTGTGTGTGTAAACACACAGCTCCCGGTTCTTTCAGGGGGAGAAATGACTGATCGTCTGTTCATACAAAGTCATCTCCCCTAGTCATTATTATCCCCCCCTTTAGTTAGAACACACTTTAGGGAACATAATTAACCCCTTCCCTGCCAGTGACATTTTTACAGTAATCAGTGCACTTTTATAGCACCGATCGCTGTAAAAATGACAATGGTCCCAAAAATGTGTCAAAAGTGTCCGCCATAAAGTCGCAGTCACGATAAAAATCGCAGATCACTGCCATTACTAGTAAAAGAAAAAAATATTAATAAAAATGCCATAAAACTATCCCTTATTTTGTAGACGCTATAAATTTTGAGCAAACCAGATCAATAAACGCTTATTACGATTTTTTTTACCAAAAATATGTAGAAGAATACGTATCGGCCTAAACTGAGGAAAAAAAATGTTTTTTTTATATATTTTTTGGTGATATTTATTATAGTAAAATATTTTGATTTTTTTTTCAAAGTTGTCGCTCTATTTTTGTTTATAAGGGCCCTTTCACACGGGGCGGATCAGTAATGATCCGCCTACGTGTGTCCGTACAGCTCAGCGCGGATCCTCTGTAAAATCCCCGCTGAGCTGACAGGGTGGTCCCCGCACACTGTGCAGGGATCGCCCTGTCTTCCTCCGCTCTCCCCTATGGGGAATCGGATGAACACGGACCATATGTCCGTGTTCATCCGATCCGGCAGACGGAAGAAAAATAGGGTTTTCTTCCATCCGAAAATGCGGATCTTTGCGGAAGGCGGACAAATTACGGGTGTCAGCGGATGGTCACCCGCTGACACCCCTAATCACAAACGGACCCGTGTATGTCCTGTTTTTATCCGCAACGGACGGATAAAAATGCGGACATGCGGTCCGTACGTGTGAAAGGGCCCTTACGCAACTATTAGTTGTTCACTCCACAAATCTGACCTTTATGGAGGAGTGGCAAGAAGAAAGCCATTGTTGAAAGAAAGCCATAAGAAATACCATTTGCAGTTTGTGAGAAGCCATGTGGGGACACAGCAAACATGTGGAAGAAGGTGCTCTGGTCAGATGAGACCAAAATTTAACTTTTTGGCCTAAAAGCAAAATGCTATGTGTGGCGGGAAACTAACACTGCACATCATCCTGAACACACTAGGGTTCACCTTCAAACAAGATAAAGACTCTAAACATACAGCCAGAGCTACAATTATATGTTTTAGATCAGGGGTGCCCAACCAGTGGCCCGGGTGCCACATGTGGCCCGCGGAGCCCTCTGATGTGGCCCGAGACCTCCTACTCTGAGATGGAATAGAATAAAATACTGTTATTAAAGGTCAGTTTTATACTGAAATCACAGTACATATATATATTTCCAAACTCCCCGTGGGCATTGAGCGATCTTCTGGTTGGCTCCTTAAACAGAAAACAGCATTCGGCCGCTCGGGCTGCTCTGTCTTCTGTTAGGTGGAAGAGATAACATCAGGTAAGGCTGCATTTGTGGCAACGTTCACTCTGCATTTCTATGGCACGGTCACTCTACATTTCTATGGCACGGTCACTCTGCATTTCTATGGCACGGTCACTCTACATTTCTATGGCACGGTCACTCTGCATTTCTATGGCACGGTCACTCTGCATTTCTATGGCACGGTCACTCTACATTTCTATGGCACGGTCACTCTACATTTCTATGGCACGGTCACTCTGCATTTCTATGGCACGGTCACTCTGCATTTCTATGGCACGGTCACTCTGCATTTCTATGGCACGGTCACTCTACATTTCTATGGCACGGTCACTATGCATTTCTATGGCACGTCACTCTGCATTTCTATGGCATGGTCACTCTGCATTTCTATGGCACGGTCACTCTGCATTTCTATGGCATGGTCACTCTGCATTTTCTATGGCATGGTCACTCTGCATTTTCTATGGCATGGTCACTCTGTATTTTCTATGGCATGGTCACTCTGCATTTTCTATGGCATGGTCACTCTGCATTTACTATGGCACGGTCACTCTGCATTTATATGGCATGGTCACTCTGCATTTACTATGGCACGGTCACTTTGCATTTACTATGGCATGGTCACTGTGGGAGATAGGGTGACCACATTTCCAAACTACAATTCAGGGACAACCCCCTTCCCAAAAATAAGCTTGTGCTGTAACGAATCAAAGCACAGTGATTGGACACAAGAGGCGGGATTTATGATTTCTCCAATTACAAAAGGGGGTGGGGATTGTGCTCCTCCAGGCATTCCTGGCCAGGACAAGTACTGTTAGTAAAGCGGTGATGTGGCAGCCTTTTTTGGGGGCATCAGATTTGCCCTAGGGGGTGGCTGTGTCAGTTTCATTCCTTGACACTGTATTGTCCTGGAATGAAGGTGCCCGGGACAGACAAGCAAAATGCGGGACACGCGGTCACCCTAGTGGGAGATATATCTGATTAAAGTGGCAACTTTGTTTAAATTTTTTTTTTCTTTTCCTGAAGCTTGTGGCAAAAAGTAAACTCTTCCAAGCACTCAACGTGCCTCTGAGCAAATACTTTGGGGTGTCTAATTTCCAAAAAGGGGTCATTGGGGGGGGGGGGGGTGTTTGTACTATCCTGGCATTTAAGGACCTCCAGAACTGTGATAGGTAGTCAGGAAGCGACATGAGGAAATGATGGCCTTTGAAAGCCTGAAATTGGTTCATTGGCTTTGGGACCCCATACGCAGCTAGACCCCCAAAAAGTCTCAAAAGAAGTAGAAAAATGTGTTTTGGGGTGTAATTCAACATATACTCATGGCATAGTGCCAGCAATTTCTGAGCAGTTGCCAGTTAAAATAGTGCAGTGCTGAATAGCAAAAAATGCTCTGGTCACGAAAAGGGTAAAGCCTTCCAGAGCTTAAGTGGTTAAAGCGCAACTTCAGTCAACTTTCCATCTAATAAATCTTCTGCCCTTGTTGTTTAAACTTTGGATAGTAAAACATTTTGCTCTGCCAGTAAATACCTCATACAGCCCACTTCCTGTTTCCCCCTGATGAAGATACGAATACCCTGTATCGAACATGTTTAGGGGGTGGGGCCAGGACGGTATGACAGCCAGTCTATCTGCCTAGGAGGAAACATACACCATTCCAATACCAGCCACTGTAATATTTCATGCCATACACAGAGTGGTGCATGGACGCACCTGGTACATGTGAGTACCCCGTTGGGAGGTTGTTTCTATTTGTTTATTAAAACTTTTAAAGCGATATCACGCTACCAAGGCTTTTTATTCCCCACTAGCTGAATACCCGGTGTTGCCCGGTCTTCCTATCTTAACCTTTTGGGGAGGAAAATCATAGTAATATAAATATACCCATCTTTTATATAAGGGTGTAGGTAAGGGTTAATTTAACTGTCATATATTTTTATTTGGCATATAAGTAATATGTGTAGCAGGTATTATTGAAATATCTCCAGGCGTACAGAAGTTATGTGGGAACATACATTTCCCATTGATTTGCATGGGACTTTAAACAAAAACCCTGACCCTCACAAATGGGGGTAGTTAAGGGATAAATTAACTATCCTATACTTTAAGTGGACATATAAGTAACATGTGACCAAGTGTTATCGAAATATGTACAGCCGTTTGGAAGTTATGAAGTAACATGTATTTCCCATAGAGCTGAATGGGACTTTAAAGAAAAACCCCGACCATGGCAAATGGGGGTGGGTAAGGGTTAAACCACCTATCCTATGTTTGTTGCTGACATATAAGTAACATGTGTGCCAAGTTTCATGTTAATATCTTTAGCCGTTTGGACGTGATGCTGGAACATACATACATACATACATACATACACACACACACGTTGCGTTTTATATATATAGATTATGTGAGCAGACTGCAGTTCCTCTTTAAAGTGGTTGTAAACTGGAAAACCAAAAACAGTATGAACAACATTAATGTAATAAAGAACATGACCAGAAATAATCTGTGCATAGCAGCCTGTCTACTCCCTACTAATTCCAAAAAAGCATCTCCCCTTTACAGCCTGTGTGAGGAGACGCGTGCTCAAGTCTCTGTACCGCCTCTCTTCATTGCTGCCAGAGTTTAGTTTCGTTTCACGTTTCTCTCCTCACTACTTCAGGACCAATCGAGGTACAAAGCTGACTGAGACTACATGGCAAGTTTGCATCTGTTTTTCTGGTATGATCCAACAGTTTTATTATAATTCCCTTCTGAAAACCTGTATTTTCCAAATGCCATTATGTAGTGTCTTTATCTAACTGTTCTATAGACTGAGGGAGAGGGACAATCACAGTGAGAGACACGCATTGAGAATGATAGAGAGAGACTGCAAGAGAGTGAGAGAGAGAGACTTCAAGAGAGTAAGAGACTGCAAGAGAGAGAGAGAGAGAGACTGCAAGAGAGAGAGAGAGAGACTGCAAGAGAGAGAGAGACTGCAAGAGAGAGAGATAGACTGCAAGAGAGAGAGAGAGACTAAGAGAGAGAGAGAGAGACTGCAAGAGAGTGAGAGAGACTGCAAGAGAGAGAGAGAGACTGCAAGAGAGAGAGAGACTGCAAGAGAGAGAGACTGCAAGAGAGAGAGAGACTGCAAGAGAGAGACTACAAGAGAGAGAGAGACTGCAAGAGAGAGACTGCAAGAGAGAGACTACAAGAGAGAGAGACTGCAAGAGAGAGACTACAAGAGAGAGAGAGAGACTGCAAGAGAGAGAGAGACTGCAAGAGAGAGAGACTGCAAGAGAGAGAGACTGCAAAAGAGCGAGAGACTGCAAGAGAGAGAGACTGCAAGAGAGAGAGAGACTGCAAAAGAGAGAGAGACTGCAAGAGAGAGAGAGACTGCAAGAGAGAGACTACAAGAGAGAGAGAGACTGCAAGAGAGAGAGAGACTGCAAGAGAGACAGAGACTGCAAGAGAGAGACTACAAGAGAGAGAGAGACTGCAAGAGAGAGACTACAAGAGAGAGAGAGACTGCAAGAGAGAGACTACAAGAGAGAGAGAGACTGCAAGAGAGAGAGAGACTGCAAGAGAGAGAGACTGCAAGAGAGAGAGAGACTGCAAAAGAGCGAGAGACTGCAAGAGAGAGAGACTGCAAGAGAGAGAGAGACTGCAAAAGAGAGAGAGACTGCAAGAGAGAGAGAGACTGCAAGAGAGAGACTACAAGAGAGAGAGAGACTGCAAGAGAGAGAGAGACTGCAAGAGAGACAGAGACTGCAAGAGAGAGACTACAAGAGAGAGAGACTGCAAGAGAGCGAGCAAGACTACAAGAGAGAGAGAGACTGCAAGAGAGAGAGAGACTGCAAGAGAGAGAGAGACTGCAAGAGAGAGAGAGAGACTGCAAGAGAGAGAGAGACTGCAAGAGAGAGAGAGAGACTGCAAGAGAGAGAGACTGCAAGAGAGCGAGAGAGAGAGAGAGACTGCAAGAGAGAGAGACTGCAAGAGAGAGAGAGACTGCAAGAGAGAGAGACTGCAAGAGAGAGAGAGAGACTGCGAGAGAGAGAGACTGCAAGAGAGAGGGACTGCAAGAGAGAGAGAGAGACTGCAAGAGAGAGAGAGACTGCGAGAGAGAGAGACTGCAAGAGAGAGAGAGAGAGACTGCAAGAGAGAGAGAGAGAGACTGCAAGAGAGAGACTGCAAGAGAGAGACTGCAAGAGAATGATAGAGAGGCTGCAAGAGAGCGAGATAGTTAGAGCCAGTTCACACAGGGCGACTCGTCAGGCGACTTAGTCGTGCTCCGCTCTGTACTATGGAACCATTCTAATAGGAGCGACTCAAGTCGCTCCGACTTAGAAAAAGGTTCCTGTATGACTTTGGGATGACTTCAGGGCGACTTGCATTGACTTCAAAACAGAAGTCATTTTGCAAGTCACCTCTGAAGTCGTGTGCAGATCGCCTTGCCTAGTCGCTCCCAAAGTCGTGCTGCTCCTGTGTGAACCGCTCAGAGACTGCAAGAGAGCGAGAGAGAGAGAGAGAGGGAGAGACAGTAAGAGAGAGAGCGTGAAAGAAAAAAACTGCAAGAGAGAGAGACAGCAGGAGAGAGAGACTGCAAGAGAGAGAGACTACAAGAGAGAGACTACGGAGATAGAGAGACTGCAAGAGAAAGAGACTGCAAGAGAGCGAGAGAGAGACTGCAAGAGAGAGAGACTACATAAGAGAGAGACTGCAAGAGAGTGAGAGAGACAGTAAGAGAGAGAGCGTGAGAGAAAAAGACTAAGAGAGAGAGCGTGTGAGAAAAAGACTTCAAGAGAGAGAGACTGCAAGAGAGCGAGAGAGAGAGACTGCAAGAGAGAGAGAGACTGCAAGAGAGCGTGCGAGAGAGACAGTAAGAGAGAGAGCATGAGAGAGAGAGAGACTGCAAGAGAGCGAGAGAGAGAGACTGCAAGAATGAATGTGTACTTTGCATTTAAGAAAATAGATAATAATGCAGTCACCACATCTAAAGAAGGACTGGTACGGGACAATATATTACATTTTTGGTTTTGGTTTTAGATATCCTTTAATGTTCCAATTTTACCAGTATGTGGCCGTGGGCATGTATGTTAGGATCACAGTTTAGTATTTTTACCTATCTGGATCTGAAGCTGGTAAAACTTGAACTAGTAGCAGTGTAATAGTTGTTCTAGCTGTTCAGGTGGAAACATGTGTAATGGTCTTTCTATTTAAACACAAGGTCACTGTGCTCTGTTTGTCTTTAGATTCTCCTTTCCCCAATAATATCAACAGCCAAATTTTAACTTTTGTTTCCTAATCAGTCAGCAGCATTCTGGGTCTTGATTAAGGCGCTACCATGCGTGTCGCAGTGATGATGGTACTTGTCTGTAAGTATAATTTAAGTCCTTACCATTTATTTATTTTTATGAACCTGTCATTAGGGAAATATATATAAGCCATAATAACTGTGCAAATCTGTACAAAAGGCACCACCACTATGGACATTCAATTTGTTAATTTGAAAGCAATCTGTAGTCTATAGTTTTGAGTAGAGATGTAAAAGTGATATTGATGTAAATAATCTCATCAAGGTGTGTTAATGATTTAAAATCAAATCTAATTTGTAAGTATATATGTACATTGGGACAGTTGTGTTTGCTCACTACATATGAAGCTCTACTTTTCTATTTAGTAGCTCTGCACAGTGATTATGGCCTTCAAAAACAAATTCTTGGTCGTTTTTTTTTTTTTTTGCTTTTTTGTGCCAGCTTTAACACGCGATTTTCATGCCGCAGTCGAAAAGTGCCTGATTCAACATTCGTGATTTTGTTTAGAAAAACAAAACAAATGATGGCACAATCGTATGCGCCATTTTCGCCTTCCGATCGACAGAATGTTCGGTTTTAGACTCATCTATGGTCTGCCTTATGGATCAAGTACTGTATATGATTGAGATTTTCAACAGTCATTCAGTATTGGTGATCATTCAGATAGACAGAGACAGATATGAACTAGAGGGACGAGCTACTAATCTGTACATATATTTCATTAATGGATATAAAGTGCAGCATGTATATATAACTGTAAAAAAAAAAAGTTGGCTACATCAAAAACATTTTAAGCCTTAATAACTAGTGTAAATGGGGTGAGATTACTGTGCTTACCAAAAACATATAATAAAGCAGCTAACACAAAATTTGACAAATTGAAAACAGGTCATAACACATAGTGTAGCGCTAAAATCATAATGACATATGTATCATGTGCAAAACATATTATAAAGTGCATTAATTGGACCACAGTGCTAAATTAAAGTGCTGTGTGCAAAAGTGCAAAGTTCACTGGACAACCAGATAGAAAAATGAAATCACTGGATAGTGAATAAAGTTCTTGTAAAGATGTATTGATGCCACAATATGCTGAAATAGTCCACACTGGGAGAAGGGCTCAGAGGTATGGTCCAATACAGAGGTGAAGGTGTATAGGATAGCCAAAAAAACACGTTTGGGTCGCCAGGGATAGTGCGCCCTCCACCCGATATAAAGGATAAATACTATTACTGGATGGGGTGGACAGTGTGTCAATCAAGCAGGAAGAACAGTAGGGAAGCTCCAAGGTTGGGCACTGGATCTCTCACTTCAGGGATTGGAGCTGGCACTCCAAATGTAGGTAGTATAGGTCGGCATGTACATCCAATGAACAGTATGAGGATCATGGGGGGGGGGGATATGCCTCCATATAGTGTAGATCAAACGGGTAGGTTTATTTAAAGTGCAAACGTCGGATAAGATGTGTACATGTACTGGTGATCACGGATTAAAAGCAATGTAAAGAGCTGGGCTAGCAAACTCAACGCATTTCGTCCCAATGGACTTCAACTGGGGTATTAGCCAGCTCCCCCACATTGCTTACAGTTATAGAAAAGATGCGTAAAATGTAACCAATGGGAACGGCTCAGCTCCGCTCACTGCATCCAAACCGGAAAGCATGGCCGTCAGCATGAGCTGTACGTCTCGTTCTGGGAGCCACTGAGCGGTCACGTGACCCCACGTGTAACATCCAAGCCTCGCTATTTTATGATATGTTTTGCACATGATACATATGTCATTATTATTTTAGCGCTACACTATGTGTTATCACCCTTAAAGCGGTGGTTCACCCTGCAGAACAACATTTCAGCATAAAATCCGGCATAGTAGCGCGAGCTACACTATGCCGGTCTTAATTTTTTTATCCCCGTACTCACGGTTATATCGTACATAGACGATTCCGTCTGCCGCGGGGAATGGGCGTAACTAGCAAGAGGGAGGGTGATTGACGGCCGGCTCTGGCACGTCACGCTCCCCGAAGACAGCCGGAGTAGGTCTCGGCTCTTCACGGCGCCTGCGCACAGGCTATGCGCAGGCGCCGTGAAGAGCCAAGCCTATTTCGGCTATTTCCGGAGAAGCGTGACGTGCCAGGGCCGGCCGTCAATCACCTTCCCTCTCCATAGGAACGCCCATTCCCTGGAATCTTCTATGTACGATATAACAGTGAGTACTGCGATAAAAAAATACAGACAGCATACTGTAGCTCGCGCTACTATGCCGAATTTAATGCTAGAGGGAAAACAATTTTTTTTTTTTTTATATAGGGTGAACCCCCGCTTTAATATCTACATAAGTGCTCACTTAAAATATACAATAGTTTCCCGTTAAATACTGCAGCCCATACACAATGTTCCCAGTCCACTTATCTACAACTCTAGATTAGGTGACAAAGTTTTGCTTGATGTTTCTCCAAAACATATTTTCCAGTTAAGAAGACATAGGGTCTGAGTGTAGTGAGGGGTCTGCTGCCAACATCTCAAACTGTCAAGAAAAAAAATAAAAAATACGCAGAGAAGTGAAAACAGAAATCCCTCTGGGACTTTGAAGGCAGAACCATTTAACAAAATAGTTTAAAAGGCGAATGCCAAATTCTTATTGAAAACATACCATAAAAAGGACATGAGTCCTAGTAAAATATCACATCAAACAAACATTTTTGTATCTGTAGGGCACTCTCATACATTGATATCAATACCCATAATACCCAACAAACTGCCAACAGTGGTCATTTGGTCAGCACGGGTGAAATCCTTTGATAAATCCCAACATGTTTCGGAAGATGATTTCCCTTTTCAGGGTATGCAATGGATATAAGACAATTCTAAAATATAATATATAACATCATTAAAGCGGTTGTAAACCGCATAAACTTTTTTTTTTAAACCTGCAAAGGCAAAAGGCATAATAGGCTAGTTTGCACCGCATACTAGCCGATTATGAAATACTTACCTCGGAACGAGGTGAACACCACTTACCTGGTCCACGCCGAGCAGGATGTCATCTTGCTTCGGCGTGTCTTCCGGGTATCGCCGCTTCAGCGCTGTGATTGGCTGGAGCGGCGATGACGTCACTCCCGCGCGTGCGAGCGGGAGATTTAAAATCGTCAGGGTCCGGCGGATGCCGGTCCTTTCGCCGTGGATTCCCCCCTGCGCATGCGCCGCCCGCATTGCAAGGGGAATATCTCCTAAACCGTGCAGGTTTAGGAGATATTCTCCTTACCTACAGGTAAGCCTTGTTATAGGCTTACCTGTAGGTAAAAGTAAAAAAAGTGGGTTTACAACCACTTTAAATGCTAAATCGTAGCCAAAAACGTATTATGGTAGATATGTGCATCAAGAAAACTGCAAAAGATAGGCCTTTTCAAACTCAACTTACAATTGATGAATATAAATGCATTAATAGCCCATTTAGCAAAGTCAGTCCTATCAGATGAGGTTGATCCACACCACCATCAAAGGAGCAGGCAGGAGGGCCTGGTGGCGGCACACTATGCATCCTCAAGGACCCCCCACACCAATGACACCAACATGAAGGAATATACAGTCTGTAAATAGAGTAATGAACATACAATTGTTGGTAAAACAAGCTAACAATGACTGCAGGTGGCATGTAGATGAACTAATATATAAGGTCACCAAGACTTAATCAAAAACCATGTAGCCATCAAAGGCTAATTACAAAAAAGGAGAGGTCTGCTAGAGAATGGAATTATATAAAGTACATGTGTCTCACAGTGTGGGAAGATATGTCAAAAATATACTGGTGCAGCCAAGTCTATCCAACAAGGGACTGGTAAAGAACAGGGTGTCATATATATATATATATATATATATATATATATATATATATATACTCCAACATATATGGGGAAGGACCATGTCCTCCAGGGAGCATCATACTGGGCATATTGCGGTGACTGGAGGTGAGAGGGGGAGGGTCGTCGCCACCGCACCGCAGACATACTGCTGGCTAGTCCACGCCCAAGAGAGGATGTAAAAAGGTGAAAGTGGCAAATGCGCTGATACCCACAGTGGGAAAGGTGCAAGATCTCCATGCTGATCTTTGACAAAATAAACTTGTCATAAGAAAAATATGTATATTGCATGTCTCTTTTGCAATAATACCCTGTCTGTTCACAGCCTGTTCTAAAAAACCTGCAGTTCTGCTTTAAACAGAACTTCAATTAATTAGTTGAGGACAACCAAATGAGCAACCAACAACTGCTGAGAAAAGTAACACTTTGTTTAAGTGTATGTAATGTACATTACAGTTTAGAACAGTGGTTTTCAAACCTATTTAGCAGGGCCCCCTTTTGAAAGCAGCTACGGTATATTTTAATTTCCTGCCCTGCCTTTAAAATATTTTATAATCTAAAAAAAGTAGCCTACAGTAGATGTGTGGTTGAGGTGCAATTAACATTAAATAGCTTCAGGTGTAAATGATCGTTTATTGTGGATATATATATATATATATATATATATATATTTTTTTTTTTTTTTTTTTTTTTAAGTTGTTTATCTTTATTTTTTCCAGCAAACATCAAAACACATATTTTACAAAAAAATATATATAAATTACGTTCAGTGTATTACAACAATGCATTCATAAATTGTATTCATTCATTTATCCTAACTAACCCTCAACTAACCCACCCCCCCTCCCCACTCCACATAATCTTAATTACCGTAGCTAGTGTGGTCCTTTTTTTATTTTACCAAAAAGAGGTAAATACAGTATGCCTAACTTATAAAAGTGCTAGTGCTCCAGTTGGGGAAACGAGAGGGGAGACAGAAAGAGAAAAGGGAACAGAGACAGACATATATTCTACTAAAAAGATACAAAGGGTTACAAAAAAGCAACAAAAGAAGGAAAAATAAAAAGGGAGGGGGGGCGCACACCCTTATTAATAAAATATGATAGCCATAACGAGGCGTTCCGTTTTCTGGGAGGAGACCTAAGGCGAGAGAAGTGCTGGTCCCTTAAAGTGGAGTTTCCATCCCAAATTTGTTTTTTCAATATTGTGCTCATTAGACCTAAAAAAGTAAAAAACTCATCTGGAAATGCCTGTTGCTATGCGGTCCCACGTAATCTGCCTTTGAAACCACCTAGGATTCTGACATCATCTCCCTCTAATGCTCCTGGGAAATGTGTGTCATCATTTCCCAGGATGCAGTGCGCTGTCCAATTATCACTCCCCATCCAAGACTTCCAGGAAGTAAGTGCTTGTTGGCTTCACAATGCCCACAACCAAAATGACAACGGTGTAGATATAGTTTTATAAACTATCTTTTTTGAATATCTATGCGGATCGGCGGCGGATTGTAAAATAGTAAGTGACCGGATTTATATTATAAAAACGCAGGATGAAAGGACATACATTTAAAAAATGCTAATTGTGGTTGGAACTCCGCTTTAAAGAGGGTATCCCATTGCCCCCAGCCAGGGCCCCCACATTCTCTCAAACTTTTTATGGTTGCCTTGTCTAATAAAAGCTACTCTCTCACTCCAAATCATATATATTCAAAATGTGCTGTGAATGAGAACATGTGACCAGCACAGATTATGCAACCACCCTTCCAATCACCAGCGCAATATATATCCAGTATCACACCCACCACCAGCACAGTATTTATACACTAACCCTACGGCAACCAATAGAGTATACTGTAAATATCTCCCCCTCACATCAGCAGTACAGTACATATGCACACCCTCCAAATGCAGATTATACACTTTGTCCCAGTATATACATCCCTCTTGCACAACCATACCAACCAACCACATAACATAAAAAAACAACTTTCCACCCCCCAGGCACATAAATATATGCTCAGTAGAAATACCTCTCCTAACACTTATGAGCCTTCTCTACTCCAGAGCATAGCACTGCACACACTACTCTAGTGGCTGAAAGTGTGTTGTAAAGTCCCATCCACTGATAGTTGCTTCCCCACTCACAGGGCAGGACCATGCAGAACACCAGACTCTCTAGGCACAGGGTCAAATGGCTTGGGCAGAAAAGCCCACCTCCTTGGCAGCAGTGGCAGGACACCTACAGTGGCACATTCCCCATGCGGTGTCACAGTGCCCCACACTTTGAGAACCATTGGTTTAGAGAGTGCAGTGGTGAGGAGAATGTTTGGGGTTTGCAAAATGGTCAATGTTGTGGTCTCCTGTAGAATGGTATGGAAAAGGGGGGGGGGAAACCCCAAGGTGGGGCTTTAACGGTAACAACTCAAATACAGAAGGAGTAATAATAGTAAAAGTTTATTGGACAATTTATACAAATGTTAAAATCAAAGTTGATACATTGGTGCGTGACTTGTACACAGTGGTTCAAACTAGCCCTACGCGTTTTGGGACTTTGTCCCTTCATCAGGGGCCAATGTCCGCGTGGAGTCACACTGTATATAACACAGATAAACATATTTTAAAAAATTATGCATGATTACTTTGAATTACATATCTATACAAAACACAGTAACTGTACGACATATACATCATACCCGTCACCATATATATAGACTCATGGTTAAGCCGGCAGGCATCCAGGCAGTGGCAGAAACGGCCCCTCAGCAACGGAAGAAGAGGCTCTGGGATAAGGCCACCTCCCCGGCTCCAAACAGGCCCAGAGGTGCCAAATCGAGGCACAAAACGCCAGTATCACTCCCAAACCTAAATAAGCCAAAGATGTAAATAAGTATATTTCTAAAAATAGTATCATATTCTCAAGATCATTCGTATATCAGGAGTCAGAAAATATCCCTTTAAATGAATAAAAAGATTCTTTTTGCACATGCTGTTGTATAAAAATTAATCAAGAAAAGAGGGAAAATTTTCTAACATACACATACCTATATATTTTATTTTGAAGGTGGGTGTGTTTCCTAAATGTGGCCAGAGATGTCCCTAGTGAGCAGGTAGAATCGCTATCTAAAAACCAAGCAGAGCATTAATGCCGCGTACACACCATCACTTTATGTGATGAAAAAAAACGACACTTTCTGTGAAGTAAAAAATGACGTTTTTGAAACTTCAATTTTCAAAGACGAAGTTGCCTACACACCATCGTTTTTCTCACAATGTTCTTACAAAGTGAGGTTACGTTCCACCACGTTTTACCATTGAAGCTTGCTTCATAAGTAGCTTCTGGGCATGCGTGGATGAAAAAACGTCTTAGAAAACGACGTTTTTTGCTACACACGGTCAATTTCTGTGAAGTAAAAAGTGCACTTTTGAAAAACGACACATAAAATTGAAGCATGCTTCAATTTTTTTTGGTCGTTTTTTACAAGACATAAAACGACGTTTTCCCCCACACACAGTCAATTAAAGTGACGTTTTTAAAAACGTCATTTTTTTTCATCACATAAAGTGATGGTGTGTACGCGGCATTAGTCTCTATGGGACTGATACCGTAGACGCAGGGGCGTAACTATAAATCACAGGGCCCCATAGCAAAATGTTGTATGGGGCCCCCCCTCCAAAAAAAAATGAACTAATGCCATTGAACAACACATTACTACACTCATGTGACACAGTACCCAAGCAACAGCTTATATTAATTTTGAACAGCAAAACAAAAATTTAAATAACCATATAATAAATAAAAAAAATAAAAAAATTGTTTGGGTGCAACGTCCCACGACTGCACAATTGTCAGTTAACGCGACGCAGTGCCGAATCGCAAAACGTGCTCTGGTAAGGAAGGGGGGGATTCTTCTGGGGCTGAAGTGGTTAAAATGACTAGGCTAGCATACTTCAGTAAATCCTGACAAATACCGTACATATGATTCACATAGTGGGAATGACACAGTATTTGAAATCTTCAATACGTTTGTAGAGAGATAAATGTATGACGTTTACCATTGCCACTATTGCTATTACTGCTGATTTATTTATTTTTTTGCCATTTTTTCTACAAGGACAAAAATAAAAATTCTCACTCGAATACAGGGTTTTTCTCCCCCCACAGGACACCTTACGGATACATCAAACTGGCAATGTTAGCAATCTAATCACAAACCTGTAATTCTGTGAACAACAATTTCTTATTGTGAACAGTATTGCAGCTTTTATGTTCATTTAGGTCAACTGAAGATCTGTAAGGGCTCCACAGCACACTGAGTCACCTATCTTAGCAGCCTCAGCCTTAAGTTGGTGTGCAGTCACAGCAGGGCAGGCACTGGCAGTCAGAGGAGCCGTGGAGAGCCGTGCGGCAGCCGAATTGTAATTCCCGCCACGGAGCCTGCAGCGCCTATGATGGACTTCACACGTCCCACGTCCCGCCATTGGCGCTGCAGACTCCAGAAGGCGGGGCAGCATCCGAGCACATTTTTAGCCCCGAGCGTCTGGGAGTCAGGACCATCTGATGCCGAAAGTGGCCGAGTGCCGCCAGCGCCGAGTACGGCACTCAGCCGTACTCGGTAACGCTCGGCGCTGACGGCACTCGGCGCTGACGGCACTGCAGCCATGACCCCCCCCCATATGCAGCCATGACTCCCCCACCCATATGCAGCCATGTCCCCCCCCATATGCAGCCATGTCCCCCCCATATGCAGCCTTGTCTCCCCCCCATATGCAGCCATGTCTCCCCCGCCATCTAGCTATTTGGCGCTCAGGCCAGGGAACATAACAGCTTTCATTTGAATAGCTGCTGTTCCCCGCCGCGCGTCGTCATGGCCCCTCCCCCTTGTCCGGGCACTTTGATAGACGGATCACCTGTCTAATCCTGGGAAAAGTGCCCGACAAAGGGGAGGGGCCATGATGACGCGCGGCGGGGAACAGCAGCTATTCAAATGAAAGCTGTTATTTTCCCTGGCCTGAGCGCCGATCAGCTAGACGGCGGCAGCGGCAGCAGCTCTCCTCCAGTGTGATGTTATACATACCTGGGGACTGCTCTGCTCTCCGCCCTCTCTCCGACTTCTTCTCCGCCTCCACTCCGCCTTCCTCGCTGCCCCCTCCGTCTCCTCTCTGATCGGTTCCCGCCCGCTCTCCGCCCCCTTTCCGCCCCCACTCCGAAAAAGAAAAAAAAAAGTATCCGGATTAGGCATCGGGAGCATTTGCGCGAGTACAAGTACTCGCGCAAATACTGCCCAATAGAGGTTCTAAACCCATGTCCAATGTCCCTGTTCCATCTTTACCTCAAGGTCATCCTAGGAATAGAAATAACAAACCCAAGCGGCCACTGTCGGGTGAAGACTCAAATGTGTCTAAGAAGCGTACCACACAACCAATCAGGATTTTTACGAAGTGATCCTTCTGTTCAATTTTCTAATTCAGGTCTTTTCACTTCCCAGCATTTGGGTATACAATTAACCCACAATGGTTTACGGTCTATGAGTGGACGAACCAATGATACTGTTTTTTTTCCACAGGTATTACGCACACCGTTGGAAACATAGGATTGGGGGGAGATGATGATGGTACATGCACCGACTATGGCATGGACATCATCAACCTTTCCAACTATGATCTTTCATCTGATGAAAAGGCAGTATTAGCCAAAGGGCTAAGCTATTGTCCCAATGCCTATTTAGATACTTTTGAGGTCATTAAGGATCTTCACCTATTCGCTATGAAATTATTATTTAAGAGCCTCTATTCCAAACAAAAACAAGATGTTCCTTACTCAATGACAAAACAGTACAATGACGATCTGGAGTTACTGTACTTATGTCCCTTTCGGAGGACTGTGACCCCTTTGATCTCATTGATACACTAGATCTTGAGAATCTGTTACAAGAACCTGACACAGTAGACATATTATGCAGACCGGTGGGTCCACTTAAAACCAAATCAGACAAATTTCCTTCTTTGCAGACCAATCCTAATTTGGCTGCATTTGTAGCACTCACATCTGCGGAAATCAAAAAACTGTATAAACCTGTGCCTTCGGGAAACCTGACTCCCAATCAATGTAAAGCCCTTGATAAATTAAAAGATTGCAACCTTTTGACCATTAAACCCTCGGACAAAGGAGGGAATATTGTCATAATGACAAATGATCAATATAAAAATATGTGCCTTAAGATATTGTCCAATAAAGACTAGTGTTGCTCACGAATATTCGCATTGCGAATATTCGACTCGAATATAGCATATTCGAGAAATCGCGCTATATTTCGAAATTCGCGGTAAATATTCGCAATTCCGAATATTCGATTTTTTACTATTTTTTTTTTTAATCAGATCACATCCTAGATATCTCCATCGACGTCTAAAAGCATTGCTGGTATCATTAGAGACCCTGGGCCGAGTAGCTGAAGCGTTCATTGAATTTTCCAGAAAGATCGCAATGCGATTATTCGGCAAACGCAATATCGCGCGATTATTTTCCTCGCCCCGATCTTCCGCATCAGAGCGATTTTTACAGTTTCATTTTTAAAACAGATCACATCCTAGTGATCTCCATAGACGTCTGAAAGCATTGCTGGTATGATTAGAGCCATTGGGCCGAGTAGCTGAAGCGATCATTTTATATTGCCGAATATTCGCAATGCGAATATTCGGCAATAGGAATATTGCGCGATTATTTGCTCCGCCCTTTTGCATCAGAGCCAATCAGAGTTCTCCTTCCACACTCGTCACAGGTTAGCAACCAATAGGAACCTGCCTGCATGGACATTATATAAGCTCACTCCCAGCACCATTTCATTGCAGATTCAGAAGCTGGCTATAGAGTGTGGAGGCTGTTTCTGTGTTCCTGGTTTCCTGTGTCTTTGTTCTTGATTGATTTAGATCATCACCAGCATTGCTATTTAGTGATTCCAGTGGATCTTTTCCAGTATATCAACTGCTTTTTTCAAAGCAATAGACCCAAGAGCTTTTTTCAAAGCTACGTTTTGTGCTGTTTTGTGCTGTTTTTTTCATTTGTGTTACTGTTTGATCCTGCAATCCTCCCTGTTCAGTTATATTTGCAAGAGATTTCAGAACACATTTTGCTGAGCTTTATAAAAGAGCTTTTCTAAAAGCTAAGTTTTGTTCATCTTGTGTTACTGTTAGATCTTGCAGGTTCGCTGTTCAGTGATATTTGATAGGCATCTCAGTTCAAATTTTGTTTAGTTTTCCCTAAAGAGCTTTTATAAAAGCTAAGTTTTGTGTTCAGTTTAGTTAAATTTTGTGTAGTAAGTGTACACACTGTTAGTGTACATTTATTTCATCTAGCTTAGCTTAGTGTG
This sequence comes from Rana temporaria, assembly GCF_905171775.1. Lineage (NCBI taxonomy): Eukaryota > Metazoa > Chordata > Amphibia > Anura > Ranidae > Rana > Rana temporaria. The sequence continues at coordinate 80,662,117 of NC_053498.1, forward strand.
TGTTTAGTGTCTGTGTTTTGTGTTTAAAAAAAAAAAAAAAAAAAAAAGTTAGTGTTTGTTTAGTGCTTTTTTTTTTTTCTTTAATTTTGTAGTCCTTGTCTGGTGTACTACTTTTCTTATAGTTTAGTAGCTGTCTGTGTACGTCTTTGTCTGCGTGCCTGTCTTGTAAAAAAAACACAAAAACACATTTTGTTCACATTTTCCCCCCCCAATAAAGTTTACCCCCCCCCACACACATATCAGCAATAATGAGCGGCATCCGTGGCCGTGGCAGCAGGGGTAGGGGAGTTACTCCCAGTGCTGGATCGCTGCCAGCACGGGGTACCTCTCGTGCCCCTACTAGTGGTAGAGGATCGGGTGCAAGGGGAGTACGCCTGATCCGGGAGTTCTTCCCATCGGGCAGCCGCCCGATATTGCCATCTCAGGCTCAAGTAGTGGTGGACTACATGGGGCACAGCAGTGCCACTGAGTCGTCGGTCCCGACTCACAGTAGTACCACCATTACACCGTTGCCTGTACTACCCCCCCCCAGCCCCCAAGAGTCCAGCATCTTACTGTTCAACAGCGACAGTGATAGGGATCTCTTGGGGGAGGCCATGCATCAGGCAGACCTCCAGCTCTGTCCTGATGGTCAGGACCTTTTTGAAGGGATGGATGAGGAGGATGGGATACCTGCTGGCAGTATCCCAGAGACATCCCTTCAAACTGGTGCTGCTGTTTTGGTGCAGGAAACAGCAGCACCTAGTCAGACCCAGGCGTGGGTGAGGGGACAGCGGAGCCAGGCTAGAGGCTCCATGTCACGTGGTTCCCTCAGACCAACACATCTCAGCCCTTGGTCTGACATCTCTGGGGGCGAAGAGGGTGACCCATCATGGTTGCCATCTGACGCGTCGGCTCACTACGTCAGTGACGACGGGGAAGGTAGGCACCCTGGTGAAACGGTGCGCCAGGTCACCACCAGGGAGACCATCGTCAGGGTCTCCACTGGTGATGGCAGCAGGAGGTGTCAGGAGGAGGAGCAGCAGCAGCAGCAGCAGCAGCAGGCAGCTCCACCTGTGCGCACCGAATCCCAGCAGGTGCAAGTAAGCGTCACCCCATCTGACAGGAGGGCGGTGCTGAAGTCACCTGTCTGGAATTTCTTTACCCTGGTGGCAGACAACCCTACCGTGGCCATCTGCCGGATTTGTAAAGTGAGGGTGAAGAGAGGGAAGTGTTTGGCTCGGGTGGGTACCACAGCCCTGAACCAGCACCTGAGGATAAACCACTGGGCGTTGTATGACGAGATGAAGCGTGGTGGTGGTAGCAGCGCCACCACCACAAGTGAGCAGGGTACAGCAGCCCCTGCCACATCTTCATCTGTTTCCAGCAGGTCATGCCCCCCCGCTCCCTCTAGTAGAGGTACTGGTACCGGCAGCCAGACCTCTACTTCCACAGCACCCTCCACGTCTGTGTCCCGCACTGCCGTCCGGCGCCAGGCGTCGATTTCAGACGCCTTTGACCGCACCACTCCCTTCCCCCCTGGAGACCGACGTGTGCGTTCCCTCAATGGGCTCCTGGCAAGGGTTATTGCCCAACATCTGCTGCCCTTCAACATAGTTGACAGCAACCCCTTCAGGCAGATGTTGGAGCAGGCCCAACCCCAATGGCGTGTCCCCAGCCGCCATTTCTTTGCCAGGACTGGTGTCCCTGCCCTACACCAGCACATTGTGCAGAATGTAACCCTGTCGCTGGATCACGCTGTCAGCGACAGGGTTCATCTGACAATGGATGGCTGGACCAGCAGGCATGGGCAGGGACGCTACATCAGCTTCACGGCCCATTGGGTTTCCCTCCGAGGCGTCGGTGAGGGATCGTCGGCAACCGATCTTGTGGTGCCGCCCCGGGGTGTCCAGGGGAGAACTGCTGGTCTCCCTCAAGCCACTGTCTCCGCAGCTGCTGAGCCTCCCAGCAAGCGCCCCCGTAGCTACTCAAGTGTGGGGCACGTGCGCTGTCAGGCCGTGCTCCAGCTTGTTAGTTTAGGGGACCGGAGACACACTGCAGAAGAAGTGCTGAAAGCACTTCAAGCTCAGGTCCAGAAGTGGCTGACACCCCGAAGGCTCCAGCCAGGTATGGTTGTCTGCGATAACGGCAGCAACCTACTCGCCGCCCTCCATGCTGGCAGTCTGACGCACGTGCCCTGTCTGGCACATGTCCTCAACCTGGTGGTGCAGAAGTTCCTGCGCACTTATCCAGGGTTGAGTGACATTGTGGCAAAGGCGCGTAGGATTGCCAGCCACTTCAGGCGCTCCCCAACCGCTACCGCGTCCCTGTCCAAATTGCAGCGGAAGTACAATCTGCCCCTTCACAGGCTGATTGTGGACAGTGTGACGCGGTGGAACTCCACCCTCCACATGCTGAAGAGGTTGTGGGAGCAGCAAAGGGCGGTGAGGGAGTACCTGATGGAACTAGGCACTGAGAGGGCTTCACCACAACTCCCTTTCATCGCCTGTGCGCAGTGGGGGCAGATAAACCAGGTCTGCCAAGTGTTGTCCTCCTTCGAGCAGGCGACCAAGATGGTCAGCAGTGAGCAAATTGGCCTCAATAGCGTGCTGCCAATACTGTTCATGCTGGAGAGGACACTAGATCGCCTGCTCGAGGCTGGGGAGAGTGCCTTGGTGGAGCAGGAGGAGTCAGCAATGCTCCACCGAGACCAGGGCCAGGACCAGGAGGAGGAGGAGGAGGAGGAGGATGATGATGAAGAGGAGGAGGAGGTGGTTGCTGGTGTCGTCCCGGAGTCAGGGCCTGGTCAGGAGGGAGAGCCGGTGTTGGGGGCACCGATAGTCCGGGGGTTGGGCATGTCTGAGTTTGACCAGCAGCGCCTCAGGGATGAAGAGTCGCACCTCATTCACCTGGCCAGCATTGAGGAGTCACAGCGGGCTGTGCTCTTCCCCATGGCTGCCCACATGCTGAGATGCCTCAGGAGGGACCCCCGGGTTAAGACCATCAAGACGAGGGATGATTTCTGGATGGCCACCCTTTTGGATCCCAGGTGCAAGGGGAAACTGGAGCAGTTCATCCCAGCCAGCCGGAGGCAGCACCGGATGGAGGAACTGCAGGCAGCCATTGTCAGACGGTTGGAGCAGGCAACTCCCCGGCCTCCAGTTGTCCCCCCTCATCTCACCCAGCAGGTGGCTGCACCCAACTGCAGCCGAGCAGGGGACCTAATGGAAGAGATGAGGATGTTCTTCCAAACCGAGCGACCCAGTACCACCACCAGCAGCAGCAGCAGCAGTCACCACCAGCGGCTGGCCCACATGGTGGCAGACTACATGGCGTCCGTCGGTGCTTCTGACAGTATGAGCACCGACGACCCCATGGAGTACTGGGTTGCCAGATTGGACACCTGCCGCGAGCTCGCTCAGTATGCGCTGGAGTTATTGTCTTGCCCCCCCTCCAGCGTACTATCTGAGCGGACATTCAGCGCGGCAGGTGGGGTGGTCACGGACAAGAGGACCCGTCTGTCCACAGACTCCGTGGACAGACTCACATTCATAAAGATGAATGAGTCCTGGATCGGCGGTGACTTTCTGGCACCCGTCGTCGGTTCAGGGCGCTGAAGGGTCCCTTGCCATGCATTCCCTGATGAAGCCCCGGACCTGATGTATTTACAGTGCTGAATATAACTATTTCAACATCAGAGAAAATCAATGTTAATATTTGGTACAGTAGGCTTTCTTTGCAATTACAGCGGTCAAACATTTCTTGTAGTTTTACACCAACTTTGCACACACTGGAGGAGGGATTTTGGCCCACTCCTCCACACAGATCTTCTCTACATCAGTCATGTTTCTGGGCTATCGCTGAGAAACACGGAGTTTGAGCTCCCTCCAAAGATTCTCTATTGGGTTTAGGTCTGGAGACTGGCTAGGCCACGCCAGAACCTTGATATGCTCCTTACAGAGCCAATCCTTGGTTATCCTGGCTGTGTGCTTTGGGTCATTCTCATGTTGGAAGACCCAGCCTCGACCCATCTTCAAAGCTCTAACTCAGGGAAGGAGGTTGTTGCCCAAAATCTTGCAATACATGGCCCCGGTCATCCTCTCCTTAATACAGTACAGTCACCCTGTCCCATGTGCAGAAAAACACCACCAAAGCATGATGCTACCACCCCCATGCTTCACATTAGGGATGGCGTTCTTGGCATGGTACTCATCATTATTCTTCCTCCGAACACGGTTAGTGAAATTATGATCAAAAAATTATATTATAGTCTCATCTGACCACATGATTTTCTCCCATGACTCCTTTGGATCAGTCAAGACAATTATGTCAGCAGTTATTTCACACCCTATATACTCTTATTAAGACTGCTGTACATCATGGCAACTCCTGCCCATGTGATATGACTCTGTATCAACTACTACTGTTAATACTACTACTGCTGCTTCAGCTGCTGCTGCCGCCCAGTCAATACACCTATGTCAGCAGTTGTTTAACACTCTATATACTCTTATTCCTACTGCTGTTCATCATGGCACCTCCTGCCCATGTGATATGACTCTGTATCAACTACTACTGTTAATACTACTACTGCTGCTTCTGCTTCTGCTGCTGCTGCCCAGTCAAGACACCTATGTCAGCAGTTATTTCACACTCTATATACTCCTATTCCTACTGCTGTTCATCATGGCACCTCCTGCCCATGTGATATGACTCTGTATCAACTACTACTGTTAATACTACTGCTGCTTCTGCTGCTGCTGCCCAGTCAATACACCTATGTCAGCAGTTATTTGACACTCTATATACTCCTATTCCTACTGCTGTTCATGATGGCACCTCCTGCCCATGTGATATGACTCTGTATCAACTACTACTGTTAATACTACTGCTGCTTCTGCTGCTGCTGCCCAGTCAATACACCTATGTCAGCAGTTATTTGACACTCTATATACTCCTATTCCTACTGCTGTTCATGATGGCACCTCCTGCCCATGTGATATGACTCTGTATCAACTACTACTGTTAATACTACTGCTGCTTCTGCTGCTGCTGCCCAGTCAAGACACCTATGTCAGCAGTTATTTGACACTCTATATACTCCTATTCCTACTGCTGTTCATCATGGCACCTCCTGCCCATGTGATATGACTCTGTATCAACTACTACTGTTAATACTACTGCTGCTTCTGCTGCTGCTGCCCAGTCAATACACCTATGTCAGCAGTTATTTGACACTCTATATACTCCTATTCCTACTGCTGTTCATCATGGCACCTCCTGCCCATGTGATATGACTCTGTATCAACTACTACTGTTAATACTACTGCTGCTTCTGCTGCTGCTGCCCAGTCAATACACCTATGTCAGCAGTTATTTGACACTCTATATACTCCTATTCCTACTGCTGTTCATGATGGCACCTCCTGCCCATGTGATATGACTCTGTATCAACTACTACTGTTAATACTACTGCTGCTTCTGCTGCTGCTGCCCAGTCAATACACCTATGTCAGCAGTTATTTGACACTCTATATACTCCTATTCCTACTGCTGTTCATGATGGCACCTCCTGCCCATGTGATATGACTCTGTATCAACTACTACTGTTAATACTACTGCTGCTTCTGCTGCTGCTGCCCAGTCAAGACACCTATGTCAGCAGTTATTTGACACTCTATATACTCCTATTCCTACTGCTGTTCATCATGGCACCTCCTGCCCATGTGATATGACTCTGTATCAACTACTACTGTTAATACTACTGCTGCTTCTGCTGCTGCTGCCCAGTCAATACACCTATGTCAGCAGTTATTTGACACTCTATATACTCCTATTCCTACTGCTGTTCATCATGGCACCTCCTGCCCATGTGATATGACTCTGTATCAACTACTACTGTTAATACTACTGCTGCTGCTTCTGCTGCTGCTGCTGCCCAGTCAAGACACCTATGTCAGCAGTTATTTGACACTCTATATACTCCTATTCCTACTGCTGTTCATGATGGCACCTCCTGCCCATGTGATATGACTCTGTATCAACTACTACTGTTAATACTACTGCTGCTTCTGCTGCTGCTGCCCAGTCAATACACCTATGTCAGCAGTTATTTGACACTCTATATACTCCTATTCCTACTGCTGTTCATCATGGCACCTCCTGCCCATGTGATATGACTCTGTATCAACTACTACTGTTAATACTACTGCTGCTGCTTCTGCTGCTGCTGCTGCCCAGTCAAGACACCTATGTCAGCAGTTATTTGACACTCTATATACTCCTATTCCTACTGCTGTTCATGATGGCACCTCCTGCCCATGTGATATGACTCTGTATCAACTACTACTGTTAATACTACTGCTGCTTCTGCTGCTGCTGCCCAGTCAAGACACCTATGTCAGCAGTTATTTCACACTCTATATACTCCTATTCCTACTGCTGTTCATCATGGCACCTCCTGCCCATGTGATATGACTCTGTATCAACTACTACTGTTAATACTACTGCTGCTTCTGCTGCTGCTGCCCAGTCAATACACCTATGTCAGCAGTTATTTGACACTCTATATACTCCTATTCCTACTGCTGTTCATGATGGCACCTCCTGCCCATGTGATATGACTCTGTATCAACTACTACTGTTAATACTACTGCTGCTTCTGCTGCTGCTGCCCAGTCAAGACACCTATGTCAGCAGTTATTTGACACTCTATATACTCCTATTCCTACTGCTGTTCATCATGGCACCTCCTGCCCATGTGATATGACTCTGTATCAACTACTACTGTTAATACTACTGCTGCTTCTGCTGCTGCTGCCCAGTCAAGACACCTATGTCAGCAGTTATTTGACACTCTATATACTCCTATTCCTACTGCTGTTCATCATGGCACCTCCTGCCCATGTGATATGACTCTGTATCAACTACTACTGTTAATACTACTACTGCTGCTTCTGCTGCCCAGTCAAGACACCTATGTCAGCAGTTATTTCACACCCTATATACTCTTATTAAGACTGCTGTTCATCATGGCACCTCGTGCCCGAGTGATTTGACACTGTATTGTCAATGTCTACTACTACTATTACAGCTCAGTCAAGACACCTGTGTCCCAATTTTTTGGTACACTATTGACTACTATGACCACTACTGATGCTGTAAAGTATTCCCCAAGTGTTTTTATGCTATGTATTACTATTACCACTACTGCTTGTAAATCATGCCTGTGTGATACTTAGTGGGAATGCTTTAATAAGCATTCCTAGTATGGATACCCGTAAATGTATTAATCTTAATTAGTGTGAATGCTTTAATAAACATTTCCAGTATTGATATCCGTAAATTTAGTAATCTTATTATTCCTTACGTTTTTTGGTTCTGCGTAACTTCGGCATACTTTCAGCTATTGAGACCATTCAACTGTAAAAATGTTCGTCTCGTTCAGCTAATGATGGGACTTCTTCAAGTTTTTTTCTACTTTTTACACTTTTATAAATTTTAAGCTTTTAGACCCTTTTTTTAAACATTGAAGTCAATGAGAACATCCTTTTCCCCTTTGAATTCACATGCCATGCCAAAAGTTTCAGCTACTTCATACTTTCACTTACAGACACTGAAAAAACTTTAAAGCGGTCACAAAATATTTAGCTATCCGGCTATGACTTTTCAGATCGTTATCGTTTACAATTTTTTGGTGAAAACGCAATTTACGTTTTGCGAATTTTTCACAAAAATGCAATAGGTTATAATGTAATCCTATGGAGGGGATTTAGAGTCTGTCATGTGACCTTAACATTGGAGATCTTTGTAATTAAAAATATCTTTACAAAAAGGGGAAACAAATTGGTCTCACGCCCACAAGATCTACTTTTCATACACAATTTTTATATCAAAACGTAGCTATGCTTGTCTGGTTTATGGCAATGTGACCAATTCTGCGATACGTATTTTAGTTTTAATTATTGGAGCAACAGCCAGAAATTATGTCTCATAGACTCTCATGTGAAATTATCTAAAAAATGTTGCTGCAGAACTCACAAAGACGCTCTTTTCTAAATCGCAGACATGGCCACATTTTTAAGTTTATCTACATAAATTTCATATCGATGCGTTTACAAGGGCCGTGTATTTCAAACGGTGTAGTCGTTGTATCAATTGCATGTACGTTTGAGGATTTATTAAGCTTTGTTTGGAGGCTTAAATCATGTATTAGATCTGTGAATTAAAAGCGTTTGTAATGTTATTTCTTTCCATAAATAACTTTCCTGACCTCAGTGCAATATTCCTCCTCACTGACCTGGGGGGGAGGGGAAACCTATTGAGGGGGGAGGGGCGACCAGGAAGTCAGCATACTCTATACTTTGCAGATAGAGAAAGAAGCTGTGTGTCCTAAAGATAGTGTAGTGGTTATGGTGAATGTCTTTGGCAAGGGGCTCACCAATTAAGCTATTCAGCATTCCCACTCGCATTTTCCTCAGGAAATGCATTGTCTAGTTATATTATATTTTAATACTCCTGCTGCTGCCTCCATGCTGAGTAAAGCTTCATGACCTTTCTGGCACAGCGGATCCACCAACAGCCTCCGCTACAAGCTACCAGACCGGACTACCAGACCGGATCTAAACAGCAAGTGTAACTATAACAATGAACCTTATGTTAAACCCTGTTTTGCGGCATTTATACTGCAACCATTGGGCTGACTGCAAGAGCTCATCTGCATTCTCTCTCTTTCTTGCTCTCCCTCTCTCTCTCTTTGTATATATATATATATATATTGTTGCTTTTGTTATGTTCATTTTTCAACAGTTTATTTTGTGTTCGTCGTGTCTGTGTCGTGTGCTTTAGTTTGTCCTAGGTTAATGTTAAATAAAATAATAGTATAAAATGTTTTTGCTTATTATGAAGTTAAATGTGTTGATGTTGATTTGTTTGATGTGAAGTTAGATGTGTTGAAAAACCTACAACTCTATCTCAAAAAGAAATGAAACATTTCCAAAAAATAAGTTTTTTTAATACAAAAATAAATTTAAATATAGCTCTCAATCCGTTTCTGAATGCGGTGCATTTCCGCAATCTGACCCGATAGCTGCTGCTCTAGCAGAGCATTTTGTTGGGTGAGGTAGCTCATCTTCCGCTGGTTCTGAAGGATCTTCTGGTGCGTCTTTTCGATGAGTATATTTTGCCTCCTCAGATCTCTTGATGCTTTTAGGATATAATAAAAAAACATTTGGATTTCAAATAACGTTACCAAATAAATAAATATTTTTTTTTGCTTATTAATCAATCATTATCATGTGTATACACTTGTTATGTGTCTAACACATCCCGGGAGTGCAGAATTATTAGGCAAATGAGTATTTGGACCACATCATCCTCTTTATGCATGTTGTCTTACTCCAAGCTGTATAGGCTCGAAAGCCTACTACAGATTAGGCATATTAGGTAATGTACATCTCTGTAATGAGAAGGTGTGTGGTCTAATGACATCAACACTCTATATCAGGTGTGCATAATTATTAGTCAATTTCCTTTTCTTTGGCAAAATTGGCCAAAAGAAGGATTTGACAGACTCTGAAAAGTCCAAAATAGAGAGATATCTAGCAGAGGGATGCAGCACTCTTAAAGTTGCAAAGCTTCTGAAGCGTGATCATCAAACAAAAGAAGCGTGTGGAAAAACAAAGGTGCAAAATAACTGCCCATGAACTGAGAAAAGTTAAGCGTGCAGCTGCCAAGATGCCACTTGCCACAAGATTGGCCATATTTCAGAGCTGCAACATCACTGGGGTGCCCAAAAGCACAAGGTGTGCAATACCCAGAGACATGGCCAAGGTAAGAAAGGCTGAAAGACGATGACCACTGAACAAGACACACAAGCTGCAACGTCAAGACTGTGCCAATAAATATCTCAAGAAAGATTTTTCTAAGGTTTTATGGACTGCTGAAATGAGAGTGAGTCTTGATGGGCCAGATGGAAGAGCCCGTGGCTGGATTGGTAAAGGGCAGGGAGCTCCAGTCCAACTCAGACGCCAGCAAGGTGGTGGTGGAGTACTGGTTTGGGCTGGTATCATCAAAGATGAGCTTGTGGGGCCTTTTCGGATTGAGGATGGAGTCAAGCTCAACTCCCAGTCCTACTGCCAGATTATGGAAGAGACCTTCTTCAAGCAGTGGTACAGGAAAAAGTCACCATCCTTCAAGAAAAACATGATTTTCATGCAGGACAATGCTCCATCACACGTGTCAAAGTACTCCACAGCGTGGCTGGCAAGAAAGGGTATTAAATAAAAAAAAGTAATGACATGGCCTCCTTGTTCACCTGATCTGAACCCCATTGAGAACCTGTGGTCCATCATCAAATGTGGGATTTACAAGGAGGGAAAACAGTACACCTCTCTGAACAGTGTCTGGGAGGCTGTGGTTGCTGCTGCACGCAATGTTGATGGTGAACAGATCAAAACACTGACAGAATCCATGGATGTCAGGCTTTTGAGTGTCCTTGCAAAGAAAGGTGGCTATATTGGTCACTGATTTGTTTTTGTTTTGTTTTTAAATGTCAGAAATGTGTATTTGTGAATGTTGAGATGTTATATTGGTTTCACTGTTAAAAATAAATCATTGAAATGGCTATCTATTTATTTTTTGGTTAAGTTGCCTAATAATTCTGCACAGTAATAGTAGTCACCTGCACACACAGATATCCCCCGAAAATAACTAACACTAAAAACAAACTAAAAACTACTTCCAAAAAAATTCAGCTTTGATATTAATGAGTTTTTGGGGTTCATTGAGAACATGGTTGTTGTTCAATAATAAAATGAATGCTCAAAAAATACAACTTGCCTAATAATTATGCACTACCTGTATACTTCTAGCATCAATACCATATTATGGTTCTACAATCTGACAGGTGCGCTTTATATGTTGTCCATTTTTATATCTACATTTTGTTGTTGAAATGTTATTAATCATTGTGCACATATTTACCTTCCTGAATGAGGCTCACAGGACCGCTCTCTTCCTCCTGCTCTTCTGCTTGAGAAGTTGGGGTGGTGGGGGGGGGAAGCTCCTCAGCTTGCTCCTCAACAGGAGCTGGGGTTGGGGAGTGGGAGGGCCCTGGCTGCTCCTCCTCATGCATCTCCTCCTCTGCCGCATCCTCCTCTGCCGCATCCTCCTCCTCATCGGCCTGGCGCCTTCTGCGCTTGGCGCGGACAACTGGCATTGGAGCTCCTATAATAACACAATGTTCATATATTATAAAAATGTTTTCTAATGACGTATGCAAATTCTGTGTACTCTGCTGTATTGTATATGAATACAAATTGATTTATATAGACAGTTAACGAATGGGACAATGTTATATTAAAGGGTCTTGTGGGCACTACAGGGGACTGAGCGTGAGCTGGGATGCAACCATGTTAAAATGAGCTGTTTTTGTCTACTTTGTTTTGTTCAGACCATCTCATGTTAAAAAAAGGGCCTGATGGAGCACACGGGATTACTATAACAACCCCACGCCTAACACAGGAATTTAGTGGTAATCTATATATATAAAACTCAACGTGTGTGTTTGTGCATAAATGTATGTATGTATGTATGTATGTATGTATGTATGTATGTATGTTCCAGCATCACGTACAAACGGCTAAAGATATTTATATGAAACTTGGCACACAGGTTACTTATATGTCAGCCACAAACATAGGATAGGTGGTTTAAACCTTACCCACCCCCACTTGCCATGGTCGGGGTTTTTCTTTAAAGTCCCATGCAAAGCAATGGGAAAATTATGTTCCCACATAACTTCTGTGTTCCTGTCTGCTGTCCCATGTCTTTTTTCAACAGTACTATGAATACCTTGGCTGGTGGTGATATATGTTAGCACAACATGGCATCTTGGTTAACAACATCTGACCTTACATGAATTACATATGACCTTACATAACTGTCACCAAAGGAGCTGCGGTGGCTCCACGCGATTGCCACTGCACTGACAACTGATTCACCTCTGCAGCTAGGGGTTCGGATCCCGCTCTCGGCTACCTGTGAATTGAGTTTGGTGGTCTCAGCCCCGCCCCTGGTGGGTGTGCTATGCGAGGTTGGGTTGGGAGGACCCCCTCACACCCGCCATTGCCAACCGGGGCATGGAGAAAGGTGGCAGATTGCCTCTGGGGGAGGCCTCCCAACTCCTGCAGGCCGGCTCCTCTCTCTTTCGAGTTCACGCACAAAATACACTTTTTAAAAAAAAAACATAACTGTCAACAATAACTTACCTGGATGATATTTAGCCCGAAGACGTCTGACCTGAACCATTTGGCGCCTCTTCAGGTCAGACCACTTCTTAACAATTGCCTTGTGGTCATGTTGGCCGCCAAAGTCAGCGATTAGGGCGCTGACCACAGCCCTTTTCTCTGGCTGCCTCCGCAGCTCATCGTATCCTGTTTCCAGGAACTTCTGCAAGATGAAGAACAAAGTATATTGTAATACTTCTGTTGACAGCCTTATGGATATATGACGTAAATGTATGCTATTCAACAATTGGAAGCATTCTCGCCTTATTAATCAATGACAGGGGTAACATGAAAGATTTTATATCCTGCCATTTCGGTCGCCACCTTTTTTGCATAAATATAGCAGCCATTATCATTTGCAGAATTATGAATATATTATTAACAACACAGGATACACGTATAGGGGAGATATGCGTTGCTAACTCTTTTCCCTGTCAGGAGCCTAACGCCCCGGGGGGTCAGAGACGGGACCTTTTTCCGAGGACCACTGACGTATGTACCCGTCGCAGTTTTTTGTGATGTCACTCTTTAGGTGTGTGCACATTTTTCACTGCATCCGGGTGGAGTTTTTGGGTTGTGTTTTGCACGCCACAGGCTTTTCAACAGGAAAAAAACAGCTGGAGGCAGAATGGTTGCAAAACACTACGTGTTTGTTACTTAACTCTGGGTTTCAAGACCAGTCCACCTCCAGCTGTTGCAAAACTACTACTCCCATCAGCCACGGTCTGTCAGTGCATGCTAAGAATTTTACTTTTGCTGCATCTAGGGTGCCACAGTTTAGAGACCCGTGCATAAAGGCCTGAAAAATGGGGGCCTGCAGAACTTACAATACTAGAAGTGCCAGCATTCCCAGGCATGCTGGAAGTTGTAGTTCTGCAACATCTAAAGGGCAATATGTATTCGAACGTCCTTGGGCCTTGAGGACACTGAAGTCAGGACGTTCGCATACGTCCTATGTCCAAAAATTTTTTAAATTCATTATGCTAAATAACAAGGAAAAGTGCCTAAATACACATTTGCCAACCAGGGTGTCTGCAGCTGTCCAGGCATGCTGGGACTTGTAGTTTTGTAAAAGCAGGAGACACATTTTTTGTGAAATACTAATATATGATCATATATACTAACTTTTAAACTAGACTAAAATGCTGGGCTGGGCTGGGACTTGTAGTTTTGTAAAAGCAGGAGACACATTTTTGGTTAAATACTAATATCTGATCATATATACTAACTTTTAAACTAGACTTAAATGCAGTTGAAGATGATGAAATAACAGTGGTCAAAATACTTACACAAATCAGCAACTTTTCCTCAGACTTAGTGAAATTGCTTCCAACCATGTTGCTGTGTGATTGCGCTGCGATCATAAGTTGGAAACTGGCAAGGCTCCAGGAAATGGTCGCGTGTTGTTCGCGTGTTGATTGCGCTGCTTGGACCGAGATGGGTCCATATGGCTTCGGCTGTATGGACCACAGTAACTCTTTTCCCTGTCAGGAGCCTAGGAGCCTAACGCCCCGGGGGGTCAGAGACGGGACCTTTTCGGAGGACCACTGACGTATGCAACCGTCGCAGTTTTTTGTGATGTCACTCTTTAGGTGTGTGCAAATTTTTCCTTGCACCGGGTGGAGTTTTTGGGTTGTGTTTTGCACGCCACAGGCTTTTCAACAGAAAATAACCAGCTGGAGGCAGAATGGTTGCAAAACACTACGGGTTTGTTACCTAACTCTGGGTTTCAAGACCAGTCCACCTCCAGCTGTTGCAAAACTACTACTCCCATCAGCCACGGTCTGTCAGTGCATGCTAAGAATTTTACTTTTGCTGCATCTAGGGTGCCACAGTTTAGAGACCCGTGCATAAAGGCCTGAAAAATGTGGGCCTGCAGAACTTACAATACTAGAAGTGCCAGCATTCCCAGGCATGCTGGAAGTTGTAGTTCTGCAACATCTAAAGGGCAATATGTATTCGAACGTCCTTGGGCCTTGAGGACACTGAAGTCAGGACGTTCGCATACGTCCTATGTCCAATAAAATGTTAAATTCATTATGCTAAATAACAAGGAAAAGTGCCTAAATACACATTTGCCAACCAGGGTGTCTGCAGCTGTCCAGGCATGCTGGGACTTGTAGTTTTGTAAAAGCAGGAGACACATTTTTTGTGAAATACTAATATCTGATCATATATACTAACTTTTAAACTAGACTAAAATGCAGTTGAAGATGATGAAATAACAGTGGTCAAAATACTTACACAAATCAGCAACTTTTCCTCAGACTTAGTGAAATTGCTTCCAACCATGTTGCTGTGTGATTGCGCTGCGATCATAAGTTGGAAACTGGCAAGGCTCCAGGAAATGGTCGCGTGTTGTTGGCGCAATTGCGCATGCGCGATCGAAAAATCGCAATCGCAATATGTATTTTGGTTAAAATATCATACATATTCGATTTCAGAGTGCTGCTACAGCAGTTTTCGAAATATCTGCAATAAATATCGCATTCGCATGTTGCGATATTTCGATAAAATATCACGAATATTCTGAGCCAATCAGAGCGCTCCTCCAGCATATCTCGAAATTGCGCAATAAATATCGCATTCGCATGTTGCGATATTTCGATAAAATATCACGAATATTCTGAGCCAATCAGAGCGCTCCTCCAGCATATCTCGAAATTCCGCAATAAATATCGCATTCGCATGTTGCGATATTTCGATAAAATATCACGAATATTCTAAGCCAATCAGAGCGCTCCTCCAGCATATCTCGAAATTCCGCAATAAATATCGCATTCGCATGTTGCGATATTTCGATAAAATATCACGAATATTCTAAGCCAATCAGAGCGCTCCTACCGCAGTTATTAAAAAAATCGCAATTATTTTCGCATTCGCAATAGCGAAAAATCGCATTCAATTAATTTCGATAAAATATCACGAATATTCGAATTTAGCGAATATATCTCGAATATTCGAATATATATTCGAGATATATCGCGAAATCGAATATGGCATATTCTGCTCAACACTAATAAAGACTGGTATTCACCCATTTCTAGGACTAATATCTCTGAAGCACAATTCTATGCCTTGATTGATGGCGCCTTTGCTCAGGACAATTGGGAGTTCTTGCGAACCAAGTATCCCAGGGTACCCACTTTCTACTGTCTTCCCAAGGTCCACAAGAGTTTGGTGGACCCCCCTGGGAGGCCAAATGTGTCAGGTAATGGCGCTCTTACCGATAATTTGAGCATCTATATTGATGCACACCTTAGACCTTTTGTGATTCGGTTGCCTTCTTAGGCCTTGTACTCACGGCAGGACATGTCCGATGAAAACGGTCTGCAGACCGTTTCCATCGGACATGTCTGGCCGGGGACTGCCCGGGGACTTCTGTTCGATGGCTATACACACCATCGAACAGAAGCCCGCGCGTAAACATTACGCGGGGCGTGTCCGCGGTGTCGCCGCGTCGATGACGCGGTGTCGCCGCGACAATGACGCGGCGACGTGGGCGGGCCGCCTTAAATATGCTTCCACGCATGCGTCGAAGTCATTCGACGCATGCGAGGGATGCGGGCGGCAGGACATGTACGGTAGGTCTGTACAGACGACCGTACATGTCCGGGCGGACAGGTTTCCAGCGGACTGTTTTAAAACAAGTCCGGGAAACAGTTGTCCGCTGGAAACCTGTCCGATCCGTCCCAAAATGGTCCGCTCGGGCCAACACACGGCCAAACATGTCTGCTGAAACTGGTCTGCGGACCAGTTTCAGCAGACATGTTTGGTCGTGAGTACGGGGCCTTACATTAAGGACACCATTCATCTGTTACAGAAATTAGAGGCCTTACATGTATCCGAGCATGCCCTATTGGTGGCAATCGATGTCGATGCGCCCTTTATAGCTCTATCCCCCACCATTTGGGGGTTGCAGCTATCAGACATGTGATTGCCCCCATTTTTCAGGCTGATCGTAAATTGGGCGAATTTATCATCATGGCCCTTGAGTTTGTGCTGGACCACAGCATCTTTTCTTTTGATGGCTCCCACTTCCTCCAGGTGCAGGGGGTTGCGATGGGGACTTTGTGTGCCCCATCATATGCCAACCTGTACCTGGGGGAGTGGGAGAAATCTTTCTTGTCCAGCGAAGAGGCAAAACCTTGGACTCATTATTTGGCGGCTTGGTTCCGCTACAATGAAAAGGTAAGGTGTTGGGGCGCTTACTAATGATGAATAATAAATAATACATACAATCCAGTGATAACCATCAAATATACAATAGACCGTAAAAAATCTTTTTATAAATAACAAAATAAATTATTATAAATTCTGTGCAATTCCGTGCAATAAGTGCATATAATTCCTGTCCAAAAGTAAAGGTATATCAAACAGCATAAAATATGTGCAACAATTAGCAAATAAATACAAAGTGCATAATGAAGTGCATCAAAATCAGAATGACAGTGCTGATAATAATGTATAAATCTTGAGGAGATGCAAAGACAGCACTAAAAAAATATAAAAATGTAGATATGTTCAATACTAGTAAAAATAAAGTGAATTAAAGTCTTCACGCAATGTGCAATAATAAACGTCTTTGCGCAAAAAATTGAAATCAGGGCCAGACTCCAAACATGCAGCCCAAAACCAAGAGATAAATGTCCACAGAATTTTTCCAAAGTGCAGTGCTCAAAGCTAACTCAAAAAGTGCTCCACTCCAAGTGCCCGGTTTCCCCAGCCTCTCACCTCCAGGTGGCTTAAGATAAGCCTTATACTGTATGTAATCCCACTGGGAGCAGCTTCTCTCACACAATGCATATAACACCGTTTGCAGATCACTTTAACTCCACAATGGTAGCGTTTAAGCAGCATTCAAGCCCCTCTTCCCTTGGACCAATGGCTCCCCGCAGGGTACATATAAGAAGGACTTTTAATAAAAAACGTAGTCCAGCGAAGAGGCAAAACCTTGGACTCATCATTTGGCGGCCTGGTTCCGCTACATTGATGATGTCCTAGTATTATAGGAAGGTTCGGCTGAGGATCTAGAGAAGTGTGTTTCCATCATGAATATAAATGAATTCAATCTTAAATTCACTGTAGTGTCCAGTGAGACTAAGATTGCATTTTTGGGCGTTACTCTGTCCAAAAACAGTGATGGAAGCCTGTCGAGCGGATTGTACAGGAAACCCACTGCAGGGAACACTGTGCTCCACGCGACCAGTGCACACCCTCCAGCTCTTATCAATTCGATCCCATACAGCCAGTATCTTCGCTTAAAACGCAACTGTTGGAGCCAAGATGCGTTCCTCTTGGAAGCTGCGGCCCTAAGACATAGGCTGCTACAAAGAGGCTATTCCCATAAATGCCTAAAAAAAGCATTTAAGCGAGCAGATGGACAGATGAGACCATAATTACTATTTGATGCTAAGGAAAAGCAAGGTGGTGGAATGGATATGGTGAGAATCATTACAAAATATCATAGCCAGCACAAAGTAGTAAAGGGCATCATAAAAAAGTTCTGGCACCTCTTATCCTTCGACCCGACACTGGGTCCTTTTGTGACCAAGGAACCCGCAATCACCTATCAGCGAGCGTCCTCACTCAAGGACCAGTTAGTCAAAAGTGAATTCAAAGGTGTATCCAGAAAAGATCCGTGTAAGAGATTGGGTACCTTTACCTGTGGTGGGTGTTCTATCTGCCAATACATGAATATCCGGCAAGATAATATCTTACCCAATGGTCGACCATATAGGCCTCGCCATTTCTCAAACTGCAAGACTGAAGGGGTAGTCTCACAAAGTGTCAGATTTTATGTTGGGAAAACCAAGTTGACATTTCATAAGCGAGCATCTAGGCATATCGGCTCCATGAAAATTGCTAATCCCGATCTCCCACTTGGGAGACATGTGGCACAATAGCATAAAGGAAAATTTCCTAGGGTTCAATTCCTTATTCTTGATAGGATCCATCCTAGCTCTAGAGGAGGTGATTGGAACAAAGTACTGCTCCAGCAGGAGACCTGCTAGATTGCGGACCTTGGAACCAATACATCTCCGGGCTTAAATGAACAAATTAGTTTCAGACCATTCCTGGAGGGTTTTGCCTCGGGAGGGTGTTAGAAGGAATGACTGGGCCATGCTCTTCATCCTGATTTCTGTTCTGATCTTCCTTTTTTCTTCAATTGTGGGAGGGGGGGGCGACTTCTGCGATTTTTCAAGAGCTTGGCAGGACTAAGTTCAGGACAATTGGATAATTTCCACAGTGTCTCTGGGTTACAAGCTGGAATTTTTCGAGAATTCCCGCCTTCACATTTTAAGGCCAAGCATCTCCAAAGATCCAGTAAAAAGAAGTCCTTGTTCCTAGCATTGGATCACTTGCTATCCCAAGGGGTAATCATAGAGGTTTCCCCAGAAGTGCGAGGGTCTGGGTTTTATTCAAACCTCTTTACGGTTCCGAAACCAAACGGGGATGTCAGGCCTATTCTAGATCTAAAAGATCTGAATCAATTCCTGAACATTCGTTCTTTTCGCATGAGTCAATCCACTCAGTAGTCTCCACCCTACAAGGGGGAGAGTTTCTGGCTTCAATAGACATCAAAGATGCATACTTGCATGTGCCAATTTCTCCCACTCACCAAAGGTTCCTAAGGTTCGCAGTCGAACACGCCACTTCCAGTTTGTGGCTCTACCCTTTGGTCTGGCTACTGCACATCGGGTGTTTACGAAAGTTCTAGTTCCGCTCCTGGCAAATCTAAGGGCTCAGGGCATAGCCGTAACGGCATATCTAGATGACATGCTACTGCTAGAGCAGTCGGTAGCACGGTTAAACCAGTGTTCTCAGCACGGTAAAATGCATAGGTGAGAACCAGGCATAAGGCAACGATGTTCAGGAACGCATGTGTTGCCGTATACAGCAACACCTTGTAACCACTATGCATTATGGTGTGCTGTATAAGACAAGACACTGCATGTCTGTTTTTTGGTCTGTTCCTGTGCTTTGGCAGTCTTTCAAATAATATTGAACTGCACTAACGCAATGCCTGTTAATGCGTGTCCCAAAATGTGTTAATGCTGAAAACAAGTATGTGAGCTAGGTGAAATATGTAAGCTACCATATCTAAAAATGCAAATCGCTTAGCTCCCTCTAGCTTCGGTACTTGAGTCACTAACCCAGAGCAAGCATTTAGCAACTAATATCAGAACACCCTACTGGTAATGAAGCCAGAGGAACAAGCTGACAGCCAGACAATTAGTATATTTAGAGGGAGGGGTCAACAATGGCTGTAGACACATTTCTCTTTAACTATTTCAGCTCTGGTAATATATCCTTCTAGAACAGAATACTCCTTTTCCCTACAGATCTTTTTTCAGTGTATGACATTGGCACAGCTACAGAGAGAAAAAACAGCAACACCAAACACAAATATCTAATCAAATTTTCTATATTCTGTTTTTTAGGGGCTACTTGGGAACCAGTTGGTAAGTCAATTTGATAATATTTTAAAACCTTGTTTCTGGTCTTAGGTTTGAATTATATACAGTATTAATATAGTATTGTAGTAGATACATATGGGCAAAGTCATATTTTCCCAGTCACAAATCCATGCTATATGTATAGTATTGAAGCACACAGTACAATGAACGTACCTGTCAGTGAATGCCTGTGGGCGGGACCAGTCGCCCTGCATGTGGGGGTACCTTTCGCCATTGAACATGCTCATCAATGCCCGGGACCAGGCAGGGACTGTGATCATGTGAAAGTCTAACATTAAGGCAGTTCCCCGACTTAGAGATGAACAATGTCACTGTGTGTAGCAGTAAAAGTATAGCGTTCCTCTGAAAAGGTGCTGTCTTGTGTCACTACACATCATTATCTAATGTATATTGCATTTAGGAGGGATGCCCCTGAGCGCAGACCCTCACCACCTGTTCAGCGTACCTCTGCCACCTCACTCCCGGCCAGGGGCGGACTGACAACTCATGGGGCCCCCGGGCAATAGGAGATCCTGGGGCCCCCTGTCCCCGACCATGTGTTCCCACCCGTACTCAAGCCACACCCACACAAATCATATTGTACTGCCCACACTACATGCGTTCGTCACAGAATTTCTCTACACTATGTTCAAAATAAAATGGTAATTATAGAATATAAAGAAAAATAAACTTATATTAAAGAAAGTGCAACAACGATACATTTCCAAAATGAAAGTGATTGTAAAGGCTCTCTTTTTAAAAAAAAAATAACAAACATGTCATACTTACCTCCACTGTTCAGTTCGTTTTGCACAGAATGGGGTCCCCGCGTGGTTCTCACGGCTCCTCCCCCAATCAGATAACCCCCTAGGAGAAGCGCTCTCCCAGGGGTTACCTTGAGGGACATTCTTCCCACTGACCCCCAATGCAAGGAACATTCTTCTGGTGACCCCCAATGTAAGGAACATTCTTCTGGTGACCACCAATGTAAGGAACATTCTTCTGGTGACCCCCAATGCAAGGAACATTCTTCTGGTGACCACCAATGCAAGGAACATTCTTCTGGTGACCACCAATGCAAGGAACATTCTTCTGGTGACCACCAATGCAAGGAACATTCTTTCTGGTGACCACCAATGCAAGGAACATTATTCGCACAGACCACCAATGTAAGGAGCATTCTTTCTGCTGACCACCAACGTAAGGAACATTATTCGCACAGACCACCAATGTAAGGAGCATTCTTTCTGCTGACCACCAACGTAAGGAACATTATTCGCACAGACCACCAATGTAAGGAGCATTCTTTCTGCTGACCACCAATGTAAGGAACATTATTCGCACAGACCACCAATGCAAGGAACAATTTTTTCTGGTGACCCCCAATGTAAGAAACATTCTTTCTACTGACCACCTATGTAAGAAACATTCTTTCTGGTGACCACCAATGTAAGAAACATTATTTCTGGTGACCACCAATGTAACGAACATTATTTGCACAGACCACCAATGCAAGGAATATTCTTTCTGGTGACCACCAATGCAAGGAACATTCTTTCCGGGGACCACCAATGTAGGGAACATTCTTTCTGCTGACCACTAATGTAAGGGACATTCTTCCCACTGATGGTTCTTTTTGTCCAAGTGTACACATATATCAGTGTTGTATACAAGGAAAAGCTCTCAATATACAGATATCAGTGTCAGGGAAAACACTCAGTGTATAGATGTCAGTTATACACCAAGTGCTATTCCTTATGTGTTACACTGACATCTATACACTGAGTGTTTTCCCTGACACTGATATCTGTATATTGAGAGCTATTCCTTGTATACAACACTGATATATCTGTACACTTGGACACTCAGTGTACAGATATCCGTGTGTCAGGGAATAGCTCCTGGTAGATGGGCACTGGGGAAGAAGGAACACTTAGCCTGGCTGATGATCACAGACACTAACCTGCTGCTGCAGACAACAAGGCAGGTCAGGTGACTGTCTCCGACATGATGACTGCACTGTGTCTTCCCTCTCCAGCCTCCAGCTCTCTCACTGGCTTTCCCCCGCGGCATGGATGTATACTGTGGCCCCGCCCCTCTGCTGAATTCCCTAGGAGGATAGGTGGCCAGAGCGCCTGTCACTGCAATAATCCTCATGGCTCCATGATCGCTCTGTAATCCTGGCCAGCACCTAGTCCTCTCATACAGCCTCATCATCTGCAGGCAGGGTTGACATCACTCACTACCTCTGCGGTGCACAAACTTTCCTAATCTTACATAATAAACTGTGGGCACATCCAGGGGCAGACTGAGCCAGCCCGGGCCCTCCCACCACCGGGGCCCTCGGGAACTGCCCGAATGACCGAATGGTCAGTCCGCCCCTGCTCCCGGCGACAGAATGTGGTCCTTCCATGCACACAGCACAGACCTCATGTATGCATGTGTTAACTCCTTCCTTCCTGTACCATGTGGCCAGGCTGTGGGTCTCCAGAATATGGGTCCAGTCCCAGGTGCTATGGGAGATTAACCGATGGGGAGGGAGCCAGAGCATCGACCCCCCCCCCCGCTATCAAGAGACCCGTCACCTACATCAGGTACAGGGATGGACTGGCCATAGGGACTACAGGGAGTTTCCCGGTGGGCCGATGGCTCAGTGGGCTGTTTTTTTAAAACAGAGATGCTGCTTGGAGGACTTTTTTTAACGCCCTGGCAGCGCCCCAGTGTGAAAGCACTCAGGCTTTCACACTGGGACTGCAGCGGAAGCGTTTTTCAGTCGCTTTACAGGCGCCCAAAAGCGCCTAAAAAACGCCTCTTTTACACTCACTGGGCCAGATTCACGTAGCTCAGCGGATCTATAGATCCGCTCGATCTACGTGAATTAAGATCCGCTCCCGCAAGTTTAGGAGGCAAGTGGCTAATTCACAAACCACTTACCTCCAAACTTGCGACGGCGGATCCTAAATCCCCCAGCGGAATTCAAATTCCGCGGCTAGGGGAGTGTCATATTTAAATCAGGCGCGTTCCCGCGCCGATTTAAATGCGCATGCATCGTCCGGGGAATTTCCCGGCGTGCATTGCTCCCACTGACGTCACTAGGACGTCAGTGGTTGCGACGTGAGCGGGACTTGCGACGCGCGTGTTCGTGAATCGGCGTACGCAAACGACATAGGAAAATTCAAATTCGACGCGGGAACGCCAGCTATACTTAACATTGGCTGCGCCTGATAAAAGAAGGGGTAAGTCTACGACGGAAAACCGCTACGGAAACGACGTAAGAACACTGCGACGGGTCCGCGTACGTTCGTGAATTTGCGTATCTCGCTGATTTACATATTATTTATCGTAAATCAGCGGGAACGGCGCCATTTTTAAATTGAAAAATAGATCCGACAGTGTAACACATTGTAACACTGTCGGATCTAGCCCTATCTATGCGTATCTGATTCTATGAATCAGGCGCATAGATAGGACCAGTGTAAGTCAGAGATACGATGGTGTATCTGTAGATACACCGTCGTATCTCTTTGTGAATCTGGTCCACTCTCTTTTTCTTACACTAACCCCCTCTCACCCCCCTTCCCTCAACCCTCCCAGCATTTTATTGAATTAAAGTGGGCCGGTCTGGATGAAGTCCAGGGCCGAATTTTTGTCCCAGTCCAGCCCTGATCATTTACCATGTTTTACAACCGGCTGCAATGTACTTTGCATTTGCACTTGGTTACCCATGGCAACTGCATTACTCCTCCATTACTTGCCGATAGACCTTAGTAGTTTTGCTTCATACCCCTTCATGCTTTACTGACCCTGGTTCTTTTATATGCCAGAAACCATCATGCACCCCTTTGAATGACTTCAGACCAGGCTTAAAGCAGTTCTGACAACTTTTACTGTAAAAATACTTCTCGTAGAACAAAAATAGCGAGCATGACACAGTTTAAAACTTAACTGTCTACTGGGGGTGGCTGCCTAGGCATACCTCCAAAAAGGTAGTAGTCCATTGTAGGCATTCTCCAAGTCCTGGCTAATCTTCAGATCCCCAGTCCCGATGGACTGCAAGGTGAAGCAGTCCTCCTCCACAGCAATTGCAGCATTTACAGCTAAGAGCAGCTCCCTTTGGACCTCAGCCTTCCCCCTTTTTATATCACAGGTGGCCTGGCTGGATCCAAAAAGCATGGAAAC
The DNA here is from genome assembly GCF_905171775.1 of Rana temporaria. Lineage (NCBI taxonomy): Eukaryota > Metazoa > Chordata > Amphibia > Anura > Ranidae > Rana > Rana temporaria. The sequence goes on from NC_053498.1 coordinate 80,686,022, forward strand.
AGAAGCACACAAGGTGAAGTGGTTCCAAAGGCAGAAGGTAAACTACTTGCCTACTTGGCACTTTTACCCCCCTTTCTGACCAGGCCAATTTTCACCTTTCAGCGCTGTCACACTTTGAATGACAATTGCAACACTGTACCCATATGACGTTTTTCACACAAATAGAGCTTTCTTTTGGTGGTATTTAATCACCACTGGGTTTTTTTTTTTTTGCTAAACAAACAAAAAAAGACTGAAAATTTTGTAAAAAAAACATTTTTCATAGTTTGTTATACAATTTTGCAAACAGGTAATTTTTCTCCTTCACTGATGTGCGTTGATGAGGCTGCACTGATAGGTAGCACTGATGGGCACTGATGAGGAGGAACTGATAAGAATTGGGTATATGTGATTGTATGATATTATTATTATTATTTTATTTCTTATGGTTGAACTTGATGGACTTGTGTCTTTTTTCAACCTGACTTACTATGTCACTATATAAGGCTGCACTAATAGGCGGCACTGATGGTCACTGATAGGCGGCACTGATAGGTGACACTAATAGGCAACACTGATAGGCGGCACTTCTAGGTGGCACTGATAGACAGGACTGATAGGTGACACTAATGGGCACTGTTGGGACTACACTGATAATCAGTGCCGATGTCCCTTTAACACAAGCCAGTTATCGACTCTCTTTCTCTCCTCACGCTGTCAGCATGAGGAATGAAAAGGCAATAACCGGCTTGTGTTTACTGCTGTCATTGGACACAGCTGATCATGTGATCATGATTGGCCCTTTATTCCGATCTGTAAAGGACTCAGCAATCACAGAATGCTCCGCAGGGGGCGTGCAGGCAGAGAGATGATTGGATAATGTCCATGTACGCCTTCCCTGCAAATTAAGCCTGCACTGTAGCCGTCTTTTGGCTATAACGCAGGCAGGAAGGGGTTAAGGTAAAAATCAGTTCCCCCAGCCCCCCTTATACTTACCTGAGCCCCATCTTGATCCAGTGATGTGCATGAGAGCAGCGGCTCTCCAGGTTTTCTCTCTCCCCTCATTGGCTCACACTGCAATCAATCACAGACAGAGAGCCAATGAGGAGAGAGCAAGGCGCGGGGCTGAGCCAATGTTGGGAGCGAGCTTGCCCATGTGCTGTCATAGCAATAGGCTTGATATTGAGGGCACTAGGTAGGGGAGGAGCCAGGACCATTGACAGTGAAACCAAAAAGAAGAGGATCAGAGCTGCTCTGTGCAAATCCATTGCACAGAGCAGGTAAGTATAACATGTTTATGGCCGAAACAACCAATCGATTAATCGATAACTAATCGATTATGAAATTAATCGATTGCCATTTTCATAATCGATTAATCGGCCAGTAACATAATGGGGTTAAAAAAATAAAACAATTAGCCCTTAATAGTACAAAAAGACCAAATCTCTACTGTAAATATTACTTTCACTGTCCCACAGTAAAAAATGAACCCCTTACAGTAGTGATTATTTGCTCTTTTTGTACTAATTTTTGTTTTTTTAACCCCATTATGTTACTAAACATCTCAGGCCTGGGTTTACACCTCTGTGCTTTTTGCAGAAACACACTACAGTTCATTTACATGGTTTCACATCTATGATTTTTTCAGCTGCTGTGTATGTGGAAAGGGCAAGGACTTTTTTTTTTTTTTACGCAAAACGGTGCTATTTTGTTTTTTTGGTTCAATATACTTCAATGGAGAAGCTGCAGAAAAACATTTTTTGTGGCAATTTGTGCTTTCTCATCTGCCCAACAACAAATTGGCCAAAAAAAATGCAAATCGTAGCAAATTTGTATTTGTATTCAGCCCCCTTTACTCTGATACCCCTAACTAAAATCTAGTGCCTTTTTAGAAGTCACCTAATTAGTACTTACCTGTGGGTAATTTAATCTCAGTGGGCCATATTCTCAGAAGAGTTACGACGGAGTATCTCAGGAAACTCCATCGTATCAGTCTTTTTTGACCCGTGTATCTATGCGAGTGATTCCTAGAATCATTTTCGCATAGATACGCTGTAGATCCAACAGGTGTAAGTCACTTACACTGTCGGATCTTAAATGTAATTCGCCGCCGGCCGCTAGGTGGCGTTTACGTTCAGGTCTCATTTGTTTATGCAAATGAGCCTGATACGCCGATTCACGAACGAAATTGCGTTGCGTAACCGTCGCTTACGTCGTTTGCGTAAGCGTAAGGTTACCCCTGCTATATGAGGGGTAACCTCACGCCAGTCCCACGTATGCCATGTTAAGTATGGCGTCGGGTCCGCATCGTCTTTTCCCGTTGGGTACATCGTTTTCCTAAGTCGTTCTTGAATACGACTTTACGTCGATGACGCACACGTCGGCATCATTGACGTTTTCCGCCGAAAACTGGAGCATGCGCACTGGGCTATTTTTAGCCCGGCGCATGCGCAGTTCGATCGGAACGGGGGTGCGCTTAATTTAAATATAACCTGCCCCCTTTGAAATACGCAGGGATACGCCGGGCCTTTTACACTACGCCTCCGCAAACTACGGAGCAAGTGCTTGAGGAATATGGCACTTGCTCCAGTAAGTTGGGGCGGCGTAGTGTAAATGGCTTACGCTATGGCCGCGGGAAAAGTACGAGAATCTGGCCCAGTATAGGTACAGCTGTTCTGTGAAGACCTCAGAGGTTTGTTAAAGAGCCTTAAAGAACAAACAGCATCATGAAGGCCAATAAACACACCAGACAGGTCAGGGATAAAGTTGTGAAGAAGTTTAAAGCAGTGTTGGGTTATAAAAAAATATCCCAAGCTTTGAACATCTCATGGAGCACTGTTCAATCCATCATACGAAAATGGAAAGAGTATGGCACAACTGCAAACCTACCAAAACATGGCCGTCCACGTAAACTGACAGATTGGGCAAGAAGAGCATTAATCATAGAAGCAGCCAAGAGCCGCATAGCAACTTCGGAGGAGCTGCAGAGATCCACAGCTCAGGTGGGAGAATCTGTCCACAGGACAACTATAATTTGTGCATTCCACAAATCTGGCCATTATGGAAGAGTGGCAAGAAAAAAGCCATTGTTGAAAGAAAGCCATAAGAAGTCCCGTTTGCAGTTTGTGAGTTATGTGGGGGACACAGCAAACATGTGGAAGAAGGTGCTCTGGTCAGATGAGACCAAAATTGAACTTTTTGGCCTAAAAGCGAAATGCTATGTGTGGCAGAAAACTAACGCTGCACATCACCCTGAACACACCATACCCAACGTGAAGCATAGTGGTGGCAGCATCATGTTGTTGGGATGCTTTGCTTTAGCAGGGACAGGGAAGCTGGTCATAGTTGATGGGAAGATGGATGGAGCCAAATACAGGGTTAGCTGGACATGTTTATAGATAGGCAACTCCTATCCTCATATTGATTAGTGGTTCCAAATTAATAACTACTGCAGTAGGGAACAGACACAAAAGATACACTCAGCATCTTTCCAAATAACTGTTCTGCTTTATTATGACGCAATTGAAGGTTTTTATACACATGATTACGTAGGTATCACAATAATATTACAATTGTACTTTTATGGTAACAAGGGGTGTAACATAGGCAGACTATTTCTAATCGGGACTCAAAAGAATTCAAACATGTAGGGGTGCAACGGATCGTCATTGATCCCTGATCCGAACGAGTCAACGCCCGCGGATCGGCACACCACGCGATCCGCGGATTGAGCCCATATGAAAGGCCGCAGATTCGGCCTAGCTCCGGAGCAGTGGCCATCTTGGTACACCTGCCGGAGGCGTAGGTGAGTGAGTAAGAAAACGTATATAGCGCAACACATGCAAACTGAATCGCCTCTGGGCGCTTAGTATCCTTTCCCTACTGTACTTTTGCCCTCAGAAAAGATGGGTTTTGAGTTATTTTCTGAAGGCCAGGTGATTCACCTCCAACCGGATGCTGGTTGGTAGAGCGTTCCATAGTCTAGGTCCTTGGATTCCAAATCTTCATTCTCCTTTGGACTTGTATCTGGCTTTGGGTATCTGGAGTAGATTTTGGTTGGTGGATCGCAGAACGCGATTGGGGTTGTGAGCTTCCCAGAGCGGCACTGACTGGGGAGATGTGGACATTACAGTGGGGGAGATGTGGACATCACAGTGGGGGAGATGAGGGTAGATGTGGACATTACAGTGGGGGAGATGAGGGGAGATGTGGACATTACAGTGGGGGAGATGACGGACATTACAGTGGGGGAGATGACGGACATTACAGTGGGGGAGATGATGTGGACATTACAGTGGGGGAGAGATGTGGACATTACAGTGGGGGGAGATGTGGAAATTACAGTGGGGACTATATATGGTGGTGATCCGAAAAATTATCCGATCCGTGGCTCTGATCCGAGGAACGATCTGAACAGTGAGTTTTTTTGATCCATTGCACCCCTACAAACATGTAATGAAAACATTATTAGTGCCATGTACACAGTGAGGGCAGTGTGCAATACATACAAAATAGAATACAATTATATTGTCAGGGAACTCCTGTAAGACGCTTTGCACATAGACGTGCGCAAGCGCATAGCCTTTGCCATAGAATGGCTCACAGGCTCGCACATGCGCGCCAGAGCTCGCAATTGCGGGCACGCATGCGCACAGATACGGGCACGCGCACACACGTACGAGCCTAATTCAGTTTGGCGCCAGACAGCCTATTTAAAGGGAGTCTGGGCTCTTATGCCTTGCTGACTGATCTTCAGCTGTGTTCCTGAACCTTGCTCTGATCCTGTGTGTTTTCCTAGTGTTTGACCCGGCTTGCTCTTGACCTTGGCTCTGTGTCCTGTTCCTGTACTTATGTCCATCCCTGACCCGGCTCCGTTCCTGACTTTGGCTCTGTCTATGATTCGGTACCTCACTGCCTGCTTGCTGACGAACCTGGCTATCCCTGAGACCTCGCTCCTGTCTACGTTCCTGGTTTCTGTTAACCCTCAGTTACCTGCCTGGCTGTTACCTGTTCCTGCTAAGCTCATTACAGTCTGTTCCTGGCCGCTGAACCCCGCCAAGCTGTTCCTTAGGGACCCCCGGCTCCAGGCACTCGTGTCCCTCTTGTCCTTCGGCTTCCTCTGTTTCACCTTCAGCGGAGCCAGGACAGGAGATATAAGAGAGGCCGACCTCATCAAATCAGTCTCCCATCCGATCCCTGACAGTATCAGTCAGCCAATAATGGAGTCTGAAAGGGAGGCCTCTCCACCCCAGGACTTTTTTCAATCAATCTCTGCGCTAACACACATCGTGCAAAAATTGCAAGCAGATCTAAGTCGCATGGAAAATCGATTACCAACCAACGCAGAGACTTTGCCACTTTTAGGTCCTTCTGCTGCTACAGATGTAGCTACTCAGACGGAGGCCTACATATCCAGTGGAACTTATCCTTGAACTCCGAGTGCCTATCCCCGAACGCTTTTCTGGAGATCGCAGGAAATTTCGGACTTTTCGTAATGCATGCAAACTTTATTTTTCTCTCCTCCCAAGAACTTTCTCCACGCAAGATGTCAGGGTGGGATTTGTTATTTCCCTCCTTCAGAATGAGCCCCAATCCTGGGCCTTCCAGCTTCGTGAGCAGCTCGATCCAGCCCTAGCCTCTATTGACTCTTTTTTCTCTGCCATGTCTCAGCTGTACGCTGACCCCTTTTGTAGACAGACTGCCGAACAAGAACTCAGCAAACTGCAGCAGGGCCAGAGACCTGTGGAGGATTATGTAACAGACTTTCGCCTTTGGAGTACTGATACAGAGTGGAATCAACCAGCCCTTCATCACCAGTTTCGTTGTGGTTTATCAGATGCTATTAAGGATGAACTTGCCAGAGTGGAAGTACCCCCTGTTCTGGAGGATCTAATTAACCTTGTCATTTTGATTGACCGACGGTTATGGGAACGCCAGTCTGAGAAAACCCACAGAGACTCTCCTCACCACAGATCCAAGAGTGCCATTACCTGTCTCTCCAGCGACACGACTAGCTCGCCCTGCGCTCTTCCTCGGAAGAGTTTTTTGAGGTCCCCTCTGTCTGCAGCCGAACGCCTTCGTCGCCAGCGCTCTGACCTCTGCCTCTACTGTGGTGATGCCGGTCATTATTTACGCAGCTGTCCGGTACGGCCACACAAATCCCCTATCAACTGGATCCACGCGATGCATCCCCCCGGACCTGACCGGGTTCACCTAACCCTTCCGCTCCATCTTCAGCTTGCTGGGAAAACCATTTCTGTCTCTGCAATCATCGACTCTGGTGTCTGCAGCTGCTTTGTGGACTCTAATTTCGCAGCCTGGCACAATCTCCCCCTTTGTACCAAAGAACAAGTGTTCGTAGTACACCTTGCTGATGGCTCTGGTATCAAGTCTGGCCCAGTAACACAGGAAACGGTCCCCATCCTCTGCCTTTCTTCTACCAGTCATCAAGAGTTCCTACGTCTAGATGTCATCTCATCACCCTTGTTCCCCATCATCTTGGGTATGCCCTGGCTGAGGGCACATAATCCCAGCATCAATTGGCTTACAGGGGAGGTCCTTTTCTCTTCACCTTACTGTCTGGAACACTGTATTTCGCACGAAGTACGCACCACTACACCTCTCCTGGCCATCCAGTCTGATCCAGAAACCTCAAAACTTGTTCCTGCAGTCTATCATGAATTTCTCGATGTCTTCAATAAGAATAATGCAGACTCTCTACCTCCTCACCGGGCCTATGATTGCCCCATAGAACTTTTGCCTGGAGCTGAGATTCCGTTTGGCCGCATTTATCCTCTTTCTGAGCCCGAATTAGAAGCCCTCCGTCACTACATTGACAAAAATTTAGAGAAGGGCTTCATTCGACATTCCACATCACCTGCAGGGGCAGGCATATTCTTTGTTGAAAAAAAAGATCATACCCTCAGACCCTGTGTGGATTATCGAGATCTTAACAAGATAACGGTTAAGAATCGGTACCCACTTCCTTTGATTCCAGAACTTTTTCAAAGATTGCGAGGGGCACAAGTGTTTTCTAAATTAGATCTGAGGGGTGCATATAATTTAGTCAGAATTCGTAACGGGGACGAATGGAAAACTGCATTCCGAACACGCTTCGGACACTATGAGTATCTTGTCATGCCATTTGGCCTCTGCAATGCCCCTGCCACATTTCAACATCTGGTGAATGACATCTTTCGGGACTACTTAGATTTGTTCATTATCGTCTATCTGGACGATATTCTTATATTCTCCAGTTCTCTTGATCTTCACAGGTGTCATGTAAAGAAAGTACTTGAAAGACTGCGACAACACCATCTTTACGCTAAGGCCGAAAAATGCAACTTTGAAAGACCCTCTATCCAATTCTTGGGACTTGTTATTTCCGCAGAAGGCATCTCTATGGATCCGCGAAAAGTTGCTGCTGTGCTTGATTGGCCTGCTCCTGAAGACAAGAAAGCTATTCAACGTTTTGTAGGATTTGCCAATTTTTATAGAAAGTTTATTAAAAACTTTTCCGGTATCATTGCTCCTGTCACCCAGTTGACTAAACAACATACTTCTTTCAAATGGACTTCCGAGGCACAGGATGCCTTTGAAAAATTAAAGACTTTGTTTACTTCTGCCCCCATTCTAAGACACCCTGACCCTGCTCTGGCCTACGTGCTCAAGGTAGACGCCTCTGAAACGGCCGTTGGGGCCATACTATCCCAAAGACAGGGGGCTAAATCTTTACTCCATCCGATTGCCTTCTTCTCTAGGAAACTGAACTCTTCTGAAAAGAATTATGACGTGGGGGATCGTGAACTACTAGCCATCAAAGCCGCCCTAGAGGAATGGCGCTATCTGTTGGAAGGGGCTGCACATCCTATCCTTATTTTTACTGATCATAAAAACCTGGAATATTTAAGAACTGCCAAACGCCTAAGACCCCGACAGACCAGATGGGCGCTATTCTTTTCACGTTTCATTTTTCATCTTACCTTCCGCCCCGGATCCAGGAACGGTAAACCCGATGCGCTCTCGCGCATGTTCTCTGAGTCAGCCCCACCTCCTGAACCTGACACTATATTACCTGCCAAAAACTTTCTACTCCTGCAGGCAGATGTGATGTCCCAAATCAAGGAGGCAGTTGCTAATCATCCCCCTCCTCTGGATCTGCATCTTCAACTAAAGGATGGGCTCTTCTTCCACAAGGAGCACATTTTTATTCCTGAGCAGTTTAGAGTTCATATCCTCAAGAAATGCCATGACCATCCACTTGCCGGACACTTTGGTATTCACAAAACCTCTGACCTAGTGTCCCGTTCCTTTTGGTGGCCTGATTTATTGAAAGATTGTAGAGATTATGTAAGGTCCTGCTCCGTATGTCTCAGAAACAAGTCTGATCGTGCCAAGACCTGGGGGTTGTTAGAATCTCTTCCTGTACCTGAAAAACCTTGGAACATGATTTCCTTGGATTTTATTGTGGAACTCCCCCTGTCCGAAGGATTCACCACCATCTTTGTTATAGTGGATCGTTTTTCAAAAATGGCCCATTTTGTACCTCTGAAAGGAACGCCCTCTGCCTCTGAAACCGCTTCTGCATTTGTTAAGGAGATCGTGAGACTGCATGGCATTCCAGCAAACATTACCTCAGATCGTGGGGTACAGTTCACCTCCAAATTTTGGAGGGCCCTATGTAAAGCCTTAAGGATTGAACTGTGTCTTTCATCTGCTTATCACCCGCAGACCAATGGTTAGACCGAAAGGACTAATCAGTCCCTGGAGCAATACTTGAGATGTTTCTCATCCTTTTCTCAGGATGATTGGGTGTCCCTACTCCCCTTGGCAGAATTTGCGTACAATAATTCTGTTCATTCTGCTATCAAACAGTCACCCTTCTATGTTAATTATGGGTATCACCCTTCCTTTCTACCCGATGTACCCATGGAGTCTTCTGTACCAGCTGTGCAAGAGAGACTGGACTTTTTCACCACCAATAATCAACTCTTGCGAGAAACGATCTTAAAGTCACAGGCGGCTAACAAAAAGTTTTTTGATAGGAAGAGAAGAGGGAACCTGAACTTGAAGCCAGGAGACAGGGTTTTTCTGTCCACAGCTAACCTAAAGTTGAAATGCCCTTCGAAGAAACTTGTCCCAAAATTTTTGGGTCCTTTTCCAATAAAAAAACGGATCAATTCTGTGGCTTTTGAATTATCCTTGCCAAGCAGTTTAAAGATCCATCCTGTGTTCCACATTTCGTTGCTCAAGCCTATGGTCTCTAACCCCTTCCCAAATCGTGGCACCGAAGCCCCTGCCCCACTACTGGTTGAAGGAAGTGAAGAATATGAGGTTGAGGCTGTTCTGGACTGTAGGAAGAGGGGAGGTCGGACTCAGTTCCTCATTAAGTGGAAGGGTTATGGCCCTGAAGATAACTCCTGGGAACCAGCCTCCAATGTTCATGCTCCCCGGTTGATACAGGCCTACCTCCAGCTTCATCCTGAAAAACGGTCTCTTGTAGGCATCCGGAGGCTGCCCCTAAGGGGGGGGGCAATGTCAGGGAACTCCTGTAAGACGCTTTGCACATAGATGTGCGCAAGCGCATAGCCTTTGCCATAGAATGGCTCACAGGCTCGCACATGCGCGCCAGAGCTCGCAAATGCGGGCACGCATGCGCACAGATACGGGCGCGCACACGTACGAGCCTAATTCAGTTTGGCGCCAGACAGCCTATTTAAAGGGAGTCTGGGCTCTTATGCCTTGCTGACTGATCTTCAGCTGTGTTCCTGAACCTTGCTCTGATCCTGTGTGTTTTCCTAGTGTTTGACCCGGCTTGCTCTTGACCTTGGCTCTGTGTCCTGTTCCTGTACTTATGTCCATCCCTGACCCGGCTCCGTTCCTGACTTTGGCTCTGTCTATGATTCGGTACCTCACTGCCCGCTTGCTGACGAACCTGGCTATCCCTGAGACCTCGCTCCTGTCTACATTCCTGGTTGCTGTTAACCCTCAGTTACCTGCCTGGCTGTTACCTGTTCCTGCTAAGCTCATTACAGTCTGTTCCTGGCCGCTGAACCCCGCCAAGCTGTTCCTTAGGGACCCCCGGCTCCAGGCACTCGTGTCCCTCTTGTCCTTCGGCTTCCTCTGTTTCACCTTCAGCGGAGCCAGGACAGGAGATATAAGAGAGGCCGACCTCATCAAATCAGTCTCCCATCCGATCCCTGACATATATACAGAACTTATAGTCTTACAGTCTCCTCACTAACCATACCTGCTATCACCTTTAACCTGGAACCTTCACACGCTTAGGTGGAGGTAGTCCTAGCCAAAGAGGCAAAACTCCATTGTGGAGAATATAATAGCTGAGCAGCTTTTTTCATTACAAAATGATTTTTCATTGCGAAAACAAATGATTGATAAGACATATTTACAGAGTACTGGCTGTACACTCCTGTGGCCAGAATGGCCTTCTAGCTTAATTGTTGGCATGCTGACTTATCAGCAAATGTAAACACAGACAATTCTACATAAAATGGAAGACGTACAATAGACATATATGACTTTGACATGGCTAAACTGCTTTTCATTATTGTATATATCCCTTACAATTAAAACCATTGAATAATTTCTACCCTAGACTGCAATTCCAAGAGGGAAACAAATAAAACACTGAGATTTCTTTAATTTAATAATTTTCTCAGTGTCTGGTTTGGATCCAGGTGACTTTTCCTTCAAGTTTTGCACAACTGTACATGAAATAGTTGCTGTATTGAGTCTCCAAACATTTTCTTATATATAAATGTCTCTTAACAATCCACAAGTCACCTGCCTTTAGTTTTAGATCCTTCCAAACTGTTAGGATCTGGAATTGGGTAGAAAACGCATAAATTAGGTTGTCAAAAACCTTAAAAGATCAGCAACATTCTCTGTGAGATGCGAATGGAGGAGTTCAGCTGCTGAGACAAAATATAAGCAAGTGAGTAACACACTCCCAAACCAAATCCTATAGGGAGAGAGTCCAACAACCCCCGTAGGGGCTTCATAAAACATAAGAAAACATTCAGGCAAAAGTTTTTTCTTTTTTCGTTTCTTACTCTACATTTTTCGCTATACAGTAGGGGGTGTAAAAATAAAACCTCATAACTTCTGGTAAGGACTCTCCTATAAAAATGATTTCCTCTGTTACTCTCTGAACATTCTGGCTCTCTGTACTTACAAGCTACTTCTGATAAGACTTTTTACTGGGGTTTTTACAGTAGCATTTACTACTGGACATCCAGAAAACATGTCCATACAGACAAAATGCATACTCGTAAGATCCTGACTTGGGCATCTGGATATATCTTTTTGTAATCTCTGGAAGGGATGTTCAGCTTTTGGTAATACCTTTTGGTAACAGGTAAAACAAGAAGTGGTATATTATAAAAACAACTGTGGTGAACCCTGTCTCTATCCCATGTTTATTTACTAAGGCAGCCACAACTGCTTGTGACTGATGACACGGTCCATGTGTCAAGCTGTAGGGAAAAGAGTGTCTGGCAGACATAAAAGATCACATTTTTCCAAAGTCCAGTTGCCCCCTGTGGACCACTTGTTCTTCTCATTATGGGGTCCTTAAAGTTAAATTATTAATCCCAGCTATACTGGGCCAGAACTAGGATGGAATCTGTGAGTTGCACAGACCCATCAAGTGTCCAGAGCTGTAATAAAGCATGCTCAGTCGCCTGGTCTGCTTCCATATGTGAGTTTTAATGTTAGAATGGCTGCCTCAGCAAGAACCTGGAAGCCTGAAGACGGACAATAAATTTAACTTGGCATGCTTGATTGGTGTACCTGCCGAAGTAAAAACAAACTTTTGGCCCTTCCAATGGAACCAAAAGCCCTCTATAACTCGACATAAAATCCCAATTAAATTAACTTAAGTTTTTGGGCGTAACATGACAAAATGTGGAAAATTTCAAGGGGTATAAATACTTTTTCATGCTCTCGAGAAATGATGCTTATCCTGACTAGGAAGTACAATAGATAAATCGACTCCCTTGACAGAGAATATAATTATTTGGAATTGGCACTGATACCCTTTTAAGGATCATGTGCTTTTTCCCAAATTACAAGTCAAACTTAAAGATAATCTATTTACAATAAAAAACATTTTACAAGAAAGAGATTCAATTTTGGAGAGACCAACCAGCCGTTTCGGAGTGACATGTGTACAAATGGCAGACTAGTAATCCCCAACTACCAAAAAAAACATATCAGATCAGAAATTTCAAACCGAATCCTAACCTATCCAAACCACAAGTTTCCACTCCGGACCAACGGGAACGGTATTCTTCCGAAAGAGGAGCAGGAGCAGACAAAAAAGAAGTCGCAACAATAGAGGTTCTATGGAACAAGACAACAAAAAAAGAATTACTGATGTTGACTTTGACCAAGCTGGTGAGGGTTCGCAGACTGATCAGTCCACCTCTATAACACAAACAAATACGGGTATGGGAGAATCGTATTCATCCCTTTCTGACACTTCCAGTAATCCAGGCAATACTACTCAACGTTTAGGACATGTTAAACCTACTACTACGAAAACATTAAACTTAATACAGGGGGGGGGGGGGGAGTGGCTCCCCAGTAACACAGAAAGGAGGAAAAGGTTTGGACCTGTATGTGATCGAAATCCAACCAGACCCCCAAGTGTCATTAATTTATCATCTCACTAACTAACAACTTTGGAAATAAATGTCCTTTCACGGATCTAAGTTTCTGTCTCCGAGGGAAACTTTGATTTGTTTGATTACGGACATACAGCTTTTTGTGCGCAAATTGCTGCTTAAGTGTATTTACGCCAAAAATGAAACCGACATCGATAGCACAGACTGGTCAAAATACAGCATGAGGGAGTTCAAGGCTCTACGTGACCTCACTATTCTATTCCATGAAAACAACACGATTGATCTTATTGATCAAATTGATTTAGATAAAATTATTGACGATATCAATAAATCAACCCTTAACCCTATTTTGTTGTTCAAAAAAACCTTCTACTAAGTTTTCTCCCCCTAACATCAACCCCAATGTAGCTATTTTTTTGAAACAAACTATCAGAGATATCTGTCAATTGCCACTAAAGAAACTTCATCCAAATAATTTAACTGCAGATGAAAACCATGCCCCGGAAGGTCTACGCAAGAACAAATCCATCAGAGCCGGTTCACACTGGGGCGACTTGGGATCCGACTTGAAGTCGCCTCAAGTCGTCCCAAGTCTCGCTGTCGAGAAAAACAATGCAAGTGAATGGGAGCGGTGTTAATACACACGACTCGAGTCGCTCCGACGTCAAAAGAAGTTCCTGTACTACTTCAATCCGACTTGTAGGTGATTTGTACCCATTGATTTCAATGGAAGTCGCCTCCAAGTCTGATCACTGTCTTAACTGAAGCGAATTTCCAGGAAGATAACATACATTTCTCAGGCAAACCTCTCCCACCCCCTCCCTCCCCTCCCTCCCCTAGAGCTGATTGTTGTTTAATTGGCCACTGGAAAGTCTCCTGTCCTGGAGACGACTTCAAGTCGTGTTGTAAATCGCCCCAGATCGCCCTGTGGTTCATGCTCAAGTCGTGTCGGAGTCGCCTCTGAAAGTCGCGCTGGAAGTCGTGTCGCCCTAGTGTGAACTGACTCTTACAATTAAGGCTTCAGATAAAGGTGGGAGCGTTGTCGTAATGGACAACACCCACTATAAATCGGTGTGCCAAAAAATTCTCGATAACCTGTCTTGGTACAAGTCTATTTCAGCTGCACTAACTGACAGATTTAACAAAGAATTCTAAGCGTTCGTCGCGTCAAGCCCATAATACAGGCTACGTTCTATAGCCTCCCGAAGATTCATAAAAAACATTTAGACCCTACCAGACCAGACGCCCCATTGTCTCAGGCAATGTTAACATCTCCGAAAACCTAAGCAGAGTAATTGATGACTATTTGCAACCGTATGTTCTTACATTGCCGTCCTTCATTAAGGACACAATTCACTTCTTACAGAAAATGTAGGAACTATACTATACAGAGAAATCTATTTTGGTTGCTATAGACATAATAGCCTTGTACAGTTCAATTCCCAATGCAAAATGTCTGGCAGTCATATCACGGGCCCTGAAACAAGGTTCCCACTATGACAAGGCATTGAATGAATTCATCCATTGTGGGTTAGAATTCATTCATACCACAATTCTTTTCAGTTCGATGGCTCCCACTACCTCCAGGTGCAGGATGTAGCGATGGAGACTTGTTGTGCCCCATCCTACGCCAATCTGTACCTGGGGGAGTGGGAGCGCTCCCTTCTCAGCGACGAGGACCTCGTCAAATACATTAACGATATTATGGTATGGCTTAGTTATAATCGACGATGTCTTTGTCGTCTGGGAAGGTCCGGAGACATTGTCGATGGAATTTTCTGATCTTAACCACTTAAGACCCGGACCAAAATGCAGGTAAAGGACCAGGCCCCTTTTTGCGATTTGGCACTGCGTCGCTTTAACTGACAACTGCGCGGTCGTGCGGCGTGGCTCCCAAACAAAATTGGCGTCCTTTTTTTCCCACAAATAGAGCTTTATTTTGGTGGTATTTGATCACCTCTGCGGTTTTTGTTTTTTGCGCTATAAACAAAAATAGAGCGACAATTTTGGAAAAAATTCAATATTTTTTACTTTTTGCTATAATAAATATTCCCCAAAAATATATATAAAAAAACATTTTTTTCCTCAGTTTAGGCCGATACGTATTCTTATATCTATATTTGGTAAAAAAAATTGCAATAAGCGTTTATCGATTGGTTTGCGCAAAATTTATAGCGTTTACAAAATAGGGCATAGTTTTATTTCATTTTTATTAATTATTTATTTTTTACTACTAATGGCGGCGATCAGCGTTTTTTTTCGTGACTGCGAAATTATGGCGGACACATCGGCCAATTTTGACAAATTTTTGGGACCGTTTAAAATTCACTATGGTACACAATAAAAGTACAATCACTTTTCTCGATGTTCGAATTTCTTCTAGTCCTGATGGAAGGCTATGCAGCACACTGTTCAGAAAAGCCACGGCTGGGAACACTGTGCTCTATGCCAATAGCTTCCAACCCACTGCATTAAAGGGTTATATTCCATATGAGCAAGCATAGATATAAGCATATTAATATTGTAATATGCTTATATCTATGCTTGCTCATATGTGTCATTCTTTATTATTATTTTTGATTTAGGTGATATCTCTCTATGTAGATACTTACAACCTTGTAAAGCTGTATGGCATATCATTTTTGTAATGGATGAATTCTCTGATGGTTTGTAGACTCCGCCCTCTAACTTTTTAATACATTTTCTAATTATATTGATTATTTTCTAAATTGTCTGATCAGTAGATTTTGACCGTTTGGTGGTGTCGAGGCTCCCCAGCATGTAGGAGCCTCTGTCTGCCTTTTGTCATTCAGGGGCCAGCACTCTTTTTTTAGTGTTTCCGGGCGGTTTACGCTGCTTGGGAGCTAATTTCTCCTGTACGCATACGCTCTGGCAATTTCCACCAGTCCAGATACTTCCGCCCGCCATGCGTGCTGGCCGTCACATCGACGTCTGACGTCACATGCTCTTCTGATGCGGTGGCGCCGGACGCCGCGAGGATCGGGGGACTGCACAGGCACAAATCGCAATGTGTACACCTGATGTGCAGTTAATGCTAAGGGGACCAGGTTCATTGGCCCCTTGCATATACCTGCAATTTTGTCTTTACCCATTATCTGGCACCAAATTTGGGCCAGTCTGATAGGCTGACAAGAATCAGCTGTCCTATTTAAAAAAAATTCACCGCTACACAGCCAGGATCCATGCATCTTGTTTTAATACAAGAATTAAGGTATGAGAATCTGCTGTCTTGTTAAACACTGCATTAGCACACCAAGCTCTGCCTGACTGGTTGGTATGTACGTGCATCCACCAGCTTTTTGGATTGTGCTGCTGGCATTGTTTCCTTTTGTTTTTTCCTCTTTATACCTTATATATACTTATACATAATAATTTATTTTAATAGATCTCATCGCACACTGCCTGCATCTATCCTCGTGAGATTTGACACACTGCATGGTTCCATCCCTCTGTTGATCTTATGCCTGACCCCTCCTGTCTAATATTGCAAATTTCAATGGAATAATGACATTACTTTCACCTTTTTAAAGGGCCAGAACTATTATATATATATATATTTTTTTAAATTCATTATTTATGGCTATACATATTATACTTGGGCAGGGCCTCCCCAGAGATTCATCCAACCAGGTATGCCCAGTTCATCTACATGTGTAAATACCATCATATGATGTAAGTACTATGCACTTCTTTCAGTTATTAAATATACTGTATTTGATGTTGGACATAATGTCAGTAAATGATATGCAAAAAATATAAAGCTTTAGAAACAATCTAAGAAATTAATAATGCTATAAATTATATTTATATCATGCTCTTATTTTCTCCTTATTAGGATTTTTTTTTATATTATTGTTTATACCAATATTAAGAATCCCTGAAGAAGGAATTTGCATATGGTTTATGAATTAACCTAACCGTCTGCCTCCGAAACATGTTGGGTTCTATCCACCCCTGTTTGTCTTGATATATTGGTCAGCATTCGGGTGTGGATTTCTGTATATTGGTGAATTCACTTTGTATGTTAATTCCTCTGTTTTAAATGAATTTTGTTTTTTAAATTTGTATACTGTAATTATCATCATTTATATTAAACTTTTCTATTTTTATATATTTTTTAAAAATTCCATCCTATTATTACAATCCGCACCATCCCAGGGGCTTTCTTCTCCTACAAATTTCCAAATAAACAGGCTTTAGTGCAGAAAAACCTGTTCCAAAAAACATGCAAAATAAATCAAGTACTTGTGCTGGAAAATTTCTACGCCACACTCCACAGCAATGTGCAAATAAATCCAAACAGTGCAGAAGTATGCAAAATACATACACTAGAAAAAAACTATATAAAAATGTGCAATAAACAGTCTTTAGTGCAGAGAAAAAACTATTCCAAAAAAACATGCAAAATAATGCAAGTCCTTGTGCTGGAAAATCTCTAAGTCACACTTCACAGCAATGTGCAAATAAATCCAAAAAGTGGAGATGCAAAACAATTGTCTCTTAATTGCAGTGATATCCAATAAAGTGCAGGTGCTTTCATTCGGTGCTACATGCCAAACCTTTCCCCCAGCCTCTCACCTTTAGAGGCTAAATAATAAGCCTTTGTGTTGTATTCTTCATAAAAAACGATCCTTGCTTACTTTCTCTTTATGGCCACACCTCCTGGTTAAATGCTCAGATAGACACATACAGGAAAGAGAGGGTAATCCATAGGTGTAATAAAAATGATCAAGATTAAAAGAGCATAAATGCACAAATATTAAGATCACAAACGGCGCTAATGGTGACAGTTCTAGTGTAGATGCACAAGGCACCACGTCTACACTCCAATGTTGCGTGAAGGAAATCAGTGAGGTATAGGCAAAAAAGTTCCAAATAGAAGTGTGGTCCACTTTAAGAAAGGACAGATAGTAAGCACCTTCCACCCGAACTCCTCTAGAGACACCACGTGGGACACAATGAGCCCCCTCTGGGGTACACACTCACCAGAAAGTAAATAATACAGGGCGATGTATGCGTAACTCCAAACTGATAATCAGCCTTCAAGCAGGGTAATCAAACACATCTGTATAGGAGCTCCAAATTAAACCAGAAAAAAAGACAGAGAAAGTGCCATAGCATAATTCCGTTTTTAATGGATCAAAAATAGTAGCCCACAGAAGCAAAAACCCCTTCAACCATTGAACGTACAATAAAAGTATTTAAAAAGCGCATAATCACCAAATCCTGCATAATAGGTAAAGCATCGCACTGGTCCTGGTTCAGTCTCACAGAGACTGTCAATTTCCGGTTCCAGACGAGGCACTGGTGGAGCGCAAACGTCACTTCCTGAGCGTCGTGAGAAGCCACGCCCTGACGCGTTTCGTCATAGGACTTCGACAGAGGGCGTGGCCTCACGACGCAATCCACCTAGTTTAAATATGCAGACTTCTCTCAGACGCTCCAATCGCCGTAGAGAAGTGGGCGGGCAAAGGCGCTTATCCCGCCCACTGACTCGTAGAGCAACGGCGTATGGGGGTGAATGAGAGGCAAATACATACATCATCCGTCCCATAATGACACATAAAGCGGCCAAACTCAGCGGCAACACGCAAAAGGTGACAGGGAACGTACGGACGGAAAACTGTAATATGAACATAACAGTTAATTCATATAACCATTATGCACACCACAGTGTAACCAAAGGGCTATTAATACAAAAGCACTTAATAGCATACAATGTAATAACTTCATCAGATAAATAATCAATAAAAATTCATCATAGCTATATACATATAATTAAAACATGCATCAATAACATTAAAATGTGCATTAATAAAAATAATTATAAAAGATATAATAAGCTAAATAGTAAACAGTGGACCCATTCACAGAATATATGACATATTATAAACAGATAAATTAACCACAGTCCTACCAGCGCCATCTTGTGGCAGGAAAATATATAGCATACAGATCATCTTTATATTCCAAAGGAAGGAATTGTAGCCATAATTCATTATATAACCTACAGTAAAAATTCGGTCATCTTAAAAGATAAACACAGCTAAAAAACAGAAGGCCAGAATAATCTCATAATAAAAAGGGCAGGTTAATAATATAGAGAGGGTCACAGTTACCCACCTCATAAAAAAGGGACAATGAGTGGAACATCCTAATTTCAAAAAAGAATATTTGGATTATACAATTAATAATTGCTAATAAAGCAATTGATGTCCAGCTCGATATTCAAGCCCCTAGGGGCAAGAGTATCGGCCGAGAAGATCCATTGGGTTTCTCTCTTTGATAGATCTCTGACCAAGTTGTTTCCTCTCCATGCTGGTTTCAAATGGTCCACACCCCAAAACATTAAGCCACTCGGGTCTTGGTTATGGAACAACTTAAAGTGGAGCGAAACATTGTGGTCCTTGTAACCCAATAGTATATTGGCAATATGCTCTCCGATGCGCACTTTAAGTTGGCGTTTGGTCCGCCCTATATAGAGCAGACCACAAGGGCACTGGAGAGCGTATACCACATGCGTGGTGTTACATGTGATAAATTCACCAATAGTAAATTCCTTATTATTAGCACTTGAAGTAAATTTCTTTACAGCTTTCCTAGGCCGATTGGCCTCCCGGCAAGCTCTGCATTTGCGACATGCAAAGAAGCCATCGCAATCCCAGAAACTCGATGGCCTGCTGGGTGGGTCAAGTACCTTACATACCAACTTATCAGCAAAACTTTGGGCTTTTCTATAAATAAAGCCAGGTTTCTCCGGCAATACAGCCATTAAAACTTTATCCATCAGCAAAACATGCCAATGATCAGAAAAGATTGCCTCAACTTCTCTATATTGAGCATGATACCCCGATATGAAGTTCCATTCATGATTGTTCAGTGACCTATTCGAGATTCTATCTGTGAGAAAGAACTCTCTTGGTTGTGCGGCTAATTCACTTATAATGGTATCAAGCCCGTTCTTCTTATACCCCTTCTCTAAAAACTTTCCCTTTATAATTTCTGCTTGATCTAGGAAGTCTGTGGTATTAGTACAGTTCCTCCTTATTCTGGTAAGTTGTCCTTTTGGGATATTTTTTAACCACATCGGGTGGTGTCCACTGCACGTAGGAAGATAGCTATTTGAATCTGTGGCTTTAAAATAAGCCTTTGTTGATAGTCCTGATCCAGCCCTGGATATTTCCAAATCCAAAAAATTCACTCTATCTTTACTAATTGTGCTAGTAAGTACAATATTGTTGTTATTAGAGTTAAGCTCATCTAGGAAAGTTTGCAGCGAAGTGAGTGGACCGTCCCATATAAGTAGGAGGTCATCTATGTATCTCCTGTAGAACAGGAGTGAGGGTCGTGGAACTGAAAAGATAACTTTATCTTCCCACTCTCCCATGAACATATTAGCTATGCTCGGGGCAAAGCGGGCCCCCATAGCTACTCCCCGGCATTGGGAGTAAAACTGACCTCCAAACCAAAAAAAGTTATGTCCCAAACAGAAGTCTAATGCATTCCTAAGGAACACCTTTTTATTGTGAGAGATATCTTCGCGTTGACTCAAACTCCAATTAAGTGCTAGGAGAGCATCATCGTGCTGGATCACAGTATAAAGTGATGTAACATCAGATGTAACAAGATATACTTCCTCCTTGTTTGTCAGATCAATCTCCTGAAGTAACTGTAAGAGACTCTTTGTGTCCTTCAAATAGGCTCTTGTGTGTATAACACTCACCTGGAGATAGAGGTCCAGGTATTGGCCTAACCGGGATGTTAGTGATCCTATCCCATTAACGATGGGACGACCCGGGGGGCACTGGGTACTTTTATGTATCTTTGGGAGGGTATAAATCGTGGGAATTCTGTTAGAACTTGGTAACAGATATCTTTTCTCACGATTATTCAGCACTCCAGATTTAAAGCCCATGTTAATGAGTTTATTCAAATCAATCTCATATTGGAGTGATGGATCCTTATCAAGTAGGACATAAGTTCCAGTGTCGCTTAGCATTTCCGTTAACTGGTTATCATAGAATGTCTTGTCTAGGATGACTACTCCACCTCCTTTATCTGCAGGACGTATTATCAGATCCTTTTTCTCTTCTAATGATCTGATACCATCTAGAATATACTGGGGATTGACATTTTTTTGAGGTGCCAGCTGTCGTAAATCTCTCAGAACTAGTCCTTTGAAGACTTCTATCTGATGGTTACCTTTATTTAAAGGATTAAAAAGGGACTTGTTTCGTAAGCCACTATCAAGTGCTATTGAAGAAATCCCAGATGAGGAGTCTGAATTTTTGTTAAGAAAATATTTTTTCATATTTATTTTGCGTACGTATTTGTGCAAGTCAATAAATACGTCAAATTTATTAATAGGTCTTTTGAGTCCACACTTAAGGCCTAAATGCAAAATATTTGTCTCTTTGGGGGTTAGTTCAGTATTACTTAAATTAAAAATACCGCCTCTACTTACACCCTCCTTCTTTTTCTGGACTTTGAGTCCCGATCTACAACCTCTTGTTCGTCTGACCTTGTGTTGGGGTAGTACACATAATCCTGGTCTCGAGGAGGTGGCTGTTCCCTCCATTGCTGTTCTGTATAACCCATTGTCTGCTGTTGATATGACGGCGGACGGCCCCTCCAATGTGGGCCGCCCCGTCCTCGTCCATGTCCCCCCCTCCCTCTCCCTAAAAAAGGTTTAGGGGATTCTGGACGGCTTCTATCATCCCATAGGGGTTCAAAACGGTTCTGAACTGGGATGTGATATTGTCTACCACTAGATGTACTTGGGTGCACAACACCTTGTGTCACCCTTGTGGTATTACCTTTAGCCTGATTCCCATTAGACTGAATAGGAATAGGTTGATTTCTAAGAGGCTTAGGTACAGAGGCAGCTCTTTGGGTAGAGTTTCGGATGGGCGTAACCCCAGCCGTATTCTCTATAGAGACTTCCATATGCGTTGCATCTTCATTTTCATTCTGTCTAACTTGTTGCCAGGTATAGACTTTTCTAGACTGAAAATCACCCAAATCCCTATGAAATTTTTTAGTTTTTTTCTTTTGTGTTTCTTTATCAACTTTTTCAAGTTTCTTCACAATGCGGGTGTTAAAATCAGTCAACTGCTGGGTATCATTAATTGGCTCGAGCTGTGTTTTTAATTCGTTAATTTTCGCTACCAAAATGGCCATTTTCCTTCTCTTACGTTTAAGAACCAGTTCCTGTAATTATGGCTACAATTCCTTCCTTTGGAATATAAAGATGATCTGTATGCTATATATTTTCCTGCCACAAGATGGCGCTGGTAGGACTGTGGTTAATTTATCTGTTTATAATATGTCATATATTCTGTGAATGGGTCCACTGTTTACTATTTAGCTTATTATATCTTTTATAATTATTTTTATTAATGCACATTTTAATGTTATTGATGCATGTTTTAATTATATGTATATAGCTATGATGAATTTTTATTGATTATTTATCTGATGAAGTTATTACATTGTATGCTATTAAGTGCTTTTGTATTAATAGCCCTTTGGTTACACTGTGGTGTGCATAATGGTTATATGAATTAACTGTTATGTTCATATTACAGTTTTCCGTCCGTACGTTCCCTGTCACCTTTTGCGTGTTGCCGCTGAGTTTGGCCGCTTTATGTGTCATTATGGGACGGATGATGTATGTATTTGCCTCTCATTCACCCCCATACGCCGTTGCTCTACGAGTCAGTGGGCGGGATAAGCGCCTTTGCCCGCCCACTTCTCTACGGCGATTGGAGCGTCTGAGAGAAGTCTGCATATTTAAACTAGGTGGATTGCGTCGTGAGGCCACGCCCTCTGTCGAAGTCCTATGACGAAACGCGTCAGGGCGTGGCTTCTCACGACGCTCAGGAAGTGACGTTTGCGCTCCACCAGTGCCTCGTCTGGAACCGGAAATTGACAGTCTCTGTGAGACTGAACCAGGACCAGTGCGATGCTTTACCTATTATCCAGGATTTGGTGATTATGCGCTTTTTAAATACTTTTATTGTACGTTCAATGGTTGAAGGGGTTTTTGCTTCTGTGGGCTACTATTTTTGATCCATTAAAAACGGAATTATGCTATGGCACTTTCTCTGTCTTTTTTTCTGGTTTAATTTGGAGCTCCTATACAGATGTGTTTGATTACCCTGCTTGAAGGCTGATTATCAGTTTGGAGTTACGCATACATCGCCCTGTATTATTTACTTTCTGGTGAGTGTGTACCCCAGAGGGGGCTCATTGTGTCCCACGTGGTGTCTCTAGAGGAGTTCGGGTGGAAGGTGCTTACTATCTGTCCTTTCTTAAAGTGGACCACACTTCTATTTGGAACTTTTTTGCCTATACCTCACTGATTTCCTTCACGCAACATTGGAGTGTAGACGTGGTGCCTTGTGCATCTACACTAGAACTGTCACCATTAGCGCCGTTTGTGATCTTAATATTTGTGCATTTATGCTCTTTTAATCTTGATAATTTTTATTATGTCTTTATTTTTTTAAACGGCTGCTCCCATTACCGTAATATTCAGATTGCTCTTTAACTTGCGGAAATCTGTTATTAGATTTTGCAATAGTTTTTTCCGTGTTGGCGCAGGGAGGTGTATTGTAGGCCTTCAATTACACTTTTTTCTTTTAATCCATAGGTGTAGTATTTAACACAAAAAACAAACTTTTATTAATGGTCAAACACTCACATTTAAGCAGAGGTAATTCAGCAGGAATAGATCCCTTTTGCAGTGTGAGCAGAAATGGATCTTCAGGCTACAAGCCACGGCCTATCCAGGCCTCAATGAATCCAATTAGTTTGCTCCCTTTTTAAAGGGCTTTGTGTCCGGGAAAACTTAAGTATTGTTATGGTACTAGATAAGTTCCCCCTTCCTTCAATATATTGTTTTTCTATATACATTACTGTCAATATGAGGTTTCGTCTGCCTGTTGTTCTAACACACTTTCCAGCAATGTTTTATACATTTTTCTAAATATAATTTGTTAAGCTTCGCTTAAATTTCCTTTGAGATCCTAATTGTTTAATGTTTTTCTATTATAGAGCAACATGCTATGTATTGTGTTGAATCTCGACTGCGACTTTATCGCCAATCATGGTGCACTCCTTGCCCTTGAATGGTAGGGAGTGCTGTGGTCACCTGTTAGAACTTACCTCCACGCCTCATGGCAGGCGGGGGGGTCTCTGAGGCATCTGACTTGTTTCCCCTATTATGCTCTACAGCGGCCTTCTCTTGTTTGGCCACTGGGGGAGCTCTCCTTTCCGGGCGCCAGCGGCCTACCGCGTACACGCACACATGGCGTGCGTGGCACGCCGTGACCACACATCGATTAACGTCGGAGGTGATGGTGATGTCGGGGACCACTCCTTCCGGGATGCCGGGGAGGCCTCACATGGACCGTGGTTATTCCCTGCCATCTTGCGGTTAGGGTTGGGGGGATGTGCGTTGGGGATGGCGGACGGGGGGTGGAGCCACCGGACGGGGGCATGCCGAGCCAATGAAACCTTGCCTATAAATGGTAAGCCACATGTAGCTCTCATTTAGAACCCATGCGGTGGCCTGGATGGACGGACTCTCACTGCTACTCGGTCTAAAAGTAAGTAATGCCTGATCCCCTTATGGTAGTTCTTCTACTCCCGTTAAGTCTGTCCTCCGCTATTGGTATTTTTTTAATGTTCTAATAGTTCTCCATATATTTATATTTATTTCTAGACTCTTTGGGTATTATTGACTATATGCCTACCTGGGAGATTCCGCAAGAATAAAGTTGCACAAAAAAACTCTACAACAACATTAAGGAATCATTTTTCCTATCCAAACAGTTCAGGTAACTACCCCCTCTTTTTTTTTTCTTGCCCACTACCATCACACGTCTAGTTTGGCATTATCGTCTTCACACATTACACTTTTTTTTCACATTTACACATATAGTCCCACTTTATTTTTTTAATTTTACTTCATCTGCATTCATATTGATTCACATTCACTTTTCATTTTTTATTTCTCATCCCCTTTTTCTTTTCGTCCAGTTTATCACCACCATATACCCAGTCTAGCATCAAATGCGTGATTTCTGCCTAATTGACGGATTCCCACGCACCGTGGGGGCCATTGATTGCACACATGTGGCACTACAGCCCCCCCATGAGACAGAGCACATTTATCGCAATCGGAAGCATTGGCATTCAATCAATGTCCAGGTGATAGCCGATGCCCAAGGCCTCATATGGCACGTCCGTGCCAAACACCCAGGATCCAGCCATGACAGCTACATATACCGTCAGAGCAACATCTCCACAGAATTTGAACAGAACGTGTATGGGGACAGCTGGCTGGTTGGTGAGTGACATGGGTGTCAGGCATGACTGCCCCCCCCATGATGCAGACATCACGAGGGGCACATGCATGACTAACATCCTCCTGTCTTTTCCCCTTCAGGTGACTCTGCATATGCACTGGGACCCCATCTCATGACTCCATTCCGGAACCCCCAAACCCCAGGACAGAAAAAATACAATGAAGCACACGCACGTACCCGTGGAGTGGTGGAACGCACCTTTGGCCTCCTGACGTCCTGTTTCCGATGCCTGGATAAGACTGGGGGTACCCTGTTGTATTCCCCAAACTTTGTGTGCCAGATCATCGCTGCATGCTGCATGCTGCACAACTTCGCAGTGAGAAAGGGCCTGGAGATTGACATATGTGATGACCTGACCCCCCAACCAGATAATCCCCCCCTGCCTGAGGCTATCCCGTCTGCTGATGGTACAGCAGTCAGGAGATGTCTCGTGAAACGAATTTTTGAACGTTAAACACACACATTAAACATGGCACAATGAGAATGCACGCATGCACACCACTGTGGTCCCTAGCACACACACCCCACATCCACATCACATTGGATTAGACCGAATTACCCCGCATGGTACTAGGGAGCCGCAACGCCGCGTCAAGGCCCCAATGATGTTGCTGTTCATTCATACGTCATTCATATGGACCTGGGGGAACTTATCCCCAGCGACCGAGGGTGACACCCCTTACTGGCAGGAGTGTCACCCCCCACATTCACACACCATTCACACTGTAGCCTGCACTACTGCCTGTGTGCAGCAAAAAAAAAACAAAAAACAGAGCAAATAAAAATAAAAAAGCTCTTAACCAGAGCAAATAGAAATGAAAAAGCTCTTAACCGGAGCAAATAGAAATAAAAAAGCTCTTAACCAGAGCAAACATAACTGGAAAAAAAAATCACTTGCCCCAGCGCGGGCTACGCCTGGTGCCCAGTCTCCTGGCCCTCACTTGCCTGGGGGGAGCCTCAGTTGGGGGGGGGGGTGCGGCATCAGGTGGAGGAGCATCCCCAGGTCCCTCCCTGGCTGCCTGTCTGCTTTCAAAGCCACCGCTATGCGGGTGAGCACAGCCTCCAGGGAAGCTGTCTGGGCCTCCTGGGAAGCTGTCTGGGCCTGTACAGCCACTCGAAGGCACCTGACCTCCCCCACAAGTTCAGCTGTGGTAGTCTGCAGCTCCCCGAGGCAGGTGACTGTTGCTGCACTGTTTCCAGCGACATCCTGGATAGCATCAGGTACTGCTCCCGAGGAGGCCAGGCTGTTAGATAGGCACCTCAATTCCACCACGAGTTCCCCCATATGGCGGCTCTGTTGGTCCTGCTGCCTGGCAAGATTTTCTTGCAGCATTCCTGCCACACCCCTTGTGTTATGGGTCGCCTTCCTGGGGACAGGAGTGGCTGGGGCCCTTGCATAGGGGGAGGAACTTGAGGGGCTGGAGATGAGGGGGATGGGACGGGAGGGACTGGAGAGGGTGTTGGAGGACCCTGATGGGCTGGAGATGTGGCGTGTTTGGGATGGTCCTGCCACCTCCAAAAAGAGGAACACCTCCTGATCTGTCTGGACCACCTCCTCATGGACCACCTCCTCATGGACGACCTCCTCCTCAACCACCTCCTGCGCTGAGGACTGCCCACTCCCCTCCACCAAGGCCTGTTGGCTTCCCAGGGGGTCAGCCACAGAATCAGGATGCTCAGGGGATGATCTCGGACGGCCACTGGCAGCATCAGATGGCCCCGCCCCCTCCTGCACACCTGTGGATGGCACAAAACATTCACATGTTGGTGGACCCACACACTTGTCACATGTCCCCCCCCCCCCAAACATGCTACACATCAGATAGAAGATAAAACACACTTTCCTGTCCTCATGGCCGGCTCACTTGAGTCGTGGCCCTCCAGGCCCTCCACCTGCTCCCTCTGAAGGCAGCGGGCAATCACTTGCTCCTCTTCAGTGAGCCGAATGGGACAGGGTGGCCCCCCTCCAGTGCCCCTGGAATGCTTGTTAATCGTGGCAAGCTTGTTTCTCACCACACCCCGCAGGTCATTCATTTTTTTTTAATGTCCTGGGCAGCAATCCTCTTAAGGATCTCATCCTTTTTTGACTTGCTGGTGCTGGCACTATGGAGGCGAGCATCGTATCTCTCCATGGCAGAGACAATGATGGCCCTCTCATCTGGGGTGAAGTTTTTTTTTGTGTCTCTCCTTCCTGGGTCCAGGCATTGCAAAGCAAAATTTCCAAATATCACATGGACACCACCAACACAATAAATGGAGTAACTTCGCGCTTGTTGGGCGCATGTGGTGACGCTTTTATGCACTGGGCCGGCCCATCTCAGGGGGGAGTTACACCTAATGTTGGTTTGCGCATGCGCAGAGGGCGGGGCATGTCCGGCGCATTCTCCGTTCGGTCTGGACATCATTTGCATGGGGTCACGGTTCATTAGAATGTTTCACGTCCACTTCTCTCCTACCTTCACTTGCGCCGGCTTACGCCGACACATTTAAGTTGCGCTAGCGCATCATAGGACACATGTGGTCCGGGAATATGGGACAGCTCTCTCCAAGTTAAGTCGGCGTAGCGCATCGCAGATGCGCTACGCCTGACTAAATATGCGCCGATCTACGAGAATCTGGCCCATTGTCTTTTTCCACACGTTACCCCCTTCACGCATACATATTGATTCACATTCACTTCTTTATTTTTATTTTCCATTGTCTCTCGGTTTTTCATTTTATTCACTATTCTCCCCCACATTTAACACCACTTTTTCCACATGACACAATTTCCAATTCATCCCATATCCACTGCTGCAGTTTTGATATGCCCATCATCATTCTTATTTTCACACACTTTTCACCTATTCAATATAGTTATCACATTTATCACGCACCCAATCTCAATGGTTCACCATTGTTGTGTGTTGTGTTTTTTTTTATCAGTTACTTGTATACTTCTTTGGATGCAATTCCCTCATTATTACATATAAATTATTTTTAAGTGTTGGGTGCCTGCCTTTGTCGGGCCTCGTGCTCCTGGTTTTCCACTCGGTCCCACGTCACCCCCCACCGTCCTTCCCCTCGCCCCCCCCTTCTGTGCGGGGTTAGAAGTGCGACCTCTCGTAGGCCTGGAGGATGTCTGTTTAGCTGCAGTCTGGTCTTTTTTGTTAACCACCTTTCCGCATGGGCCAACTGGAGTGCCGGTCCTTGGTGGTGGGGTCTGCAACCGACCTATAGTTTCAGCTCTTGATGCCCTTTATGGTAAATATACCCACCCGTGCTAATATTCTCAATAATGATTGTATATACAGTATACATTACTGTTGAGTGTGTTTTTGTCTTTTGTTTTTTTTTTAACAGCTTTCATTAATGCATATGTATCTCTTTCTAGAGTTCTCTCTTGCCTTCCCCCAGAAGAAGACCTCTACTGTTAAAGGTCGAAACGCGTCAGCTTTTAGTACTAGAGTATTACATTATACTGTTACATGAACTTATACGGCTGTATTTACATGCATATGTTTTTTATATTAGATCACGGAGCTCATGTCCTGATGTCTGCTTTGTGTTATACTTTTTTAAATAAAAAATATTTTAGATACTTTCGGATACTATTATTGTTTGCTGCAATTCAAAGCCCCTTGGGGTATCTTTCCAATTCTCTTATCATTTGGGGTGTGCACCACCTAAAACCTACAATCAGTATCGCTTTTCCTTTGCTAATAAATACTCACTGTAATAAGCAGGGTCTTGGAGGGAGACCCTTGCTCCCGTTACTGGGTGCGTGGTCTTTACATGATGTACCACCAGGTAGGCGTATCCTGTTTTTTTTTTTAGTTCCACAGGATTGATCTACATGATGAGATTCTTTTTGGCGCTAATCCATACCATTTTCATATAGTGCATTTCAAGAAAATACATTTGTTTTTGCTATTTCTGCCAGAAAAAATCTCTATCGTATGTTTCTCCAAGTAAAAATAATGAGATTCTGTCCTGCCAATATGTGCAATTCTTAAAACCTGTGTCTGAAACAAAGCAGTTTAAGTCGATATTTCTGTCTGAAAAAGGCCTAATCTTCACCTCAAAATTGTTCTCTTAACCACTTGCCGCCCGCCATATAGCAAAATGACGGCGGCAAAGTGGTTGCGATATCCTGACTGGACGTCATATGACATCCAGCAGGATATCAAGCCGCTGCGCGCCCCCATCTTGGTGATCGGTGGTGCGGTGTGTCATTCTGACATGCCGCAACTCCGATCTAGGTAAAGAGTCTCCGATGGAGACTCTTTACTACGTGATCAGCCGTGTCCAATCACAGCTGATCACAATGTAACCAGGAAGAGCCATTGATCGGCTTTTCCTCACTCGCGTCTGACAGACGGGAGTAAAGGAGAGCCGATCGGCTGCTCTCCTGACAGGGGGGGTCTGTGCTGATTGTTTATCAGTGCAGCCCCCCCTCCGATCCCGGCCAGGACCACCAGGATGGCCACCCCACTGGACCACCAGGTAAGCCCCCCTAGGCCACCAGGGAATGCCAATCTGTGCCCAGGCAGCTGCCAATCAGTGCCCACCCACAATGCCTGCCAGTGCCACCAGGGATGCCTACCAGTGCCATCTACCAGTGCCGCATATCAGTGCCACCTATCAGTGCCCAGCAGTGCCGTCTATCAGTGCCACCCATAAGTACCCATCAGTGCAGCCTTTCAGTGCCCAGTGTCGCCCATCTGTGCCCACCAGTGCCACCCATGAGTGCCCAGTGGCGTCTATCAATGCCCATCAGTGCCACTAATCAGTGCCCATCATCAGTGGCACCTAATTGGTGCCACCTTATCGGTGTCGCCTTATCAGTGCTTGTCAGTGCCCATCAGTGAAGGAGAAAACATACTTATTTACATAATTTTATAACCAAAACAAACTAAACTTTTTTTTTTCCAAATTTTCTTTTTCTATTTGTTTAGCAAAAAATAAAAACCGCAAAGGTGATCAAATACCACCAAAAGAAAGCTCTATTTGTGGGAACAAAATTATAACATTTTTGTTTGGGTACAGTGTAGCATGACCGCGCAATTTGTCATTTAACATGACCATGCCAAAGCCCCCTGCCATGCCTTCAACGCCTGCCTCCTTTGTTCACCATGCTTTCAGTGACTGTGACCCCTGCGCTCCTCTGCATTCACGACCCATGCACTCCAGTGTTTCCACTGTCCCTTGTGTCTCCAGTGACTGTTCAGGGACCCCAGTGTTTTCAGTCAGTGCCGGGACAAGATCATCTAGAGCCTCGCCCCCCCCCCCCCAAGATGCGTGAGCATTATGTGTGTCATGTGTCAAGTGTTTAAAACTGAAAATTCTCTGCATGCTGTCCCCCTTAGCATAAGAACATTCTCTTTACCCACTACAAATCCCCCTCTCCCAGCACAAATCCCCCCAATCCCCCCTCCTAGCACAAATCCTCCAAACAAATCCCTTCTAGCACAAATACCCCACCCCCATCATCCCTTCTAGCACAAATCCTCAAAAAATTTCCCCTCCTAACACAATTCCACCCCCCATTATATCACCTCTTCTAGCACAAAACCCCCCAACCCCCCCTCCGAGCACAAGTCCTCTTTCCACCCCCACCCACCCCCCCCAATGCAGATCCCCCTACAACACCAATCCTAGCACACACACACACACACACACACACACACACACAAATTTACCTTCTTAGAACAATTCTTACCCCTTGCAGCCCCCCTAATTCCCCCTTCCGACACAAATCCCCTCCCCTCCAATCTCTTCATGGTTCTCTCCTACCCCACATGATACCACAGTGCCTAGGGCAGCCTCCCTTATGCCCACCCCTTGTCCCAGCCCTGCTTTCAGTGACCCACATGCCTCTGGTGACCTCAGAACTGCTGTGAACTTCAGTGTGTCCCTTGACACCAGTGCTTCTATGCGCTCCAGTGACCCATGTTTCTCCAGTGACTCCAACGCTTCTGGGCATACCAGTGACCCAGTACCCCCAGCAATTCTATGTCCTCCAGTGACATCAGAGCATCCTGTGTCACCTGATGTCCCCAGAGCATCCTATGTCACCTGATGTCCCCAGAGCATCCTGTGTCACCCAATCTCCCCAGTGCATCCTGTTTCACCCGATGTCCCCAGAGCATCCTGTGTCACCCAATCTCCTCATTGCATCCTGTTTCACCCGATTTCCCCAGAGAATCAGGTGTCACCTGATGACCACAGAGCATCCTGTGTCACTGAGTGACCCCAGATCATCCTGTAACTCTAAGCACACCCTGAACACCTCTGTAATACCAATAACCCCACGTATCTGCAGGTACCCTCATGTAATCTCCTAGACTGTCTACCTCTCATGGATAATATGGATACCCATCCATGATGATTTCATCACTAATTAGTAGCTATAACAACTGTTTGAAACAATATTTTTTATTTTCTTGACTGGGTTTTTTTCTAAAAAATTAACTTGTCTGTATTTTATTGCAGGAGCTGCAACAAAGCCAGATGTGATTTTCACTCCAGAATGGAACAAGATCTTTACAGGAGATTCTATAACAATGAGCTGTGATATAAAGTCTACAGTAGATGAGACCTATGTCTGGTACAAGGATGATAAATGGACACATCTAGGGAAGAGTTATACAATTCAACAAGCCCAGCCATCAGACATTGGAAGATACCAGTGTCAGACAAATATCAGCGACAAAAGTGACTCTGTCACATTGGACGTTCTAAATAGTGAGTTAAGGATTGGCTCTAGATTTATTTATTAATTATTTTTTTAGCAAGGAGACAACCTGAGCATACCCAGGGCTAACCATGAAAGTTTTACAAACAACTTCCATTAGAGGCTGCACAGATTTGCAAAGAGTGAAATTGCACAGTGCGTAGTAAGTAGCAAGAGGATACAATCCTATTAGGGGTCACTGTGAAAGTACTGCCCGAACTTGCAAAAATAAATCCTAAGAAATATATGTAAACTGGATGGTTTTTCTGACTTAAAGGGTAACTCCACTTTCGTGGGGAAATTGGCAAAAAAATCTAAATAATAAATTATACAGTATAGCGTATGCAATTGCAACACAAATCATATTGTAATTGAATGTTATAAAAAATTACCTTTCCTTTTCAATCTGTAGCTCTCTTTAAAATGCAATGCAATATGGCTACCTGGAGGTGTAGTCTGGACAAAATCAGATTTTGAGCATCCCCTGTAACAAAAATTACATTTTTGGTAAGATACTTCTAAAGGAAATCACGTCTAAAGGGATGCAGACCCTGCAATTCCCTCATTAGAGCCCTGCAGGTGCAGCAGCTAATTGATCATTACAAAACCACTCCCATACAGGCTCACTTTGAACATGGACACAAACAGCTATTTCTCTAGAATAACAAAAGGTAGGAATTTTTAACAAAAGGTTTGTTAAAATCCCTGCAATGTATCGTATTTTTCGCTCCAAAGGACTCACCTGACAATAAGACGCACCAAGGTTTTAGATACCCACATCCCTAATTAATATACTATAGTTTGTAACTTACACAACCAATCACAACCAATCAAAGCTGATGCCTAAAAATCTATCAAGTGTGTCAGATAGCTTCCAGGTAGCAAACAAATATCGCCCTGTCACCAAATTCAGTCTATATACAATTCATAGGAAATATCACCATCTTATAACAAATTCACCTTGCAGGCTGTGAGCACAGCACCCAGGGGGCAGCCTGATAAATAAAGACCTGAGAATGACTGACCTGAGAATGACCTGTCTCCAATGTACACACATCACATGGTCACTCCAGCAGATGACACGCTGGAGATGCCGGCCTCTTGTATCCCCCGATTGATTGGTGTCTGACGTTACCGATCGAGCAGGGACGAAAAATCGTCACTGCGCAGGCGCCAGTGACATGAACACCAGCCAGCCTACAGGACCCAGAAGACATAGCGGGGAAAGGAGAGGAGAGGTGCCCGATATTGTAAGACAGCGGCGGCTGATCAGTATTCGCTAGACATGTGCATTCGTTTTCGTCCGAATGCATTTTCGTCAGAATTTCGGGTATTTTCGTTATCGTTTTAACAAACGAAAACGAACGTGCAGAATCCGAAATCCGAAAGATCCGACATAAAAAAATGCTTTATTTTAGTTTTTGTTGCTACAACAGTTCGATATAGATAAAAGCTTCGACATGACGCTGACAATAGCAATCTGTGTCTATCGAATCTGCGGTCGAATGTGCCTAATCTTAACTCTATTAGTCCAAGATTATTCTACATGGAGAGAAAATATTTGACATTATAGAGACAGTGTTGGGGTAGACCATTCGTCATGAACGACAAAGATTCGACGAAGCAGCAAAAAACATACAAACGGTGAATCTGTCATTGAAGTCTTATGGTGTCTGTCGAAAGTTCTAAGAAGATTCGCCAAGCAGCTAAACTGTACGACGCTGCAATCGTATATTTCCCGTCAAATGCTCGAAGAATTTGAATGTTGGTTGACTAGTAATAATAATTTATAAATATAATTATTTCTGGTGTCATACAACATTAGAATTCTTCTATAGCTTGTAGGCGGAACATTCGACTGCAAATGTACAATTGTGGGGTCGTACAGTTTAGCTGCTCCGTCAAATTTTCTTAGAACATTCGACAGACACCATAAGCCTTCAAATGACAGATTCGACCTTAATTCAGATTTTAGGACGAATGCATTTTTTAAGGAAACTAAATAAAAACAAATTTTGGGAGTAACTAAATGTATTTTTCGGACGAAAACTAAATTCCGAAACAAAATATTTCAGTGTGCACGTGTCTAGTATTCGCTTAATAAGACACACAGGCATTTCCCCTCTTTTTGGGGGGGGGGGGGGGCGAAAGTGCGTCTTATGGAGTGAAAAATATGGTACATAGATCACCCAAAGGGGAACCTTATTTTCTCAACAAAAGTGGAGTTACTCTTTAAAGCAAACCTGTAAACTATTTTAACTACAAAGTAAATGTCATATCTAATGCTCTATTCACACTAATGCGTTTTTGATACATTTTGCAGAAATTTTTCAACACGTGTTCCTTTGGAACATGTTCACATCATCCAAAATGCAAGTATCGTGTTTTTACTGTGATTTTGACACAATTTGCGTTTTTTTTACACTGTATATAGCTGGTTGCTAAGGAGGGGGCTGCCACCCCCTTGTGACGTCACTGCCCGTGGAATGATGGGTCTGTGACGTCTCAAAGAGGTGTGGCATTAGAATGATGTAATCCGATTGCCACTCCCCCATCATTATTTAAGAAATGCTTGACATTGGCGCGGACAGATCAGCGGGACGCAGCATCGGTGGAGGGTCGTCGGCAGGCACGGCGGCCGAGAAAGAAGAACACCGGACAAAGAAGACAAGAAAGAAGAAGAGCGGAAGAAGAAACAGGGGGAGAAGGAGAAGACCGGAGGATGAAGATGTGGAAGAAGATGAAGGAAAAACGCAGGAAGAAGTGGAGAAGAAGAAGGTTTTTAATAAAAGACTTGTCAAAAACTGTCTACTGTATTTTTTAACACTACACTACTTTTTTTTTGGTGAATAGGTAGGGGTACAATATACCCTATACTCATTGACATAGGGGGGCCAGGATCTGGGGGCCACCTTGTTAAAGGAGGCTTACAGATTCCGATAATCCCCCCCGCCCACAGACCCCGACAACCACTGGGCAAGGGTTGTTGGGAAGAGGCCCTTGTCCCCATCAACATGGGGGCAAGGTGCTTTGGGTGGGGGGCGCAGAGCTCGTCCCCTACCTTTCTTGATCTGCTGGGCTGCATGCTCGGATAAGGGTCTGGTATGGATTTTGGGGGGGACCCCCACACCTTTTTTATTTTTTTAATTTGGCATGGGGGGTCCCCTCTGAATCCATACTAGACCCAAAGGCCTGTTATGGACCTGGGGAAGGGGGAACCCACGCTGTTTATTTTCACAAATTTTTTTTTTTTTTTAGCCGGCAATTCTTTTTTTTACATTCAGCGTGAAGCCCGCTAACAGCTGATGACTCATCGGTTGTTAAGGACAGGGGCGGCCGGCTTCCAGGCCCCCTCCTTAGCAACCAGCTATATACAGTGCAAAAAAAATTGCGGTAAAAACACGTGACCAGAAATGCGGCAAGCACCACAAAAAGCACTGCAGAAACACTCAAAATGCACAGATGTGAATCGAGCCTAAGAGCAGACATTATAGGATGGCTTCCACTGTAGGCCTCTCTTAAGAGTAAAGTCCCACCAGCCCCAGAGACCAAAAATTAAGCATTCCACTGGACAGGACTTTTTCCTGAAGTTAGGCCCCTAGTAACAAAGTGGAACTAAATCAGAGAGACACCAGAGGAGGTGGGTTAACACATATCATACATCTTGGGATGTCTACTTTTAGGCATGACTTTTGCTACTCTAATATGCTCTTTTTTTTTTTTCTGTGTTCAGACTATGTCATACTACAGGCTCCTCTGTACATTTTTGAAGGGGATGACATCACACTGAGATGTAGCCATTATCCTGGATATTTTCCCGGGGAGACTATATTTTACAAGGATGATAATGTCATTCAAGACTGGGGTCATGAATCTGAGCTATTTATTGAAAATGTATTCATGAAGTCTGTTTGGAGATACAAATGCACAAAGCAGGTCTACCATGATCTAATATATTATCAGTACTCAGATGAGGTGATCCTTTCTGTTCAAGGTAAGTGAGGAGTACCGGTAATTCTTTCTTGAATATACTATTTTAGATGCCAAAGTGATTTGTCTGGTGGTTGGTTGCCTACTCTTGTGATCTCCCATGCCTGTTGTGTTATATTGCACAGCATTAGTCAGATTACAATACTATTCAGAACCTTCAATTTTACATCTTCTGTACCACTGCTTAGAGCAGGGGAGCCCAACCAGTGGCCCGGGGGCCACATGTGACCCGCGGAGCCCTCTGATGTGGCTCGCGACTTCCTGCTCTGGGATGCAATAGAATACTGTTATTAAAGGTAGGTTTATTACTAAAATCACAGTGTATATATGGGCATATAGTTTCTACAGTGGTTACTGGGCTGCTTTTAAACTGATCCACAGGTGCAGAACAGTGCACCTGTGGGTTACCTGCACTGAGCCATAGACTTCTATTACCTGTGAGTTTGGTGAGCTTTCTGAAAGTGCACCACACCTACAGGATTTAAATCTATGGCAAAGTGCAGCTAACCTGCAGGAAAGCCACAGGTGAACTGTGCAGAGTTCACCCAGTCAGTCCGACCCAATCAGACCAAGCATTCACCTCTAAGGATTGGCAGATGTAAATGGACTTGTGTCTGTTTACAAATGCCTACCTCCAATTAGATTGGCAAAAAAAAAAAAGGAGTAGAGTGGGCTGCCATCCACCCGCTCATTGTGGCCCACGACCGGTTACCAGGTCGCTCAATCCTCCCTCGATCTTCAAAAGGTTGGGCATCCCTGGCTTAGAGCAAGCACTCCCATTACAAGCCATTTTTCATCTGGTGTGTGGTACTTCAAAAATATATATATTTTTAGATGTAAGGAAGGCATAAAGCACGCTAATGTTGGTCCCATTATATCAAGGTCTATCACGTACCTGGTAGGAGTCTGAAATGATGAGGTAGGCCTCCCTTGTATCTCCAGCCCAAGCCCCACTGGAGGTGGAACAGATGGTGGCTAGGGTCAGGAGGAACACGAGTGCCTGTAAGTGTTGCGTTCAGAACTTGTAAGTGGAGTTAGAGGCTTGGAGGTGCAGGTAGAGCATCTGGAAGGAGCTGGACCCGGGGAAGCTGAGAGGATGGACAGCCAGCACAGGCACTCGGAGACAGCGTAGAGCCAATTGGGAGACAGGAGCAAGGTCACAGGGATAGCCGGGTTCAGTAACAGGCAGGCAGTGAGGTAATCAAGGAATAAGCAGAAGCAAGGTCAGATGGAAAGCCAGGATCAGGAACCAGTAATCAGAACCAGATACGTGACAGAGAGCTACAGGGCTGCAGAGCTGGAGGTGTGCCTCTGTGTTTTTGTGTAATCCAGGAAGTGAACAGGCAGTAGCTTCAGCTGCCCACAGTTAAAATGGCTGCAGCCAGACCCAGTGGTTGGAGGGAAGCCTCAAAATGGCAAAGATGATTTTATAACAAATTATGTGAACAGGCTGAATGACTCCCCCTGACCATCGGTCCCCAAGCCTTTTCAGTTCAGATTACATTAATAATACAATGTTGTTTGATGTGATTGGCACTAACAAAATAGGGCAGTAAGGGTGCATAGAGGGGAAATCTGTCCAGGTCTATTAAAAAAAAACAAAAAAACCTTGTTCTTGAATTAGATTTTTCCATTCACAAAGATTGATCTGCTAATTTTTTTCTCTTTCATTTTAGCGCTGTTCACAACTCCAGTTCTAACACTAATCACAGAAGGTGATGCTAGGATCCTGATATGCGAAACAAGTCTTAGTCCGCTTAGACAGACAACAGAACTGCAGTTTGCTTTTTACAGAGATGGAAGTAATGTTCAGGCATATAGCCTCATTAATAGATATACAGTTTCATCTAATTGGCTGAAAGGTTCTGGGAGTTACACATGTCAAGTAAGGACTTCAACTAACACAGTGGAGAAAACTAGCTTGCCAATTAAAATTGCCGACACCATGACAGGTAAGCAAATTAGAGCTGCACACTAGAGGTACTTACTTTATTTTTTTTAAAACCTAAAGAAACTCCTCCCGCTGTCACAATTTGAAAAGAGCGCAGCTTTGTGGGGCTCCGCCCACATAGCTGTGTCATTCATTCACAGAGTTCTGTGAATTAATGAATTACAACTACTGTCTACCATTGCAGCAGACTGCTTGTAGTTCTCAATGAACTTCGAGGGTGCTGGTGAGCGCATGGCTATACTGAGAGTCTGCAGGAGCCTTGCCTTGCACCCGTCATCTGATGATTTTAGGTGCAATGCTCTGCAGACTTCAGATTTTTTTTTTTTAATAAATGCACATATTTTTGCAGGTAAAAAAAATGTGCATTAGCCTTAAAGATTATTGCTAAATGATCTGTTCTTTGTACTGTATTTGCAATTCAGTAGGGAAATTTTCGAGCTCTCATTTTTGGAAAAGCTGTGCAAAATGACAGCCTTAGCTGTCCCACAGGCATATGCTTAGGACCTGCAGGGTCAGCATTAGAGAGTTGAAAACTGGGCAATTGCTCAGGTCTCCTATCTTATACTGGGCCCCAGTTAATGTAAAGTGGAAGTAGGTGCTGGATGCTTAAGTGTCCCAGCTCCAGACACCAGATGTGGCAAAGAAAGAATGGAGTGCTGCGTGAGGGAGAAACCCTGATTTCTGAGGTGGGTATGAGATGTAGTGGGTGTGTATGCTAAGTGTATTGAGGTGCATACTGTAGAATGTAGAAGGGTCCATGGTGGGGTCTGTTGAATGTATTTGGGGTGTGTTGTGTTGTATTGTGTGTGTTGCTGTGGAGTGTTGGGAGTATTGTATCATATGGTGGGGTGGAGTAGTGCTGAGTTTATACTGCTGCATGATGTAAAGTGCAATTGTGTCCATGATGTGGATGCATGGTGAGAAATATTGAGTATTTGGTGTATGATGCAGCTTACTGAGTTGATTGGGTAAATGAAATGGTGTCCTAGATGTATTAAAGTGTATCTAGGGTCAATGTAACATCCTATACAGTAAAACCTCAGATTGCAAGTAACGTGGTCAATGAGCATTTTGCAATACAAGCAATTATTTTTTTTTTAAATCCTAACTCGTTTTGCGAGAGTTGTCTCGCAAAACAAGCAGGATTCATGCCACATCTGTGTGCAGTACCACATTTGGCCAGAGGTGCAGGGGCGCCAGAGCTGAGCAGAGCCATTTGGAGTTTGGACTTCGGTCCCGAGCCTTTCCGAGTTTAGACAAGCCTTTCCGAGGCTCTCAGATGCCCCTGCACCTCTGTGTAACAGCTCTGGTGAACAGGAGTGAACCACAACTGCGGTTTAGCAAAGATTTCATTGCACTTCCCTATGTGAGAATTCAGTATTGGACCCCAGGCGTCACTCCACACAAAACAGGAGTTTGGAGGTTCTCTACATCTTCTCTCTCTCACATAAAGGAATGCGCTGAGCTACTAGGGGTGGACGCATTACAACATGCAACCAAACCCTAGCGTTAAAAGATACGATTCACTTGAAGATTCCAATGCACTTCTGTATGCAAGTGATTATCACTATCGGACCCCAGGCGTCACTCCAATCAGACAACAGGAGTTTGGGGGTTCTCTACATCATATCACTTTAACGTAAAGAATGCATTAGGTCACTAAGGGAGCAGGTATGAAATCTCCTCAACCCTTAGCATAAAAAGTTTAGGTAAACATGTTCAGTACTTTCGGGCAAGCCTGTATACAAGTAACAACATATGTCAGGCACGTAGCATATGAGAATACTGTATGCAATAGCAGTGTACAGAAGAGACAACTTTAGCGTAATTGAATTGAAAGTGTATGTCCCTTTTAAGGTATTCCTCAGCGGTCAGCTGAAAACACACCAAATAATCCCAAGCAGTAGGATAGTATTAAATAAGCCAATTTTAAATACAGTACTTGTAAAGGCTATATGTGAAGCGGGTAATTGTAATAGTACTTATCCGTTTGCAAGGATCAGCATTGTAATCTCATAGCAGCAAGGGTTTCTTGGTGGGGGATAGCTTGGGGTGTCCGCAGCAACTCCTGCAAAGTTGGCAGAGCAGCTCCAGGTGTGGGATAAATCCCAGGTTAGGGATGGAATGTGCCTGTAGGATGCCTGTAGCCAGGCTGGCTACCGCCGACAATAATAGAACAGTGTGCTGTCTGCACACTGTTCTGTTTAGATGAGGGACTCAGGTGTAGTGCATAAGAACTCAATCAAGCTGCACTTCCGCATTCCACGGTGGAACGCACACGGCGCCAGGCGATGAAGTCAACACGCGGTCGCCATATGCGTTCCAGCGAGGAACGCAATACGGCGCTGAGAGCGCCTGTTACACTCTGGTTACATGCGGTATTGCATGCCATAGAAGTCAATGCAGAACAAATTATTTTTGTTTCCATTGACTTCTATGGGGAAACTCGCTGATATGTGAGTGCTTTGGATTACGAGCATTCTCCTGGAACGAATTATGCTCGTAATCCAAGGTTCCACTGTATTAATTTCCACATTGAATTTCAGTCCTACCTTCTATTAATCTGAACAATCTTGAAGTTTAAATACATTTCTCAAAGCCTGCCTTCTGAACTATAGGAGGCACAGCCAGCACAAGAAACACTCCCCTTCATATCTACTTGCACGCAACAAGGTACCATTGCCCACATAGCAAGCAATTGAGCTGCAAGTTTGAAAATAACTTGCTAAGCTATTGCTAGACATGGAAAGCGATACTACAGTGAGATCAAAATCGCTGCACACTCCGAATGTACATTGATTGGAAAAATTTCCCCATGGGGTTTTTTAGCATCAAAGAGTCAAAAATTGTTATGATATATAAATAGATTTTTATTAAGAAAAAATTCATAAAGAGGACATTTGTTTGTATTAAAACATGAGCTCTGAAAATGAGGCTAAAACATGTACATCATAATACAACCGTGTGTGTACACATAGAAAAACACAGCATGATATAACAATTTTTTGATCATACTAGACAGCCCGACGCGTGAAAAACAATACATATTGATATTGATACAAATATATATATATTTTTTATATATATTTACCACTAACTGTTATGTACTGGAACATACCTTGTAGCCAGAGCCTAGTGTGCAGGAGGAGGCCTCTCTTACAGCCCCGGCTCTGGAGCTGCTGGAGTGGGGACAGCAAGCTTGGGAGCGCGGCGAGGTAGGAGTGCCTGGTGATGACAGCAGTCCGGCACGGTTGGTGGTCCTTCAGGACGGTTGGTGCAGGAGACAGCGTCTCTGGAGCCGGCACAGGTACTGGATAGCAGGAGGTGATGGAGCAAGCCAGGTTAGATGCAGAACAATAGCTGGTATCAGGGTCAACAAGCTGGGTAAAGCAGGTAATCAGATGGTTAATGCAAGCGTGGTCAGATTCAGGCGCAGGGTCTGGTAACGATGGGCAGGAGAGCAGAGCAGAGTCAGAGCAAGCCAGGGGTCGGATTGGAGAGGTTCGGATGGTCAGACAGAGCCGGGTCGGTTGGGGTAACAGGTTCAACAGGTCACAGGTTAACAGATACAACGCTGCAGATCAGACAGCAAAGTGTCACTGCAGCTGCTGGCTTTTTAAAGGCAGAG
This sequence comes from Rana temporaria, assembly GCF_905171775.1. NCBI lineage: Eukaryota > Metazoa > Chordata > Amphibia > Anura > Ranidae > Rana > Rana temporaria. The sequence goes on from NC_053498.1 coordinate 80,727,327, forward strand.
TGGCGCCAATCGCGCGTTAACGCCGCACACGTGCGCATTTGGCGCTCGCCTGCGCACAGGAATAGATGACTGATGCTGATTCTGGCCTTTAGTGTGTGTGCAGGTCCCTGACACTAACGGCTGAGAGGAATAGCCTCCTGATTGCTGTGTCTAAAAACTGCTGGAAGATTCGACCCATGCGGCATGGTTGGAGTACTTGCCGCATCATTCGGATCTTCCAGCTGCCTGGCCCTGCCCCCTTTCTCTCCTCATTGGCAGACTGACTTTGATTAACAGCAGCGGGAGCCAATAGCACTGCACTGCTGTCTCACCCAATGAGGAGGGGAGTCCCGGGCAGCACACTACTGTAACATCGCTGGATCTAGATGGGGCTCAGGTAAGTATTAGGGGGTGCTAGGGGCTCTGCTGCACACAGAAGGTTTTATATCTTAATGCGTAGAATGCATTAAGATAAAAAACCTTCTGCCTTTACAACCACTATATTGACCAGATATTTGATATATCTGGTCAAAAGCAAAATCTGCATAGGTGTCCCGATCCCACCGATGATAGAAAATTATGAGATGTATAGGCGGTTCGCCCTCAAGATGACATCACTTCCGCCCTATACTCACGAGGTACCACTCCTCCCCCTCAGCCCTGTGAGCACCTCCAATAACTGTGATTTTCTATCATCGGCGGGACACCTATGCAGATTTAGCATTTGACCAGATAAGTACTTAATGTGAGTTCTAAAATGTTTAGTAATTTACCCACTAGATGGCGCTTTTCCTTTTCTATACACACACACACAGGAGCGGTGGGTGAAATCGAATGCAATTTGGATATGAATCGCACCTAATTTCTGTTCAAATCGCATACGATTCTTTGTAGCACGACTTATGCCCAATTAGTTTGTATTGAAGCAAATTTCAAGTATTGGTACTCTGTACAGGTGCTCCCTGGGTTACAAACATCCGACTTACAAACAACTCCTACATATAAACGGAGGGAGACAACAGGAAGTGAGAGAAATTCTACCCCTAGGAAGGAAAAAATCAATAGGGGGAGTTATCATGGGAAAAAGGTGTCTGAGGCTTTATCACTAATCCTTGTTTCCACAACACCCCAAAACTTTCAAAATCCAATTGTCATAGTGACAGAAAGTGAGGTGATATCTTCTGAACAGGGACATAGACAGCAAAACAAATGATACAGGGGTGTTAACCCTTCCCTATGCTATCCAAAAAATGTAAAAAAAAAATGGGTTTTTATAACCGCTTCCCTGTAAAATCCTTTTCTTGGAGTACATCATGGTGCACAGAGCAGCCATAGTAAATACTATGTGGGTTTTACGCCACCTATAGGTGAATGGACACTGGTACACTCAAAGACAGGAAGTCACCCTCTATCTATATAACACCTACCATAAAGGTAGTACCTCAGTTTTTGTAGCAAAGCAATATATATATATATATATATATATATATATATATATATATATATATATATATATATATATATATATCCCAAAAGAGGGGAGGGACCTCTGTGTCCCGTGATGTACTCCAAGAAAAGGATTTTACAGGTAAGCTGTTATAAAAATCCTATTTTCTTTATCGTACATCATGGGACACAGAGCAGCCATAGTAATTACTATGTGGAATGTCCCAAAGCAATGCCTTCTGAGGGGAGGGAGACACAAATCAAAGCAGGGCGTGAGGACCTATACTGCTGCCTGCAGTACACTGGGCCCAAAAGCGGCATCCTCCTGCCCTCTTACAGCCATCTGATAAAATGTTGTAAAATGTATGGACTGACGACCAAGTTGCGGCCTTGCAAATCTGAGTCATAGAGGCTTGGTGATGCACCGCCCATGAAGCACTCACTGCTCTAGTAGAGTGTGCTTTAACTTGAAAAGGCAGAACCTTTTTCAAACCATAAGCCTGAACTATAACCTGACAAATCCACTTTGAAAAAGTTGATTTTCGACACTGCCTGCCCTTTCCTGAGCCCTTCCGTCAGCACAAACAAAGCGTCAGTTTTCCGTATCTGATCTGTCATTTTCAGATCGATCCTAACTGCTCTCACTACATCAAGAGAGTGTAATAATTTCTCTTCCGCAGAACGAGATTCTGGAAAAAAGGAAGGCAGGGAGACATTGATTCAGATGAAAACTGGATACTACCTTAGGCAAAAAGGTTGGGTGAGGACGCAACACCACCTTATCCTTTATCAATATTTAAGTATGGCTCTTTACAAGAAAAAGCTGCCAATTCTGATACTCTCCTTGTGGAGGTTACTGCAACCAAAAATACTAACTTCCTTGTCAAAAGGATCAATGGAATATGGAGCATCGGCTCAAAGGGCTGTCTTTATAATGCGAACAAAACTAGATTCAAATCCCATGGGCACAAGGGTGACCTAACTGGCGGATTTATACGCGTTACCCCTTGTATAAAGGACCGGATCAAAGAATACGAAGCAAGCGGCCTTTGCAAAAACACTGACAAGTTTGATATCTGACCCTTGATTGTACTCAAGGCTAGCTTCATTTCCACTCCTAATTGTAGGAAAGTAAGAACTCTACCTATGACATACTTCCGAGGATGCCATCTTTTGGTTTCACACCAGGAATCATAGGCCCTCCAGACCCTATAGTAAATGGTCCTAGAGGTCAGCTTTCTTACATTAATAAGAGTAGTTACCACTGAACCTGAAAGCCCCCTATTCTTTAAAATGTGGGCTTCAATAGCCAACCGTTAAATTTAGCGACTGTAAGGCAGGATGGAATACTGGTCCTTGCGAAAGCAAGTCCGGACGGGATGGAAGAGTCCACGGCTTCCCTACTGCCAACCTTCCGATCTTTGCATACCAGGATCTTCTGGGCCATGCCGGGGCAACTAGTATTACTGGCTTCCCTTCCACTTTGATCCTGAAGCCAAATCGTCCTTGGTGACTTGTGCAGAGGCTGAAGTGTTGGAAGTAGCAAAAATGCCTGACAGCCTAAATGGCTCAGACTGGCCAGCTGCTTCAGGTCTTTCAGGGGAGCATAGTACTGTGAAAGCGTGACTAGGATCCTCAGACCCCGACCGTGGCGCCTTTGTGCTCCTCCCTGCTGTATTCCCACCAGCTTTCCTTTGGGAAGACATGGTCCTAAGCACAAAAGGCAGAGGTACTTACAATGTGCATCTACTGCCAAGCTATTAGTCCAGCAATGAAATAGGCCACTATCACTTGCTCAGCCTGATGCAGAGTAAACGTGCCTTTAAATAATGCCTTTATCCAACACCTATACAGTGCTTACATGCCCTAGGATGCTTCTGTGTCCCACCGTCAGCCACCAGACTCTTTCTAGAGTAAAACTGTTTATAGGCAGTGAGCCTTGCGCCTGCGCTGTGTATTACGTGCACGCCTATTCCACGTGCACACCGGCCGCGCCTCCTGCGTCCTTGGTTAGCTCATTTAAATAGAGGGGGGAAGGGGTTGTCACCAGGGGGCTACTGCATCCCCCAAGCCCTTTTTTGACGGCGTGACAGAGTGGAGTAAGGGGCAATGCTTTCCAAAGGAGCGTTGGCGGACACTGGGCACAATCCAGGGGAAATATGGTAATGTTAAACATCAGGTATGTTACAACTTACACCCTCTAGTGGTACAAAACAGGCAAGACATTGTTTACTCATAAGAAGCCCAAAAGTGAACCATTATGTGTTCCTTTAGGATTTTCTTGACTTACCACTCCCGCCGCAGGATACTGCTGGAAAACACAGCCAGACCCAATCTTCACCCATTACGGTGGGCCATGTCATGACAGACCTTCAAGGACCGGGTCCCCCTTGTATACTGGGGTCCAATTCCTTGGACCTGTACAGCACCCTGCCAGGACAACCTTTGGTTTAGTTATGTGACCAAGGCGCTGGATTCCCAGGGTCCAGCCCTCAAAAGAGGAGTGTTACAGGCAGGAAACGTCGCCCTTTCTTCCTCAAGGCTCAGGGTCCTGTCAAGAAGGGAAAACCAGCAACCAAGATGGCAGAAAAATACCTGTGCGCAGGTTCCCAGTTAAAAGAGCCGGTCGGCGCACACGCATGCGCAGTTGCGTGAACGATGGTGCACGTACGCGCGCGCACAGAAACAGTTCTTGGAGCCAGATGCGCTATTTAAAGGAGACTGACACCTAAGTGCTTTGCTGTCTGGTCTACAGCGTTCCCTGTGACCCCTACTACCCGCTTATCTAGCATATCTGTTCCAGTTGACTTTGCCTTGTTCCCGACTACCCCTGCCTGTCTCTGATCCCCGGCTTGTCCTGACTCCGCTTCTGCCTCTCCCTTGGTCTGTTTGCTAGTGTATGACCCAGCTTGCCTGTACCTGTTTGTGCTCTGATCTACAGAACACCTTCTCGCTGACTACTGCAAGTCTCTTCACAGTCGCACCAGGAGTTTGGACCAGCCCCTGCATCAGCGATCCTGCCAGGCACTTGTGCCTCTCTGCACTCCCGAGCTCCTGTCTGCTCTATCAGGGGTTCTCGAGTCAGAGGTGTAATAGAGGCCTCTCCCTGCATACCGTGACAGTACCATTCACTTTGGCCCTTTTTGTCATCTCAAATGTATCCGACTGCTTAGCCCCTTGATCCTGTCAAGGATTTCTCCAATGGAGCTCTTCATAGCATAGCACTTCAACCACCGTGACCAACGCCTTGAGACACTGGTGAAAAAACTGAGGTACTTCCTGTATGGGAGGGGTTATTTAGAGGGGGACTTCCTGTCTTTGAGTGTACCAGTGTCCATTCACCTTTAGGTGGCGTATAACCCACATAGTAATTACTATGGCTGCTCTGTGTCCCGTGATGTACGATAAAGAATTTTTTTTGGCTGGAGCTACACTAAAGAAATGTACCTGTTCCGACTTACAAATTTGTCTTACGAACAAACCTACAGAATCTATCTTGTTTGTAACCCGGGGACTGCCTATATTGGCAAGCACTTGACCGAAAGTATCGCTACTCGTACTCACTGATAAAAAATGGTATCGGTGCAACCCTAGGAAATGCTTATTTGGGGTATGCTACATGTGTTTGGGGGTACAATATGAGGTGTGCTGCCTGGTTTCCGCTCTGCCTGTCTGGCCAACATCTCTCCAGGACACAAATTCCCACAGGAACCGTTCATAATCTCACAGTCCCGCTCTCCTCTATGGGGAAATTGGGTGCAAACGGACTGCCTGGCCGTTTTCATCTGATCATATCCGATCCGTCCAGATGGATGGAGAATAGGACCACCATCCGTCTGGATTTTTCGGACAGGATGGGATCATGGGATCAGATGACAGCACATGTCAGCGGACACGTCACTGCTGACATCCGGCGCTCCATAGGGGAGACTGGAGGGTCCGATCAGGTCCACCTGAAAAACTGACAGACGAACCTGATCGGACAGCCCATTTGAAAGAGCCCTAAAGGTGTGGCTATGCTTGGGGGAATGGGAAAGTTCACTTATATATTGTTAGTGTCACTTTATATCTCTGGATTAAAAAAAAAAATGAGATCCTAAACATTAATGGATATATTTTTTCATTATAGGGGCATTTAGCTTTATACTTCCTGTGACTTTAGCGGTCTTGTTTCTGCTCTTTGCCATCTTCGTATTCTTTCTGTACAGAATAATACGCCGTTATTTTTCTGCTGGCACCCAACAAAATGAAGGTAGGTCAAATAAAAGGAAAAAAAAAAAAAGGGGGGAAAGGAGACTCACAGGGGCTTATACGCAGCTGAAAAAATTGTAGACTCTTGAATAAAGTTTTTATAAATGTATTTATTAATAAGTATCAAAAATTGTTGTACATAAAAGGATGAGGAAAAATTGATCCAATACATACAGGGATGACATTAAGAGCTCTGGTATGTAATTGATATATGATGTTCACATATACATGTCATCTATATCTCACAATGACCATATGCAGTTAACGATTTGGCTGCCACATACGGATCCCCAATGCGTTTCGATCATTTAAATCGTACCGATCTTCTTCGGGGGGGGGGTTATATATACAGTAGATATCTATGGTGTATTTCAAAAATAACCGTTATTAGTACATTATACCATTATATTTAATATTTATATTTGATCAGGCATTATATCTGTATGAGATGAGAAAACGGTATCTTACCTCATATGGAACACCAAAGAATCTAAACCAGAGTGGATCATAAAAACATGGTGGCCAAATTCTCCATAGTGGCCATGCAGACGAGCACCAGATGAGGGAGGTCCGGGTTTGCCTACAAGAGGTCACATTGTTATTAGACCGACATTTGGGCGAAAGCCAGGAGGGGAAAGAGAGGCGCACATACTTTTATATATATGTTATTTACACTGAGTATTTATTTATTTTATCAATTGTTTATTTATAGTATAGTGGCAGTACAAAATGACATGCATAAAAGTATAGCATGGCATCAATGCCAACATCGTTACCATTATACAGAGTGCAGCAGCAACAAAAAGGGGCACACTTCGGATTAGTCTATTTTCATATAATACAGTGGCAGCAAGGAACAACATACATAACAGCATGCCATTGATATTAAAACCATTGCTGCTATAGGGAATACCATGACAGCAGAGGATGACACACATGGGATTATTGGTATTATTATCAGTATCTACATAGTTACATTCTTTGATTGTCTGGCAGAATTAAATAAAATGTTCTATCTAGAGTTGTCTCTTGCTCTTTATTTGTAGCATTGTGGGAAGTACCATCAGTGATTACAAGCTTCAAGGTCCAGAAAAACTTCTTCTGGACAGCCGCACTCCAAATAAAAAAATTGCCTTTATTGTAAAATCCAAAATAGCACTACAAGTCACAGCACACCGGTAAAGCTGACGCGTTTCACACTATACTAGTGTTTAATCAGTTATGATTAAACACTAGTATAGTGTGAAACGTGTTGGCTTTACCGGGTGCTGTGCTGTGACTTGAAGTGCTGTTTTGGATTTTGGATTTTACAATAAAGGCAATTTTTTTATTTGGAGTGCGGCTGTCCAGAAGAATATTTTCTTTTGTTTTTGCCTCGTATGTGCATTGCCTGCACCTGTGGTTCTGTGAGGAGTGATTACCTTGAAGACACTCACAACTGAGCGGCTTCCCCTTCCCAATGATTGCATTTCCTTGCTTTAACCTCTTTCCCACCGGGCTTGTTTTTCAGATTCGGTGTTTACAAGACTAAAACAGTTGTTTTTGCTATAAAATTACTTAAAACCCCCAAACATTATATATATTTTTTTCTAACACCCTAGAGAATAAAATGGCAGTCATTGCAATACTTTTTGTCACACCGTATTTGTGCAGCGGTCTTACAAGCGCACTTTTTTTGGATTGAAAAATAAGACAACAATAAATTTTGCCCAATTTTTTTATATATTGTGAAAGATAATGTTACGCCGAGTAAAATGATACCCAACATGTCACGCTTAAAAATTGCGCCCGCTCGTGGCATGACGTCAAACTTTTACCCTTAAAAATCTCGATAGGCGACGTTTAAAAAATTCTACAGGTTGCATTTTTTGAGTTACAGAGTAGGTCTAGGGCTAGAATTATTGCTCTCGCTCTAACGATCGCAGCGATACCTCACTTGTGTGGTTTGAACATAGTTTTCATATGCGGGCGCTACTCGCGTATGCGTTCGCTTCTGTGTGCGAGCTCGTTGGGACGGGGCGCTTTAAAAAAAAAAAAATTTGTTTTCTTATTTATTTTTATTTAGTTAATAATTTTTTACACTGAAATAAAAAAAAAAAAATGATCACTTTTATTCCTATTACAAGGAATGTAAACATCCCTTGTAATAGAAAAAAGCATGACAGGTCCTCTTAAATATGAGATCTGGTGTCAAAAAGACCTCAGATCTTATATTTAGACTTAAATGCAAAAAAAAAAGAAAAAAAATATTGAAACTGTCATTTTTTCAAATGACAAAAAAAATATTTTTTCTTTAAGACGCTGGGTGGAAGTGACGTTTTGACATCACTTCCGCCCAGCAGAGCTATGGGGACGGATGAAGGACATTTTTCCCTCACTCGCAACCCTAGTCAGCTGCTGAACGGATCCGATCGCCTCCGCCGCTACCGATGGCTGCGGTAAGGGCGCGGGAGAGCGGCGGGATGGGGGGGCCCTCTCCCGCCACCGATAGCGGCGAATCCGCCGCGGAGACCGCCGTTATCGTGTACACCACCGCCCACTGAAGAGATGGATATCTCGGTTGTGGCAGCAGCTGTTGCCGTTACCGAGATATCCATCTTTAAAAAGAGGACGTCTTTTTGACATGGGGCGGTGGTCAAGAGGTTATTTAATCTAGTTGCCAATTACCTAACCTCTCTCACCTGTGATGCTTGAGATTGCCTCCTCTCTACTTCTCCCCGCCCACCCAACCCAGGATAGACGCCCACCTGTCTGTCACACCAGCCCTTGCATAATAACAGGCCAGTCATGTGACCTCCTCGGCGTCCAGGAAGAGGAAAAAAAAACACGGCTTAGCCGCCGACTCCATGGCAAAAAATGCCTGCGCGGATTAAGGTGTATCCAATTCACATCCAATTCGCTTAAGATGCATACCCAGCTTTAATGAGAAACCATTGTTAATGTAAATGGTATTTTTTATCTGACCCTCATGAACCAATTAGGGGTCCGGGCCAAGAATCCCTGTTCTAGCAGTTGGCACCTAATCTGAAACATTAAATTCTGATTTCATGGATTTAAAGTTATGATAAATGTAGGAGTGTATTTACTTTTCCCATATGACTTATTTGCATTTTAATTCATTTAGTAATTTTAATAAATCATATCAATTGTATGTGTCATTTGTATAGGCCCATCACCTTTATGTGTAGACAATATTTTAAATCAAGATCTAATGTTTGGATGCTCAAATATGTTGAAAAGGTCAAACATTTTCCATGGGTTGTACTTACTTTTTCTAATGACTGTATATCAGTGTTTATCTTGCCACTAATGTCCGCACATCCTGAAAGAAGGAGGGCTTGCATTATAAATCAATTAGGGGCGTATTGCATTGGATGTTGTTGTCGATCAAAGCGATTTCTAGGCACTGGAGACTGGATCGGGAAGGGTTTCGGGCAGCTCTGGGCACTCCTTGTGTTTACTTTTCTAAGCACAGGAGAATTGATCTGGGAAATATAAATTACTTTTTAATGCTTCCCAAATCACTTTTTCCTGGGTTTAGATTTTTTGTTTTAAAGGAGGTTTTGACAGGGCCAGATCCACAGACGAAGTACGCCGGCGTATCTACTGATACGCCGGCGTACTTTCAAATTTCCTGTGTCGTATCGTTGTTTTAAATCCTCAAAACAAGATACGACGGCTTATGGGTTAGATCCGACAGGTGTACGTCTTCGTACGCCTTCGGATCTAAGATGCAATACTTCGGCGTCCGCTGGGTGGCGTTTTCCGTGTCGAGTATGCAAATTAGCGATTTATGACGATCCACGAACGTACGCGCGGCCGTTGCATTTTCTAACGTCGTCTGTAGTCGTTTTTTTCCAGCGTATAGTTAAAGCTGGTATTTTGCGGCGTATAGATAGAATTGCCATGTTAAGTATGGCCGTCGTTCCCGCGTCAAAATTTGAATATTTTTTTTTTTGCGTAAGTCGTCCGTGAATAGGGATGGATGTAACTCACGTCTAAGTTAAAAAAATGACGTCCTAGCGACGTCATTTAGCGCAATGCACGGCTGGAAATTTCGGGATGACGCATGCGCAGTTTATTCGGCGCGGGACACGCTTCATTTAAATGAAACCTGCCCCCAAGCCGCCCAATTTCAAATCCGCCGCCAGAAATACACTACGCAGCCATAACTTACGGCGCGAACTCGCTGAGGATTCGAATATACGCCAGGTAAGGTACGGCGGCGTAGTGTATCTCTGATACGCTGCGCCGATCTAAATGTATGTGGATCTGGCCCTCAGTTTGCAAGTGTTGTCTCGCAAAATGAGCATGATTCAAGACTGTCTCCGAGTATTTCAGAGTCTCTCCAGCCCCCCCCACACCTCTGGCCACATGCGGTATTGCATGCACTAGAAATCAATGCAGAACAAATTAACTTTGTTTCCATTGACTTCTATGGGGAAACTCGCTTTGATATGCGAGTGCTTTGGATTACAATCATTCTCCTGGAACAGATTATGCTCGTAAACCAAGTTTCCACTGTATTACCATGAAGCTGCAACAGGAAATAGTAACACGTTCCTAGCTATACAGTGCATCAGTGATATGTGAATCACAAAAAGAAAACATTATTGGCTTTAGATAATAATTCATAAACTGATATTGAAGACTATTAAAAAGAAATAAATAGGTTATACTTACCTGCTATGTGCAACAATATTGCACAGATAGGTTGCTTGACTCCTCCTCTGGAAGTGACCCACTAGGGGTGTCTGCTCCTCCCTCTCTTTGGTTCCACCTGTAACAAGCCTGGTTCTAAAGAGGCACCTGTGTGTGTGTCGGGCTGTGTATGTCCATAGACACACACAGTGCTAGTAAGCCACGCCCCATATCCCTCTTCACAGGAGTTTAACTGACAGCCGCAGGAGTCTTTGACCCCACTGCCCTCAGTGTCTCCTGTGAAAGCAAGAAGTAGAGGAGCAGTGCTGATACCAGGACAGTGCTGGAGCCGTGACATGGAGCCAGGTAAGTGTTAATGTACAGAAGGGGGTAGGATAGATAGTGGGGTGTTTTTTTTTTTTTACTTTAAAAAAAGAATGCATTAGGGGGAAAAAATTGACTTTAATTCTTACAGACCAATTAGCCTAAAACAATTTCTATCTAAGCCATTATATGTCTGTGCCAAAGATGGCAGCATATTAACCCCAAAAAATCGAATTATAGTCCGCTTTTTCCTCGGAATGAACAAACATTTTATAGAGTGACTATAGTAAAAAAATATATATTTTTTTTTAAGTAGAAGAGTAAATAAAAAGTGACTTGTTTTTAGCTCAACCGTTTCTGGTTCAACCTCCTGGATATCAAGCGGCAGACTACACTGTGATTGATAAGTAGATTCTTATGACCGGCAAAAATGTGAGTAGAAAAATCTATATTTGGGGAAAGGACGACACCTGGGCCTGTAGAGGGGGCTTATAGGAATGCCATTCAGGCAACACTGATGAATTCTGCCTAAATAGTGAACCTTTTCTTTGTGTGATGAAGATGAATGAAGTGTACATGGCTTGGTTATCTCATCATGGGCTAATAATGACTCAATGTTATTATTTTAATTTAGGTCTTTTCATTTTAGAGTACAGATCATTTACTTTTAAACAAAAAGGAAGTCATAATGAAATAGTTATAGTACCCAAAAAACGACCCCAAAGGGGAAAAAAAGAGGCATTTTACTGGTACCAAGGGAAGACACCATTGCTTAAAATTCATACAATTTATTTACAGTCACATTAAAAGAGATACCGTATTTTCCGGCGTATAAGACGACTTTCTGGATGCAAAAACATGCATCCAAAGTCGGGGGTCGTCTTATACGCCGGGTACGGTCTCAGTACTCACTTTTTTTTTCCAGCGGTGACAGTCTCCCATGCTGCGAGCGCGAGCGTGAATGATTTAAAAGACGCTCCTTCTCTTCAGAGTGTTCTGAGATAGGAAGAACACAAATCTTCCCAGCAGCGCCTCTGTTCTGTGTTCCTCCTATCACAGATGCCTTCTCATCCTCGGACGAGATGAGAAGACGTCCGTGATAGGCGGAAAACAGAACAGAGGCGCTGCTGGGAAAATTTGTGTTCCGCCTATCACAGAACACTCTGAAGAGAAGGCGCGGCTTTGAAATCATTCACGCTCGCGCTCGCAGCATGGGAGACTGTCACCGCTGGGAAAAAAAAGTGAGTGTTTGCTGTCAGACACAGTGGGGGCAAGTGATGGCACAGCAGAGAGGGGCAAGTGATGGCACAGCAGAGAGGGGCAAGTGATGGCACAGCAGAGAGGGGCAAGTGATGGCACAGAGAGGGGCAAGTGATGACACAATGAGAGGCAAGTGATGACACAATGAGAGGCAGGTGATGACACAATGAGAGGCAGGTGAGGGGCAAGTGATGGTACAGTGAGGGGCAAGTGATGGCAATGTGGGGACATGTAATGTAATGGCACAGTGAGATTTGAAAAAGCCTGTTTCTGTCAGCGGTTCTGGCTACCCCTCAGCTTCCAGAAGACTAGTAAGAAGGGGGTAGTCTTATACAGTGAGTATATCCCAAAACCAAAATTTTTCCTGGAAAATTAGGGGGTCGTCTTATACGCCGAGTCGTCTTATACGCCGGAAAATACGGGTAACATTAAAAATGCATTGCCATTCTGCTCTCTCAGTGCTTATTCCCCGAGATTCTCTTCTATATAGGAAAGAGTAAACAGTACAGCCTAGAGTCTGTTAGCTTGGAGATGGGAGGAGCAGGGCTTGCCACCCTAGGCTATAAGGCTGTGTGTTTCTATTGATGTACAAAATGTAGGGAGAAACAACTCTAGTCCCTGCATGTAAGGGTGGCTCCATAAGACTCTGGAAGAAAAAGGAGCCACCCTGAAAGAGGATACCAACGATGCAACGGTTATGGCACCAGTTTAAGCCGGAACATAAAAAATATAAAGAAATGTTGTACTTGGTAAATTATTATCAGCTGCTAAAAGCACATAAAAACTGAGCGTTAACCACTTAGGGGCTTTTTTTCTTTTCTTTTTGAATATGTTTTAAAACCGAGTCGACAATATTGTTTGTTTTTAACATTTTTGGTCTTTTTTTATTTATAGAATAAATAACCTCAAATCTCACCAAAAGAAAGTTCTATTTGTGTGAAAAAAATTATATAGATTTAATTTGCCTGTTGTATGACCGCTCAATTGCCTTGTCATGAAGTCTACCAGATACATAAAACTAGGGTTGTCCCGATACCGATACTAGTATCGGTACTGATACCGAGCATTTGCCCGAGTACTTGTACTCGAGCAAATGCTCCGATGCTTCACCGATATGTGGGCAGTCAGGGTGATCAGTGCTTTGGAGGAGTTACAAGCACTGATCACCCTGTATAGATTTAAAAGACTGACAGCCGGTTCTCTCTCTCAATCCCCCACCGCGTCTTTCAATGGTGATCGGTGCTTCTCTCCCACACACGATCACCGCTGACTGTCCCCTATCCTCCTCCAGTCCCCATCCGTCCTTCTCCATGCTGCTGTCCCCCTCCATGCTGCTCCGTGTCCCCCTCCATGCTGCTCCGTGTCCCCCTCTCTCCTTCGTGTCCCCCTCCGTGCATCTGTCCCCCTCTCTCTTCAGTGTCCCCCTCCATGCATCTGTCCCCCTCCTTGCTGGTCCGTGTCCCCCTCCGTGCATCTGTCCCCTCTCTCCTCTGTGTCCCCCTCCGTGCATCTGTCCCCTCTCTCCTCCGTGTCCCCCTCCGTGCATCTGTCCCCCTCCATGCTGCTCCGTGTCCCCCTCCATGCATCTGTCCCCCTCTCTCCTCCGTGTCCCCCTCCGTGCATCTGTCCCCTCTCTCCTCCGTGTCCCCCTCCGTGCATCTGTCCCCCTCCATGCTGCTCCGTGTCCCCCTCCATGCATCTGTCCCCCTCTCTCCTCCGTGTCCCCCTCCGTGCATCTGTCCCCTCTCTCCTCCGTGTCCCTCTCCGTGCATCTGTCCCCCTCCATGCTGCTCTGTGTCCCCCTCCGTGCATCTGTCCCCCTCTCTCCTCCGTGTCCCCCTCCGTGCATCTGTCCCCCTCTCTCCTCCGTGTCCCCCTCTGTGCATCTGTCCCCCTCCATGCTGCTCTGTGTCCCCCTCCGTGCATCTGTCCCCTCTCTCCTCCGTGTCCCCCTCCGTGCATCTGTCCCCCTCTCTCCTCCGTGTCCCCCTCCGTGCAGCTGCCGTCCCCCTCGGTATCTCAGGATGGAGAGCGGAGGTAGGAGTCGGTTAACTCGGCTCCTTCGTTTTCTGAATGGACAGAGTCAGTGATCACTGACGTTTTCAGTGCAGCGGAGGCTGCTGAGAAAGGGACTGGGGAATATGTGTCCCTAGTCCCTTTCTCTGTCTCAAAGGGGAGATGTCAGAGGTCTGTTAAGACCCCTGATATCTCACCATAGCCCCATAGCCCCCAACAGCGCTGATAAAAAAAAAATTGCAATAAATAATAGAAAAACAAATAATAATAAAAAAAAACCACTGACACTGTCCCCGCCCCCAAAAAGAAGAAAGCATTGTAAAAAAAAAAATTGAAAATAATAATAAAAAAAAAAATACTGACACATGTGCCACTGTCACATGAGATAAAATAAAAGTATCGGTAATCGTTATTGGTGAGTACTTGGAAAAAAAGCATCGTTACTTGTACTCTTAAAAAAGTGGTATCGGGACAACCCTACATAAAACAATTCATTAAATAAATTAAATGAGTGCATATAGTATTAACAACATGAAATGTAATCTTAATAAAATTACCATGGATTACCACAGACATCAAATTTCATCACATTAAATAAAGAAAATATCAAATATACATCACCATTCCTAAAAATAAAAAAATTGTCATAACTTATAATGCAATGCATTTCATACATTTCCATACAAAAATAAAATGTAATTTTAAGGGGTATGAATACTTTTTCAAGGCACTGTACACAGCCGAATGCAGTCCAGAAATGGGGACACTGTTGTGAGCTGCCATTACTGAACCTCTTTTGAGAATGCTAGTTCCCTGGTTGTCATCCTGATACTTTGAATGTAATGCTGTTGAAGTTGCTGATCTAGAACAAATGTAGATAAGCAGTTCTGACGCTTTCCTGATGCTCATTTACAGCATGTTTGTTATGGGATTGTGACTGAGGATTCATTCATACGGACAGAAAAAAAATGCGCTTAGATGTGCACTGCGAATAGTTTTGTGTGCATCTAAATATAAACCTATAGTAATCATCAAACCCATACGCATAGCTGCGTCTACTTGAGAAAATGTAGGGGCAGATTCACATACATGTAGCTAGGCGCAGCGTATCAGCGATACGCTACGCCGCTGTAACTTACTTTTTCATTCTTTGAATCCACAAAGAATTTGCGCCGTAAGTTACGGCGGCGTAGTGTATCTCTCGGCGCGTAATTCAAATCGGCGGGTAGGGGGCGTGATTCATTTAAATGAAGCGCGTCCCCACGCCGAATGAACTGCGCATGCTCTGTTTCGAAATTTCCCACCGTGCATTGCACGAAATGACGTCGCAACGACGTCATTTTTTTAACTTAGACGTGAATTACGTCCATCCCGATTCACGGACGACTTACGCAAAAAAAATTCAAATTTCGACGCGGGAACGACGGCCATACTTAACATGGCAAGTCTATCTATACGCCGCAAAATAGCAGCTTTAACTATACGCCGGAAAAAGCCGACTAGAGACGACGTAAGAGAATGCGACGGCCGCTCGTACGTTCGTGGATGGTCGGAAAAAGCTAATTTGCATACCTGACGCGGAAAACGACGTGAACTCCACCCAGCGGACGCCGAAGTATTGCATCTACGATCCGAAGGCGTACGAAGCCGTACGCCTGTCGGATCGAACCCAGATGCCGTCGTATCTTGGTTTGAGGATTCAAACTAAAGATACGACGCGGGTAATTTGAAAGTACGCCGGCGTATCAGTAGATACGCCGGCGTACTCTCTCTCTGAATCTGGCCCGTAGGACACATCTGCATCCAAGGCCACACAGATCTGCAGATTTTACATGCAGAAAATACACATATGCCCATGTGACCCTGAAACCTACTGAAGTCAGACACAGCCAGGCAGATAGCATTTTCAGAAGGAGGCCTGCGATGGCAGTCTAATTCTTTTACACTACCTTGTTACAGAAATAAAATAATCTCATGAATGTGTCCCAGAGATGTGTCTTCCTTGTAGTAACCAATGATATTTCTCTCTTTCAGGTGTAACAAATATTACGACAAGAACAGGAGTTCTTCCAGACATGTTTATTCAATGTCAAGTTTTATTTTGTGCTGTTTTAGATGATATCTGTACTCCAAAACTGATTTTAGGCTATCTTTCATTTTTATAAATAAAATGTTAAAGTGTTACTATGGTCAACATTTAAACTCATGTATTCATTTCCACATTGTATTTTAATTATTTCCAGCCTATTCCTGTTACTCTTTAAGTCTGTAAATGTACTTTTCAAAGCTCCCCGCACTTTTACTTCCTTGAACTCAGCGGCACATACTGTATTCACATGTTACCATATGTTCATTCACTCAGTGTCATTTTTTTAATCCATGGGTTACTTGTGCTATTATATCCTCGCGAAAATCACCTAAATCAGAAGCAACTTTACAAGAATCGTTAAAGATTACTGGAAAGATCACATAGGGAGAACATGAAAGCAACCGTTTATTCAATTCATCAAACAAATGAAGATAGTAACAAATCATTGTTCCTTCTTGAAAAAATGTCCTTCATACATAAAGTACATGGGGGCCAGATTCACAGAGCAGATACGACGGCGTTTCTCCTGATACGCCGTCGTATCTGTTGTTCTATCTATGCGACTGATTCATAGAATCAGTTACGCATAGATAGCCATAAGATCCGACAGGTGTATTTGTTTTACACTGTCGGATCTTAAGATGCAATACCGCGGCCGCCGCTGGGGGGAGTTTGCGTCGTAAACCAGCGTCGGGTATGCAAATTAGGAGTTACGGCGATCCCCGACGGATTTTCGCGTTCACTACGTCGCCGCTAGTCTAGTTTCCCGTCGCAAAGTTAGTCGTTTTTTTTGGTGCCCTAACTTTAGTCAGCAAACGTATTGCTGTCTAAAGTATGGCCGTCGTTCCCGCGTCAAAATTTAAAAATGAACGACGTTTGCGTAAGCCGTCCGGGAATACGGAATTACGCTACGCGCGTGGCCGTTCAAAAAAATGACGTCACGGCGCGCAAAGCACGGCGGGAGTTAGGAAACGGAGCATGCACGGTAGGTCCGGCGCGGGAGCGCGCCTAATTTAAATGGCACACGCCCATTTGAATTGGCCCGCCTTGCGCTGGAGGCCGCCGGCGTAGTTTTCATCGCAAGTGCTCTGTGAATCGGGTACTTGCGATGAAAACTTGCGGCGGTGTAACGTATCTACGATACGTTAGGCCGCCGCAGTTCTACGTGAATCTGGCCCTAGGTCATTTGTCCCTAATTTTGGTCTGATCTACAGTGAGGGAAAAAAAAGTATTTGATCCCCTGCTGATTTTGTATGTTTGCCCACTGACAAAGACATGTTAATGCATTATTTCTTTAGAATTACTAAACATTATACACTCCTGAAGAACAAAATCCAATTACCTTATTTATCGGGGTATTGCGCGCTCCGGCCTATAGCGCGCACCCCTAAAGTGGACCCGACATTCCTGTAAAAAAAAGATTTTTGTACTTACAGTTTTGGTGTCTTGCGCTGCGTCCATCGGCGGCCTCGTCGGGTCCGGCGTCCGTCTGCGGCTTCGGATGTCCTCTTCGTCGGGTCCGGCGTCCTTCCCGCTCGATCCACGCTTTCCCGCGCCGAATACCGAGCGCAGTACACTCGCGTATAGTCGCCAATGCTCGGCTACTCTCGCACTCACGTCCTGTACGTCCAGGACGTGAGCGCGAGAGGAGCCGAGCATGCCCGACTATACACGAGTGTACTGCGCTCGGTATATGCCGGTGCAGTATTCAAACTCGGCGCGGGAAAGCGGGTATCGGCGTATATCGCGCACCCACAATTTTGCCCCTTTTCAGGGCAAAAAAGTGCGCGGTATACGCCGATAAATACGGTATGTTATTATTTCTGGTATGAAGGTTTGAACATGCACTACAGACACAGATTTAGCCGTTGTGATATATAACGTCTTTATAAATAAAACCAAGTTTCATAAGCAAACAAAAAAATTCTTTTTGACAAGCAGAAGTATAACTTGAAAATATAAATAAAACCCAAAAAACTGTAATCTCTATTGGCTGTAATGCCATTGAACATATTACCTGAATATATTGCCGACATTAAATATTAAAGCAGTGTTCCACCCAAAAGTGGAACTTCCACTTTAAGGCCTCCTTCCCGGCTCCTGTTTGTAAAACTGAGCTTTTGGGAAGGAGGGGGGAGGGGGGCTAGCAGGTGCCTTCTCCCACTTCCGTTCCGTTCAGCCAAGGCGACCGAAGCAGAATCTCTCTGTCCCAAAGTCTATTGGGACACATGACAGGTGCTAGAAGACTTTGGGACCAGTCACTGAGTGCAGCGCCACTCGCGCATGCGCAGTGGGCACCCGGCTGTGAACCCGTAAGCTGTCACAGTCCAGTGCCCATAGTAGAGATGTTGGCACAGACGAGAGAGGACACGGGAACAACACAGAGCGGGTGAGTGCCCCCCTGGATTGTGGGACAGGTGAGTGGCTGTTTATTAAAAGTCAGCAGTTACCCTCACCAGGTTGGTGGACTGCACTGTCATGCAGATGTGAAACATTGGGTGGCCATGGAAATGGAGGACTCTGACGACACAGCTGGCCGTGGATTTCATCACCACTCCCAAAGACCCTGACTTTTCACCCTACACTGGGTAGCACTCTTCTGGTGGCCAGGGACAAATTTAGACATACTTGGTACCGGTATTGGGCAACACGGAGTTCCCGTCCAGCCTTCAGAATCCCTAGTTCAAGCGGTTAGTCACGAGTGGACGACTCCGCCTTTGCGACTTTGTGGGTTCTGATGGCCGACTCACCCCCTCTGCAGGGGTGTCTGCCACGGATCCTTCATTGGACTTCTGGAGCGGATTCCAACTACGCAACTTGCGCGGGTGTCTACGGACACTGGGCGCCTCTTGACAACTCACGGAATTGTAGCACCTGTGTTGTCGGGGCGAACCAATCCGCCATGGCCTCTCAGTAATATATGCCTCTTTGTCTCGACCAGCAGAGGGACATATTCCACCCTTCTTAACCAAATGGGAGTCTGACTTAGGCACCCAGTTTACTGACTCTCAGAAAGAGAAGATCCTTCATTTCTCCCAATAGTCTTCCATAGCCACGAGGATCCAGGAGACCTGTTACAAGATCTTGACCAGATGCTACAGAGTGCCTACCACTTTGCACTGTTTCCTTCCACATATCCCCAGTGTATGCTGGCGATGCGGAAATGCTGAAGGGACGATGCTACATATTTTCTGGGATTGTCCCAAGCTTGCCCCCTTTTGGCGTGAGGTGATCTGTACAGTCAAGCACCTGACAAATGTTGACCTGGAAGGGAACCCAGCGGCCTCTCTGCTTCATCTTTCACACAGACCGATCAAGAAATATAAGGCCTCTCTCACAATCCAGCTGCTGAATGCGGCCAAGGCATGCATCCCCCTTTACTGGAGATCAGAAAACCCCCCATCAAAATCTCTGTGGTTCTCTAAGGTGAACGAATTGAGAGACATGGTGGATCTCACCGCTACTTTGCATAACCGGGAGGAGACTTTCCAAGAGACCTGGCGACCCTGGAACCATTTTGTGTACACTGAGGCATACAGGAGGTGGCACAAACGAGATAACCTTCCCGGATAAAACTCCACTCCCTGGGCAAGAGGCCCTCTCTGCTCTCTGTTTTCTCCTTTTCTTCCCCTTTCATCTTCCCCTGATTGCACGTTGCATGACTGTAACACAGTACCGTATAGCCAAAAAATGGCCTGGTCAGGAAGAGGCTAAACCTTGCAAAGGTGAAGTGGTTAAAGCATGACATGTTTGGTATCTATTTACTCGGCATAACATCATCTTTTATATTTTATCAAACAATTGGGTATTATATTGTGTTTTGTGCCTGTAAATTCATTAAAGCTTCCTCCCCCCAGGGGGGGAACGGGGACCTGTTTTTGACAGGTACCCTTCCCCACTTCTGGGAGATGTCCCTCGGAAGTTCTGCCCCCTCTGCCGCCGGGCCAATTAGAAAGCGCAGTGTGCTTCGCACATGTGCAGTAGGGAACTGGCTGCGAAGCCGAAAACCCCAGCTGATCTGAAAATCAGCTGGGGTGCGACATCGCAGGCTCCCTGAGCAGGTACGTGTCTATATATTAAAAGTCAGCAGCATAGGCGTGCGCAGGGGGTGTGCCTGGCCACACCCTAATCACCTTGTGCAGGGCAGATTCCCCCTGCTGCCGAGTCCCATGTACCACCCCCCACCCTGCCTGTTTCCCTCCTCTCCCGACGGCTGCTGCATGGGAATGTGTCAGGATTGAGAGTTGGCAAAGGGGCCAATAAATATGTCATTTACCACCCTCTTCATTTTCTGAATGAATACAGTGAGTGATCAGGACTGATCGCTCCTGTGTCTATTCATAACTGAAGCATAGTAACCTGTGTTTGAGAATGAACAGGAAGCTGCTTAGCACAGAGCACCTCCCATTCATTCACTGTCTAGGCCGGGAATCTCTGTCCTCTGTCTCAAAAGTGAGGCATCAGGAGTCTGTATAGACCCCCGCTATTTCGCCAAAGTCCCCCATAAAGGCGCCTAAAAAACTAGTAAAAAAAATATATATATATATAAAAGAATTGTAAAAAATAATAATAAAAATAAAGACTTCTGACACCGTTCACTGCCCTACTGATACTGTATGCTGCTCTACTGACATTGTTTATGTTTTATTACATTTTAAAATGTTTTAATACATTCATATATAATAGTGTGTGTCTGTGTGTGTATGTATGCATGTAAACTTGGGGTGCACACCCTAATGCAATAGGCTGCGCACCTATGGTCAGCAGGTACAGTATTTGTACCTGCTGACTTAAAAAAAAAATCCCCAGGCGGAACACGGCTTTTAAGTCTATTTTTTCAGAACAATTTGCGTTTGAAAAACTGAAGCACAAAAAATGTGTGTCATAAAAATATGCAACGCCCACCATTTTATTCTCTAGGGTCTCTGCATAAAAAATATATATAATGGTTGGGGGTTCTAAATAGTTTTCTGGCAAACAAATGATGCTTCCCACTCGTAAGAGAGGAATGTCAGACTTGGCACCGACTGGAAATGGTAAACACACGCGCACATATTTCCATTACCGATCCATCCATGATCCATATTATAAAACAACAAGCCAGCGATCCCTGCAGCCCACTACATAGACTAGAGCAGGTATGACCCCGCCCACTACATAGACTAGAGCAGGTATGACCCCGCCCACTACATAGACTAGAGCAGGTATGACCCCGCCCACTACATAGACTAGAGCAGGTATGACCCCGCCCACTACATAGAGCAGGTATGACCCCGCCCACTACATAGATAGAGCAGGTATGACCCCGCCCACTACATAGACTAGAGCAGGTATGACCCCGCCCACTACACAGACTAGAGCAAGTATGACCCCGCCCACTATCTTCCACGCCTCCCTGCTTCTGTAGCTACAAAAGTTTACTGACCCTTGCGCCTCATCTCCTCCTCTGATTGGCCAATGTCTGGAGGTCAGGACAGCGCATCCATTGGCCGTAGCCTAGCAAAGCAGGGCGGGATAGAAGCGGATTGGCTAATCTTTGTATTTTCCCGATCTGATACAGGAAGTGTCCGGGTGACGTGCGGTGAAGGTGAAGTAGCTGCGATCGCTCTCAATGTATTCTATATGTCGGTCTGCAGCGTGTTATTACCGCTAAGGGGAGAATTCTATGGTGCAGCTCAGCTGGCTGTATATGTCCTGTAGACGGGTTCTCTTCCCTGTACTGTATCTGTGTGCAGCCCCCTTATTCCTCTGTGCGGGGATCTCCCGGCTCCTGCCATTCATTTATTGTAGTCTCGCCATGCAAA
Organism: Rana temporaria; assembly: GCF_905171775.1. Lineage (NCBI taxonomy): Eukaryota > Metazoa > Chordata > Amphibia > Anura > Ranidae > Rana > Rana temporaria. The sequence continues at coordinate 80,749,137 of NC_053498.1, forward strand.
TCACAATCTGACCCTGCAATCCGTTTTATGCTCAGCACACATGTTACAATCTGATTGAACAATCAGCAAGGCGCTGCCTGATTGGGTAAAATAGATAGGCCCTCCTGTTGGCTTTGGTAGATCAAAGGGCACATTGTATAATGTATGGTAAAACCTTAAAGCGGGGGTTCACACTATCGCCGCATCCGTCGCACGGCAGGGGTCCGGTGCGTGTCGGTGATCTGCCGATATGGTTCCGGCTAAGGTGAAAGTTCCTGCGCAATCTGATCTGCCGATATGGTTCCTTTAACGACTGCGCAGGCGCAAACTTGCCGACGGAAATCTCCGAACCTCGGCCGGCATCCAGGGCGACGTGGATTTTGAGGAAAGTGGCCAGTCGGCCTCACGTCCTTGCTTCGCTCGGCCTCCTGGCTCTTTTTTTAACATCCTCCAATCCACGGGGATGTTAAGGAATGAGCCTGGATGCCGGACGAGGTTCGGAGATTTCCATCGGCAAGTTTGCGCCTGCGCAGTCCTTGAAGGATCTTTCTTGTTAGGGGAACCTTAAGGACAAGTCACCGGCTCCATAGAGAGCCAGTCACATTCTCCTGCTATGTGAATTGGATGAAGTCTTTCCCGCATCCAATTAGAATGCGGGGGAAACTCTCATCCAATTCGCATAGGTGTGAACCGGGCCTGAATCTAGCAAAACCGTGTAATATGGGGACCAACCTACTACATCCAATCAGGCTCTTGCACTACATTTTTGTTGGTAGATCTAAGGAAGATTGCACAATCAGATTGGAATGTGCATGATAAGCTTTTGCCAATCTTTTATTTAAAAATCAAAGAGAAATTGCTGAGATTTTCCACTTTGCATCCCGGACAATTCTGGCATTCCTCTCCTACAAATCATCATTTTGTTTGCTAAAAAATTACTCAGAACCCATAAACATTATATATATATGTTTAGCGGAGACCCCAGGGAATAAAATGGCGGTTGTTGCAATTTTATATGTCACACTGTATTTGCGCAGCAATTTATCAAATGCATTTTTTGGGGGGGGATACCCTTTAATTTTAATAAAAACAAAAAATGTGATAACCCAATGTTGCATCGAGTAAATTGATACTAAACATGTCACGCTTTAGAATTGCGCACATTCGTGGAATGGCACCAAACAATGGTCTTTAAAAACCTCTACAGTTAGAGTTACAGAGGAGATCCAGCACTAGAATTATTGCTGTCGCTCTAACGTTCTTTACAATACCTCACATGTGTGGTGCGAAAGCCGTTTACATTTGCAGGTGCGACCTACGCATGTGTTTACTGCATGTAAGAGCACAGGGGCGTCTTAAACAATATATATATCATTTTTTTTTTACACTGTCTCTTAAATTCTTTATTATAATTTATTCCATATTGTATAATAATGAGCAGGCGCTATTTTGAAGTGATTGTAAAGGGTATTTTTTTTTGCTTTTAATATAAAAATAATGTTCTATTGCAGACAGCGGTCACTCACCTCCTCTTTTGGCAGTCTCCCGCTGGCACTGTCTGCTTCTTCTTCCTCCAAGTGCCCCCTTAGCAAGCCGTGTGCGGAGGGGACACTCCCAAATTGGGCTATGTGCATCCATAGACACACACAGTATTGGTAAGCCACACCCCTGCTCCCTTCTCACAGTAGTTTGATTGACAGCAGCGGGAGCCTATGGCCCTGGATCAGTGAGAGGAGACAGACCTATGTTAAGGGATGGAAGGAGGGCAGGAGCATACCTACAGGGGTCACATGGTGACCCAGCGCCATGCGGCCCCCTGTACACCTGGACAGGAGGGGTGACGGCATATAGGGGAACTGATTCCCTCCCTCCTACAGCCACTGAATGCCTGTTTCTCCTCCTCTGCCTCCCGAAGGCATATAGTAGCTGTAGGATGGAGGGTATCGGTTCCTCTGTATGCCGCTGCCCCTACTATCCAGCTTTCTAATGCTCCCCCGGGCCTCTGTCCTTTATCCCAGCCCCCGTGTGCTCTCTCTCGGCCCCCCCCCCCTTAGAGTATGCTGTCAGGGTGGAGAGCAGGGAAGTGGCTGGTAAATTGTGAAATTTACCATCCTCTTCTTTGTCTGAATGTTTGTCTGGCGAAAAATTTCTACCTAAGTGCCCGATCCACAAAGCACTTACCTAGAAAGGCGGTCTTCTCATCCAGGGGGCGATGACAATTTAAATGAGGCTGCGCATGCGTGTGACGTCATTTTTCCATGTCTGCAGTCTCTGACCCTCTCTAGTATCATGTCTGCAGTCTCTGACCCTCTCTAGTATCATGTCTGCAGTCTCTGACCCTCTCTAGTATCATCTCTGCAGTCTCTGTCCATCTCTAGTATCATGTCTGCAGTCTCTGTCCATCTCTAGTATCATGTCTGCAGTCTCTGTCCATCTCTGCAGTCTCTGACCCTCTCTAGTATCATGTCTGCAGTCTCTGACCCTCTCTAGTATCATGTCTGCAGTCTCTGACCATCTCTAGTATCATGTCTGCAGTCTCTGTCCATCTCTACTATCATGTCTGCAGTCTCTGTCCATCTCTACTATCATGTCTGCAGTCTCTGTCCATCTCTAGTATCATGTCTGCAGTCTCTGTCCATCTCTGCAGTCTCGGACCCTCTCTTGTAGTATTTTGGGGTCACTCTGGAGCTCATCTTTAAGTTGTCTGCTGTGTTTACACTTTGCTACATGCAGGGAGTATTTTTTTTTTTTCCAAGAATAAAAAAAATGGATTTCTTCCGACTGCTTGAATTTTTTGGATGAAAACTGTGTGCAGTAATCGTGATGCATCGTGGAATCAAATTGAATTGTGGACAGGATTATCATAATCGAATCGTGAGACCAGTGAAGATGCGCACACCTACTGTTTAGACCCCTGATATTTTACCAAAGCTCCTAAAAATAAATTGTATTAAAAAATGTATATTGTAAAAAATAAATGAATAACAAACATAAAAAACTGACACGGGTGGCAGAACTACCAGGATTGCAAAGGTCACACTTATGACCTGGTGTTCCGTCATGGGGCTCGGAGGGAAGGGCCCCCTGGCCGGGGGTCAGAGGGGCCCTGAAGGTTCTAGTTACACCTCTGGGGGAGGGGTTTAACAAGAGTCTGTTCTCTAATGCAGTGCGCTTAGGAATGGCATCCAAATTCAGGTACTACAAGCAGATCCAAGCATATTCCATATTCTCGGATCCTTTTATAGCAGTGTGGTTACATGAGAAATCCTGGTAACATCACAGCAACACAAGATAACAGTGATTCGTTTTTTCTTTAAAGCGGAGGTGCGCCCACCGCTGCAAAAATTAAAAGCCGGCCGCTGCACATACTGTAGCTGCTGACTTTTAATAATCGGACACTTGCCTGTCCTGGAGTCCAGTGATGTCGGCACCGCAGCTAATGTTTTCATCAGTTGTCGGGTGTTGCCGCCTCCATTGCAATCGGACACTTGCCTGTCCTGGAGTCCAGCGATGTCGGCACCCCAGCTAATGTTTTCATCAGTTGTCGGGTATTGCCGCCTCCATTGCAACTAAGAGAACCCGGCAGTGCGCCGGGAACCCTACAGTGCATACGCTCCGCTCCTCTCTCCTACTGGCCCGGCGGCCAGGAAGACGGACGGAGCGTCGATACCCGCAGCTGAGGCTCCTGGAAGTGGGGACAGCATACCTGTGAAAGACAGGTATCCTGTCCCCCCTGAAAGGTGCTAAATGTGGCACTGGAGGGGGGGGGGGGATTACATTGAGCAGAAGTTCAATTTTTGGGTGAAACTCTGCTTAAAAGTGGATGTAAACCCACGCTCATCCTTTCTAAACTACTGCCATAGTGCTGATCTATAAGGATATAGATGCCTCCTGCATGTATCCTTTCCTATCAAATGTCTCCCCTCTGTCTGTTATAAGAACTGAAAAACTGCAGATTATGTGGGTGGATCTGTTGTCTGGAGCTCTGTGGGTGGAGTCGTTATGTCACCTCTACACTCCCCTTGTCAACATGCAATTTCTCCTGTGTATTCCTTACACTAAATTCTGCTGTGATCACTAACATCCAGTCAAAATCCAGAAAAGTAACCACATGACTTCAGAAAAGGAGTGGGGGTGGGAATTAAAAAATAATGCCTGTCTCCAGGCTAGTGCATGAGATTTGTAAATAACCTGTCACTCACAGCAAGGGGGCGGAACGGACCAAGGTTTTTCTCTGTAAGTCCGTTTTACTTCGCTGAACAGTAAAAGAGGATTGCTCAGAGCTGGATTAACTCTGTGGCAAGACTGGGCACAGATAATAGGAAATCTTTTATACTGAACATTGTGACATCAAAAAATAAAAAAAAAGAATTTGAGGTTTACATCCACTTTAAGTGCAGGCCCTTTTATTGCAGAGGTGAATAATGCAAAGAAAATATTTGGATCTTTTAATTAAAAAAAAGTCTATGGTACTAAAATGGTTGCCCCTCCCCAGGAATGTGAAGAAGTCTGTTTTCTCATTGTAGCCGGGCCAAATTTATGGGACCTTAACTAGAGGTCGACCGATATATCGGTCGGCCGATATATCGGCCGATATTTGGCCGTTTTTGTGAAATCGGCATCGGCCGATTATCGTGAAAAAATCGGCCGATTCGCCGCTACAATATCCAGGCCTTGAGGTCCCTTGCCTTCCAGTCATGTACTGACCAGTCACCAGTGCCCCCGCCCCCGCCATGAATCCTCCATCCGCATTGGCCTCTGCTACTCACCGCAGGTCCTGGAAGTCTACGTACGGCGGCGAGTAGGGGCGTGACGTCACGGTCCTTCCCCCGCAGCTCGCGGTCCACTCCGTGCTCACATTGCGAGTAGGGGGCCACGCCTGTCTCTCACGTCACCCTTGCGTGCCCCACCCCCTGCTGCTCCTGGTTCCCGGGTCTTCTACTGGCTCTCCGTTGCGAGTAGAGGCGTGACGCCCAGTGCGCACCCCGCCCCCTGCTACTCCTTCCCGGCTTCTTATTTTGCAGCATCCCCTGCATTCGAGCTAGGTATGTGGCATATTCGTTCATTGATGTAGATCACTATGGGCATTTATTTTTTGTCAACACTAACACTGCTGGGCAAGGTCACGCTGATGGGCACTTTTTTATGTTAAGGGGCACTCTGATGGGTATATTTTTAATGTGCGCACTGATGAGCATATTGTTTTAAGAGGCACACTGATGGACACATTTTGTTGTGCCCATCAGATTGCCCCTTAACATAAAATATGCCCATCAGCATACACATTAAAAATATACCCATCAGAGTGCCCCTTAACATAAAATTTGCCCATCAGAGTGTCCCTTAATAACAATAAATGTGCTCATGGGCACATTTTATGTTATTAAGGGACACTGTGATGGGCAAATTTTATGTCAAGGGGCACTCTGATGGGTATATTTTTAATGTGTTCGCTGATGGGCATATTGCATGTTAAGGGGCACTCTGATGGGCAAATTTTATGTTAAGGAGCACGTTTTGTTGTGCCCATCAGAGTGCCCCTTAACATAAAATGTGCCCATCAGCGTGACCCTTATTTTAAGTTAAGGGGCACAATGCATCCCCACCCATCCCTCTCCACAACACATGGCTGTGGAGGAGGCGGGTACAGAGAGAGGTGGCTGTGGAGGAGGCGGGTACAGAGAGGTGGCTGTAGAGGAGGGGGTACAGAGAGGTAGCTTTACAGCCACCTCTGTACCTCCCTCCGCCACAACCACCTCTCTGTACCTCCCTCCTCCACAACCACCTCTCTGTACCTCCCTCCTCCACAACCACCTCTCTGTACCCCCCTCCTTAAAATGACTAAGATTGTATTTTTTTTTCTTTTTTAATAATTATGAGGTGGCACTGATGGGCTGCACTGGTGGGCACTAATGAGGTGGTACTGATGGACACTAATGGGCTGAACTGGTAGGCACTGATGAGGTTGCACTGACAGGCTGAACTGGTGGACACTAATGAGGTGGCACTGATGGACACTGATAGGCTACACTGGTGAGCTGCATTGGTGGGCACTGATGGACACTGATAGGCTGCACTCCACCTTTCCACCCTAAACAATAACCTCCTCCCCAACCTAGGTTTTCTAAAATAATGGGAAAGAAAAAAAAAATCGGCCTAAAATATCGGCCGCAAAAATCGGCCTAAAATATCGGCCATCGGCCGCCCCGATTTTGAAATATCGGCATCGGTATCGGCCAGAGAAAAACCCATATCGGTCGACCTCTAACCTTAACCCCGTGATCCAGTAAAGGGATCTAATAAAACAGAAGTCTCTGCATGGTCTGTAAATAAATATTCGGAAATAAACCTTGCCAAGGCTCCTCTGCGGGGTTCTATTTTTAATTTTTTTTAACTAGAAACATCAACTTATATAGCAGTGACTAAATGGGACTCCCGAGGGTTGGCTCATTTTTCCTGAAGGTATGATCATATATGAGAGCCACAATCAGACTTCTCATGTGTACCAATCACAGCAGAAAGAAAATGGCAAACCGCCCAATCCGTTTATAGTATACAGTTCACAGCAAGTGTCCAGAACTCAGACCTGCTAACTAACAATGTTTACCTAATTAAACCCAAAATCCAACCTAATTACTAATTAACTATCTTCGTTATAAAAAAAATCAGGTTTTATTTTGAGTCTGGGTACTTTTAGGTTTCTCTGAAACTTTGTCATTTAGGTAATTTTGCTCCGTTTATTCATTCCTACAATAAATATGTTTATCTTCATGTTTGGAAGAATCAAAAATATACGTGTGTTTTTTTTATTTTTATTTATATTTGCTAATTTTATTCTCTTTCTTTTTTTAGAAAGCGGGGATGTCACTAAGTCGCCTAGGAAGGCTGGGCCAGAAGTCCAGTGTCCTGTTTTTATGTGACATGCAGGAGAAGTTCAGACCTAACATTGTGTTCTTCCCTCAGATTGTGTCTGTGGCTGCTAGGCTTCTGCAGGTAGGAGAATCGCCCAAATGTCTAAAAATGTACAATGGATGCTGGATGGAATCACGTGTGTGTGACTAGATAAATGTACATATGTTACAGTTTCTCACAAAAGTGAGTACACCCCTCACATTTTCCCAGCCGCCGGTGGCGTGCTCGAGACCCGGTCCTCTTCTTCGTGACCGTCCCCACGGGAACAACAGACCCGATCGCCACCGGTGTCCCACGATCAGGTCACAGAGAGGAAGAATGGGTAGAGGTAAGTGTAAACAAACCTCTCCCCGTGCTTCCTATTAAAACTGACACTGATCGTTTGCTCCCTGTCATAGGGAACGACGATCAGTGACATCACACGCCCCCCCACAGTAAAAATCACTCCCTTAGGGCACACTTAACCCCTACAGCGCCCCCTCCTGGTTAACTCCATTCACTGCCAGGGTAATTTTTTACATTTACCAGTGCATTTTTATAGCAGTGGTCCCAAAATAGTGTCGCAGTCACGATAAAAATCAATAATCGCCACCATTACTAGAAAAAAAAATGATTAATAAAAATTCAATAAAACTATCCACTTTTTGGTAGATATAAATTTTGTGCAAACCAATTAATAAACACTTATTGCGTTTTTTTTTTTACCAAAAATATGTAGAAGAATACGTATCGGCCTAAACTGAGGGAAAAAAAGTTTTTTTTATATCTTTTTTTTGGGGGATATTTATTATAGCAAAAAGTCAAAAATATATATATATTTTTTTTTTCAAAATTGTTGCTCTATTTTTGTTTAATAGCTCAAAAAAACAAAAAAAAAATGCAGAGGTGATCAAATACCACAAAAAGAAAGCCACGTCACACGACCACGCAATTGTCAGTTATAGCGACGCAGTGCCTTTTGCAAAAAGGGGCATGGTCCTTTAGCTGCATAATGGTCCGGGGCTTAAGTGGTTAAAATATTGAAGTTACACCTGAGCAAAACCCCCCCACTTTTACATGCATGCACATATGAATGTAAATGCAGACATCAGGGGCACCTATGCATGAAAACGTTCATTGCAATACACATATTGCTGTGCATGCTGGAATGAGTGCAATAATTTTAACACCAGAGCTTCTGCGTATCTTTAAACTTTAGGGGTGTGCGCAATTTTAAGCCTTGACATGTTCGATATCTATTTACTCGGCGCAACCTCATCTTTATATTTTACCCAAAAAATTGGGCCATTTATTGCGTTTGTGTGCCCTACTATTAACTTGAGTGTATTTTTTTTACCTTTTCGCTAATATAACTTAAAAAATGAAACTACCACTATTTTATTTGTTTTCAGGGGTTTTATGCAATTGTCAGGGCTAAAATTATTTGTTAAACGTGTGAAAAAAAACCCCAGCAAAAACTGCTCTGGCACAGAAAGGGTTAAAGCTGATTTCCAATGGGTGTTATTTTCATAATTAAACTGGTCCAGCCTGGACAAATGTAATTCTGCATATGCCATACCTGTGAGATTCCCGTGGACGTCAAGAATCAGTAGTAGTCCCTGGTAATACAGTGATTGCCACTATTTTCTGGGTCTTATACCAGTGCCATTTACAGAACGCCTGGCCTTTTTTCTTAGTGAATGCAAAGCGTCCTCTTATTGAACAAGTTGGAGATTGTAATGTCTTTTGCCCACTTTTCCATCTTGTCCAATCTGAGAACTCCTTGGATCCATTGGATAAAATGTAAATTATTCTATGAATGTTGCGCATAAGTTAGCGACCCCCAGTGCTCACTATGCAGCAGGGATGCCGGGACCCAGAAGATAGTGTCGAGCACTGTGTTAGTGGTGACTACAGTGATTCCCAGCTTCCACTGAAATCCCACAGGTATGGAATATGTATACTTACATTTTTCCAAGTTGAACCAGTTGTAACTGTGCAATAAAGGACATACCTAAAATTACATTAAACCTTACATGAGATTTTAGTAATTACCTTTTAATAATCAACTTCGATTTTTTTTTTTTCTTATCTACAGGCTGGGAAAATTTTAGACATACCAGTTATAGTGACTGAACAATACCCTAAAGGACTTGGCCCCACCGTACCAGAGCTGGGAGCTGATGGCATCAAGAAATACTCCAAGACCTGCTTCACTATGCTGATCCCAGAAGTGGAGAAGGAACTCCAGTCCTTTCCTGAGCGACGTTCTGTTATCCTCTGCGGCATTGAGACACAGGCCTGCATTACGGTAATTGTAGCTGATCCTTACTGTTGGGGGATGACACAACACTAGTGAGCCTTTTTTGTTAACCATAGTATTGGTGGCCACATGCATGAATATTGGTTACCAACATTAAAGGAGAAGTACAGCCAAAGCTTGTTTGGCTGTACTTCTCCTGTGGATCACAGGAGTGCAGTTCGTTGTGACCCGCTGTCTAGGCTTGGGCAAGATGGCGACAATGAAGTCAGGATCTGCCCACATGCCAGGACCGGCACCCATCTCAGGCTCCCACATCCCAGCGTTCCAGTGAGCATGGGGGGGCGGGGTGGGTTGGGTATTAGAGCAGATTCCTGCATGCTGGGGACAGCATCCTTCTGATCCAGTGGGGTGTACAGACATCCCTTGACAGTCTTACACACAAGCTAATCACCTAATGGAGGGAGGACATACTGTACTCCACTGTTGTATTCTCTGAATTGACATATCCATTATTAGCTGCGACTAGACTGTCCCTTTTTACAGTTATCCTCACACACTTGGACCAAGTGTGTGATCTTGTTGGTCCATCACTTGTGCGCACATAGGAGGCACTTTACACGGGTGTGCCTGATCCACTTTCAGACCCTATCCACCGTGTTTGTGGCCCAATCCTGACCTCCTGTAGGGGGGTTCTATGTTATATGTTTAAAGTGGGTGACAACGCTGTCGTAATTTTTTATGTGGTGATGGATGTATGATTATTCAAGTACTTGTGCATTGTTCCACATTTTCGCTATATTTGTACTATTAACCCCTTGATGCCAATTTGTTTCTATAGGTAACTGCTTTTTCTTGTTTGGATTCTTTATCTTTACACAAACCCCCTTTTTTTGTCAGACAGTGGTGTCTGACAGTAAGCAGCTCTCTGCTCATGGAGCTGTTAGAACCGAGCAATCGGTGGTGTTCGATCGCTCGGTTCTCAGTGTTAGAGGCGCTGGGGGATAGATGCAGCATCGGATCGAAAAAAAAAAAAAAAAACACATACATCTCCTTTAAAAATGTACTATATATATATATATCTATCCGGATTCTCGTAGCACTTACGCCGACTTATCTCTATATACGCTGCGTAAGTGCACAGACGCGCCGTCGTATCTATGCGCCATACTCTTAATGCAAGATACGCCTAAATTTTGGCTTCATCCGACCGACGTAAGTTTCCTACGCCGTTGTATCTTGGGCGCATATTTACGCTGGCCGCAAGGAGCGCTTCCATTGATTTACGCGTCGAATATGTAAATGACCGAGATACGCCAATTCGCGAACGTACTTGCGCCCGTCGCAGTAATATACGCCGTTTACGTAAGGCGTACGTCCAGCGTAAAGTTATTCCACCTATAGGAGGCGCATCCCATGCAAAGGTATGGACGACGGAACAGCTGTCGTATTTTACGTAGTAGTACGTGAATGGGGCTGGGCGTAAGTTACGTTCACGTCGTAGGCATTGAGCCGTCGTATCTTAGGGAGTATGTTCGACGTGATTCTGAGAATGCATGCGCCGTTCGTTCGGACAGTAAATCCCAAATTTTACAATTGTCACAAGAGCATATCTTTTAATGGGGACAAATGTTCCCTTGACAACCAGTGTTCCTCCAGAGCAGGGGTAGGCAACCTGGGGCCCTCCAGCTGTTGCAGAACTACAAGTCCCATCATGCCTCTGGGAGTAATTGTAACTGCCAGCCTTGCAATGCTTCATGGGAAATGTAGTTCCACAACAGCTGGAGGGGCCCCAGGTTGCCTAGCCCTGCTCCAGAGGTTGCCTGGGGATCATTGAACTGTGGCTGATTGACCTGCTATCCGATAGTGCCTGTAAAGTTCTGGGAGCAAAATTACTTGGCAGAGCCAGCTGTAGGACAGGACACTAATGTTTTTTTTGGCTGTCTGTAGGGGGCATGTTTTCCACTGACCCCCAGTTTGTTTTAACAGGGGTTCCCCAAGACTTGGAAATTATTTTAAGGGTTTCTCAGGGACAAAATGTTTAAGAAAGGCTTGTCTAAGGCAACAATTTCCTTCATTTTGTAGAATTTTTTTTTTTTTTTTTTTTTATCATATCCGGTTAGGTCTCAAGGACAAGAATTGAAGGGAAGTCTCAGCAGGACATAGACAGCAAAAAATAACCTGCTAGGGGTTTTAAACCTTACTTAAGCTGGCTATACATGGGTCAGTAGGTTGAACAAAAACTGACCTGATTCCCCCATCGACACATTCAAAGTGGATGGTGGAATCCTCCTCGCTATGTCATTGTACTCTGACAGTGAGGGGACGCCCCCTGCCATCAGAATACACAGATCAGCGCAGAAGTCTATTACCTGCAGTGCTGATCAAGCAAAAAAATACCAAAAGGGGGCGGTTTAACAGAAGTTGATCAGTAGATCAATTTAACCATAGTGATCACACACAATCCCTGCTGTAATGGCCAAATTTCAATCCATGTAGCTCTACTCCATTCACAAAAAAATAAAGATTCTCGTCCAGCGGCGTATCTCTGCGGCGGCGTAACGTATCCGATTTACATTACGCCGCCGCAACTTAGACGGGCAAGTGCTGTATTCTCAAAGCACTTGCTCCGTAAGTTGCGGCGGCGTAGCGTAAATCGTCCGGCGTAAGCCTGCCTAATTCAAATTTGGATCAAGTGGGCGTGTTTTATGTAAATCTTTTATGCTAACTACGTAACTTTTTCAAATTTCGACGCGGGAACGACGGCCATACTTAATATTGTTACGCCACACTTACGCCACCATATAGCAGGGGTAACTATACGCCGGGAAAAGCCCAACGTAAACGGCGTAACTTTACTGCGTCGACCGGGCGTACATTCGGGAATTTGCGTATCTAGCTCAATTACATATTTTGATGCGTAAATCAGCGTACACGCCCCTAGCGGCCAGCATAAAAATGCAGTTACGATCCGACGGCGTAAGAGACTTACGCCTGTCGGATCTAACAGATATCTATGCGTAACTGATTCTAAGAATCAGGTGCATAGATTCGACCGGCTGGATGCAGAGATACGACGGCGTATCTGGAGATACGGCGTCGTATCTCCTCTAAGAATCTGGGCCTTGGTCTATTATTGGAGTCTGTGCTGTGCTCTGTTGTGGCCTACCTATCCATATTACACTTACCATCCCAGTTAATTCAGACATATGTACTCATGCTGCCAAGTAAAGACTGAGAATTGCAGGGAAAGCCAAGTGCTACAAAGCTGAGATGATAGATATGACGGGGCAGAGCTTCGGAGGGTTTCTATTCAGTGTTCCTACTCCCACTCATATCTGGCCACACTTAATTTAATTGATCCCTATTTTTTTTTATTTATTTTTTTTTTTTTTTTCCATCTTGCGTTTTTTTTTGTTTACCAGCTGTTCTATCAATTGCCTTTTCAGAGTACCACATTGGATCTCCTAGAAAAAGGTTTTGATGTCCATGTTGTAGCTGATGCTTGCTCATCTCGCAGGTAACTTATGTTCAGTTTCCTTTTTCTATTACATTAGGCACATTCATGAAAGCAATAATTGAATAGCTAATATTCTGTACTGCTGGCAGTTTGAAGAAGAAATCTTCAGATACTGAGCACCAGGATTTGGTCTGGAATACGGATCTCCTGCAATGTTGATATTTGCCTATCCAGAATGTCCATCGGCACATGGCCAATGTGAAAAAGACCAACCAACATTGTGCACCCTTTTCTCAAATTGCATTTTGCAGGTGGCTTACCTTCTGGGGGGACCAACTGTGTTATTTTTTAGAGGCATACTATTGTTGCCAAGGAAAATGTCAGCTTGTTCATTTGCTCTAAAGCCAATGCAGTGTATAGGCATGTGATTTCACTTCTCGGTTTAAGATCTGATGGGACAGCATTACAGGAGATTTTGAATTGCACTGGATCCCGGTGGATTGCCTTGTGATTTTAATCATTTCTAAACAAGAAGGGTGTTTTTTCATTTACAGCATTTTATATTCGTTGTAAGGGCCTTTTTATCTTACCGTATATTTAATATTATATAAGTTCACTGGAGGTGTACAAGGACCTGTCCCCACTTGGTGCCAATGGGCATACAGGGTGGTATCCGCATAAAAGGGAAGTTTTTTTTTTTTTTTTTTTGCCCACTTAGGGGTGTCCATTTGACAAGTAAATTTTGGGTTGCTTTGACTTGATTTTTAGTAGCTCCTAGCCACATCCTAGTTGGTTTTGCATTCACTTGCATGGGCAAGACAGGCAGTTCAGACATCAAACCTCTAGGTACACAAGTTCCAAGGAGGCAGTAGAATGACAGTTGATATTTTTAAAAGCAGAGCTCCACCCATTTCCACTGCCACATTTGGCTTTGACAGGTACCCGCTTTTACTTCCAGGTAAGATCGCTAAGGCGATCTCCAAGTATTTCAGGCACCTCCTTCACCCTGCTGGTCACACACGTGTCCCAGAAGATGGCAACACCATTCAGAATATGCAACGCAGTAGTAAAACCGCTGTGAAGCCTAAAGGCTTCATTGCTAATTTCCCTTAATGAAGATACCGACACTTGAACCCAAAGCCAGATGAAGAATTGGCTCAGGTGCTGGCATCGCTGGATCCATGGACAGGTAAGTGTCCTTATATTAAGTCAGAAGCTGCAGCATTTGTAGCTCCTGACTTTTACGGTTTTTTTTTTCCCCCAGACTGGAGCTCCTCTTTACAATTGCATGACAGGAAGTCAGCTGCTAGTTGTAATATGACATGCATTTTGTCAACTTTCTTTGTATCCATGGGCATCCGCTCCATAGGGCAAGGGGGGGCAATTGACCCCCTCTAGAAAATCGAGAAGGTGTTGAAGAGTCTAGCGGCCGCGGGCTGTCTGAGCGGTCTCGGCACGGATGTCACACAGGCACAGCGAGCAGATTAAAACCGCCTCCCCCTCCAATGTTTATGTGTACACAGGGGGAGGGAACCTGCTGTGCCTGTGCTGCGCTGATGGCTGATCTGAGGTACTGAATGGGATGGGGGGAGGGGGGTCCGTCTGTGCTGAAGGGAGGTCTGTGCTGAATGGAGGGGCCTGTGCAGAATGGGGGGGGGTCTGTGCTGAAGGGGGGGTTCATCTGTGCTAAATGGAGGGGTCTGTGCTGAAAGGGGGTCTGTACATTCTCTAGGCTATATTTATTTGGGCATGAAGTGAAGCTGAATTATCTCAAGAGCTATTTCACACTGCCAGCTGACCGCGTTATCGGTAAAGCGCCACTAAAAAGCGGCGCTTTACCATCATTTTAGCTGCACTATTTGGCCACTAGGGGGATGCTTTTAACCCCCGTTAGTGTTTTAAGAAAGGGTTAAATGCGACTGTGTATCACCGCTGCCGAAGCGCCCCCCTCTGAAAAAATTTCAGCGGACGCCCATGTTTGTATCTATTGTCTTGGAAAGATCTAATTGATTGTAAGAGGATTGTTGTTCTGTCAGCCAGGTGGACCGTCTTGTGGCTCTTTCCCGCATTAAGCAAAGTGGAGCTTTTCTAACAACAAGTGAAGGGGTGATCTTACAGTTACTGCAGGACTCTTCCCATCCCAAATTTAAACAGGTAATAAACTGGCAATTTAAGAGTCTGCAACTAGATGATGTCACAAGTATCACACGCATGAAAGTGTTACACATTGAAAATGGTCTGTTTCTATTTGGGCTTGAATAATATTAAGGCCTGTGTCAATGGACTTTTGTTTTCTTTAGCCCTGGTTCACATTGGTGCGTTTTGACATGTCAAATCGGCAACAATGGCACCGTCCTAATCTGTGCGACTCTGCATTTGCGGCGCCATACAGATTTCAAAAAGTATTTTCTGTACTACCTATTTGTGATTTTTGGGGTGCGATTTCCTTTTAAACCTGTGCAGAAACCCGCACAGATGTCTGTGAAATCGCCACCGAAATCGGGACTGACCTGCGGGAGTGAAATCATGCAGGTTCAGCTTGAATTCATTCCCGCAGCTCAGTGTGAACCTGGGCTTAAGCAGGTTTCTGCATTCATATACAAGTCTAAAAAAAAATGCAAAACCTGCTTTAAACCCGTCACACCTAAAGGCAAAACAAATCCAAATGCCTAAGCACAATTTAGCAATTTTGACATGTGTTAGTAAAACCGTACATATCATCACAACTACTTTGTGCATCCAGGTGGATAATACCTTGTTTGTTTTTTTTCAGGAGAAATTGGGCATTTGTTTGGTAGTAAATAGTTATGGATATCTACAGGGTTTTTTTTTGTTTTGTTTTTATTTTTATTAACCACTTGAGGACCAAGCCTGTTTTTCAGATTTGGCGTTTACAAGATTAAAAAAATATTTTTTGCTAGAAAATTACTTCAACCCCCAAACATTTTAGAAAAAAAATAAATAAATAAAAAATAATATATATATATATATATATATATATATATATATACACACACACACCCTAGGGAATAAAATGGCGGTCACTGCAATACTTTTTGTCACACCGTATTTGCGCAGCGGTCTTGCAAGCGCACCTTTTTTGGAAACAATTCACTTTTTTGTATTAAAAAATAATTGTATTGTGAAAGATAATGTTATGCCGAGTAAAATGATACCCAACATGTCAGGCTTTAAAATTGCGCCCGCTCGTAGAATGGCGCCAAATTTTTACCCTTAAAAATCTCCATAGGCGGCGTTTAAAAAAATCTATAGGTTGCATCTTTTGAGCTACAGAGGAGGTCTAAGGCTAGAATTATTGCTCTCGCTCTAACGATCGCGATGATACCTCACTTGTGTGGTTTGAACACCGTTTTCATATGCGGGCGCTACTCACTTATGCGTTTGCTTCTGCGCGCGAGCTCGGCGGGACGGGGCGCTTTAAAAATATTTTTTTTTTTTGTTTTCTTATTTATTTTATTAATTTTTACACTTAAAGAAAAAAAAAGGGGATCACTTTTATTCCTATTACAAGGAATGTAAACATCCCTTGTAATAGAAAAAAAGCATGACCGGTCCTCTTAAATATGAGATCTGGGGTCAAAAAGACCTCAGATCTCATATTTAGACTAAAATGCAAAAATAAAATATTGCTTTAAGCATGGGCGGAAGTGACGCTTTGACGTCACTTCCGCCCTGCTCTGCCATCTGCCGCGGAGACCACCGTTATCGTTGACAGCTGCTGCCGTTACCGAGATATCCATCTTTAAAAAAATGACGTATATATACAGTGAGCGGTCCTTAAGTGGTTAAAGGAAAACTGGCCCAAAATAGTAAAAAACACAAAATTAATTGCTCTGCTCCTGGCGATCGCAACAATACCTCATATGTGCATGCTATTTGTTGTTTGTACCCGTAGTACAGCCCAGAAGCAGTAGTGCACATTTTGCATTACTGACACTGATGCTAATTTAAAAAGAAGAAAAAAAAAATCCTTTCCAAAATATACTGACTTTGACCTCTGACCCAAACACTAACCCTGGCACTGACCTAGATCAAACCTTGTATTTTTCTTTTCTTTTCATTTTTTTTTTCTGCAAGAAATGAGAGGTAAAGCTTCACTTTACAAAGAACAATCAAGCACATAAAGGAAAATAAAAGAACAGCATGATTGCCTGCACATGATTGGGAAGCCAACAGAGCTCTCCCTTATCTAAGCTCTGGAGCAACTGCACTTTCAAAAGTGCACAGTAAATTTGACTTTAGTAAATCAACCCCATCGTATCCTTCTCCATTAAGGCTGCATCCACACCTGAGCGTTTTGTCGCCTGAAGCATGAAGCTCCAAAACGCTAGAGGGGAAAAATCCATTATTCTCAATGGAGATGGTTCACATCTCCACTCCAAAACGCCTGAAGCCGAACACCTGAAGCTCAAACAAGTTCTGGACCCTTTTTTGTCGCTCAAATTGAGCGTATTTATCTGTTTTTAACATTGGTGACCCTAGACCTGTCCAAAATCGCGGTAAAAAACGCTGCGACAAATCGCGGTAAAAAACGCCGCAAAAGGCTACGCTCAGGTGTGAATGCAGCCTAAAAGAAAAAAACAGAGGCTTGCTTCAGTGACTGACCACGGTGGTAGCCAATCAGAGGCCATCACCGGAGATCCGGGTCCTGATCATTGGTAAGGGGCTCTCGGTGAGACCCTGGTCTCTGTGCTGGGAGCGCGTTGTGTGGCACGCTCCCAGTACAATTAGAGAAACACATATATGCAACCTCACTGCACTGGCCTTTTTTACGTGGGGCCGCATATATGTGTTATGTCGGCGTGAAGGGGTTAAAGAAGTCAAATGTACCTGTCAATTAGTTCTGAATGATCTCACAAGTCTAAAGCCTATTGGCACAGACCCTTATCTTATTCATTACAGAAAATGTGATTTGGTGATGTTGGGCAGTACAGACAGTTCTCACTACGGACACTTTTATGTCAGGCACCAATTTTAAACCATGTTGAGTTTTATGTGACGTCATGTGCTGCATACACTGAATTCTTTCTTTGTCTTCCAGGTTCAGAAACTCATCATAGAGCCGGCTCCTGACAGCGGCCTCTTGTCTTTCTTTTAGAATAAAATCTTCCCTTTACATAAGGCCCTGAGGAGCAACACAAAGCTTTGATTTCAAAACACTGACATGAATGTAAAATATACTGTATGCAAGTTACAATCATTTTAATAAATGGTAATATATTTTATCATAAACGTTATTTGTATTTTTACTATTGATTGCACTGCATTCTTACAGGCAACCCTTCCATACACGGGCACAATATCCGAGGTGGCAGAAGAATGAATTGGAAGCACTTGACCATACATATGGGCAAATCTGTGCAATCCAGTGTTTTTTGGAACCCCCTGATGAACTTTTGAATTTCTTCTGCATAGATTCTGCAAATATATGACAACATACAGTGGGGATCAAAAGTTTGGGCACCCCCAGGTAAAAAGGCATCAAATTACAAATTAGACATTCTTATCTATTATAAGAATGTCTAATCTGTAATTTGATGCCTTTTGGAGATTTTTCCATCTTTCCTTGGCTTCGTTATGCACATTAATACAAATTTTTACCTGGGGTGCCCAAACTTTCGATCCCCACTGTAGATATCATGTGATAGGATTTTCCATCCTGCCTCAGCAATATAGGACTGAGATAATTTTACATGCCTATTAGACATCTGTATGGGCATCCTCTGTATATTTTCTTTGCTCTTTAAAAATAATGAATAATTCATAATATTCTTATAAGTGAAAACGCAATGGATATTTCCTAATATTCTTCTGAAGTCTATGTATTCAAATAATCTATATTTCTTTTGGGGTTAATTTTAATATCTGCAGGTAAAAAATATTTCATTTTTTTTCAAACTTGCGCAAGTGTCATTAGTTGCTGGGTAAAACATGGATACGTTTTAGATTTCTTCCAACTTCTAGCTAAAAGCAATCATCTACAATTCAAGTGTAAGAATTCAATAATAAAGCCTGAGATGTGAAATGTATTCTTCCTGATAAATGCACAAAGGTCAAAGGATTTTTTTTTTAAATGTTAGATATGTCCTGTGATAAATGTATACCATATACCGTTCTCTGGCATACCATAGTAAGAAATGGAAAGCCTCATTGGATTACTACTGAAGTAATGGGTATATTAACAGAGTAGCTTTCACAACTGTAAAGCAAAGAAAGCTCTGCTTCCTTTGCGACACTGCCTGGCCAAAGGGAAGTGTAGAGGTGGGCGGGGAGTCTAGTGGTGACTTGGCTCTGGAGCATAGACCCGCCCATGGATTTCGGAGATTTGCGGAACTCGTGTGCAGAAGGGGTGATTTTTTTAAAAGGTAGGGATACATGCAGGAGGCACATATAATAAGAAAGATGACAATAGTTCTGGCCCCAGCAGCCTCTCAAACACTAAAACCTCAATTCCAACTTTGCATCTGTGTTCTCCTGGTTCAGAGGCAAATCTGAGGAGCAATCCCTTAGCCTGCACAACATTAAAATTTTATTAATCCAAAAACAAAAATGTAAGATGTTACAGCTTACAAATCTTTCAATGTGGTGCCTGCATTAGTTTTCACCCCCCCCCCCTTTTATTTTCACATGGTGAATCTACCAGTAAAACCCCGAACACATGGAAATTCCAACCGTGTGTAGCCCCATCGGAGAAATTCAGATGAATTCCATCTGAGTTTAAATATAGAACATGTTATAGTTTACTCCGATGTGCTTTTGGCCAGGCAAAAGCCTGATTGTGTGTTCGCGGCATTAGTCTGTATTTTCAACTTCCTTTAACAGACCAAGATGTCCAGAAAACGTAGCAGGTGAAGGGTTGAGACAAACCATTTACCACTGACGGGTGTTTACAATGATCAGCTTTTATTTATGTAAAACCTTTACCCCAAAAAGGTAAAAATTGACATTAAACAATTGTGCAGTTCCAAGTGTAAGTAATTTTCTCTAATTAAAATTATATCACACGAAAGAAACATTCAAAGTGAAAAATGAAAAAAAATTGTGTACATTTTTTTTTAAATTTATAAGTGAAAAAGTCCACTAATATCAGCTGTGTCCACTTGTGTCAGTGGCTTCTACCTTTTTTATAGGATCCACACCACCACTTGTGACCAACAGCACTGCCACACTCACCAGCTACAATGCCGCAAAGGGACAGCGTGTTTGTACCAGAAGAGTTTCCAGTCCCTCACATGTGATCATCCAGCTCCACCATTACAATGAAGTTGTCTGGTAGTGCCACCGGAGACAGTCAAACAGCCCATTAAAGCAGAGCGCCACCCAAAAATTGAGCTTCCGCTTTTCGGGACCCTCCCCCCCTCCAGTGTCACATTTGGCACCTTTTCAGGGGGGAGGGGGGTGCAGATACCTGTCTAAGACAGGTATTTGCACCCACTTCCGGGAATACAGAACTGCGGCAGCCACACCTCTACCCGCAGCCCCTGTTGTCTTCTGGGAAACACACTGTTCCCAGGAGAGAGCGGGGACCAGTGACATTGCGGCGCGCTACTCGCGCAGTAGGGAACCGGGCAGTGAAGCTGCAACGCTTCCCTAACCGAGGATGGGGGCCTGTGCAGCCGAGGGTCAAGCAATGGACAGGTAAGTGTCCATTTTTTAAAAGTCAGCAGCTGCAGTATTTGTAGCTGCTGGCTTTTTAAAAACCTCAGCTTTAACAAAAGAGCCTATAACTGCTTATAATGGGTTAGCTGAAGTCTGGCTTTAATTTGTTAGTGAAGTGCATCTAAACCTGCTAATTTAATATTACCCTCACCTCAGACTGACAATGCTGTCCAAAGGTGTCTTGGCTGCACCTCCAGTGGAGTGGAGACAACCTAAGACAAGAAGTGAGTTACTGGCTGGACCACCAGATGAAAAGGAAAAGAAGAGTTTAAAAGCTAATGCAGCAACCACATTTAAGGCGAAGTTCCACCCAAAAATGGAACGTCCGCTTTAAATGTAGATTACCCCCTGACATGCCATTTTTTTGGGGGGGGGGGGAGGAGCTCCCCTGTTTTTACGACACCCAGCTACCACTTCCTCCCTGGTGCCGGAAGGAAGATCACCCCCCCCCCCTACAATCTTCTGGGACATCTTACAGTAAAAATGCTGGCGCCGCAAAGAGGAGCAAGGTTTTGGGCAGCCGCATTGCTGGACCGTGGGACAGGTGAACATCTGATTATTAAAAGTCAGCAGCTACACTGTGTGTGGAACTCCACTAAGCATTATAGACATTTTAATACATGACACGATATCAAAAACATAGGGCAGATGCTAATATGATGGCACCTTTGTGTGTAAATTTCAGTTTGAGTTCTGAGTTTGGCTTTTTATGCTTTTGCATCTAACCAACAAAAAGGAATGGAACAGGTAGGCTGTGCTACTTGTACCAGCGCAAAATACTCACCGGGAAAGCAGATATTTTTTTTACTCAAGAATATGCAGTTCTTGTTTACGTGCCTGTGTATACAATCGCATTGTAAACAATGTGCTGCATTTTAGATCCGTAAAAAAAAAAAAGCTGTACTGAGCTTTTTCAAGCTGTAGTGTGCAAGAACAACTTTTTATTGCAGTCTTCATTGCTGCTTGTGGATTTCTTTCTATATACTGGTGGCAGCCAGGAAGTGAGGGTAAAATTTCCAACAAGGACATGGACCGCAATAAAAAGTAGGGAGGAGTTGGACACTTTTTTTTTTTTTTTTTTTTTTTTGTGTCTACACTGGGGAAGGATAAATCTCTTCCATGTGGACAATGACACCATTGGACACCTAAGGCTCCATTCACACTAATGCGTTTTTTGGTGCATTTTGCAGAAAAGCAGGGAAATTTTTTAACATGGGTTTCTATGGAACATGTTCACATCAATTTTTGTGCCTCTGCCTTTTTGGAAAGGGCGTTTTGCATGTAATAGAATTCAATGGACCAGCATCCAAAACGCAAGTACCGCGTTTTCACCGCGATTTGCGTTTTTTTTTAACCTGTTTATAGCTGGTTGTTAAAGGAAATGTATAAAAATTAAAATTGATGTAAAAAAAAACGCACGTCAAACGCAGCAAGCACCGCAAAAACGCTAAAAAGCAACATGCATAGGTGTGAATCGAGCCTTAGAGAGGTTTCCAACCTTTAACTTTGGCTGGAACTGGGCTTAAAGCGGAACTCTGGCCCTGAAAAGGTTTAAATATATTTCCTAATAGCCACAAATGATTATTTTATTTTTTGTGTGCACCATTTAAATGCCTTTTGAAATATAGATCTTACCTTGTAAAAGTTAATGACTGTACATAGCCTGAGCAGAGCTGTGGGAGGGGCCTAGCAGCTCCTCCCACCACAGAAGGGGCGGAGACCAGACCTGTCACCCTGCACAAGTAGAGAGAGCAGCAGTGACCGGTCTTAATTACAGAGGCAACGTTTTGCACAGGATTACTGCACAGATCTGAAATGCACAAAGTACACCAAGTTTCAAGTAAGGATACACAGGACTATTGTAATTAGATAATAATTACTTATCCCGGAGTTCAGCTTAACATTTTAACTGACATGAACCTTAAAAAAGTAATCCAAATAGTTAAAAAATGTAAATACTGAAAACTTATTTTTTTCCCCCAAAAACCATACATTCAGTGAATGTTTACATTTTCATTGTAAACAGAACATAGCACACATATTGTTCCCAAAATGCACCTCAAGTTTTTTCAAAATAAAAAAAAAAAGTTTTTTTTTTTTCTTCCTTATTTGGGAGATTTGCTTCCATCTTCCTTTTCTGTCTGTGCCGTTGTTTTACTGCTCGTGAGAGGGATGTATTGCAGGATATGGGTTGTCACCTGGTCAATGTCTCTGTTTCGGATATAACAGAGAAATGTGGTCCACATAAATGCACAAACTCCAATGTAGGCTGTTCTGACAATTGGTGGTATCAGGCTGAAATTTATGGTCTGCAAATAAAAATACAGGACAGGGTAAGCATGTACAGTATTTATTTTTCATACATCATGGGACACAGAGTCAGGCGAATATCCTTCTGGGTTATACTTCATCTGGTGAATGGACACTGGTAGACCAAAGGTCTTTACACAGGAAGTGATCATATATAACCCCTCCCATACAGGAAGCACATCAGTTTTTTACCAGTGTCTGCAAGGTGGATGGCACGGTTGTTTGTGTTTTCTGAGCTCCAGGTCTCTAGTCCCACAAATGGTTCTTAAATGAATCAAGGGATTGACCGATCGGATCCATTTGACACAGGCTCTATATGTTTCGATAAATGGTAACCGAGCCTCGCAAAGAAGACTAAAGATCCGGGCGCTTGACCCTGCAAAGTGGAAATCCTGGACCCTACAGCACTAAGGCATTGCCAGCAGGGTGCTGTACAGGTCCAAGGGAGTGGACCCTAAATTTGAAAAGGGTACTCAGTCCTTTACGGTGCCGAGTGACAGGAACCCGCCGTGAAGGGTAAAGATTGGGCTTTTAGTTTCTAAGCTGCCCTGTGCCAGGACAGGTAAGTGAGTCCCCCTTATTTACTTATTGTGGGGTGTTCCAGTGATTGTAACAATCAGTCAAGCTAGCTAGAGGCTAAACACCTGTGTGTGGTGACCATACAGGGGAGTTTTGGGCTAGCTGTGGGTTTTTGCAAAGTGTGCCTTTTTTGCTTCTATCTTGCTGTTTTTTACATGTATGATGGCGCAGCACGGTGCGCCATTTTCGCCTTGGTTCTCCAGGGCGCACGTGCCTTAACTGCTGTGCACAGCGGCTCTATTGCGATTTGTTTGGTGGCCATGACACACATGCATTTGCAAAAGTGCCACTGTGCACAGCAGTTTGTTTGGCGGCCATGGTGCACGCGGCTTCACCGCACTGGCGCAGTAGCTTTTATCTGGGCATACGAAGAGTTGGGTCAGACACGAATACAACCACGCCCGTTTGGTGGTACCACGCACGTACATGCGCGCGCACGCACGCATGCACAAAAGGTTCCGGCGCACAGCCAGCTTATTTAAGCTGTATATGCCAAGCATGCAGTGCTTCCAGAAGGCATCTGTGGGACACAGAGCAGACTCTGAACAGGCACCTGCAGCGGTTCATTTCTCCTTACCTGAGTCATGTGAGTCACCAAGTGTTGCTTGGCAGGCTATGGTGCTTAGCTGGATTGTAGGGGCTTGGTGAGCCCTTCTGAGGTGTGTTAAATCTACACTCAGGTACTCTCTTTTTGTGGCTATTAAATGTCTTCAAAAAAGATGAGTGGGACTAACCCTACAGGGAAATGCACACCTATGTCGTCAGTAGTTTCTGATGAACCTAGTCGTATCCCTAGTGTTGTATCCCCTGAAGGATCAGGGTCTTCCAGGAAATCTGAGCCAATGAACCTATCTGGTATTGTGCCTACAGTCAATGCTGCTGCTTCACCCTTTATCACTAAGGATGAACTGTCCTCAGCCCTAGCTGGGTTAGAGCACAGGATTACTGGCATGATTGCCTATATCCCTCAGGGTGGCAAGAAGCGTGACAGATTCCCATCCCTGGAGCCTCCTAATTTGGAGAAGGAATGGGTTGAGAATGGGAAAGAGCTAAAAGCTCGAGATTCTGTGCCCGGCGGATGAGTCTGCTTCCGGGCAATTTGGACAAAAAGATATACAGTTGATGTTTGCCTCTCAGTCGCAGAGGCTTTCATCCTGACTCTGTCTAAGTCCAGCCTAATGCTAAAATCTCTACAATCTAACACTAAACTATCTAGCCCTGTAAAGAAGAAATCAGTATACATACATTTTTTGAATCGGCTCCGATCCAATCTGATCTCCAGCTCTGCAGAGGACACAGCCGACAACGGCTGTGAAATCAATGGGAAGTGACGTCACCCATAGAGTTACTATGGGGCTTCCGTTGTCGCTGCCTCCTCTGCACCCACCTCCACAGCAAAGCTGCAACTGACAGCTCAGCGTGGGATCAGACCAGACCGGCTTCAGAAAAGGTATGTGTACCGATTTCTTCTTTACAGGGTTAGATAGGTTAGTGTTAGATTGTGGGTGTCTATAGATGTAGTGATTTTAGTGTTAGGCTGGACTTCTCTAAATGTAAAAATGTTATATTTGCATGCATTGTTTTATACAATTTACAAACTTTTAATCAAACAATTGCCAGAATAATTATTAGTTATTATATATTATAAGTATTAGGCACATTGGGTAACTTGTGGAGCGGTAGGGTGTAGAGGAGCGGACATGTTCCCAGTACTTGGGGTGTTCTGGGCCAGTGATGTGATCCTCTTTGATCACAGAAACATCTAGAAATCTCTACATGTATGCATTGTGCAGGATGTGATATCTCTACCCTCTACCCCCAGATAGGGGGACAAAAAAGCCCCCCCCCATGTACAATGAGTTATACAAGGTGTCTCTAAACAGTTCAGTGTTTGGTCTGATATCTCAAAGACAGCATGGGCCAGGTGCGCACGCATGCACATAACCAGAGCCACGTAAAGAAACACCACCTAGTGTGCAATACACGTGATCATCAGGGTAAACCCGCTGCGCACAGTCAAACATAGTCAATGTGAGGGGTAGGGTCACAGTGCAATAGAGCAACGAGTGAACATCAAGTTCTACTACAAATTGGGGAAAACAGCGTCAGAGGCACAAGAAATGTACGATACGGAAGCTGTGAGCAGAAAATGTGTTTATGACTGGTTCAAACGCTTTCGCAACGGGAAGGAAACGACTGAGGATGAGCCACTTTCGGGTTGGCCGCCGACAAGCAGAACCCCAGACAAGATCGAGCGAGTGCAACAAATACTGGCACAAGATCGGCGACTGACACAGTGCGCACCATCGTTCGGAGATTTGGGTAAGCAGAAGATCTGTTTTTGGTTTGTGCCGCACAAGCTGATCGATAAACAGAAAGCAAAACGGATGGAAACCTCTGCAGATTTCATTACCACGTGAGACCAGGATCTATCCTTTTCTGCGAACCATCATCACAGGGGATGAGGCCTGGTGCCACCTGTTCAATCTGGAATCCAAGTAGGACCATCTTCCCCGTGACCCAATAAGAGTCACCTGGAAAAGTTTTGCGAACGTGGCGACAATCCAAGAACCTGCGACAGCGGTTCTGAGATCGATTCCTAATGCTCACAGTTTCCAGAAGCTTTATGCCAAAAGTGTGTTGTGATGGAAAACTATTATTTTGAAGGCCAAAAAAAGTTATTTGTTTTGTATCTTCTGTTTTGTCTATTTGCGGATACCATTCACCAAACTTTTTAGACACACCTCGTACTTCAGTGCAAATACGTCACTATTGTGCACACGATCAAAGCTACACACTTACAAGGTCTTAAGTGGAGGAGGTGAATGTATTTCTGATAATTAGGATCTTACCTGAAAGATGGTCCAGCAAAATACTCCCGTCTAAAAGGGGAGAAAAACAAAAATTTCCTGTTAATATAAGGACTGTGTGACAATTAGATATTTCTTTCTTTCAACTTTATTGTCTATGTAACAAAATTTGGCACACTAGGTAGAACCAGCATTTATGTGACTTTAACCGCTTGCCGACCGCCGCACGCACTTATACGTCGACAGAATGGCGCAAATGGGCATATATATATATATATATATATACACACATACACACTTCCCCTTTAATTTGCCGGCCGTGTGGTCATGTGAGTGCGCGCTCGCTCGCAATCCTGTCGTGAGCTCCGTGACCGCGGGACTCGCAGTCCGCCGGTGTCGCTTATTGCGATTTTTTATTTTTGCAAAAATATGTAGAAGAATACGTATCGGTTTACACTGAGGAAAAAAATTATATTTTTTGGGGATAATTATTATAGTAAAAAATATTGTTTTTCAAAATTGTCACTCTATTTTTGTTTACAGTGCAAAAAATAAAAACTGCAGATGTGATAAAATACCACCAAAAGAAAGCTCTATTTGTGGGAAAAAAAGGATGTCAATTTTGTTTGGGAGCCACGTCGCACGACTTTGTCGCAATTGTCAGTTAAAGCAACGCAGTGCCGAATTGCAAAAAGTGGCCCAGTATTTGGCCAGCCAAATGGTCTGGGTCTTAAGTGGTTAAAGTGTTAGTAAACTCGCATTTTTTTTTTAAACCTATAAGGCAAAAGGTGTAATAAGCTAGTATGCACCGCTTATTATCAAATACTTATCTTAGAACGAGGCATCACAGGTGATCTCGGTCCACGCTGAGGGAGCGGACATTCTCCCTTGGTGTGTCTTCCGGGTATCACGTTTCCGGCGCTGTGAGTGGCCGGAGCCGCGATGTCGTCACTCCCGAGCATGTGCGCGGGAGACTTTTTCCGGCAAGGTCCGCCGTCTGCCAGGCGTTCAGCCAAGAAACTCAGAGCACATGCGCCGCTGAAGTCAGTGGCTGCATGCAAGGTGAATATCTCCTAGACCGTATTGTTAAAATATTTTAACAATACTAGCATTTAAATCTTTTTCTTAATACCAAATGTATTAATGAATGTGACTTTAGTATTCTTCAGACCTTCCATTGCTCTCTTATGTGTCCATTGACATGTGCACTATGATGTGTCCGTTGACACCCACAGACATCCGATCTGGAGAGCTGCCAGTTTGAGACCCCTGCCATAGAGGGTACCAGGCCCTGTCTGTGTCCGCCTGCTCGGGGGGGGGGGGGGGGGGGTTGGATCAGCGGAGAAATCCCCTGCTGACAGGTGGTGGACTCCGCCGGTGTGAAAGGGGCCTTAAGGCATCAGTGTTCATTTAAATCTTGGAGGCTTCCATTTACATTTCAGTGAAGCCTTCAGTCTGCATTTGACCGCTATGTCATAGCTTACATAGTAATATCATAATCAGGTACCATTCTGATTGGTTCCTAGTTGTGAGTGGGGACTCAAGCTCTCAGTGAAAGCCAGGATTGGAAGCCAGCAGCCATACAAAGTGTCAGCTGCTGGCTCTCAATGGAGTGGGACTTTTCCGAAGCACAAGACAGAGGAATGTTAATAAACAGATTATAGGCAGGAATATAACTGGGTACTAACATTTTTAGGTAAAATTGATCCGGGGAAGATCCTCTCGGGGAATTAGGAAGGAATTTTTTCCCCTGCTGTAGCAAACTGGATCATGCTCAACTGTGGGTATAGGTTTGTGTATATGGGATTGTATAATCATATTTTTTTTTTTCTTTTGGTTGAACTAGATGGTCTTTTTTCAACCTAACTATGAATGATCTCCAAGATAAGTGAGCACCTGAAGTCAGTTGAGAATCTAAGTGGTACTACCTTTTTTTTTTTTGACTCACAAGAGAGCAAGGCTTTCTCACAAGTGTAGCTAGAACTGTACTAATGTCAAGGATTGCCCACAGATGCCCCAACAGTCACTCAATTCTGCAGGATATAAGATGCATTTGATGTTTGTTGTTCTAGTAGAATGTGACTGACAGACTCGGACCCTCTTATGTCTGAAATCATCCTATGTCCAATAGGGGCATAGGATGACTTAGAAATGATATCTTGTACTACTTGAGATGGGATTATTATGTACCGTATTTATCGGCGTATAACACGCACCCTAACTTTAAGAGGGAAGTTTCAGGAAAAAAAGAATTCCACAGCCCCCTGTGTATAACACGCAGGCACAGTTTACCCTCTATTTTCAGGGTAAAAAAGTGAGTGTTATACGCCAATAAATACAGTATTTATTATCCACAATATTCCAGGATATCTGTAGATCTATTTACTAGTTGTTGATTTTTAACTCAACGGGTTAATTGTAAGAGTGTCTCTTTCATACTGCTAAATGCGAATGCCATTACCTCCAGCCATCTCTCTATTCTTTGTGCTAATTGACCCGGCTATTGTGTGAAGATGTCCTGTGTTTACACTTAGGATAATGTGTACTGTATAGCAGGTGAGAGGAGCCATGATATCTACTCTGACAGGTCATATCTTGGAGTCGCCTAGTCTGGGTAAATGATTAGTTAATTAGCTCATGTTAGTTTATGTTCTGGTTACTTCTTTAAACTGTATAGAAGGCTGTATTCTTGGTTCTATTAAACACTCC
The DNA here is from genome assembly GCF_905171775.1 of Rana temporaria. NCBI lineage: Eukaryota > Metazoa > Chordata > Amphibia > Anura > Ranidae > Rana > Rana temporaria. The sequence goes on from NC_053498.1 coordinate 80,777,815, forward strand.
ATGTTTTAGCACACAAACAAGTCTCATCTCCTTGTGTGTTGAGGGCAGCTGGAATATCTGATATCTATGTCCAGACTGATGGGAAGCGGTGTATGACGGAGGCACTCGGTCGGAGTGTGGGACGCTCCGTTACAGTGACCACAATACTTTATCCCTGTCAAACGATTTCCTGGTAAGATTTGCTCACCCACTTTGTATGTTTAAAGCCATAGCCATTGACAAAAGTAGCATGTAGAAGAAAACGCATGTATGTATTACCTTGTACGTTGGCCAAAATTTCTCTTTTAGGTTTTTAAAGATATCCTCCTCTCCATCCAGAAGACTTAAACCTAAAAGAAATAAGTCTTAGTAATAAAGCATTATGACAAACTGAATAAACTCCAACTTTAAAGCGGAGTTCCCACACTTCTTACCTGTATAGAAAGCACTGATTGTAACCGGAGCTGCCAGCAGCTGATCACAGGCTACCTTCCTTATGACGTTCTTAACTGTGGATCCTGGAAATGTTCTTTCGATAAATCTCAGCCAAAAAAAGTTAAAATTGGCATGGAAGCAAAATCCCACAATTGCAACCTTAGCAGTTTGTTTAAAATCTATTTTTTCATTGGGTCCCTTAGTGAGTTTCTGTTGGACAGCATCGGCTGACGCAAAGAGAGAGCCGTAAATTGTCACATTGGTCACCCAGGGGTGTCTTTTTGTGAATTGTATGAAGGCACGCATTGTGAGAAAATAAAAGTTGCAAACGTAGAATTCCGGTGAGATTCGGCACTCCTATATGGCCGGTATACCAGAAAATTCAGTAGAAAAGTATAAGATTTGTATAGTGTGCTCAGAAACGTTACGTAGATTGCGGATGATGTAGACTGACCAAACAGAAGAGGCCTTGTATAGTCCCTAAACCCGGTTTGGTAATTCTCACAACTGAGAAACGATCGCTTTATATTCACTGTATTATTTTGCTCTGTAAAAGGACAAAAAAAAAAATTATAGATTAGAACACACAGTTATTATACAAGATCGAGCACACAACTACAGATGACACAAAGCAGTAAATGAGGACATTATGCCAACTTGCTGCCAGGGACTTGTTTCACCATCTCAGGACCTAAATATTATTCTTTGGTGTTGTGTTCCCATGAACCATCACATTAAGTCTACAGTGTTTTCTAAATTTCCATAAATCCCCCCAAACAAGTTACAATCTGACCATACAATCTCCGTACATTCAATGTTGGCTCTACAGAATCTATATAATATAAAGGATCTACCTAAGCTTCCCAATCAGTTTGTATTCAATCAGACAGACCATTAGGCCCCTTTCACACTGGGGCGAAAGGTGCGCTGACGGTATAGCGGCGCTATACCGTCGGAGTTGCGGCGGTATTTGGCCGCAATCAGTGCGCTTTTAACCCCTGTTAGCGGCCGAAAAAGGGTTAATACCGCCGGCAATGTGCCTCTGCAGAGGCGCATTGCCGGCGGTATTATCACGGTTTCCCAGAGTGCCGGAGCCGCGATACGCAGAAGTAACCCCCGGGCAAGATGTCGGCTGCCTGGGCGTTGGAAGAGGATGGCTGCAAGGGATTTGATCTGTGTTTTTTTTTTCCTGGGTATACTTCCTCTTTAAAGAGCCGCTGTTGATTCACCGACACTCCCATTCACTTTAATGGGACGGCTGGTGATGCGGCAGCGACACAACAAGGTGAGGAACGTGGCGGCAGCAGGTGAGTGGATGCCCGCTAACAGGCGCTGCCATGATGGATCTGAAATGACAGGTGCTCTTTATATGTAAGGACTCATTCTTGCTTATAGTTAGAATCTTTAATATTTGAAAACAAAATTAAGGTTCCCTTTTAGAATAATAAGCTGTCAGGTTATTAAAACAGCGATATCAGAACCGATTCAATCAAACAGTTTGAAGGGTACATAGATCTGAAAAACAAAGGGATAAAGGAATTCTCCTTTAAAATTGTGTGAATGCATCAATGCAGTTCATGTTATCTCAGCTTGCAGAGATTTTAAATATTGCAGAATATACAGCCTCATGCTACATAACCAAGCTCCATTTCATGCTCAATAAACTAAATTATTAATGTATCTTAAATAGAAAACTATATTTAAATATATTATATATAAAATAAATAAATTTGATAAAAATCCCAAAAAATCAGATTTGAAAAAAAAAAAAAAAAAAAATATATATATATATATATATGATTTTTATCCACCCTGCCACTAGAGGAACAACGTATTAAAGCTGTTAGATGCTGGTATGGACCTGTTGGCTAGATAATAATACTACGGCAACTGATGCAGTAACCGACTCCTAGATTGACAATGTATCTCTTGTCTGTTAAGGCCCGTACACACGGTCTGACTTTTTGCCAACAAACTTCAAAATGAGCAAGTTTTCAAAATAGTCCGACTGTGTGTATGCTCCATCGGACAAACTTTTTCGGGTTTCATCGGACAAAAAGTTCGGTCTGCAAACGGACAAACTTTACGTCAACAAAAGTCCGATGGTGCCTAGTCTGACCGTGTGTACAGCAAGCAATCTGACTTTTGTATAAAGTACAAACGCGCATGCTCAGAAGCAGAGACCAGCCAAAAGCGTTGTCTAGTAAAATTAGCGTTCGTATTTGAAAGAGCACATTCGTGACGCGGCAAGTTCTGAAATCAAGAAAAGCAGCGCACATTCTCTTCTTCTTTATAATGTGAGAATACTAAAAGCTGCTTTGCTGGTGATACTGACAGAGAAAAAACAAACGTCTTTACTTTGGATTCGTGTATTTTGGTTATATGAATCAAACATATTTCTATATTATTTTGTGGGTCAAGTTAGCACAACCCCATTGCGCAACATGTCTGCTTGACGAACGGCCGTTCAGAAACGAACAGAATTGCACGAAACTGAAAATCGCGAATGGACACAGACGAAACCTCTACTAACTCTCGATTAGCAGAAGGGTGACGCCGGAGAATTGAACTTCCTCTTTTAAACTCTCGTCAGTACGTTGAAACGTCACTACGTTCGTGTTTGTTGCCGAAAATGTCCGAGCGTGTGTGTGTGCTATGGGTGTGACCGGACAAAAATCCAAGGGAAAGTTTGTTTGATGTCAGACTGTGTTTACGAGGCTTTGGTATGTTGACCTAAATATTCTCATGACGGATTATCCTGTCGGTCCCAATTTGAGCACTGCTCCTCCTGAACTGAACCTCTCCCCACATTGGGGTTATAGTACAAGTAAGGTTGTTTATGTTGTATGTTGTGCCCTGTTGCAGTATGTTTCTGCAACAGAGGACCTGCTGCCCCTGCGTGGGCAAATGTTTTGCCCCTGCGTGGGCTAGTTTTGTATGCTACTAAAAAAATAAAAAAAAAAGCTGTTAGGTGCTACCTAACACAAAATTTGTTTAACCACTTCCTTACTGGGCACATATACCCCTTCCTGACCAGGTGAAATTTCAGCTTGTGGCACTGCGTCACGTTAACTGACAATTGCGCGGTCGTGCGACGTGGCTCCCAAACAAAATTGACGTAATTTTTTCCCCACAAATATAGCTTTCTTTTGGTGGTATTTGATCGCCTCTGCGGTTTTAATTTTTTTGCGCTATAAACAAAAATAGAGCGACAATTTTGAAAAAAAAAAAAAAAACAACATTTTTTACTTGTTGCTATAATAAATAGCCCATTTTTTTTTAAAAAACTTTTTTTTTCTCAGTCTAGGCGATACGTATTCTTCTACATATTTTTGGGGAAAAAAAAATTGCAAGAAGCGTCTGGTTTGTGCAAAAGTTATTGCGCTTACAAAATAGGGGACAGAATTATTATTATATTTTTTTACTACTAATGGCGGCGATCAGCATTTTTTTCGTGACTGCGACATTATGGCGGACACATCGGACACTTTTGACACATTTTTGGCGCCATTCACATTTATACAGCGATCAGTGCTATAAATATGCACTATTACTGTATAAATGTGACTGGCATTGAAGGGGTTAACACTAGGGGGTGAGGAAGGGGTTAAATGTGTACCCTAAATTGTGTTCTAACTTTAGGTGGAGGGGGGTGACTGGGGGAGGTGACCGATCTATGTCCCTATGGGACACAGATCGGTCTCCTCTCTCCCTGACAGGACATGGATCTCTGTGTTTACACACAGAGCTCCATGTCTTGTCCCTGTAGCCGCCAATCCCAAGTCCCTGACGGACATCACGGCTGCCAGGCACTCCCATCTGCATCTCAGCGATGCGGCGAGCGCGCGCCCGCGCCGCTGGATGCGCGCAGGCCGTAAAAACACGGCCAGTTAGAGATTCAGAACCACCCCGTGGCCATATAAAGTCATACGGCCGTCGGGTAGTGGTTAAAATGGTGTGAAAGACATATATGCCCAACAGCAGACCACATCCAGTATCCTTGTACATCATTAAATACTCCACTGTTAAAGAGGAGTGCCAATCATCCCCCCCCCCCCAAAAAAAAGCACACCAAGGCTGGCCATACATTATACAATTTTCTTGTACAACTTTCCTGTAGATTTACCAAAACCATATAATATGAGGTCAAACCTAAACACTTTCAATTTGTAAGCAATCAGGCAGGCCCTTGCACCACACAGTTGAAGGCAAATCTAAAGAAAATTGAATAAGAAAATTGTATGGTGTATGGCCAGCATTATCTGCCCCTGGATCCAGCGCTATCCTCACCCATGCCAATTTTTAAATCAGCTTCAGGTGCAGGCGGCTGTACTAAGGGAACCTGGCAGTGAAGCCTTGTGGCTTCACAGCTGGCTCCCAAATGCATTTTGTGATTGGCCCCACAGTCTTCTGGAACTGTCTCAGAACCAGAAGGCTGCAGGGGAAGAAGGGGGGGCTGAAGTGGGGGAGCTGGTACCTGTCAAAATCAGGTACCTGCTAAGCCACTCCCCCCCCCCTTTCCCCACTCCAACAAAAAAGTGCCAAAATATAAATAGAGGAGGGGGAGGAGGAGTACGAAAGAGTGGAATTTCCCCTTTTGCTACTGGGGGAGTGGAAGCAACATGAATGTCAAAAGCCTGGCATTGCAAGCCATGTATATTTCAGTATACAGCAGGGCTACACTATTGGTTCAATATCCACTTGTGTTTAGAGAGTTATTCAATATAATTCCCTATACTTGGTTTCTACATCAAGTATTGGTTGGCAAGCATGAGAAATGTCCTCAAATGTCCATTCTAACACCATGTTGACTGTCTTTCATATCACTAGGAACGCCATACATCACTTTATTTTTAAATTGTGAACCTTGAAGGAGTGTTTGCAGTTGTACAATCCAATTACAGATTGGATTGTAATTTTTTTTTAAATTACAATTTTGTCCTAAATCGGAAAGTGCTACCCCAGAACCAAGTGATGAGGAAGTTTTAGTCTTTAAAGCGGGAGTTCAACCAATTCCTTTTTTTTTCCCTTAGCTTCCTGCTCGTTCGGTCTAGGGGAATCGGCTATTTGTATTAAAATATGATCCGTACTTACCCGTTTTCGAGATGCATCTTCTTCCGTCGCTTCCGGGTATGGGTCTTCGGGAGCGGGCGTTCCTTCTTCATTGACAGTCTTCCGAGAGGCTTCCGACGGTCGCATCCATCGCGTCACTCGTAGCCGAAAGAAGCCGAACGTCGGTGCGGCTCTATACTGCGCCTGCGCACCGACGTTCGGCTTCTTTCGGAAAATCGTGACGCGATGGATGCGACCGTCGGAAGCCTCTCGGAAGACTGTCAATCAAGAAGGAACGCCCATTCCCTCAGCCCATACCCGGAAGTGGCGGAAGAAGATGCATCTCGAAAACGGGTAAGTACGGATCATATTTTAATACAAATAGCCGATTCCCCTAGACAAAACGAGCATAAAGCGAAGGGGAAAATGTGTAAGGTATGGGTGAACCTCCGCTTTAAGTGGTGTCTTGTGACCCCTCAGTGCTAAATATATCTACTATGTTGGTTGTTGATTTTTGTTATATTCTTAGAAATATATTGGTTGCACCAAAAGGTGTGAATCCTGAAGAAGCGAGTGCTACTGCGAAACGTGTCAATTATGCCATTTTAGGAACGTAATTCATGCACCAAGTTATCAAAACGTTTATGGCAGTCTGACTACTGTGTGAATATTAATGTTTTTAACTATGTAATAAAGATTTTTTTTTATAAATCTGTAGTGTATTTCCTCCCTGTAGCACACTGAAAGTCCTGCTTTTGACTCCCCTCCTCCCCCTACCCCCTTTATATTAGGAGAGACAGGGCAATACATTGCAATGTTTAGATTAATGAGATGTCCCCTGAGGGGGAGTTGGAGGATCCCACCATTCTTAAATCTTGGCTAAAAATTGATTAATCCTGCGCTCAGTTTAACTGCTTGCTGACCAGCCGCCGCAGTTTTACGGCGCAGTAGGTCGGCTCTGCTGGGCGAGAGCACGTAGCTATATGTCACCTCGCCCAGCAGCCAATAGAAGCGCGCTCGTCCCTGACTCCCATGCGTGTGCCCGGCGGTCGCGATCGCCGCCGGGCACCTGCGATTGCTCGTTACAGAGCGAGGACCGGGAGCTGTGTGTGTAAACACACAGCTCCCGGTCCTGTCAGGGGAGAAATGCCTGACCGTCTGTTCATACAATGTATGAACAGCGATCAGTCATTTCCCCTAGTGAGGCCACCCCCCCTACAGTTAGAACACACCCAGGGAACACACGGGCAGGAGCGGGAGCGACATATACACCGCCCTTGCCATTGGAATCAATGGGCACCGTAGAGGAGGATCGGGCTACCCTGTGCAAAACCATTGCACAGAGCAGGTACGTATGATATATTTGTAATATTATTATATATGTAAAAAAATAAAATAAAAGAGCTTTGCAGTCACTTGAAATAGAAAACAGCCATACAGTTATTCACAGACTATATACAATATGGCTATTATGCATCTAAATTAAGAAAGGGGAAAATTCAGAGTTATCCACTAGGTGGTGATAAAAACACAGGAATCTCTCATTACTCCCCAAGAACAGGGAAAAAAAAGAAACAAAGTATAACATTAATAGACACATGGTAACAGTACAAAGCTATAAAATCTGTAGCTATGCCTATTTAGAGCTGGTAAACACCATCTACACAGTGCTGGTTCACACAGGGGGAACCCGACTTACAGCGCGACTTTGCAAGGCGACTTCAGCGCGACTTGGAGTTGCCTCCAGGCAACTTTTATCAGCTCTGTGGGAGGGAGGGGTTTGTCTGAGAAAACTATTTTCTCTTCCTGTAAAGTTTCTTCAGTTAAGACAGTGATCCGACTTTGGAGGCGACTTCCATTGAAATCAATGGGTACAAGTTGCCTAGAAGTGGCCTTGAAGTAGTACAGAAACCTTTTCTAAAGTCGGAACGACTTCAGTCGTGTGCATCAAGACGGCTCTCATTCACTTCAATTGAATTTCTCAAGTCGCGTGACTTGGGGCGACACAAGTCGGATCCCAAGCCGCTGTAGTGTGAGCCGGCACTTAAAGCGCTGAATATTTTTTTTGGATACGTTTATATTAATTTGTTTTTGTATGTATTTATAACATTTTAAGTGTTTTAAAGGGTTTAAAAGTTCTACCCTTGTTAGTTTTGATCCTAAGAATATGTTTTCGCAATGCGCCCTTTGCGACACAATTTTGGAATGTTCTCCCTACACCTCTTTCTCTTTTCTTGACAAAGGAGTACCTCCAAAACTGGTAATTTGATTACAACACACCCTAAATTGATTGCATTCAGGCTGGGATAGGTCACAACCCAGCAACGAGGACACTGCCATACCATCCAGGAGTGGGTCCCCTTGTGCGCTGCCTGGAGCTCTACCACCACTGACCACAGACGAGGGATAGTACTGCCTATACAAACCAACCTCAGCCCCTTTAATATCCATGTTCCATGTTTTTTTTTGTGAATTTATGTTTTTTAACAATAAGAGCCTGTTCACACAGGGGCGACTGGTCAGGCGACTCAGCCGCCTGACAAGTCGCGCTCCGCTCTATTCAATGGAACAGTTCTAATAGGAGCGACCGACTTGTACCCCTTTGGGGGGACTCGGGGCGACTTGCATTGACTACAGATACAGAAGTCATTTTGCAAGTCGCCTCTGAAGTCGTGCCCCCCCAGTGTGAACCGGCTCTAAGGGTTCTTACACACAGTACTGATAAACATCAGATTCCTGGCAGAAAATTCCTGTGTAAAAACCACAAGGGTGGGCTGTATAACAAATGTGCGTATTTGTGCATAGCGTACATGCGCATAACAATTCTTGTAGCTCTTCTTGGTTTGCGTCGTAAGAGGGTACTATAGGTATACAGTCCAAGAGAGTGACCTGGTGTAACAAAGGAATCGGTACATCTAAAGTAAATTGAATAACAAAAAAGAGTAACCCAGTTCAGGGAAATAGAAGCCATACAATGATGGGTAAGTACAATGAGGAAAGGCACAGAGTGATCCTTTTTCATGCATTAGGTGGGTCACATTCTCTGTCTTCCATGTAGAATCTGTTGTATGGCGATTGTCTTGACCAGGGAAGTTGCTGTGAACAAAACTGGAGAACAGTTACAGTGCTCAGCATAAATGAGTACACCCCTTTGGGAAGGTTTTACCCCCTTCCTGACCAGACCATTTTTTGTGATACGGCACTGCGTTACTTTAATTGACAATTGCGCAGTGGTGCGTCGCTGTGCCCAAAATTCATGCCCTTTTTGTGGCATTTGTTCACCTCCTGCTATTTTTTTTTTTTTTGCGGTATAACATTTTTTTTGTTACTTTCTACTATAAAACACATACAGTAAAAATCTCTCTTTGTGCTCTTCACCTTTGCGACGCCATACAGTTTTGAAGCGATCAGTTCCAAAAACATTTATCTTGGTCTCATCACTCCAGAGTCCTAGTAGTCTTCTTCTTCAGCATGGACCCTGGCAAATTCTAGGTGGGCTTTTTCATGCATAGGCTTTAGGAGAGGCTTCCTTTGTGCACAACACCCATGCATGCCATTCCTCTGCAGTGTACACCATATTGTGTCACGGGAAACAATTACCCCAGTTTGACTTTCTACTTCTGTAGCCAACTGTAGTGGACTTGCATGCCGATTTTCTTCAACCCTTCTCATCAGAAGACAAGCGAGGTGTTAAAGCGGTAGAAAACCTGCAGGTTTCTTTTTATTTTAACCTGTAAGGCAAAAGGCATGAGCTAGTATGCACCGTATTCTAGCACATTATAAAACACTTACCTTATGCCCTGTACACACGATCGGTTCATCCGTTGAAAACGGACCGATGGATTTTTTATCAGATATCCGATGAAGCTGACTTTCATCAGTCTTGCCTACACACCATCAGTTAAAAAAAATGATCGTGTCAGAACGCAGTGGCGTAAAACACAACGACGTGCTGAGAAAAATGAAGTTCAATGCTTCCAAGCATGCGCCAAATTGATTCTGAGCATGCGTGGATTTTTAACCGATGGACGTGCCCACAGACGATGTTTTTTTTCTATCGTTTTTTTAACCATCAGATAATTTTAAAACAAGTTCCTAGTTTTTTCACCGATGGATAAAAAACCGATGGGGCCCACACACGATCGGTTCGTCTAATGAAAACGGTCCATTTTCATCAGACGAACCGTTGGTTTGTACGCGGCATTAGAACGAGGCGTCGGCGGGTGATCTCGGTCCACGCCGACAGAGCGGACATTTTCCCTCTGTGTGTCTTCCGGGTATTGCGGCTCCGTCGCTGAGTGGCATTCGTGTGGGAGACTTTTTTCCGGCAAGGTCCGGCGTCTGCTGGACCTTTCAGTCAGGAACTTAGAGCGCATGCGCCGCTGAAGTCAGGTTTATAGGCTTATTATAGGCTTACCTGTAGGTCAAAGTGAAAAAAAAGGGGCATACAACCACTCTAACTTACATGGACTGCCTTGACATCTCTGTGAGATAGTTGCAGTTTCATCTTTGTTAAATTTTTGTATTCACTTTTGCTACAGTATTCTGACTGATAAGTAAAGCTTTGCTGATTTTTAGCGGCGCTTTACCGTCGTTTTTGCAGAGGTATTTGGCCGATAGCGGGGCACTTTTAAAAAAGGGTTAAAACCTTCCGCAAAAGTGCCGCTGCAGGGGCGCTTTGGGGGTCGGCCGCGCTGCCCACTCATTTCAATGGGCAGGAGCGGTGGAGGAGTGGTGTATACACCGCTCCAAAGATGCTGCTTGCAAGAGTTATTTTAATGTCCTGCAAGCGCATCGCCTCAGTGTGAAAGCACTCCAGGCACATTGAAATTGTTGGTCTGTATTTACAAAAAAAATAAAAAATGCCTGTATGCCTACAAATGGTGCATTTCTTAGACCCCTTTCACACTGAAGCGTTTTTACAGCATTTTAGCGTTAAAAATAACGCTCTTAAAACACTCTCCATGCATCTCAATGGACCCTTTCACACTGAGTCCTGCAAGCAGCATCTTTGGCGCAGCTTTTCAGCGCTGAAAAAAACGCTCCAAAAATGCCCCTCCATTGAAATGAATTGAAAGCGCTGTAAAAACGCCTTACCCTTTCACACTGAGGCATTGAACTGGTGGGGCGTTGAGAAAAGTCCTGCAAGCAGCATCTTTGGAGCAGCTTTTGGGCGCTGAAAAAAAAAACGCTCCAAAAAACGCCCCTCTCCATTGAAATGAATTGAAAAGCGCTGTAAAAACGCCTTACCCTTTCACACCAAGGCACTGCAAAAATGCCCTAAAACGTTAGGGTCTTAGTGGTGCTTTACCAGCACATTGGGATTGCAGATGAGGCTTCGCTCGAATAACGCTGTAATAACGCTCGAAAAACGCCCCAGTGTAAAAGGGGCCTTAGGCAGCAGTGTGCAATAGGCCTTATGGTGAGAGTAATCAGGACAGTGACAGTGACAGGGACGTGTTCTTTGTCCACATACTGTGTACCAAACAGTGTCCCTCTTTATCATTTCAGAAAGTTGGCGATATGTGCAGTGCCAGGAAAAGGTCATTCAGAGCCCAGGGCCAACATGCCAAACAGCGCCCCCCCAACATGTATGAGCATTATGTGTCAGCAAAAATCCCCCCACAAAAACACTGAGGCCTCGTACACACGACCAGACATGTCCGATGAAAACGGTCCGCGGACCGTTTTCATCGGACATGTCTGCTGGGTGATTTTGGTCTGATGTGTGTACACACCATCAGACCAAATTCCCCGCAGACAGAATACGCGGTGACGTGGCGGCGACGATGACGCGGCGACATGCGCGAACCCGGAAGTTCAATGCTTCCACACATGCGTCGAATCACTTCGACGCATGGACGGTATTTCGGGCCAGCGGACATGTCCGATGAGTCGTACTGACCATCGGACATGTCCGACGGACAGGCTTCCAGCGGACATGTTTCTTAGCATGCTAAGAAACTTTTGTCCGCTGGAAACCTGTCCGCTAGGCCGGAAAACTGTCCGGTAGGCCCTACACACGGTCGGACATGTCCGCGGAAACTGGTCCGACGGACCAGTATTAGCGGACATGTTCGGTCGTGTGTACAAGGCCTGAGAACTAATCTGCATGTTTACCCCCAAGCATAAATTCCCCCTCCTTCAAGTACAAATCTGCCCTCTCAGCATAAATCTTCGCCCCCTCATCCCCCAGCTCATTCCCCCCTCTACTTCCCCAAAAAATCCACTCCTCCTAGCACAAATCCTCTACAATTTCCCCTCCTAGTACACATCTTCTCCCCCCCAACTTCCAATTTCCCCCTCCCAGCACAAATCCCTCCTTCCTAGCACATATCCCCCCCCTCCATCCCTACACAAATCCCCCTAAATCACCACTCTTAACACCCCCCCTCAAACTTCCCCTCCTAGAACAATACTCCCCCTATACCTCCCTTGTACATCTGATAACACACAAGGCGTATGGTTCTATATACACGTACACACACTTTACACCGGATCTGAGCTCATTAGTAATGAATGTCATGGAGTATATCTGTTCCAGATCATTTAAGTATTTCATGCTGAGAACCATTGCTTTGATAAATATTGTTTTAGTGTATTATACACAAATAAGAAGAATCAATAAACATGGAAGTTTACCTACCAGACGACACACCTAAAAACAAACACTATTTCTTCCCGTCCATAACCGAGATCAGAGATGGAAGCCGATTTCAGAACATCAAAGGAGGTGTAATAACAATCCCCTCTCTGAATTACATGAAAAGCTTGTTGATGGCTTGTTATGACAGGAGCGCCGAATTGTTGCCGTCTAATTATCTATAGATTTTTCAGGAATTCCCTAACAGAGTTTGGTGACATGTACAGGGGGAGCCAAGAAGACATGGCTATGCCAAATCATGGGATGGGATGGGAAGGGCCACAAAACACGCAGCATTTTTATCAGAAAAACTTTTTGGGGATCTGAACACAAGTGTATTGTTTTCTCGGGGGCCGTGCACACAGCCGCCTAATGCTCAGGAAACTTGAGCTGTGCTCAGATCTATAAAACTAAAATGAAAAAATCTGCCTCTGAGGTCCTGCATATGAACTGTATTGTTTTGCACTGCAGAAATACTCCATTGAAGTACAAGAGAAACCTGCTCCAATGGAGGAGAAGGGCAAAATAGCCCCTTGCGTCCCAGTGAAGGTGGTTGCTAGGCAGCAATAGCTGCCTGCATCCTAGCAACCAACAAGCTGCATTACTGCTGTACACATGTAACGGTTACTTGAACATTGCCATGTACCAGTGCTCATTTTGGCAGCAAATTTTGATTTAGTTTTAGTCTTGAGCCCCTTTCACACGGAGCAGGCAAGGTTTGGTGGCGGTATAGCGTCGCTATACCGTCGTATTTACTGGGATATTCTGCCGCTAGCGGTGCGGTTTTAACCCCCGCATTGCCAATGGGAAGGAGCGGTATAGGAGTGGTAAACACCCTGCTCCTATACCGCTCCAAAGATGCGGCTAGCAGGACTTTTGGAGCGGTCCTTCTAGCGCACCGCTTCAGTTTTTTCAGGCAGTATAGCAGCGCTATTTTTAGCGCAAAACCGCCTGAAAAACATGTCGGTGTGAAAGGGGCCTGTTGCCGCATACACACCATAACTTTATGTGATGAAAAAAAACGAAGTTTTTAAAAACGTCACTTTAAATGACCGTGTGTGGGGTAAAACGATGTTTTATGTCTTGTGAAAAACGACAAAAAAAAATTGAAGCATGCTTCAATTTTATGTGTCGTTTTTTACTTCACAGAAATTGACCGTGTGTAGCAAAAAACGATGTTTAAAACGAAGTTTTTACACCCGCGCATGCCCAGAAGCTAGTTATGAAGCGAGCTTCAATGGAAAAACGTGGTGTAACGTAACCTCGCTTTGCTAGAGCATTGTGAAAAAACGATGGTGTGTAGGCAACTTCGTCTTTGAAAATTGAAGTTTCAAAAACGTTGTTTTTTACTTCACAGAAAATGTCGTTTTTTTTCATCACATAAAGTGATGGTGTGTACGCGGCATGAGTCTTATGACTAAAATAGCATTTTAGTCCCATTTTAGTCTTCTGCAATTGTTTTAGTCGACTAAAATCATTTTAGTCAACATAAACTCATATTTATTCATCTAAAATCATATACGTGTAGTTAAAGTGAAGTTCCATCCGTTTTTTTTTCCTTTGCACTAAAAAACCTGAAATAAATAAAATAAAAAAATTGGATTTTTTTTTTTGTTATGCTCACCTGAAAGGGCGGTTGCAATGCGGAAGTAGCTCTTCTGCCTCTTCTTCCACCGCGGAGGATCTTCAGGCTCGTCCTACGTCGCCGTGTCTTCTTGTGAATGAGCCGCGCTGCCTTCTGGGAACTGTGTATCTCAGGAGGCAGCCGCCCATTCACAAAGCGCCATGCGAGTCGCGCATGCGCAGTAGGAAATGGGTAGTGAAGCCGTTTTCCCTTAGTAAGGATGGCGGCGCCAGGACTGAGCGATCGCCAGCGTCGGGGGACCGACATCGCGGGCGACTAGGACAGGTAAGTGTCCTTATTAAAATTCAGCAGCTACACTGTTAGAAGCTGCTGGCTTTTAAAAAAAAAAATGTAAAGCTATCTTTAGATTTTACTTCAAAAGCATTTTATTAAAATAAATTTGATACAAATCAAAAATAAATAAATAATATGATTTAAATAATTGAAAAAAATTGTAATGATTGATTTTTATCCACCCTGGGGAAGACCGAGATCCGTGTTCCTGTTTAGCATAAACACAAGATCTCCTTTTCCCCTCTCACAGAATGGCGATCCTGCCTCTCCTGAGGACCCACTGATTGGCTCTCACTGTGTCCAATCACAGGGAAGTGGGTCGTCGGCAGTGCGTGCGTCAGACCCAGTGCACGAAATCATGTACAAGTACAGAAACTCTCTCCAAAGTGAGTAGAAATTTCATTTAACCACTTCCCGCCCGGCCTATGGCCGATTTACGTCCGGGAAGTGGTTACACAATCCTGACAGGACGTCCATGGACGTCCTGCAGGATTTCATGCCGTGGGGGCGCGCAGCGCGGCGATCGGTGATGCGGGGTGTCAGTCTGACACCCTGCATCTCCGATCTCGGTAAAGAGTCTCTCACGGAGACTCTTTACCACGTGATCAGCCGTGTCGAATCACGGCTGATCACGATGTAAACAGGAAGAGCCATTGATGGCTCTTCCTCACTCGCGTCTGACAGACGCGAGTAGAGGAGAGCCGATCGGCGACTCTCCTGACATGGGGGGGTTCGCGCTGATTGTTTATCAGCGCAGTCCCCCCTCGGATCGCCACATGGACCACCAGGGAAGCATTTAAAAAAAAAAAAAAAAGATGCCAATCAGTGCCCACAAATGGGCACTGACTGGCAATATGAGTAAATCAGTGCTGCCACCCCAGTTTCCATCAGTGCCACCCCAGTGTCCATCAGTGCCACCCCACAGTGTCCATCAGTGCCACCCCACAGTGCCCATCCATGCCCAGTGCCCACCTATCAGTGCCCATCTGTGCCACCCATAAGTATCCATCAGTGCCACCCATAAGTGCCGCCCATGAGTGCCCATCTGTGCCGCCTATGAGTGCCCAGTGCCGCCTATGTGTGCCCATCAGTGCCGCCTATGTGTGCCCATCAGTGCCGCCTATGAGTGCCCATCAGTGCAGCATACCAGTGCCACCTCATCTGTGCCCATCAGTACCACCTCATCGATGTCCATCAGTGACATCTCATCTGTGCCCATCAGTGCCGCCATATCAGTGCCCGTAATTGAAAGAGAAAACTTACTTATTTACAAAAAAATTAACAGAAAAAAATAAAAACGTAATTTTTCTTCAAAATTTTCAGTCTTTTTTTAGTTGTTGCGCAAAAAAAAAAAAAAAATCGCAGAGGTGATCAAATACCACCAAAAGAAAGCTCTATTTGTAGGCAAAAAAGGACGCCAATTTTGTTTGGGAGCCACGTCGCACGACCGCGCAATTGTCATTCAAAGTGCGACAGTGGTGAAAGCTGAAAATTGGCTTGGGCGGGAAGGTGCGTAAGTGCCTGGTATGGAAGTGGTTAAACAGTTCTCATTGGAACAGGTGTGCACATTTTTTATTTTAGCAAAAGATGGATTGCGCCTTTAAAGCGATTGTATACTCCGCTTGGACATTTTTACCTACCTACACGGTTTAGGAGATTTTCACCCTGCATGCAGCTGCTGAGGTCAGCGGCGCATACTCGGTGAAGGTCCGGCGTATTGTGCCGGAACTCGCTGGAACGGAGGACTCATCGCGGCTCCGGCCACTCACAGCACTGGAGCCTGCGACCCCGGAAGAAACGACGAGGCAACATGCCAGCCCCCTAAGCGCTGACTGGGTCGGGCTACGGGAGCTTCGTCCCAAGGTAAGTATTTCATAATGTGCTAGTATGTGATGCATACTAGCACATTTTGCCTTTGTCTTGCAGGTTTTTTATCTCTTCAGTGGTTTACTACCGCTTTATGCCACTGGCCTGGGGACAGACCCAGCTGTGATCTTTCGGAGATCTGCTCTGTCTACAGTTCTGAAATATTTCTACAAACAACTCTTGTATATCTGCTCCTGTCCTTGGAAATACTTGCCATATCACACCTCGATGGAAAAAAGGGATATCTATTAGGACAAGCACGGTGGCATAGGACACACCCACTGCCGCACTCCCTTAAAGGAGAATTGTACACAAAATCATTAGTTGAACCCACAAGTGCCTTTTTTTTACCACTATTATTTCTTTATATTGGCTTTTAAATTTACAGATGCAGCAATTTAGAAATTGGAGGAAAGGTTTAGCGCTGGAATGGCACTTTATGATAAATAAATAGTGCATTTTATATACAATTACATAGATCAGACCATAATGAGGGACAAATGAGAGGGACAGTCCCTCAAAATCAGGGACAGTTGGGAGCTATGTCATTATAATATATTTATATATATTATTTATATATATATATATATATTATATATGCCGTATTTATCGTGGTATAATGCACTCCCGCGTATACCGCGCACCCCTAAAGTTGCCCCGAATCCTGTGGAAAAAAAGTTTTTTTTGTACTTACAGTTTTGGTGTCTTGCGCGGCGTCCATCGGCGGCCTCGTCGGGTCCAGCGTCCGTCTGCGGCTTCGGGTGTCCTCTTCGTCGGGTCCGGCGTCCTTCTGCGGCGTCCTCCCCGCTCTGAGTTTGAATACTGCGCCAACATATACAGAGCGCAGTACACTCGTGTATTGTCGGGTAGGCTCGGCAACTCTCGCGCTGACGTCCTGTACGTCCAGGACGTGAGCGCGGAAGGAGCCGAGACTGCCCGACTATACCCGAGTGTACTGCGCTTGGTATATGTCCGCGCAGTATTCAAACTCGGCGCGGGAAAGCGGGTATCGGCGTATACCGCGCACCCACGATTTTGCCCTGATTTTCAGGGCAAAAAAGTGCGCGGTATACGCCGATAAATACGGTATATATATATATATATATATACACACACACACAGTATCTCACAAAAGTGAGTACACCCCTCACATTTTTGTAAATATTTTATTCTATCTTTTCATGTGACAACACTGTAGAATTTACACTTTGCTACAATGTTGTGTAGTGAGTGTACAGCTTGTATAACAGTGTACATTTGCTGTCCCCTCATAATAACTCAACACACAGCCATTAATGGAAAAGAGGGAGGGTGGGGACAGGGGAATAGTTGCTGAGACTAGGCCGGAAACTGCCCACCCGATTGAATGAAGGGACTATCTCGGTACTGATAGAACACAATAAACATAATTATATAGAAAAATTGATTATAAATAAAATTGCAAAACAAGCAGATGTACACATCCACGATTGGTCAAGGTTTTTCGACTAGTTTCGCGGAATACCGCTTTATCAGGAAAACCAATCTAAAAAATTAAATAATACAGTAAGAACAGACATGGTTTTCCTGATGAATCGGCATTCCGCGAAACTAGTCGAAACCTTGACCATATCTTCACCAGAGAAACCACCATCACCGGCTGACGATCTACAGTGACTACATTTCCCCTTTTTATGAGCGCATTTTGTACTACTTTTTAGTGAGTAGCCATTTGGCTGTTTTAATGAATTAATAAATTCCATATTATCAGACATACTGCACTTAGTAGGCGCATTTTTTCTTTTTCTTTTTGCTATTACAGAGTCTTGCTTCACTCTCCAAAGTGCTGCCATGGTGAATATGTCATTTTGAACTGTTTATATACGAACTTTAAATATTGGGACTTTCATTACCATCCTTTTTATTATTATCCAGTTACTGGTCTTTTTGTTTCCCTTCCTCCCCTTCCCTTTTTATAACAATTTATTTATCAACTTTTTGTGGAATTGTGGTTCAAATCTCCCTCTTTTGCGCCGTCATTGTGTTTGTTTTTTCATGCGATATTTAACACTGACCGCCGTTCCTCCTCCCTTCTCCACACTTAGAGGTTCTGGCAGCATCAAGCGCCGTGCTGAGTATGTGAAACTGACAAGTAACAGAGAGGAGGGAGAGAGGAGCTGTCAGAATTGAACTCGATGTCGGGGGTGGGTGGGACCTGGCAGCTATCAAACACCAGCCAATGGGATGGTATCTGGGCGGCCCGCTACGTGTATGTGGCCTTGCCCCCTTTCTTAAGCAGCCCAATCATTGGCTGGTGTTTGATAGCTGCTGGGTGCTGCCCACCCAGGCCGGGTCCCACCCACCCCCACACTGAGCCCAATTTTGACAGCACTCTCTCTCCTCTCTGTTACTTGACAGTTTCACACAGTTACAGTTACACTCGGCTCAATGTGAAACCTGCCAGTGCCACGAGTGCCACCCGCCAGTGCCAACCAGTGTCACCCCCCAGTGCCACCCACCACTGCCAGCTAGTGTCACCCGCCACTGCTAGCCAGTGCTACCCGCCAGTGCCACTTGCCATTGCCAAACCAGTACCAGCCAGTGCCACCTGCCACTGCCAGCCAGTGCCAACTAGTGCTACCTGCCAGTACCAACCAGTGCTACCCGCCAGTGCCAACTGCCACCACTAACCAGTGCCACCTGCCAGTTGCAAACCAGTGCCACCTGCCAATGCCAATCAGTGCCACCTGCCACTGCCAATCAGTGCCACCTGCCACTGCCATCTGTCAGTTCCAAACCAGTGCCATCTGTCAGTTCTAAACCAGTGCCTCCTGCCAGTTTTAAACCAGTGCCACCTGTCAGTGCCAATAGTGCCATCTGTCAGTTCCAAACCAATGCCATCTGTCAGTTCCAAACCAGTGCCACCTGCCAGTGCCATCTGTCAGTTCCAAACCAGTGCCACCAACCAGTATCATCTGTACTGAGGACATCAAGCGTGTGCTAGAGTGACAGGAGTAAGCAGGAAGGAGTGGAGTGGGTGAGGGTTTTTTTCTTTTTTTTTTAAATCAGCCTAAAATATCAGCTACAAAAATGGGCCTTATAAATCGGTCATCGGCCGCCCCAATTTCTAAATATCGGTATTGGCCAAAGAAATCCCATATCGGCCGACCTCTAGTTCTGGGAACCAGCATTCGCTTTTTGAGAACTTGTAGCTCTTCTATTGGATCGGACTACATAGACCAGCCCCCCCCCCCCCCCCCCCTATGTATCAGTGAGTCCTGGACACCCATAACCATGTCATTGGCTCACCCATTGCCCTTCCTTGGATCACACTTGGTAGGTCCTGATCACTGCAGCCCCGGAACCTCTCACAACAGCTGCAGATTTGGAGATCCTCTAACCTGGTCATCTACCCAATGTGGCTCTTGTCAGAGCCACTCAAATCCTTACCATTGCCCAACTTCAGGGAACATGTTCACCTGCTGCCTAATCTATCCCACCTGCCCCTATGTGTCACTGTAATGAGATAATGAATGTTATTCACTTTACCAGGCTGTCAGTGGTCAGAATGTTATGGCTGATCGGTGTATATATATATAGAGCCTTCCAGCATATTACAAGGCCCCTTGTTCCTGCAGACACTGCACACTGTCCCTATCACCTACAATGACACAACACGTGTACACACACATAGTCCGCACTGTCACCGCTCTGCCAATCCTGGCAAAGCGTGTTTCAATCCACGCCCACAAAGCACTGCCCTCTGCTCCCAGACCACGCCCACCCAAAACTGGCCTGCTTCCGGACCACGCCCACCAAAACCTCTCGTACCACGCCTACCCAACCCTGACCTGCTCCCAACTCGCCAGCTATTCCTAAAGGGGGCGTAGCCGGCCGGACTCCTTCACGTATCGGAGCTTTTCATTGGTAGATAGAAGTGGGCGGGAACCAGGGTTTCGTTGTATTCAGCTTCTGCTCACTAACACCTGTCACCCATTGCACAGACAGACACACTCGGAGCCTTCTATAGACTGAGGCGCACTTACCTGAGTGCTTGTGGTACAGAGAGTTGTATCTTGTAATGTCGGCCTCCGTGCCCAGCCTACCGCTCTTCTGTGCCAGCCTCTCTCCGCCGTGCCAGCCTTGAGCTCCTCCCAGCCGCTTTGGTAGAGTCTTATCACCTGTCACATGCCGCAAGCCTCTGTTATCTTCTTTCCATTCCTATTGGCCGCTAAGTACGTCAGTCACACCCTCCGCTCTGCCACTGGCCAGTCCGGGCGCCGGCCATTAGTCCCGCCCCTGAGCCAGCTTCTCAATGGCTCCCTAGTTACGGAGCCGCAGCCTCGGCCTCTGCGTACAATTGTGAGTGTGGCCGGCAGGGGTCGCTCAGCGGCGGGGTACGGAGTCGGCAGCAGTGCGGTGTCCGTGACGTCATGCTGTGCTGAGTCCCAAGTTCCCGGTCCTGTGTCCGCAGAGTACACCGCTGTCCATCCCAGACAGGAGACACCTCGGGCATTGTCATCAGTGTCACCAGGTAACCATCTCTCTGCAGTCATCTGATATTGTTGTGATGGGTGTGCATGGGGAGCACTGTGCACCCTCCATGCAGATGATGGGGAGGGCTGGGTGTGTACCCCCCACTGACAGGCAGATCTGATGATTGATTGGGGATGGGGGCAGATCGGTGTCCTAGATGGATCTGGGAGTTGTGTGTTCTATGAGCATTCTGTATTACTCAGGCCTGCTCAGGATGTGATTGTCATTGCAGGATCAGAATCGTGCCCCCCTCAGGAGACCCCTCCAATGAGTGCCCCTCCCCAGAAGAGCCCTCCAATGAGTGCCCCCCCTACCCAGGAGACCCCTCCAATGAGTGCCCCCCGTACCCAGGAGACCCCTCCAATGAGTGCCCCCCGTACCCAGGAGAGCCCTCCAATGAGTGCCCCCCCTCCAATGAGTGCCCCCCCCCCAGGAGAGCCCTCCAATGAGTGCACCCCCTACCCAGAAGAGCCCTCCAATGAGTGCCCCCCCTACCCAGGAGAGCCCTCCAATGAGTGCCCCCCCCCCCCTTCCCAGGAGACCCCTCCAATGAGTGCGCCCCCCCTACCCAGGAGAGCCCTCCAATGAGTGCCCCCCCTACCCAGGAGAGCCCTCCAATGAGTGCGCCCCCCTACCCAGGAGACCCCTCCAATGAGTGCCCCCCCCTACCCAGGAGAGCCCTCCAATGAGTGCCCCCCCCTTCCCAGGAGAGCCCTCCAATTAGTGCGCCCCCCCTACCCAGGAGAGCCCTCCAATGAGTGCCCCCCCCTACCCAGGAGAGCCCTCCAATGAGTGCGCCCCCCTACCCAGGAGACCCCTCCAATGAGTGCCCCCCCCTACCCAGGAGAGCCCTCCAATGAGTGCGCCCCCCTACCCAGGAGAGCCCTCCAATGAGTGCGCCCCCCTACCCAGGAGACCCCTCCAATGAGTGCGCCCCCCTACCCAGGAGACCCCTCCAATGAGTGCCCCCTACCCAGGAGACCCCTCCAATGAGTGCCCCTCTACCCAGGAGACCCCTCCAATGAGTGCTCCCCCCAGGAGACCCCTCCAACGAGTGCCCCCCCTCTGATCACCTAGGTTGTTATTTCTGTTATCACCCCATTCAGCTCTGTGTACAGTGAGCCTATCTAATTTTCCCTAAAAGTCATGCACACAATATGACATCACAGTGGTTGGCACACCTGCAGTGCTGGGGTCCTCAGTTCAAATCCAAAACAGGGCACTGCATGGAGTGTGTATGGGTTTCCTCCCACATTGCAAAGACATGCTGGTAGGTTCCCATGTATGTATGAGAGGAATGTTGGATAGTAAGCTCCATGAGGACAGGGGCTGATGTCAGTGATCAGTGGTGTAATAGATGAAAACAATCATTCATAGAGGTAAGTGTTCATTAACCTGTTGCTGTCCACGTAACACATATGTGCAGAGGCAGAAGGGAGGGCTTTAATAAGCGGTCGTAAACCCTTCCATATACCCAGTTAAATCGGGAGTTCACCCAAAAAATTTTTTTTAACATTAGATTTAGGCCCGAAGATCATACCCTGAAGCGGCGGGAGAACATCTATCTCTACAACGGTAAGTACGGCATTGATTTAAAAAAAAATACCCGTTTCTGCTCCCCTTAATTAGCCTAAATCTAATGTTAAAAATGTATATTTTGGGTGAACCTCCACTTTAAGTGACTGGCCTCAGGTGGTACACAGAGATGAAACCAATCCTCCTACATCAATTGTACCTGTTTATCTGCAGTCTTCTCTTCATCCATTCAAAGTACAGAATTTATGAAGCTTGTTTGAGCTGTCAGGGGGAAAAAAGGGACTGAGAGCTGAAGTTACACTCTGCAGAGCTCAGTGAGGAGAACTCTGACAGCTGATTGGAGGGAAGGAGCACCACACACACACACACAGAACTGAGGCTGTCAATCAGCTGGAGATCCCTCCCCTGTCACCATTTTTTTTTTCTCTTGGTGTCAGGAAAACTTGTCAGAAGTGGCTCATGCTGATGATGGCAGAGGAACGAAGCAGCAGACAGAAATGACACTTAGTGCTCTGGATACACACACAATAGAAGGATAGGCTTTGTTCATATTTCCTAGCTGTGCTGGGAACTTAGCCTGCTCTCCTCCAATGATCAGACTTGTCCTGACACCCGCCCTGCACAGCCATTCACTGGGAAGATCTGAGTGCTGCGGTTTCTCCTCCCCCAGCTCTTAGGCAGCTGAGAACACAGGGAATGGGTTAATAATTCATTAAAAAAGGGGGAAACTTAGATAGATATCCATCTCTCTATCTCTTATCTATCTAAAACCTTTTTTCTTTATCTATTTTTATGTCTATACACAAATGTTTGGCTTTCCTTTCTTCTATTTTAAACTGAATGAGTTGTTTTACAGGATGATCGTTTCCAATCACTTGAACTGCAGGCTAGTAAATGGGAATTCCATGTACAGTATAGGAGAAGACTTATTCCTGAGGATTACACAGCCATACACTGTACACAATTCGCTCAGTGGGTGGCCCTGTCTGCCATCTCCCACCTGACATCCCTCGATGAACCACATGCCAACCTCATAACCTAGTTATACGACGGCAGATTGGCCCTCCTGCACTGGATCACGTACCTAGTAAGTGATCCAGCACTTCAGGGTAGGGGGCATGCGCTGTTGGCAAACCGGCTGTGCTGTGATTAGACACAGCCCAAGCCAATCAGCGGGGGATGGCAGACATTGGCTGGCACCCACTGATTGGCTTGTGCTGTGCCTAATTAGAAAGGAGAATGACCCAACAGAGCTCTGCCTATGTAAACAAGGCAGAGCTCCGTCCTGTCAGCAGGGATGTGTTTTTGTTTTCCTGCAAAACGGGATAAAATTCATTACATCCCTTAGTAAAAACTAGGGTTGTCCCGATACCGATACTAGTATCGGTATCGGGACCGATTCCGAGTATTTGCGGGAGTACTCATACTCCCGCAAATACCCCCGATACCGAAATAGAATACTTACCCCCCCCCTTCGCCACCACAGCCACGCTGCCGCATGGGTAATACGGGCAGGGAATATTACAGCTTTCATTTGAAGAGCTGTAGTGTTTCCTGCCGCGTATAGACACTCCCCCTTGCTCGGGTGAACTGTCCAATCCCGAGCAAGGGGGAGTGTCTATACGCAGCGCGGCGCGAAAGACTACAGCTATTCAAATGAAAGCTGTAATGTTCCCCGCCCGTATTAACCAAGCGGCGGCGCGGCACGGCACGGCAGCATGTAGGTAAGGGGGACATGGCTGCATATATGGGGGGGACATGGCTGCATATATGGGGGGGACATGGCTGCATATATGGGGGGGACATGGCTGCATATATGGGGGGGACATGGCTGCATATATGGGGGGGACATGGCTGCATATATGTGGGGGGACATGGCTGCATATATGTGGGGGGACATGGCTGCATATATGTGGGGGGACATGGCTGCATATATGTGGGGGGACATGGCTGCATATATGTGGGGGGACATGGCTGCATATATGGGGGGGACATGGCTGCATTTATGTGGGGGGACATGGCTGCATATATGGGGGGGACATGGCTGCATTTATGTGGGGGGACATGGCTGCATATATGGGGGGGACATGGCTGCATTTGTGGGGGGACATGGCTGCATTTGGGGACACATTTAAAAAAAAGTATCAGTATTCGGTATCGGCGAGTACTTGAAAAAAAGTATCGGTACTTGTACTCAGTCCTAAAAAAGTGGTATCGGGACAACCCTAGTAAAAACACTTTAAAGTACAGACACAAACACTGGTTAGGCACACATTTAACCCTTTGCTCGCCCCCAAAATGTTTAACCCCTTCCCAGTCAGTGTCATCAGTACAGTGACAGTGTATATCTTTAGCACTGATCACTGTAGGCATTACTGTCACTGGTTCCCACAAAGTGTCAGATTGTCTGCCGCAATATCTTATGCCGCGTACACACGATTATTTTTCGGCATGTAAAAAAACGTTTTTAAAAAATGTCATTGAAAACGATCGTGTGCGGGCTTCACATAATTTTTCGGGTTCTTAAAAACGACAAAAAATAAAAATTCGAACATGCTGCATTTTTTTAACGACGTTTTAAACTATGTAATTTTTCTGGTTTTAAAAAATGATCGTGTGTGGGCTAAAACAACGTGAAAAACCCGCGCATGCTCAGAAGCAAGTTATGAGACGGGAGCGCTCGTTCTGGTAAAGTGACCGTTCGCAATAGAGTAGGCACATTCATCACGCTGTAACAGACAAAAAAGCGCGAATTGTCTTTTACTAACACAGAATCAGCTAAAGCAGCCCAAAGGGTGGCGCCATCCGAATGGAACTTCCCCTTTATAGTGCCGTTGTACGTGTTGTACGTCACCGCGCTTTGCTAGAGCATTTTTTTCTAACAATGGTGTGTAGGCAACGTCGTTTTAATGATGAAGTTGAAAAAAAAATATTTTTTCTAGAGGCTGAAAAACGTCGTTTTAATGATGAAGTTGAAAACATTTTTTTTTTTTCTAGAGGCTGAAAAACGTAATTTTTTTACAAGCCGAAAAATGATCATGTGTACGCGGCATTAGTCTTGCTAAAAGTCGCTGATCGCCCCCTTACTAGTATAAAAAAAATAAAAAACTTCCAGTATATATCCCATATTTCGTAGACGCTATAATGTTCATGCAAACCAACCAATATAAGCTTATTGGCATTTTTCTTACCAAAAATATATAGCAGAATGCATCTTGGCCTAACTTTATGAAGAAACTATATTTTTTATTGGATATGTTTTATAGCATAAAATAATATGCATGTAATGGCGCAAAAAACAAACAAACCCAGAGGTGATCAAACACCACCAAAATAAAATCTTTGTGTGAAAAAAAAATATCAATTTTGTTTGTGTACAGCGTTACATGACCACGCAATTGTCTGTTAGAGTAAAGTAGTATCGCAAAAATGGCCTGGTCATAAATGGGGGTAAATCTTCAAGTGGTTAAAAAAAATCAAAGTAGACGGGTGGAAAATTGTTGGCTGAAGAGCAGCTGCATCCAATCGGATGCAGCCACTGCTCTGGTATTTTCATAGTGGGCGGGTCCAGCTGTCAAAATGGCTACAATGGGAAATGCATCCTAGGGTGGATTCCTCCATCCACATTAGGATGTATTTCCCATTGTAGCCATTTGTTTTGTGATCAGCCAATGGGTAATGACAGCTTTAGTGTCCCAATTGAAAGTCCCCTCTGTTCCTGTTCAGGGGGCAACTCCAAATTTTCCTCACTTTCACAGTCCTAGGGACAGTGGTCACTAAGAGAAATCAAGAGTGTCTCTCCCCAATAAAGACACAGGCAGCAATAAAAACCAGACGGGGGTTCCAACCACACATCACTGTATCTAAAGCTAAAATAAAAGCTTTGGTGTTAGATACAGAAAACACTGTACAATCCTCACGGCACAGATCAGATAGTAATTACAGATAGTAGTAATTCAGTTCATTATTAGTATTTCTCTTGGTGGGTAGTACTAATCATAAACCAATCTAGTTCTTATACATGAGCCGCTTTCTTACCTTCAGTGTCATCTGTGGATTTCTATTAAATTCCTGTAAAACTGCAGTCAGAAGTGCAGATCGCCAGAATCTACAAGGCAAATAGCTCGAAGGGCAAAGGACACATGGCCCTTCTGATAAGTTAAGAGAGAGGTCATCAAAGGACCTGTGACCTTAGAGAAAAAGCCAACAGCCCAGTTTGCTAGTTGTTAGGAATTAAGCTACCCATAGATATCGGATGACAGTTGGACATGTATAGTTTCTGCTCCGGATGGAGGGGGGTGTTGTCTTATCCTGAGAAGAAAACCATAAGGCCCCTTTTCACATTGGGGCGTTTTTCATGCGGTACAGCGCTAAAAATAGCGCTGCTATACCGCATGAAAAATCATGCCCTGTAGTCTTCAATGTGAAAGCCCGAAGGCTTTCACATTGAAGCGATGCACTAGCAGGAACGCTCCAAAAGTCCCGCTAGCCGCATCTTTTCCGCGGTATAGGAGCGGTGTGTTCACCGCTCCTATACCGCGCCTTCCCATTGAAATCAATGGAAAAGCGCGGTATTAACCCTTTTTCGGCCGCTAGCGGGGGTTAAAACCTCACCGCTAGCGCCCGAATATCGCGGTAAACACGATGATATAGCCGTGCTACAAATAGCGCAGCTATACCGTCACCGCGGCTCGACGCTGCAATGTGAAAGCAGCCTAACCGTTGGGCAGAAAGATCCAAAGCAGACAGATTTCCCTTTTTAAAACCAAAAGTTAGTTCTGCAAGTGCTACTAAAGTCACAGTGTCCATAGATATGGATTGGGAAGCATCATCCTATGTGTATGGGAACCAATGATGAATTACCCTACTGTCTATCCTATCCTAGCGGTTGCTGCATGTGTAGTAAGGGTGCAACGGATCAAAAAACTCACGGTTCGGATCGTGCCAAGGATTGTATCATTTTTCGGATCACCACCATATATAGTCCCCACTGCATTGTCCACATCTCCCCCAGTCAGCGCCGCTCTGGGAAGCTCACCTAGGCTGCTGCCGGGTGAACCAAGATGGCCGGAGCTAGGCCGAAGCCGCGGCCTTTCCTATGGGCTCAATCCGTGGATCGCGTGGTGTGCCGATCCGCAGACGTTGACCCGTTCGGATCACGGATCAATGACGATCCGTTGTACCCCTACTGTGTAGTCTTATACAGCACTCATTGGGCCTGAAAGTCAGTGTGCTTGTGCTGCAAATTCTACCCAGCTATGGTGGTTAAGATCTCAGCCCCACCATCTCTCATGCGTCTTTATTGGCCTAATGGGTCATTAGGGAGACACCATAGGCGGGAAAGGCCAATCTCTGGACCACAGGAGCTGGTTGAAGTTTGCCAGAGCAGCCCGGTCTTCTCCAGTGCACTGCAACACTCTTACAAAGCAGGGCACACAGCGATGTCCTCTACCTGTAGCCACGCCCCTCTGATGGGTTTCACTAATGGGGTAATTGTATATTTTATATTTCCTTATTATTGTTTGCACATATTGTGACTCGCTAATGAATTCTAAGCCTCCAGATCTTGGTTAAGGGGCCATACATGGACAAATTTTGCTTGCGTATACCAAAGGAATGCATGATTGTAAACTGACCAAGTCCTTGAGGGGTCATATTGCAAAGGTAGTTGGCTTGGGGGTGGTCCATTCCTTACACACAAGTTTAAATACTACATTCATCACTTGGAACATTTTAGTCTCGTATCCAGCGCTGCATCATGCACCATGCATGCGTCTGATCTGATTACCCGGCCACGCCTTTATGGGGAGACTCCATGGCAAAACTGCATCTTTTGTTGTGTATTCTTGTCCTATTTTCTTTATCAGTCATTACTTTGCATAAATGTTATACTTCTAAGTATTTGTGTGATCTCTCTTTGCACATATCAAATAAGTACATTTAAACTATCACGTGACTGTGAAGCAACATACGCCCTAATTGGGTGACATCAGAGCAAAATGCATTAGTGGGGCGTGGCTACAGGTGGTAACATTCAGCGAACATTCAATGTCTTCAATACACTTATATTAAAGGATTGACGTCATCAGTGTGCAGCCCTCTTTGCAGATAATGGCCCGGATTCAGAGAGCAATTGCACCTGCGTAACCATAGTTACGCAGCGCAATTGCTGACTTGCTCCGGCGTTACGAATGCTCCTGATTCAGGAACATCGTAACGCCGACTGCAGCCTAAAATCTGCGTGGCATAAGGCTCTTATTGCATACTAACACCGATTCACAATGTTGCGCGGGCCCTGCGTACGCAAGTTACGGAGTTTCCGTACGGCGTCTTTAGCGTAAGGCTGCCCCTTCTAATAGTAGGGGCAGCCAATGCTAAAGTATACCCGCAGTTCCCGCGTCGTGAAATTTGAATTTCACGTCGTTTGCGTAAGTGATTCGTGAATGGCGCTGGACGCCATTCACGTTCACTTGGAAGCAAATGACGTCCTTGCGACGTCATTTGCCGCAATGCACGTCGGGAAAGTTTCCCGACGGAGCATGCGCTCTACGCTCGGCGTGCCTAATGTTAATGATTCCCGCCCCCTACGGGATCATTTACATTAGGCGCCCTTACGCAGGGCAATTTTAAAGCGCGCACACGCAATTTACGGAGCTACTGCTCCGTGAATCGTGTGCAGCGCAGTAAATTTGCGGGGGTGCAGGGCAAAAACGCTGCCCTGTGCCTCCGTAAAAAAGGGGCAAATTCTACCTGAATCTGGGCCAATGTTGCTGGCAAGACCAAAAGGAAGAACACAGACGTATATTGGTAGTTCAAGAGAGAGCTCATAAGAGAGCAGAGTATTGAACACAGTTACCCCCCCCCCCCCCCCCAAAAAAACGAATGCTCTGCCCCGCAACCATGATAAAGTAGAACTATAGGCAAAACATTTTTTATTTTTTTTTACATTTTGGATAGAGTAAGGAAGAGTTGTAACCTTTGTCATATTTTTTTCACCATCTGTGTCTCATTTTGGAGATTTCCATTCACTTCCTGTCCCATAGCCAAACAGGAAGTGAGAACTGATGTACCCATTGGATGATTTTCCCTCTATTTTTAAAATTACTTTTTTCCATTTATTGTAAAAAATGTCACCATACAAGATAACAATAACAAAAAATGAACATACCTCACAAAATATCTATACAAATAATAACCCCCCCTCCCCGAGAGTACCCTAGATTGATTTTTTTTCCTTCAATAATGGTAAACAGGACAAATAGAGAGGGTGAATATCCTTACTGGGGGCACAGACAGCAATAAAAACTGTCAGAAGTTCCAATACCTCTCCACTCTATTCAAACCGGGGGGAGCCTTTAGTTATACTTAAATATAGAAAGGATGAGGGAGTGATGCAAGACTAACCATGCAAGTATAAACCTAGATTTGGACAGACTCAGGCCGCGTACACACGGTCGCTCCAAAACGGTGAAAATGGCCTGAAGTCCAGTTTCATCGGTCCAAACCGACCGTGTGTACGGCCCATCGGTCTGTTGTTCTTCGGACAAAAATGTTAGAACTTGCTTTAAAATCGAACCGATGGACCGCTGACCGATAGGTCCAAACCGATGGTTAGTACACAAAAGCATTGGTTCAAAACCCGCGCATGCTCAGAATCAAGTCGACGCATGCTTGGAAGCATTGAACTTCGTTTTTTTCAGCACGTCGTGTGTTTTACGTCACCGCGTTCTGACCTGATCGGATTTTGAACTGATGGTGTGTACACACATCAGACCGTCAGGCCACTTCAGCGGTGAACCGATGAAAACCGTCTGGACCATTCTCATCAGTTTGGACCGACCGTGTGTACGCAGCCTCAGAGGTAGGTGGGTGTAAATGGACACAGGTCTGTTTACATCCAACCGTCCATAGGGCTGCATGAAGCTTCTGATGAGGACTACCTGAAGAACTGACAGGAGAAATCGGCCTGTGTGAAAGGTCCCATAGGGCTTCTGAACTCACCTGCTCGGTCAGTTAACATTTCACGTGGGAATCAACATTTTGTTAGTCGCTTAATGAATAGAGAATGCCCCTTGGCTTCCTGTACTGGACATTCCTGTTATTCCACTGACTGTCCAACCACTGATTGTGCCCCCGAGACACACGGGCAACATACATTACTCCTAAGTAATAAGATCTTATTCTGTAGCAGCTGTACAGTTTTTCATCTTAGCATTTTTAGGATAAGGGCCCTTTCACACGGGACAGATCCGCGATGATCCGCCCCTTGAACCTCCACTTGCTCATTAGGGATCACTCCGTTGATCCCCGCTGAGCCGGCGGATGACAGGGCGGTCCCTGCCCTGTGAAATCTCCGCTCTCCCCTATGGGGGGATCGAATGAACACGGACCGTCTGTTTCGTCTGTTTGTGTTCACCTGATCTGCTCTGCAGACGGATGGAAAAATAGGATTTCCTCCGTCTGCAGAATCGGAGGATTGCGGACACTGGCCCAGATTCAGCATAGCTTGCGCTATATTTGCGGGGGAGCAGGGCAACGATTTTGCCCTGCGCCCCCGCAAATATTTTGCGCTGCCCTCGATTCACGGAGCAGTAGCTCCATGAACTGCGAGGGCGCGCCGGCAAATTTGCCCGGCGTAAGCGCGCGCAAGTTAAATGATCCCGCCGGGGGCGGGAATCATTTAAATTAGGCGCGCTCCCGCACCGAGCGTACAGCGCATGCTCCGTCGGGAAACTTTCCCGACGTGCATTGCGGCAAATGACGTCGCAAGGACGTCATTTGCTTCAAAGTGAACGTGAATGGCGTCCAGCGCCATTCACGAATCACTTACGCAAACGGCGTGAAATTCAAATTTCACGGCGCGGGAAGGCCGGCTATACTTTAGCATTGGCTGCCCCTACTATTAGAAGGGGCAACCTTGCGCTAAAGTTGCCGTACGGAAACTCCGTACCTGGCTTGCGCGGGGCCCGCGCAAGCTTGTGAATCAGTGGTAGTATGCAATTTGCATACTACACGCTGATCACAATGGGAGCGCCCCCTAGCGGGAAGCACAAGAATGCAGCCTAAAATCTGCAAGGCATAAGTGCCTTATGCCGCGCAGATTTTAGGCTGCAGTCGGTGTAACGAGGTTCCTGAATCAGGAGCACTCGTTACACCGGAGCAAGTAAGCAATTGCGCCGTGTAACTTATGGTTACACGGGCGCAATTGCTTCTTGAATCTGGGCCACTGATGAGATCGGGTGTCAGTGGATGTTCATCCGCTGACACTCGCTATCTCATAGGGATCAATGTATGTCTCTTTTTCATCAGTAAACGGATTGGATGAAATGGCGGACATACGGTCCGCATGTGTGATAGGGCCCTTAAGTGAATTGCATCAGTGAAAGATCTACTGGATGTGCCAGTGATATATCTGTTTACCGAACAATTTACTTATTTTTTTGGAGCTAGCTACATAATTTCCCATTTCACTTTTAGTAGCTACTTATGTCACCTAATGCAGCTGATGGTGATACTGGCACACCAGCTATTTGCAGTTGCAAATAGAAACCTTGTAATCAGCTACATCAGCAACCCCTGTAGCAGCTAAAAATGACAAATTTACAAGAGAAGGTAATTGGAGAGATTTGTAGCTGCTCTGAACCTCTGTTACATTGTTGCTCGCATGTCATGGGCCACGCATGGCTCATTGGTCTAGCTGGTGCTCTGAGCGGGGTTGCTGTGCTTATCTCTTTAGTTACACTGGAGAAGTACAGTATAGCTCTCAGTGCCGGTTCACACTTGTGCGGGATCGCATGTGATTCGCACTGCAGGGAAAATCACATGCGATGCCTGTGCGATGCGATTTCAGCCATACAGATAGTATGGCTGGTTCGGATGCGATATCAAACCTCGCACAGGACCCTTTTTTTGGTCCGCACCAGAATTGGATCCGATTCATGTCCAAACTGTCAGTTGGCAGTGCGATATGCAAGCTGAAATGGTGGTGTCCTTAAAGCGGTGGTTCACCCTCAATAACAACATTCTAGCATTAAATTAAGCATAGTAGCGCGAGCTACAGTATGCCTTTATTTTTATTTTTTTCCCCATACTCACTGTGCAATCCTATAGTGAAGATTCCGACTCCCCGCGGGGAATGGGCGTTCCTATCCAGAGGGAAGATGATTGACGGCCGGCTAGGGCACGTCACGCTCCCCGAA
Source organism: Rana temporaria (assembly GCF_905171775.1). NCBI lineage: Eukaryota > Metazoa > Chordata > Amphibia > Anura > Ranidae > Rana > Rana temporaria. Next base: position 80,809,958 of record NC_053498.1, read on the forward strand.
GATAGCCGGAGTAGGTCTTGGCTCTTCACGGCGCTATACGGCGCCTGCGCACAGACTAGGCGCAGGCGCCGTGAAGAGCCAAGTCCTATTTCGGCTATTTCCGGAGAAGCATGGATAGGAACGCCCATTCCCCGCGGGGAGTCTGAATCTTCACTATAGGATTGCACAGTGAGTACGGGGCAAAAAAATAAAATAAAGGCATACTGTAGCTCGCGCTACTATGCTTAATTTAATGCTAGAAAAAATAAATAAAATTATAGGGTGAACCCCCTCTTTAAAGGGGAGTTCCACCCACAATTTCACTTTTTAAATATAAATACCCCTGTAATACACAAGCTTAATGTAGTCTAGTAAAGTTAGTCTGTAAACTAAGATCCGTTTTGTTAGGTTGTTAGAGCATTTAGTTTGTTTATAATCTAGAAATAGACCGTGGCCATCTTAAGTGTGGGCATCATGAAGCCAGACTGTATGACTTCCTGGATTTCAGCCTTGCAGATCTCGCACATGCTCAGTGCTGCACAAGCGATGTAATAGGTTTCAGTCAGGTTTCCATAGCAACGGGAGTGTCAGAGGAAGTTGCCGCCCCTTCTCTATGCAAATAGGCTATTTGCAAGGACTACTGGGATACATGATGCCTATCCCAGAAACCCTTGCAAATAGCCTTGTGACTTAATAGCCTAGGCTAATAAGGAGGAGGAAGTAATGAAGGACTACAAAATAAAAGGTATTTACAAGCAACAACATAAATAAAAATTGTCCATTCTGAACACTATGAGATTGGGGCATGCAGCACAGACAAACATAAAAAAATGGGTGGAACTCCACTTTAACAATGAATTGACACTCACAGCAGTTCACATATGGCAGTGTAAACTGCAGTGCGAGTCCGTTGCGATGCAGGATTGCCGCATCACACAAGTGTGAACTGAGCCTTATAGACATAAGTTGTGGACCAACCAAAGTTTTTCTATAAACATGAACTTTTTGGTAGAAAGTGCGTGTCATGCTGTAAACGGTCGCACCCAGTGCTGTCTTCTACCAGGTAAACAAAAGCCATTATCTGGCAAAAAGGGTTATTTATTCATCTTTAGATTTCAGTCAGATAGGCTGCTTTCACACAGGGACGGTGGTGGCGGTAAAGCGCCACTACTTTTAGCGGCGCTTTACGTCATTATTTTTGAGGATGTATTAGGTTGCTAGCTGCGCACTTTTAACCCCCGCTAGCAGCTGAGAAAGGGTTAAAACCACCCACAGCCGTGCTGCCCATTCATTTCAATGGGCAGGAGAGGTGGAGGGGCGTTGTATACACCGCTCGAAAGATGCTGCTTGCAGGATTTTTTTTTAACGTCCTGCCTGCGAATCGCCTCAGTGTAAAAGCCCTCGGGTTTTCATGCTGTGACTGCAGGGGAGCCGTTTTTCAGGTGATTTACAGGTGCTATTTTTAGCCCAAAAGCACCTGGAAAACGCCCCAGTGTGAAAGGGGTCTTGGTGTCCACATATATCACAATGGTTACATAGCAGGGCCATTTCGCTTCTTAACCACTTCAGTACCGTGGGTGTTTTTCAGATTTGGTGTTTACAAGACTAAAACAGTTTTTTTTTGCTAGAAAATTACTTAAAACCCACAAACATTATATATTTATTTTTTTCTAATACCCTAGAGAATAAAATGGCGATCATTGCAATACTTTTTGTCACAACATATTTGCGCAGCGGTCTTACAAGCACACTTTTTTTGGAAAAAAAATCACTTTTTTGAATTAAAAAATAAGACGGCAATAAATTTGGCCCAATTTTTTTATATATTGTGAAAGATAATGTTACGCCGAGTAAAATGATACCCAACATGTCACGCTTACAATTTTTTTTTTTTTCTTATTTATTTTTATTTATTTTATTATTTTTTACACTGGGGGAAAAAAAAAGAAAAAACACTTTTATTCCTATTACAAGGAATGTAAACATCCCTTGTAATAGAAAAAAGCATGACAAGTCCTCCTAAATATGAGATCTGGGGTCAAAAAGACTTTAGATCTCATATTTAGACTAAAATGCAAAAAAAATAAAAAATTTAAACTGTCATTTTTTCAAATGATAAAAAAAAAAAAATGTTTCTTTAACCACTTACCCCCCGGACCATATTGCTGGTCAAAGACCAGAGCACTTTTTGTGATTCGGGACTGCGTCGCTTTAATTGACAATTGCGCGGTCGTGCGACGTGGCTCCCAAACAAAATTGACGTCCTTTTTTCCCCACAAATAGAGTTTTCTTTTGGTGGTATTTGATCACCTCTGCGGTTTTTATTTTTTGCGCTATAAACAAAAATAGAGCGACAATTTTGAAAAAAATTAATATTTTTTACTTTTTGCTGTAATAAATATCCCCCAAAAATATATAAAAAAACGTTTTTTTTTCCTCCGTTTAGGCCGAGACGTATTCTTCTACGTATTTTTCGTTAAAAAAAATCGCAATAAGCGTTTATTGATTGGTTTGCGCAAAGGTTATAGCGTTTACAAAATAGGGGGTATTTTTATGTCATTTTTATTAATATATTTTTTTTACTAGTAATGGCGGCGATCAGCGATTTTTTTTTTTTTTTTTTTTTTTTTTTTTTTTTTTTTTTTTTTCTCCGGTACTGCGACATTATGGCGGACACTTCGGACACTTTTGACACATTTTTGGGACCAGTGGCATTTTTATAGCGATCAGTGCTATAAAATGCATTGGATTACTATAAAAATGCCACTGGCAGTGAAGGGGTTAACACTAGGGGGCGGGGAAGGGGTTAAGTATGTCCCTGGGTGTGTTCTTACTGTGGGGGGGTGGCCTCACTAGGGGAAACACTGATCCTCTGTTTATACATTGTATGAACAGAAGATCAGCATTTCCCCTGCTGACAGGACCGAGAGCTGTGTGTTTACACACACAGCTCCCGGTCCCCGCTCTGTAACGAGCGATCGCGTGTGCCCGGCGGCGATCGCGCCCACCGGGCACACGCACGGGGGTCGGGGGCGAGCGGGGGGGCGCGCACGCGCCCCTAGTGGCCGCGCACGCGCCCCTAGTGGCTGCTCGAAGAGCTGACGTTGTACTACGTGCTCTCGCCCAGGAGAGCCGACCTGCCGCCGTAGAATGACGGCGGCTGGTCAGCAAGTAGTTAAGACGCTGGGCGGGACTGACGTTTTGATGTCACTTCCGCCCAGCAGAGCTATGGGGACGGGTGGGGGCGATTTTTCCCTCACTCGCATTCCCACACAGCAGCCGAGCGGACCCAATCTCCTCCGCCGCTACCGACGGCTCTGGTAAGCGACGGAGGGCGCAGGAGACCGGCGGGAGGGGGGGGGCCCTCTCCCCCTGCCATAACGGCGATCTCGCGGCAAATTTGCCGCGGAGACCGCCGTTATCGTTAACAGGACCGCTCACACTAACGATGGATACCTCGGTTGTGGCAGCAGCTGCTGCCGTTACCGAGATATCCACCTTTAAAGTGTGGCCGTATATAGTCGTACAGCGGTCTGGAAGTGGTTAAAGTGGTTTTAAACCTAAGTCCTGAAATCTAAACAAAACGTATCCCTCTATAGCAGGGGTGTCCAAACTTTTTTCAAAGAGGGCCAGATTTGATGAAGTGACCATGCGTGAGGGCCGACCATTTTGCCTGACATTTTGTGAACCATTAAAATTCAGTTTGAGCACTAATACACTTCCCAACAAGAATTCTCCTGCCTTTGTGGCTGTGTGTGGTGAAGAGATGAGCTCAGGCGTGTTTTTTGGATATACTGTATTTATCGGCGTATAACACGCACCTTCACTTTAAAAAACATCTTAAATTTTAAATAAAGAACTGTGAATCAAAATAAGGGTCACTGCCCATCAATACAGCCTCACAAGTGCCATAAATGCAGCACCCCCCCCTTTTGCCATAAATGCAGCACCCCCCCCTTTTGCCCTGAATGCAGCACCCCCCCCCCCTTTTGCCCTGAATGCAGCACCCCCCCCCTTTTGCCCTGAATGCAGCACCCCCCTCTTTTGCCCTGAATGCAGCACCCCCCCCTCTTTTGCCCTGAATGCAGCACCCCCCCCCTTTGCCCTGAATGCAGCACCCCCCCCCCCTTTTGCCCTGAATGCAGAAACCCCCCCATTTGCCCTGAATGCAGACTCACCATTGCAGCCTGACTCATTCATCTGCAGCATTGGAGGAGACAGGGAGGGGGCGGGACGAGCGCCAACAGACATACAGGAGAATTTCCTGTTTTATCGGCGGCCTCTTTAATCGAAAGTCCCGCCTCCTGTTATGGACAGAACAGTCGTCCAATGGCAGCGCAGGAGACGGGACTTTCTTTTACACAGGTCGCTGTGTAAACAGGAAGTACTCCTGTATGCACAGCGCTTGTCCGGCCTCCTCCAAGGCAGCCAGCATGTCTTTCTTTTGTGGCCCCCGGTGCTCGGGGATTCGTTGGGGGGCCACAAAAGACACAAAATCACCACCATTACATTGTTTCCATTGCATGGGTTACATTTTTTTTTAATAACACCGCTGAAGCAATTTTTTAACACACTGAATAGAGTGAGCATTCAGAGCAGTATCATTGCATGGAGGGACAATATTACAGAGATTAGTTTTTGCCAGAGAAGTCCCCCTGATGCAGGGTGATTGGAAATTTCTAGAGAGGGTCCGTATTGTGGAGTATTGCCTTACTACACACATGCAATTCAGAGAGGTATATCAGCAGGAAAATGCCTCCTATATCACTTTTCACAAGAAATGATTCAAGGGAAGCTGCCATGATTGGGCTTATGCAAGAATCTGCATAATCAGGCTTAACGTATTATAACTGTGGAGGCTTAACTATGAAAGAGATATATTTGCCTCTTTTCTTTGCTTTAAATACTTTGCCTGATTCTACCACTCCAGCCTGTGTAAGGAGGTCAGAGATCACCGAAAGCCTGATCATTGCTGCCTGTCTGCTTGACCTCAAACAAAGATCAGCTGCTGAGCTTACAGAATGTGAGATCGGGTGCCGGCAAGAAAAACGTCATTCCCAAGGCAAACTCGCACTAGGCACAGTTGCCATTTTCCATGGCCACGTTTGATTGTCCCCACTGGCCTGTGCTCATACTGTGGCAGGCATCACCATAGCGATCCCTGCTTCGGTGACCCGTGAGGCCCCGTACACACGGCCGAGGAACTCGACGTGCCAAACACGTCAAATTCCTCGTCGAGTTCAGGGATGAAGCCGCCGAGGAGCTCGGCGGACCGCCTTCTCCCATAGAACAACGAGAAAATAGAGAACATGTTCTCTATTTTCTCGACGAGTTCCTCGGCGGCTCCATCGGGCCAAAAGTGTACAGACGACAGAGTTTCTCGGCAGAATCCGGGTTTGACCGAGTTTCTTGGTGAATTCTGCCGAGAAACTCTGTCGTGTGTACGAGGCCTGAGAGTTCTGTGCCCAGGTATGGTTAGTGAACCCATGAATGTGTACCATGCTAAAGCCCACCTCTTGAAGCGGGCCAGGGCATAGTACTGTACTGAGTAATTGGGTTAGTCATCCGAACTGGACTTTGGGGGTTATATGTGCTCAGGCATCTTACGGATTCCCTACTGTGAGTGTACACCCTCATACTCAAAGTATGTGAACTAAAATATAATGGCAAATATACATATAATATGTTAAAGTAGGCTCCCTCATAGTTAAAGCGGGGGTTCACCCTTAGAGGGCACTTTTCCCCCTTAGCTTCCTGCTCGTTATTACTAGGGGAATCGGCTATTTATTTTAAAATATGTGCAGTACTTACCCGTTTACGAGACGCATCCTCTCCGTCGCTTCCGGGTATGGGCTTCGGGAATGGGCGTTCCTTCTTGATTGACAGGCTTCCGAGAGGCTTCCGACGGTCGCATCCATTGCGTCACGATTTTCCGAAAGAAGCCGAACGTCGGTGCGCAGGCGCAGTATAGAGCCGCACCGACGTTCGGCTTCTTTCGGCTACGAGTGACGCGATGGATGCGACCGTCGGAAGCCTCTCGGAAGAATGTCAATCAAGAAGGAACGCCCGCTCCCGAAGACCCATACCCGGAAGCGACGGAAGAAGATGCAGCTCGAAAACGGGTAAGTACGGCACATATTTTAATATAAATAGCCGATTCCCCTAGACCGAACGAGCAGGAAGCTAAGGGGAGATTTTTTTTTTTTTTAAAAATGGGTGAACTCCCGCTTTAAGCAATTTGCATGCGTAAACTCGCACACAATTATTCTCGTTTTGCGTAAGTACATATGTGATAAGTAAACTCATTGATTCATAGTTTAAAAACATTTTTTTTCCCTTTTTCGGGACATACTGAGAATGCAACACTCCCATTGGTTGTGCTCTCAACCAAACTGTCAAACCACCCAATGTCTGATATCATAACTGATCACGTGTAGCATCATGGCAGCTGAAGGTTAAACACAAGGCCAAGATGGCAGCTTCCTTGGTTGAAAACAATAGGAGGGTTTACTTCCACTTTAAATAGGAAATAAAAATAAAAAAAAGAGATTATATATATATATATATATATATATATATATATATATATATATATATATATATATATATATAATCACACACACATATATATATTCACACACACATATATATATATATATATATATATATATATATATATATATATATCTATATCTATATATCTATATCTATATATCTATATCTATATCTATATATCTATATCTATATATCTATATATCTATATCTATATATCTATATCTATATATCTATATCTATATATCTATATCTATATATCTATATCTATATATCTATATATCTATATCTATATATCTATATCTATATCTCTATATCTATATCTCTATATCTATATATCTATATCTATATATCTATATATCTATATCTATATATCTATATATCTATATCTATATATCTATATCTATATATCTATATCTATATCTATATATCTATATCTATATATCTATATCTATATATCTATATCTATATATCTATATCTATATATATACACACACACACACACACACACACACACACACACACACAGAGAGAGGATCTATTCTTTCCGATTTGCTGCTAGTACACATTATTCCTCTACTGTACTGTGGAAACATGACAGATCACATTTAAACAATTGTTCAATAAAGTTAATTTTATTAAACTATTGGAGAAAATCTCATTAGACTCCATGCACTAAACTAGAACGATTAATTGCCATAATGATCATTATTTCCAGCAGTAAGCGAAAAAGTAAATGGCAGAAAATAAAGATCATTATGGCACATAAAGCTTGTAAATTGAGGTTAATGTCTCCAAAAGACCAGTAGAACACATTAAAAATAAGGACATGTTGGTTACACAAACGAGGATAAATCGTTACATAATTATAAAGAGTAAATAAGTGACTATGGAACATTGCCATTGAGCACACTTAGCAGGATGAGGCCAATCTAGATTCCTGGCCTTTATTACATATGTTTATCCTCCAGTCTTCCAGCTATAAAGTGTTAGACTTTATTGTTCTTTGAGTTCATATAAAAGTAAAGGTGGGGGTGTTGGTAGGATTGTGAAAGACTCGGGGCACACTGAGGAAATAAATTCTGTGTAGCGCATTGTTGCAGATGGTGGGCGTACACTGCCCTAAATACTACTGACCTCTGTACACTGACCTAAATACTACTGACCTCTGTACAGTGCCCTAAATACTACTGACCTCTGTACACTGCCCTAAATACTACTGACCTCTGTACACTGCCCTAAATACTACTGACCTCTGTACACTGCCCTAAATACTACTGACCTCTGTACAGTGCTCTAAATACTACTGACCTCTGTACACTGCTCTACCTACTACTGACCTCTGTACACTGCTCTACCTACTACTGACCCCTGTACACTGCTCTGCATACTACTGACCCCTGTACACTGCTCTGCATACTACTGACCCCTGTACACTGCTCTACCTACTACTGACCCCTGTACACTGCTCTACCTACTACTGACCCCTGTACACTGCTCTGCATACTACTGACCCCTGTACACTGCTCTGCATACTACTGACCCCTGTACACTGCTCTACCTACTACTGACCTCTGTACACTGCTCTACCTACTACTGACCTCTGTACACTGCTCTGCATACTACTGACCCCTGTACACTGCTCTACCTACTACTGACCCCTGTACACTGCTCTACCTACTACTGACCCCTGTACACTGCTCTGCATACTACTGACCCCTGTACACTGCTCTACCTACTACTGACCCCTGTACACTGCTCTACCTACTACTGACCTCTGTACACTGCTCTACCTACTACTGACCCCTGTACACTGCTCTACCTACTACTGACCTCTGTACATGGCCCTACCTACTACTGACCACTGCTCTGCATACTACTGACCCCTGTACACTGCTCTGCATACTACTGACCCCTGTACACTGCTCTGCATACTACTGACCCCTGTACACTGCTCTATAATCGGGCCTAAAACTACTCTCCAAATATGAAACACTCACCAAAGCTAACTTTTAAGGTAGGTTACATTTTATATTTTTACAGTGACATTTGTTTTATTATATTTATCTAAGTTTATCTCACGTCGTCCTTACTATTTAGTGAGGCCTTGATAGTGAATTTATAAAAAAACAAACAAACTCAAAGGTTGCCTAACCCTGGTATAGAGTGTGTAGCAGTCAGGACTGTGTAACGGACAACGTGGTGTATAGGGTGTAGCAGTCAGGACTGTGTAACGGACAATAGGGTGTAGCAGTCAGGACTGTGTAACGGACAACATGGTGTATAGGGTGTAGTAGTCGGGACCATGTAACGGACAACATGGTGTATAGGGTATAGCAGTCAGGACTATGTAATGGACAACATGGTGTATAGGGTATAGCAGTCAGGACTATGTAATGGACAACATAGCATGCAGATGACAGGGGTCAAGACTATGTAGTGTATTTATTTTATGTAACATACAACATGGGAGTGCAATGGTCAGGACTTTGTATCAAATACAGTGCAGCAGTCAGGACTGTGGAAGCACATACAGTTTAGAGCAGGGGTAGGGACTATGTAATTGGACAGTGCAGTGGTCAGAAGTAAGTGTCCCCTTATGTTGACAACCAATGTGCTCCCTTAAATGGTGCACCATGTACCCCTTGCATAGGTGTTCAGTGTGCCTTCTTTATTTGTGCTTGGTGTGTTCACTTCCTTGGTCAGTATGCCAGCCTAATGTTAATATTCAGTGTGCCAGCTTGATTGGTGGTCAGTAGTCCTTGTCCCACCATTGTTAATGGTCAGTAGGAGCTTTAGTTTTTGCTTACCTTCTAGAAGTTGTGAAGGTCCTACACTGGTCTCTGTGGAGTGATGATATGGCTCTAGCTGGCGGCCGACATTCAGAATGATTAGCTCTCTTAGTGGTCTCTCTACACCCGGGGCATGTGCCCAGATCTAGCAACGCCAATGGTAGGTAAAATAGGACTCCAAGGAGTATCTTGATGCATGTTTATATGAGAGTTTAATAGCAAAGTACCCCCCATATATGCATAGCCTGCCTACGGTGCACAATGCAGTGTTCGGTTCCTGAAGACCTATGTACATTGTACATTCACATCAGTCCTTGTGCCCAAGGAGCTTACAATCCAAGGTCCCTACCTCACGTTTGGACAGGAGCCAACTACCAATCAGCATGTGTTTGGCCGGTGGGAGGAAACCTACACAGGGAGAACATGCAAACTCCATGCAGGTAGTGCTGTGGTTCAGATTAGAACCCATAGCCCCAGTTCTGCAAGGCAGAAGTGCTAACCACAAAGCCACTCTGCTGCCCACCTAATATATTTGTGTAAACGCTATACAATATTGATTCTCATTTACACAGAGAAATGTTCAGTTACTGGGTTAAATATTTACCAGTGCAGAGCAAAGGTTACTATTCGCATGGTGTGATAAGATTAAACATAGTCAGTAATACAAAGAGTTGCATGGAAACAGTTTACAGCTCAATGGTTGTAATTCCTATTACCGAAAGAAAGAATCGTATATTTAGGTTTTACGATGGGAATTCCTAAAGCTTTCATGTAGTCTAGTATATTCTTAAAGTGACCCTTTCCTTTACCCATTCAGAGCACCACTCTGTTCAGCAGCCGGACTGAGGCTAGGTTCACGTATACGAGGACACAGGCAAAGCGTACTTCTGCTTTTTAGCGGGCGCACAAGTGGTGCTATTCTTAATGGCACCCCGCACTTCTGAAAACGCAGCGTGTTTTTGGGTGCAGGAAAACGCATAATGCAAAAGCACCTTTTTATTTCTGTGTGACTACATATTTAAAAATACCGCATGAACCCTCTGCACACTGCTATACCCTTTCTAGCAAACTTTGCAGTAAATATACGTCATTTTGTGCAAAAGAAACTGTGGGCGCAGGTGCCCGCTGCACAGAGGGGGTGACGATCAGCAGGTCTGGCTGACCCCATGTCTGCCGGGCACCTACGATCGCTTCACAGAGAGGCAGAATGAGGATCTATAGAATCATTTCTTAATCTCAAAGGAAAATTGGGACATTGTTACTATATGAACAAGGCAGATCCCCGTTCTGACAGGGAAGCACACAGTGATCTGTTCCTTGTAAGCAGGAACACGGATATCTGTGTTCTTCCCTGTCAGTCCATCCCCCACACAGTTAGAAAACACTCCCAAGGGACACACTTAACCCTTTGATCGCCCCTGATGTCAACGGCTTCCCTACCAGTTCACACAGGGACGACCTGTCAGGCGACTTAGCCGCCTGACAAGTTGTGCTCCATTTGATACAATGGAACCGTTTTTAATAGGAGCGACTCAAGGCGATTTAGAAAAAGTTTCCTGTACTACTTTGGGGCAACTTCAGAGTGGGTTGCATTGCCTTCTATAGAGAAGCCGCGCTGAGGTCGCGCTGGACAGAGTCGGGTGACTGAAGCCGCCCCTGTGTAAACCGACACTAACGGTGCATTTTTCTTTTTTTGTAGCACTGATCACTGTATTGGTGATATTGGTCCCCAAAAAGTGTCACTTGGTGTCAAATTTGTCTGCTGCAATGTCGCAGTCCCCCTAAAAATCGCTGATTGCCGCCATTGCCAGTGAAAACAATACAAAAAAATGTAAAGTACATAAATATATAGCTATATAAATTGATGAAGAAATTTTGATTTTTTTTTTATTTATATATTTTGGGATATGTATTATAGCAGAAAGTTTTTTTTAATTTAATATATATATATATATATATATATAATAATATAATTTAATTGTCTGTCTTTTTTTGTTTATATTGCAAAAAAAAAAAAACTGCAGAGGTGATCAAATATCACCAAAAGAAAGCTCTATTTGTGGGAAGAAATACATCAGTTTTATTTGGGTACAGCTTCGCAAGGCCTGCGCAATTGTTGGTTAAAATAACACAGTCCTGTATTGCAAAAAAAAATGGCCTGGTCATTAAGGGGGTAAAACCTTTCCTGGGCTGAAATGGTTACGCTCGCCAACTGCCTCAGTCTGTTTGCCCCAGGTTGGTATGGTGTCCACAGTAGCAAAGTTTGCTAGAAAGGGTATAGCGGTGTTCAAAGGGTTCATCCAGTATTTTTAGTGGTGACACCCCTTTAGCACCCGATAGTTATTATGCATGGACGAGGTATTGGGATCTGATTTATGTGCTGCTCTGCCTGTGCAAATTATTATCAATAATATTATTATTATTATATGGCGCTAACAGTTTACAATATAAATTGCGAGCCACACTAACTGCACATGTGTGAACCTAGCCTTAGAAAGAAAGCCCTGAGTACGCTCCGACCTGTCAGAGCTTCATATCTTGTTATCTAGCGATGTCTGTTTCTGCAGCTTTCGCTTGTGGATTACAGACTAATATACCATTGGTTCAGGCATAATGGATTTTGTTGAGTCGCATTTTAAGTGATCTGAATGTCTGCAAACTCAGATTCACCAGAAGGGGGCAGTGTACATAAATGCTGAGATTGTTGCGTCCACGTTTGTATATACTGGTGTGAATTGCAAGCAGCCGACATCTATCACTATACAAACACAGAGGGGCCTTTTAACCATTTATTTAACCACAAATAGCTTTAAGCTAAAAAAATAAAAAATAAATAAAAAATTGTATTATAGAAGACCTCCATCCAAAATAAATACATTTTGTTTCTGTTGTGAACGGGTCAGAGTGTATGTAACAACAGTTTACCATTGCAGCCCAGTGTGCAGATCCAGTGCAGACATTCCCCAGGGCTCACCCTGTCCTCATTACATGCCCAGCACTCTAATTTTTAAGTGACTCTCATTTGGATCACTTTCTCCTTCTTGCTTCACAAACGTCCCTTTATTTGGGCTCATATGTACAGGAGGTCTTTATTAATCTGCCCACACACATTCAAACTGATTATGCAACCTGACCTTAAAGTGAATCTGTATTTTTTTCAGTTGCTGTTTTCCTTGCAATCAGTCCGCATGGACGTCTACTGGTATGCATGGAGATGAGAACGTGGCCTGCCAAATCGGCTGGATCTCAGACCAGGCGCCTCCGTCTGTTTTCTGGTTAAAGCTGAAATTTTAAGTTTGGACATGTTTGTATAGTTACATTGGTCCAGACTGGACCACAGTGGAATCTGAAAATCACTATAGGGGGTACTGCTGCTATAATCACTGCTAGCATCCGGGTCCTATGCAAAACGGCTGCCCTGCTGCTTGGTGAATACAGAAGGTTGCCTGCTTGGCATGGGTGCCATTTACAGAATACTTGCACTAGTGGAAGGAATGCAAGGCCAAAGGATAGGAGTCCAAATTCATTTTTTAGTTTATACTGCAGTAAATATCCCCCATCCTCCTCTCTTTAAAAATTGGCACTTTTTTCTTTGGGGGGGGGGGGGGGGTACCTGTTTTTGACCGGTACTTGCTCCCAGTTACAGCCCCCCTCCTCCTTCTTCCGTAGCTTTCTGGGACACATCACAGGTCCCAGAAGACTGCAGGACCATTCACAAAGCATAGTGTGGCTCGCGCATGCGCAGTAGAAAACCGCCCGTGAACCTGCAAGGCTTCACTGCTGGATTCTTGTAGGATGCCAATGCCTTGACCCGAAGCGCATTAAAGAATATACCAACACATCAGATCCAGTATTGCACTCAATACTCTCCTCCCTCAGCCCTGTTACCACCAAGGAAGTTGCCAAGCTCCTCTCCATTGCCCACCCCACCACCTGGACCCTGTTTCCTCACAATTACTGCGACCACCTTCCCGCTCTATCCTTCACACTCAAACCCACATCTTCAACCACTCCATCTCCTCTGGCACCTTTCTTTCCCTGCTCAAACATGCACTGGTAACCTCAAAACCTCACAGGACCCCACCTGTTTGAATAACCTAAGACCCATCTTAGGTTATTATTCAAACCGTTTGCCTCGAACACCTTGTCCATGACAGCATAAGTTGCTACCTCACTGACAACAACCTTCTCGATCCCCTACAGTCCTGCTTCCAGCCACAACATTCCACTGAAACTGCCCTACTAAAACTCGCCAACAACCTACTAACTGCTAAAACGGCCAGTACGCCATACTCCTACTCTTAGACCTCTCTGCTGCCTTCAACACAGTTGACCACCTGCTCCTCCTCAACAAACTCCACTCCCTTGGCCTCCATAATTCTGCTTTATCCTGGTTCTCCTCCTACCTATCCCAGCACACTTTCTGTGTCAGATATAATACCATCTCCTCCACTCCTCTTCCTCTTTCTGTTGGGGTACCCCAAGGCTCCGTCCTTTGGCCCCTCCTATTCTCTCTATACCTCCTCCGTGGGCCAGTTGATAACCTCTTATAGCTTCCAATACTAAAGCTATGCTGATGATGCCCAGATCTCTCTACTCCCAAACTCATCCCCTCGATCTCCTCATGGATCACAAACTTACTGAATGACATATCAGTATTTGTCCTATCACTTTCTTAAACTCAATCTTTCTAAAACTGAGCTTGTAATATTTCCTCCTGCCCGATCACCCTCCCCATGACTTTACCATTAAAGGGGTTGTAAAGGTTCTTTATCCTATGCATTAAAGGGGTTGTATGGGTTCGGGTTTAAAAAAATAAAATAAAAATAACAAACATGTCATACTTGCCTCCACTGTGCAGTTTGTTTTGCACAGAGTGGCCCAGATCCTCGTCTTCTGGAGTCCCTCGGTGGCTGTCTTGGCTCCTCCCCCCAAGCGCTAACCCCCTTCATGGGAAGCTCTTTCCCAAGGGGGTTAACTTGCGGGCGTGGTCCCGTGATACAGCCGGCGGCTTTAGCCATTGACTGTCTCACTCGGCCCCGTCATTGAATGTGATTGACAGCAGCGCAAGCCAATGGTTTACGCTGCTAGCAATCTCCAATGACGAGCCGCCTCAAGCAGAAGGAAACCATCGCGGGAACGAGCCCAGGAGTTTCGTGGCTTAGGTAAGTAAAACGGGGGGCCCCGAAAGTGCAAGGTGTTTTTTCACCTTAATGCATAGATTGCATTAAGGTGAAAAACCCAAAGCTTTATAACCCCTTTAAGGTGAAAAAACATCTAAAGTTTGTCGGCCCCCCAGTTTACTTACCTGAGCCCTCGAAATGCCTGTGTCAAGAATGCGCTTTATCTTGGCCCGGTCTTCTTGGCTCTTCATTGGATAGATTGATAGCAGCGCAGCCATTGGCTTGCGCTGCTGTCAATCAACTCCAATGATGCGGGGGCCGAGTCCTGTAGTTGGTGGCTATGGACGCCGAATACAGGGAGCGCATGCAAGGTAACCCCCTTGGGAGAGCTACCAGGGGGGGAGCCTCACAAATGCATAGTGTCATAGGGTAAAGGGACATCCACAGTCTTAAGAGGGTGGCAAGGTATCGCAGCACCAGACCATAGGACAGAATAGTGGATAACTTAACGAGTTCTAAGCACCACATTTGAGTACAGAGGGTTGTTTCACTTTAATGACTACAGCCAGCCTAAAGCTAGCATATACGCAGGGCTAAACAACATCTAATAGGTTCCACCATCTACCCTAAACAATGTGGATGAAGGAATCTCCATCTGCCATCTATTGTTTTCAGCAGCCAGCGAGACCCACTGGTGCTGAAAACCTGAACAGTTACTGGATCTGATTTGATGCATTTGATTTGATGCATTTTCCTCCCTGGGCCTTCATCAAAAGCAGGCCACACACAGCTCAAATTTCTGTTGAACTGGCCGAAATTGGAGCATTGTATGACCAGCTTGAGATTTTCCTATTAAAATGTGTGATGTAGACTATGTTTGTTTTTAAGAGCAAACGGACATTTGGATATTGTATGCAGCTCTGGCATGATCGTGCCTGTGAAGGACA
Source organism: Rana temporaria (assembly GCF_905171775.1). NCBI lineage: Eukaryota > Metazoa > Chordata > Amphibia > Anura > Ranidae > Rana > Rana temporaria. The sequence goes on from NC_053498.1 coordinate 80,825,351, forward strand.
GCCTGGCATACAGCTTATTTCACTCTGGAACCAGGAACCAGGTATTATAGCTAACAATTGCACTCAAGAACTAGACGATATTAGCTTAGGCACAAACTGGAACTGACTTTAAAAATCCGAGCATTACTTACCGTTGTAGAGGGCGATCTTCTCCGCCACTTCCGGGTATGGGCTGCGGGACTGGGCGTTCCTTCTTGATTGACAGTCTTCCGTCAGGCTTCCGAAAGGCTTCCGACGGTCGCATCCATCGCGTCACGATTTTCCGAAAGTAGCCGAACGTCGGTGTGCAGGCGCAGTATAGAGCCGCACCGACGTTCGGCTTCTTACGGCTACTCGTGTCGGAAGCCTTTCGGAAGACTGTCAATCAAGAAGGAACGCCCACTCCCGAAGACCCACACCCGGAAGTGGTGGAGAAGATCGCCCTCTACAACGGTAAGTAATGCTCGGATTTTTAAACAACAACACGATTCCCCTAGACTAAATGAGCATACATCTAAGGGTAAAAGAGCAGAAACGGCCTTTATGGGTGAACTCCCGCTTTAAGCCCTGTACACACGATCGGTTTGTCTGATGAAAACAGACCGATGGACCATTTTCATCGGCCGAATCGATTGTGTGTGTGGACCTACCCTGGCTCCCTGGAGTTATGGAAGTGCTGTGGGTACAGTATATAGGACAGTGGTGCTCTTACCTAATGCCAGCTCTTTCGCTGGCATCAGGGCCACAGAATGGCGATACTTGGGCCTAGTGCCAGAGCTTCAGTGGCTGACTCATAATCCATAACATCCATGGGTGCTGGGCATACTGTAAGTCTTTGTCAAACAGTCTTTTATTTACTTGTTCCAACTCCCATTCTTGTGTAACTATAAAGTCCAATTCACTTCTCAATCCAAGCTCACTGTGAAGTTCCAACTCCCTAAAGTCTCAGATTTCCTCCCAACTCCACACCACTGCACTACCAAAATGTGAATCCTCCTGAAGCGTCTCTAATATCAATCCCGGGCCACCGTAATCATAGCCTTCTACGGGATTTCTGTTCTGTAGCCACGGACACACTTGAGTAGCCTTCAATTGCAGCTCTCGATACCTATCGTCCAGTACTGATTCAGCCTATCCAGCACCATCACCTATTCCTCTGGAGAATGGTATACATAAATCCAACTGCAGCCAGTACAGATCCATGGACGTAGGGAGGACCTTTTCATAATAGGCTTCTTCCACTTGGAGAGCCTCCATCCAGACCTCCCGGTGGATTGCGTCTCAATTCCAGCACATACAGGGAAGAACCTGGGTCTCCATGCTGGGAGAAGGTCTCTTGCATTTGAACTCCACTTCCATGGTGACCAGCTCCTGGAACACTTCTTCAATATCACCCGACACTGGGTCCTGGTGGTAGTTTGTAACTGCTTTGTAGGAAGAAAGCAGATCCCACTGCTTGCCACCAAATATGACAGACCACCTGCCACCCAGCCTGGGTGCCCCTGCCACCCAGCCTGGGTGCCCCAGTCAAGAACCCATGAATAAGTCAAGTGGCTATTGACGATACGCGTGGGGGAGAAGCCGAGTGACGCGATCGACGGTCAAATCCGTCCTTCTGAGGAGATCGTAGCACTGAGCGGCATTCAATGACTGATTGCAGTTGAGCCTTTTTACCATCGAGGTTCCGTGAGTGCAATCATTGTATTGCAGGGTTCATTTCCCATTTTATTACGTTATTTGCACCATATATCTTTCTTTTCTCCTTATGAGCGGCTGATATCCTGTGTTAATCGGGGAGTCCAGAAGGAAAAGGTTTTATATATTTTTTTTTTTTTTGCTATGACAGCTGCACACCAGAGGACTGTGGATCTCACACCTGTCTCCTATTAGCCTATGTACTGAACTGTGTTTTTTCCATGAACTATTTTTGCTGGTTCTATTTGAATTTTTTCACATTATAGTTTTTGAGTGGTTTTTGTTTATCTTTTGCACATATACCTCCCTGATTTGAGGTGTAGGGGGTTCTTATTTATGTATATGGTGTATATATATATGTATGCAATTTTTTACTTGATTATCAGCGCAACACAATATTTTCTTATCCAGTCAAGATACAGCTTTCTCCACTCTGGAACCAGGAAATATAGTTGAATATTGCACCCAATAACTAGACGACACTAGCTTAGGTGAAAACTATCTCTAAACAAAGCAACCAGTAATATCAGTACATCTAAAGGACAGCTATCATAAACATAAATATCCCACAATAGTTTGGTAATAAGGTAAAGTTGACACCATACTAGTCACATCTCCAAGAGGATTGGCAGACCGACAAACAATAGGTGACACAATCGATAATGGGAATTCACACCTAGGAGGCATACAATGGGGGGGATTATACAATGAGAGAAAAACACCTTAATAAACCAATTTTACACAAGGCAGCAGGAGACACCGGCATCAGGTTGCTCCAGGAGTATCCAGGTCCTAGGTTGCCAAAGTCTGTGTGTTTCGAGGAGACATGGATCCAAATCTGAAGCAAAAACACTCCAAAGGTCCCCCAATCGCACGCACCTCCCAAAGAATGGAGCCCCCTCAAACACCAGGGCCCATAGTCAGTAGGCAAGAGGCTACCCTGCAGTCCCTTCCAAAAGCCTCTATCCCAGATTGAATCTGTCACAGTTCCAGTCGGCTGCATGACTTGAGTGGTGTGTTCCAGAATCAGAACAAACTATAACCGGGAATGGCCAAATCTAATACAGACAGGACCCCCCATATCAGAGATTGAAAAGTGACCAGCGCTCCATATGTGTGTGCATGGATAGCTTTAGTATTAAGCGTTAGACTGTGAAGGAAAGGACATGCTTCAATTAAAGCGCAGTTCCACCCAGAAATGGAACTTCCGCTGAAATGATTCAACCCCCCCCCCCCCTCCGATGCCACATTTGGCACATTTCAGGGGGGAGGCGGGAGCAGATACTTGTCAAATCCAGGCATTTGCTCTCATTTCCGGGTGCAGATTGCTGCACTTAGTGCGGAAAACTACGCAATGTCTGGCCCCTCCTTCCCATCGCTGTCTTCTGGGAAACACACAGGTCCCAGAAGGCAGCAGGGACCATTCAGATTGCGAATGTGCAGTAAAAAAACAGGCTGTGGAGCTGCAAGGCTTCACTTCCTGTTTCCCTTAGTGAGGATGTAGGCGTCTGCGCCCGGAGCCCAGGGATGGGTCGGCTTGGGGTGAGGACATTGCAGGCTCCTTGGACAGGTAAGTGTCCTTATATTAAAAGTCAGCTGCTGCAGTATTTGTAGCTGCTGACTTAAAAAAAAAAATTCCAAGACGGAACTACACTTTAAGTTTTGTTTTTCTTGGAATGAAAGGCAATACTTGCGTGGGTTTATACTCTGCTTTCGCTGTGGATTAATGCATATTGTACTGTTGTCAAACACAGATCTCCGCTTGTTACAACATCCTTAGGTGTTAGGAGATTAGAGATACCCACTAAGCAGAAGTAGTTTAAAGTGACACAAAAAAAAGTTCTATTCAAGTATGTACAGCCCCTGAAAAGTATCCTCTATTGCTCTCAATCTCCTCCAAATCTCAACATTCCTTTTTTTTTTTTGTATACTGTTCTAATCTGATTTCCTACTAGACTAGAGGGTACAAAACAAAAAACTATCTGGATTGGGACTTTACAGACGTTCCAACTACTAAATTGTATAAAACTTATATTAAACGGCGGATTAGTTGTGATGCAAAGCAGGGATGAGAAAAGATTTTGCGTAGTAAAAGCAGCACACTTTACACACATTAGACCATAGTTGGGCACACATTTAACCCCTTGATCACCCTAGATGTTAACCCCTTCCCAGCCAGTGTCAATACTATACACTGTCACTGTACTAATATTGTATTAGTGTCAGTGGCAGTTAGTCCCCCCAGCATCAGTTAGTGTCAGATTTTCCGACGCACTATCACAGTCCTATTATGAGTCGCTGATCACCGCCATCAGTAGTATATAAAAAAAATAAACATTCCAGTATATACAGTGGGGCAAAAAAGTATTTAGTCAGCCACCAATTGTGCAAGTTCTCCCACTTAAAAAGATGAGAGAGGCCTGTAATTGTCATCATAGGTATACCTCAACTATGAGAGACAAAATGTGGAAACAAATCCAGACAATCACATTTGTCTGATTTGGAAAGAATTTATTTGCAAATGATGGTGGAAAATAAGTATTTGGTCACCTACTTTTGCCCCACTGTATACCGGGGGTATTTCTCTTTTCGTCCATGGACGGACACAGCCTTCACAAGTCTTGACATATGGGTTATGTTCCTGTCCTTTCCTAATAGACGGAACATAACCCACTTGTCAAGACTAAAGGAGCTGTGTTCGTCCATGGACTTCAGAGAAAATAATTTTACAGCGAGTACAAAAATCATATTTTTGCTTTCAACAAAAGTGGAGTTAATCTTTAAGCTTCTTTTCAGATCCACTTGAAAAAATTATTCTGATTTGAAACAGTCATGTAGAGTGGGGCCTAATTCTCACCTTGCCAATACCTTCTCCCCTTTCCTGCTTTTGTTGCAACCACCTGCCATACCTGGTCCATTCCATGTGTGGGGAAACATGTGACGTCCACCCCTTGAAAATGCTTGGGTCTAACAGCCAATCGCCAGGCTAGAGCACAGTCGGAGGGCCATTCCCATTAGTGTCCAATGCTGGCCATCACTGGGACATCACTGGCCGCTCTGACAGAGGAAGGAGTGTCAAGGAAGTTCAGGCAAGGGACTTTACTGTCACTTTTCCTCGAGTAGGTAAGGTGACACTGTCTCTTTAAGACAGTATTCATCACATTCTGGGCGCTAGGTCGCCGTTGCGCCTAGAATTATCGACCTGGCGCCCATGGCAGCAGAGCTGGGGAATCCTGTGAGCGTATCCCCCCCCCCCCACCCGCGATCGCGAATCCCAGCGATCGCGTTGTGCCGCTAATTTAGGCGATGGCTTTGCGGCCTATGCATCGAGGCGGCTGGTGTGAGGCGAGCTGCCTGCCGGCCGGGATGGATAAATGTCATGGAGCTGCCATTGGCTGTGCTGGGTCGGGGATGATGCAAGCAGAGAGCACAGGCTGCGGGCGCTCCGCCTCCGGCCGCCTCTCGCCCCGGGGATTGGGGAATTTCTATGAGGGGGCGGTGCCACCAAGTCATTGCCATGGGAAGTCACAGGAAAGGAGTTAGCCGGAGGCTGCACATGATCTCACAGAGCGCGAACAGCAAGGTTAAAGGTAAAAAGAAGCCAAAAAGACAATAATTTTAAAACCATAATTTATAGGATTTTTGCACTTATGGTTCACACTAGCAACACTGAGTTAGGGCACAGGCATATTGATATTGTTCACTTTGCAGCCACTGTGCCCATCAATTGTCACCACTGTGCCATGCCATCAAATGCAATCACTGTGCCATGCCATCAAACGCAGCCACTGTGCCATCAATTGTCACCACTGTGCCATGCCATCAAACGCAGCCACTGTGCCATCAATTGTCACCACTGTGCCATCAATTTTGTCGTTAAAAAAAAACTGGCTCCTAACTTTTTTAGCTGGCTCCTAGATTCCAAGCAAATTTGTCAAGCCCTGCTTTAAAGCGGGAGTTCACCCAAAAAACTATTTTTAACATTAGATTGAGGCTCGTTTTGTCAAGGGGAATCGGGTGTTTTTTTTTAAATCAAAGCAGTACTTACAGTTTTAGAGAGCAATCTTCGCTGTTATGTCCAATTGTGCAGTAAAGAAGCAGAAGATGGAAGAGTCCGCGTTGGAGCAGCTGAAGAAGTACACGGTGGTGGTGGCTGATACCGGGGACTTCAAAACCATTGAAGAATACAAGCCACAGGATGCCACTACAAACCCATCTCTGATCCTGGCAGCAGCTGCAATGCCAGCATACCAACATCTGGTAGAAGATGCAATCCAGTATGGGAAGAAGCTTGGAGGTTCTGAAGAGGAACAGATCAACAATGTCATGGACAAACTTTTTGTGTCATTTGGAATAGAAATCCTGAAGGTGGTTCCTGGTCGGGTTTCCACAGAGGTAGATGCCAGATTGTCCTTTTTTTTTTTTTTTTTATAAATTCTTTATTTTCTTAACTGCATTAGTGTTATACAGCATCACACATGTGTACATTAACAATTCTCGACTACCTATACAATAGAATCATCTTTCAGCATTTAACAGACCATGCCTTCTCACCTTAGCATTATTACTTTGTTTTAACATAGCATATTCCTGTTCATCCTACTCTTCTATTTTCTCATATTCTAGTACACTTATGTTAATATTTCTTAACACCAATGCAATATATTTTTCTTACCTAGGGTAATACCCCCTTACCCTCCTCCCCAAATCTACATAAACAGATTAACCAACCAAAATATAACAAACTCAAGAGCAAAAAAAAAAAAAAAAAAACACACACATCTTGAACATTTGGCTCCCCCCTACCCACCCAGTCCCCAACATATCCGCCTACGCACTTTGTTCCCTATATTTGATATATGGTGCCCATACTTCGCAATATTTTCCTTCTTGCTCTCTCAATATCATCGTTAAACTTTCCATTTGCTGGATCTCCGCTATTCTCCCCATCCATTGTAATTTAGTTGGCGCTATCGCACTTTTCCAAAGGGCCGGGATACATGCTTTTGCTGCCGTAATCAAGTGCCTCACCAAGGAATTTTTATATCTTTCATTAGACAGAGGGATATCGTGAAGCAAAAAAGCTGATGGATTTTCTCCCAGAGATACATCTGTGATTTCTAGGACCGTTTCTGACACCATTGTCCAGAATTCTTTTAATCTGGGACATTCCCAAAAAATATGAAACAAAGTGCCCTCTGCGTTCTGACAGCGCCAGCATTGATTGGATACTTGCGGATATATCTTATTCAGTACTACCGGAGTTCTGTACCACCTGGTCAAAATTTTATACCCTCCTTCCAGATTGTCCTTTGACAAAGATGGGATGATTAAACGTGCCAAGCGCATCATTGCACTTTACAAAGAAGCTGGTATCGACAAAGAGAGAATCTTGATCAAGTTGTCCTCAACCTGGGAGGGAATACAAGCTGGAAAGGTGCTTGAAGAGAAATATGGAATACACTGCAACATGACGCTGCTGTTCTCTTTTGCTCAGGCTGTGGCCTGTGCCGAGGCCGGTGTTACCCTCATATCTCCATTTGTGGGCAGAATATTGGACTGGCATGTAGCCAACTCTGGCAAGAAGAGTTTCGAACCAAATGAAGACCCAGGTGTGAAGAGTGTTGCCAAGATTTACAACTATTACAAGAAGTTTGGGTACAAAACCATTGTGATGGGCGCTTCATTCCGCAACACTGGGGAGATTAAAGCACTTACTGGATGTGATTATCTCACCATTTCCCCCAAGCTGCTGGGAGAGCTCAGCAAAGACGTCTCCAAACTCACTCCAACACTCACTGTTAAAGAAGCTCAGGCCTGTAACCTGGAAAAGATCCACTTGACTGAAAAGGATTTCCGTTGGCAACACAATGAAGATCAGATGGCTGTAGAAAAGTTGTCGGATGGGATCAGGAAGTTTACTGAAGATGCTGTAAAGCTGGAAAAGAAGTTGAAGGAGCAGCTTGGAAAATAATCTATTTAATACTTTTATACAACAAATCACGGCATCCAGATCATAGCCCGCCGATCCTCATACCGCTTCCGAATTCCTGCATTAGTCTTACTCCTGTTTTTTTATCAACATTGTAACATTGCCATTTTACATATTGTGTACATTTCCTTTTTGTACGATGAGACTACTTATGCACTGATTAAATCCTGCACCTGCCAAAAAAAAAAAAGAGAGCGATCTTCTCCGCCGCTTCCGGGTATGGTCTTTGGGACTGGGCGTTCCTATTTGATTGACAGTCTTCCCACAGGCTTCCGACGGTCGCATACATCGCGTCACGAGTAGCCGTAAGAAGCCGAACGGCGGTGCGGCTCTATACGGCGCCTGCGCACCGACGTTCGGCTACTTTCGGAAAATCGTGACGCGCTGTATGCGACCGTCGGAAGCCTGTCGTAAGCCTGTCAATCAACCATGAACGCCCAGTCCCGCAGCCCATACCCGGAAGCGGCAGAGAACATCGCTCTCTAAAACGGTAAGTACTGCTTCGTTTTAAAAAAAAAACACCCGATTCCCCTTCACAAAACGAGCCTCAATCTAATGTTAAAAATTTAGTTTTTGGGTGAACCTCCACTTTAAGAACCTCTGCAGCCAGAAAACTGTATCATAGGCCTTGGCGCTGTGTTGTTGCTGCTTGTGGAGGAATCTTGGAATCTTAACATACTCTAGGCGCCTTATGGTTACAGACTTCTCAGTCGAAGTTGAGTTTGGATAAAACATCAAAAACTTTTGAAAAATAAAGCTTCATACGACCTTCTGACTGTTCTTTAATAACAAACAGTGCGACTTTGGGTGCATGCGAAGTTTAACCCCAGAGATCCAGGTTTTCCAGCTGCAAACAAACAATACAATGCAGAACATGGCTTCCGAGAAGCGTTATTTCATGGCAGTATCATGGATAATCCCTGCTGAGTAATAAGATGTGTGGTGTTTTAAATCGAAAGGAAGGTTTGAGTTTGTAGAAGACAGGTACACTTTAATAAATCATAGTGACAGCACATTGTTTTCTTATAACCCTTATATCTTTTTCTAATGATTTTGTTTATTTTTTGTAATCGATTTAATACCTTTTGAGAGCAATTACCCCTAAGGCCTGCCCTATTACATCATTTTACAAACATTTACTTTTAATCAGTATTCTTTACATTAAGTGCTATGTTGCACACAAGACCTGTACAGTACAAGCTTGTTCTAGAAAATGTTAATTTGTTCCATGTGAGAATAATTACATAAGAGTCATTTTAAAAGTTTAAGGCAGAACGAAAGTCCTTTTTTAGCAAACATTGCTGGCAGGCAGTGTTCATTTAGTTGACGAAAATATTTTCCTCCACGAAATTGAAACTTTTTTTTAGTGAACTAAAACAATTCAGATGACTAAAATACGACTAAAACTAAAATGGCATTTTAGGCAAAAGGCTATGTATAAAACTATAAATCAAAATGTGGGCCCAGATTCACGTCCAGCGGCGTATCTCTGCGGCGGCATAACATATCCGATTTACGTTACCGCAACTTAGACGGGCAAGTGCTGTATTCTCAAAGCAATTGCTCCGTAAGTTGCGGCGGCGTAGCGTAAATCGGCCGGCATAAGCCCGCCTAATTCAAAATTGGATCAGGGGGGTGTGTTTTATGTAAAACTACTGTGACCCGACGTGATTGACGTTTTTGCGGAACGGCACATGCGACGTCCGTGGAATTTCCCAGTGTGCATTGCTCCAAGTACGCCGCAAGGGCGTCATTGGTTTCGACGTGAACGTAAATGACGTCCAGCCCCATTCGCAAACGACGTAACTTTTTCAAATTTCGACACGGGAACGACGGCCATACTTAACATTGTTACACCGCACTTATGCCTCATATAGCAGGGGCAACTATACGCCGGGAAAAGCCTAACGTAAACGTCGTAACTTTACTGCGTTGGCCGCGCGTACATTCGGGAATTCGCGTATCTAGCTAATTTGCATACTCGCCGCGGAATTCCACGGAAGCGCCACCTAGCGGTCAAAAAAAAAATTCAGTTAAGATCCGACTTACGCCTGTCAGATCTAATGGATATCTATGCATAACTGATTCTAAGAATCAGGCGCATAGATACGACGGGTCGGATTAGGACTTGCGACGGCGTACATGGCGATGCGCCGTCGTAAGTCCTTTCAGAATCTGGCCCGTGATGTCCAATATAACACTGCTGACAGGTAGGCTTTAAGGCCTGGTTCACACTATCGCGGGTCTGCGGACCGCATTTGCGCTGGCAAATCATATGGTGCTTTTCCACCATGCCGTACCAGCAAACGCGGTGTGTTTTTAGATGCGTGGGGGTGCCATTAACCATTGAGCTCTTTGGATGTACTATGTATGTCCAAAGAGTAAACCCTTAATCACAGGCAGTAGCAGCCAAAGGCCTATGCAGGTTTTGTTTAGCCGGCTACCGGCTTCAAAGTGAAAGTCATGCGGCAGCTCCATAACTGCTGATCATTTTCATGGAGCCCGCTGTGCGGTGCCTCCCCCCTCCTCCCATGGTTTCCAGGCTGTCCTTCACGCACTGGAGCTTGGGAACACATCCACTGGTGTTCTGTCAGAATACCACTACCCATCAGAAAATGCAATGGAGTTTTAGGACTTCCGTTTCCGGGGGTGGTGACGTGAGCATGGAGGAGTGAGCGCGCTGGTCTAGCGGAGGTCCGTGGTGCGCCTCGACAGAAGAGCGGCAGTTTTGAAAACCCCCCTCTCCCTTCACCCCTCCCGGCGAGTGAGGGAGAGCGACGCCTAGTATGCGGCGCTGAACAGCTGATGTCGCGGCGGGGAAAGAAGAGCGGCAGCTCAGGAGGAGTGCACACGCCCGGTCACTCGTATATTACCAGATATATGACGGTACAAAGGGGCAGTGCACAGCAGAAAGACGCCAGTGGCAGTGCTGCGTTGAGGAGGGAATCCCTGACAGAAAGCTCTCTGCAAGCCGCCGCCGCCGTAATATTGAAGCCATATGCAGCGGTCACAGCAGAGGCAGAAGGAAAACGGCAGACAGCAGTACCGGAGGATACCACGGAAGTAGGATCAGCTGCAAAGACCTTGACAGCCCAGGAGGTTCAAAACCGGACGAGAAGCACGGTAATAGCCCCCGATGTGGAGTGGATAGTGGAAGAGCTGACCGGAGGTATTTCATACCCAGCTACAGAGGTAAAGTTACCATTTCCATTGCTATTAACGCCAGACACACGGAAATTATCGGGGGCTTATATCGCAACGCATACAGAGACACTGACTGCGCCACCTACACTAGAAATTAAAAGTGTGAAAATGGCCATAGTAGGTGAAATGTCTAAGGTAAAGGAAAAAATACACTCAGCAGGAGAGGATACACAGCCTGACCTACAGAACAGAGGGGACACAGCGAACACACCTCTACAAGAGCAGCCTCTTGACATTAGACAATTAAGCAGGCTTATCCAGGCCCTTCCGACCAAAGAGGACATTCAGAAAATGTTAACGGCTTTGACAGGTACACTGAAAGAAGAGATGGAAGAGGTCCGGATAAGAGTGTCAGATGGGGAACAAAAAATAGCTGTACTAGAGAACCAGCAAGCTACAGGTGACTATAGATTAGAAGTCCTGGAAGAAAAAGTCTGTAGACAGCAACAGCAGCTGGTTAGACTGCAATTAAAAGCTGAAGAGGCGGATAATAGAAGCAGAAGAAATAACGTGCGCATTAGAGGCATACCGGAAAGTTATGAGGGCGCTGCGCTAAGAGAAGCGGTTGTTTCTATTTTCAACAAAATATTGAAAAAAAATTTAGAGTCCCCAATAGAGCTGGATAGAGTACATAAGGTTCCTACAAGAAGAAACCCGGATCAAGGCAGTCCTCGGGATGTGTTATGCCGAATACATTTTTTTAGAATTAAGGAGGACATTCTGAGGGAGGCATGGAAAGAAGGAACTGTGATATGGGAGGGGGTAAGCATACAGCTATTTCCTGATTTGTGTTGGCAAACAAAAGCAAGACGACATATGTTGAGACCGCTACTAGAATATATACGCAGTCAAGAAGCTACATACAGATGGGGATACCCGCTGGCTGTAAATATAAAAAGGGCAGGAAGAAACTTTAATCTAAGAGACCCCTCTCAGCTCCCTGCTCTCTTTGGATTTCTGGAAGCAACGCCTATAGAAGTACCGAACTGGTTAGACCTACCAGACACAGTATCAGATAGATAGATAGAAGGAGGATATAGACAGCAAAGGTCCACAACAATACACAGCAACGCATACATGGATACTAGGGAGCGACATCCCTCTAAAAATTGGAAGGAAAGGAGAGGAAGCTAATTACCTACCCCCAGTTAAGGGGGGTTTCTGACAATAATTAACACTCCCTTCTTTTTTATAGCCCTCAATTTTTTTTTTTTTAGGGCTGGGAGAATATTTTGGATATTGGAAAAATTGAAGTAAAGTGTGCAGTAGAACACAGATGGGGGTTAAGCTCAGAAATAATGAGGAATTCTAGTGCCTGCCTTTTTCTCCTTTTTTTTTTTTCCTTCCTCTGTGTGTATTGGGGATATCCTGAGAATATTTCGCTCCCTTCGCCTTTTTGTATTTTTTTTTTTTTTTTTTTGGAGGTCCTTTTTAGGCCATTTCCAAACGCTGGCTGGTTATTGGTGTTTTAATGCTGGTGTAGTTGGATTTGGGGTAAACGTATTTGGGATATGTTGTGGGTATGCTCATGATTATAGAAGATTAGAGGCCAGAATTGCAAACCAGAAACCAATATAGGATATGATTGGACTCCCCGTCCACCCGTCCACCCGTCCACCAAAGGGGGGGGGGTGGGAATTTTGGGGTTGAATGGGAAGGGTAGGGGGTGGGGGGGGGAATAGGGATAAGGGTTGGTGTTGGGCTAGAGGGGAATTTTGTTTTTTGTGGGTTGGATATTGGATTGTATGATATTGTATATATTAGGTCAGCAGGGGTTTAATGGTTAAGAGGCAAATATCATTTCACTAAATGAAGTAGGATAAATGTTACAAGGGGTTTAAGTATCAAGTGGGAACAAGGATGGGTAAGAGTGAGACACGACCAAGTAAGGGAATGGGAATGAGTAAGAGAGGCAGTGTAATAAGGAAGGAATTGATCACACAGGTGAAATAAAATAAGAGGACTTGAGAGCACTTGATTTAGGGAAGATTTTTGACACTAATGTCTAGTATATCTAGACACACTAGAGGATGGGGACAACACAGTCAATAGAGGACTAATTTAAAGGAATGACACGGGGAGGGGGGGGAGGAATGGGAAGGATTCGGGGGAGGGGGTGGGGAGGGGAAAGGTTAGTGGGAGATGGGGTGAGGGGATGAAGGGGGGGGGTGGAGGGGAAGAACAAATAAGCAACCCAAAATAGGGATTCTGTGGAGCTAAGGAATAATGTAAAAGTATTAAGATTGCAAGATCGGTGGGCCATGGCAGGGAAAAGGAGATAAGAGAGAAAGAAGTGAGAGGAGGGAAGAGGAGGGATGACAGGAACGACAGGTATATATAGAATGACATGTATGTGATATGTATGTATAATATTGTAAATATGTGGATACCGAGGCTATTGAAGAGGGATTAAAAGGCCCAGATATAAAAAGGCTGCTAGTTGTATAGGAGACGGAGGGAGGGAGACGGAGGGTGGGGAGAGGGGGGTGGACGGGGGGGGGGAGAGGATTTTTTTTTTTTTTTTTTTTTTTTTCTCCCTCTCTCTCCTCCCTTCTTGCTCCTCTCCTCCCTTGGTCTGTGTTTCTCTCCTTTTCTAGAGGGGAGAGGTGGGAGACCAAATAGACGAGGGGTACCCGGACCTACGGGAAGGCGCGGTTCTCCTTGTTGCTCATACATCGACCCCCATTAAAGCGTCTCTCCTCCGTGTGGAGGGAAGTCGGAGACGCTAGGTGGAGGGTATTTTTGGGGGTTTTTTTTTTTTTTTTTTTTTTTTTTCCAGATCTGAGATCCCAGGGGTTAAACCAGATCAGGTCACTCCTTTTTTTTTTTTTTTTTTTTCCTCTCTCCCTTTCTCTTCCCGGGCTTGCCTCTTTTCCCCCCCTTCCTCGTTCATTTCCTCTCACGCATTCTTTTTGGCCGGGGGGTGGAGACCCCCATCATCTTATTGTATCGACCCCCGATCCCTTTCCCCTCCCAAGAAGAGCTGTGGGGGATAATCTAGTCAAAATTCCAAAATGTCAAAAATTACGGTAATGACCTATAATGTGAAAGGGCTAAATAAACAGGAGAAACGATCAAAATTAATGGCAGAACTATGGAGAGCAAAGGCACAAATAGTATTTCTTCAAGAGACTCATTTTAAAAAAAATAAAATTCCAAAGCTAGAAAATCACAGATTCCCAAAGGTGTATCACAGTTCCTCATCGTCAACAAAGACAAAGGGAGTGTCAATTATGCTCTCAAAAACGATATTATGGAAAGAGTTAAGCATAATAAAGGAAGAGGAAGGACGCCTCCTTATTGTGAAAGGATACATAAATGAGCAGAAGGTGACCCTGGTAAATGTGTACTTGCCCAATGACGGTCAGATAGCAGCATTGGAGAAGTACACAAACAGGGTACAACAGATTATGGAAGGTATTGTAATAATGGCAGGAGACTTAAATATTGCTCTAGATCCTATTTTAGACACATCAAGGGGAACCTCACATCTAGCATATAGCAAACTAAGCAAAGCAAATAGGCTCCTACAAGAAACACAGGTAGTAGACTGTTGGAGGTCCACCCACCCACATGAGAGAGACTACACTTTTTTTTCAGCGAAATATAGAACCTATTCCAGAATAGATTATATATTTGTATCACAAAATTATTTACAGGGAATAGATGAAGTTACTATTGGGTCTTTTTCAATATCTGACCACGCACCTATAAAGTGTACATTGAAATGGGGGGAAGAGGTAGCACGTGAATGGCACTGGAAAATCAATGAGTCCCTTATAAGGGACCCAGAGTATGAGGAAAAGATAAAACAGGAAATGGAGACCTTCTTTGACAATAACGAGGATGGAGAAGTGACCCCAATGTGCATTTGGGAAACACATAAGTGTTATATCAGAGGATTATTGATATCTCTGGGAACACATAGGAAACGAAAGATAGGAGCACAGATGGATGCTCTGATGGGAGAAATCCGTAGACTAGAAAAAGTACACAAAAGATCTTTGGCAATAAAGGTAGAAGAAGAGCTGAGGAAGACACGAGAGGAATTGAACCTAATATTAACGGATAAAGCGAAAGCATCATTAAGAAGGTGTAAACAAGCGTTTTATGAATTTGGCAACAAACCAAGTAAGATGCTAGCGAGAGCTTTAGGTGAAGTAAGAGCCCAAAACCATATAGAGGGTATTAAAACAACGGGGGACAAAATAACGAAATCCCCACAAGAAATTGCTAAAATATTTAGAAACTATTATGTGAGTTTGTACCAAATAGAAGGGGAGCAGAGGATGGCGAAAATGGGGGAGAGGGAGGAAAAAATAAAAGAATACATAGAGAAGTCAGGAATGCCGAAGCTATCAGAAGATATAGGGAGAAGTCTAGAAGGCCCGATAACAGCAGAAGAGGTTAGAAATACGCTTAAGCAGTTAAAACCGGGTAAAGCACCCGGCCCAGACGGATTTACCCTTCTTTATTATAAGACTTTCGCAGAAAAGTTGCTGCCGAGATTCTTAGATGCTTTCAACTCGATACGAGAAGGACAGAAGATGCCAGAAGAAACTCTTATGGCACACATAGCGGTTATACAGAAAGAGGGGAAAGACCCAGCGCAATGTGCAAATTATCGCCCAATATCTTTACTGAACGTTGATCTGAAGATCTTTGCAAAAATTTTAGCAAATAGAATATTACCATACACGCCTAGCCTGATACATCAGGACCAAGTAGGCTTCACGCCAGGAAGAGAAGGTAGGGAAAATACGCAACGTGTGATAAATGCGATCCACCTCTCGCAGTCACATAAAAAGCCCTTAGTATTAGTATCTACGGATGCTGAAAAAGCATTCGATAGGGTTGATTGGAAATTTTTAAAATCTATTATCCAACATATAGGACTGCGGGAGGGAATGCAAAGATGGATTATGAGCCTATACTCCAGACCAAAAGCGAAAATAAAGATAAATGGCATTATGTCAGAACCCTTCGATATAGGTAATGGGACACGACAAGGGTGTCCTTTATCGCCTTTGATCTTTGTTTTAACATTAGAACCTTTTTTAAGAACAATAAGGCTAAGCACAGATATTAGAGGAATAAAAGTAAAGGGGGGAGAGCAGAAGCTTGCGGCATTTGCCGATGATTTAATGTTTTTTGTGACAGAACCAGTACTATCTCTGCCCCCACTGCTTGCGGAGATAGATAAGTATGGAAAAATCTCAAACTTTAGAGTAAACTATGACAAATCAGAGGCAATGGGGGTAGAGATAAATAATACACAACAACAACATTTAGCGAACTGCTTCCCATTTAGGTGGACGAACTCACATGTAGGATACTTGGGGACTAAAATACCGAAGAAACTAAGCAGAATATTAGAGTTAAATTTAGCCCCGTTGGTAAGACAATTGAAAAAAGACTTACAGAAATGGGACAAGGAGGTGTTTACTTGGTTCGGGAGGATTAACATTCTAAAGATGAATGCAATGCCGAGGTTATTGTACGTACTACAGACACTCCCAACAAGGATACCGCAGGGATTCCTTAAAGGAATCAAAGCGAAGTTTGCAGGATTTATATGGGCGGGGAAACCGGCAAGAGTGAGAAGAGATATCTTAACACTGCCAAAGGAAAAGGGGGGAGTAGGATTCCCGGATCCGCTAGCCTATTACGAGGCAGTTCATCTGTCGAGAGTACTTGACTGGTGCGTTGCGCCAAAGATCAAACCTTGGATCCTCTTAGAACAAGAAATGACGGATATCCCACTGGAGGGGCTATTATGGCTCTCCAAATCGGTCATACCACAGACAGTCAAGAGACACCCAACGATAGGGACGACAATAAGTACTGTTAAAAAAATACTCAAAAACCTAGAGGATGAAACGGAAGTCAACCCGATGACACCAATTCTAGGGAACCCACTGTTTACTCCTGGCCTGAACGATCCAGGATTTGGGAATTTAAAAAATAGAGGTCAAACCAGATTGATACACTTTCAGAGAGAGAATCGGGTAATGTCTAATGAAGAAATAGAAAGGGAACTGGCCGAATACCTAGACCCGTATAGGAGAAGACAGTTAGGGGGATTTCTCAGAACTATTCGAGGACAAATCAGGGTGAGAGAAATATTGACAGAATTTGAGAAAATGTGTCTTAAGAGAGAACCAGTAAGACATTCACTATCCCTGTTCTATTCAATGGTAAACGAAATAAAAGCACCACGAGTAATAGGCTTTATTCAGAGTTGGGAAAGAGACCTAGAGGTAACATTCACGGAAACTCAGAAGAAAAAAATCTTTCAATTTAATCATAAAGCATCAATAGCATCTAAATTCCAAGAAGGAGGATATAAAATTCTGAGCAGGTGGTACAGAACACCGGAGGTCTTAAATCGGATCTTTCCCCAAGTATCAAATATTTGCTGGCGATGTCAGAAAGAGGAGGGAACTCTGCTACACATTTTTTGGAACTGTGAAGGAGTCAAAGACTTCTGGAAAATGGTATCTGAAGTGATAGAAGAAATAACTGAGATAGTGTTGGGGGATGAACCGGCGACATATCTGCTATTAGATTTACCCATGTCAATAGAAAAATTTAAGAGATCCCTAGTGAGACATTTAGTGGTCACAGCCAGATCATGTATCCCGGTTCTTTGGAAGAGCGCATGTTCCCCAAGCAAATCACAATGGATAGCCAAAATTACTGAAATGCAAAGCATGGAAACCCTCACAGCTTCTTTGAGGGAGGGGGAGGAGAGGGTGGAAGAGATATGGGCACCATATGTCAGATATAGGACACGGGAGGAGGGGGAGGGGTAGGGGCGAGGAGGAGAGTACATTGGGAGAGGGAGGGAGAGATTTAAGGTTTTTTTTTTTTTTTTTTTTTGGGGCCGAGTAATAGACTTGGGGGAAGGGGGGGGAGGGGGAGAAGATGGGGTATTAGTGCCTTAAACGGGGGAAGAACACGTCAAAGATGGTAGAAAAGGGAGGAAAAGAGGAAAAGGAGAAAAAGTACTTGGGTAGAAGAGACGTAGAGGAAGAGCGGCAGATAAAAATAGAGGAAATCTAAATAGGAGATAAGATAAACATAAGAATGTAGAGTATGAAGCCGTTTATATTGTTTGATGTGATATGAACCTGTGTTTTAAGGCAATGTGATATGTTGAAAAATGGAAAATAAAGAATATGAGAAAATGCAATGGAGGTGACAGTGCAAAAAAAATGCTTATTGTGCATGCGCTATGCGTTCCAGCATGGCCGCTATGCGTTTCAATAGGTTTCCTAATGTGACAGAACACAAAGCCAGCAGTGGACAACATCTTGTTAAACCCAGGAAAGCAGGCAGAAGATGGTGACGGCCATCTTGGTACACCCCGCACTGCACAGCGGCAAACTGATTTTATACTGAAATAGACTACTTCACCACAACAGAGTGAAATAGTCTATTTCAGTATATAAGGTGAGTTCTTACACCCAGGAAAGTCTTCAATTTCACACTTGTTTTAACAGTTAACTCACCTTATACACTGAAATAAACAATTTCACCGCAACTGAGTGTAATAGTCTATTTCAGGATCTAATCGGTTTGCCGACGAGCAGTGCGGGGTGTACTAAGATGGCCGCTGCCACCTTTTACCTGCTTGCCTGGGTGTAACAAGATGTCTGCTGCTGGCTTTGTGTTCTGTCAGATGTTGGAACGCATGGCGCATACGCCGTAAGCATTTTTAGTTTACAATGTCCCATCCGTTACAATTTCTGATAGGTAACGGTATTCTGATAGGACAACGGCTGGGGGAAAGAGATTGCAGTGAAATCGAGGCAAATCCATGTCTCGATCTTGCTTGTAAACCGTGAAGCCAGACGTGATGTCACTTCCCATTTTAGATGCACTCTTTCCTGCCAGGGGACACTTCTAACCAAGCTGATCTGTGTTAGATGGTGTGAAGGGCAGCGGAGACATTGGGGTCTATTAGATCCCTAATGTCTCCAAAAAGAGTACATGTCACCTGCCCAATGCTATCACATAGGAGTTTATTAACCCCCTGTGATGGCAATCAAGTAAAAATAAATATAAAAATAAAGTAAAAAATATAATAATAGAAAAAAAATAAAAAATTTGGCGAAAACCTCTGTTGCCCGGCACACAAACGCAAACCCAGGGTGTGCACGCACATGTAAACCGCGGTCACACCATGCATGTGACATTTTGGTGCGAACGTCGGAGTGAGTACAATAATTCTAGCAGAAGACCTACTAGCTAACTCCTAAACTGATGAGCTGTAAAGGCTTTTAAAACGTCACCTATGGGGATTTTTGGGCACTGCACTGCATTGGAGGCGCATGGAATGTTTGGTATCTATTTACTTGATATAACCTCATCTTTTATATTTTAACCCAAAATGGGTATTATATGGTGTGGTTTTGGACTGAAAGTCCTTTTTATTAGATTTTTTTTCCTGAAAATTTGCATTTAATAAACAGTTGCGCAAATATCATGTGAAACAAAAATTTGCAACATTCACCTTTTTATTCTACAGGGTCTCTTCATTAATAGAATATATGATGTTCTGGGGGTTTAATTCATTTATTTATTTACTCCTGGCCACCCAAAGAGCAGAGCGGGGTCTGTCTGTGTCTGCTCTGCATAAACTGAGAAGACACAGACCTGTCATCCGCTCTGCTCTCCAAGGGGATCCCCTGCTGATCGGAACTCAAACCTCCCGTGTGAAAGGGGCCTTAACGAGAGAGAACCCATCAGATCAATGGATCTGAACCAGGTAAACAGTTTTTATCAGACAGATTGGGCACTGTGTGTCTGTTTGGACGTGTCATTACCCATTTGCCGCAATGTCCTGCCGATGGGCGGCCGGTGTAGGCAAAGTGACCTACCCCTACGTTGCTGCCTACTTCCGGTTTTAGGGCGCCCCCTGCCTGGCTTACGCTGTGATTGCACACAGCGGGAGCCTGTGAGCAAGTCCCAGCCACTGATTCACGTGCAGGATCTGATAATTGGCTGTGTGCAATCACAGCCCAGAGCTCTGTGTTGGTGAATAACACAGAGCTCTGTACACAGGGAGCGATCTTTCAGTTTCTTATCCCTGAAAAGCAAGGATGAGAAACTGAGAGATTATTAGTAAAAACGGCACACAGTTCATATAGTTAACCCCTTGATTGCTCTAGATGTTAACCCCTTCCCAGCCAGTGTCATTAGTACAGTGTATAATATCATCACTGTATTAGGGTCACTGGTGATGTCAGTGGTAGTCGGTTCCCCCCAGCGTCCGTTAGTGTCAGAGTGGCCGACGCACCATCACAGCCCCGTTGATCGCCGCCATTAGTAGAATAAAAAAAAATCCAGTTTATATCCCATAGTTTGTAGACGCTAGAACATTCACACAAACCAATCAATATATAAATGTAATATGGGTACAATGTTGCAAGACTGTGAAATTACCAGTAAGAACGCTTTCACACTGGTGCCACCCATAGCGTCGTTGGTAAAACGCTGCTATTTTACCATCAGCTTTGCGGCGCATTTCGGCTGCTAGCGGGTGCTTTTAACCCGAAAAAGGGTTAATACCGCCCGCAATGCGCTGCTACAGCAGCATATTGCCGGCGGTACGGCGGCGCTGCCCATTGATTTCAATGGGCAGGAGCGCATTAGGAGTGGTGAGTTCACTGCTCCTAATGTGCTCCAAAGAAGTTGCTGACAGGACTTTTCCTGACGCCCTGCCAGCGCACCGCTCCAGTGTGAATAGAGCCGCTGTTTAAGGGCAGATTTCAGGCGCTATTTTAACGCTATAGCGCCTGCAAAACGCCCTCAGTGTGAAAGGGGTCTCAAAGTAGCGCAGTGCCAAATAGTAAAAAAATGCTCTGGTCATGGGGGGGGTCACATCTTCCAGAGCTGAAGTGGTTAATCTAGTACCACCCACTGGTAACTCTGCTGGATCTGTGTTCCCGCTAATGAATTTCAGGCGACATCTGAAGGCAATGTAGCATTTTGATTTTATCGCTCCTGTGATTTGTCAGCCAACAAAAATGTTTTATTTGTAAGTGAAGTTTTGCACTTTTTCATAATGGGATTTGCTCATTAGGAGCCCTTACATTCCTGAGGTATTACTTCATTGTGGTGTGAGCTCAGCCTGTGTGCTTTGTTTATATTGGCAATAGACTTTCTTCAGGTGTGTCACGTTCTGTGCAGTTCTGGGTCAGGGCACACACAACACAATTGTTTCCTAGCTGACATTCATTAGGCCTGTGTTGATCTATGCTGATCCAACACAGCCAATGAACATCATGTGAAGGAGCCCTAAGATGTTGAATTTTTAAAATACTTTTTAAGACTCTGCTGCCTTGCCACCTCATCCCTTTAGGCTCAGTTCACACTGCAGCGATGCGAGAACCCTGCAAATCAACTGCGGGTTCCCGCATCGCATGTCTCCCGGCGGCAGGTCACACTGCCTTATGCAAACTGCTGGGAGTGTCAATTAAAAGTTCATGACATCACCAAATCAGTTCGCATATCGCAGTCCGATCAGCAAATTCAGATCTGAATCAGATTGCATTCGTGTGAACACCCATGCGATTCGATTCTGCTGTGGACCAAAAAAAAGGGTCCTGTGCGAGTTTGGTCCAAATGCAATGCATATTCAGCCATACTATCTGTATGGCTGAAATCTCATTGCACAGAAATCGCATGTGATTTGTGGTGCGAAACGCATGCAATGTCGCACATCACACCAGTGGGTTAGAAAAGGTTCTTTTTTTTTTTTAAAATAACAAACATACCATACTTACCTCCACCGTGCAGTTCGTTTTGCACAAAGTGGAAAACGAACTGAGCTAACCCCCGTCTGTGAAGCGCTCTCCCAAGAGGGTTAGATTGCGGACGCGCTCTTGTGTGATACAGTGAGGGCCATAGCCGCCAGATGTATCACTTGGCCCCGCCGCATCATTGATTTGATTGACCGCCGTGGGAGCCGATGGCTGCGTTGCTATCAATCATCCAATGAAGAGCCGAGAAGACTGGGCCAAGAAGCCAGCGCATTCACGACGTGGGACTTTCGAGGGCTTCGGTAAGTAAACGAGGGGGGCTTTTAACCATCAGATGTTTTTTCACCTTAAGACCCCTTTCACACTGAAGCGTTTTAGCGTTAAAAATAGCGCTATTAAAACGCTCATAAAACGCTCTCCATGCATCTCAATGGACCCTTTTAACGCTGAGTCCTGCAAGCAGCATCTTTGGAGCAGCTTTTGGGCGCTGAAAAAAACGCTCCAAAAAAACCCCTCTCCATTGAAATTAATTGAAAAGCGCTGTAAAAACGCCTTACCCTTTCACACTGAGCCACTGCAAAAACACCCTTAAACTTTAGGGTCTTAGCGGTGCTTTACCAGCGTTTTTCGGGCGCTGGCAGTGTGAAAGGGCTCTGAAAGTACTCTGGCTTTCACATTGGGATTGCAGATGAGGCTTCGCTCGAAATAACACCCCAGTGTGAAAGGGGCCTAATGCATAGGATGCATTAAGGTTAAACACAAAGCTTTACAACACCTTTAAATCCAAACACATATGAATTACACAGGTTCTGAGGCTAGTTTAATGCAGATACAGGCACCAAGTGAGTTTACCACATTAATCAGCCACAGAACCTGCGTATTTCATATGTGTTTGGTTTCAACCACTTCAGCCCTGGAAGGTTTTACCCCCCTTTCCTGACCAGGCGATTTTTTTGTGATGTGGCACTGCGTTATTTTAACTGACAATTGCGCGGTCGTGCAATGCTGTAACCAAATAGAATGTATGTCCTTTTTTCCCCACAAATAGAACTTTCTTTCTTTTGGTGGTATTTGATCACCTCTGTGGTTTTTATTTTTTACAAAATAAACAAAAAAGAGCGACAATATTTTGAAAAAAAAAATTATATATTTTTTATTTTCTGCTACAAAACATATCCAATATTTTTTTTTTTTTTTTAGTCCGGTATGCATTCTGCTACATATTTCTGGTAAAATAAATTGCAATAAACTTATATTGATTAGTTAGCACAAAAGTTATTGCCTCTACAAACTACGGAACAGTTTTATGGCATTTGTATTTATTTATTTATTTATTTTTACTAGTAATAGTGGTGATCAGCGATTTATTTGCGTGACTGCGACATTGCAGCAAACAAATTGGACACCAAGTGACACGTTTGGGAACCAGTGGCACTAATACAGCGATCAGTGCTAAAAATATGCACTGTTACTGTACTAATGACACTGTCAGGGAAGGAGTTAACACCTGGGGCAATCAAATGGTTAAGTGTTTCCTTAGGAGGTGCTTTCTAACAGTGTGGGGGGTAGACTGGGACTGGGCGAACACAGAGATCCGTGTTTCTGCTTGGCAGGAACACAAGGTCATTATGTTCTCCCCTGTCTGTGGCGATCTGCTTTGTTTACATAGGCAGATTGCCGTTCTGCCTCTCTGGGGAACAATCGGCGGGTCCCGGCAGACATCAAGTCCTCCAGACCCGCTGACTGGCTCCACCTCTGGCCAATCAGCGCACGCACCCCCGCTGTCTACTACACAAAATGACATACAGGTATGTCGTTTCACGCAATAGAGCCGACCTGCCGCAGTGTATCTGCGGTGGCCGGTCTTTAAGTAGTTAAAGGAATGAGGTGGCAACCCTAGCATAACGCAGTATTAAAACCAAAACCAGAAATATAATATATTGAAGCTTACCAATCCTTCGATGTGGTGGCTGCATTCGCTTACCAACCAAATAATCCTGTCTAAAGGCCCATACACACGATCAGACTTTTTGACAACAAATGTCCGACAAAGCTGTTTTATCGGACAATCCGACGGTGTGTATGCTCCATCAGACACACTTGTTGTGTTTTTCATCGGACAAATGTTTGCTGTGCAAACAGACAAACTTTCCGGCAACAAATGTCCTACATTAAATATTAAATAAAATACTTGCGCTGTAGAGTGTGGGACAAAGAGTGAGAATGGGTGATAAAAGTTACAAAGTAACTAGTGAGACTAATATTATAAAACATATAATATAGCAATGAAAATAATAATAACAAAAGGACAGTCCTTAGTAGAAACCGGCACTCTGAAAAAGTCCAGATCCGGCACAATCCTGCCGTGTATTGGTGTATTTCATCGAAAGTGAATCCTAATCTCCAACGGTGCAGGTGTTGTGTAAATGATAATACAAAAAATATACTTTAAGAGAAGAAGCACGGAAAATAGTTCTAAAGGAAGTACATATAAGACCCTTGGATCCGGAGTATAGGTGGGATAGAGTAGTTGAGCCAACACCAAAGTCACATGTATACACCTCTGGTGAACCCAGCTGCTCACCTCAAATTAACCGCAATGTGTCTAGATCAACCTGGTCTGGATGGTTATAGTCCACAAATAGGTAGCACATATAAATCTCCGTCCGGTGTGTTACATGAAAAAAACAAAGTAAAAAGACAACAAAAAAAGCTGATGGTGAAATAACGTCACAAAGGGGGTTGGTAATTGGGATCTTGGCGAGTGGGAGTGCACTCACATGTAGGTGAGAGATCTCAGGCTCATATCCACGAGCACCGAACTCGTTAGTCCCTCTATTTTTCCTCTGTTTTTTCTGCTAGATCTTAGGATTCGTGGGCTGGCTGTTTTAGTCTCCCCAAGGTTTCACAATGTGTGGGGATGTCTCAGCTGGTGTGGGCTTGTGATGACTCCTATTCCTCTCTCAGTAACTCAGATGGAGCGCTCAGATGGCGTGATGATGGGGAAGAGGTGAAAAAGCACACCCATAGTATAGCCCAGTCAGCGATATAAACAGGTTTATTAAAAACAAGATTAAAAACTCACATAAACATTCAGGAACTCTGCAACAATCCTTACGAGTGGCGAACTCGTGTGTCCGTTCGTCAGATGCTGGAGTGTGTCCTGCCTGCCAATCCCGACGCGTATCGTCACGGTCACGTGACTTCATCAGGGGACTTCCCTGATGAAGTCACGTGACGATACGCGTCGGGATTGGCAGGCAGGACACACTCCAGCATCTGACGAACGGACACACGAGTTCGCCACTCGTAAGGATTGTTGCAGAGTTCCTGAATGTTTATGTGAGTTTTTAATCTTGTTTTTAATAAACCTGTTTATATCGCTGACTGGGCTATACTATGGGTGTGCTTTTTCACCTCTTCCCCATCATCACGCCATCTGAGCGCTCCATCTGAGTTACTGAGAGAGGAATAGGAGTCATCACAAGCCCACACCAGCTGAGACATCCCCACACATTGTGAAACCTTGGGGAGACTAAAACAGCCAGCCCACGAATCCTAAGATCTAGCAGAAAAAACAGAGGAAAAATAGAGGGACTAACGAGTTCGGTGCTCGTGGATATGAGCCTGAGATCTCTCACCTACATGTGAGTGCACTCCCACTCGCCAAGATCCCAATTACCAACCCCCTTTGTGACGTTATTTCACCATCAGCTTTTTTTGTTGTCTTTTTACTTTGTTTTTTTCATGTAACACACCGGACGGAGATTTATATGTGCTACCTATTTGTGGACTATAACCATCCAGACCAGGTTGATCTAGACACATTGCGGTTAATTTGAGGTGAGCAGCTGGGTTCACCAGAGGTGTATACATGTGACTTTGGTGTTGGCTCAACTACTCTATCCCACCTATACTCCGGATCCAAGGGTCTTATATGTACTTCCTTTAGAACTATTTTCCGTGCTTCTTCTCTTAAAGTATATTTTTTGTATTATCATTTACACAACACCTGCACCGTTGGAGATTAGGATTCACTTTCGATGAAATACACCAATACACGGCAGGATTGTGCCGGATCTGGACTTTTTCAGAGTGCCGGTTTCTACTAAGGACTGTCCTTTTGTTATTATTATTTTCATTGCTATATTATATGTTTTATAATATTAGTCTCACTAGTTACTTTGTAACTTTTATCACCCATTCTCACTCTTTGTCCCACACTCTACAGCGCAAGTATTTTATTTAATATTTTTTGTTTCACCTTAGTCTATCGAGGTAGACCTTTATATTTGCAGCAGTATTTTCAGTTTGTTCCCCTCCCCTTCACTTTGTAGACAGCGCAGGAGTTCACCTTATCCAAATGTCCTACATTGGCTAATCCGATCATGTGTACACAAGTCCATCGGACTGAAGTCCAAAGTACAAACACACATGCTCAGAACCAATGCCAAAGATCAGACAACAATAGCAAAAGTTGCACACAGGATGGCGGTAAAGAGCTAATAAACCACTTGATTTGGTGAAAGTTGGCTGAAAAAGTCCTGCCGTGTGTATGCATACCAAGTTCATGGCCAACACCCATTTGGAGCAAAATCTACGGAAAAGTCCGATCGTGCGTATGAGGCTTTAGAATGGCCATACATTTATACAATTTTCTTGCACAATTTTCTTTTAGATTAACCAAAACCATATAATATGAGGTCAGACCTAAACACTTTCAATTTGTATGTAATCAGTTGCATACAAATTGAAGGTAAATCTAAAGGAAATTGAATAAGAAAATTGTATAATGTTTGGCCAGTTTTACAGTATGTGTTAAAAACAGAGGTTCAGTTTGCAAATACATGCGTTTGGTTGGCAGGCTGGTTGGCAAGTTGAGCCGGGTTTTGCCTGAATTTGCATCTTAATCGGACCCAAAAACGCACTGGACCCGCCCCGTACATTGAGAGCCGGTCATATTCACGTGTCATGCGAAAACTCATCCAATTTGCATATATGTGAACCCAGCCTTAGAGTGCCCTTACTCTGGATGATGGAGCACAGGGAGCACTTTTGGACAGCAGCATTGTCAGTCTGGGGGAGCGTAAGCCTGGTTCGCACTTATGCGTTTTTTTTTTTAGTGCTTTTTGCAGAAATGCACTACAGTTCATTTAACATGGTTTCCTATGGGACACATTCACATCTATGTTTTTTTCAGCCACTGCGTTCTTGTAAAGGGTCAGGGGCTTTTATATATGCAAAACAGTGCTTTTTTTTTTTGGTTCAATAGACTCTAATGGAGAGGCTTCAAAAAAGCATGCAGTGCGTATTTTGAGGTAATTTACATTTTGCGTTTTTTTAAATCTGCCCTACATCAAATTGGCCAAAGCAAATCGTAAATCGCAACAAATCGATGTCAAAATTACATGTACAAAAAAGCACTGCAGAAACGATCAAAACTGCCTAGGTGTGAACCGAGCCTTAGATATACTAACCAATTTCAATACACTAACAAACTAAAGCCAAACTCCTGCTCATACTGCCAATACAGAAGCAGTTACAGAAACTGTTTTTTTTTCCGGGATAAAGGTTTTAAAATGTAACTGGATGATGCAGGGAGACGGAAAGGATAGTGGGGGGGCTTTTGGGTTGGGGGGGCTCTGCATGATGACCATGTTTCATGCTGAACCCTGAATATGGTCTTATATAAAACCTGGTCAGAAATGTGATGTAGTTGTGTCTGCATGCGTTTAGACACATTCAGATGTCTGATCTGCCCCTGGATGCACAGCATTCTCTGCTCTCTAATGGGGGAAGAACAAGACCTGTAAGGCTCCTTAACACTGGTGCGCTGACGGTATAGCAGCGCTATTTTTAATGGCGCTATACAGTCGGAATTGCAGCGGGGTCGGCCGCTAGCGGTGCAGTTGTAACTCCCACTAGCGGCCGAAAAAGGGTTAATACCGCCAGCAATGCGCCTCTGCAGAGGCGCATTGCCGGCGGTATAGCTGCGGTGTCCCATTGGTTTCAATTGGAAGAAGCGGTGGAGGAGCGGTAAACACACCTCTCCTTCACCGCTACAAAGATGCGGCTAGTAGGACTTTTGGAGCGGTCCTGCTACTGCACCACCTCAGTGTCAAAGCACTTGGGCTTTCACACTGAGACTGCAGGGCAGGAGTTTTTTAGGCGTTATTTTTAGCGCTAAACTGCCTGAAAAACTCAGTGTGAAAGGGGCCTTAGTGTTACTGGACTATGGCACAGAAATAAATCCGATCCCCTTCTCCGCCAGACAAGGCTGTGCTATGTGGCAGAGCTGTGTATTTCTCAGCACTGGATAAACAAACACAAATCCTTTTTGGCAGGTAAAAATCGCTCCCTTTTATTTACTTCACCTGTGTAATTAGCGGTTTGCCCAGATTTCGTCTTTAACTGTATTTTGGTAATGTGCCACGTGATTATGCATCATGCCACACTATTACGGTCTTTTGGCTAAAGCAAAGAATGAGCTCATTCATCTCACAGATTGAAGTTCACTCGTTAATTCATTGCAATTGTTATTTCTACAGCCAGCTGTTGCCTTTACAGAACCATACAGCATACACGTGCTTAGCAAATGCTGTGTAAGGATTGTCCGTGTAATGTGTATAGTAGCAGAGACTACCATGGGAGAGAACGATTACATAGAAAATATTTACAGCAATGATCGGAAAGTCTTTCCCTGCACTGATGTGCCCGGACTGCCCAGCATTGGCGTGATTGCCAGCGCTTTCCTCTTTCTTTGTTTTTAGGATTCACACTAAGACCCCTTTCACACTGAGGAGTTTTTCAGGCGGTACAGCGCTAAAAATAGCGCTGCTATACCGCCTGAAAAACTCCTGCCCAGCAACCTCAATGTGAAAGCCCGAGGACTTTCACACTGAGGCGATGTGCTAGCAGGAGAGAAAAAAAATCTCCTGTCAGCAGCATCTTTGGTGCGGTGAGAGGAGCGGCATGTATACCGCTTCTTCACCGCTCCTTCCCATTTAAAACAATGGGAAACCGTGGCAATACCGCCCGCAATGCGCCTCTGCAGAGGCTAATTGCGGGCGGTATTAACCCTTAATCGGGGGTTAATACCGCACCGCTAGCGGCCGAATCCCGCGGCAAATCCGGCTATTTTTATCTAGAAATTAGGAAGATTACGAAATCTGCCTAGTAACAGCCAGATAAAAGGGAGTTAACATTTTTTTCAAAAAATATATATATAGGGTGGAACTCCGCTTTAAGGATAAACTGCCAAAACATACTTCATTGGATACTTTTGTGCATCCAACTCAGTATGAAGGAAGCTTTAGTGATCGCACCAATTCAAAGCCACTTGTAACATGATATGAGCTGAAGGATTGTGTAAGATCAACAACTGACCAGCCAACTCTGCCTGAATGTTACATGCCAAAGTCCTTTTGGCTGAGGTTACATGACCAGTATGTTGGTTTTTGGTGAAATGAAAGCACTGGGTGGAGCCCGAAGCAGTGGCTTCCATGTATATTTATTATGGGGTATGGGCCATTATTATGATACATACTTTTTAACCACTTGCTTACTGGGCACATATACCCCCCTCCTGCCCAGGTGAAATTTCAGCTTCCAGCACTGCGTCGCTTTAACTTTTGGTGGTATTTGATCACCGCTGCGTTTTTTTATTTTTTGCGCTATAAATAAAAAAAAAAGCGTAAATTTTGAAAAAAAAATTCAATATGTTTTACTTGTTGCTATAATAGCCCAATTAAAAAAAAAAAAAAAAAATTCTCAGTCTAGGCCGATACGTATTCGTCTACATATTTTTGGTAAAAAAAAACAAAAAACGCAACAAGCGAATGGTTTGCGCAAAAGTTACAGCGCCTACAAAATAGGGACAGAATTATAATTTTTTATTTATTTTTTGCTAGTAATGGCGGCGATCTGCGATTTTTATCGGCACTGCAACATTATGGCTGACACATCGGACACTTTTGACACATTTTTGGCACCATTCACATTTATACTGCGATCAGTGCTATAAATATGCACTGATTACTGTATAAATGTGACTGGCATTGAAGGGGTTAACACTAGGGGATGAGGAAGGGGTTAAATGTGTGCCCTGCATAGTGTTTCTAACTGTGGGGGAAGGGGACTGACTGGGGGAGGTGACCGATCTGTGTCCCTATGTACAAGAGACACAGATCGGTCTCCTCTCTCCCCGACAGGATGTGGATCTGTATGTTTACACAAACAGATCCACGTCCTTGTCTCTGTAACCGCCGATCGCGGGTGCCTGGCAGACATCGCGGCTGCCAGGCACGCGCATCGGCATCTCAGTGATGCGGCGGGCACGCTCGCGCCCCCCAGTGGCTGGAGGCCATATATAAACGGCCTCCCGGAAATGAAGATCCACACTGTGGCCGTATAAAGTCGTACCGCCGTCAGGAAGTGGTTAAAGAAAAACTCCCAACAAATACATAAGTGAATGCAGCTCTGTATTAACCACTTGAGATCCGCGCTATAGACGAAATACGTCCGCAGCGCGGCTCTCAAGTGCCAAGTGGCCGTTTAAAAACGGCCTTTATGTGCATTACCCGCGCGCGCCACTGGGTGGCGCGCGGCGGGTAAAAACTGTCCCGACGCATCGCCGAAGACCCGATGCGTGTACCTGGAGGCAGCGATGTCCGCCGGGTACACGCGATCGTCGGTGACACGGTAGGTGACAGCAGGAACGTGGAGCTCTGTGTGTAAACACAGAGCTCCACGTGCTGTTAGAGGAGAGGAGACCGATCTGTGTCTCTTGTACATAGGGACACAGCATCGGTCCCCTCCCCCAGTCACCCCCCTCCCCCCACACAGTTATAACACACCCAGGCTACACAGTTAACCCCTTCCTCACCCCCTAGTGTTAACCCCTTCACTGCCAGTCACATTTATACAGTAATTAGTGCATTTTTATATCACTGATCGCCGTATAAATGTGAATGGCGCCAAATTTGTGTCAAAAGTGTCCGATACGTCCGCCGCAATATCCCAGTCCCAATAAAAATCGCAGATCGCCGCCATTACTAGTAAAAAAAAAAATAATAAAAAAAATCATAATTCTGTTCCCCATTTTGTAGGCGCTATAACTTTTGCGCAAACCAGTCGCTTATTGTGATTTTTTTTTTTTTTTTACAAAAATACGTCGAAAAATACGTATCGGCCTTAACTGAGAAAAAAAATAGTTTTTTAAAAAAAAATTGGGATATTTATTATAGCAACAAGTAAAAAAAATATATATTTTTTTTAAATTGTTGCTCTTTTTTTGTTTATAGCGCAAAAAATAAAAACCGCAGAGGTGATCAAATACCACCAAAAGAAAGCTCTATTTGTGGGGAAAAAAGGACGCCAATTTTGTTTGGGAGCCACGTCGCACGACCGCGCAATTGTCAGTTAAAGCGACGCAGTGCCGGACGCTGAGATTTCGCCTGGGAACGAAGGGGGTTTATGTGCCCAGTAAGCAAGTGGTTAATAAAATGTGTTCTTGACAAAGAAGACCTAGTCAGTCTGCTGCTGGACCTGTAATCCCGCCCTGTGTAAAAACGTGCCCAGTGGTGTCACTGAAAGGAAAAATGTCTCTGTGTCGGTGGTGTCACTGGAAGGAAAATTGTCTCTAAATTGGTAGTGTCCAGGGCCGCCATCAGAAATTGTGGGGCCCCTTAGACAGCTGGCATTATTGGTGTCACTGTCATTCAGGTAGCTGACAGACAAGGGCCCAGTCCTCTCTCCCTTCCTCAGGACAATGATGTTATCAAGGCAGGTGCCCCTACTGCGTCTGCATGTGAGAACAGGAGTACTCTACTTCTTAGTGCAGCTCCAGGCACAGTCTGGTAAGATCCCTGTAAGACAGTGGAGATGTATGAGGTGTGTCTAAAAAATTTGGTGAATGATATCAGAAAACAAGATGCAAACTAATTGACCTTTTTTGGCCTTCAAAATAATCGCCATCCTTCACAACACACTTCTGGCAACATTCATAAAGCTTCTAGAAACTGTCAGCAAAGGCCTCTTCAGGAATCAATCACAGAACTGCCGTCACACATTCTTGGATTGCCGCCATGTCCACAAAACATCGTATTAACCTTGGACTTTTGTAGGCGACTTTTTGGGTCGCGGGGAAGATGGTGAACGCCATTCCATCGATTGCCGCTTGGTAGCACAAGGTCTCCTCCCCTATGATGATGGTTCGCAGAAAGAATGGATTCTGGTCACATGGTAATGAAATCTCCAGAAGTTTCCATCCGTTTTGTTTTCTGTTCGTCTGTCAGCTTGTGCGGCACAAACCAAGAACGGATCTTCCGCTTCTTCACGGACGTTGGTGCGCACCATGTCCTTGCTAATGCCCAATTCCTCGCCATCAATCGTAGAGTCAGTCGTCGATCTCGTGCCAGCATTTGCTTGTCGAAGGCCCATCTGAATGTGGCTCATCCTCAGTCATTTGCTTCCGGTCACAAAAGCGTGTAAACACATTTTCTGCTCACGGCTTCCATCCCGTACACTTACACCATTATTTCATGCCACCATTTTTCACAATTTGTAGCAGAACTTGATGTTCACTCATTGCTCCATTTCACTGTGACCCTCCCCCTCACATTGACTATGTTTGACTTGCCACAGTGGGTTTACCCTGACGCTCATTTGTACTCCACGATAGGCAGAAATTCTCAACGTGTCCCTGGATAGCCATATGCATGCGTGCGCACCTGGCCCATGTTGGTGTTGAGACATCGAACCATTTAACACATTTTTAGACTTTAGTATATTTTGATGGAGAATAGAGTATAGTACATACAAAAGGTGGATATATTGGGGTTATTTACGAAAGGCAAATCCACTTGGCACTACAAGTGCAAACTACACTTGAAATTGCACTGGAAAGTGCAGTCGCTGTAGATCTGAGGGGGACATGCAAGGAAAATAAAAAAAATGCATTTTAGCTTGCACATGATTGTATAATAAAATCAGCAGATCTTCCCCCCCCCCCTCATTTCAGATCTACCCCTCAGATTTACAGCGAATGCACTTCCAAGTGCACTTTCAAGCACACTTTGCACTTGTAGTGCAAAGTGGATTTGCCTTTCTTAAATAACCCCCATAGTATAGTACATACAAAAGTGGAGATATGGTATAACACATACAAAGGTAGAGATATAGTATATAGAGATATAGGCCCAGATTCACAAAGCACTTACGCCGACGTATATCAAGTTACGCCAACGTAAGTGCAAATGTGCCCCTTCGTATCTGTGCACCGGACCCACAAACTAAGATGTGCCTAAAAACAGGCTTCATCCCGCCGACGTAACTTGCCTACGCCGGCGTAGAGTGGGAGCACATTTTGGCTGGGCGCATAGTGCCGCTCCCATTGATTAGCTATTCAAACATGCAAATGAGGGAAATACGGCGATTCACGAACCTGCGTGCGCCCGACGTAGGCTACGAGAGGTGCGCGTAAAGTTATGCCCCATAAAGGAGGTGTAACCCAGCAGCAGACATGCAAAGGTCTGCACCAAGGAACACAAGCCGGCGCATTTTACGTTGGACGTGTGTCTGGCTGGGCGTAGTTTACGTTCACGGCGTACGCAGTGATCCGGCGTATCTTAGGCAGTTCCGACGTGGTTGTGAGCAGGCGCAGGGGGATGCGTCCACGTTACGGCGCATGCGCAGTTCGTTATAAGTACTTGTCTGGCGCTCGGCCCATCATTTACATGGGGTCATGCCTCATTTGCATGGGTCACGCCCACTTCCACCTACGCCGGCCTGCGCCTTTGATACCCACGCCACGCTGGCGCAGCGTTGGGAGCACTGGCGTATATGGGTTACTCTACGGCGGCGTAATGTGCGCCGTGCTCTCTGTGAATCTGGGCCTTAGTATAGTATGATATAATATAGTACATACAAAAGCGGAGATATAGTATATAGAGTATAGTACATTCAAAGTTTTGGTGCTCAGTGCCAGTTTTTATGTCGTACATATTGGCCCTTTTGGAACTTGCCATTCCATCAGTAGTTTATTTTGTGGTTTGTCTTTGTTTGCCTCTTAAAATTCCAGCCTTATCATGCTAGCTATACAAAGGAGTGTCTTCACAACAGAGACTATAATGACAAAGTACAAAGATGACTGAAAGCACGAACCATCATATGGGTGTGTAAATACCATATGGGACACAGAGGTTTCTCTCTTGTAAATTGTAGTATTTTAACCAATTTATACAGAGTAGTGGTATTCATTCGCTGATTTAATGGTTTTATTTGTAATGGATTTATTTGTTACCTGTCCTCAGTTATATTTTAGATCATGGATACTGATGCTGCTGGATATTTGAAAACTTTTAAAGCAAGCCTGTAGTGTCTTAAAATTAGACCCTCACAATATCACATTGACCCAATAAGCACAGTGATCTACCATAGGCAGTAAGAAGTAGTACATAACTTTATACTTTCGACAGATATTACTCAAAGCGGAGGTCCGCCAATTATATATATTTTTTTTTAAGTCAGCAGCTACAAATACTGCAGCTGCTGACTTTTAAAATAAGGACACTTACCTGTCCAGCACGCCCGTGATGTCGGCACCCGAAGCCGAGCTATCGATTGGCTCTCGGGTGCTGCCGCTGCCATTTTCGATAAGGGAATCGGGAAATAAAGCCTTGCGGCTTCACTTGCTGGTTCCCTATTGTGCATGTGCGACTCTCGCTGCGCAATGCCACTGGTCCCTGCTGTCTTCTGGGACCCGTGTGTCTCCCATAAGACAGCGGGGGGGGGGGCGCCGGACGTGGTGTAGACTCCTTCAGATAATGCGGGGGTGTATCCCCGGAAGTGGGTGCAAATACCTGTCTTAGACTGGTATCTGCACCCCCCTCCCACCTGAAAGGTGCCAAATGTGACACCGGAGGGGGGGAGGAATCTGGTCAGCGGAGGTTCCATTTTTGTATGGACCTCTGCTTTAAAATATTTTAGCCCACTATATACAGGTCAGAAGGAGGAGTTCAACTGCAGGTTAAATGCACCTGTCAATGAATTTGAGGCCCTAAGAGGGTTCACCACCAGTATCCATCATTGGGCATAACCTCCTGGAGGGACATCTCCTTACTCACCCACACAATTGCCCACCCATGACCAGTGACTGATCCTAGTCAGTCCAGCGCGGTCTTCAGCACAAACAGTATATGAAACTGGGAAGGGGAAATTACACCAGAACAGCAAGCAGAAACCAATGTTTTATTATAAAAACTGGAGTTGATTTACTAAATCTGGAGCGTGCAAACTCTGCATAGAAACCAAACGGCTTCTATCTATTATTGTCAAAGCTTAATTGAACAAGCTGAAGTTAGAAGCTGATGTGCTACCATGTACAGCTGCACCAGATTTTGAGTGCTTCAGTCTTAGTAAATCTCCCCCATAATGTCAATGAGCTTCTACTTTATGTAAAATGTATTATAGAACACCACTATGTCCGACAACAGTCCATGATGCCAGGGCTGTCTTAATGAGAGGGCACACCTGGGCACTTCCCAGGGGCCCCAGCTGCATGGGGGCCCCTGCACTTTTCCCAAAGTAGCTGGCCCTTGAGCCCACGCTGCCCCAAAATTGGGGGCCCCATGATGGTACTGAGAGTGATGGATACACAGAGGAGGCAGTCTGCCTCTTACCTACTTGATGTCTGTTTACCTGCACTGTCCTCATTGTAAGGTCCCCAGAGCATTACTTTGCCCAGGGGACCATGATGCTATTAAGACGGCCCTGCATGACGCCAGTTTTATGGTTCTCCTGTGAAAATGTACAGAAAAAGAGAGTTTGGTCAAGGGGACTTTAAATGAGGCCAATCACTATGTAGAGTAAGCATGTGGGATATAAAACACAGTATTGTTTATATACGTTCCATCAAAACAAGGGGGGAGTTTGTTAGGGACTTTTAATGAGAGATGTATAGCAAAAAAGCAGTCTTGGCAAAGAACGTTTTAATGAGACCATGTACAGCATACTGAATGACAGAAAGATGCATACACAAAATCGCATAAATGCAGAGCATGCTAAAAATTACATATACATATTGACGCCATAGTGCTTGGCATATCATGGAGTAAAGACAAGTCCTGCACAACATGAACCGCTGAAGGGGCTAGATGGTATTGGAAAATCTTGGAGTAAAACATTATAAAAGACATGAAATCATCTGTAAGGACATCGTGCATCTATGTAAGTCCGACGCGTTTCATTGGGGTATACCAATTCTTTAGGGGCGAATGCAATGGTGATCTATAAAGAGACATAACCATATGGTATATTGTTGTAACTGAAAAAAAGGGATACATAACGGGAATAAGGGACAAGATGGACATCCCTATAGATACTCACGTCAACTGCATAGATGTGAACAGAGGATCAGAGCCGTTTAGAGATCTGGCATGGAACCTGAGGTAGAGACGCGTGGATAAGCAGGGAGCACTGTGGATTCCCCAAGGCCAATGTGCAAATGTAGATGACAGTGAGCCAACACTTCTGTGGATTGAGATCAGTAGTATATAGTGAATGTATAAT
Source organism: Rana temporaria (assembly GCF_905171775.1). NCBI lineage: Eukaryota > Metazoa > Chordata > Amphibia > Anura > Ranidae > Rana > Rana temporaria. The sequence continues at coordinate 80,861,558 of NC_053498.1, forward strand.
ATTGTTAATATAATAATATATTATATAAGTGTGTAAAGCCCATACACCAGGTCAGATAAAGGGAAGAACTGAGCAACCACCAAGTATGAAAGAAAAGGAAAAATATCCAGAGTGAGATAGTAAAGGAACCAAAGAGAAAAATTAACAAGGTGCTAAAAGTGAAAATGTAACGCCACATGCACACGGGCACAATGGCCTTGCATAATGTAAAATGTTGGGATTCTTCTGTGCCCAGGAGGCAGAGAGCTTTGTAGAGCCATCCATAGACCTGAATGGCTGTGCACAGTTGTACATGAGTATATGGAGATAGGTACTTAAAGCGGGAGTTCACCCATTTATTAAATTTTTTTTTTTTCTCCCCTTAGATTCCTGCTCGTTCGGTCTAGGGGAATCGGCTATTTGTATTAAAATATGAGCAGTACTTACCCGTTTTCGAGCTGCATCTTCTTCCGTCGCTTCCGGGTATGGGTCTTCGGGAGCGGGCGTTCCTTCTTGATTGACAGTCTTCCGAGAGGCTTCCGACGGTCGCATCCATCGCGTCACTCGTAGCCGAAAGAAGCCGAAAGTCGGTGCGGCTCTATACTGCGCCTGCGCACCGACGTTCGGCTTCTTTCGGAAAATCGTGACGCGATGGTTTCGACCGTCGGAAGCCTCTCGGAAGACTGTCAATCAAGAAGGAACGACCATTCCGGCAGCCCATACCCGGAAGCGACGGAGAGGATGCATCTCGTAAACGGGTAAGTACTGCACATATTTTAAAACAAATAGCCGATTCCCCTAGAGAAAACGAGCAGGAATCTAAGGGGAGAAAGTGCCCTCTAAGGGTGAACCCCCGCTTTAAGTAAATCCGCGTATAGCATATGGACAAATTCTCTGAATGTGGAAAGTGTGTAAGCTACACAGATTTACAGGCGTACCGGCATATACTTGCACATAGCTGTGCAGTCATTCATGTGTCTGGGCAACTGTATGCCCAGGTACATAAAGCTAGAACATCATGATGTACCGTAATATACTCGAGTATAAGCCAAGTTTTTCAGCCCCCCCCCCCCTTTTTTTTAAGGCTGAAAATACCCCCCCCCCCGGCTTATACTCAAGTCGTGTACCTAAAATTCTTGACAGGCTGCGGGCGTCCATTGTTTAAAAGTCACGGTCTCCTCCTGGTCCCTTCCGTGATGGGCGTTTCCCAGCAGACACAGTTCCACCTATCACGGATGTTCTCTCATCCTCTGACTCAGTTTCCCAGCAGACACTGTGTTCGGTGTTCCACCAATCACGGACGTCCTCTTGTTCGAGGATGAGAGAATGTCCGTGATAGGCGGAACTGTGTCTGCTGGGAAACGCCCATCATTGAAGGGACCAGGAGAAGACTGTGACTTTTAAACAATGAATGGATGCCCGCAGCCTGTCAAGAATTTCAGGTACACTGACTTGGGCACAAGGAGGTTGCAATGGGCACAGTGAGGCTGTAAATGGGCACAGTGAGGCTGCAAATGGGCACAGTGAAGCTGCAAATGGGCATTGTTGACCCTCTTTTCCGCTTACAGTAGCTGCTGCATTCTCACCCTAGGCTTATACTCAAGTCAATACGTTTTCTCATTTTTTTGTGGTACAATTGGGTACCTCGGCTTATACTCGAGTGTATATATGGTATGCCTTTTTTGCTTCTGTGGCATGAGGCCTTAGTATACAATGTAGCTCTTGATCCTGGCTTAACTAGAAAGTTGCGATAAGGAGTAACACCCTTGTGTTTTGTAATATTTCTACAAATAGATAAAGCACATACCCCATTATAGTTTGTATTCTGTAGAATTTTAATGTTTACATATGTTATTGCTTGTGGGTTATTACCCATAGTGCAGTCAAACTATAAAAATAAAAACATGATCTACAATGTCATTAGATTATAATTAAGACATTTTGTAATCTGACGCTTGTAGTCACTCCAGCTTTTGTTAACCTGTACTAACCTGTAAAAGCAACAAAACAATTCTCAAGAATATGAGCTGAGGATTTCGGGTGCAATGTTTGTTCATTAATACAGGAGAGAATAGGAATAAGGAATTAAATCATAAATATGGTACAGAGGGGCAGAGAAAGTATGATGACAGCAGTCCAGGAACGTATATGCTGGTTAGTGAAAAACATTTATGTACATAATATAATACTATAATGTTCTAAAAAAAATAGTATTCATACCAAAAACGAGGGGTTCGTAGGCCGATTTTACTGTAAAGGAAACTTCTTTCTCTTGTGGAAAGACCTATAACAGCGTGAGATCCAAAGGACCTCTGCAGTCGGCCAGGATGAGACGGACAGTTTGGCGGACAAGGGTATACCATGTACAGCAGGGATATGCAATTAGTGGACCTCCAGCTGTTGCAGAACTACAAGTCCCATGAGGCATAGCAAGAGTCTGACAGCCACAAGCATGACACCCAGAGGCAGAGGCATGATGGGAATTGTAGTTTTGCAACATCTGGAGGTCCGCTAATTGCATATCCCTGATGTACAGTATATAATGGCGAACCAGTCTGAATGGAAGATCCGCACTGGACGGTGCATCCAATGTTGGAGCTTATCAATCATTCTAAAGGCCCGTACACACAATCCGATTTCCCGACAACCAATGTGTGATGGCAGGGTTTTGTCGGATATTCTGACCGTTTGTATACTCCATCGGACAATTGTTGTCGTAATTTCCAACAACAAATGTTGGATAGCACGCTTTAAAATTTTCCGACCACAAATGTGTCTTGTCGGATTATCCGATCGTGTGTACATTGGAAAAAAATCCAAAGTACAAACACGCATGCTCCGAACCAATGCTAACCATAAGACAACATTAGCAGAAGTTGCCCAAAGGGTAGCGCTAAAGACCTGAAAAACCACAAGTGTATGGTGGCCAACAATGTTTTGCCGTCTGTATGCAAAACAAGTTCGCGGCCAATGCCCTTGGAACAAAATTCCACAGATTTGTCCGATGGAAATCTGATCGTGTGTACGAGGGTTTAGACCCATTGTTGCTTGAACAGCCGAATACCAATGTAGTAAAAGTACCCACATAAAATATTTGCTCAGCTTTGCATGCAATCTGATAAGATATATGTAGGGTTACATGGTAATATATATTTATGCATCAACACATCTGTACAGTCTATTTGTCTTTAGTAAATTAACCCCATTGTGTGTTCAAACAGAACAGTAGAGCCGTGTGTGGGTGCTTTATGCAACCCCCGGCACACAGCCGTCTACAGCCGCATCTTCTAATTCACCTCAGTGGGCGGCTGTGGGTCCCGGGAGAGGGCCAAGATCAGACACCAGGACTTAGCCATAGAACAGGCCACGTTTGTTAGCAAGCAGACAGCGAGGTACCAAATCATATATAGGAGTAGGGTCCTATACCAAGCCGGGGATAACAGGTGGATAGCGGGACACCAGACCTTTAGGCAGAATCAAAGATAAGCTGAAGTCAGCAACTGTAAAGCAAAAATCCAAAAAGCCCAAGGGCATGTCAGGAATGGAAACCAGTTAGACAACAGAAAATTATATACAGACACATGGTGGAACAGGTTAGGTTGCAGAAAATTAGTGGAGACCAGTCCGTAATAATCCAGAGTCAGCCCCAGGTTGAAAGAGACCCTGTCGCTAGACCATTTATTTCAACAAAAACTTCCCATGAAATTATATGTGCCATTAACATTTTTTTGATATGTTATTTACGTGTAAAAGCCTCCCTTGTGTAGACATCCAAAAGCCCTGAGGCTGCCACTGAGCTCCACCATCTTGAATGTGATGTCAGCAGCCCAAGCAGACTTCAAGCTGTGTTTGCCCTGGCAGAGGTGCAAAGAGGGACAGCCGCTGGCCAAACACAAAGATTAAAGTGAATGTAAACCCTCACATATATCAATAGGGGGGTGGGAGGGGGGAGAAGAGAGGGAGGGGATGGGTTAAATTAATGAAATTAAAGAATATATGCCTGTTTATATATATCAATGTAATTGAACTAGACAATTTATACTACCGATATGTAAACATATAAATCTGTATGTATGTCAATGTTTTTGGAAAATAATAAAGAGAAATTAAGATAAAAAAAAACCCTGACATATAGGGTGAATAGCCTCTGATGATACACAGTGATGAAACAAATCTCCCTACATAAGTTCTACTTGCATATCTACTGTCTTCAGCTTGCTATTTTCTTTAGAAAGTGAGCATTATGTTAGAATGTTTACTTCCTCTTTCAGCAATGGGTGTGGAGTCTGGGCATACAATGTGTGACAGCTGATTGGAGGAAAGACGCACACACCCCCTCTCCACATTTTCAGCTGCTTTTATCTTCTGTGTCAGAGAATTTGTCAGAAGTTATCATGCTGATAACAGAAGAACGAAGCAGCAGAAAAACACAGGACTTGGTGCTTTGGAGAGAGATAAGTAAACACTACAGATATATGTGCTCAGGTGAGATTTCATGAATTAAGTTTACATCCACTTTAAGTAGACATCTTCAGAAGAGAGAAGGGCATGACATGCAAGGAGGAATGAGGCTGTGCTGGGTAATTATTTCTTCCAGTAGGAAAATTGTCTGGCACATTTCAAAAGTATAAAAAAAAAATGATTGAAAGGATAAATAATGCTGGAAATACTTTAATTTGTTCTTTGTTTTTACCTGCAAATTGGTGACATTGCCTTAAGTGCAAGTGCTCATTTAGCGTGTGCACACCTTCATATGTGTGTTGAGGGGTGCACACTTCTGCATGCATGGCTGGAATGTGTGCTGTGGCCCTAATCAGCAAACCAACAATGACTCCCCTACAGTTTGTGCAATGTTATGGGTCCTTAGTGCTCTATTATGCCTCGTACATACGGCCAGACTTTCCGAGAAAAAAAGTCAGACAGGCTTTTTTTCTCGGAAAGTACAACCGTGTGTAGCCTCCATCTGACATTTTTGTCGGAAGTCCGACGGACCTTAGATAGAGAACCTGTTCTGTTTCTTTCCGACGGACTCACGGCAGACTTTTGCACGGTCAGAAGTCCGACCGCGTGTACGAGGCATTAGTGGACTTAGACATAGTACAGCTGAGGACATTTAATATCACAAATATGATCCCTGGGCTTTGTGGTTCACCATTCATGTTATTTGGACTTTATGTTCATTTATTGCTTGCACTGTTTTTGTTTTATTTTTATAAATCTGATTTGGCTGAAGGTTAGAAAGGTCTAATGCCGCGTACACACAATCAGTCCATCCAATGAGAATGGACCGTTTTCATCGGTTAACCGATGAAGCTGACTGATGGTCCGTCGCGCCTACACACCATCGGTTAAAAAAACGATCGTGTCAGAACGCGGTGACGTAAAACACACGACGTGCTGAAAAAAACGAAGTTCAATGCTTCCAAGCATGCGTTGACTTGATTGTGAGCATGCGTGGATTTTTTGACTGATGGTTGTGCCTACTAACGATCGGTTTTGTCGTATCGGTTAGGAATCCATCGGTTAAATTTAAAACAAGTTGCCTTTTTTTTAACCGATGGTTAAATAACCGATGGCGCCCACACACGATCGGTTTTGACCGATGAAAACCGTCCATCAGACCATTCTCATCGGTTAAACAAATAGTGTGTACGCGGCATAAGTTGTACCTACTGATAAGCAGGGTGTGTTCCACTTTGACTAATGCCACATAATCTAGTGGATCTACTAGTTCAATGTAATAACATCCGTTGTTATAGTGATAAGATTATTTAAAGCGGATCTCTGCCGTACAAAGCCTGTTAAAAGCCAGCAGCTACAAATACTGCAGCTGCTGATTTTTAACATTAGGACACTTGCCTGTCCTGGAGTCCAGCGACGTCGGCAGCAGAAGACGAGCAATTGCTCGTCACTCTGCTACCCCCACCGCCATCCTCCATGAGGGAAGCAGGAAGTGAAGCATTGCGGCTTCACTGCCCGGTTCCCTACGGCGCATGCACGAGTCGCGCTGCGCCGTGCTCACTGGTCCCCGCTGTGTTCTGGGAGCCGTGTGTTTCCCAGAACACAACCGGGGGGAGGGAGGGGCGGGAAGTGACGCACTACCCGCAGGTCCCCGCAGAGTGGATACCCGGAAGTGGGTGCAAATACCTGTCTAAGGTGAAAGGTGTCAAATGTGACACCGGAGGGGGGGAGGGTTCCGATGAGCGGAAGTTCCACTTTAAGGTGGAGCTCCGCTTTAATTAACCTGAGATATTAATACTACTATTCAAGTGTGCACTCATTGTGAAGGTAGAGTGAGAATTTTGTACGGTTTTGAAAAATGTCTGTGATCCTAGATGGTGATCACTTTCAGAAGAATGACCAAAGTTTATTATTTTGTACATGCGGAAAAAGGACGAGGCTTGGTGTTATTTTTCCTTGTTAGGCTGGGTTCACACTACGGTTTTCCCGTCCGTCAGCCGCATACGATTTATATGAAAAAACGTATGCGGCTGAAACGGACGGGAACGTATGGCACCGCACATATGTGTGTTTTCCATTAACATTAATGTTAAAGGAAAACGTATGCGGTTGCCATACTGTTTTAAAAACGACCGCAAAACCGTGGTTGAACACGGTTTTGCGTACGTTTAAAAAACGTTTTGCCAGCAAATCGTACGCACCCGGATGCATCTGAGTGCATACGATTTGCAATGCATTGTCTATCTATACGTTTTCCCGTCCGGGCCCGTACGTTTTCAATACTGAAATCGTATGCGGCTGACGGACGGGAAAACCGTAGTGTGAACCCAGCCTTACACTCTGTTTCTTCTGTAGAGAACAAAAAGCTATGAAGTACAAAGTAACATGTTAGACCAGGGGATCCTTCCACACGGTTATTAGAAAGGATCCCTGCTGGAGCATGTCTGAGGGGCGCGTTTGATCGAGACATGTACATCTGAGGTTTCTCTGAAGACCATATTCATAGATTTATTCTTTTTTACACTCTGTATTGTCCTGGCTTTTATGCTGTGTTGGCTCTTCATTCACAAAAAGCTCAACTTTGATGTGGAATTGGCAGCATTTAACTGCTTCAGGAATGCACTACCGCTTTGCCACCTGATTGTGTAAAAATAAAAAATAAATATACTGTATATACATACACACATGATAAATAAGCATCTCTAAGTGCCGGTTCACACTACAGCGAATTGGGATCCGACTTGTGTCGCCCGACATGAGAAATTCCATTGAAGTGAATGAGACCCGTCTTAATGTACACTACTGAAGTCGCTCTGACTCCAGAAAAGGTTCCTGTACAACTTCAAGGTGACTTCTAGGCAACTTGTACCCATTGATTTCAATGGAAGTTGCCTCCAAAGTCGGACTGAAGCAACTTTTCAGGAAAAGAAAATAGTTTCTCGGGCAAACCCCTCCCTCCCACAGAGCTGATTATTCTGTGATTGGCCACAGCCTAAGTCGCCTGTCCTGGAGGCAACTTTAAGTCGCGTTGTAAGTTGCTCCAACTCGCGCTGAAGTCGCCTTGCAAAGTCGCGCTGTAAGTCGGGTTGCCCCTGTGTGAACCGGCACTTAAAGCGGGAGTTCACCTGAAAAACTATTTTGAACATTAGATTGATGCTCATTTTGTGAAGGGGAATCGGGTGTTTTTTTTTAAATCGAAGCAGTACTTACTGTTTTAGAGAGATCTTCTCCGCCGCTTCCGGGTATGGTCTTCGGGACTGGGCGTTCCTATTTGATTGACAGGCTTCCGACGGTCGCATACATCGCGCCACGAGTAGCCGAAAGTCGGTGTGGCTCTATACGGCGCCTGCGCACCGATGTTCGGCTACTTTCAGAAAATCGTGACGCGCTGTATGAGACCGTCGGAAGCCTGTCAATCAAATTGGAACGCCCAGTCCCGCAGCCCATACCCAGAAGCGGCGGAGAACATCTATCTCTAAAACGGTAAGTACTGCTTCGATTTAAAAAAAAAACACCCGATTCCCCTTGATAAAATGAGCCTCAATCTAATGTTAAAAAATTAGTTTTTGGGTGAACCTCCACTTTAAGTTAATTTGTGTCTCTGTAATGAACAGGCCCCACTATGTTGCTGATATCACATACTCATCCTCCATCATCACATACTCCTCCATCATCGCATACTCCTCCTCCATCATCACATACTCCTCCTCCATCATCACATACTCATCCTCCATCATCACATACTCCTCCATCATCACATACTCATCCTCCATCATCACATACTCCTCCTCCATCATCACATACTCCTCCTCCATCATCGCATACTCCTCCATCATCACATACTCCTCCATCATCACATACTCCTCCATCATCACATACTCCTCCATCATCACATACTCCTCCATCATCACATACTCCTCCATCATCGCATACTCCTCCTCCATCATCACATACTCCTCCTCCATCATCACATACTCATCCTCCATCATCACATACTCCTCCATCATCACATACTCATCCTCCATCATCACATACTCCTCCTCCATCATCACATACTCCTCCTCCATCATCACATACTCCTCCATCATCACATACTCCTCCATCATCACATACTCCTCCTCCATCATCACATACTCCTCCATCATCACATACTCCTCCTCCATCATCACATACTCCTCCTCCATCATCACATACTCATCCTCCATCGTCACATACTCATCCTCCATCATCACATACTCATCCTCCATCATCACATACTCATCCTCCATCATCACATACTCATCCTCCATCATCCCATACTCATCCTCCATCATCGCATACTCATCCTCCATCATCGCATACTCCTCCTCCATCATCACATACTCCTCCTCCATCATCGCATACTCCTCCTCCATCATCACATACTCCTCCTCCATCATCGCATACTCCTCCTCCATCATCGCATACTCATCCTCCATCGTCGCATACTCATCCTCCATCGTCGCATACTCATCCTCCATCGTCGCATACTCATCCTCCATCGTCGCATACTCATCCTCCATCGTCGCATACTCATCCTCCATCGTCGCATACTCATCCTCCATCGTCGCATACTCATCCTCCATCGTCGCATACTCATCCTCCATCGTCGCATACTCATCCTCCATCGTCGCATACTCATCCTCCATCGTCGCATACTCATCCTCCATCGTCGCATACTCATCCTCCATCGTCGCATACTCATCCTCCATTGTCGCATACTCATCCTCCATTGTCGCATACTCATCCTCCATCGTCACATACTCATCCTCCATCACATACTCATCCTCCATCATCACATACTCCTCCTCCATCATCGCATACTCATCCTCCATCATCACACACCTAATTCACTCTCTTCATTCACCATACAATGTTGCTAGTTCTTTTTCTATAGCAGATGTACCATGCAATGTAGCTACTTCACATATTCCAAAGACAAATCATTAACTCTGCTCACTCCCCTATGTCACTATGTAATGTAGAAGTGCTTCTAAATGTAACATGGCTACAGTGTTTTCATCTTCTTGTTTCTCTGTCCATTGTAGTTATGTCACATTCCCTGAAGCATATACAGTAGTTAGTTCACATTCCATGAAGCTCATAACTTGTCTATCTACATGGACCATACACTGTGTGCTATGGCATTCCAGAAGTCTGCTCTCTATTGTCATTTTGCAGCTCAAACAATTAGGTAAGAAGCTGCATCAATACACAATGGGCATTAAGGCCAGGTGCTTGAGACTCTGGCGTTTAGCTGGACACAGTTGCGCCATCCAACCTCACTGGAGCCAACCTGTAAAACGTTATGAAAAACTGACAGTTGCTGTGGCTGGATGGTGTACCTAGTCATATGTACGTTTAGGGTATTATGCACCCAAGAACGTTTGCCCTAAACCAGGGGTATAAAGCTTAATTTCATCAGGGATCACATGAGCAGTATGGACACCTTAAAAAAAGTGGGTGTACCTGTACAGAGTGTAGGGTTCAGAAGTGTGTTTTGTACAGAGTGCAGACTTCAGGATTATGATACGTACAGAGTGCAGACTTTAGAAGTGTGGTGTGTTCAGGGTTCAGGATTACGATACGTACAGAGTGCAGATTTCAGGAGTGTGGTTTATACAGAGTGCAAGGTTCAAGGGTGCACTATGTACAGAATGTAAGGAAAAAGGGGAAACTGTTTTAAGCCCCTCTTGCCTCATGGGATTGCGGCAGCAGGGTTTCTAGTATCCCCTCAGGTTTAAAATTTGCGGGAACACTTGGCCTCTGGAAAGGTCAGGTGACACTGTGTCTGTGCTGTTTAACCACTTGATCCCCCGGACCATATTGCTGGTCAAAGACCAGAGCACTTTTTGCGATTCGGCACTGCGTCGCTTTAACTGACAATTGCGCGGTCAGGCGACGTGGCTCCCAACAAAATTGGCGTCCTTTTTTTCTCACAAATAGAGCTTTCTGCATTTTTATTAATATTTTTTTTTACTAGTAATGGCGGCGATAAGCGATTTTTTTTCGGTACTGCGACATTATGGCAGACACTTCGGACACCTTTGACACATTTTTGGGACCATTGGCATTTTTTATAGCGATCAGTGCTATAAAAATGCATTGGATTACTATAAAAATGCCACTGGCAGTAAAGGGGTTAACACTAGGAGGTGGGGAAGGGGTTAAGTATGTTCCCTGGGTGTGTTCTAACTGTAGGGGGGGTGGCCTCACTAGGGGAAATCACTGATCTTCTGTTCATACATTGTATGAACATAGGATCAGCATTTCCCCCCCTGACAGGACCGGGAGCTGTGTGTTTACACACACAGCTCCCGGTCCCCGCTCTGTAACGAGCGATCGCGTGTACCCGGCGGCGATCGCGCCCGCCGGGCACGCGCAGAAGGCTTTTGTGTTTACAAGTGACAGCGGGGAGCAGGAGTAAAGGGTGGGAACCTGGGCAAAACTGGATGCGAGGGCCATATGACAAGGCCTGGCGGGCCGGATTCTGCCTGTGGGGCTTTGTGTTTGTGTTAATAGAAGTGCCACTGTGTGCATTGCCCAGCCCCATGTAGCTGCGGTATCTCATTGAGTTTTTCAGAGGCGGCTCTAGGCTTTGTGAGGCCTTAGGCAAAATTTAAACATGAGGCCCTACTCACGGCCTTTGCAGGGTTAAGGAAAAACCCAGAAACAGAGCCTGTTATTACTGCTGTTGCTTGTGTGTGTCAGGGATGTGTACTGTGCCAATCACATGGGATGAATAGGAGAGGAGGGTCAGCAGGGACGATGTTCTTTCTACCAGGTTCCGCCTTGTGTGGTCTGTCATTAGACACGTCGGAGCAGAGGAGGCGCCTGGGAAAAGAACCCTTGGCTCTTTTACTCTGGGCTGGCAGGCAACAACTGGCATGACGTGGGAGATTCTGCGGGCGCCATCACCTTTGCAAGTAAAGTGTCTGGATGGATGCCTGGCATTGGCGGTGGGAGAGTTCAGTGTTGCCGCCCGGAGAGTTGTGCTGTCACTTCTGCAGAAGCCGGGGTTTTGTATTCATGATCAGCAATGATCAGAAAGCATAGGGCAGCACCGGAAATAGTGGAATGCCACCCTGGTGATTGACCACATGTAAAGTAGGTAGCCGCGAGGCCCCTGTGAGTGCGAGGCCTTAGGCGACCACCTAATTAAAGAGCCGCCTCTGCCTGTAGTGGGGCTGGACATTGCACCTGTGCCCTCCGCTCACATGTTGACATCCAGTTTGCATGGAGCCTTACAGATGTTATTAAAAAAAAGTGAACTAAAACCAAAAAGTTTATGTTCAGGAGTAGGGAATGGTTAGAACTCAACAGGAAATCTCTCCAAAGTGAAGGCTTTGAGAAATTGTGGGGGATCCACATGACATTATTGTAGTCCAAAATGTGATTATATTGCTAGATTCAGGATGGCGAGCGCATACCTGCGGCTGCGTAGCTTAAGGCATTTAGGCTACGCCGCCGTAAGTTAGCGAGGCAAGTACATGATTCACAATGTACTTGCCTGCTAAGTTACGGCGGCGTAGCCTAAAGCGGGCGGGCGTAAGGGCGCCTAATTCAAATTTGGCTGAGGGGGCGTGTTTTATGATAATTTAAGCTTGACCCGACGTGATTGACGTTTTTTTGCAACTGCGCATGTGCCGTGCGCCTACATTTCCCTGTGTGCATTGCGGCTAAGTCCGCCGCACGGGCCTATTGATTTTGACGTGGACGTAAACGACGTAAATCCCTATTCACGGACGACTTGCGCAAACTACGTAAAATTTCCGAATTTCGAAGCAGGAATGGCGGCCATACTTTAACATTGGCTACGCCACCTAGGGGGCATCTTTAACTTTAGGCGGCCTATCTCGTACGTTCGTGAATAGGCGTAAGTAGTGATTTACATATTCTACGCCGCCCGCAATGGAAGCCCCACCTAGCGGCCAGACAAAATATTGCAACCTAAGATAGGATGGCGCAAGCCGTCGTATCTTAGATATGTTTAAGAGTATCTCTGTTTGAGAATACGCTTAAACATAGGTTGGCGCAGATTCTGAGTTAGGTCGGTGTATCTACTGATACGCCGACCTAACTCTACCTGAATCTAGCTAATAGTCTTTTCTTAGAAGCTGTGATAAAGAGTCTTAAGCAAGTTCTGAGTGCCTTGTTTTCCTCTCTCTTCGTGATAAATTGCCTTTTTAAATAAGTCGTCATTGTTTTAAGTAGATGAAATGGAGCGTCTTTCACATCTGTGCAACTGCTGTGCTTTTATCCCGGACAGTATAAAATAAATATCCTGAGCTCCTGTATATGTGTGTCTCCTCTGCTTATTTTCCTCCTTTGATGTTCATGCCTTTGTATGTATTTGTAGGTATTTTTAGTGTTTTGTATGGGCCCATGCTGGAAAAGGAAACCTGTTCTTCTTGAAGGTTTGCAGATATCTGGTAATCGGCCTCTTCTATATTTTCACTTTCCTGACACTCTTCATCATCATTATAATTTAAAGAAAATATAAACCACATTTTTAAAATTTCATACATATAATCTTAGCATGCTGTCATTGCAAAAAAAGTGCTTTTTGGGGCCCTTTAGCAATTTTAATGCTACAGGGCGGCACCTGTGTGCCAGATCATATATACACAGTGTTTCACAAAAGTTGGTACACCCCTCACATTTTTGTAAATATTTTATTATATCTTTTCATGTGACAACACTGAAGAAATTACACTTTGCTACAATGTAAAGGAGTGAGTGTACAGCTTGTATAACAGTGTACATTTGTTGTCCTCTCAAAATAACTCAACACACAGCCATTAATGTCTAAACTTCTGGCAACAAAAGTGAGTACACCCCTAAGTGAAAATGTCCAAATTGGGCCCAAACTCAATATTTTGTGTGGCCAGAGGCGGCTTTCTAATTAGACAAATTAGGCAGTCGCCTAAGGCCTCGTTCTCACAGGGGCCTCGCGGCTGACTAATTTGCCTGTGATCAATACTAATGTCGGTGTCATCGGATCTCTCTACTGTCTCTTTCACACCTCCCCCCTCTCTCCCCCTCTTGCATTGGCTGAATATGTCTGATGGGTGAGGAGGGTGACCTGGAAGTGGTGCTGATCACCTGTGTGCCGCTGCTGTGTGTGGCCACCATTATTTTCCAGCACTGCCTTAACCCTCTTGAGAATGGAGTTCACCAGAGCTTCACTGGTTGCCACTGGAGTCCTCTTCCACTCCTCCATGATGACATCACAGTGCTGGTGGATGTTAGAGACCTTGCGCTCTTTCACCTTCCAATTGAGGATGCCCCACATATGCTCAATAGGGTTTGAGTCTGGAGGCATGCTTGGCCAGTCTATCACCTTTACCCTCGGCTTATTTAGCAAGGCAGTGATCATCTTGGAGGTGTGTTTGGGGTCGTTATCATGTTGGAATACTGCCCTGCGGCCCAGTCTCCGAAGGGAGGGGATCATGCTCTGCCTCAGTATGTCACAGTACATGTTGGCATTAATGGTTCCCTCAATGAACTGTAGCTCCCCAGTGCTGGCAGCACTCATGCAGCCCCAGATCATGACACTCCCACCACCATGCTTGACTGTAGGCAAGACACACTTGTCTTTGTACTCCTCACCTGGTTGCCGCCCAACACGCTTGAAACCATCTGAGCCAAGTAAGTTTATCTTGGTCTCATCAGAGCACAGGACATGGTTCCAGTAATCCATGTCTTTAGTCTGCTTGTCTTCAGCAAACTATTTTAAGGCTTTCTTGTGCATCATCTTTAGAACAGGCTTCCTTCTGGGACGACAGCCAAGCAGATAAATTTGATGCAGTGTGCGGTGTATGGTCTGAGCACTTACAGGCTGACCGCCCCCCCCAACCCTTCAACCTCTGCAGCAATGCTGGCAACACTCATATGTCTATTTCCCAAAGACAACCTCTGGATATGTTGCTGAGCACGTGCATTCAACTTCTTTGGTTGACCATGGAGAGGCCTGTTCTGAGTGGAACCTGTCCTGTTAAACCACTGTATGGTCTTGGCCACCGTGCTACAGCTCATTTCAGGGTCTTGGCAATCTTCTTATAGCCTAGACCAGGGGTCTTCAAACTACGGCCCTCCAGTTGTTCAGGAACTACAATTCCCATCATGCCTAGTCATGTCTGTGAATGTCAGTGTGTTACAATGCCTCATGGGATGTGTAGTTCCAAAACAGCTGGAGGGCCGTAGTTTGAGGATCCCTTGCCTAGACCATCTCTATGTAGAGCAATAATTCTTTTTTTCAGATCCTCTGAGAGTTCTTTACCATGAGGTGCCATGTTGAACCTCCAGTGACCAGTATGAGAGAGTGAGAGCGATAACGCCAAATTTAACACACCTGCACCCCATTCACACCTGAGATCTTGTAAAACCAACGAGTCACATGACACAGGGGAAAAAATGGCTAATTGGGCCCAATTTGGACATTTTCACTTAGGGTTGTACTCGCTTTTGTTGCCAGTGGTTTAGACATTCATGGCTGAGTGTTGAGTTATTTTGAGGGGACAGCAAATTTACACTGTTATACAAGCTGTACACTCACTACATTACATTGTAGCAAAGTGTCATTTCCTCAGTGTTGTCACATGAAAAGATATAATACAATATTTACAAAATTGTGAGGGGTGTACTCACTTTTGTGAGATACTGTGCATATTTATGAGTGTGTGTGTGTGTGTGTTCCAACACTTCCGGGTAGGGAGTGCGTATGCACACGGCTGGTGGCTTGCTTCCACTCTGATTACACACTGCAATAAACTCCATCTCTTTCAGTAGTAAAAGCACCTCACGCGGTTAACCCTTGAATCACCCCTGATGTTCACACTTTCACAAACAGTGTCATTCGTAAAGTGACTGTGGAAATTTTTCAGCACTGATCGCTGTATTACTGTCACCGGTTCCCAAAAAGTGTGAGTTTGTGTCGGAATGTCTGCCACAATATCGCAGTCCCACTAAAGGTCGCTGATCGCCGCCATTACTAGTGAAAAATAAAGATATCCCCTTGTTTGTAGACGCTATAACTTTTGTGCAAACCAATCAATATACGCTTATTGGGATTTATTTACCAAAAATATGTAGCAGAATACATATTGGCCTACATTTTTATTTTATTTTTGAAGACATTTGATTACTTTTTTATTTTTTTATTGGATCTGTTTTATAGCAGAAAGTAAAAAATAGAATATTTTTTTTTTTTTTTTGTATTCAAACGTTTCGGTCTTTTTTTAGAAATAAAAAATGCAGAGGTGATCAATTACCACCAAAATAAAGCTCTATTTGTCGGGAAAAAAGGACATACGTTTGATTTTGGGTACAGCGCTGCACAATTGACTGTACAATTGTTTGCTAGTTAAAGTAACGCAGTGCCATATTGCAAACAATGGCCTGGTCATGAAGGGGGGTCAGTGGTTAAACCTGTCTTGTGTTAAGGTAGCCCATTTAAATGAATGGTCGGCAAACGCACCCTAACATTGCAAAAATGGGGGATGACCCTGTTTTTTTGTTTTTTTTTTTGTAACGCAGCACACTACTATGCATTGCAATGTGGTGCAATGCAGATGCATCAACTTGGTGCCATTCAAAATGAATGGAACCACAATGCAGTAATGTAGATTACTGCCATAGCACACAATCTGGTGTGCAATTTTGTGTGCATTACTACACCACCTTTAGTATAAATTTGCCATCTGTCTATTTAAATATGCAAATGTCATCAGAATAATAACTGCTGTTCTTGCCATGAAGATCCTTATGCAGGAACTTCCTGTTATACAGTGGCATCAATCTGTCCCTGTCTCCCAATTCATGGGTTGTCACCCTGCCAAAGGTTCTTCTGGTGGAAGCTGCAAGCAACTGTTTAATACACAGTCCATAGCATGGACCTCTGTTGTCCCCATCAGGAAAGTAGGAAAACCACCATGAGAAATGCCATGCAACCATCACTGGAGTACAGGCATACCCCACTTTTAAGTACACAATGGGACCAGAGCATGCATGTTAAACGAAAATGGACTTAAAGCGGGGGTTCACCCAAAAAAATGTTTTTAACATTACATTCAGCTGAGTTGTCAGAATGACAATCAGCTGTGTTTTTTTATTTTATCCCCGTACATACCGTATTTTCACCGCCGCTTCCGGGTATGTCTTCTGCGGGACTGGGCGTTCCTAATTGATTGACAGGCTTCCGACCGTCGCATACAGCGCGTCGCGAGTTGCCGAAAGAAGCCGAACGTCGGTGCACAGGCGCCATATAGAGCCGGCTCGCAGTCCGGCTTCTTTCGGCAACTTGTGACGCGCTGTATGCAACGGTCGGAAGCCTGTCAATCAATTAGGAACGCCCAGTCCCGCAGAAGACATACCCGGAAGCTGCAGTGAAAATACGGTATGTACGGGGATAAAATAAAAAAAACAGCCGATTGTCATTTTGACAACTCGGCTGAATGTAATGTTAAAACATTTTTTTGGGGTGACCCCCCGCTTTAAAGAGGAAGTAAACCCTCTCTTTTTTTAAAAAAAAAAAAACCCTGCAAGGCAAAGGCATAATGAGCAAGTATGCATAGCATACTAGCTCATTATGAAGTACTTACCTGAGATCAAAGCCCCCGCATCGGTTCTCGGTCACCTCCTCCCTCTGCGCCATCTCTCCGCGATTTACTTCCGCATATCGCGGCTCCGCTGCTGTGACTGGCCGGAGCCGCGATGACATCACTACTGCGCATGCACGCGGGTGCCACCACTAACGGCACGCTCAGGGCACCTGCGCGCCGTTGTCTACGGCGCATGCGCCTTAGACATCGGTGCCTTTCTTTTGCAAATATCTCCTAAACTGTGTAGGTTTAGGAGATATTTGTTGCACCTACAGGTAAGCCTTAGGCCCCTTTCACATTGGGACGTTTTTCATGCGGTACAGCGCTAAAAATAGCGCTGCTATACCGCATGAAAAATCATGCCCTGTACTCTTCAATGTGAAAGCCCGAAGGCTTTCACATTGAAGCGATGCGCTAGCAGGAACGCTCCAAAAGTCCCGCTAGCCGCATCTTTACCGCGGTATAGGAGCGGTGTGTTCACCGCTCCTATACCGCGCCTTCCCATTGAAATCAATTGGAAAGCGCGGTAATACCGCTGCAATACCGCGGTAATACCGCCGCAACGCGGGCCATATTAACCCTTTTTCGGCCGCTAGCGGGGGTTAAAACCTCACCGCTAGCGCCTGAATATCGCGGTAAACATGATGGTATAGCCGCGCTACAAATAGCGCGGCTATACCGTCACCGCGGCTGACGCTTCAGTGTGAAGCCAGCCTTAATCTAGGCTTACCTGTGGGTTAAAGTGGTCTGTAATGCCGCGTACACACAATCATTTTTCGGCATGAAAAAAACGTTGTTTTTTAAAAAATGTCATTTAAAATGATCGTGTGTGGGCTTCACATCATTTTTCGGGTTCTGAAAAACGACAAAAAAAATATTCGAACATGCTGCATTTTTTAACGACGTTTTAATTGATGTTGTTTTTCGGGTTGTAAAAAATGATCGTGTGTGGGCTAAAACAACGTTAAAAAATCGCGTATGCTCAGAAGCAAGTTATGAGACGGGAGCGCTCGTTCTGGTAAAACTACTGTTCATAATGGAGTAAGCACATTCATCACGCTGTAACAGACAGAAAAGCGCGAATCGTCTTTTACTAACACGGAATCAGCTAAAGCAGCCGCAAGGATGGCGTCATCTGCATGGAACTTCCCCTTTATAGTGCCGTCGTACGTGTTGTACGTCACCGCGCTTTGCTAGAGTATTTTTTTAAAACGATGGTGTGTGGGCAACGTCGTTTTTAATGATGAAGTTGGAAAAACGCTACATGCCAAAAAACATCGGTTTTTTTTCATGCCGAAAAATGATCGTGTGTACGCGGCATTAGGATTTACAACCACTTTAAAATTTCCACTTCTTAATGCATGTACTGCATTGCAATAATAATTTACAGGCATAACTGAATACCTAGGCAAGCTGGCCGACCCAAAATCAGATATGTAGCATGAAAGTGCCTTGTCAAGCTGACCCAAGATTTTTCCCATTGACGCCAATGTTAAAAACCCAGGAGCAGTGCCGCTCAAAGCTGTCCAAGATTTTCCATAGACGCCAATGTGTCCGTACTGTATGTAAAGTGAGTGTATGTAAAGTGAGTGTATGCCTGTACATGCATGTAGAATGGAAGTGGCTGCAAAAAGGCTGCGGGGGACCAACAGCTTTGAGATGCAACATAGGATGAAAACAGTATTTACTATATTAGGGGGGAAATGCTATGATACACGGTGCTATAGCACATTCAATGATTTACTTGTACTCCTAGCTATTGAAGTTCTGCATCTATCCATTGCTTTTATTTTCTTCTACACTGAAGTGTAGCCATGCTGTGCACAAGGTGTGACTTCTTCTGCCAGACGGTTGCTATCATCCGGCCCCACCCCTGTAGATTGTCTCTCTGTCATTGTCCAAGTATTTCAGTTGACTTCACACAAAGCCCACACCCTACCTGAGTGACTGCGCCTCCTGTTCCTGGCGCTCTGCCCAGAGGTGGTGAGCGTGGGCTGTGCATTTTCTGCCCTTTTTTGGAAGTAGAAAAAAAAAAAAAGTTTTTTTGCTCTCCTCCCAGCAGCTAGCACATTTAGAAGTCTTGCGTGATCTCCAGGGTGTGGAGTCTAGGAGTGGCATGGAGTATGCTAAGTCTCTTTAAAGCTAATGCATGTAGAATGTAAGGGAAGGTATAGCAGAAACCAGCCTGGTCTGTGCACTGATAGAAAAAATGAATACAGCATTGAAATACTATGGGATGTCAAATGACCACATTGAACACATCAATAAACATGTATAGTAAACCTAAAGTTGCACATGGCCATTTTCCTGAAGAACTTAACAAAAAATACTTGCGCACAAAGCGAATTCAGCATTGTCTCGCTGTGATTCGCTGTTCGGGTGAGTGACATAGCGCACATCCCACGTTCCCACCCTGGTCCTGTTTGGTTGCATGTCTCTTCCAGGTGCAGGCAGTCAGCTCCCAATGACATGCTGGACTCGCTCTGCGTACCTGGATTTGCAGCCTCCTAGGAGAAGTAGCCCAGGAGGCTGCAGGATCGGGACATGTGTTTGGAGGCGGGGCCAGAAAAAAAAGAAGAAAAAAAATGAAATAAAGCGGGGAAAAAAGGGCATTTATGATTGCACAGGTGAGAAAGTCTAGGGGCCAGATCCACAAATATCCTGCGTAACTTAAATCTTCCGATTTAAGTTACACCGCCGCAAAATTTCTACCTAAGTGCCCGATCCACAAAGCACTTACCTTGAAATTTGCGGCGGTGTAACTTAAATGTGTCCGGCGCAAGGCGTGCCGAATCTAATGGGGCGAGTCCCATTTAAATTAGGCGCGCTCCCGCGCCGGACGTACTGCGCATGCTCCGTTGGGTAACTTACCCGACGTGCATTGCGCTAACAGACGTCGCTCCGGCGTCATTTGCTTAGCCGTTAACGTAAATGGTGTCCAGCGCAATTCACGGACGTCTTACGCAAACGACGTAGAGTTTAAAATTTCTACGCGGGAACGAAGGCCATACTTAATAGGGCTTAGGCAAATAGGACTTAGCCCTATTTTTACACGGCGTAACTCAACGTAAACGACGTAGATTCAGCGCGACGGGCCAGTCGGAACGTTTGTGGATCGCCGTAAGTGTTCATTTGCATATTCTAGGCCGCCCGCAATGGCCTCGCCACCTAGCGGCCGGCCTAGAATTGCATCCTTAAGATCCGACAGTGTAATTCAATTACACATGTCGGATCTTCTGCCTATCTATGGTAGACTGATTCTGTGGATCAGTTCCATAAATAGAAACAGGGATACGACGGCGTATCTCTTTTGAGGATAACCCCCTAAGTTCACATTTGTGCGTTTGCTGCGGGGCACCTATTCATTTGTATGGGCTGCTGCCCACTCATCTGCTAAACCCCAGCACGTTTTGGCTGGGGGTGCAGGATGCAAAGAACATCCAAAGTCCATGGCACTCCCCCCATATCTCGGTAGCTGTGATCTTCTGGTGCTGCAGGGGTTAATATGAGCTGCTTGACCTGTTGGGGGGTCTTTATCAAAAGTGGCAGCTACATCCGCCCTTTCCTTCCACCTCCTCCATTCATAAAAGCCGTACTATCGCTTCTAGCAATGAAAAGTGCTCTATAAATGGAGGATGGATAAATGAAGGGCCTTCCTCCTCCATTTTTAGAGAGCGTTTTAGAATGCAAGTATTTTAAAATGCAAATACATTTTGTGTTTAAAACTTACAGAACTCCACACATGTAAGTGTGATGGGGGTCCTGACCTAAACTCCAGGGAAATGCCTAAATACTTAAAGGGGTGGTTCACCCTAAAAACTACTTTTTCTTATTACACTTGCCCCCCACATTACAATACGATTAAGCCTATTATATTTTTTTTGATGCTGTACATATCTTCGTACAGCTATTCACCCGTGGCTTCTGGGTTGCGAGTCCCGCGGGAGTGGGCGTTCCTAACATGTCTGTGATTGACGTTTTGACCAAAAACGAGCTCCCCCCGTCGCGTAAGCCGCGTCACGGTTGGCGAAAGGAGCCGAACGGCGAGTCGGCGCTATACTGCGCATGCGCATCGCCGTTTGGCTCCTTTCGCCAACCGTGACGCGGCTTACGCGACGGGGGGAGCTCGTTTTTGGTCAAAACGTCAATCACAGACATGTTAGGAACGCCCACTCCCGCGGGACTCGCAAC
The DNA here is from genome assembly GCF_905171775.1 of Rana temporaria. Classification (NCBI taxonomy): domain Eukaryota; kingdom Metazoa; phylum Chordata; class Amphibia; order Anura; family Ranidae; genus Rana; species Rana temporaria. Next base: position 80,882,809 of record NC_053498.1, read on the forward strand.
CCGGAAGCCACGGGTGAATAGCTGTACGAAGGTATGTACAGCATCAAAAAAAAGATAATAGGCTTAATCGTATTGTAATGTGGGGGGCCAGTGTAATAAGAAAAAGTAGTTTTTAGGGTGAACCACCCCTTTAAAGGAGAAGTCCAGCCTGAGCTTTTTAGGCTGGGCTTCTCCTCTGGGTCACAGGAGTACAATTCTTTTTTGTCACTCCTGTGACCCGTTTTCAACGGAGAGCGGTCTGAAGTCCGCTCTCCGCTGATGTCGCTGCCATCCGTCGGGGCAGCGCGTCATCACGACTTCCAAGTTGGGATCCGCCAGCTACCCTGATTGATGGCAGTCTCAGCAAACCGCTGAGACAGCCTCTCCCCGCCCCTCCACAGCGCAGCGCTCCAATGAGCGTGGAGAAGCAGAGAGGAAAGACGCTGACTGACAGTCGGCAGCTTTCCTCTCAAGGATCTGTGAGAACTGAGCCATCGGCGATGATCGGTGGCTCGGTTCTGAGTGCACAGACGGCGGTGGACAGATGGAGCATCGGTCTGATGCTCCATCCACCGAGGTAAGAATAAATAAAAATATAACCCATACTTCTCTTTTAAAGTGGTTCTGAGCATGAAGGTAAAAATTCTTCAGTATGCAGCCCCCCTAATACTTATCTGAGCCCAATCGCAATCCAGCAATGTGCATGGGAGCGGCTGCTGTCCAGAGTCTCTACTTCCTTATTGGCTGAGAGACGGCAGCAGGAGCCATCACAGCCAGTGAGGAGGGAGCTGGGCTGACCCCCGTTCTGTGTGTCTTCTGAACAAACGGAGCGGAGCTCGGGAGTGAGCACGCAGGAGTGCCCCCATAGCAAACGGCTTGCAATGGGGGGGACTCAGAAAAGAGGAATAGCCAGGAGTGCCATGGAGGACCTGAGAAGAGGAGGATTGGGGCTGCTCTGCGCAAAATCATTACACCGAGCTGATAAATATAACATGTTTTTTGTTTTTAATTATTTATTTTTTAAGATTTGCCTTTAATATCAATATTATATAAATAATAATAATACATTTAATTAAAATACATGTAGGGGAGCCGTTTTACTTGCCAATGGTTTTGTAACTGTCCAGACACTTGTGACATTTAATCGGTCCTGCAAAACAGTACATGCAGGTTGGAGGAAATGCAGCTCGGTCGCCTCTATGTTCACAACCTGTGATTGGACAAGAGGGCCATATTCACACCTGAGCTTTTTGTGGCTCAAAGGTCCAAAACACTCAACACCCAAAATTCAGTTTTTTTTTATACATTCAGCCGTCAGCGGGGATGACTCATCGGTTGTTAAGGACGTGGCGGCTGGCTTTCTGCCTCTCTTCTTAGCAACCGCTATACACAGCATATTAAAAAGAGAAAAAAAGAGAAGAAAAACATGAAATGCATGAAAACTGCATGCAAAAGTGCATCAAAAACATGTGCCAGAAAAACGTATCAAGCGCAGTCGCATAGATGTGAACCTAGACTTCCTGTGAAAGTACACTACTTATCCTTTAAACCAAAATGAGCAGAAGGGTAGAAGTCATGTTAGGATCGTTGTATGATAATACCACAATACTGGGATTTTACTTGCATTGCACAATTGCCTTTTTGTCCTAACCCAGCACTCTCCTCTTTTGTATTAGCAGCAACTAATATTGCTTTATTGTGAATCAGAAGTAGTTGCTCAGCATTTGGAAGATGTCCAGCAGGAAGTATGTCAATATTAAAAACCTTAAAGTATGCTGCTAATCCATCAGGGCTCAAGATGCATCAGAGACGTGTCATTTAGGTTCTCGCCTAGACCTTTCGGAAAGTATTTCTTTGTCATCTCTATAGCTGGAGTTTATTGAAAATTATAAAACAGCAGCAACACATCTCAAAAAAGTTGGGACAGAGCCATGTTTACCACGGTGCAGCATGTTTTTTTAACACTGTAAATATCTGGAAACCAAGGAGACCAGTTGTTGGCGCTGGTAAAGGATTCTAACTGCTCAGTCTTCTTTGTCATATTTTTAATTTCAAGATTCCCCAAAAACTTTCAATCGGTGAAAAGTCTGGACTGCAGACCTGGGTTGTACAATAAAATGCTACAAATAAAGTGGCTCATCTATAGCAGAGATTGGATATTGGTGTCTGCTGTCTGCTAAACACTCCAGTATTAGTCCACATCATTGCAGCCCATTCATAAAATGTAAGTTGCAGTGTGTCAGTTTTTTTTTCCTTAAAGTGGTAGTAAATTTGGTTACCTATAGGTAAAAATCGGCCAAGAGAGTTTACACCCACTTTAAGTAGCATTTGTGTGTGGCCCTATATAATCGCATACAGTGCAGGACTAGAATGGGTTGCCCCAATCAGAATGGGACATGGATGTTCAACCATAAAAAAAATAAAAAATATCATACAATCCTATATACCCACAGTTGATCCAGAGGAAGGCAAAAAAAAAAACCCAGCAGAGCATGATCCAATTTGCTACAGCAGGGGAAAAAATTCCTTCCTGATCCCCCGAGAGGCAATCGGATTTTCCCCGGATCAACTTTGCCTATAAATGTTAGTACTCAGTTATATTCTGTACATTTAAGAAAGTATCCAGGTCTTTCTTAAAGCAATCTACTGAGCTGGCCAGAACCACCTCTGCAGGGAGTCTGTTCCACATTTTCACAGCTCTCACTGTAAAGAAACCTTTCCGTGTTTGGAGATGAAATCTCTTTTCCTCTAGATGTAAAGAGTGCCCCCTTGTCCTCTGTGATGACCGTAAAGTGAATAACTCAACACCAAGGTCACTATATGGACCCCTTATATATTTGTACATGTTGATCATATCCCCCCTTAATCTCCTCTTCTCAAGAGTGAATAGATTCAGTTCTAATCTTTCCTCATAGCTGAGCTCCTCCATTCCTCTTATCAGTTTGGTTGCCCTTCTCTGCACTTTCTCCAGTTCCCCGATATCCTTCTTGAGAACTGGGGCCCAAAACTGAACTGCATATTCCAGATGAGGTCTGACTAATGATTTGTACAGGGGCAAAACGATATCTCTCTCTCTCTCTCTGGAGTCCATACGTCTCTTAATACAAGAAAGGACTTTGGAAAACCGCAGCTTGGCATTGCATGCCATTATTGAGCTTATGATCTACCAAAACCCCCAGATCCTTCTCCACTACAGATCCCCCCAGTTGTACTCCCCCTAGCATGTATGATGCATGCATATTCTTAGCCCCCAAGTACATAACTTTACATTTATCAACATTAAACCTCATCTGCCACTTAGTCGCCCAATTAGACAGAGCATTGAGGTCGGCTTGTAAATTGGCGACATCCTGTAAGCACGTTTTTCCACTGCATAGCTTGGTGTCATCTGCAAAGACAGAAATGTTATGATGGTGATATGAGGATCATCAACAAGACCAGCTGAGGACTGCCAAACAGAGCAGCTTTGAGGAACCAGTGGTTAAAAAGATACAGTCCATGGATTAAGGTATCGCCCTGTACAAGCCCATCCCCTTGACAAAACAACCACTAAATCCTTCGTCAGCTGTGGGGGGCGTTTGAATTTTTTTTTTAACTGCTTAGAATTCTGACCTTATATTACAGAGTTTGGATAATTGTAGAGGAGCTTGTACATTGGAATTGTAGTGGGTATAGTCTGTTAAGGCCGCCTGAACTCGGCTGTAGGCCTACGTCTTATCTGCGTCATCTGCCTTCACTGTAGAGGTAATGGAGCCTAGCTGGTACTGCTTGTAAGGTTCATTGAACCCTGTCTGGTATGAGCTTGGAGCCAATGACAGAAACACTTTGAGCCAAGAAGTGTCCTTGTCACCAAGTTTTAAAAGAGACTTCTTGTAGTTTTTGTCTTCAGGGACCACCACAGAACATTCAGTAGAATTGTCCATCCTTGCTGGCTATCATATTGGTCCTTACCAGGGGAGGGGGGGCAGGGTGGAAATCTCCCCCCGGGCTGGTGACACTATGCACAGCCACCGGCCACCACTACCAAATGCTGTTTTTGCAGATCGGGTATATGCCTGCTGGAGCTCTGTTAACACAGGTCACAGCCGCTGCTCACCTCCCACTGTGAAGCCGTGCCTGTGTCAGCTCCGAGGTAGATGGCTGCAGAGCTGAGCTATGTCTCGTCTCACACATAGCTCAGCCTCAGCGCACACCAGTGCTGACACCCCCTTCTCTCTCTGCAAAGACACAAGGAAAGATAGAGCTCATCTGCTCCTTCTCCGTCTGAGTCTGCCTGCCCACACTCCCCGGGCATGTGTGGGCACTGGACAGGAACTTTGAACCCAAAAAAGCATCAGACAGCCTGCCTGCGCCTCAGCCTCCATCCTGGAAAGCTCACCCTCTAGTCTCTCCTGCCTCCCAGTGTATAAAAAGGGGTGCTCTGTGGACTTTGTTAAAGGGCAGGCTTTGGTGAGCAGAGACCCTCTTTACACAATAGTCCACAGCATGCACCCTTAAATTAAGTTTCCCAGAACACCCCTTACATCAGATCTGATGTATATGGGGTCTGTGCGGACTCTGATGTAAGGGGAGGCCTCTGTGCGGACTCTGATGTAAGGGGAGGCCTCTGTGCGGACTCTGATGTAAGGGAGGCCTCTGTGCGGACTCTGATGTAAGGGGAGGCCTCTGTGCGGACTCTTGTGATCATGAAAAATATTAGACTGTTTTCCTCGATCCATCACTTTTCCACGCTCTATGGGCCATTTGACTGGACTTGCCCCCCAGGCCTAAGGCTGCCAGCCCTCCCCTGGTCCTTACTGAACATCGGCACAGCTTGAATTAGATAGATACACAATATTTCCTCTGCTCAGTAAATATCTGTGAGGTAATGGCTCATTGAGAAATAGAGGGAGAGTGGTTTATATTATGTAGTCCTTCACCTGTCCCAGGTCTTCAGTGTTAGGTGACATCAGAGCTAGGGAATTTTCTTTTAGTCATTGCAGTAACAACGCTCCCATCCTTCAGACTTTTTATGACATGTATTTGTGAAGAATGATTCATCTATTAGAAGAACTAGTTTTCGTTCATTAGTCTGGTGGCCCAGGAATCGTATGTGGTTCTCAGTAGACATGGGGCCCTTGCACACCACTGTGTTGCAATAATATGTATATTTGAGAATAATATGTATGTTGCTGCAATGCACAGTAACACGCATTACACACGCTACGGTGCTGTTCATTGTGGATGACACGCTAATGTACCTTTGCATAGCTGCGCACCACACACATGGTAACTCATTATAGCATGCTGGGGGCACCAGTCTGCAGGTGTGCTTCCAAGCCGGGCTGTGTGCATCCATGGACACACACAGCGACAGCAAGCCACCCCCCCCCCCCCCATCTCTCCTCACATGAGTGTGGCTGACAGCAGCTGGAGCCTATAGACCCCACGGCTCTGTGTCTCCTGTGAGACTAGGAAGTGAGAAAAGAGCAGTGCTGCTGCCAGTACAGCTCTAGATAGGCGAGAGGTGCCAGCTAAATGTTTAGGGACAAAGAGAGGAGCAGAACTAACAATGCACTAGCCTAAAGGAACCTACCGTACACACTCGAGTATAAGCCAAGTTTTTCAACCCTTTTTTTTTTAAGGCTGAAAATACCCCCCTCGGCTTATACTCAAGTCAGTGCACCTGAAATTCTTGACGGGCTGCGGGCGTCCATTCATTGTTTAAAAATCGCTGTCTCCTCCTGGTCCCTTCCATGATAGGCGTTTCCCAGCAGACACAGTTCTGCCTATCACGGACGTTCTCTCATCCTCGGACTCAGTTTCCCAGCAGACACTGTGTTCAGTGTTCCGCCAATCACGGACGTCCTCTTGTCCGAGGATAGGAGAATGTCCGTGATAGGCAGAACTGTATCTGCTGAGAAACGCCCATCACGGAAGGGACCAGGAGGAAACTGCGACTTTTAAACAATGGACGCCCGCAGCCTGTCAAGAATTTTAGGTACACTGACTCGGGCACAGGGAGGTTGCAAATGGGCACAGTGAGGTTGCAAATGGGCACAGGGAGGTTGCAATGGGCACAGTGAGGCGTGCAAATGGGTACAGTGAGGTTGAGCACAGTGAGGCTGCAATGGGCACAGTGAGGCGTGCAAATAGGCACAGTGAAGCTGCAAATGGACATTGTTGACCCTCTTTTCTGCTTACAGTAGCTGCTGCATTCTCACTCTAGGCTTATACTCAAGTCAATACGTTTTCCCAGTTTTTTGGGGTAAAATTAGGTACCTCGGCTTATACTCGGGTCGGCTTATACTTGAGTATATACGGTATTTAGAAAATAAAAAACAAACCTTTTCAACCCCTTTAAATGTAAGCCAACCATGTAGGAAATAATAGGATTTCTCTTTGTATTGCATTTTAATGCCAACAGCTGCATTAGATGCTGCCACTGGTGTGCAGTGTGATGACAGTGGTATAGATGTGCCACATTGCACTGTTTATTTATTTTTTTATTTTTTGTATGAACTTTACTGAAATTTTCCAAGGTGAGATTTTATAAAGTTCTATTGGCCACGCTGCGGTGAATTCCTGAGAAAAAGTACTGCAAGCTGTAATTTTTTTATTCTGCACATCACCACAGCTTGGTGGTGTGAACTGTTTTCTTGTACCAGGACTGTGAGGGGCAAGGCGGCCCAGTTGGTCCCAATGCCCCTGTTTACTGAAGAAAAGTGTAAGTGCAAATAGGGATGTGAGCGAGTGAGTAACGTGTATAGCGCTACAAATGCGAACTAAATCGCCTGAAGGCGCTTTTTCCATTCAGTGTCGCCCTGATCCTTCAGAAGAGGTGGGCCTTAAGTTTTTCTTCTGAAGGCCCGGTGGTTTTCTCCCGTGCCGATGTCAGTGGGTAGCGCGTTCCATAGCCGTGGTCCTTGGGCTGCAAATCTTCATTCTCCCTTCAATTTGTAGCGGGACTTGGGGATACGGAGGAGGTTTTGGTTAGTTGATCGGAGAATGCGATTGGTTGAGTAGTGTTTTATTTTCTCGCATAAATATTGAGGAGCATTTCCTTGTGTGCATTTGTGGGTGAGGCAGAGGGTCTTGAAAGTGACCTGATCCTTCACGGTTAGCCAATGAAGGTTCCTCAGGGATGGGGCGATGGTGTCTGCAGGAGACCCAGCAATGGTTCCCTGTGATTAGCTGCGGGCAGGGAGCCACAATGGTCGGTTGACAGCTCCTGCAGCTATTTGTGGCCGTTCACATGGAATTAGTCATGCAGCGATTATCGGCCACGAATAGCTGCGGGAGCTGTTAACCTTCCAATGCTTTCTAAGGCGCTTCCCATTAGTAGCTAATCGTAAACAGCCCCATACACAAGTGTGAATGGGGCCTGAATAGGCAATTGTATGCAATGATGAAGGTGCAATTTATTTACCGTATTTATCGGCGTATACCGCGCACTTTTTTGCCCTGAAAATCAGGGCAAAATCGTGGGTGCGCGGTATACGCCGATACCCGCTTTCCCGCGCCGAGTTTGAATACTGCGCCGACATATACCGAGCGCAGTACACTCGTGTATTGTCGGGCAGTCTCGGGTCCTCTCGCGCTGACGTTCTGGACGTACAGGACGTCAGAGCGAGAGTTGCCGAGCCTGCCCGACGATACACGAGTGTACTGCGCTCTGTATATGCCGGCGCAGTATTCAAACTCGGAGCGGGGAGGACGCCGCAGAAGGACACCGGACCCGACGAAGAGGACACCCGAAGCCGCAGACGGGACGCCGGACCCGACGAGGCCGCCGATGGACGCCGCGCAAGACACCAAAACTGTAAGTACAAAAAAACTTTTCTCCACAGGAATTCGAAACAAGTTTAGGGGTGCGCGCTATACACGGGAGCGCGCTATACCCCGATAAATACGGTAATCATTTTACAGTCCCATGTTGCGAATCCTGTTATGTAGCTCCTAGGTGCTCAGTGTATTTGTTAGGAGCTGTAATGGGGTGCTGCATTATACATCCAGATGACCAAGACTAGTAAAAATTGTATTTATTTGGTAGGATTTCCTAACGCAGCCACTTTTCTGGGGCCTAAATACAGCGGCCCATTCATATATGGGGCCTGAAAATTGTCCACTAATATTTGAATACAAGATGACGCGAGATGTCGATTACCCTGTATAATAAGGTAGACAAGAAAATGGTGGTGTCCTGGTGATCGTTGAGCTTTGTTTGTAATGAACGGCACCATTCACATCCTGAGTAACATCGATCACAAGCATGAAAATTAAAGCGATCAATTCTGGAGCTCACCTTTCAGCAGCCTTGAAGGGGCGGTTGTTTCATTCCCTGCAGATTCCTAACTCGTTATCTCATTTGTCACTCAAGCAATGTGATTGTACCATTCCAGTTTCTGTAGAGTTTCGGATTAGTGAAACATTACTTTAGGTCCTTGATACTGCTGTCCATACCTGAATTTCTAAGTGCCTCCATTGTACATGCTGTGATCTACAGAAAATCCGAAGAGCAAAAAGGCCACAGGTCTAGTAAAATCACCTTTTTTTTTTTTTTTTCCCGAAAAAATCCAAAAACACAAATAGAGGGGAACAGCATAACCAGCTAACGCGTTTCACACTCAGCACTTTGTCATAGCTCACCCTAAGCAATAGGTGAGTGTGAAACGCATAAGTTGGTTTTGCTGTTCCCCTCTATCTGTATTTTTAAATTGTTTTTATGGACTTGCTGAAATAAAGGTGATTATACTGGACGTGCGGCCAACCAGATCTCTTTTTGCTCATTGGAATCTGTGCTGGATGGGGCCAGCATCTGGCTAGTGCGTTTGTGGAAGTAGAGATGGGAGACTGACCTAGAGTGGTGTTCACGCACATCTACACAAAATCTAATCATGATTTTTCTATTGCATGGGTGTCCAACCTGCGGCCCCCCAGCTGTTGCGGAACTACATTACCCATGAGGCATTACAAGGCTAAAGCCCCGTACACACGACCGGAATTTCAGATGGAAAAAGAGACTTTTTCCATCGGAAATTCCGGCCATGTGTATGCCCCATCTGACTTTTTTCCCGAGGAATTCCATTGGAGATTAGATAGAGAACATGGCCTGGATTCACGTAGCGCGTAAGTGTCAATGTGCGCCGTCGTATCTATGCGCCGTGCCCATAGAACTAGATACGCCTGAAAATAGGCTTCCTCCGACCGACGTAACTTTCCTACGCCGGTGTATCTTGGGCGCATATTTACGCTGGCCGCCTAATTGCAAATATGCAAATGAGGGAGATACGCCGATTCACGAACGTACTTGCGCCCGTCGCAGAAATATACGCCGTTTACGTAAGGCGTATGTCCGGCGTAAAGTTATTCCACTTAAAGGAGGCGCATCCCGTGCAAAGGTATGGACCACGGAACAGCCGTCGTATTTTACGTTGTTTACGTAGGACTACGTGAATAGGGCTGGGCGTAGGTTACGTTCAGTGATTCGACGTATCTTAGGCATTCGTTCCGACGTGATTCTGAGCATGCGCACTGGGAAGCGTCTACGGGACGGTGCATGTGCCGTTCGTTCGGTCCATCATTTGCATGGGGTCACGGTTCATTTAAATGGATCACGCCCACCGTCCACCTACTTTGAATTAGGCGGGCTTACGCCAAATAATTTACGTTACGCTGGTGCAACGTAGGGAGCAAGTGCTTTGTGAATACTCTGCTTGCCTCTCTGTGTTACGTCAGCGTAGTGCATATGAGATGCGCTATGCCGGCAGAAAGATGCGCCGATCTACCTGAATCCAGCCCCATGTTCTCTTTTACTCTGTCGGAATTCCGATGTGAGTTTGGGCGGCAAAAGCCTGATCGCGTGTACGGGGCTTTACAGTTGCAAGCATGACTCCCAAAGGCAGAAGCATGATGGGACTTGTAGTTCTGCAACAGCTGGAGGCCCACAGGTTGGACACCCCTGTTCTATTGGGACACAGCAGCTGCAAAGACAGATGCTGGTCCCAATTTACAGCTGTGTGGGTTCAGGTGCGTGTTCCTGAACACAGACCGTGTGCAATTGGTGGCAAAATTGGGATCAATGTCTGTGTCCCAATAGACATAAATGGACTGCCTGCATGTGGGTACATGGACCACCTATGCATTTTGTGTAGGCAAAGACTGCCCGTGTGAATGAGGCCTAAATCAAACATACAACTTTTATAAATGTATTATTTGGTAGTTATATGACTGCCTCAGTTCCTATCCCTCTTCCCCATAGCAGGCGGTGTGTCTGTATTGTAAGCGGGCAAGCAGGGTATCTACATCACACACAACGGGGAAGTATGTCCCCTATTTGCGTGCGAGAAGCTGCAGTTTTGACAGTGAGATGCTTGCTGGGAGCCGCTTTCAATCCACATGCTGGGGCTGGGTGAGCAGCATAGCAGATAAACTGACAATAGAGATACAGGCATGCTGTGCATCAGCACGCCATCCTGTAACTCCAGTCAGGAAACCCGGATATGCAAAGTGACCACACAGGTATTGATCTGTTTCCGTGCTTGGCGTGGTCAGATTGAAACATGAAAGAAAGAAAAACTTGAAAGAAGGAGAAACCAGCAGAAGTCTATGGCTCAGTGCAGGTAACCCACAGGATCACTGCTCTGCACCTGCGGATCAGTTTGAAAGCAGCCCAGTAACCACTGCAGAACAGATATGCCCATAGTGTATATACACTGTAATTTAAAGCGGGGGTTCACCCTAAAAAACAAGTTTCTACCATGCCATCCAGCATACTAGCGTGAGCTACAGTATGCCTTTATTTTTTATTTTTTTGGGCTGTACTCAGTTTAATCGCTTAGTTAAGTTTCAGACTCCCCACGGGGAATGGGCGTTCCTATGCAGAGGGAACATGATTGACGGCCGGCTATGGCGCGTCACGCTTCCCGAAAATAGCCGGAGTAGGACTCGGCTCTTCACGGCGCTATACGGCACCTGTGCACAGACTAGGAGCTGACTGCGCAGGCGCTGTGAAGAGCCAAGTCCTATTTCGGCTATTTTCGGGAAGCATGACGCGCCATAGCCGGCTGTCGATCATGTTCCCCTCTGCATAGGAATGCCCATTCCCCTCGGGGAGTCTGAAACTTAACTAACGGATTAAACTGCGAGTACGGCGCTAAAAAAAAAAAAGGCATACTGTAGCTCACGCTAGTATGCTGGATGGCATGGTAGAAAATATTTTTTTTTTTTTTTTTAGGGTGAACCCCTGCTTTAAGTAATAAACTTCCCTTTTAATAACTGTCTTTCATTCAAGTATCGCCGGCTGTTTCTGTCTCTGTTTGTTTGTTTGGTATCACACCACCTGTGACAGGAGTTGGCGCTATACAGAAAGCATCGGCTTATGCAGCTCTTCTCCGCAGCCGCTTGCTTCTTCATACCCATGGCTTCATTCACAACACTGATGCTCTGGGATGACAACCTGTGATCTGTGCTTGCCAGCCCACAATCCCAGAACAGGAGGGTTCCATGGGCCACTGGTTGGACACCCCTGCCTTAGGAGTTTCCTTCACTGGAACTAAGGGGCCAAGCCCCAACCCCTGAAAAACAACCCCACATCATAATCCCTCCTCCACCAAATGATTTGGACCAGTGCACAAAGCAAGGTCCATAAAGACATGGGTGAGCAAGTTTGGGGAGGAGGAACTTGACTGGCCTGCACAGAGTCCTGACCTCAACCCCATAGAACACATTTAAACCCTATGGACTAAGACTGGAATGCCATTAAAGTTCAAGTGCGTGTAAAGGCATCACACTCTTTATGGAAGTTTATCTCTTTTTATGTTTTTAACTTTTCACTGGCTTTCTTTTTTTCAGTGAGCAAATTGGAAAATATTGCAGTAAGGAGGCATGGGTAGATTTTTGGGGCAAATCACTTAGTTGCTGACTGGTTATGTGGTACATATTGAGGCTCGATATCTGTTAGGTGTTTGCCTTTGCAATAGGTCATTGTCTCAGACCGACCAAGGTATTTTTATATGAAGTCAAGCAGAAGAAAATATTACTTTCATAAATCTTTAATGATTAACAGGCAACTCTCATGAAAGCAATAGAACTTGCTTACTTGTGCACATAGACCAATGGTGTGCTCCAAGCTATGACATCCAATTTAAAATCAACTTTAATCTGTAATTTTACATACCGTATTTTCCGGGGTATAAGACGACTGGGCGTATAAGACGACCCCCTAATTTTCCAGGAAAAATGTTGTTTTTGGGATATACTCGCCGTATAAGACTACCCCCTTCTTACTAGTCTTTCTGTAAGCTGAGGGGTAGCCAGAACCACTGACAGAAACAGGCTTTTTCAAATCTCACTGTGCCATTACATTACATTCCTCACTGTGCCATTACATGCCCCCACTGTGCCATCACTTGCCCCTCACTGTGCCATCACTTGCCCCTCACTTGCCCCTCACTGTGCCATCACTTGCCCCTCACTGTGCCATCACTTGCCCCCTCTCTGTGCCATCACTTGCCCCCTCTCTGTGCCATCACTTGCCCCCTCTGTGCCATCACTTGCCCCCACTGTGCCTGAACTTGCCCCCACTGTGCAATCACTGCAAACACTCACTTGCACTCGCCGTGACAGTCTCCGTGCTGCGAGCGTCAATGATTTAAAGAACGCGCCTTCTCCTCAGAGTGTTCTGTGTTAGGCGGAACACAAACTTTCCCAGCAGCGCCTCTGTTCTGTGTTCCACCATCTCGTCCGAGGATGAGAAGGCATCTGTGATAGGAGGAACACAGAACAGAGGCGCTGCTGGGAAGATTTGTGTTCCGCCTAACACAGAACACTCTGAGGAGAAGGCGCTTTCTTTAAATCATTGACGCTCGCAGCACGGAGACCGCACCCGGCGTATAAGACGACCCCCGACTTCGGATGCATTTTTTTGCATTCAGAAAGTCGTCTCATACGCCGGAAAATACCTAGTCTAAACCAAAGTATATCTAAAATTCTGATTAAAGGCGTTGTAAAGGTTCGTTTTTATTTTCTAAGTAGGTTCCTTTAAGCTAGTGCATTGTTGGTTCACTTACCTTTTTCTTTGATTTCCCTTCTAAATGTTTTTTTTCCTTGTTTTCTCTGTCTGAATCTCTCACTTCCTGTTCCTCCTCAGTAAGCTGTTCTGGCTGACTAACCCCCAGCCAGAACAGCTCGGATTATGGTGGCAAGTTTACTGAGGAGAAACAGGAAGTGAGAAATTCAGACAAAGAAAAAAAAACATTTAGAAGGGAAATCAAAGGAAAAGGTAAGTGAACCAACAATGCACTAGCTTAAAGGAACCTATTTAGAAAATAAAAAACAAACCTTTACAACCCTTTTAAAGGATACATGTGCTTTTACTTTTAACAAAGAAAACTTTGCCCCGTGTTCCAAAATACTCCCACCCTCCCTCACCCCAGATGTATACTTACCTCCATCCCACATTCCTCAGAGATGTTTACATCCTTTTACCAAATCTTTGCACTAGTCGTGCCTGTGCAATCCACTCATAGGCTTCTATGGGGCAGTTTTCCGAGTTAGGAGACACCCTCGGGAGGCAGTGCTATAGAAGTCATTGGCATTAACTTAGCAGGCCAGGGCACACTATCAGGCACACTATTCGATTTTAAATAAATCCAACAGGTTTCTCCACCCACATTATACGCGTGGAGGACACTAGTGACTGTTAGAATATCCAAACAGCAGCTGCATCTGGTGGGACAAAGCCACTGTTTCGCTAATTAACTTCTCCGCTTCTTTCATTTTTCATTCAAAGGATGTTGAGTGAGAGGGTGGTGACGGGGCAACCATGAAGCAAATTTTAGCCACCTCATCAGAAACCAGGTGAAATTCACATGTGTAGGATCTGCAACAGATATGGCCATTCACAATGTTGGCTAGAGAGGGAGGGAGACAGTGCGACCACTCTGGTGTAGTAAGTTACAACAAGGTTTAATTACAAAGAAAAGTTAAAAACGAATACTCGCAATAGTATAAAAACATACACACACATATATATATATATATATATATATATATATATATATATATATATATATATATATATATAGCACTACCACCGAAGGAGCTGCTGGTTTGTTTCGGGTGGCATGTTACCCTGTGTTCCTCCGCCGTCTAGGGGTATTTGGTGAAAGTTGTAGTAACGGAATTTTCTGTGCTCTTTATTACCCAGCCGGGTAAAAACAATAAAGCGAAAGTGGAGACAGCAGATTCAGGTGTGAGCAATAGGGAAGCAGTCCTGCTTCCAATAATACTTTCTTCTTCACCACTCCAGCCTGAGTGGGCGTAGGGCACCTGGACAGGCCTCTCTCACCAGCCTGGCAGCCAGAATGTCACTTGAACTCGGGGAAAAAGTCTCTGCCACAGACCCTCCCTATGGTTGAAACAGCAGAAATAATCCTCCTTAGCAGACTTGGCACCTGGATCTCCTTCAGGTAGTTTGGTAGGTTACCGCTTGATAGGCGACCGACGTCCAGCCTCTCGGCTCCCGGCTACCTCGATCCCCGGTGGATGGTCGAAACCCTTTTGGATCGCCAGTCTCTCTTGGCACTCCTCAGGTAGACATTCCACTGAACAGTTTCCTCAATCAGGACTAACGCTTGGGACCGCTTTAGATTGGGGACCCAGTCGATCACTGGGGCCCAGCCACAGCTCAGATGCTCCAGGTCAACATGGTCCCGGAGCCAGGAACACCGCCTGGCACGCACACACCCCGGCCTGGAAGGCCATTTCACCGGGGTGCCGTGGTATGGCTACCCTGAAGGTGGGCGCCACACTCGAAGAAGACCCAGACCAATGGTGTCTGTCCCATAAATACCCTTCCCCAGCATGCACAGAGAGGCAAAACCCTCCTGATAGGCTGCTGGGTAAGAGCACCCAATCCTTGACTCCACTGCTGCCACCTGCCGACCTGGGGTGTGATCAGCACCCCAGGAACGTCAGAAAGAGCCCACAGTACAGCCAAACCTGAGACAGAAGCTTCAAATTTGAACAAATTACCATGGTCAAGGTTACCTAACTCTCTGACCCCCTCTAAATTTAACCTAGCACCGGTTCTGGAAAGTAATCGGGCGCTATATATATATATATATATATATATATATTGTCCAAAGAAGAGGGTGAGCCTGTGGTGGTGGCACAGCCCTGAAAGGGTTTAGGTGGATGGATGATGAGCTGCTGCTGGCACATCACTATAAATAAATCATGTATTGCATGCTGTTCATACTCACTCAGTCACTATGCGATTCGTTTTCTGTATTCTGCAAAAAAAAAACTGGTTGACCCCACTGTTCTTTATTTTCACCTTCTGTTTGTCCCCAATTCAGCTAGGGATTTTCCATCTGTGGTGACAACTCTGCACATGCTCAGTTTTCAGTGAGTTTCTATGCTGAACATTCTCTCCCTTTCAAATCTGAGCAGTCATGTGACTATAGAGTCACACAGGTGGAAAAATTACAGCCCACAACCTCCCTCCTCCTCCATGCCCACTAACCAGCTAAAAACAATGGGGGTGGGATATTACATGCAGATTAATGGAGGCTTCGCCTCCCTCTTATTCTAAAACACAGGCTGGGAGGGGCATGACACCACCTGTGACTGGCATAAATCTGCCCACACCATGTTATTGCGACAAAATAAATATATATTTGAAATCAAATCTTTATTCTGTGACAATTTAAAACTGGGAAATTCAACTTTTACCTAGAACAGGGGTCTCCAAACATTCTAAACAAAGGGCCGGTTTATTGTCCTTCAGACTCTTGGAGGGCCGGACTTTGACCAGCGGGAGTGGAAATTTTCCTGGCATCATTGTTAGTAAACATCTGGTATTAGGGGGAGGAATAGTGCCCCATTGCTGGTATCATAGGGAGGAATAGTGCTCTATTAGTTGGGTCAGTGGGAGAAATGGTGCTCCATTGTCGGCGTCAGATGGCAGAATAGTGTCTCGTATCAGTGGGAGGGACAGTGCCCCAAGGGCCGGATAAAGGCAAGCAAAGGGCCGCATTCGGCCCTTGGGCCGCAGTTTGGAGACCACTGACCTAGAATGTAACACTACACCTGATGTCTGCAACGGAACAAAATACTACCAGCTGGGCATTGCTGGATTGGATTCTATGTAAACCCAACCTGCAAATATTACAAACTTTGTTAACATACATTTTTTACTAGTTTGTGAAGATAAGTTGTTGATGATACATTAAGGCATTGCCGGTTCTACGTTGTTCTATGAGATTGGCCACAGACTTTGTAAAAGGATTAGTAGATGTCACAATTAGGTGAACATCTTTGGCGCTTTGTGTGAAGTTATCTTACTGTAGTTCTCTCTGACGGTATATTCAAATGGCATACAAAGCAATATGCAAAGTGCTTCAATAAATATTTCATAGCAAAGTGTAAAAGCTCTGGCCTGAGTGATAACAGATGGAATACGTGAAAGGAAACTCATGGATTTAATAGCCCTTTGCCGGTTTTCGGTAGGGTCTTTCACTGACATCTCTGGGATCATCCTCCTTACATAGTTGGCAACATTGTAAAATAAATTATAGGGACGCTTTTTGGTCTGTGGGCGGAGTCTTATAATTAGGGGGCGGGGCATTTGTTGGTGTGTCGTAGTGGTGGGCGGCGCCGCAGCAGCTACATTTCTATTGTAGCCACTTGGCCATGTTCTACTTCTACTTCTGGTCTTCTTAAAAATGGCGGCCAGCGGAGACATTAGCTCCGCCGGCCCTGGACCTCTAGCAGCGGTGAAATATCGGGAAAAACTGATTTCCCGGGAAACGATAAATTCGGGAAAAGGGACTAAATACCCCAGGAAATTCGGGACAGTTGGTAAGTATGTCCTTATACATGTGTTCTCGGCTCCACTGCCTTGTACTGCATCACCTACCTGTTGGAGTATTTGGGGCAGATTCACGTACCTCTGCGCCGGGCGCAGCGTATCTAAGATACACTACGCCGCCGTAACTTTGTGCTTTTTTTTCGAATCCTGAAAGAATTTGCGCCGTAAGTTACGGCGGCGTAGTGTATCTTTGGCGGCATAATGGCGCGCCATTCAAATCTGTGTGATGGGGGCGTGTTTTATGTTAATACGTCGTGACCCAACGTAAACAACGTTTTTTTTTTAACTGCGCATGCGCCGTCTGTGGGGGTATCCCAGTGCGCATGCTCGAAATTAACCAACAAGCCAATGCTCACGACGGTGACGTCATTCTACGCAAATCCCTATTCGCGAACGACTTACACAAACGACGTAAAAAATTCAAAATTGTACGCGGGAACGACGGCCAAACTTAACATTGAGTACGCCTCATAACAGCAGCTTTAACTATACGCCGGAAAAAGCCGAACGCAAACGACGTAAACAAAATGCGCCGGCCGGTCGTACGTTCGTGGATCGCCGTAAATAGCTAATTTGCATACTCGACGCGGAATTCGACGGAAACGCCACCTAGCGGCCGCCGAAAAATTGCAGCTTAGATCCGACGGCGTACTAAGGCCCCGTACACAAGCGGATCGGTTTTAGCGGATAGATCCGCTGGTGTGTACGATCCAGCGGATATTTATCCGCGGATATATTTCGGGCCGACCGATTTCCAGCGGATAAAAATTTCTTAGCATGCTAAGAAATCTATCCGCTGGAATCGGCTCCAGCGGATCGATCCGGTGGTCTGTACAGACTCACTGGATCGATCCGTCCGATTCACTCCCTCGCATGCGTCGTAATGATTCGACGCATGCGTGGATATCCTTATATGACAGCGTCGCGCATGTCGCCGCGTCATCGCGGCGACGGCGCGACACGTCACCGCGGACGGAATTCCGCGGGGATTTTGATCTCCTGGTTAGTACAACCAGGAGATCAAAATCCGCCAGAGGATTTATCCGCGGATACGGTCCGGAGGACCCTTTTCCGCGGATAAATCCTCTCGTGTGTACCCGGCATAAGACGTACGCCTGTCGGATCTAGCCGAGATGCCGTTGTATCTTGTTTTGAGGATACAAAACAAAGATACGACACGGGAACTTTGAAATTATGCGGCGTATCAATAGATACGCCGGCATAATTTCTTTGTTGATCTGCCCCTTTGTGTGTAATATTGTGGAGATATGAGAAGTTGAAAGGACAGAGTTGGTCATTGGTCCTTGGAGGTGGCATCTTTCATTGCAGTGATGGCACAATTATTGGGGCTTGTATAGATGGTAAAATGCAGTGTGGGTTCAGCTTGCGTTTGACATTTTGTGGACAACAAACTGCTGATCAAATGTGCTCAAAACAGAACACGTATGACAAAACCAACATACATAAAAATTCCATCAATAAAATATTAACTTGACTGGCCTGCACAGAGTCCTGACCTCAACCCGGTAGAACACCTTTGGGATGAATTGGAGCAGAGACTGTGAGTCAGGTCTTCTCGTCCAACATCAGAACCTGACCTCACAAATGCGCTTCTGGAAGAATAGTTAAAGCGGTTCTCCACCCTAAAGTGGAGTCCCGCTGATCGGAACCCCCCCCCCCCCCTCCGGTGTCACATTTGACACCTTTCAGGGGGGAGGGGGGTGCAGACACCTGTCTAAAGACAGGTATTTGCACCCACTTCCGGCCACACGCTACGGGCGAAAGACGGGCATTCCGTCACATCCCGTCTGTCGCCCGTTGTGTGCTGGGAACACTCGGCTCCCAGCACACAGCGTGTGAGCCAATCGGCGGGCGCAGCGCGACTCGCGCATGCGCCGTAGGGAACCGGGCAGTGAAGCCGCAGCGCTTCACTTCCTGGTTCCCTGAGCGTGGATGGAGGGGGGAGCAGCAGAGAGACGAGCGATCGCTCATCCTCTGCTGCGGACGGCGCTGGACTCCAGGACAGGTAAGTGTCCTAATATTAAAAGTCAGCAGCTGCAGTATTTGTAGCTGCTGGCTTTTAATATTTTTTCCCCGTGGCACATCCGCTTTAAACATTCCCATAGACACTCCTAAACCTTGTGGACAGCCTTCCCAGAAGAGTTGAAGCTGTTATAGCTGCAAAGGATGGGCCAACTCAATATTGAACCCTACAATATAAGACTGGGATGCCATTAAAGTTCATGTGCATGTAAAGACAGGCGTCCCAATACTTTTGGCAATGTAGTGTATTTAGGTAATATTAGTTTAGGCTGGAGTTCAGCTTACCATTGTGTTATATATATATATATATTTTTTTTTTAACAAATCGTATTGTTTTTATTGCATTTCCTTTCTCTGAAATGCCAGCTAGATGGTAATGTGTTTGTACAATCTCCATGTATCATAGCGGGGTTACAGTCCTCGGCGTGTTTGCTTTGTTGTAGAATGACGTCGTTGTTTTGTGGGTTTAAAAGCTTCACCACTCAGCAGCATTCTGGGGTCTCAATTACTTGGTTTTGACATTTCTTTGGAAATTATGTTAAAATTACACTAAACTCTGGATTTAAAAAGAAAAAATGTATTTCAGGAATGTGTTCTTAACTCAAAGTATTGCTTTCGGCCTCCTTAAAATCTCCAAATTCCTTTGTTTTGCTGCTGTAATGTGACTTCCTCTTAGAGGGTGACTTTGATTGTTCTCCATGGTCCCTCTGTATGTGGGAAAGTAGGGGCTATATACTACCGTATATACTCGAGTATAAGCCCAGTTTTCAGTTCTTTTTTTAGGCTTATACTCCAGTCAGTGTACCTGTCGGGTCGCGGGCGTCCATTTTTCAAAAGTCGCGGCTTCCTCCTGGTCCGTGATAGGCATTTGACACTGTGTTCCGCTACCGCCTATCACGGAGGTCCTCTCATCCTCGGACTTTTCCAGCAGATGCTGTGTTCAGTGTTCTGCCTATCAGGGACGTCCTCTTGTCCGAGGATGAAAGAAGGTCTGTGATTGGCGGAACACTGAACACAGTGTCTGCTGGGAAACTGAGTTAGGCCCCGTACACACGTCCGAGGAACTTGACGTGCCAAACACATCGAGTTCCTCGTCGAGTTCAGTGTTGAAGCCGCCGAGGATCTCGGCGGGCCAACTTTCCTCATTGAACAACAAGGAAATAGAGAACATGTTGGGGAGAGTGGTAGGAATAGTGCCCCATTGTTGGGGAGAGTGGTAGGAATAGTGCCCCATTGTTGGGGAGAGTGGTAGGAATAGTGTCCCATTGTTGGGGGGAGTGGTAGGAATAGTGTCCCATTGTTGGGGGGAGTGGTAGGAATAGTGTCCCATTGTTGGGGAGAGTGGTAGGAATAGTGCCCCATTGTTGGGGAGAGTGGTAGGAATAGTGCCCCATTGTTGGGGAGAGTGGTAGGAATAGTGTCCCATTGTTGGGGAGAGTGGTAGGAATAGTGCCCCATTGTTGGGGAGAGTGGTAGGAATAGTGCCCCATTGTTGGGGAGAGTGGTAGGAATAGTGCCCCATTGTTGGGGAGAGTGGTAGGAATAGTGCCCCATTGTTGGGGAGAGTGGTAGGAATTATTGATGACAGGAATTATGCCCCATTGTTGGTGTAGAAGAAAATAGTGCCTTGTATCAGTGGGAGGAATAGTGTCCCATGGGCCTGCTAAAGGCAAGCAAAGGGCCACACCACTGGTCTATACTCTGATCCATTAGGGACTGTGGTAACAAGAATATGCAGCTCGCTGTTGACATCAGTATGAAGCTCTTCTGGGATAGTTGGCAATTCTTTGTGGGTACATTTGACCCGCGTCACGCTGCTTGTACATTCTCATCCGCTTGTATTTGGAAAGGAGCCCCCCTAAAGTGACCACAAGAAAGTGATGGTTCAATATACCCGCTATGAATCCTGGGGGTATGATTGGGGTATCTTGGCTATGAATACTGGGGGTATGATGGGGTATCTTGGCTATGAATACTGGGGGTATGATGAGGTATCTTGGCTATGAATCCTGGGGGTATGATTGGGTGTCTTGGCTATGAATCCTGGGGGTATGATTGGGTGTCTTGGCTATGAATACTGGAGGTATGATGGGGTATCTTGGCTATGAATACTGGGGGTATGATTGGGTATCATGGCTATGAATCCTGGGGGTATGATTGGGTATCTATGTGAACTTTCCATGTCCAGATCCTTCCTTCCATCAGCGTTTTACGTTTATTACAAATCTGGTATTGATGGGCATCAATCGCAGTCGTTTGTCTCGGTGATAACTTTTGTACTTAGCCTGGATGCATGCCATGGAGCGCACATACGCGTTTTGTTTATTTTTACAGATTGGCTTCTAAGATTTGCATTACGCGCTCCTTTAGACTTGCGATTGGGAAGAGAGGACATGCGGCGGACCTGTTTTTAGCGCCCCGCTCATTGGTGGCACATTTTCTTGTTCCCAATTGTCTTCCCTTGCATTGGCCCTCTGAGTCATTTTCTATCAGCTTTATAAATGGCAAAAGGCTAAGTTTAGACTCACGGCTAAATCGCCACACCTCTGAAAGGCTATTTGTATTTGGGTTTGCCTTTCAGAGGCATTTGGCAGGAGGTGAGGCGATATGTCTCCTCACCACCTCTTTTAACCCTTTAAATGCCACAACCACATGCTGCAACTGTGTGCATAGCGTCCCCACATTCACTTTATGGGTTGTATTTGTCAGCAGTATTACCCATCAAATGCAGCCGTTGGGGGGGGGGGGGGGGGGGGATTCTTTGCTCCGTGCGCAAAACAAAGCATTGCGACCATGGCATGTGAACGAGCGCCGGCGTTTGCTGCTTTTGCAACTTAAAGTGTTACTAAACCCAATTGCCGCTAGTGTGCTGCCAGTTTGCCCCATCAAATGCCGCCAGTTTGCCCCATCAATTGCCACCAGTGTGCTGCCAGATTTGCCCCATCAATTGCCACCAGTGTGCTGCCAGATTTGCCCCATCAATTGCCACCAGTGTGCTGCCAGATTTGCCCCATCAAATGCCACCAGTGTGCTGCCAGATTTGCCCCATCAAATCCCCCCCCCCCCGCCCGGCACTTACCTGTCTCGGTCAAAGCTGACCTCCGATTCCTCAATGTCTTCTCCCTTCTCCCGTCTTCTGCTATGACACAGTGATGCTGTGTCACAGCGCCTGTTGCTTCAGCCAATCAGGTGACCGGTAACCAGACCCGCTGCACCTGATTGGCTGAGAGGCGGGTCAGTGTTAGGGAAGCGATTCCCTAACACAGCACTACGTGCGCCCGCTGCTTAACAATTTGGAAGCCTATTGGAGCCCACAGCTCTAATCATGCACTTCTAAAACACCCCCATCGCTGCAAATCAAATGAATGCACTGCATAATTCTATCTATTGTTGATTGACGGCTGCAGGAGAGAGGGGGCGGCGCTCCTGCGCCCTCTATGGACGCACCACCACTGCTCCCACAGTACTCAGAACATAGAAATGCATTTTTTTTGTAAATATAAACTGCTAAATACCATTTCTTATCGGCAGTATATAGCAGTCTTATGACTTCTATCAGTGTCTGGTTGAAGCTTGTAGGAGGAGTTTTCATTCTTCCCTGATTGTCCTATACGGCTGCAAAGACCCCTGACCCTCTGTCAGGATGATGCTGATTGGCCCTGTGCTGATCGCATGCACTCTCCCAAGAAAAGAAAAAAAAAACGCTCTAGCAATACACACCAAACTGAGCATGTGCCACTTGCCCCCAAGGCTCTGTACTGTCAGGGGATGGATTGGGGACAGTGAAAGGGGCGGAGGATCAGAGAAGACAGGATCAAACAGCCTTTTTACACAATGCAGAGGAATAACCCCTCATACACACTGGGGTAGATTCAGGTAGGGGCGCGCAATGATACGGCGGCGCAGCGTATCGTATTTACGATACGCTGCCGTAACTTACAGGAGCAAGTGCTGTATTCACAAAGCACTTGCTCTCTAAGTTGCGGCGGCGTAGCGTAAATGGGGCCGGCGTAAGCCCGCGTAATTCAAATGTGGAAGTGGGGGCGTGTTTTATGTAAATATATGATGACCTGACGCGATTGACGTTTTGTATGCATGCGCCGTCCGTGTACATATCCCAGTGTGCATTGCTCCCAAGTACGGCGCAACGACGTATTGGTTTCAACGTGAACGTAAAATACGTCCAGCCCTATTCGCAAACGACGTAAAAAAATCAAATTTCGAAGCGGGAACAACGTCCATACTTAACATTGGCTGCGCCTCCTAATAGCAGGAACAACCTTACGCCGAAAAAGCCTAACATAAACAACGTAAATAAATTGCGCCGGGCGTACGTACGTTTGTGAATCGGCGTATCTAGGTAATTAGCATATTCTACGCCGACAACAACGGAAGCGCCCCTAGCGGCCAACGTTATATTGCACACAATTCTACGCCGCCGCAATCAAGTTACGTCGGTGGAGGAAGCCTATTTTTTAAGCGTATCTGCCTTTTGAGAATCGGCGTAACGATACGCAGGCGCGGATTTCAAATTACGGCAGCGTATCTGGAGATACGCCGCCGTAAAAGGTACGTGAATCTACCCCACTGATTTTACTGTTGTGGGTTTAGTAACACTTTAAGGCCTGGTTCTCACCGTTTGCGAATTTCAGGTGCATTTTTCATTTTTCAATACACGTTTTTGATCCATTGAGGTGTATACAAGCAAAAACCAGAAAAAATTCCCTTTCCATAAAATGCTCAGATGTGAACGTGACCCATAGGAAACCATGTTAAATAGACTGTAGTGTGTTTCTGAAAAACTGAAAACGCATAAACAAATGCATAGGTGTGACCCAGGCCTTAGAGGGGGAGTGGTTGGCGACGCTAAAAATATGGCTCAACCTTTGTGTTTAATGCCCCCCCCCCACCAGAAGCCTAAACGAGTGCGAACGGCAGGAAATCCAGACCAGTGACTGTTCCCGGATTTCCCCAATTTTTTTAATTTCAATAAGTTTTTATTGAGATTTTCAATAAGGTTACAGCAATTTCATAGCAATAAGCACAACGTATGCATCTAGAGGAAGTTCATAACATTTGGCAGTAATAGCAGAAATTAATAAGAAGATCATAAAAACCGATCCCGGGGGGGGGGGGGGAAATCATGGAATGGAACAGTCTGATATATGAGAACCGTCAGACTGATAATGTCAAAATCCTTAAATAAAGGAACCAGTCCCTAGTCTGGTCCGGGACTCTAACCCTCAACACCCCTCTTGGGAACCTGCTGTGCTAAGCGCTAGGTCCCAGACCCCTCCCACCCACCGCCCCAGCCCACACTTCTCACACCAGTGTGGACCGGGTGAGTTAAACCACTCATGGGTAATAAAGTGAGTTCCCCCAAGAAAGAACATAAAAAATAAAAAACAAATAAAAAGTAAATATATCTTAGAACCATAACCCTACAAAATTTGCATAAGTAGGTAATAAGTAAGATTAACATCAACAGGGATAGCTAAAGAGGTAAAGGAGGAAGGACAGAAGAAAAGAAATAAGAGGGAAAGGGGGTAAGGTAAGGAGGGGGAGTATACTGTTTAACAAGAAACAATCGACCACAAAAGCCTATGTAGGTCCAGGGATAAGGGGAATGCCAACATAGTCAGCCCAAGGAGCCCAAGTCTCACGAAACACTACTGAGGAGTCATTTAGTATACTGGACAATTTTTCTTGGACCATAATCCAGGAGACTTTCTGTTTGACTACCGAAACAAGCGGCCTGGGCTGTTTCCAAGATTTAGCAATTGCGATCTTGGTGCCCAGTAAAATAAAATGTATTAGCTTTTGTGTAGATCTAGAGAGATGTGGGACATGAGCGTTCAGAAGGGCGATTTTGGGAGTTCTAGGGATCTTGCATCCAGTCACTTTGTGAATCATATTAACAATAGATCTCCAGAATGGGCGAATTCTAGGACATTCCCACCATATGTGGGCCATGGTGCCCCGCAGCTGACACCCCCGAAAACAGAGGGGATCCGCATTAGGGAACATGGCGGCCAGTCTGGATGGGGTAAGATACCATCTGGTGATAACTTTAACACTTGCCTCCATTAAGGAGACTCCTTGAATGCCCCGAAATGATCTGAAGAAAGTTTTGTGCCAAGTCTCCAAGCTAATGTTACATTGAAAGTCAGATTCCCAAGCTAACATATATGATGTTTTATCAGTAGGGTGAGTGAGGGCCGAGTAGATCACCGAGATGCCTCCCCTCCGCCCATCGGCCTGTCCGCACCAAATTTCATAAGCAGTGAAGTCAGGCGGAAGGGGTCTGGACTTCCAGATGCTATGCAAGAACTCCGAGATTTGCTTAAAGTGTTCCCTCTCCGAATCAGGAAGTTTTAGGGTATGAATGCAGTAATCCTGAGAGATAGGACCACTAGAAGTAAAGTATTGTCCTATCCGATATAGTCCCTTATCCATCCACCACTTAAACTCTGAGGGACGTAGACCCGGTGGAAAATCAGTGTTATTAAATATATGAGCTAAAGGATGGGTAGAAGATGTTAGACAGGTGTTGTGCCTTAGGCGATCCCATAGGGCAAAAGACTGGGACAATATTGGGGAAAGAATAGATGGACGGGATCTGACAGGGGACCAAAGGAGGTAATCCAGGGAAGCAGAGGGAACAGCTAGCTGTTCTATATGGACCCAATCCGGTACATTAAGTCTGGAATATAAGGCGGAAAATTGTGCCATTCTAGCCGAAAGAAAGTATTTATGAAGGTCAGGCAGGCCCAGACCCCCTTTGCTTCTATGGCGAAACAGTGTGTCCTGTGGTATTCGATGGCCCGAAGGACCCCATACAAACCTAAGTAATTTACTTTGGAAAGATTTTAGGTGATTTCTTATTATTGGGACAGGAAGAGAGCGGAAGAAATAGAGAATTCTAGGGAGTAGGGTCATTTTAATAGAGTTGATTCTTCCCAGCCATGAGAGGTTAAACTTAGTCCACCTAGTGAGATCAGCCTCTAATTTTTTAAATAAGGGGGGATAATTAAGGTTGTAAAGAGCCTCCGTTTTAGCTGCAAGGGCAACGCCCAGGTACTGAATCGAGGAATCGCTCCAACTGAAATTAAAAGATTGTTTAAGGTTCTCTACTAATTCAGAGGATAAAGATATATTAAGTGCCTGTGATTTGGAAAAGTTAACCGAAAGGCCCGATAATTTGGAAAATTTGTCTAGAATACGGCATAAGTTAGGAAGGGTGGAAATAGGGGAGGTCAAAAACAGCAAAATGTCATCCGCAAAAAGGGCGCATTTGTGAGTTTGATCTCCACATTGGACTCCTAAGATATTGGGATCCTGACGTACAGCAATTGCCAGTGTTTCAATAGCAATGGCGAAAATTAGGGGAGACAGGGGACAGCCTTGTCTAGTGCCCCTACCAATTCTAATGGGTGCGGAGTAATGGCCTTTAATCCTAACCAGTGCTCTAGGGTTCGCATAAAGGGCCCGAATAATTCCCATGAATCGTGTCCCAAAACCCCAAGATTCAAGTATGCTGAAAATATAGGGCCAGGAAACAGAGTCAAAGGCCTTCTGTAGGTCCAGTGACAACAAAAATCCCCTCTGGGGAATCCCTCCCGTCCAATTGGTCTGTAATATCGATACCAGATCTATTGCTCGTCTAATTTGGTCTGGACCTTGTCTGCCGGGTATAAACCCTACTTGGTCCTTGTGGATATACTGCCCTATGAACCCTGCTAATCTATTGGCTAAAACTTTAGTGAGAACCTTGAGATCATTATTAATCAGGGAGATCGGACGATAGTTAGTGATGTCTTCTGGGTTTTTGTCCGGTTTGGGAATTACTGTTATAAAGGCTGTGTTGATTAGGGAATCAAAAGGGTCTCCCCTGGCTTTCGAGTTAAAAAACCTGGTCATGTGCGGTGCCAGAGTGTCCGAAAAAGCTTTATAGTAGGGAATAGATAGGCCATCCGGCCCCGGGGCTGACCCAGTACGGAGACCCTTGATTACCCCCAACACCTCCTCAGTAGTTATAGGAGAGTCCATCAGGTCTCTGTGAGCTGTAGATAGGGTGGGTATAGGGAGTCCTTCCAAGAATTGTGATGTTAAATCGGTAGAAGAGAGGGTGTGGGGTTCGTAAAGACGTGAATAGAAGCCTTGGAAAGCATCTAATATCTTGGTTGGGTTGGTAGATGAAGTGTGTCCTCCTATGTTAATTTTAGGCATGGAAAGAAGCTTGGATTTAGGGGTAAGTTTGGACGCAAGAAGGGGGCCAATTCTGTCTGCCTGGGTGAAAAATTTGTGTTTACTCCACCGGATTGATTTTTCAGCCCGGGTTGTAAGAGCTAGATTAAGGGCTAATCTAGCGTTGTCTATCTTAGATGAGGGAACTCCGGAGGGGTTCTGCTTGTGCCTGGCCTTAATAGAGAGATATTCAGTTTCCAATTTTGCTATTTCAGCAGCCCTGTCCTTTTTTAGTCGCGTGGAGATCTGAATGAGCCTCCCCCTGATAAAAGCTTTGTGGGCTGCCCAAAGCGTTTCTTCAGAAACTTCCCCTGTGTCATTAAGGTGAAAGTATTCCACAAGAGCTTCGCCTATTTCAGTGATTCTAGCTGGGTCAGACAGCAAGGACTCATTCAGCCTCCAGAACGTGCGCGAACCCTCCTGGACACCTAACTTGAGAGATATGATTACCAAGGAGTGGTCAGATAAAACAGAATCCCTGATGGAGGCAGACAGAACGGCCGGGAGAGTGGTAGAGGGAGTAAGGATATGGTCTATACGGGCATATGTGAGATGTGGATGAGAAAAATGAGTGTAATCTCTTTTAGATGGGTTGAGTTCTCTCCAAGTATCGGCTAAGCCATGGTCGTGTAAAATTTTAGCAAATTTAAGACTTTCTCTTGTCGGGCGTGTTAGTCCAGACCCAGGCGGTTTAGTTTTGTCTAGCCCCTGATCCAGAGCTGTATTGGAGTCTCCTCCAAAAACTATGGTTCCCTCCAATTCAGGGGATAGAGTGTCGAGCATTGTTTTTAAAAATTTAGCCTGTCCTCTATTAGGGGTATAATAAGATACAAAAGAGAATAATTGATCCCCTATCTTGCCTTTCACCAACAGAAATCTCCCGTCTGGATCAGTAAAATCAGATAATTTGACAAAGGCACATTTCTTTGAAAATAAAATTGCCACCCCCTTGGTTTTGTTTTCGGCGCTAGCTAAACAGAACTGAGGGAAATGTGTATGAAGAAAAGTAGGGCTATATCGGATAGGAAAATGAGTCTCCTGTAGCATGACAATATCAAGATGCAATGATTTGTAGTGGTCCATCACCTTTCTCCGTTTGATCGGAGAGTTTATGCCCTGAACATTATGGGAGGCAATGCGGAGGTTCAAATCTAACGTGCTAGCCATGAAGCAAGTAGTCAGCATCTCGGCTAAGGCGACCCCCACTCACCCTTAACATTCTCGGGTCCCAGGAGAATCTGGTTTGAAAAGTTATCACAGTCCCAAGGGCTGTACCCCTAAGGGTATTTCGAGGGAATGAAGGACCTGTAAGCATAACAAATATTAGGCACGATTGTGGATAAAAAAGGATTTTAGGGAAAGATGAGGGGGGACAGGAAAGGATAGAAGTAATAAGATCTCCCTGAAGTGAAAAACAAAGCGCCGGGGGGGAGAAACCCCGATCGCCGAGAATATCAAAACCATTGTCAGCTCCTCCGAAATCGGAGCGAGCCGTCCACCCCTCGGAAACCATAAGGTGTCCAAAGACTGGCTGGAGGCGCATAAGGTCCAGGCCGGGACCGGGCGCCCAGAGAAAAAATTATTGACCTGAAAGATAGTTGAACGGTACACGTCAATAAATAAGACCACTTCTTAGAAAAGAGGTGTTCCCAAGCAGCCACCCCGAGCACCCACCACCCCAAAAGCGGGGCGAGGGGAACCCGTGCCGACCACCAGAGGACACCAATGTCGGAACAGCATCAGTCCACTATAAGCATATAATGACCTAAGTGGATAAATAAAAAAAAAATAAAAAAAGGGAAAAAGCAACCAGACCATAAGATTTTAGAATAACACAGAAAAAAGGTTGTAAAAGTATCCAAAGAGAAAATCTAATCGGCCTGCTTAGCCTAGCCTATGCCCAACGATGAGGCATACAGGAACAGACAGTTTTAACCGAAAAATCATCAGTTCAGGTAGCTCCATTGTCTCTTGCTTTTTTGTTCTTGTTCTTCTGCCACAGGGGAGATGGAGGGCTGGTAGGAATAGCGCGTTTGTGAGAACTTTGGCCAACATTGGAAGTGTCCATTTCAGCCTCCTGAGTGATTATCTTCAGGCGAAGCAGTAAATTCTCCCCTTCTGAAACGGTGGAAAAGGCGTAGGGTTTGCTATTGATTGAAAACTTTACTGCAAACGGGAAAGCCCACTTATATTTGATTGATTTTTGAGTCAAAGCCAGAAGTAGGGGCTTCAGTGACCTTCTTCTTTGAATAGTGGAGGGAGACAGATCAGTATAAAGTTGTACCTGGTGTCCCTGGCACATGATGACCTGAGCCGATCTAGCCTGCCTCATGACTTCCTCTTTGACGGAATAGTGGTGGGGTTTGGCTATGACATCCCGTGGAGTGCCATCCTTCCTGGGGGGACCTAAAGCCCTATGAGCTCTATCTAGCTCCAATCGCTGAGGGGAGATGTTAGGGAGGAGATTTTTAATCAGGTCCTGTACTGCTTCAGGGACATTGAGGATGGTCTCGGGAAGTCCGCGAATTCTAATATTCGACCTTCTCGATCTGTTTTCAAGGTCGTCTATGCGAATCATTGCCACATCTAATTGGTCTTGGAGTGTTTGTATGTGGCCATAATTCTGGGAGGTAGCAGAAATTGTGTCCTCCAATTTGCATTCAATAGCCTCAATCCTGGAACCCAGAGAGTGAAAGTCAGCCTTTAAGTCACTGGTAATCTTAGCTGCAGTCTGAGATAGACCTTTGTCCAATAAAGATGAGAACTTATGAAATAGCTCCTCCATTAGGTCAGGCCGACCCAGAGAAAGTGCGTCATGACTGAGGGGATTCTGTTGCATAGACGCCATAATGCCCTGAGAAGCAGGAGACAAATCCGCCATTATGGGTTTGCTTAAACCGCCATTGCAGTCCGGGCCCAGCTGTGAGTAAATCCCCATTGCTTCAGGGGAGGCTTGTTGGGGGGAGCAGGGTAACACTGATCTGTGTGTCCCCTGATCAATTTGGTTGTGTGATGGAGCCTGAGGTAGCCGCGTGGCGGCCATCTTGGATTTACCTCACGATCTCCTAGCATCCAAAAACGGCCAGAAAGCGCCGATTTTCAGCGGAGCAGAGGGTATCAGCTTGTGCCCGCTAGTCTTCTGAGTCTGTCAGTGGTCTCTGCTAGATCCGTAGGTAGCCGTGTACCGAGCTACAGGCGCCGCGGTGCTAGCCTGGTGCGGAGCTCACGGCTCAGTCAGCCATCGCCGTCGCCCGCGCATGCGCACCCGATTTCCCCAATTTTTATACAAAGCTCCCCTTTGTGTTCAATTTAATCCCAGCTATGCCATGAAATCTCAGTGCAAACCGCAGCAAGGAATTCCAGATAAAACGAAACCAACGCTAACTTCTCTAATGTCCGAGACGCACAACAAGATTATCGGACAAATGATCGTCCGTTTTTTTTTTTTTTTTGCATGCTAATCTCCAATCGAATCTGAAGAGTTTACTAAAGTCGCAAACATTAGTAAACATCACTTCCGAATAGCAATTCGTAAGTGACGTCTTGTGTTGTATTGCATTTTCGAAAATCGTGCGATGCGGCATCGTACGAAAAAAACTTTTCATGTATGAACAGTCCTGCCTGATCCAGTCCAGTCCTGATCGTCTCTCGAAAGCTCTGTACTAACGATCAGATTATCGTACGATCGCTCCGAAATCTGTATTTTTTTTGGATGATTTTCTGATTGTGTTTACTGCGCATTAGGTTGGCCATACAAGCAACAATCTGATTGGATCAAATCGGTTCTTTAAAGAATTGCTCAATCTATCGAAAAAACTCATATTGTGCCACTGATCAAATTTGAGCAAAAAAACAATCAATTTCACTGGAAAATCCGATCGTAGGAAAGTAGATCGATCCACACGATCGTTTAGTGCATCAATCATTGAGTGATATTTTTTATTCATCTCTTACAGTAAATCAATCGTCTATAAAAATCATTCAGTGTATGGCCTCCCTAACCGTCTATCAGTAGGAGACGCTTTCACACCTTTGTCACAATAGGTAGAAGAATAGAAGTGCAGCCCAACCCAGGCTGTGTCTCCCAGGCATGATGTTTGCTTGTGAGGTTTCAGCACTTTCTATGGGAGAGTATTAGAGCTCAGGCCCCTCCTCGCTCCATGACATCAGGGAGGACCTTTGCACTCCCACTCTTCTCCCTTCCCGACATGCATTGACAGTTGGCTGTCTGGGTGAGGAGCAGGCTGCGGGAGAGCTCTACCTTGGAGTTAACCCCCCTCAGCGTCTTACAAAGGAGCATTTTGTTTTCCGGATTTGGGTGTGCGGCCTCTGGAAGGGAGCAGAGCAATTCTGTTACAAAAAAGGTACAGTGCTTGCTTACAGCCAAACATTTGTAGACTTTACAGGCTGAAGGGCTGAGGACTGGCAAACATGTTCATTGCTGAGAGCTCACTGCTCTGCCAGTACAAGAATGATAGAGGCTGGGGTACAAGAATGATAGAGGCTGGGGTACAAGAATGATAGAGGCTGGGGTACAAGAATGATAGAGGCTGGGGTACAAGAATGATGGGGGCTGGAGTACAAGAATGATAGGGGCTGGGGTACAAGAATGATGGGGGCTGGGGTACAAGAGTGATGGGGACTGGGG
Source organism: Rana temporaria (assembly GCF_905171775.1). NCBI lineage: Eukaryota > Metazoa > Chordata > Amphibia > Anura > Ranidae > Rana > Rana temporaria. The sequence continues at coordinate 80,914,581 of NC_053498.1, forward strand.
TACAAGAATGATATGTGCTGGGGTACAAGAGTGATGGGGGCTGGGGTACAAGAATGACAGGGGCTGGGGTGCAAGAATGATATGTGCTGGGGTACAAGAGTGATGGGGGCTGGGGTACAAGAATGATGGGGGCTGGGGTGTAAGAGTGATGGGGGCTGGGGTACAAGAATGATAGGGGCTGGGGTACAAGAATGATAGGGGCTGGGGTACAAGAGTGATGGGGGCTGGGGTACAAGAGTGATGGGGGCTGGGGTACAAGAATGATGGGGGCTGGGGTACAAGAATGATGGGGGCTGGGGTACAAGAGTGATGGGGGCTGGGGTACAAGAATGATAGGGGCTGGGGTACAAGAATGATAGGGGCTGGGGTACAAGAGTGATGGGGGCTGGGGTACAAGAGTGATGGGGGCTGGGGTACAAGAATGATGGGGGCTGGGGTACAAGAATGATGGGGGCTGGGGTACAAGAATGATGGGGGCTGGGGTACAAGAATGATGGGGGCTGGGGTACAAGAGTGATGGGGGCTGGTGTACAAGAATGATGGGGGCTGGGGTACAAGAGTGATGGGGGCTGGTGTACAAGAATGATGGGGGCTGGGGTACAAGAATGATAGGGGCTGGGGTACAAGAATGATATGGGCTGGGGTACAAGAGTGATGGGGGCTGGGGTACAAGAGTGATGGGGGCTGGGGTACAAGAGTGATGGGGGCTGGGGTACAAGAGTGATGGGGGCTGGGGTACAAGAGTGATGGGGGCTGGGGTACAAGAGTGATGGGGGCTGGGGTACAAGAGTGATGGGGGCTGGGGTGTAAGAGTGATGGGGGCTGGGGTACAAGAATGTTGGGGGCTGGGGTACAAGAATGTTGGGGGCTGGGGTGTAAGAATGATGGGGGGCTGGGGTACAAGAATGATGGGGGCTGGGGTAAAAGTTTACCATTGATCGAAACAATGAATATTGTTATATGTTGTTAGAAACAGACAACTTGTTATAATTATTTCTATACATTGTTATAAACATTGCATTGCTAAACACGTGAATATTGTTATAAACAGGAAACCTTGTTATTATTTTTTATTTGTATAAACATTAAACACCAGTATACATGAAACATTGTGATAACTTTTATACGTTGCTGGAAACTTTGTTAGAAATGACGTCAGAATACAGCCCAGGTGCTCCCTGCAGTCGCCCCGGTCTCCCTTGCCGGAGTATAGATGGAGGATTGAATCCTTGTACTGTTGACTGACTCGCTGCCTCTGCTGGAAGTCTGTTCCAAGTAGCAACTACATTTTCAGTAAAATAATGCTTTGTTAGATCTGGTTCGAAGTTTCCTCCTGCTAGTTTGATGTCATGTTCCGTGTTCTTGTTCTTCATTTCATATTAAATATCCTGTCCTTCTGACCCTTATTGACACCTGTAATGTATTTCCAGGTCTCGTGCCGCCCCCTTTTCTTATACATTGTTCTAATCATTCAATGTTGGACATGAAATCTAAAACTCGTAGGCTTTTTACCTGGTTGATGATGCTGAACAGTATTTTTGTACATTGAAAAGGTAAATTGACATATGATTCTCTCTGCTTCATGTAGTGCAGGTGAAGCCACATTGGTCCCTTTCTGATTCCTGTAGTGCAGGTGAAGTCACATTGGTCCCTTTCTGATTCATGTAGTGCAGGTGAAGTCACATTGAATCCTTTCTGATTCATGTAGTGCAGGTGAAGTCACATTGGATCCTTTCTGATTCATGTAGTGCAGGTGAAGTCACATTGGATCCTTTCTGATTCATGTAGTGCAGGTGAAGTCACATTGGATCCTTTCTGATTCATGTAGTGCAGGTGAAGTCTCATTGAATCCTTTCTGATTCATGTAGTGCAGGTGAAGTCACATTGAATCCTTTCTGATTCATGTAGTGCAGGTGAAGTCACATTGGACTCTTTCTGATTCATGTAGTGCAGGTGAGTCTCACATTGGATCCTTTCTGATTCATGTAGTGCAGGTGAAGTCGCATTGAATCCTTTCTGATTCATGTAGTGCAGGTGAAGCCACATTGGACCCTTTCTGCTTCATGTAGTGCAGGTGAAGTCACGTTGGATCCTTTCTGATTCATGTAGTGCAGGTGAGTCTCACATTGGACCCTTTCTGATTCATGTAGTGCAGGTGAAGTGACATTGGATCCTTTCTGATTCATGTAGTGCAGGTGAAGTCACATTGGACCCTTTCTGATTCATGTAGTGCAGGTGAAGTCACATTGGACTCTTTCTGATTCATGTAGTGCAGGTGAGTCTCACATTGGACCCTTTCTGATTCATGTAGTGCAGGTGAAGTCACATTGAATCCTTTCTGATTCATGTAGTGCAGGTGAAGTCACATTGGTCCCTTTCTGATTCATGTAGTGCAGGTGAAGTCACATTGGACCCTTTCTGATTCATGTAGTGCAGGTGAAGTCACATTGGATCATTTCTGATTCATGCAGTGCAGGTGAAGTCACATTGGACCCTTTCTGATTCATGTAGTGCAGGTGAAGTCACATTGGACCCTTTCTGATTCATGCAGTGCAGGTGAAGTCACATTGGACCCTTTCTGATTCATGTAGTGCAGGTGAAGTCACATTGGACCCTTTCTGATTCATGTAGTGCAAGTGAAGTCACATTGGTCCCTTTCTGATTCATGTAGTGCAGGTGAAGTCACATTGGACCCTTTCTGATTCATGCAGTGCAGGTGAAGTCACATTGGACCCTTTCTGATTCATGTAGTGCAGGTGAAGTCACATTGGACCCTTTCTGATTCATGTAGTGCAGGTGAAGTCACATTGGACCCTTTCTGATTCATGTAGTGCAGGTGAAGTCACATTGGACCCTTTCTGATTCATGCAGTGCAGGTGAAGTCACATTGGACCCTTTCTGATTCATGTAGTGCAGGTGAAGTCACATTGGACCCTTTCTGATTCATGTAGTGCAAGTGAAGTCACATTGGTCCCTTTCTGATTCATGTAGTGCAGGTGAAGTCACATTGGACCCTTTCTGATTCATGCAGTGCAGGTGAAGTCACATTGGACCCTTTCTGATTCATGTAGTGCAGGTGAAGTCACATTGGACCCTTTCTGATTCATGTAGTGCAGGTGAAGTCACATTGGATCCTTTCTGATTCCTTTAGTACAGGTCAAAATCCAATGAGACTTGATGAACTCCTTGAAACTTCTATGAGCATGCACATTCTAATATGCCTGAACACAAGTACTCGTGTCTCTCGGGGGGGGGGGGGGGAGCCACGTGCATGTTCCACAACAGGAAGTTAGGGGAAGTGCTGCACCAGGAGCAGAAGAGCATTTGAATATGGAAAACAAAGGTTACAAGCTGAGAACATATGAATTGGTGCAGTTATTGAACATAAGTTATCTAACCACATTCTACGTCTCTTGTAGAATAAAGGATTTTTATTTTATAGGATAACAGCCATTGGGTGAAGATATATAGGGTCCATTTTTCATTTTGACACCATGACCCAAGGTTTTTCTTGTATTTATTGTATTGCTTAGCAAACTTCAGATGATTTTCTTTTTTTCTGTGATCCCGGTCAAATCCTTCCCAGTCTTAGTTACTGGTTGCTTAAGCTTTGAAATGCTGAGCTGTCATCTCGGAGAATTTATTGCAGAGATGTAAAGTACAGGTGAGTTGTGAGACCCGCCCTGTACTTTATAGTTCCAGGTCTAGTGACATGACTAGTCATTGCAGACGACATTGTTTGTGGAAATGTTATTAACACTTTCACTCCGTCCTCGCAGAACCTGCTGCTGTATTTCTGGTTTTAGGGACATTTAACGTTTATGTATAGCCAAAACCAGTTTTTATAGTTTTGGGTAGAGTGTAGAAGGATTAAAACCCCTGTCAAGTTTTTATTGCTGTCTGTATACTTGTTTGGGAGATTTACCCCTCTGTGTGTCCTGGTGACCATAATCGCCATAATAAATAAGGGTTGACTTGCTAAAACTGAAAGGTGCAAAATCGGGTGCAGCTCTGCATAGAAACCAATCAGCTTCCAGGGTTTTTGTCAAAGCTTAACCACTTAAGGACACCTTCACGCCGATTTACGCCAGCAGAATGGCACGGCTGGGCACATCAACGTATATGTACGTTGCCCTTTAAGCCCAGCCGTGGGGTCGCGCCCGCGACCCGGTCCGAAGCTCCGTGACCACGGGACCCGCGGACCCGATCGCCCCACTGGAGTCCCGCGATCGGTCCCCGGAGCTGAAGAACGGGGAGAGCTGTGTGTAAACACAGCTTCCCCGTTCTTCACTGTGGCGCCGTGATCGATCGTGTGTTCCCTTATATAGGGAATCACAATCGATGATGTCACACCTACAGCCACACCCCCCTACAGTTAGAAACAGACATGAGGTCACACATAACCCCATCAGCGCCCCCTTGTGGTTAACTCCCAAACTGAAATTGTAATTTTCACAATAAACAATGCATTTTAAATGCATTTTTTGCTGTGAAAATGACAGTGGTCCCAAAAATGTGTCAAAATTGTCCGAAGTGTCCGCCTTAATGTCGCAGTCACTAAACAAATTGATCGCCGCCATTAGTAGTAAAAAAAAAAATTATAAAAATGCAATAAAACTATCCCCTATTTTGTAAACGCTATAAATTTTGGGAAAACCAAACGATAAACGCTTATTGCGATTATTTTTTTTTACCAAAAATAGGTAGAAGAATACGTATCGGCCTAAACTGAGGAAATTTTTTTTATATATATTTTTGGGGGATATTTATTATAGCAAAAAGTAAAAAATATTGATTTTTTTTTTAAATTGTCGCTCTATTTTTGTTTATAGCGCAAAAAATAAAAACTGCAGAGGTGATCAAATACCACCAAAAGAAAGCTCTATTTGTGGGAAAAAAAGGATGCCAATTTTGTTTGGGAGCCACGTCGCACAACAGCGCAATTGTCAGTTAAAGCGACGCAGTGCCGAATCTCAAAAACTGGCTGGGTCCTTTTAGCTGCCTAAAGGTCCAGGTCTTAAGTGGTTAATTCGACAAGCTGAAGTTAGAAGCTGATTGGCTACCATGCACAGCGGCACCAGAGTTTGTTCTATCCAGTTTGAGTAAATAAACCCCATAGTGATGGATAATTCTAAACTTTGGAGTTGTCATCAGGACAGGACACCTGTATAAAAGGGTAATTACCTTCACTTTGTAGAGACATCTTCTCACTTCCTGTTGAGTCTGTAGTATACGGTTCACCCCAATGGGGCATAGAAACAGAAAAAAAAATTGGGCAAGAGTTTGAACCCTTCCCCACGCCATTAAAAAACCAAACAACCAGCCACTTTCACCTGGGTGGTCCCAGGGCTTTTTTTCCTCGGGAAATAGGTGCAGGTACTTCCCCTTTTCTGAATCGTCCCTTGTCTCCGCCTCCTACCCACCTTCAAGCACTGTCCTTTGGTTCTACACACTACCCACCTCCCAGTACCACCCTTTGTAAGGAATACAGAATCAAGTAATTTGTATGGTATTTGACACTGATAACAAGAAAATCAATCAAATAGACCCCCTACAGCCAACAACAGTAGACCCCTCTACAACCGTAGATCCTCCACTGGTAACAATTAACCTCCCCAGCAACACTAGACCCCCCGACAACAATAGATCCCACCAGTGATCATAGTACCTCCAACATCAATAGACCCTCCAGCACACTCTAGTACCCCTTGCAATTGCATACATTTTGTGCTGGAGGTTCCAGGAAATGCGTTCCCCCGTGTTTCCGCTGAAAAAAAAAGCCCCGGGTGGTCCAATAAAATACACCTGTCAGTTTTCTAGGTGGAACTCCTCTGTTGGTCAGTGGACTACCCAATGTAAATGGACACTAGATCATTTACATCTGTTTTTTTCTGTTATTTGGACCTAAACTTGAAAGATTGAGGTAATCGGTCCATTTATATCCAGTTGCCCATAGATATAATATGAGTCACATGAACAGACATGGATATCAAAAAAGTGCCATCAATGGCATTCTTCAATTCAGCAGTTGAGCTGTTCAGGAATCCCCTGCTGATCAAACTGGACACAGCCTGAGTTAATGGGGCCTTAAACTTTGAATTACTCACCCAGATGATGGAACTAGTGCATGTGTAGACGGCATTGCATGCCTCATCGTCATATAGGAACCTCCTATGTGGCATTGCATATCAATCCAATGGCTTGTAGTCCTTAATTTACTTTGTTTTTATGTATGATTTTTTTTTTTTTACAGGAATTTCAAATTGCCTCGGGTTTCCTAAGCAGAGTAGTTGGGGTTGTTTGTAGCCCCTATCACCAAGCAACCAGGCCCTGAGTAGTGCCCTAGGTCATAAATCAGGATAAGCCACTCTGAGAAGTGCGCTTTAGTGAAGACTAAATGGGTGGAAATGAGAAGCAATAAGGAAGAGCATTCCAAATAAAAGATATATCTCAAGAGAACGCCAAAGGTTAATCTTGTTGTCCATGTTGTGAAAAGTGATCATTTTTTGCCCCTATGCAGTGATATGAATGGGATGAAAACGCTGCTTCCATGTATTAACCTGTACCCTTCAATACTGGATTCCTATCAGTCGCCTACAATCCTGGTATCCAGTTTATGGACCCCTGTGAGCTTTTAAGCCCCATGTACACGGGACGCTGCTAAACATACGTTCAGAGGCAGTTGGATGCTTTTTTCAACTGCCCCTGAACTCATTCAATGTTTTCCTATGTGACCATGTACACAGTCTCGTTTATTGCGGTTTTTAGGCAGTTGTGTTTAACAGCGTTTCTTTAAAAGCAAAAAAATGGGTTCAGATGCAGAAGATTCCCATGTTTCAGATGCCAAACGCGGCTAAACGCGGCAACCCGCGTTTAGCAGCGTTTCGTTTATAGGCGTTTTTGGTTTTTGGCCATTTTTAATTTTTTTTTTTTTTAACGCTTCTAAACGCAAAACGCAGCATGTAAACGCGGCAAAACTGACGTTTTAAATGTGGGTTACTATCTGTCAAGTTTAATCATTTAGGAGCAGTTGTAAAAGCGTCCCGTGTACATGGAGCCTTAGGCCTCATGCACACTGGACTTCATCAACACACTTTTCTCCTGGCAAGAAATAAGCAGCTGCAAAAATGCTCCTAAGCCATGTTTTTTTCAAGCATGTTTAGATGTATCAAGTGCTTGGGTGTTTGGTCATTTTATTGGCCAGAAAATTACCTTATTTTGGCCATTGAAATAAAAAAAAAATAATAATGTGCGTTTTAGAGGCATTTACCCACAATTAGGTGCGTCAGGTGTTTTTTTTTTTTTTATGCTCAAAAGCTCCTCTCCTGAACACACAAGTGGTGTTTTTTTTCTGTTTCTAAGGCCGCATACACACGATCGGTCAAAACCGATGAAGACGGACTGAAGGACCATTTTCATCGGTCCAAACCGATCGTGTGTGGGCCCCATCGGTCAGTTAAACTTCGGTCAAAAAAATTAGAACTTGCTTTAAAATTGAACCGATGAACGCCTAACCGATAGGTCATAACCGATCGTTAGTATGCATAAGCATCGGTTAAAAACCTGCGCATGCTCAGAATCAAGTTGATTCATGCTTGGAAGCATTGAACTTTGTTTTTTTCAGCACGTTGTTGTGTTTTACGTCACCGCGTTCTGACCCGATCGGTTATTTAACCTATGGTGTGTAGGCACATCAGACCATCAGTCAGCTTCATCGGTTAACCGATGACAACGGATGGACTGATCGTGTGTACGTGGCCTAAGGCTCCTGTACATAGTGTAGGTTAACATGAAAGGAAGTTTAGAGGCAGACAAAAAAAAAAAAAGCTCAAAGGCCTATAAAAGCAGCGTTTTTTTACCTCAAGTGTGTACAAGGCCTTAGGGCCATTGCACCAAACGCGTTTCCAAATACAGTCCCAATACATGGACAAGGCAATCATCGTACAGCCCCTTTACAGTGAACACTAATGAGCGCACGTGATTCGGCACGCCCGCTGGTGTAAATAGGCCCTAACTGTCAGTTTTTTTACTTCTCTATCTGAAGAAAGCTTGATAGGGCAGATTGGAAACTTTTACTAAGTTGCCGTTTGTTCCCCTTTTCCACATAAATATAAACACCATTACTGTGGTTCCCAAGATAACGAAGGATAACGGATCCATTGTCTTTGTAAATCTGGTCATTTCCATTATAATGTACTTGTACAATTTTATTGTAATGTACTTGAGATTTACCAACAACTACAGTATGTGATTCAAGGGCCTTCCTATACAATCCCCTCAATGTATATCAGGTATACAGGCTCTTGTACTGCATGCATAGGTGTGCACAGCCTATTGCATTAGAGTGTGCACCCCAAAGCTCAAACACACGTGAATACCATCTGCTGTCACAGGGAGGAGGCTCTGATGGTGGGAGACGGTTGATTGGGAGCATATTACGTTACATCCCAAGTATAAGTGTAATGTCTTCCTACAGTTGAACCTAGCCTTTAATACAATGTGGGCATTTACACTGGCCACTGGCACCCCAACCACGCACCTGGTGCCACCCCTGGATAATGTTAATGCACATGGGGTAATTAGGGTGTGCCCAGTCACATCCGGCACACCCTGTGCGCACGCCTATGACTGAATGTTAACATTTGCTGGGTGGTGAGCCACACATGACCGCATGATATTCGCTCTCTAGCAGTGTCTACTACAGTGATTTGCAGCTTCCATGGGGCATTGGTCAGGTATGGTATATATTGTACATAGTTACATTGGTCCAAGCTGGATTAATGTAGCTATGTACAAAATATCTATACCTGTAATTCATCTTTAAAAAAAGGCGTCAGACATGACAGAATTGCCACAATTACAAACCATTCTGCGTATTCATTTGTGTCAACCATGTTTCCTTGCTGATACTGATCCCCTTCCCCAAGTATCGCTGCTCATTGATCATATTGTAGCAGCAAAATATTTCATGTAAAACATATTTTCATCAGGTCCTTTGTCCAGTTTCTTGAAGAAAGAGAATCTTTTTAGCTATTCATACCTTTGTAATACTACTGGCCAAGTCACAAAGGTGGGCTAGGAGACCCACAAGGGTAGAAGAGGAATTTACCGTTGCTCTATAAGAAAGGCTTGCGTCCATATGAGGGGTGTCTCCCTTGTTTTTTAATAGCTATGGGTATTGATCCAAACCTAATTCTGCTATGGTCATGAAGTATCAGCTGCCTAGTCTTTTTTGCCATGGCTACAATATACAGCATGACTACCCAAGCTGTAGTTAGGCCTTAGTATGTCTAGACGGATGGATCATCATAGAGGTCTGGAAGCAGACTGTCTACAACTGTTTTTTCAATCTGAAGGACTCTAATAATTAAACCTATAACTTAAAGCTAAACTCCAGGCTAATTATGAAAAAAATACCAATAAATGCAATTATGTTTTTTTTTTTTACAAAAGCAATAAATGTATTTTAAATGCAGCTATCATAAGTACCTTATTTTAACTTGGCCTCCAGTAATCCCCCATACAGCAGCAGTCTGACTTTGGAGAGGAAAGGCAGCACTTGTGACCAATCAGGTGTGCTGCATTCACATGTGAGATATATAGATTTCTCAATGATGACAATACTGATTAATTTTTTTTTACAGTTCTATCCCTTATATGAGAACGTACATGTAGTACTTTCTTCCATGTTTCTAAGTGATTTCTATCACTAGTTATTAGGTGTGACCTTCCCCCCTCTCCGCTTTCCACCACAACTGATCTAACAACAACTGTGAAGGAGACGGCTGATTCATAGCTGCAGCTTTTCTCGGCTCTGAGCATTTAAGCCTAGTAGACACTATGGGCCGGATTCACAACGGAGTATCTCTGGCTACGCCGTCGTAACTCTGAGTTGCGTGGTCGTATCTATGCGCCTGATTCATAGAATCAGTTACGCATAGATTTCTATTAGATCCGACCGACGTAAGTCTGTTACGCCGTCGGATCTTAACTGCATATTTACGCTGGCCGCTAGGGGCGTGTACGCTGATTTACGCCTAGAAATATGTAAATCAGCTAGATACGCAAATTCACGAACGTACGCCCGGCCAACGCAGTACAGATACGCCGTTTACGTTAGGCTTTTTCCGGCGTAAAGTTACCCCTGCTATATGGTGGCGTACGTGCGGCGTACCAATGTTAAGTATGGACGTCGTTCCCGCTTCGAATTTTGAATATTTTACGTTGTTTGCGTAACTCGTCCGTGAATGGGGCTGGACGTCATTTACGTTCACGTCAAAACCAATACGTCCTTGCGGCGTACTTTGGAGCAATGCACACTGGGATATTCCACGGACGGCGCATGCGCCGTTCGTGAAAAACGGCAATCACGTCGGGTCACAAGTTATTTACATAAAACACGCCCCCCTGTTCCAAATTTGAATTAGGCAGGCTTACGCCGGCCTATTTACGCTACGCCGCCGCAACTTACGTAGCAAGTGCTTTGAGAATACAGCACTTGCCCGTCTAAGTTGCGGAGGCGTAACGTAAACCGGATACCTTACGCCCGCGCAAAGATACGGCGATCTACGAGAATCTGGCCCACTAAGTTTTTGGGGTAATATAAAAAAAAAACCTGACAGCTCCTGTCGGAGCCGCTATAGTCACTATGCAAAGTAAGTACAGTGACCTCCCCCGCTGAGCTGTTGTGTTCTGACAGAGAACACTCCGATCAGTGCTCTCCACCATTGGCTGAGAGTGCTGATTGGGAGCCAGTCAGCTGCTGGTTTTCTAAATGTCAACCATTTTATTTATTTTTTTAACCGGTCAATGTCTCCCAACATTCAGCCCACGTGTACCCGGCTTTACAGGGAGAAGCACTGGCAATAAGAATGCAAAGGGACGGGGAACGTGTCAACCTCTGCATTCCTTTTGTCATTGCTTGTCTTGAGAGAGTGCTTACAGCCACAGCTGAGACAAGCTACACTTATGAATCAGCCATTGTTGTCAAATCGGCTGTAGCAGGAAGGGAGGGGGGCAGGTCAAACCACATAACTAGGGTTAGAAGGCACTACTACTACAAATCTACTTTGTTCCATAGGGGACAGAACTCTAAAAATGTATTAGTGATAGATCTTCTTAAGGTGGAACCTTACCCAAAAGGTGAAATACTGCTTTCCTGCCTCCCCCTCCTCTTTATATTTTGACACTTTATTTTTTATTTTTTGGGGGGGAAAGGTACCTAGTTTTGACAGGTACCTGCTCCTACTTCCACCCAGATCACCTAGGGCAGGGGTTGTCAACCTACGTGCCGCACCCGGCCCGCTTTTGCTAACTGTCCGGCCCATCAGTGGCCGTGATGAATTCACAGGCACCTGACCCGTGGACATTTTCACTGCTCTCCTCTTCATTGGACAGCGGCCAGTATTAAAGGCTGGTTGGGCCGGCAATTGCTGGAGTTGACAATAAACAGTAGGTGATTGGTTGCCGGGTGATCTTAGCAAGCAATCACCAGCCTGTTAATGTGAAAATTTAACTTCAGCAGTTCCAGCCCTGTGATACTGGCTGATCTCTGCTCTGCACCTGTGTAAGGTAGGAGAGTTCTACCTACACAGTGTTTGTGTGTGGGGTAGGGTGCAAGGGGGCAGAGTACACTATAGTATAGGGGTACAGAGGACACTACAGTGGGGGGTGCAGGGGACAGAGGACACTGCTTTGGGGGACAGAGGAGCTGCTATGGGGGGACCCCTTCTCCCCTGGGGACAGGGATTCCTTTTCACCTGGGAACGGGGCCCCCTTCTCCCCTTTTGGATGGGGACCCCTTCTCCCCTTTGGACAGGGCCCCCAATCTTCCCTTTGGAAGGGGCACCCATCTTCCCTAGGAACTGGGCCCCCATCTCCCCCAGGGGGACGGTGAGCCCATCTCACCTAAGGGCAGGAACCCCATCTCCCGACCATCATGGCTGGCAGGGCTGGTGTCAGCCACCCTTGGCAGCCAGGATGGTGAAAGGGACAGTAAAATCTGCATCCCCAGCCATATGCTCCCTCAGAGTAAACTGGCTTGTGAAACACCGTAAACCTGTACTGTTATTATTACTCTGTTAGGATTATTATTATCTTAATTTATTAGCAGGTGAATGCAGCCCTCCATGCATTCACGTACATTGAATCCGGCACTTAAGTGGAAAAAGGTTGCTATACAATTTGCCACTGAATTCGTTTTCTAGAGTGCAATAGTGGGATCTTTCCCTTTTCTGTTGGTCCCCACCAGATGGTAAAACCCACCAGCATCTACTCAAAACTGAAATACTATTTTTTGGGGGACTGATCCTTAAAGCGGAGCTCCACCCTAAAGTGGAACTCCCGCTGATCGGAACCCTCCCCCCTCTGGTGTCACATTTGACACCTTTCAGGGGGAGGGGGGTGCAGATACCTGTCTAAAGACAGGTATTTGCACCCACTTCCGGCCACAGTCTACGGGCAGACTGCGGGCATGACGTCACCTCCCCCCCCCCCCTGTTGTGATCTGGGAACACTCAGCTCCCAGAGCACAGCGGGAGCCAATCAGCAGGCGCAGTGCAACTCGCGCATGCGCTGTAGGGAACCGGGCAGTGAAGTCTGAGCGCTTCACTTCCTGGTTCCCTCACCGAGGATGGCGGGGGGGCAGCAGAGTGACGAGCAATCGCTCGTCCTCTGCTGTGGACGGCACTGGACTTCAGGACAGGTAAGTGTGCCGATATTCAAAGTCAGCAGCTGCAGCATTTGTAGCTGCTGACTTTTAATATTTTTTTTTTCAGCGGACATCCGCTTTAACAGATCTCTTTCAACCCCAATTCCAAAAAAGGTGGGACACTGTGTAAAATCTACATAAAAACAATGCAATGGTTTGCAAATCTCATAAACACATATTTTATTCACAATAGCAGAGATATGAAATGTTTAACCTGAGAAAATGTACAATGTTAACCTCCCTGGCGGTATGATTCTTTCAGAAAAAAGGTGCTGAAAGCGGTACCATTATTTGCAAGGAAATTTGGCGTTTTATACTGTAGGCCTGTAATTTTTAGAAATAACTCACTTAAATCTGACCAAACAAGATTCTAATAGGCATCCCGGGTATGACATTTTTTTAAAAACAAAATTATAAATTATAATATAATAAATAATTATAAATAATTATAACAAATAATAATATAATTATAATAAAAATTATTCAATAATGTAATCAACTCAAAATCACTGAAATTTGCTCAGTTGCAGAATTGTTGCTGTAATTTTTTTTTTTTTTATGACGAATTTCCCCACAAATCGCTATCGCACAATTCTGCAAGTGATTATAATTTATTATCGCTGTTTTTTAGCTGCTCTAAAACTATTTTTGACATAAAGAGACACTTTTGGACAATCTACAGTTTGCAGGCAGAAAGAACAGTTTTTATTATATAAAAGTACATGTAGGGCACTGGGCAGACCACTAGGGACAAGGGGTGTGTGTATTTTTTACATACAGTACTGTAATCTATAAGATTACAGTATACTGTATGTAATGTGTTTGTTTACGTTTTTGAATTTGGCGCCGTTCTTCGCTCCCGTGCGTCGTAACGTCGCAGGGAACGGAGATCGGCGGCACAGGAGGACGCTGTGTGAATCGAGCGAGGTCCCGGTCGCTCACACAGCGCGGTGGCATCGCTGGATCCAGGGGCAAGGTAAGTAAACACTCCCTGTGGATCCAGCGAGGCGAGCCCGAGTCTGACTCGGGGTTACCGCTCGCAGCATGAAAATCTAAACCCGAGTCAGACTCGGGAATACCGCCAGGCAGGTTAAGAAAAAATTTAAGTGTCAAAGTGGTACTAACAAGGAAGAGCAACTATTTAGGTTAACTGGCAACAGATCAGTAACATGATTGGGTACAAAAATGACATCTCAAGACTTAGAGAGTCGGAGTGTCCCAGAAGTGAGATGGGAAGTCTGTGAAAAGCTGTTTCTAAAACTTTTTAAAATAATTTTCAGAATAATGTTCCTCAACGTAAAATGGCAAAGACTTTAAATATATTATCATCTACAGTACATAATATCATCAAAAGGTTCTAAGAATCTGGAGAAATCTCTGTGTGCAAGAGACAAGGAGGGAATGCAATACTGGATGCCCTCAGACGACATTGCGTTAAAAGCAGACATGATTCTATGATGGACATCACTGCATAGACTCAGAAATCACTGTCTGTGAATACAGTTTACTGTGCCGTCCAAAAATGCAAGTTAAAGCATTATCATTGAAAGAAGAAGCCATATCTGAACATGATCCAGAAATGCCATCATCTTCTCTGGGCCAAAGCTCATTTAAAATGGTCTGTTGCAAAGTAGAAAACTGTTCTGTGGGCAGAGTATTTGAAAGTTTACATTCTTGTTGGCAACCATGTCTTCAGGACTTAAAGCGGGGGTTCAGCCGAGTTGTCAGAATGACATTAGGCTGTTTTTTTTTTATTTCATTGCCGTACATACCGTATTTTCACCGCCGCTTCCGTGTATGTAATCTGCGGGACTGGGCGTTCCTAATTGATATCCTTCCGAACCGGCGCATACAGCGCATCACGAGTTGCCGAAAGAAGCCGAACGTCGGTGCGCAGGCGTCCTATAGAGCCGACTCGCAGTCTGGCTTCTTTCGGCAACTCGTGAAGCGCTGTATGCGCCAGTCGGAAGGATGTCAATCAATGAGGAACGCCCAGTCCCACAGATTACATACCCGGAAGCGGCGGTGAAAATACGGTATGTACGGCAATGAAATAAAAAAAAACAGCCTAATGTCATTCTGACAACTTGGCTGAATGTAATGTTAAAACATTTTTTTTGGGTGAACCCCCGCTTTAAGAAGTGAGGGACCTTTCCGGGCTTATCAGTGATCAGTTAAAAAGCCTGCATCTTTGATGGTATGAGGGGAGGGGTGCATTAGGGAGTATGAAATGGGCGGCTTGCGCATCTACAAAGGCTAAAGCGCATAATGCGTCGCTGGCAACAGCATGGCTTTAGTAGAAGAGTCTGGTGCTTAACTAGCCTGCCTGCAGTCCAGACCTTTCATAATTTGCAAATATTTGGCACATCCTGAAACCAAAAATACAAGAAAGGACTGTAGAATACTTATAATCCTATATCGGACACGAATGGGTCAACATTCCTCTTCCAAAATTCCAGCAGCTGGTCTCCTCAGTTCCCAGCTGTTTAGAGTGTTAAAAAAGAGGGCATGGTAAACATTATTATTTAGGTACTTGTATAGTTCCGTCAATTTACGCAGCGCTTTACATATACAATGTACATTCACATCAGTCCCTACCCTCAAGGAGCTTACAATCTAAGGTCCCTAACTCGCGTTCATAAACTAGGACCAATTTAGGCAGAAGCCAATTAACCTGCCAGCATATCTTTGGAGTGTGAGAGGAAACCGGAGTACCCGGAGGAAACCCACGCAGGCACAGGGAGAACATGCAAACTCAGGCAGGTAGTGTCATGGTCGGGATTCGAACCAGTGATCCTTTTTACTGCTAGGCGAGAGTGCTACTCACTACACAATAAACATGGCCGTACTTTTTTGAGATATGTTGCTGCCATCAATTTCAAAATGACCTTATTTGAAATTGATGGCAGCAACACATGGTACATTTTCTCAGTTTAAACATTTAAAATGTTTTCTATTATCTGTTGTGAATAATTAGGTTTATGAGATTTGTAAATCATTGTATTCTGTTTTTATGTAGAATTTACACAACTTTTTTGGGAATTTGGGTTGTACATTAATATTATTAAATTATTCCTGAAATGTGTAAAATATACAAATGACTTTTTATATAAAACTGATATGATTTCATACCTTTGGTACACACAAGAGCTTGGTGTTTGTCATTCCTGCCGCGCCCGCGCATCGGTGCCTTTAGGGAAGGTTTAACTAGAACTAGGACTGAAGCGTCGGTGCTGACAGACACTGTAGCGTTCCTTTAGCACTGGGGCTCAGAATGAAGTTGGCTGTTAGGAGTGTTCAGTAGGTATTTTGAACATTTGCCCTAATTCGATGCCGATGTGTAGGGGTTCTTATTGTGCTGCAGCAAAAATATGCCTGTGGGTGTGTGAAGCCACCAACATATAGTAACACATTCCTTTTTAATGGACCTGCTCTGCTGACTGTTGTTTGGAAACTATTTTAGTGCCAAGGGATTGTTGTTACAAAGTAATTAGGTGGGCCAGGATTATGTGCTACATCCAAGACCATTCTGTATTGTGTGCAAACAATGAACTCGCCATGAACCTTCAATAGAGGGATGCCAATTGCTGGAAATAGGAATCCACACTATGGGGTAGATCCACAAAGATCTGCCTATCTTTAGGCAGGCGTAGCGTATCTAAGATACACTACGCCGCTGTAACTTACTTTTTCTTCTTGTGAATTCTCAAAGAATCCGCGCGGTAAGTTACGGCGGCGTAGTGTATCTATTGCAGCGTAAGGGCGTGCAATTTCAAATGGGAGTGATGGGGGCGTGTTCTATGCAAATACGTCGTGACCCGACGTAAACAACGTTTTTTTTTTAATAGCGCATGCGCCGTCCTTAAAATATCCCAGGGTGCATTGCGACAAAGTACGCCGCAAGGACGTATTGGTTTTGAGGTGAAAGTAAATGACGTCACATTCCTTTTCACGAACGACTTACGCAAACGACGCAAAAAATTTAAAATTAGACGCGGGAACGACGGCCATACTTAACATTGAGTACGCCACCATATAGCAGCTTTAACTATACGCCGGAAAAATCCGAACGCAAACAACGTAAAAAAATGCGACGGCCGCTCGTACGTTCTTGGATCGTCTGAAATAGCTAATTTGCATACTCGACGCGGAAACGCCACCTAGCGGACGCCGAAAAATTGCATTTAAGATCCGAAGGCGTACACCTGTCGGATCTAACCCAGATGCCGTCGTATCTTGTTTTGTGGATACAAAACAAAGATACGACGCAGGAAATTTATTGCCCCAATATGTGTTGTACCTATTCAGCTTCCATGTCTTCCCAGGATTTTTACTAGTTTATAGATGCATGCCATGATATAGATGCAGTACATTTTGCTTGGAGATTTTTTCAGCATGCTGGAAGGCCTCATTTTTCAGATGCAGGAAGAATCCAATGGATTGTGGCCACTCAGCCCGTACAAAGCAATGACAGGCTGACAGCAGCCACAGTGTTCGAATTAAAGAGGAGCTCCAGGTTCCCCCCAAAAAATGAAAAGTCAGTAGCTACAAGTACTGTAGCTGCTGACTTTAATACCATGGCACTTACCTGTCCAGGCATCTAGCGGTGTCCTCACCCGAGCCGATTCTTCTTCTTTGGCGCCTCCATCTTGACTAAGGCAAATCGTCAATTAAAGTGGTTATAAACCTAGTTACACCACTTGTGCCTGCAGGTAAGCCTATAATAAGGCTTACCTGTAGGTATTGTAAATATCTCCTAAACCTGCACAGTTTAGGAGATATTTACCGTGTACACTTGTGCCGAGCCGTTTCTTCACTAGCAAGTGCCGTGACTGATGGCTCCCGGTCGCATGCGCGGGATTGACGTCACGCAACTCCGGCCAAAAGGAAGAGGGGCGAAGATGGATGTGGCCACCAGTGGGGACAGTGCAGGCTTCCTTTGCATACTAGCCCATTACTTTGCAGGGCAAAAAGGAGTAAGTAAAACCCGACCGGGTTTTAAGGCCCCTTTCACACTGGGCATGGGAGGTGTGGTGGCGGTATAGCGGCGTGATTTTTAGTGCCGCTATACCGTCGTATTTACGACAATATTCGGCCACTAGCGGTGCGAATTAACCCCCGCTAGCGGCCGAAAAAGGGTTAATACCGCCGGCAATGCGCTTCTGCAGAGGCGCATTACCGCGGTTTCCCATTCCTTTCAATGGGAAGGAGCGGTGTAGGAGCTCCAAAGATGCGGCTAGCAGGACTTTTGGAGCGGTCCTGCTAGCGCACAGCTTCAGTGTGAAAGCCTTTGGGCTTTCACACTGAAGACTGAAGGACACGATTTTTTCAGGCGGCATAGCAGCGCTATTTTTAGCGCTAAACTGTCTGAAAAACATGTCAGTGGGAAAGGGGCTTTACTTCCTCTTTAAGCCTTACAGCTTCACAGTCGGTTTCCCACTGCGCATGCCTGAAGAGCGCTGCACTTTGTGAATGGGCCGCAGTCTTCTGAGACCTGTGATGAATCGCAGAAGGCTGCGGGGGAAGGAGGGGAAAGGGCAAGCTGCCAAAACTAGGCTCCCCCTTCCCTCCAAAAAGTGCAAGGATCAGGATTACATAATGCACAGAGTGTGGGGGTTATGGGGCGTATAATGCACAAAGTGCAGAAGTCAGGATTCCAAATGCACAGAGTGTGGGGGTCAGGGGCATATAATGCACAAAGTGTAGGGGTCAGGATTACATAATACACAGAGTGCAGGGGTCAGGGGCGCATAACGCTCAGAGTTCCGGGGCCTAAAATATATAACACATCTCTTCCCCCTCCATCCCCATACACATTATTCCACAATAAATGACTGCATACCTGCACTATCCTATGCTCTCAGTTTTCCAGACCTCCGATACTATGGCAATTTAAAGTTAGGGGAATTCCTTCCCTCAACACTGTCATGGGACACATGAGAGCCAAAGAGGAGTCTGTGAATGGGCCCCTTTAAGTTATGTGTAAGTAATGATGCAGATAAAATCCCGATGTTTCTGACCTGCATGCTTTAAAGAATTGGCCTAACCTCCATTATTATTATGGGTTAGTGTGTCAGATGAATGATTGCTGTTTTCTTTCTACAAGTTTGGGCTGGAGGGTTTTTTATAATTGCAAGCAGGACAATGTTACTGTTTGTAATTTGTTATGCTTAAAATCCGTGAACACACTTCCAGGCATACCGGACCAGATGGGAAACAATGTGTGCAGTGTATCCATCACGTGACCCTTGCTGTACATCGCTCCCCTCTTGTCACTGCTGGGGGGGTCTGGCCCAATACCGTGTGTGTGTGCGTACACCGACATCTTTTACATCCATTTCTTAGCCTCTTCATACTTAAAATATATATATATGTTTATCAGAACAAATATTCGCATTACATTTCCTGGTTATGGACTGCAGCATTTTCCTGTTTGAGGCCGGCTTTTTACCTATGTATTGCATTAATGCACAAGCATTTTTTATTTTGCATAGGCCCATAGGCAGGCTCAACGCAAAGTCACAAAAAGAACAAGTGTTTTCTATGTGCCCTGTTCACACTATAATGCTGCGTTGAAATGCAGTGCAACATGCTGTAGTGCGTAGACTTGAATGAAGTGTCTTTTTGTGGCTCCTTAATAAAGTTGAAAGAAAAACAGTGCCATGCGTTTTACCAATGTATCACACCACTCCTACACAACGTACACCAGCCCACACAGGTTTTAGGCCTCATGCCCACAGGCCTTATAAAAAACAAGCTGTAAAGCTAGTACCGACGCAAGGAAGAAAAGTAGCGTTAAAAAAAACCTCTATTTTATCAGCGTCTTGCATTGGCAACAATATGCATTTATCCACGCTAACTTTGAGTCACGTTTTTCTGTCTCTATTCAAAATCAATGGTTCCCTATGGGAGCCCATTGATTTGAATACAAGTCGCACCAGAAGTCGGATCATTTTTGTGCTGAGGATCTTGAAGGGGGAACCCCTGCCAAAATTAAAAAAAATCATGTGGGGTTCCCCCAGGATTATACTGGATTCTTCTGTGTGGTATGGATTTTTTACACCCAAAATCCATACCAGAGCCTTATCCGAGCACGCAGCCTGACAGGTCAGAAAAGGGGGGACAAGTGAATGCCCCCCTCCTTATACTATACCAGGCTACATGCCCTCAACACGGGGGGGGGTGCTTTTGGGCAGGGGGGCCCTGCGTCCCCCACCCCAAAGCACCTTGTCCGCATGTTCATGAGGACAAGGGCCTCTTCCCGACAGCCCTGGCTGTTGGTTGTTGTGGTCTGTGGGCAGGGGCTTATCGGAATCTGGAAGCCCCCTTTGCATGGAAAAAAAATGGCCACATCTCTGCTCTGTGTACAGAGCCCTGTGTTAGTAGCGAGCTGTGCTGTAGCGAATGACACCACAGACTCGGGCGACACGTGTCCCCTACCCGGAATTGGCGGATCACGTACATTTATGTGATCCAGCACAGCCATAGTATAAGTGGGTGGTCCAGAACTGGTTAAAGTGCATATAAGAGCAAAACATTTTTTTTGTTTTGGATACAGTATACAGTGACGGGAAGGTTAGACCCTCTTTCAGGTATTTATTGTTGTCTGTGTCCCCATTGGTGAGATTCCTTTGTTCAAAAGATCATTGTTGCTGAGAAAGAAAGTGAGGGGAATTGGATAACTTTAGGGTTGTGCCCAAAACAGGGGAATTCTTCTGTTGGGGACACTCATTTAAAGGACAACTGTGGAATTCCTCCTACTTTCTGTTGCATCTCTGGTACAGGCATTTTTGTTTTTGTAAGTGTTTTTTCTTTTTTTTTTTGTGCATTAATTGCATTTAACTCTTCCCTACTCTATGGAACTACAGTGGGGATCGAAAGTTTGGGCACCCCAGGTAAAAATTTGTATTAATGTGCATAACAAAGCCAAGAAAAGATGGAAAAATCTCCAAAAGGCATCAAATTACAGACAAAAAGTTAGATTTTATTTCCATCATTTACACTTTCAAAATTATTGACATCTGAAAACGCTTTGCTATCTTCTTATAGCCTTCTCCAGCTTTGTGAGCGTCAACTATTTTCACTTTCAGTTTTCTAGACAACTGCTTAGAACAGTGGTTCTCAACCCTCTAGTGCCGTGACCCCTTGATAAAATTTTCCAAGTTGTGGGGACCCCTAACAGTAAAATTATTTTTGTAGCGTGGGTTGTCTGCACCCAAGTAATTTGCATCCCCAAACCCACGGACATTTTGCACTCCCTGAATCCCTTCCACTCCTACAGTATTAAAACCCCTATGGTACATTTTAGGATGTACAACTCTTTCTCTTTGTTCTCCTTTCTTTCTCTTTTATCTCTCTTTATTCAAATTTCTTTTTTTTTCCCCTATCCCTCTCTAGCAGTCTTCCTTTTCTCCCTTTTTCTTTCTTTCATCTTGATCTTTTCCTCTATATTCCATGTATTCTCTATTTTTATTACTTCTCTTGCTCCTTGGTGGGAGGGGGGATGGGATCAGTGGCAGTGCTGGCAGGAAATTGGGATGAGTGGCAATGCTGGGGAGAGTTCTGATCAGTCAAAAAGGCTGGGAGAGCGGTGTGGGCTTCAGGAACAGCCCAGGATGTGGGCAACCCTGGCAAATCATCATTTGACCCCCGAGGAGGTCCCGACCCCCAGGTTGAGAACCACTGGCTTAGAAAAACCCATGGTGCTGATTGTTGGGGCAAGGTCAGATGAGTCTGGGCATTTAAAACCTTTGAGATTGACATCACCTGGTCTTCCCAGACGATGATTGAGAACAATCCATGACACTGGCAGGTCTCAGCTTTGCAAAGGGGGCAGTGCATGCTATAAATTCTGCAGGGTGCCCAAACTTTTGCAGGCGCCATTTTTTTGTTTTCTGTAATTTTGAAAGTGTAAATGATGGAAATAAAATCAAACTTTTTTTTAACATATAAGAATGTCTAATCTGTAATTTGATGCCCTTTGAAGATTTTTCCATCTTTCCTTGGCTTCGTTATGCACATAAATACAAATTTTTAACCTCGGGTGCCCAAACTTTTGATCCCCACTGTATACACACACACCTTAGGTGCATTAGTCACTGTATCATCCTGCATTACCTAATGCTTGCATTGCAAAGTGTAAGTGAATATACCTGACTCTGAAGACTAAATTACTTGAATGATGACACTTTGTGCTTTAGGGCAGACTATTAGTACTAACAATTTTTTCCAAAAGTTCAGATCCATATTGTGCTTACACCCATGCACATACTCAGCGTGCCTCATGGGTTCAAATCATTGAAGACCTGAAGGGCGAGTACACCTGACAGTTGAATCTCGGTTTTGGATGGATGATGGTGGGATGTTTCACATGCAGTAATTTTTTACATTTGTTGGGGATTAGTGGCAAGGTTTCTCCTCTTGGGTTTTTGGCTTAGCTCATCTATTGGCTGAGCCATATTGCTGCAGTGTTCTCAATTTACCAGAATGTAGAGTGCAACACTGAAAATGAAACATGCGATTACACAATGCATAGTATAAATGGGTCCTTACATTTTGTATTGTCTAGAGCAGCCATTTTCAACTAGAGTTTCTGCAGAAGTTGTTGGGGGTTCCTTGACCTGTAGCTGATTGACCTCCTATCGGATTATGCCAGCATAGTTCTGGAGCCAATGTTCCTTTTAGAAGTCTGTAAGGCTTTTTTAACCCCGGTGCCTTCAGGTTTCTTCTGGGGTGCCTTGGCAAAGTGCCTAAAAATTGCCCAACAACTCTATATAAGCCAGCGGGTGGATCAAACCTGTCTTTTAGTTACACAAAACCACAGGTTTTCATTGTGCACTATTACAACCTTGTAGCCGCCAGCGTAGTAACAACTATTGATGTAATTATTGAAAAGAAGGGTGTTGGATCCTTGCACATCATCCTTGTTTGCCCTTCCCCTGCCCCTCCTCTTCTCCATTAGCACATGGGTCACATTAGCTGAACGAGGAAGAGAAACTGTTCAAGAACAGAAACCTTGAAATTCTAGCCAATACCAGTGTGCAAAGGTGTATTCGCTTTGGAAAAAAATACCTGTAAGGTTGAGTGTCCTGTATGTGTGGATGTTGCATTATGTAAAACTATTGGTTTAGTTTTTTATATTTTAGAATGAGGTGCCTCGAAGCTGATCCCCCTGACAATGTATGTTTAGACGAAACGTATGTCAGGGCAGGGCGGAGCTTGTGCTGACGTCACCCATTGTTTGCTGGAGCAGGCGCCAGTGGCGTTTTTACTGTTTTTGGGTGTTTTTCCATTAAGGCTACCAAAATGTAAAATGGCCTTGGTAATGCCAATTTCATCACTATTTGTTCCATAAAGCTCATGATACAAGCTAGCATGCAGCATTCTAATGCTCTGTGTTGTAAAGCGCTGCGTAAACTGTTGGTGCTATATAAATCCTGTATTATTATAATAATAATAATACACACGACCGGTTTTCCCGTCGGAATAAACTCCAACGTTTTTTGCAATGGAATTCCGCTCAAGCTGTCTTGCATACACACGGTCACACCAAATTCCGACCATCAAGAACGCGGTGACGTACAACACTACGATGAGCCGACAAAAATTAAGTTCAATGCTTCCGAGCATGCGTCTAGTTGATTATGAGCATGTGTGTTTTTTTTTTTTTTTTTTTCAATGTGTGGTTTTTAGTCCGTCCTAATTGCATCCAGATGAACAAAAAATTGAGAACATGTTCTCTATCTAATTCCGTCAAAATTTGCGATGGAAAAAGTCCGATGGGGCATACACACGGACGAAATATCCGATGAAAAGCTTCCGTCTTACTTTTTCCGTTGGAAATTATGCTCATGTGTACAAGGCATAGATTTCACATACTAACTAAAACTTGTCCAGGGAGCATGGCTATAAATGGTGAGTACAGCTTTATGATTTCAAACATTAAAAGGACATCTAGTAGTGTGATTTGGCTCTGAAAAATTATTATTATTTTTTTTCTTCTAACATCTGCTGGGAAAGGTATGAAGCACAGGATTGGAAGTATTTTCAATTCATAGTACAATCCATGGTAAAGTAGCCCGATTTAGGTATTTTTAGCAATACTACACATTTATATTATCGCACAGAAGCAAGCTGTACCTTGTCATCATGCTGGCACACTAATACCTTGTACATGGGAGAGTCAAAAGGGAGCGTTCAGCACATATTGCGCATAACAAGCACTCCTCTGCTGTCGGTGTCACAAGAACTGCTCTGAGATCATTGGGATGGGCAGATAGCAAAGCAATTTTCTCAAATTTTTATTTAAAGAAGACAAGTTATAAACATAGAAAATAAAGCAACATAACATGAAAATATGTGTAAGCAGAGGTTAGCCCAGGCTACAAAAGCCTCTTTGATAATAAGGAGCCACCTGCTCTGTTTTCTATGCAGTGTCTGGGTCAGACATGGTGTAAAGGGCAGGTAAGCTGGCACTACTTGCTCAGCTTCTCTATGTCAGCTTCCACAGCTCAGCTGAGAGCAAGAGGCAAGAGGAAGGCTGTTCATGTTGCGTTTTAAAGTGTTAACAGCCAGGCACATAGGTAGGGAAAGGAGCTTTCCCTGTGTATAATCTTGCCCCTGACTGTGTGTTGTGTTCACTGCACGTGCAGAGAGAGGTGTATCAGCTGTCTGCCAGGTTACCGGCAGACAGTTCACACCTCATACACTAGGTCCAATCTCTCTCGATAGATAGATAGATAGATAGATAGATAGATAGATATAGATATATGCTTAATTGACTTATACAGGATTGTGGCTAGTTTCCTACCAGCATTCTCACTCGTTCACCATAGACCCAGTATGATGGCTGGCTGATGCCTCATACACACAACCAGTTTTCCCATCGGGAAAACTGCCATGACAGCTTTTGGCTGGGAAAACTGGCCGTGTGTATGCTCCATGGCAGTTTTCCCGGCGGGAAAAATTAGAACATGTTTTCTTTTTTCCTGCCGGGATTCCCGGTGGTCTTTTTCCCGTCAGTTTTCCTATGGGAAACAATGCGTTGGAGCATACACGCGGCCCGGATTCCCGGCCAAAGCTCTTATGGCAGTTTTCCTGCCAGGAAAACCAGCCGTGTGTAGGGTGAAAAAGCTGCCGAGCAGGTTCTCGGTTTTCCCGGCTGACTTTTTACCGCCGGGAAAACTGGTCGTGTGTACGAGGCATTAAAGTCTGTACAATTTAGACAACAATCACACGCATGGTCATATTTTAAGAGTATGCATTTTCATTTGACATTGAAGACCTCCCCCCTCCCCCTTCGCTGGCTGCAAAGCATACTTTGTTTTGGAAGTACAATGGACTATTGAAAAAAATACAACCCTGGGAGGTCTACTGCCATAGCAGGTAACATTCCTGATGATTTTTTAGCTCTGGTCTAAATTCCAGAATGTTTTTGATCACCTTGAGATACACATGATATATTTCTGATCGTCTTCCATGTGAAGACGACACTAAGAAAAACATTTTTGTAATTCCATGTGTTATGTCTTGCGTTGCCTAATTCTGGGCACACCTTGCTTGTTTTGTTGTTGGAGGTTAGTTTAGGCACCACACCCACCCAACATCTATAGTCTGCCTGTAGTGTGATCTATTGTACTTGTATTAGATTTAATCTGCAAGAAGATGGCAGCTGAGGTGATTGTTCCTAGAAGAGGGCTTGTTTGTATTTGCCTCTCCTGTTAGAAGATCGGGGCGGTGACCATCTTGATCGTAGAGCGGTAAATGTACTTAAACAAGAAATGTTCACACAAATTAAAGAGCAATTACCCGCTAACGTGAGCCTTCGATGTATGGTATTTACTGCTCAGCAGGCAGCCTCTTGTTACTTGATTCTGTATCTAGGTGGGGCTGCATTTTTATAGGCTCAATATCATTGCTATTCATAGTATAAGGGTATCAGCAACCAGACAACGCAAGACTGCGGATGCATGTGAGTAATTGGAGGCTGATGTAGCCATCAGGGTGGCCTTGTCCTGTAAGTAAGCGTGAGGCACTATTCAATTATTATAGGTATTTACACACCTATATGGGGCTTACACTCTAGGGTCCCCATCTCACATGCATGCATGCATGCATGCATACTCATGCTAAGGCCAATTACCCTACCAGTGCAGGAGGAAACCAGTGCAAGCACAGGGAGAACATTTAGGGTGTTTTCACACTAACAAATGCACCCGCTCGGTTGGGTGCATTTCAATAGGGCTGCCTCGCGCAGCCTATCACGGCAACCTCCTCTCACATTAAAGCAAAACTAAAGGGATCCTTATTTACCTTTCCTCCAGTGGTCTCTTGGCAACTTCTTCTGTGTGCTGGTTTTCGGCCATTGGTCGGCGTAGAATGTTGTTGCTTTTGCACACAGGGATCAACCTGTTACTATAAGCTGAGCTTACAGTAAGCCTAGCTCTGAGGAAGAGGGTATGCCATTGAAACGCGTCGGCTATACACCCCTATGATGTAGTTGGAGTACGTGCATCTGCACCGCACGGCATCTTGTGGTTCGTTGGCTTTTACCAGTTGCTACTTTGTAAGTATTCGATTGCGGCAGTTTTCAGCACTAAATAAATGTTTTTGGTAATGCACTAGGTGAGTTGCCGCCTTGTCTATTTGTTTTTGTAGTTTCACTTTGGATCAACCCGTCTGAGAAGGGCTGCATCCACCTAGCATTTAGGATTGCTGTTGCTAATCTTGCATCCAACCACAGAGGTCCCCATAGTGCTGGAAGTGACTGCTTGTGTGAGCTGAGCTGTGCATGCGCAGCACTGTTTACATGCTGTAGATTGCTGCAGGCAGGCAGGTGCAAAAGGGGCATTGAAAGTATTTTCTGAGATCACAGGAAAAAGCAGTGCAAGAAGCCAGACAGTTCATGTGCTAGAAGAAAGAATTCTGACAGGAGGATAGAGCAGATTGACCAATGAGCTCATCACTGTGCTGTTTCTCCTTTAAGAGACTGAAGCTGGTACAAGACAGTCTGGGCTTGCAAGGAAGTGGGTTGAATGATATTCTCAAACTTCCCCTCAGTTTGAGGACATCTAGCTCCATAAAAAAAGTTATGCGTTTGAAATCTCTAGATTGTCCCTAGAAAGCTTTGAAATTGTTGGGTGTATGGCCTATATCAAGCTGGCCATACAATGTAAGATTTCTCTCATTCAGCCCCATGAGCTGAACAAGATAAATGGTGTGAAACGAACAGCCGGGCTGGATGTCTTGGTCCTTAGGCTGATATCACACTGGTGACTCTCCTGCTGGCAGTACCTTGCTAGTGGCAGAATCGCCTCAATAAAAATAAATTTTACCTAACGGCTGGCACTCATTCAGGGAAGAATCTTGAGCGCCAGCGATATGTCATTTAAAATGTAATTTTTTTTTAATTTTTTACAATTTTTTTTTTATTTGATTTGTAATGCTTTCTTTTTTTTAAGGGGGGGGGGGGGGGGGACCGTGTCAGTGATCACTGACTCTGTCCATTCGGAGCAGTAAGGAGCTGGATTTACCGACTCCTACCTCCGCTCTCCATCCTGACAGTTCCAGGGGGTGGAGGAGGAGCACGGAAGGGGAGAGAAACACAGTGGGATACACAGTGGGATACACAGTGGGATACACAGTGGGATACACAGTGGGATACACAGAGGAATACACAGCGGGAATACACGGCGGGAATAAACGGCGGGAATACACGCCGGAATACACTTTATAGCGGTGATTGGTGCCTGTAACTTCCCCATGCACTGATCACCCCTGACAGTACAAGTATCAGGTGAAGCATTGGGAGCATTTGCCAGAGTACAAGTACTCGGGCAAATGCTTGGTATCGGTCCCGATACTGATACTAGTATTGGTATTAGGACAACCCTAGACCAAACCCAAGCTCATCCCTGGTGGGCACCCATCTTTGGTTGGCAAGCCCACTTTAACTCCTGAGGGCTTAGCAGTAGTACTTGGCGTCAAATGTACACCCCCTTCACATTACTGTATGTATAATCTTTATCTTACAATGGAAACATTTAATTTTGAAAGGATTATTCGATGAAAGATCTCAAAATCTTTTTTGGTTGTGAAGATGTTTGTAAGAAACTTTGTACACTAATAAAAGTGAGCATCAGATTTCCTAAAGACTGCCATCTTAAACCTTTGGTTATCCTAAGACACCCCAATTTAAAAAAAACATCAGGGATGGATATTTCTAATATCTTCCAAGATCTTCTTGGTTGTTAAGACTTATGCTACGTACACACGATCGTAAATTCTGACAGCAAAATTCCGATGTAAGCTTTTGAATGGAAATTTCGACTGTGTGTATGCTCCATCGTCTGTAGCAATTCCGACGCGCAAAATCCGACACATGCTCCGAAACAATTCGACGCATACTCGTAAGCATTGAACTTCATTTTCTCGGCTCATCGTAGTGTTCTACGTCACCGCGTTCTTGGCGGACGAAAGTTCCCGAGAACTTTTGTGTGACCGTGTGTATGCAAGCCAAGCTTGAGCGGAATTCCGTCGGAAAAACCATCCAAGGTTTTTCAGACGGAAAATCCGATCGTGTGTACGTGGCATTAGAAACTTTGTACCTTTAGGAAAACCGAGCATCTGAAAATCACAGATTTCCTAAAGACGGCCATCTTAAACCTTTGGTTATCCTAAGTCACCCCAATTTAAAAAAGAACGGAGATGGATATTTCTAATTGTTTATATAAACAGCAGACAATGTTTTGTGATTTTGTCCTGTAGACATTTCCACCCGTACGGCCTCCTTATCATTCTTCTCCATGTTTAATTTGTTCCTGTGCACTCATATCCACTCTATTTCCTTTTTATGTTTATTTAACATATACAAAGCACAAATAGATTACTAAAAGGTTACTGCTAGAATGGAGACTGATGGGGCCGGGCTCCTTCAATAAGGAATAAGTCACATGAAACGGCCAAAAATGTTGAGTATTTGCTGGCAAGGCAAGTACATAAGCCAGTATACTGTGTGTGTCCCGGAATGAGCAAGGGGGGCGCAGAATTGTTTGACTAGGCTGACGTACAGTGAGAAAAGCCAAGGAAAGTAAACACACTGGCAGCATGCCCAATATTATGTGGGTTGGATTGTAGAACTTATTGGCCTACATGCCAAGCTGACCCTTCACTGTTTTATTGTTCCACTGTTTTTTTTTCACAAAATGATTTGCAGGCATTTTATGAAACATGTTCAAGCTCTGTCACCCCTCCAAAGAAAACATTGCAGGATATACTTTAGTTATTTGGCATCTGTGTTGTTTTCCGACACTAATAGACCTCCGTTACAGGGAGAGATCGAGATCTCATTTGTCTGTAGTATACAACACATAGGAGCCTTTGCCATAAAAATACTGTACTCCTATTGTTTTCCATCTGCAACGCTGAGTTCTGCAAAAAATATTTCATTCAGATGCTAATGTTTGTATTAAATCACGGCCTTTCAGCAAATGACCTTTTAGATGAATGAGCATATAGCTGAATCTGGCTTGATGTTTGGTGGAAAATGTTTTAGTAAACCCGACGTCTGGCTCAAGTTCCGTTCTGCAGTATGCTTCAGTGTTTCGCAGTATGCCTGGCAGCTTGAATGCTGACCGGTTGTCAACAACCTGTGGTTAGATAGTCTGGGCAGTTTGGTGGCACAATAGTGCTGCCTACCCACCGGGGCAGACCAACTGTGGATATAGGGTTCTATTGCTTGAGCTAGATGGACTTGTGTCTTTTTTTCCTGACTAACCATGTAATGCCGCGTACACACGATCGGAGGAATTTCCGATCAAAAAAGTCTGATAGAATTTTTTCATCGTATATTCCAACCGTATCTGTGCCCCATCTGAGTTTTTCCTTCGGAAATTCCGATGGACTTAGAAAGAGAACATGAAAATTTATATCGGAAATTCTGTTTATCTGTATGGAACTCCGACGAAGAAAAAAAAAATGCATGTTCAGAATCAAGTTGACTTATACTCGGAAGCATTGAACTTCATTTTTCTCAGCTCGTCGTAGTGTTGTACGTCACTGCGTTCTTGACGGTCGGAATTTGGTGTGACAGTGCGTATGCAAGACGACTTGAACGGAATTCCGTTGGATAAATCAGTCGCAGTTTATCCCGACGTAAATTCAGATGATATGTACAAGGCATTACACTGCAAAAATAAAATCATGTCTCTTGCTTCAAATCCCACTATCGTAACCATGCTGCAATCGGGGCCCATTCTAACCAGACACTGCGTGTTTTTGCATGCGCAGTGACATATTTTTACGTGCATTTGCGGTGCATTTTTCCTAAGCTTGCATTTCCTTTAAGATCACCTGGTTCATCTTCTTTCTTTGTTTTTGTTTTTTTGTGCTCCACACTGCATTGTGGTGCATTTTTGTGCATTTACATGCATTTACTTGTGTTTTGTTGCATTTGCAGTGTGGAAAAGTGCTGCAGCTTGCTGTACTGTACACTGTACTGCGGTAGCGTGAACTGGGCCCATAGGATAACCTGGATTTTGGACTGTCTATGCAGTTGGAGTGCAGTCAAAAATGCATTCTACTGCATCTTGTGCGAAGGAATGGGCCTTTAGTGTCTTGGAACTTTACTTTTTATGCAGCTCCATGTCTGAAATGAGTACTGTAACTACATTGGCCACTCAACAGAGCGTTCCCTTGGTCTGCCTAAGAGGCTGCAGTTTTTAAACCTGCACACACATACTAGGGCCAATATAGACAGGAGCCAAAAGATCTACCAGCATGTGTTTGCAGTGTGGGAGTAAACTGGAATACTGCACAAGCATGGGCAGAATACGCAAACACCATGCGGATGGTACCTTGACTGAGAAATCAGGGACTCCATTTCTGTAAGGCAGAAATACTAATTTAACTAAAATAAATACTGTCCTTCCTATCCTTTTTTTTTTTTAATTTAAAAAATACTCGCTTTCCTCTTTAAGGTAAAAAATATAGAAATATGCCTATTTATGCTTTGGCCTTATTTACACAGGGCATACATAACTATGCACCCATTGAGGGCCATGTTTACATCCACAATAGGTTTGGGGTCCATGCTGTCACATTGGGAGCAGCAGCTGTGTCTATGCAGCTGCTGAGTACCAATTGACCGCAATGGGACCGCCTGCACGGGGATACACAGATCACCTTTGCATCCCAGTTTGGATAAACATGTACGTTATGTATGCCCTATGTGAACGAGGCCCAGGAGTTGGCAGAAAAATCCAGCGTAAGAAAAAAAAAAATGCTTGATCTGTTGCGTATTTACACGCATGTGTAAGGTGTATGCTCTTAATTTCATTCTTTTGGCCAGAACAGTACTTTCCTCTAGCCATTAAGCTGAAAATATACACATGCATTTATGTGCATATATACCAGTGTTTCTAACCTCCAGCAGCATCTTTTACTGACAAAACATGGAAAATTTACTGGCAGAGCACATTTTTTACTGGCAACTTGAAAAATGACATAACTCCTATTAAAAACCAAGACAGTTGATATTTAAAGTAATATTAAAGCCTTGTTTTTTTTTGTATAAAAATAACAAACGTGTTATACTTACTTGTAGTGGTTTTACACAGAACAGCCAAGTTCCTCCTCTTCTCGGGTCCCTCTTTGGCACTTCTGACCCCCTCCCTTCTGTCGAGTGCCCCCACAGCAAGCAGCCTGCTATGGGGGCACCCAAACAGGGCCACTGCTCTGTGTGTCCATTCAGACATGGAGCCGCGACTCAGCCCCGCCGCCTTCCTTCCCTCATTGGCTCTCCGTCTTTGCTTGACAGCAGCGGGAGCCAATGGCACCCCACTGCTGTCTCAGCCAATGAGGGAGAATCCCGGACAGACGCGACTCTTGTGCAACATTGCTGGATTGAGATGGGGATCAGGTAAGTATTAGGGGGTCTGAGGGGGGATGCTTTAGAACCACTTTAAACACAATATAGAAACACTGACAATACCCAGATTAAGTAATTTGCCTGGTTTACGCTTAAAAAGTCAACACGGCATGACAGATTATCAGCCTCTGATATGTACAGATTTTTACAAACTGTCTGTAAATTTACTGACGGTTGGCAACCCTGTTATATGCATAAATTACATCAGTACACTTCTCTCTGGTTTGGGGATTTTTTTTTTATGCCCCAAAACGCCGCTCTAAAATAAGAATATAAATGCAACAATGTGCACTGACACATTGGCTAATACTAAACTGTGTTCAGAAGCTTACAGAAAAAAAAGAAAAATGCTTCTAATGCCTCGTACACACGGCCGTACTTTCCGAGAAAAAAAGTCAGACGGGCTTTTTTCTTGGAAAGCCCGACCGTTTGTAGCCTCCATTAGCCTTTTTTGTTCGGAAGTCCGACGGACCTTAGATAGTGACTTTGTTCTCTTTTTGTCCGTCAGACTTTCGACCAGCTCACGGCGGACTTTTGCACGCTCAAAAGTCTGGCCATGTGTACGAGGCATTAGGGTTCGTTCACACCAGAACTGCATTCCGCACACATTTTGTTGAGTTGAGAGGTATCTTATTATAGCGCGGTTTTACCCCGAAGGGTCCGGACGCGCATAGCAGAGTTCCTGGGAAAAGAGGACTCGGGTACCATAAGCAGCACAGAGCGGCAGAAAGGGTGGAAGAGAGAGGCTACGCAGGGAAGGCTTGCGTGAAAAGCCAAGTCTTCAGTTACCTGCGGAAGACCAGAATAATAGGGGACTCCTGGAGCTTGACAGGGAAGGCTATTCCATAGAACGGCACCCTGGTGGGAGAAGGCCCTGCCACCACGCCGGATCTTCTTGGGCACCGAGATGTAAAGAAGATCTCTGCCGGTAGATCTGAGTGATCTAACAAAAGCTTGTTTATGAAAACGAGAGCAGAGATAGCTTGGGGCCAGACCTCTCATAATCTTAAACATAATGCATCCAGCCTTAAAGCGGGGGTTCACCTGAATTTTTTTTTTTTGTTTTAGAAGTCAGCAGCTACAAATACAGCAGCTGCTGACTTTTAAAAAACTAACACTTACCTGTCCAAGTTGCCTGCTGAAGCCGAGCGGTAGGGAATCGGGAAGTGAAGCGCTGCAGCTTCACTGCCCGATTCCCTACTGCGCATGCGCGAGTCGCGTTGTGAAGTTCCCAATGGTTCCCGTTGAGTTCTGCGAGCCGAGTGTTTCCCAGAACACAACGGGGGGGGAGGGAGGAAGGGGGTAACGCGGAGGGGGCCCCCGCGGGAGTCTATACCTGGAAGTGGTGCAAATACCTGTTTTATACAGCTATTTGCACCCCCCTCCCCCTGAAAGGTGTCAAATGTGGAGGGGGGGAGGGTTCCGAAAAGCGGAGATTCACTTTTGGGTGAACCTCCGCTTTAAATAAGGTGCGATAGTGGTCCAGCAGCCAGTGCAAGGCGCGGACGACACCACAAACTGCATTCCTGTACAATTCAAGTGCTAGCTGGCCCTAAAAGCGGCAGTTTTTCTGCCCCAATGCATGTAGTCTAAAACTGATCTGTAACCAGGTATGCTGTCTTCTGTATTCGGATCTGCAAATAGAGCAAGTGGGTTATTTTACAGAAAGCAACCGTGTTTTAGGTTTCCTGATTAAGCCTAATGACCTTCTTTAGTAGAAATGTCTTCTTTCAATAATTAACCTTTATTTTCTGCATGTGCATTCCATAAATTCACTTGTAGGTAGGGCCTTGTTGGGGAAGGCATATTTCAATATTTCAAATGAGTATTGTTATAGGGATTAGCTTTCACACTATAAATGACTGTCCGCACCTGAATGGGGTGAACACCTGTCTCCACAAGCACGCCACTGCATGCATTCTACTGTATAGGTGTTACTGTATTATATGATCCGCTCAGAAACCAGTCCATATATGGTAATGGCATTCAGGGTGACACCTTCAGTTCATAGCAACCAACAGCATGGAGAGGAGATGTGAGAAAAGGTGATTCATTTATGACCGGTCATAGTCTCACCACGTGAACTTGGAGCCAATAGTCTCTACCGCCCTCTGGATGGTTAAAAAAAGGTCATCTACATCAATTCCATAATTTCTAGGAAGAGTGACAGCATTTGCAGGTGATAGAAAGTATAGTAGATTATTTTATACTGGGATATCTCTGCAACAAGCTAAAGCTCACTGCCAAATTCCCAGAGAAAACCCAACAGTCCTTTCAATATGCCAGTGCGTTGATGATGAGCTATTCCAGGAAACAGGTGAAACCAATCAGTGAGCGACTAATCAAAAAGCTTGCTTTTTTTTTGTTTTAACAAATAAATTTTATTAGACAAATCAGCATTACATTACAGATGCATCACAGAAATTACATCAATGCAGAAATCAGAGTGTCAGGAGTATACATCACTTCCAGGGGCAGAACCCAAGTATTCGGTAGCAAGTGAGGATTGGGTAAATATCAAGCATACATAACGAGTATTTCTTGTCAGTTACGCCACGGCTACTTCAAACAATCCTTAACAGAAGCATAAACTTAGGAGTAGAAAAAAAAGGTGGGGGAGACCAAAACACTTAGTCTGGAGGAGGGTCAAGGGCAGCGCGAGTCTCCATCCAGGTAGACCAGATTTTGTCGAACTTCCTCGGGCACTGTCTATTTTCGAAAGTCAACCTGTAAAAGGGCAGAGCGCTGACAGGAAACACAGGTGGGGGGGTCCTCAGATTTCCATTTCAGCAGAATTTCTTGTCCAGCATAAAATAGGGAGAAGGTCAGGCGTAGTTTACGGTACCTATCCCCTGCCACGTCCTCCAGATGGCTCAGTAACAGAACTGTTGGGTCAACTGGGACGTTGGTCCCACTCGCATCGGTCAACCTGGAGACAACAGCCGTCCAATATGGCTGGAGTTTTAGACAAGACCAGACCATGTGCCCGTTTGCACCTTTGGCAATTGGGATCCTGTAATGGGTAGATACGGGCCAGCCTCTGCGGGGTATAGTAGGCCCTGTGAAGAAATTTAAACTGTGTGAACCTGTCCTTCGTGGCAATCAGAGGGAATGTACAAGGAGATACCGTCCTCCCACCCCTCCTCGTCCAAGGACGATATATCGGCCCTCCACTTATCCCAGCATTTAGTAAGTTTGGTGTCATACGCCACAGTGAGATACAGGTACAGGGATGAGAAAGGGCATTCTATTAAACTAGAGGCCAGGAGTCGCTCTATGGAGTCGGACTCCAAAGTTAAGGGGTCAGGAAATTGGGCTTCAAAGGCAATTTTAAGCTGCCAGTATCTGAACTGAAAAGAGACTGGCAGGGCATAAGATCATCTCAATGCCTGAAAAGGCATAAGTCTACCCTCCAGGACTATATGGCTATATGATGATACTACTCTTTGCCCACAGGGTGGGGTCCAGAATGCTATTTAGGTGGGGTAACATAGGGTTACACCACAGGGGCATATGTGGGGACACAGAGAGCTTGCTTAGTTTTCCCTTATCGGAGCCCATTATTATCCGCTGCAACCAGGTTCCAGAGAGCACCTCACAGGGTCACTGGGGCTGTGCTACCTTAACCCATGTGCTGTGCATCTTCTTCACTTTCTGCTTCCTGTATAACATTCAGTAATTCAAAGCAGGTTTCAGTCTATTGGGTGTCTGTGAAGACCCATTTTAGTACTATTTAAAAAAAAATGAGTCTCTCTGTATGTCAAAGGAGCAAGGACAAGGACACTCCGTTGGATAAAAAAAATGGATTACCTTACCTATTTTCGGTCCCAGGGCCCATGATCAGCTTCCCTCTGTCAGCCAGTTTCAGAGGAAAGGAGGGCGTGCCAACAACGGATTAGCCTTAGTAAGCATATGGGTGACATCACTGCTTGGGCATTCCAGCTTTTATCTTCTTCCCTATAGCTGATGCTGGCTAACACAGCGGAGGTCACGTGACTGAAAATAGGTAAGGTTATGCATCTTTCTTTGACAGGGTAGTTAGTATAGGTGTTAGGAGGTGGAAGGGAGCAGTTGTAAGATTAGTTAGCTATATCCCTAGAACTACAGTGGAACCTCGGATTATGAGCATAATCTGTTTCAGGAGAATGCTCGTAATTCAAAGTACTCGCATATCAAAGCGAGTTTCCCCATTGAAGTCAACGCAAATGAAAATAATTTGTTCCGCATTGACTTTAATGGCATGCAATACCGCATGCGGCCAGAGGTGGGGGGATGCTGGAGAGCCTCGGAAACAGCCGAAAAGGCCCGAAGACCGCTCGGCTGTCCTCGGCAAACTTCGGAAAGGCTCGGGAACTGAGTATTTCTGTGTCTTTCTGAGAATTTCCGAACGGCTCCAAACAGCGCAGATCGGCTGGCCACCTCAGGCCAAACGTGGTACTTCACACCGCTTTGGCCTGAATCCTGCTCGTTTTGCAAGACAACACTCGCAAACCCAGTTAGGATTTTTAAAATTACAGTGCTCGTATTGTGAAAAGCTTGTTAACTGCGTTATTTGCAATCTGAGGTTCCACTGTTCACTTTAAAGCAGATCTTAACCCTCACCCCCATTTTTTCTAACCCCTGCTTACCGGTTTGTGGGTCCTGAACAGTTCCATATACTCACCCACCCAGTGTATCCAGTGTTGTCCTGCTGAGATCTTCTTCTCTTCTGCCACCACTTGGGTCCCATGCCGCCATGTTCTTGTGTGACGTCATGGGGAGGCTGTCGGCTCCTCCGCCATCATCCGGCAGGCCTTCTGATGACGTGCCACTAGGCCCGCTACCTACCCCTTTTATGAATTAAATACTATGCCTCCTGGGATATGTGATGTGCATCTCCCAGGAGGCAAAGGGAGCACAGGCAAGTGACGTTCATGTTTTTTTTTTTTTGCCATCTGTGTCCCATTGGAGAGATTTCTTCTCACTTCCTGTCCCATAGCTAAAACAGAAAGTTGGAGAGAATTCCTTGTTGTCACCAGAACTAGTGTAGCCATTGGAGGATTTCCCCTCTATTACTGTTCTGGGGGGCAACCCAACAATTTGGGATTTTCTCTCACTTTTGAGTGATCACCGTAAACAAGAAGAATAGAGAGCGATGATCTCACTAACTGGGGCACAGACGTCAACAAAAACCTGACAGATGTTCCTTTCCACATTATCCAAAACTAAAAACAAAGGGCCAGATCCACAAAGAAGTTACGCTGGCGTATCTCTATTGATACGCCGCGTAACTTCTAGGATGCTCCGGCGTATCTTTTTTCGGTATTCAGAAAACAAGATACGCCAGAATTTTGCTAAGATACGACCAACGTAAGTCGCCTACGCCGTCGTATCTTAACTGCATATTTACGCTGGCCGCTAGGGGCGTGTACGCTGATTTACGCCTAGAATATGTAAATCGGCTAGATACGCCAATTCACGAACGTACACCCGGCCGTCGCAGTACAGATACGCCGTTTACGTTAGGCTTTTTTTTTCGATTACGCCGTTTGCGTAAGTCGTTCGCGAATAGGGCTGTGCTTCATTTACGTTCACGTCGAAAGCATTGACTTTTTGCGGGTTAATTTGGAGCATGCGCACTGGGATACTTTCACGGACGGCGCAATGCGCCGTTCGTAAAAAGCGTCATTTACGTGGGGTCACAATACATTATCATAAAACACGCCCACATGTTCCATATTTGAATTAGGCAGGCTTACGCCGGCCTATTTACTCTACGCCGCCGCAACTTTGCTTTGAGAATACTGCACTTCCCTGTCAAAGTAGCGGCAGCGTAGCGTAACTACGATACGCTACGCCTGCTTAAAAATACGCCGTTCTACGTGGAGCTGGCCCCTAGTGTTGCTTTTTCGTTATCTTCGAAATAAATATGCCAGTTTATGGGCATTAGTGGAAATTCACATTGAATCTCATTCTTCATGGCAGCCTGTGCAATACATTGTGTTATATCGTTTCAGATGAGAATTTTTCAGTCTCTTAAAGTATGGGATTGCAGATTCCTCTGTAAAATTTATTTCCACCACAGTCACAATTACAAAGCTAAGAATAGGATTTTCTCAGCACCATGAGACTGCCTCTCCCTACAAGCCAAGCTCAGCTAGTGTTTGCATGAATGGCTTTCAATGTGCGGAGGTCACAGTGTGTCAATACAGCAGGAGAGCACATTATGGAAGCTATTTCACACACACACCTGATTTCTGGTGTTTTTTTTTTTTGCTGTAGCAATGCAGTAATTCTGAAGCCCACACAGTAAACTAAAAAAGATCGTTTTTAGATTATATTACCCGTTTGAAAGAGTGAGCCCACCCCAGTCTACTTTACTTGTCATAGGCTGACCATACACAAAGCCAATTTTGTCTAGTTTCAGATGACCCGGGCAAAATTTGCTTAGTGGGTGCTGCCAGCTGCCTCTCACCCGACATTCCTTGACTGAAAAATCATAGAAGTAGGGTGGCACATTGCAGGCTGACCAGCGGCTACACTGGTCCAGCATTTTGACAGCTAGTTTAGCTGGCTGTCGAAATACAGTAGCCACAGCAGGAGATTCATCCATCCATGGTGTGTAGCGTGGACAGGGCCGCCATCAGGAATTGTGGGGCCCCTTACACAGCTTCAGGCATGGGGCCCCCTGGAGAAGAGAACTGGGGGGGGGGGGGGTGCTGCCGCCTGAAATTGAGAAGCGGGGAGGCTGCCACGAAGTGAGAAGCGGGGTGGGGGGGGGGTCCCTTTACAAAAAAAAAAGAAATAAAGAAAAATATATATAAAAAAGGGGGGTAGCCAACCCGGGGCCCTGGGGACCTCTGGCTGGGCCCTTTAATAAAAAGAAAAAAAAATATATATAAAAAATATATATTTAAATGTATTTGTTTTTAAAAAGGGGGGTTGCCATCTGGGGCCCTGGGGACCTCTGGGCCCTTTAATAAAATATATATATATATATATATATATATATATATATATAAATATGTGTGTGTGTGTGTGTGTGTATGTATGTATGTATGTATGTATGTATGTATGTATGTATATATATACACACACACACACACATTTTTTTTTTAGAAAAATAATTTACAAAAAAAGGGGGGGTGCCATCCGGGACCTCTGGGCCCTTTAATAAAAAATAAAAAAAATAAACCTCTGGGCCCTTTAATAAAAAAAAAAATAAACATTTATATAAAAAAAAAGGGGGGGATGCCATCCAGGGCCCTTTAATAAAAAATAAATAAAAAAAGGGGTTTGCCACATGGGGCCCTGGGGACCTCTGAGCCCTTTAATAATATATATATATATATATATATATATATATATATATATATATATATATATATATATATATATATATATATATATATATATATATATATATATATATATATAAAATAATATAACAAATATATAAAAAAAGGGGGGTTGCCATCCGGGGCCCTCTGGGCCCTTTAATAATAATAATAATAATAATAATATATATAAAAGAAATAAAATATATAAAAAAAAAAATATTTTTTTTATAAAAAAGGGGGGTTGCCATCCAGGGCCCTGGGGATCTCCGGGCCCCTGGGGACCTCTGCACCCCTAAAAAAAAAAAAAAGGGGGGTTGTCATCTGGGGCCCTGTGGGCCTCCGGGCCTCTAGGAACCTCCGGACCTTCTTACAGGTGTACTGCCTGTACCCCCCTGATGGCGGCCCTGCTGGCATCTTAAGTAAGGGAGGCCGGCCTTGCGGCTTCACAGCTAGTTTCCTACTGCTCAGGCACGAGCCATGCTGCACTCTGTCAATGGTTCCGTAGTCTTCTTGGACCTGTCATGTGTCCCAAAAAGCTGCGGGGGAAGGAGAGGGGGCCGAACCTCTGGCTCAGATCAGCACGACACATCTAACCACAAGTGAAAGCGGGTACTTGTCACTTGTGCTAAATGTGGCAGTGGAGGGGGGAGCATGCACCTTTTTGGGTGAAGTTTCACTTTAAATAAGCACAAGTTAAAATCAAACTCTGTCCGCCTCCAAGGCACTGTGAGGGGGTCTCGCTCCTGCTGTTGAATTATCAATTTGTTCTTTTATTTTACATGAGAGCCGGTTCACACAGGGGCGACCTGTCAGGCGACTCAGCCGCCTGACAAGTCGCGGTCCGCTCTGTTCGATGGAACCGTTCTAAGTCGCTCTGACTTAGAAAAAGGTTCCTGTACGACTTTGGGGGCGACTAGGGGTGACTTGCATTGATTTTAATACAAAAGTAATTTTGCAAGTTGCCTCTCAAGTCGTCTTGAGATCGCCTTGCCGAGTCGCCCCCAAAGTAATGCCGCCTGTGTGTGAACCGCCTCTTACAGAGACTGCGGAAAAAGAAATGAGAACCCATCACTTGTGTTCAAAAATGCTTGGTACTGCTCACTATATCGGTACCTGAATGCAACCTGCAATTCAAACAATTAACTGTTATTCTTGGAATGTTTGTTTCCAAGGTAAATGACTGCGTATTTTTTCAGTGAAACACCTGTACTGTGACATGCATCTGTCAGTGGAATGTAATGTGAGTACACCAGCACAATGCACCTGCTTCTGTACTCTCCATTACTAAAGAATATCAGACCAACAAGTGCCAAATTAGTACAATATAATGCTGTTGTTGTCCTTTCTTTTTTTCCTTTCTATTTTTATTACAAGTATTTGTATAGCACTGAGAATTTACGTAGTGCTATATAAAAACATTATTTAAGAGGGACTTTACTCCCTTTAGCGACATTTTTTTCTTTTATGGTCCTCCCTCTCCCAATACAAAAATGTAAAACATTTTTATTGCTTTTTGGCCTAGGCCAGGCCCCGCTCTGCCTCCTAGGATTGCTATATTGCAGCTCTCCCAGAAAGCGCATGCGCACAAACCTCCCCAGCTCCTAGGATACTTCTACATTACATGTACCGCAGGTCGCTTCCAAGTCTCAAATACCTGAATAGAAATCAGTATCAGCACACAAGTCAGACCTTGCAAGACTGCAAGGTGGAAGGGGGGCAGGGGAGAAAAGTGCAGTTATGAAGTTCCCCTTTAAGTACATTCACACATCAGTCCTTGCCTTTTAAAGCGCTTACAATCTAGGTCCATAGCTCATGCATACATAAACAAAGTAGGGACAGTTTAGACAGAACCTACCATCATATCTTTGGAGTGTTGGGGAAACTGGAGTGTAAGCAGGTGCAGTTAGTTAGTCTGCCACTAGGTGGCTCTATTGAAGAATAGTGTCCGCTTACAAAGAATAGTGTCATCAGGTGCTAGGTCCCTTTTAGCTAGAGCCCTTCTGTAGTGATGTAGTGGATGCATCAGTGCCCATGCATAAGCCAGGTTGGGAGGAGCTCTAGGGCAGTTGGGGAAGAAAACAAGCAATCCCACCATCAGGCATATGTAGCCAGCAAGTGGAAGCCCTGGACAGGGCTGGAGGCTAGGAAGAGGTAAACCTGCACCCTGTAGAGCTGGCTGTAGACTTCCTGACCCTTATGGAGGCAAGGGTGGGTTGCAAAATACCTTGTGGGCCAGGCCAAGCATTCTCTGGAGTGTGTCTATTCCCCTGGAGGACCCAGGAGAGGTGTACCCAAGTAGGAGGTGACTGCAGTGATCCCATCTCAGTGAGAATACCTGTGAGGAGCAGTGAGTGGATATGGACAGCCTAAGGCGACAAGTACCTCTAAGTGAGTACGAATGACCCTGGGTGAGAGGACACTAAGCTAGGGACAATGGCTTTTACTAAAGGTGCTACATGATTCTTTCATATGTGACTACTGCGGACCAAGATGGTGGATGGTCAAAGCCTCAAGCAGGACGGTCCCTGTTCTAGCAGGAGAGGAAGTGGGACAGGGACTTGTGCTCTTGGTGCCCAATTTTAGCCATTCATAAGCCCCTTTACAAGACGACCCAGAGAAAACCCACGCAAGCACAAGGCGATCATGCAAACTCCATTCAGTGTTCTCAATGGAATTCAAACCGGAGACCCTAGTGTTTCAATGCAGAAAAGCTAACCACTAAACCACTGTGGTGCCCTATATAATGTTGTTTTTTTCCCTACTCATCCTTTCTGACTGTTTTTCACTAGTTTTGCTAGGGTCAATGTCACTACTGGTAGCACGAGGCGATACTTGGACCCTATAAAGATTGCACAGGCAGTCCAACTCCTCCAGGATGGCATTGCCAGAAGGTTTGCCGTGTCTCCCAGCACAGTCTCAAGAGCATGGAGGAGATTTCAGGAGACAGGCAGTTACTCTAGGAGAGCTACACAGAGCCATAGAAGGTCCTTAACCCATCAGCAGGACCGGTATCTGCTCCTTTGTGCAAGGAGGAATAGGGTGAGCACTG
This sequence comes from Rana temporaria, assembly GCF_905171775.1. Lineage (NCBI taxonomy): Eukaryota > Metazoa > Chordata > Amphibia > Anura > Ranidae > Rana > Rana temporaria. Next base: position 80,956,583 of record NC_053498.1, read on the forward strand.
CCAGAGCCCTACAAAATTACCTCCAGCAGGCCACTGGTGTGAATGTCTTTGACCAAAAAATCAGAAATAGACTTCATGGGGGTGGCCTGAGGGCCCAACATCCTCTAGTGTGCTCTGTGCTCACTGCCGGACACTGTGGAGCTCGATTTGCATTTCCCACTGAACACCAGAATTGGCAGGTCCACCACTGGTGCCCCATGATTTTTTCAGATGAGAGTAGGTTCACCCTGAGCAAATGTGACAGACGTGAAAGGGTCTGGAGAAGCAGTGGAGAACTTTATGCTGCCTATAACATCGTTTAACATGACCGGTTTGGTGATGGGTCAGTGATGGTCTGGGAGGCATATCCATGGAAGGACACACAGACCTCTACAGGCTACACAATGGCACCCTGACTGCCATTAGGTATCGGGATGAAATCCTTGGACCCATTGTCAGACCCTACGCTGGTGCACTCGAACAGTAATACTTTCCTATTAGCGGGAAAAAAAACAAGCAAAACACATCAAAAATGCATGTTCAAAAAACACAAAATAAAATAAAAAAATGGACCTACCCTAAGAAGTTTCTCCAGGTGACATAAGACAATGGGCATCATATGACTTGTATTGCTTGGTCACTGGACACTCCATGTGAATAGGAAGATCTGCAAATACTTAAATCTTTGCCCACTTCTGGGCTCCGATTATTTTAACAGAAACCATCTGTCTGCTAATTGATAATATACGACTGCAACCTGTGACAAAACATTCGTATTTCTGTCCTATTACATGTACAGTAGTTTTATTTGGAAATCGGCGATCCTCATTAGGGCTTCGTAGTCTAGTTGGGGCTGATTTTACAGAGTGACTTTTATTACAGAAAACGCCAAGAATGACGCCTGCTTGTGGCTGAATTCCTGACATTGTTCACATAGGCAAGGTTGTCCTGGGTCCAAGACTGCTACTCGGAAACTTGATCTTCAATGGAACTGTCATTTCTTTTGTCTTAGAAGTGAAAATAACCTTCTATAGTCGAAGTTAAACTACATTGTGGGTGCCAGTAAAGTGTTCTTTCCAGGGCATACCATGAATTACAGGGCAACAGTGCTGGAATGCTGAAAACAGTAGGATTTATAATTAAATGTGTCTGAAAGAACAGCTTGTATTGCTCATGTCAGACCGTCGGCTTCTCCCATCGAGTATCAAATTCATCCTGAAAATGGAAAAAAGAGAAGCTGATGCTCTGAACATATTAGAAAGGCACTCCAAGTCATAACAGTCAGTGACATACACTTACTGACCACTTTATTAGGTACACCTGTTCAATAGCTTGGTAACACAAATCAGCCAATCACATGGAGGCATTTAGGCATCTAGACGTGGTGAAGGTAACTTGCTGAAGTTCAAACCGAGCATCAGAATGGGGAAGAAAGGGGATTTAAGTGACTTTGAACGAGGCATGGTTGTTGATGCCAGACGGGCTGGCCTGAGTATTTCAAAAACTGCTGATCTACAGGGATTTTTACAACCTTCTTTAGGGTTTATGAAGAAGAGAAAATGTGGTCCCGAAAAAGAGAGAGGCCCGGATTCAGGAAGGACTTACGCCGACGTATCTATTGATACGCCGTCGTATCTATGCGCCTAATTCACAATACAAGATACGCCTGAATTTTGGCTTGATCCGACCGACGTAAGTCTCCTACGCCGTCGTATCTTGGGCGCATATTTACGCTGGCCGCAAGGGGCGCTTCCATTGATTTACGCGTCGAATATGTAAATGACCTAGATACGCCGATTCACGAACGTACTTACGCCTGTTGCAGTAGTCTACGCCGTTTACGTAAGGCGTACGTCTGGCGTAAAGTTATCCCACATAAAGCAGGGGTAAGTCATGTTGGGGTATGGACGTCGGAACAGCCGTCGTATTTTACGTTGTTTACGTAAGTCGTACGTGAATGGGGCTGGGCGTAGGTTACGTTCACGTCGTACGCATTGAGCCGTTGTATCTTGGGGAGTATATGCAACGTGATTCTGAGCATGCGCCGTTCGTTCGGCCCTTCATTTACATGGGGTCACGGTTAATTTAAATAGATCACGCCCACTACATTCCTACTTTGAATTAGGCGGGCTTACGCCGGCCAATTTACGTTACGCCGGCACAACGTTGAGGGCGAGTGCTTTGGAAATACTGCTCTTGCCTCTCAGAGTTACGTCAGCGTAGCGCATATAGGATGCGCTACGCCGGCACAAAGATGCACCGCTGTATGTGAATCTAGCCCAAAATATCCAGTAAGTGGCAGTTGTGTGAACGAAAATTCCTTGTTGAGGTCAGGAGAATGTGCAGACTGGTTTGAGATGATAGACAGGAAGATTCCCATCATGGATGTGCAGCCGAAAAATCTACAGAAACCGTGTGATGCTATCATGTCAATATGGACCAAAATCTCTGAGGTATGTTTCCAACACCTTGTTGAGTCTATGCCATGAAGAATTGGGGCAGTTCTGAACAGGGCCGCCATCAGGGGGTACAGGCATTACACCTGTAAGGGGCCCGATGGCCCCCCCTTTAGCAACACGTGGCAATTTCGTCTAATTTTAGCAACTCGCGGCAGGAGAGAGAAGAGATGACTTGCGTTGACTTTGTTTTGTTCGTCAGCACCAACCAACCCTCCCCCCCCGTCCCCGTCCCGCTTATCTCGCGGCAGGGGAGAGGGGTTCTCTGCTCCAGGGGGGCCCTGCCTAAAGCTGTATAAGGAGCCCCAAAATTTGTGATGGTTGCCCTGGTTCTGAAGGCAAAAGGGGGTCCAACCCGGTACTAGCAAGGTGTGTCTAATAAAGTGGACAGTGGGTGTACATCTTCACTAGACTTGTGATTGGTTAGGCTGTTTTGGAGGATTTGTAAGCTCCTTTTTCTTGTAGGAATATGGATATTTTGTGTAAAGCGGTCATTAGTGACAGTGCTAATTATACAAATGAATGGTTCAGGTTTTATTGTGTTGCATAGTACTTTCTGTAGCAGAGATGATTTAATTTCTATTTACCTTTCACTTAAATACTGGGTTTCTTGGCTGCAGAGAATGTAATGTTACCCTTAGTATTGGGTGTCTGTGTGTATTTGTTGAGGACCATGGGGACAGCAGTGTTTTTGCTCAGCCATGGGGAAAACCACTAATAATTTAAAATAGTGCTACCCAGAGATCATTAAAATCAAAAATAAAAATTAACAAGCCACGTGTTTTCGTCCAGCCATCTGTCGGGCCTCTTGGGAATATCTTTAATTAAGTAAAATAAATATAATAAAATAAACCTATGATTTTCCAACATATAAAATCTGATCATTTATATGTTGTTCTTTACACTTCCTATACTTACGTCTTGTCCTTGGTTCCCCTCCATGAGGCTGCTGTGATCCATGGCATGGTCTGTGGGCAACTCCGCGACTGTGAACTGATTTTTTCCATTTCCTAATGCCAAGCTTTCCAGGCAGTCAAAGAGCAGTCAGGGACCACTAGGGCTTATATGAAGTTCACACACATAGGTCATTGTTATACGAGGGAACACGTACTTCCGTAGCATGGGGAGACTGAGCTACATTTTCCAACAGATTTCCATTTTTTTTTTCCATAGACTGTATCTTACCTTTATTACTGCTGCAGCACAACTGGCACACATTTACAGACTTCACTGTCCCTGCAATATTCTATATTGTTATATTAAGTCACAGCCCGGGGCTTCAACTTTTTATGTAGCAGCAGCTAATAGCATGCTTATTTCTACATCATACATCAAATATTGATCTAATTGCAGCGATTAACCACTTGCCCTCCGGAAGGTTTTACCCCGTTCATGGCCAGGGTATTTTCTGCTATTCGGCATTGCGCTAATGAAACTGGCAATTGTGCGGCCCTGCAGGACTCTACAGAAATTACATTTATATTTATTTTTTTAACAAATCGAGCTTTCGCTTGGTAATTGATCCCCACTGTGTTTTTTATTTTTATCACATGTACAAAAAAATACACTTTGGGCCAGATTCTTAAACGAGATACGACGGCGTATCTCTGAGTTGCGCGGTCGTATCTATGCGCCTGATTCTTAGAATCAGTTACGCATAGATTTCCCGTAGATCCGACTGGCGTAACTGTGTTACACTGTCGTATCGTAAATGCATATTTACGCTGGCCGCTAGGTGGCGCTTCCGTCGAATTCCGCGTTGAGTATGCAAATTAGCTAGATACGCAAATTCACGAACGTACGCCCGGCCGACGCAGTACATTTACGCCGTTTACATTAGGCTTTTCCCAGCGTATAGTTACCCCTGCTATATGGTGGCGTAAGTGCGGCGTACCAATGTTGAGTATGGCCGTCGTTCCCACGACCAAATTTGAAAATTTTACGTTGTTTGCGTAACTCGTCCGTGAATGGGGCTGGACGGAATTTACGTTCACGTCAAAACCAATACGTCCTTGCGGCGTATTAGGAGCAATGCACACTGGGAGATTTCCACGGACGGCGCATGCGCCGTTCGTGAAAAACGTCAATCACGTCGGGTCACACAACATTTACATAAAACACGCCCCCCTGTTTCAAATTTGAATTAGACGGGCTTACGCCGGCCGATTTACGCTAAGCCGCCGCAACTTACGGAGCAAGTGCTTTGAGATTACAGCACTTGCCCGTCTAAGTTAAAAAAACAAAAGAACAAAAGCTGGACAGCCGCACTCCAAAATTTTCTTTAAAAGAGATGTCTTTATTTTCAACTGTGCATACAGTCACTGCAAGCCCACAAAAATCAGTATGGCCAACGTTTCGCACTGGCGTCAGTGCTTAGTCATGGCTAGCAAGGTTCACACTACAAATGAAATATATACACAAAACATACAATCATGTGATGAAAAGCCCTGCCTACAGCAGGGAGGAATCAATTAAGTTAATCAAGCAGTAAATCAAACGGCACTTTAAACAGCTGAAATATGGGTTAAACCTCCCTCAAGTGTGTCCCTTTGTAAAAAAGGGAGAAAGCGTAAAAAACACATATTGATTTGTGAAAAACCTGTGTTTGGGGGGGGTTCTCTCACCTAGTCTCTTTGAGTCCAAACCCACTTCTTCAACTTGGTTGGACTTTGTGGGCACCTTCAAGTGCGGCACCAATGGGTGCAGATACTGCCCCCTAATAGGAGCTGGTAAAGTTATACGGTCATGCTCCAGTGGCAGAAATTTTTACATTAAGCAATACATAAACTGCAACACTAAGTTTGTGGTTTATGTAATTACTTGCAACATCTGCAATGTCCAATATGTTGGTAGGACCATTAGAAGACTACGTGACAGACTCAGTGACCATCTGTACGACATTGACAAAAATCACAATACCAATGTAGCCAGGCACTGGAACAACGTACATGACAAAAACATTTCCAGCCTGTCCATACAGGGTATTGAGAGGATTGTGTGTCCGGTTAGAGGGGGGGACAGATTCAAACTTCTTTGTAAACGGGAGGTATATTGGATATTTCACCTCAATTCTAGACAGCCTTGGGGCCTCAACTTTGATTGGGATGTTTCCCATTTCCATGATTGAGAGTAACATCTCTCTCCCCCCCCCCTCCCCTCTGCTCGGCATACTCACTGTTTTTGTCCTCTTTTTCTAATGTATTTATCATCACACGTACATAACCATGTTCCCACACCCAATATTATACTTGTCATCTTGTGGGAACACAAAGTGTCTTTTTTGATTTGTTGAGGCTCTATTACTTGTTCCTACGGTTTACACCCAAGTTGTTAATGGTAAACTCATTTACATTACCCACTTGCTGCTCACCTGCTGTTTACTTCGGCAGGTGGGCTACCATACGGGTTTCAGTGCAACTCCCCCAATTTAAGTTTGAGACTACATTCATATTTACATAATTATGCAATTTTGCTCACCTTTGCACTGTCCATACTTTGCATATCTCATTCACGAACAGGCGGGTCACCATATGGCTCTTGGTAATAATTTTTATCAAGACACCATAAATTAATATATGGGTTCTCGTGTGGCCTGTTAATATACAGGGTACGAGGGCTCTACGGGGGTTTTGGGAGGGGGGGTTTTTTGTCGGGTGAACATGCAGGTTATGCATTAAACATTATTTTTAATCAGGCATTAGCGGTTGGATTGATGCCATATCTGGAGGTGATAACATATACAAGTCTTCTTCTACTGTAATTGGAGACACATTACACAGCTTCACCTTCACCAATATTATTAGTGCATCCTGCATCATTTTTCATCTACCTCTCATAATATATCCCCCCCCACCCCTAGGTTCAATTAGCGCTTCATTATGAAGCATACACATTTCTATACAATCTATGTTACACATCCCATATTCATATGGGTATTGTATTCGTCCCTCATTATACATATACTATATAAAAACCTATTTTAGATATACCTATTCGCAATTTTGCGTTTTTATACCTCTTTAATCTTTGTTTCCTTTTTCTTTATTTTTCCCCTGGGTTTTAGGAGCAGTACGCTATACTGGTTTCACTGTATGGCTGATGAGGTACCATTATAGACAGTTTGACTTATGTCGACCCTTGTCCCTTGTCATATATAACCAGGTGCCACACCATTGCACAGGTTCTCGGGCTTTTTGCGCACTTGTTTATTTATCTGTTTGAATTTCTTTTCTATTCATGTGCTAGCCCCGTTCCTTATAAGATCCAATTGATTGTCCGGTTCGGTATAATAATCTTTTTATTTTTATTTTTAATATCGATGATTGACACCGGACTTTCATGCAGGATCATATCCATACTTGCTTGTATTCTTATTTACATTTGCCCTCGCGACTATTATGTCTTTTTAACGTATAGAGATGTCTATTCACACTCTTTACTTGTGCGAGGTCACTCACACAGTTCCTTAACCGGATAATAAATAAAAAAAAAAAAAAAACCAACACTTATATGTATATGGTCGCTGGTCTGCTCTTTCAGAGCATAGCCAGCTTCTTTATTATGTATACTCTTACATTCATGTATTAGACCTATGAATGGATAAATATTTAGACAGATCGATTGCACATTACCACACTTGACCTCAGACTTTTGCACTAGATCATCATCTACCTAATGGTAAAATAACCGTTACCATGTTCATCACGATCACATTTATTGGGTAAGGCATCTTAACAGATGTTGTCATTACCTGCATGATGTTCACGCACATCATATCCATATGATTTTGTTTTCACTGACTCATTCATTATAAGGTCTTACTCACTATTGAACTTTAACTTAATGTCCATTCATGTAGCGATTCTCCCATCAATTTATTATTTGATTTTGCTATTTCACAGTTTATTCCCTAAAATAGGTCTATTTTGGTTTCACTAATTAATTTATTTCAATAACTTATGCATTTTTGAGTCACTAAATGACCACGGATCAGAGCGCTTCTATATATATATATATATATATATGTACATGTATACACATAATAGAGAATTTTTTTATTATTATAATTATTTCTTATTTTTTAAGTGAGACTATACCTATACATATATGTTGTGGTCTGATTTTGAGAAACTTTATAAGTAATTTTATGGGTATTTCTATTTTTATATATTTGTTTATCTTCATTGTCATTTCATTTTGATTTTCATTTATACACAGGTTTTTCACAAATCAATATGTGTTTTTTACGCTTTCTCCCTTTTTTACAAAGGGACACACTTGAGGGAGGTTTAACCCATATTTCAGCTGTTTAAAGTGCCGTTTGATTTACTGCTTGATTAACTTAATTGATTCCTCCCTGCTGTAGGCAGGGCTTTTCATCACATGATTGTATGTTTTGTGTATATATTTCATTTGTAGTGTGAACCTTGCTAGCCATGACTAAGCACTGACGCCAGTGCGAAACGTTGGCCATACTGATTTTTGTGGGCTTGCAGTGACTGTATGCACAGTTGAAAATAAAGACATCTCTTTTAAAGAAAATTTTGGAGTGCGGCTGTCCAGCTTTTGTTCTTTTGTTTTTTTGCTATTACCGCATTGCCAGCACCCTGGTGGTTCAACAACCCCTGATCATCACGAGGCTCACCTGGAGCGGTGAGAATTCTGTCTGTGTGCCCGTCTAAGTTGCGGAGGCGTAACGTAAATCAGATACGTTACGCCCGCACAAAGATACGCAATCGTACGTGAATCTGGCCCTTTATATCTGAGGGTAAGTAGTATGTTTTTTAGCGCTGAGTTGGGTTATTTTAGCCACTTGCCAATCGCCCACCCACAGTGTATTGCAGGCGAGTGGCAGCTGTAGACAAATCGACGCACTCTTACTTACTTCGCTGCCCTTTTTTGCGTTTAGGGTACAGGCATGCACGCCCCCACTTGATTGTAGACAGCAGTAGCTGTCAGCAAGTCCTGGCCAATGATTCACGGCCAGGACCTGCTGATCGGCTGTGTGCAGTCACAGCCCAGAGCTCTGTACAGAGGGAGCGATCTGTCTGTTTCTCAACCATGGGAAGCAGGGATGAGAAATTGCGAGATTTTTTGTGAAAAGCAGGACACTTTATACACATTGCACATAGTTGGGTACATAGTTAACCCTTAATTTCCATAAATGTTAACCCCTTCCCAACCAGTGTCATTAGTACTGTGACAGTGTATAGTATTATCACTGATCACTGTTTTAAGGCTCTGTTCACATATGAGCCGCATGCGGCTCACAGCAGGGCTCCGGTATGTCCTGGTTCACCATTTCAGGCCCGATTTCAGTCTGAATTTTGGGCTGAATTCGGACCTGATACGAACCAAAAGACGCACAGCATTTTTGTGCAAAATGCACTGGGCCCGCTGCGGAGATATGTAAACTGGCTCCATAGAGGGCTGGTCGAAATCTCCTGCTATTGCAAATTAGATGTGGGGAAACCCACTTCCAATTCGCAATGGTGTGAACCCAGCCTTAAAGGATCACTAAAGGAAAATATTTTTTTAGCTAAATAGCTTCCTTTACCTTACTGCAGTCCTGGTTTCATGTCCTCATTGTTCGTTTTTGCTTTGAAGTAGCTGTAATTCTGCTGTGATCTCCACACTTCCTGCTTGTCTGGCTCCTTATGAAAAATCTCATGGCAGCTTTTCACTGTGGTCCAAGCTGTGTGTCTAAAACTCCTCAGAACCAATCAGATTCATTTTAAAAACAAAACAGTGCCCTGGATTTGTTTGTTTGTGTTCTGTGGGTCTCTCTACTTCACAGAAACATGAAACCAGTTTAAAAGCGAAAGTGAAACTAGAGGTACATTATATGATTGATTTTTATCTATTTTTAATCATTTTAAAAAGGAATCAGTTAACTTTTATGTCTCTATACCCTGTAAACAGTCATTTCAGCAAAACATTTTTTTTCCTTAAGTGACCCTTTAATGTCACTGGTGATGTCCGTGTCATTTATAATGTAGACATTTTCGCCAGCACACCGAGGATCATTTAGAAAAACGTCCAGAAATTCTTTAATGCATAGAAGCGATCAAAACAGCAACGTTTCGAGGTCGCACAGGACCTCTTCGTCAGGCAAATGATGCCTGACGAAGAGGTCCTGTGCGACCTTGAAACGTTGCTGTTTTGATCGCTTCTATGCATTAAAGAATTTCTGGACGTTTTTCTAAATGATCCTCGGTGTGCTGGCGAATATGTCTACATGATTTCCTTTCCGGTTCCCAGCTGGTAATCGCTTCAGCACCCTCTTTTCTTATCGGCCATTTTCCAGGAAGGTGTGCAATTGGAATATTTTTAAAAAGTGTCATTTATAAGTCGCCGATCGCCGCCATGAATAATATAAAAAATTAAATAATTCCAGTATATATATAATATATTTTGTAGGCGCTATAAGTTTCACGCAAACCAATCAATATACATTTATTGGGATTTGTTTGTTTACAAAAGACACGTAGCAGAAAATATTTTGGGCAAAATTTACAAAGAAATTAAATTAAAAAAATATATATTATTGGATATATTTTATAGCAGAAAGAAAAAACTATTATTTTTTCCCAATAATTTCAGTATTTTTCGATTTATATCGCAAAGAATAAAAAAAAGAGTGGTGATCAAAGCTCTGTTTGTGTGAAAAAAAAAACATCAATTTTGTTTGGGTTGCATGACCACGCAATTACCGGTTAAAGTAGCCAATAGCAAAAAATGGCCTAGTCATGAAGGGGGTAAAATCTTTCGGAGCTGAAGTGGATAATACAAAAAGCATACATTTTTTTTTTTTTTTGCTCAGTCACAGATTTGGGCCTTGCATGCAAAGTACATGCAGCCAACAGTGACAGTTTGTGAAGGTCTTCAGTAGTTTTGCTCTGGCTTAATGCTGTTGTTATTACTGCCCATGTGCAGTTACCTTTTCCTTGCAATCTGCAGCCAATGCTTTATATTCCTTTAAGTGCCGGAATAAAATTCAAATTTCTCTTTGAAGCACAGATGCCTGTGGTGAGAATTTCCCCAATTCGCCTTATTCGCTTCCTCTCTTTTGGCATTGTGCAAAGGACCTGAGCTCATATCACAGGCATCTGTCTTATAAAATATGGCAATATCTATTATCTGTCTGCATAGTAAAACCTGGTAATAAAGCAAGTCTTTTGAAGTTCCGCCATTCTGAATATATATATTTACTGGACTGGAAGCTCAGCCTATAAAGGGGTAAATGTCTTGCTAATATCTACGTGAAGCGAGAAAGCTTGGGCATAGACGAAAGGTGGACTACACATGTGTTTGTAATAAATGTACAGCCTTCCGCTTGGTGCTCATTTAAAAAAACGAAAGCCATTTTAACCACTTCCATACAGGGCTTTTATACACACATCCATACCAGGCCTATTCTGGCACTTCTCTCCTACATGTACAAATCATATTTTTTTTTGCTAGAAAATTACACAGAACCCCCAAACATTATATATGTTTTTTTAACAGACACCCTAGGGAATAAAACGACGGTCATTGAAACGTTTTATCTTGCACGCCATTTGCGCAATAATTTTTCAAACGCCTTTTTTTTGGAATTTTTTTTTTTCATGAATTAAAAAAATAACAAAACAGTAAAGTTAGCCCAATTTTTTTGTAAAATATGAAAGATGATGTTACACCGAGTAAATAGATACCTAACATGTCACGCTTTAAAATTGCGCACACTCATGGAATGGCGCCAAACTTCGGTACTTAAAAATCTCCATAGGCAACGCTTTAATTTTTTTTTACAGGTTACCAGTTTAGATTTACAGAGGAGATCTAGTGCTAGAATTGTTGCTGGCACTCTAACGCACGCGGCGATACCTCACATATGTGGTTTTAACGGAGTTTACATATGTCGGCGGGACTTGTGTGTGCGTTCGCTTCTGCGCGCAAGCTACTGGGGACAGGGGCGTTAAAAAAAATATTTTTTATTTCTTTTTTTTTTACATATTTATTTATTTTTTTACACTTTTTTTTTATTTATTTTTTTATCACTTTTATTCCTATTACAAGGAATGTAAACATCCCTTGTAATAGGAATGTGTGTGACAGGTCCTCTTTATGGAGAGAGGCGGGGTCAATAAGACCGCACATCTCTCCTCCAGGCTGGAAAGCATGAAATCGGTGAAAAAAAATTCACAGATCTCATGCTTACGGTTGCTTAGCAGCCGCAATTACGGCTTTGTTTACTTACGGGGACCCGGGCGTGACGTCATCACATCGCGCCCGGGTCCTCCGACGGTCATAGAGATGACTGGTGACCATCTGGTCACCAGTCATCTCTATGCTTCCTGACAGCGCCGGACGATTCGTTCTCCGGGCCCCCGATGGCACGGGAGAGCCCGGAGAAGCACCGGATGGCGGCGGGAGGGGGGGGATGTCCCCTCCCGCCGCCTGTAAGAACAATCTAGCGGCGGAATCGCCGCTATGATTGTTCTTGCGTTGTGCAGAATCGCCGGCAGGAGAGAAGGATATCTGAATGATGCCTCTAGCTGCAGGCATCATTCAGATATCCACCCGGAAAGCCCAGGACGTCATATGACGTCCTCCTGGATCGAGGAGGGGTTCCTGCCGCCGTCATTTCACAATGACGCGGTAAGGAAGTGGTTAAATAAAACATGTGTATACTCTAAAATAAAATACGTTTAAATTCTGCAAGAAAGTGCGCTGAAATGTCTGCAGTATATGGTGATCTTGTTTTTTTAACATGTTCTGACATTTGATTTCCTGTATTTGTTTTATTAGGAACCTGATTGGCTTCCAAGATGTCATCTAGAAGTAAAGATGATGCCGAACGCTACCTTTTTGTAGATCGAAACCCTACGAGCATCACAGCAACGCAAGCTGATTGGACAGCCAAGAAGCAAGTGTGGGTGCCCTCTGAAAAACATGGCTTTGAAGCAGCTAGCATCAAGGAGGAGCGAGGTGATGAAGTGGTGGTGGAGTTGGCCGAGAATGGTAAAAAAGTGTCTGTCAACAAGGATGACATTCAGAAGATGAATCCACCAAAGTTCACCAAGGTTGAGGATATGGCAGAGTTGACCTGTTTAAATGAAGCGTCTGTCCTCCACAATCTCAAAGATCGTTATTATTCTGGACTCATCTATGTAAGTAATAACCAGGTGTACAAATATATATATATATATATATATATATATATATATATATTTTGAACTAAAGATGCAAATCGGGCACAAAAACACTAACCTTGATTATTGCATACAAATCTGACACAAAAATATGCTTCACCCATCAAAAAAGGTGTATTATAGTGTACCTATATCCAGTGGTGGGGACCAGTCACTGCTACCTTCTGTCTATGAGCAGGGTGACCGCTCTCCTTACTGCCTACGCTGCAATTCCACTGGATGAGCAGTTATATCATCAGGCAGAGACATGGTGCAGTGCATACAAGCTATGCCTGCCCAGGTGCGGGAGGTGGTGCAGTGCATACAAGCTATGCCTGCCCAGGTGCAGGAGGTGGTGCAGTGCATACAAGCTATGCCTGCCCAGGTGCAGGAGGTGAATGAGTGCATACAAGCTATGCCTGCCCAGGTGCAGGAGGTGAATGAGTGCATACAAGCTATGCCTGCCCAGGTGCAGGAGGTGGTGCGGTTCATACAAGCTATGCCTGCCCAGGTGCAGGAGGTGGTGCGGTTTATACAAGCTATGCCTGCCCAGGTGCAGGAGGTGGTGCAGTGCATACAAGCTATGCCTGCCCAGGTGCAGGAGGTGGTGCGGTTTATACAAGCTATGCCTGCCCAGGTGCAGGAGGTGGTGCAGTGCATACAAGCTATGCCTGCCCAGGTGCAGGAGGTGGTTCAGTGCATACAAGCTATGCCTGCCCAGGTGCGGGAGGTGGTGCAGTGCATACAAGCTATGCCTGCCCAGGTGCAGGAGGTGGTGCGGTTCATACAAGCTATGCCTGCCCAGGTGCTAGAGGTGGTGCAGTGCACACAAGCTATGCCTGCCCAGGTGCTAGAGGTGGTGCAGTGCATACAAGCTATGCCTGCCCAGGTGCGGGAGGTGGCGCAGTGCATACAAGCTATGCCTGCCCAGCTGCAGGAGGTGGTGCGGTTCATACAAGCTATGCCTGCCCAGGTGCAGCAGGTGGTGCAATGCATACAAGCTGTGCCTACCCAGGTGCGGGAGGTGGTGCAATTCATACAAGCTATGCCTGCTCAGCACAACTATGCCACTCTTCCAATCTTTTACCTATTTCCCCACGCCTCTGTGTCCATGGACCCTCCTCTTGGTTCTAGCTACTAAATAGGAAAAACAGTGCTGGAACAAGATAAGTAAACATTGAAAAACAAGCCTTTCAGCAAAGAAAGAGGAAAGTGAGGCCTTTGTTTTAGCTGCTGTCTGGTAATGAGTTTCAAAGAGTTTAGGTCAGCCTTTCACAAACAGTGTTCGAATGGCAGTTGTGTGGGTAATTAAATGACGGTGTCAACAAAAACCAACCACTGACCTACACATTCCTGCACATCCCTGCCCCTACTCTACCTGATTGCCATTCAAATTGGGGGAAAAAGTTTCAACACTTCGTATTGGAGCCTACTCGTTCCCTTCTTTACCCTTCTTCACCCATACATTCCAAATAGACCATCACTATAATGGGCTGCCTCGCTGGCAAAGTAGGAATGTGTTGGAGGCAATGGAGGAGCAGGCAAGGTTCAAAGTTTGGGCAGAGCAGGGGCACTGAATGCCTGCTGCAGGAAGACTTCTTTTTATATTTTAGGGGATTAATGAATAGAAAAAAAGTAAAGGAAATTCCTCTTTGATTACAGTGCCTTTTTTTATTTAAAGCTGCAATGATTTCCAGACACACTCCGTAAATAAAAATGTTTTTTGTTCTAGTTTTTATAATAAAACACTTAACGAGGCGCTCCAGTCCCCCCCCCCCCCCCAATAACAAAATTTAAAGTCAGCAGCTATAAATGCTGTAGATGCTGCCTTTCAATACAATGAAACTTACCTGTTGAGGGATCCAGCGATCCAGTCCTCACCTGAGCAGATTCTTCAATCAGTTTCAGGTGCAAGCGTCAACGTCTTAAGTAAGGGAAGCCTTGCGGTTTCACAGCCAGTTTCCTACTGCGCATGCGTGAGCCGAATGGGCCGCTTTGTGAATGGTCCCGCATTCTTCTGGGACCTGTGATGTGTCCCAGAAGGCTGCAGGGGGCAAAGAGAGGGGACCAAACTTCCGCTTAGATCGCCGCAGTAATCTGACCGGGAGTGGGTACCTGTCAAAACCAGGTACCCCTTAAAAAGTGTCAAATGTAGCAGTGTGTGTGTGTGGAGGGGGTGCGCAAACAAGAAGAACGTCCCCCTTTTGGGTGAAGTTTGGCTTTAATGTAGCAGTGGGGGGTGGGGGTGCAAACAAGCAGAACGTTCCCTTTTGGGTGAAGTTTGGCTTTAATGTAGCAGTGAGGAAATTGTGGGATTTGGTTGCTGGTATTTGGCCAGGTCTTGAGATATTTACAAGTTTGGCCAATGATCAGGATTTCAGTGAAGACGACTAATCATTGATATGAAAGAGATGGTGGGATTATCTAAAGGTCACACATAGGCTTTTAGCAGTGTTTAGTGGTTTTTAAAGGTGGTTAAAAAAAAAAAAAACACTGCCAGTGCGCCCAGGAGCAGCAGAGTTTGGGCAGAAAAAACTCTTGACGCTACTAAAGCTGCTAAATGATTTATACTGGCCAATGAAATAAGTTCATGTCTGTAAAAGCTCCTAAAAGCTTTAGACACGTTTTCAAGCGTCAGGCATCTTTTCTGCAAACACTGCTGGTTTCTAGTAGAGTTAAATGAACGTCCTCCGTGCATGAGGCCTAAAACTGTTCCTACCTCCCTCCTGACGCCAATGCTAACTACCCTGTAGAAGGAAGATGCTTATATGTACCTATTGTCATGGTTCTCCGATCTGGTCATGTGATTGGTATCCCGAGGGCCAACTACAAGGGAGAGGAGGGACAGCTAACAGCTATGCCTCATAGTAAGCCCATGGGTGATGTCACCACCCAGGTATTCCATCCAATGTCAAAGCTCTCGCCCCGGAATTCGGCCGCTGGGGAGATCATGTGACCAGACCAGAGCACCCTGAGAATAGGAAGGTTTAAGGATCTTCCTTCTACAGTGCAGTTGGAATAGGAATTACAAGGGGGGTGGAAGCCGTTTTTAAGCTTAGTTAGATCTAGACTTCCACTTTAAGTTTGCTCCCAGACAAAATATTGTTATAGGGCTATCAAATGCAAATTCCCAAAATACAAGCTTGTATGTTTGTTTGAGCCTTTTTAAAGCGGAGGTTCACACAAAAAGTGAACCTCCGCTTTTTGGATCCCTCCCCCCCCTCCAGTGTCATATTTGACACTTTTGTCTGAGACAGGTATTTGCACCACTTCTGGGTTCAGATCCCCACGGGGAATCCAGCCTGGCACGTCAGCCAACACACCCCCCCCCCCCCCCCGCTGTCTTCTGGGAAACACTGTTCCCAGGAGAGCGGGGACCAGAGACGGCGCGCTGCGATCCTCACGCATGCGCAGTAGGGAATCAGGCAGTGAAGCCGCAAGGCTTCACTTCCTGATTCCTTCACCAAGGATGGCGGCGGAAGCAGCCGAGGACCGAGCGATTGCTCAGCCTCGGCTGCTAACATCGCAGGCACGCTGGACAGGTAAGTGGTCCATTTTATTTAAGTCAGCAGCTGCCGTATTTGTAGCTGCTGGCTTTTAAAAAAGAAATTCGGCCGAACCTCCGCTTTAATGCTTCTTCTGGCTAAAGTTAGAAGCTGATACCATGTACAGCTGCACCAGATTTTTCCCTCTCCAGTTTTAGTAAATCAACCCCAGTGCATTAAAATACACTTACCTGCCTGTTTTGCAATCGCCTCCAGAATGCTCTTTCACACCAGCAGGCCGAATGGGTCCACCTGTCCATTTTTCAGGCAGACCCGATTGGACCACCCATTGTTTTCTATGGGGTGGCAGATGTCAGGGGACATGTGTCCGCTGACACCTGCCCGCATCCGATCCGGTCCTCTAAAAACAGACAGATGGGGATACATTCACATCCGTCTGTTGGATCGGATGGCAATCAGATAAAAAGAGACATGCAGTCCGTTTCCATCTGACTGCCCCATAGATGAGAGCGGGCTGTGTCCGTGTCATCCTGTTATCTGCCTGCTTAGAGGGGATCAGCGGAGAGATCCCCCGCTGAGCAGGTGTATCCACTCCATCTGAAAGGCGCCTTAAGGTTTAGTAAATCAACCCAATTGTATGTGTCTTCTGCATGGCCTTTAGTTCCCTGTTCCATTGCCCTGCCTGGGCAAGGCATAATACAATCTTATCCTCAGCACACCAGCTGTGATGAAACTACAATTCCCATGAGACACTGCAAGACTTGGGCATTGGCTGGACTCCTGTAGGCAGAGGCACGATGGGATATGTAGTTTGGCCTTAGCTAAAGTATGTAGGGTTGCCTATCCCTAAGGCTGGATTCACACCTAGGCATTTTTAGTGCTTTTAGCATTTAGCAGATTTGCACTACAGAACGTGTTCCATAGGAAACCCTGTTAAATAGACCCTAGTGCAAATCTGCAAAAAGCACAAAAAATGCCTAGGTGTGAATGTAGCCTAATGCCGCGTACACGCGACTGTTATTCATGTCATGGAAAAAAAACAACGTTTTTCTTGACGTGATTCCTCTCAAGCCTGCCTTGCATACACACGATCGTGATAATAAATGCTCGAGCAAAGCGCGGTGACAAACAACACGTACGACGGCACTATAAAGGGGAAGTTCCATTCGACTGGCGCCAACCTTTGGTCTGATTATACAAATTTTCCTTCTCATAACTTGCTTTTGAGCATGCGCGTTCCCCCCCCCCCCCCCGTCGTTAAAGCCTACACACAACGAGAAAAACGATGATGTTAAAAACTACATTTTTAATGGCCATTTTTCTCGTCGTGAAAAATGCTCTGGAGCCTACACACGATCATTTTTCACGACCAATAAAAAAAATGGCATTTTTCGCGTCATGAAAAATGGTCGCGTGTATGCGGCATAATACCTACACTTGAGTGTTGATTTCATGGCAGAGACTAATGTCATCAGAGCTGATGCTTCATTAATCTTGTCGCTTCCTCTGCTTTCCACATTCCAGTACAAGGCTTGGTAGACCTGCTTTCTGATGACCTCATGAAAGTATTGTGTCCCGTAGACAGGTGGAAGCCTGCCCAGACTTGTACTTCAAGCAGGTGGATTAATGCTGTCTCTCTGATACTATGGAATGGAATGACCTTGTCCTGTAAACAGGATCTCGAATAACACCTGCACTAAAACCCCAGGTCTGGGGTCTGTGATGTGCAGATTACAACACATTCATGACGTGTATTTTTCTTAGGTCAAAATTAGATTTTGATACAAAATTGTATTTAGTTCAAAATGAGAATCCTTTTAAATTTTGCACTAAAAATAAAAAGTTTAATGCAACAGTGTAGCTAGGAGTTGCTTTATTTCTGCACTTGAGGTCCTGGTGTGTGGTCTCTAATATATCGAGGTTACTGCTGGAACCACAAACTGTCTTTTGATGTCTGTATGCTACAGCGTGCTCTTTGTGGGTCCATTCACATTATTACATTATGGCTCTATGCAGTATAACTTGCTACACTTTATTGTACTGTGGTTATGAAGTGCATTGCAATGCTCTTAGTTTTGAATGGTACCCAGGCAACACAACACTCCTGCATTTTAATGCACCCACAACGCATAGATGAGAAGCATGCGTTTGTTGCGGTGCGAAAGTGCTTCATGTCTAATAAAATATGGGATGTGGTGCTTTGGCACCCCATGCAAAATTAATGGGCTGCCTTAAAGTATAACTAAAGGCATTTTTTTTAAGTCCGATTTGTATTTATTTACATTTTTTTTTTTTTTTTAAAGTCTAGAGGACCGGGCAAGTTTCAAATTGTTAATGGGCAGGCTGAATGTACCAAGTTGATCGATCAACTTGGGTAAAACCAGCCTGCTGGAATCTGTGGTTGCAGGAAAAAAAATTGCACCATATATGGCCAGCCTGACTGTATCCAAAATGAAAAAATAAGTTTTGCCTTTAGTTCTACTTTAACACAAGGCACAGTCATGTGTGGGCAGTGTAGCGCCTGTGTACTTTCAGTACAGGTGCCATGTTAAATTTAGAAGGGGGGTGAGAGAGTTACTTTGCTCTCATCCATGTTGATTTATGTAAATTGGGTTTCTGCCAGGCTGGGCTGTTCTGTGGTTCCATTTTGTGTTCCAGAGATACCTTTCCATCTCTGGGTGACAGGTGGCGCCAGAGGAGTCCAGGCGGTGGCGCCTTCCTGCCAGCAGCCAATTAGAGAAGTTTCTCCCTGGCGGGGCATGCTGGGGGAGGGTACTTCTTGGGCAGACACCATTTTGTGGGGTTCTTCTCCCGTTCCTGGTTCCAGGTGCGGCACCCACCTTTAGGGTGTGCGCACATCACGGGCCCCGGCGATATGGCCTACCAGGCTGGGGCGCACGTGTCACACGGAGTTTCCAGTTCTGGGCCCTCATGGCCCAGAGCAACTGAAGCTGCAAAGGGGCCCCAGTGACATACTGGGTCCCCACATTCTACGAGGAAGATCCCAAGCGAGTTGTGCTGTTCGGTGGGGAGTCGGTCTGAGGTGAGCCCGGAGGCAGGTGATCCAACAGGGCCTAGACAATCCATCGGGGGTCTGGGTGACCGGACACTGAGAAGTTGTATGCTGCAACTTGTCAGTCGGTGACCCCAAAACCAAGAAGTCTACCTGAGGGAGATTCAGGCAAATTATATTCATTGAGAGGATTCGCTCTATTATCCACGTTCCTGAGTAGAGGGTCTGTGGCAGAGGTTCCACTCCTAATTCTATTAGAGCCAAGTCGGTGGCAGAGACTTGTTCCTTCTCAAGGTTCCGAGTGATACCCTGGCTGCCAGGTCGGTGTGAGAGGCCTATCCAGGTACACTATACCCACGAGTGGCGACGTGAGTCCCATTGGAGGCAGGACTGCTTCCGTTATCTATAGGCCTGAATCTGCAAATTCTCCTTTCACCAACATTTCGCTATCTACCTCAAGTTAATTGTTTGCCGTGTTGGGCAAGAAATAAAAGCACAGAAAACGACACCCTGCTGTTTGGACATTCCGTCATTGTTCTCATCATCATCATCCCTAGACACATCACAGAGGTAACATAACACGCCGTCCCAATCTAACCAGCGGCTCCTGCGGGGGTAGCGCTACAGCAGTAACAGCAGTCTGTGCGAACCCTCAGCGAGCACACAGATTTTTTCTGGTTATAGTATAGTGTACAACACATAGCTGTTTTTTTTTTTTTTTTGTTAGACAAGACCCAATCCAGTAGCCATGTTTGTTTTTCTGGTGTGTCGGTTCATGTCCATCCCACCATGTACTGTGCCAGCTGCAGATGGCATATCAGGCCCTGCCCTTGCTCGGTCTTGTCTTACCTGTCACAAGCCATCAAGTGTTCCCTATTGTGAAGGTGCAGTGGAAGATGACAGTACACAGGCAGTAATGGAGACAGGTGTGCGCTCCAGTATCAGATTCCTCCAACCTAGAATCCTGCTGAGCTATAGAAACCATACAATTCTAGGAGTAAACAGAGAGGATTTCCGAGCAGGAATCATATTCAGAGATGTTGGGAATGTACAAGAGTTAATAATGACTTTGCAAAGTATTTTTAGGTTATCACTGTTTAATTTTTACATTGCGGGAATATGTTTTTTTAAAAGCTGAACTGCAGAAAAAAAAAATCATACTTTGCAGCAAGCCGACTCCTGAACACAAGAGATGTGGCTATGTGGCTATGGCAGTGAAGGGCTCCACCTGCAACACCTCCTCCTCCTCTCTCCTCACCTATTCTCAAAAGCCTTGTATTTCCCACAGAATACAAGGGTGCAGATCCACGTAGCGCGGCGCATTCTTCCGTCCGGCATAGCGTATCTCTGTTACGCTACGCTGCCGTAACTTACAGTTTTTTTTTGTATCCTGAAAGAAGTTACGGCGGCGTAGTGTAACTTAGGCGGCGTAAGGGCGCGCAATTCAAATGTATGTGATGGGGGCGTGTTTTATGTTAATACGTCTTGACCTGGCGTAAATGACGTTTTTTTTTTAACTGCGCATGCGCCGTCCGTGGGGGTATCCCAGTGCGCATGCTCGAAATTAACCCGCAACAAGCCAATGCTTACGACGGTGACGTCATTCTACGCAAAGCCCTATTCGCGAACGACTTACGCAAACGACGTAACATTTTCAAAATTCAACGTGGGAACGACGGCCATACTTAACATAGGATACGCCTCATATAACAGGGGTAACTATATGCCGAAAAAAGCCTTACGGAAACAACGTAAAAAAAATTCCCCCGGCCGGACGTACGTTCGTGGATCGGCGTATCTAGCTCATTTGCATATTCTACGCGGAATTCGACGGAAACGCCACCTAGCGGCCAGCGTAAATATGCACCTACGATCCGACGGCGTACTAAGACGTACGCCAGTCGGATCGAGCCCAGATTCAGTCGTATCTTGTTTTGTGGATACAAAACACAGATACGACGGGGCATTTTAAAAATTATGCGGCGTATCCATAGATGCGCTGGCGTAATTCATTTGTGGATCTGGCCCAAGGTGTTTTGTGAATGGAACCGGATAAACCCTATTACTTTCATGCCTCTCCTCTTTCCTCCATTCACATAATACCTTGTATTCTCTAAAAAGATACAAGGCCTTGGATATGGTTCAGTTACTTAAATTTGTTTATTTTTCATTACATTTTTATTGAAGAATTTAAAAGTATAAGTTTCAACATGAAGAAACATGGATACAAGTTACCAGAGTCTTAGCCACCAATAACCTGAGTACATAGAGAAGTGTAACAAAAATCAGTAAGTGTCCCGAACAGTAGGCTAAAAATGCTGAGATGTTCTGCAGCCACCCTGCAAGGTTTCTGGTGGATAGTAAGACAAAAGTGTGTGCATTTTCATAATCATTATTTTAAGGCGTTTCAGATAAGCTTACATATAGGTTACTATGTGTTACTACATATGTTACTACATATAGGTTCCAATTCTGCAGCAATGCAGAATTCCCAATCACCCGACGTGCCTCTCATGAGGTTTGTAGAGATTTGGAGATTTGTGCCCCTTGATTTAAGTGGTTGTAAAGGCAAACCATTTTTTACCTTAATACATTTTATGCACAAACCTTCCAGTTGCTGTTACAACCCATCCCCCACCACCACCCTTCCCTAAATACTTAACGTTATCGATCC
The DNA here is from genome assembly GCF_905171775.1 of Rana temporaria. NCBI lineage: Eukaryota > Metazoa > Chordata > Amphibia > Anura > Ranidae > Rana > Rana temporaria. Next base: position 80,978,386 of record NC_053498.1, read on the forward strand.
AACACTGCGCCCGGCTTCAGTTCTCTCTCCTCTCCCTGCATTACAAGCTTGGCTAAAAGCAGGGGAAGCAATTGGCTCCTGCTGCTGTCATTCAAATCCTGTGAGGAGGGGGTGGGGCCAACCAGTGCTGTGTGTGTCTACAGACACAGAGCCCAGTTCAGGAGTGAGTCCACACGTCTGCTTCTATAGTAAGCCACTTGTTTTGGGGGAAAACGCAAATGAAGAGGAGCCAAGAGCGCTAACGGGGACCCCAGAAGAGGAGGTTTGGGATCGCTTTGTGCAATGATTGCACAGCAGGTCAGTATGACATGTTTGTTATAGTAGAAAAAAAAAAGAGCCACTTTAAATTTTTATCAGGTTTTCTTGATTCTCATAAGGATACTACACGCCTCCCTCTTTTATTCGCTAACTCAAACTGTGTTGCAATTTCCCCGTTCAATTATTTTTACAGTCAGCTTTCTTCAGTCTGTACCCAGACTAGACATGTGCACTGCCAAACATTTTTTTTTAATTTACGTTTTATTTGTTTCGTTTTTTTTTCTTATTTTTAGATCATTCGTTATGATCAAAATTCGTTATTTTGAATAAATTCTGAAATTTGAAAATTCTGAAATACGTAAATTCCGAAATCCGAAAACTAGAGAAATCTAAAAATTGGAAAATTCTAAAACTCGAAAATAAGAAAGAAAATCCTAAAATTTGAAAGAATGAAAATCCAAAATAATAACTAAATAATATTAACTAACTAATAAAATATAGGTGTTTGAATCTCCTTTCAAATTTGGCTGTTGGTGAACATAACGAATACAAATTTATCCGAAGTTACAAATTATCCGAAATAACAAATACTGCATCTAAACCAATGGAATGTAATGAACTAATAATAATAATGACACTGTTTATTATTATTATTATTATTATTATTAATTTGTTACGTTCTATTTGTTTAGATGCAGTATTATTTTTTCGGGTTTTTGGATACATTTATATTCATTACGTTCACTAACAGCCATTTGAAAGGAAATTCCAATACCTTTAATTTAATAGGGCACACACACATCACCCACTAGGAGAGTGCTACTTGCCATTGTTTGTGGCACATGTACTGTTTTAGTGTTATTGTTTTTGTATTTGTACACTTGTTGCTTTCACATGCACCATAGGTGCCTACTTTGTGCTTCAACATCAAGTGCCAGTTTTTGTACCAATTTCCCATTAAAGATCGTTTTTTTACCTTTACATTTTGTTTGGCCTTTAAAATCCCACCTACGGGGAGATACTCTCTTTTTTGTTAATTTAATAGTTAGTAATAGTTATTATAAGTTGGTTATTCTTCCAAATTTTCGAATTTTCGAAAAAACGAATTCTGAACTAAACAAATTGCACATGTCTGCTCCAGACTGGGAACAAAGAAGTTATGTAGGTAGATTCAGGTAGAGTTAGGCCGACTTATCAGTAGATAAGTCGACCTAACTCAGAATCTACGCCGACTTATGTTTAAGCGTATGCTCAAACAGAGATAAGCCTAAACATATCTAAGATAAGCCGGCTTGCGCCGTCATATCTTAGATTGCAATATTTTGGATGGCCGCTAGGTGGCGCTTCCAATGCGGTTGGCGTAGAATATGTAAATTAGTTGATACGCCAATTCACGAACGTACGCCCGGCCGCCGCAGTCGATTTACGCCGTTTCCGTAAGGCATTAGCAGGCCTAAAGTTATTCCATCTATTAGGTGGAATAACAATGTTAAAGTATGGCCGCCGTTCCCGCCGCGAGATTCAAATTTTTTACGTTGTTTGCGTAAGTCGTCCGCGAATCGGGATTTACGTTGTTTACATCCACGTCGAAATCGATAGGCCCGTGCGGCGTACGTAGCCGCAATGCACACTGGGAAATGTAGGCGCCTGGCGCATGCGCAGTTAAGAAAAAACGTAAAAAACGTGAGGTCAAGCCTCATTACCATCAAACACGCCCCCCTCCAAGACATTTGAATTTGGCGCCCTTACGCCCGCCCGCTTTAGGCTACGCCGCCGTATATTAGCAGGCAAGTACATTGAGAATCATGTACTTGCCTCGCTAACTTACGGCGGCGTAGCCTAAACAGGCTAAGCTACGCCGCCGCAAGTTTAGGCACTTCTCTTTAAATCTACCTAATGGTCTTCTTATCAGTTTGTGTTAATGTCTTTATTGCCTGGAGTCATAAATGATGATTTTATGATGCAGTACACTCAAACAATGACTGCATCTGACGTACTGAAAGACAGGCAGTCCCTATCTGCAGCATGGAGAGGCGAAGCAGGAAGACCGATTAGAGTATCAAGATTCCCTCTTCATATAGGGAACTCTGGATCACCAATCAGCAGTTTTTCAAAAGTCAGGAAAATAAACAGCTTTCTTCAGCAAAGAATATACAAACAGTCCACAGTTCAGGTATCATGAAAAACAACAGGATGACTCACCGCCAGCATACCAGTTCCATACCAGGGTTTAGGGTTCCCATCTGTTTCAGAGTGCCACAAAGACCACAGGAGCTTAGCAAACACATTTCACAATTATGCATAGTTATGAACAACTCCACAGACACCTTCTTGTGCCTTTTCTGGACTCTTTGGGCTCCATGCACACTGAAGCTGATAAACTACAGTTTATTGGCGTTTTGGCTTTTTTTTTTTTAAAGCCCATAAACTGAACTCTATGTTAGCCTATGTGCCCATGCACACCTGGGCGTTTTTTAGTGTTAATGAGCTTTGGAGTTTATTGGCTTTTTTCTGAACGCCCGAAAATTTGCGTTCAAAGTGCCGTTTTTTTTGCGGGTAAAAACGCTTAAAAACGCAAAACGCTGAAAAATGCTTAAAAACGCTCAAAAACGCAGGTGCCGGCGTTTTTTTGCATTTTTTAATCCATTAAAAAAAAGTAAAAAAAAAAGCTACACTGGAAAACGCTGATTAAAGCTATTGCAAAACCGCTAAAAAACGTTGAAAGGCTCCCTGCAAAGCTACTGGCGTTTTTTTTATAGCTATCAGCTTCAGTGTGCATGGAGGGGCCAAAAAGCCTCATAATCAGGATTTGTCTTCTTAAATAAGGATGTACTAATACTGAGAGAACTGCCAGCCACTCCTCTCCTCTGTAGCTAGACTTCCCTGAAACCCCTCACCCTGTATGGGTGAGAGCCCTCAATGTCTTCAACCACCCCCTTAAAGGGGCCTGTAACGGCTACCCAGCTAGTGAGAGGGTATCAGCCGTTGGAGACGTCCTTTTCCCTAGCAAGTTGCGATATGCAAGTAAAACCGGTATCATTCCATCCCCAAGATCCAGAGAGAGAGAGTCCCCCTTCAAGAACGAGACGCGGCTACGTTTGAAGGGTCCAGTAGACTGTTTAATGGCACATTTCACCTAGCTTATATGTGGTTACAAACTGTACAGGAACAATGACAATCTCCGCCCCCCCCCTCACACAGGGGGGGCTTCAATACAGATACTTTGAAATAATGACATTCCCTTGAGCCAATCAGTCTCTAGAGGATTTGGCTCCAAGCTTACATTTAACATGATTTGATCAGTCACCTTCCTTTATCAATAGAATTCAATTAACCTTTAAAACAATTATACACTATACACATAATCCCATCAGCATACACCTGACAGGAGGCTGTTAACTACACAAAGGAGAGTCAATTAGCTATGCAAAGGGAATATTAGCATTTAGCAGTGAAAGAGTCTCTTCTATAATTAACCCTTTGAGCTCAGAATACAATGTGGTAAATCCAATTGTAACAAGTCATGCAGTCCTTTGTAGACCTCACTGCAGGAGGATTCTCGATGTCCAGGCAGAATAGTTCATAGGTCCGTTACAGGGCCTTAACTCAAATAGTGAGGAAATTTACCTGCTGTTCAGTACCCATCCCTGGCATCCTGTATAATATTCATTCACCTTCCACTGGCTATTTGGAATGACATTCAATAGAATGATGGACACGGCTTAACTAAACCCATGCAGCAGGCTGTGCATAATTGTATTTCGGTTTAGAAACAATTATTTATGGATCTTGGCTATTAAGACATTGATTTATGGCTATATGTGAAGCAGGAGCTTTCTTTGTTCTCATGAATGGTGCAGTTATGGTGCAGACACCGACAAGCTGAATGTAAACAGTGTGCTCACATTGTCCTAGGCCTATGATGTCACCTCAGAGCACATTCCTAGAAGCTTGCTCATTTCATTCTAAACTTATACTAGAACTTGCAGAATTATCCATTTTATAGTTTCCTATATCTCTTTGGGACTCTGATGGGGAGATCTCTGCAACTGAGTTCTCACATTTGCAACTGGCACTGTGAAATAATGTATCGCCCATACAGGTTCTTTTAGCACTCAAGTTTAAAGATGTATTAAACCGAACTCCCCACTTCCCCCAGTCCATCTTTTTCTTCCCTGGAGGCTCCTTCTCCCTCCCTGAGGCGCCCTTCTATTCTTCCCTTTGGTGACCCTACTGCTGTACAGAATGGTACTCGCATAGTGACAGCGCAACATTTGTTTTTTGTAAGTGGTTCTAAACCCTCACATATACCCAGTGAAGTGACTAACCACAGGGATTAAACAAATCCTCCTACATAAGTTGTACCTGTTTATCTGTAGCCTTCTCTTCTCTGCAGTCATTTAAAATCCAGAATCCATACAGCTTTTCTGAGCTTTCAGAAAGCAGGGGGCGGGGAGCTGAAGATAAACTTAGTGAGAAGAGCCGAGATCTATTTGGAGGCAAGGGACAAGCCCCCCACACACACACACCTTCACACAGGAACAGAGTTGAGGCTGCCAATCACAAGCTGTGTGTTGTAGCGTCCTCCCCTGTCACCATTTTATCTCTTAGCGTCAGAAAAATTTGTCAGTATACATATATATATATATATATATATATATATATATATATATATATATATATATATATATATATATATATATATATACTTCATAATTTGTTCATAATTTTTATCAAAGGTTTACAACGGTTTTAAAGTGGGAGTAAACTCCCTTGGCTGATTTTTACCTATAGCTTAGCCTATAATGAGGCTAACCTATAGGTACTGTAAATGTCTCCTAAACATGCACATTTAGGAGATATTTACTTGTGAAGCCACCTGTGACGTCACCAGCGCATGCGCTCTGATGGAATGCCATATCCGTGCCATTCTTTCAGAGCCCTGTGCCGTGAACAGTGGCTCCTGCACGCATGCACAGGAGTGGCATCATTGTGGCTCGTCCAATCAACGAACCCAAGCCCGCTAACCCAGAAGGAAGTCTGGGTGAAGATGGAATCGCTGTCTGCGTTGACAGCGCACCACTGACGGGTCTCTTTTTAGTTCACACTATTCTGACACATAAGTTGCATGACTTCTGATCCAACTTCGCTCTGCGACTTCATGTCCGACGTCAATGAACAGGAACCGACTTTGAGTCTGGTATAGATCTTGAGGGAGAACCCCTTGCCCCAATTAAAAAAAACTATGTGGAGTCCCCCCCCCCAAAAAGAAATCCATTCCAGACCCTTATCCGAGCATGCAGCCTGGCAGGTCTGGAAAGGGGGGGAGCAACCCCCCTCCTGAACCATACCAGGCCACATGCCCTCAATATGGGGGGGTGTGGGCTTTAGGGCAGGGGGGCTCTGTGCCCCCCCACCCCAAAGCAGCTTGTCCCCATTTTGGCGGGGACAAGGGTCTCTTCCCAACATCCCTGGGCAGTGGTAGAAGATAGAAGGGCCAGCAACTTTTATTGGCACAAAAAAAACAAGGGGGACCCCCTATGTGAATGAGTATGGCTACCTATTCACCAAAAAAGTGTCAAAAATAAATTAAAACAGTACACAGGTTTTTGACAAAGTCCTTTATTAAAAATAGCTCCAATGTGTCTTCTTTCTCCAGTGGTCTTCTCCCTCCTTCGGTTCTTCTCCTTCCGCTGCCTTCGTCTTCTTCCTCTGGTTCTTCTCCCTCTGCTGCTGATGTCTTCTTCCTCCGATTCTTCTGCTGGTTCGTCTCTCGACACTAGCTCCCACAGTTCTGCCAGCTCCACTCTCTGACGGTTCTTTTACAGACATAGTGCGTGGCAATCCAATAATGTCATCCAGAGTCCCTGTCCCCTTATGACATCACCACTCCATCATGCCCTGGGCGATAACATAAGGAGGTGGGGTTTCCAGATGCCGTCATCAGATGGCCACGCCCCATGTCTATAAGAGAACCATCAGAGAGCAGAGCTGGCACAACTGCAGGCGCTGGCGTCGGGAGAAGAACCAGAGGAAGAAGACATCTGCAGCAGTTGGGAGAAGAACCTGAGAAAGGAGACAATGGCAGCAGTGGTAATAGAACCGGAGGGACAAGACAAGAACTGGAGGAGGGAGAAGACCACCTGAGAAGGAAGACCCCATGCTATTTTTATGTAGCCCATACTCATTCAAACAGGGAAGGGTTAAAGGGGGCTTCCAGCCGACAAGTCGCATGCCACAAGTCGGTTCAGTTAAGACAAGCATCCAACTTGGATGCGACTTACATTGAAATCAGTGGGCTGAAATCATGCCCAAGCTGGACCAAAGTAGTGCAGGGAGCAATTTCAAAGTCGGACCGACGCCAGTTGGACCAGTTAAGATGGTTCTCATAGGGAACCATTAATTTTGACATGTCATGTGACTTGTGCTCTGGAAGTAGGAGCGCATATTGGACCACTGTGAACCGGCCCTTAAGGTAGGTTTCATATAATGTTCTTGTATGCAATGCATACTAACACATTATAACATTGCCTTGCAGGAGGATTTTTTTTTTTTATTTCCTTCACTGAGTTTACTACCGCTTTAACTCTGGAGTTAGGCTTAAAGACTAAGTTTGCCTTTTCTAGAAAATAGTCTATGCATTTTCAAATCATGTTTGTTAATTATATTGTTATACCTGGAGGCTATATGGACCCCCTGGAAGAATGGCTGAAAAAACCCTAGTTAGCTATGCCTACAACCTGCCTTGTTGCTGGCCAACTGTTTTCATGTCCTAGCAACAAGGCAGGATCTGGAGATTGCATCTGTAAGACTAGATGTCCTTACATCAGATGTTAAAAGCCTCCCACCATCAGAACTCAAGAGCCCCCCCCCCCCCCCGTTACATAACAGTGCACCCTCCCTTACCATGTGCTCGGAAGAAGAAGCTGGAGGCAGCGCTGGGAAGTGAAGGAGGGTGGCAGAGACGAACCTCTCCACACCTGCACAAGGAAGCACAAAATCTGGTAGAGGAGTTCGGTCCTCCTCTTTGCTGTTGACTGCTGAAGCAATGTGTGGGTGGAGACGAGGGGGTGCTGCAGAAAATGTGCGAGGGCCACATGAAATGGTCAGAAGGGCCCGATTCGATCCGTGGGCCTTGTGTTTGACACTTGTGGTCTAAATCTACTGCTGTCCCTATTGGGCAGGTCTTTATTCACATCCTGTTGGGACAACTTAAGCTAGTTTTGGAAAGCTTGTTTTGGACTGGCTAAAACCGATTGTATGTTTGTTTTTTGTTGCTGTTTCTGCCTTATTGGAAAGATTCATTCTCTCTATTTTTATTACCAACCACTCTCACAAAGCAGAAACTGAGGAAAAAGACAACATTTTATAGTTGTCACCATAAAATGAAATGAAGGGCCATTTTCCGGTTGTGTCTGTGGGACAGTACATGGGTAAATGTCCCCAACAGGACACAAACAGCAAAAATAATAATATTGGGTTTATAACTCTTACCTACTCCATTGGACCAGAAAAAGTTTGATATGTTAAATTTGAAAAACACATTTTGGTTACACAATACATAATTCAGTGTGGCCGTCCTTTGGCTTTGAGGAGCCCAGAGCCTTGGGCATCTATGTCTGAGAAGAGATCTCCCATTGGCCCACATGCTGTATTTTTGTAAAGCACCATGAAGAGCAGTTAGGGTGGCAAAGTGCCAATCGTAAACCATCTGAGATTTTGCCATTTTGGTCTTGGGTATACTGGCTTGTTGGGTCATGTTGAGGGTGCCATTACCTTGCAGTGCACACGTGTCCCTTACATTGGGTACCAACCAACAATAACTACATTTTGTTTGCTGTGGAGGATTCAGGCTCAATCATTGTTTCCATTTGCATAGGGGATATCAGGACATGCCACAATGATCATTCGATAGACAGACAAGAACAGAACAAAAATGTTTGCCATAGCTCAAACTTTTTGCAGTAGTCACAATTATAATAGTTTAAATAGCTCTCCGGAGGGAAACATTTCAAGAATGTGATAAAAAAACTTAAGAGTCACTAGGAGTTTATGAACCATGAGGACATTTATAGTAGTAAAGGGAAAGCAGACAAACATTCTTATGGTTTTCTTATTTTATAGCAACAAAACCGCCATGGCGTAAAAGGAATGTATATCAAAATAGTTTTGTGTAGTCTTGCCAGCAGCTGACATGAATGTAGTTTTAAGCTGTTACAAATGAATATAATACATTGAACCTCATACATTAAAGTGAATGTTGAGCTAAAAGTTTTTTAGTTTTTGGCTAGAATTGTGAGGAACACAAATTCCTGTCAGGTTCTTCCTTCCCCTCACTTCCTGTTTTGCTGACCGTGTTTTACCACCAGACAGGAAGTAATGGGAAATCTCCAGCAGCAACACAGACAGAAATGAATAATGTGTATACAAATTACTTCCAGCTACAGGAAAACAGTACAGGACACACACAAGGGGGCTGCAAGGGAACTTTCCTCAGAGCTTAGTGAAACCCTGCTGACTTCCCTGGCAAATATTGTTGCACCTTGCCTGCTTTTCAGTGTCACCGATGGTTGCTTAAAGGCAAAACAGATGCACTTAAAGAAGGAAGGTTATACATTACACCCAGAGGCCTGTTTGTATTGACGTCTTCACAGTTTGATCCTCCCTGGCTGCTGCAGTCCTGGTCTGCCCCACATCAACAATTTTTTAACATTACGTTTCAAAGATAACTAAACCCAAGAACAAAAATGTAGTAAATAACAGCTTAATAGTTCTAATGCCGTGTACACACGACCGTTTTTAATGTTATGTAAAAAAAAAAGTTTTTCTCGAGGTGATTCTTGTCAAGCCTGCCTTGCATAAACACAATCGTGAAAAAAAAATGCTCGAGCAAAGCGTGGTGACGTACAACACTATGACGGCACTATAAAGGGGAAGTTCCATTCGGATGGCGCCACCCTTTGGGCTGCTTTTGCTGATTTTGTGTTGGTAAAAGTTTGGTGAGAGACGATTCACGCCTTACAGCGTGACGAATGTGCTATCTCCATTACAAATGCTAGTTTTACCAGAACGAGTGCTCCTGTCTCATGACTTGCTTCTGAGCATGCACGTTTATTTTTACCGTTGATAAAGCCTACACACGACTGTTTTTCACAACGAGAAATTCTTAATGCCCATTTTTCACGCCGAGAAAAATTCTCTGGAGCCTACCCGCGATCATTTTTATTGACCAAATAAAAAAATTGCATTTTTGTCGTCATGAAAAACGGTCGTGTGTACGCAGCATTAGACATGGTGGCTGCAATTAAATTTTTCAATTGCAAAAAATATCTGTTGATCATGCCAGAACCTTGTCGCTTCCTATGAGCTGAATGGGTACATAAAGGTTATTGTTCTTTTGTAAACTACTACATTTAACCACTTCCAGACTGCCCCACGTATTTGCCGCAGGACAGCCCGGGTGCGCAAAATCCAGTGGCTGCGATGGCTGCTGCGACCCGCCGATCGTTCACAGGAAAGATGGAGCAGTGATGTGCCGATGTAAACAAAGCACCCTGCTGCTCTGTCAGGGAGAAAAAAAGAGAGATTGTGTTTCAGCTAAGCTGAATCACGATCTTTCTTTTCCTCCAGTGACTCCCCCACAGTTAGAAAAACATCCCAGGGAACACATTTAACCCCTTTGATCACCCCTGTAGTTAACCCGTTCCCTTCCTATACATTGATCTGTGCATTTTCCACTGTATTGGTGTCACTGGTCCACAAAAAGTGTCACTTAGGGCCAGATCCACATAGAAATAGATTGGCGCAGCGTATGTGAGATACGCTACGCCGCTGTAACTTACTTTTGGCTGCTTTAAATCCTCAAAGAATTTGCGCCGTAAGTTACGGCGGCGTAGTGTATCTCTGGCGGCGGAATTCAAATCGGCGATTAGGGGGCGGGTTTCATTTAAATGTACTGCGAATGAACTGCGCATGCGCCATCCCGAAATTTCCCGGCGTGCATTGCGCTAAATGACGTCATTTTTTTAACTTAGACGGGACTTACGTACATTGCGATTCACGGACGACTTGCGAAAAAAAAAAATTCTAATTTCGACTTTGAAACGACGGCCAAGTAAAGGAATGCGACGGCCGCACGTATGTTCGTGGATCGTCGGAAATAGCTAATTTGCATACCCGACGCGGAAAACGACGTGAACGCCACCCAGCGGACGCTGAAGTATTGCATCTTAGATCCGAAGGCGTACGAAGCCGTACGCCTGTCGGATCTAACCCAGATGCCGTCGTATCTTGGTTTGAGGATTCAAACTAAAGATACAACGCGGGTAATTTGAAAGTACGCCGGCGTACTCGCTCTGAGGATCTGGCCCTAGTGTCCATTTTGACCGTTGCAATGTCACAGTCCTGCTAAAAATTGCAGATCGCCGCCATTACCAGTAAAAAACCCTTAAAAAAATGTAAAAGTCCATAAATCTATCCCCTATTTTGTAGATGCTATAACTTTTGCGCAAACCAATAAATATATACGCTTATTGGGATTTTTTTTACCAAAAATATGTAGCAGGATACATATTGGCCTAAACTGATAAAGAATTTTTTTTTCATTTTTTTTTTCATATGTATTATAGCAGAAAAATAATGTTTTTTTATTTTTTCAAAATTGTCAGTCTTTTTTTGTTTATTTCGCAAAAAAAAAAACCCACAGAGGTGATCAAATACCGCCAAAAGAAAGCTCTAGTTGTAGGGGGAAAAAAAAGACATCAATTTTATTTTGGTACAGCGTCGCAAGACCGCGCAATTGGCAGTTAAAGCGACGCAGTGCCATATCACAAAAATTGGCCTGGTCAGGAAGTGGGTAAAACCAGACTGGACATGATTGTAGTCCAGTCTGGGCAAAAACATGGCTCTTTCCATAAATACAGTAGGGAAATGAGCGTAGCCACCCAGGGACAAGAAGTGTGGATTCACAGGATTTGCAGGTGGAAAAAAGAACTGGGGAAAAAAAAAATGCAGCCATTTCATCTTAGGACTGGTAAAAAAAAATGTTGGTGGTTTAGATACACTTTAATTGTTGTGTGAGTACACTGACCAGTAGCTAGCTCATTCATTGACTAGACAGAATGATTTCTAGCAAGTAGCAGGTAGTTTTCTGATTGGCTTGTTAATTGCCACTTGCAAAAGGAACAATACTTCAACATGGTGAGTAATAGCATACGTCTTGTAGAATTTAGCCCCTTAGGGCCTGAATCGTCAAGCTGTGATAACCATTAAGTCACTCTAAGATCATCTCTCAAGCTGTATTATCATGTATGATATTAGTTGAGGATCTACTTCAGAGAGAGAGAGAGAGAGAGAGAGAGAGAGAGAATGTTGCCCCTGTACAAATCATTAATAAGACCTCATCTGGAATATGCAGTTCAGTTTTGGGCACCAGTTCTCTAAAAGGATATCAGGGAACTGGAGAAAGTGCAGAGAAGGGCAACCAAACTGATAAGAGGCATGGAGGAGCTCAGCTATGAGGAAAGATTAGAGGAACTGAATCTATTCACTCCTGAGGCCCCGTATACACGGTCGGACAAAACCGTTGAGAATGGTCCGACGGACCGTTTTCATCGGTTCACCTCTGAAGTGGCCGTACGGCCTGATATGTGTACACACCATCAGTTCAAAATCCGATCGGGTCAGAGCGCGGTGACGTAAAGCACACGACGTGCTGAATAAAACGAAGTTCAATGCTTCCAAGCATGCGTCTACTTGATTCTGAGCATGCGCGGGTTTCGAACCGATGCTTTTCTGTACTAACCATCGATTTGGTCAGTTGGGGCAGTGGTCCATCGGTTCGGTTTTGAAGCATGTTTGAAAATTTTGGACCGAAGGAAAATGGACCGATAGCCTATACACACGGTCGGTTTGGTCCGATGAAACTGAACTTCGGTTCATTGTCATCGGACCAAACCAACCGTGTGTATGGGGCATGAGAAGAGAAGAATAAGGGGGGATATGATCAACATGTACATATATATAAGGGGTCCATATAGTGAACTTGGTGTTGAGTTTTTCACTTTATGGTCAATACAGAGGACAAGGAGGAAAAGAGATTTTACCTCCAAATACGGAAAGGTTTCTTTACAGTGAGAGCTGTGAAAATGTGGAATAGACTCCCTCCAGACGTTGTTCTGGCCAGCTCAGTAGATTGCTTTAAGAAAGGCCTGGATTCTTTCCTAAATGTACATAATATAACTGAGTACTAAGATTTGTAGGTAAAGTTGATCCAGGAGGATCCAATTGCCTCTCGGGGGATCAGGAAGGATTTTTTCCCCTGCTGTAGCAAATTGGATTGTGCTCTGCTGGGGTTTTCGCCTTCCTCTGGATCAACTGTGGGAATGAAGTTGGGTGTATGGGATTGTACTGTGTTTTTTATTTTGTTTGTTTATTTTTTGTGGTTGAACTGGATGGACTTGTGTCTTTTTTTCAACCTGACTAACTATATAACTATGTACTTTAGCATGCCTTGAGTGCTATTGCAGCTTGATTAAGTAGGACCATTAAGAAGTAAACTTGTGATTTGGATAAAAATATAGGTAACGTAAAAAAAATGGAATGTCTGACTTTTTTATACACCTGGTATCTAGGCTTTATTTTAACCACTTACAGACCAGAAGATTTGGCTGCTTAACCACTTGAGATCCGCGCTATAGACGAAATACGTCCGCAGCGCGGCTCTCAAGTGCCAAGTGGCCGTTTAAAAACGGCCTTTATGTGCATTACCCGCGCGCGCCACTGGGTGGCGCGCGGCGGGTAAAAACTGTCCCGACGCATCGCCGAAGACCCGATGCGTGTACCTGGCGGCCGCGATGTCCGCCGGGTACACGCGATCGTCGGTGACAGCAGGGACGTGGAGCTCTGTGTGTAAACACAGAGCTCCACGTGCTGTCAGAGGAGAGGAGACCGATCTGTGTCTCTTGTACATAGAGACACAGCATCGGTCCCCTCCCCCAGTCACCCCCCTCCCCCCACACAGTTATAACACACCCAGGCTACACATTTAACCCCTTCCTCACCCCCTAGTGTTAACCCCTTCACTGCCAGTCACATTTATACAGTAATTAGTGCATTTTTATAGCACTGATCGCCGTATAAATGTGAATGGCGCCAAATTTGTGTCAAAAGTGTCCGATACGTCCGCCGCAATATCCCAGTCCCAATAAAAATCGCAGATCGCCGCCATTACTAGTAAAAAAAAAAATAATAAAAAAAATCATAATTCTGTTCCCCATTTTGTAGGCGCTATAACTTTTGCGCAAACCAGTCGCTTATTGTGATTTTTTTTTTTTTTTTACAAAAAAACGTCGAAAAATACGTATCGGCCTTAACTGAGAAAAAAAATAGTTTTTTAAAAAAAAATTGGGATATTTATTATAGCAACAAGTAAAAAAAATATATATTTTTTTTAAATTGTTGCTCTTTTTTTGTTTATAGCGCAAAAAATAAAAACCGCAGAGGTGATCAAATACCACCAAAAGAAAGCTCTATTTGTGGGGAAAAAAGGACGCCAATTTTGTTTGGGAGCCACGTCGCACGACCGCGCAATTGTCAGTTAAAGCGACGCAGTGCCGGACGCTGAGATTTCGCCTGGGAACGAAGGGGGTTTATGTGCCCAGTAAGCAAGTGGTTAATGACCATGCCATTTTTTGCGATACGGCACTGCGTCGCTTTAACAATTGCGTGGTCATGTGACGCTGTACCCAAACAAAATTGAAGTCCTTTTTTTCCCATAAATAGAGCTTTCTTTTGGTGGTATTTGATCACCTCTGCGGTTTTTATTTTTTGCGCTATAAATAAAAAAGAGCGACAATTTTGAAAAAAAAAATAATATTTTTTTTTTTCGTTTTTGCTATAATATCCCCAAAATGTTTTAAAAAAAACACATTTCTTCCTCAGTTTAGGCCAATATATATTCTTCTACATATTTTGGGTAAAAAGAAAAATCGCAATAGGCGTATATTGATTGGTTTGCGCAAAAGTTATAGCGTCTACAAACTATGGTAAAGATTTATGGCATTTTTTTTTTTTATGCTAGTAATTAGCGGGACTGTGACATTGCTGCAGACCGGACACTTTTCACACGTTTCTGGGACCATTAACATTTATACAGTGATCAGTGCTATAAAAATGCACTGATTACTGTGTAAATGTCACTGGCATGGAAGGGGTTAACACTAGCTGGCAATCAAGGGGTTAAATGTGTTCCCTAGTTAGTGTTTATAACTGTGTGAGGATCGACGTGAGCCGGTCGGCAAGTGGTTAAAACAGAAATATTTGCAAAACCAGCGCACTGCACACACATACTGTACATGCAGTGCAAACGGTACAATTTTTAGAAAAAAAACAATGTTTATGTTTTGATTTTAATAAGTGTGAGAATTTATTACTACATATAATCTTCTACATCCAATATATTGAATATTCCTTAAAATGAGAATTGCAAGGTTTACAAATGCAATAAATACAAATGAACGAGTATTATTGCTTTCACACTCAGTTGTCATCAAGCATATAAACTTTCCAGAAAAACGTGACCGATGAGAATTTCTCCCCTCTAATTAACGGGCAAAGGAGAAGTGACTAGAGACGCCTGTAATTGTAGGAGTCATAGTCTTAGGAGGATCACGAGGAGTAGGTGTGGTCACTTGGCTTCTCTGTCAGGAAATGGATTTCAGTTCTCTTCCTTTCCTGATTTATTTTTATAGTTCACATTCTCTGGCCCCTTATTTCTCACAGTTTAAAAGTAATGACGTCTGTGTCTCACATACACCGCTTCTGTGTGATAAAATAAGTCCGGGCGATTGGGCGAGGATGCTGCGGCATGCACTTGTAGCAAAACGAATTCCATATGTTATAGGCGTGTTACCCTTCAGCTCTATATGATATGCAATTTCCATGCCAGCTCAGCAAAGATGCAGCAAAAATATTTTTTTTTAACCACTTGAGCTCCAGGAGATTTTTATCCCCTTCACGACCAGACCATAATTTGCTTTTCAGCACTATAATTGCGCGGTCATGCAATGCTGTACCCAATCAAAATGTATAGATATTTTTTAACACAAATAGAGATTTCTTTTGGTGGTATTTAATCACCACTGTTTTTTTTATATATATTGTAAGGGGTTAGCTCGGTAGCGGGGTGTGTGACCCCTTGGATGGGTTCACTACACACTGAACTTATACAGACAGGCAGTCGAAGACGGTTGAAAACAAAGATTTTGGTTTATTCTTCCATCTTGCTGGAAACAAGTGCAAGCATCCAAACAGCATAAACAAAATCAAACATAAACTAAACCCTGGCCACTTGGGGCGTCTATCATCACCACACAGGAACCTAATGAAGTCTGGCACAGCCTAGTGCTGGGCAGACACTGCTGGTCATACAGCAGAAAAACAATAGTCTTTTTTGATTTTTATCACACAGAAAAATCAATCCTCTCCTCACCTCTTCAGAAGACTTTCTGGCACTGCTCTCCTTACTCACAAAGACTCAGGATGCAGCCATTCAGTGGTAATCCTCAGGATTACTTGTAGAGGCCTTAATTGCCTCATTCTGAACAGATGAGGTTTTCCAACGCCCTTAGACCTTTTCTGGCTATTTTTGCAGCCGACGCCTAATAACAATTGGTGTATTGTCTAAGCAAGGCAGAAATGTATGTCCCGTCTGTGACAACACCCACAGATTTACCTGACTTCCTGTCACTATATATATATATATATATATATATGTGTGTGTGTGTTTTTTTTTTTTTTTGCAATCTAAACCAAAAAAAGACCAAAACTTTTGAAAAAAAATAACAGTATTTGTCTTTTGCTATTGAACCTATACTATAAAAAAATAATTAAAAAATCAAATTGTTTCATAAATTTAGGCCAAAATGTATTCTGCTACATGTCTTTGGTAAAACAAAAATCCTAATAAGTGTATATTGATTGGTTTGTGTGAAAGGTATAGCATCTACAAACTATGGGATATATACTGGAATTTGTATTTATTTATTTTATACTGGTAATGACGGCGATCAGCGTCTTACCCCGCATTCACATCTATGCGACAGCGGCGTATTTTGCCGCGAGTGTGTATCTTTTTTTTTTTTTTTAAGATTCTTCCCATTGCTGTCAATGGGCGAACGCCAATGTCGCCTGAAAAAAAGGGTCCGGGACTTTTTTTCAGGCGACAGGCGTTCGGCGTCTATGAGATGTGAACCATCTCCATAGACAGCAATGGGAATTCTCCCCTCTAGCGGCAGAAGTGTCCGGCGTCAGGCGTTTTGTCGCATAGATGTGAATGGAGCCTTATAGTGGGACTGTGATAGTGCGGCGGACAATCTGACACTAATGCCCTGTACATACGATCGTAATTTCCAATGGGATTAAATTTGATGAAATTCCGAGCATCCAAAACGTGGTGACGTAAAACGAGCAGAGAAAAGAAGTTCAATGCTTCCGAGCATGTGTCGACTTCATTTTGAGCATGCATGTTTTTTTCTTTGTCGGAGTTCCACACAGACGATCAGAATTTCCGATAGGATTTTTTTCCGTCGGAAAAAAATAAAACCTGTTCTGTTTCTAAACTCTGACGGAAAAAAGACAGATGGGGCCCACACATGGTCGGAATATCTGATGAAAAAATTCTGTCTGACTTTTTTCATCGGAAATTCCGGTCTTGTATACAAGTTATAACTGATGCTGGGTGGGACCATACAGTCACTGACATTTTCAGTGACACTAATACAGGGATTAGTGCTAATAGGATAAACTGTCACTGTACTAATGACACTGGCTTGGAAGGGGTTAACATCTAGGGGCAATCGTGCCTAACCCTGGGGATTATTTACTAAACCTGAAGAGTTCAAAATCTGGCGCAGCGCTGCATAAAAACCAATCAGCTTCCAGGTTTTATTGCCAAAGCTTAATTGAACAAGCTCAAGTTAGAAGCTGATTGGCTACCATGCACAGTTGCACCAGATGTTGCACTTTCCAGCTTTAGTAAGCAGGTGGGAGAATGGATGGACAGCCGCACTCCAAAAAGTCTTGTTGAAAAAAGACGTGCTCTTTATTGTAAAAAGGAAAAAATGCACAGAACACAACAGCCTACAGTGGGATAGACAGCTGACGCATTTCGCATTAACAACTAATGCTTAGTCATAGCTATGACTAAGCATTAGTTGTTAATGCGAAACGCGTCAGCTGTCTATCCCACTGTAGGCTGTTGTGTTCTGTGCATTTTTTCCTTTTTACAATAAAGAGCACGTCTTTTTTTCAACAAGACTTTTTGGAGTGCGGCTGTCCATCCATTCTCCCACCTGCTTAATTCTATGCATTGCCAGCACCCGTGTGATTCCTGAGTGGACATTGATTACCTGCCTGTGCTCACCTGGAGCGGCGGTCTCCCTACCTATCGTTCTAGCTTTAGTAACTGAACCCCAATATGTTTACTTTGTAGTGCTTTCACTAAGCAATTTGCAGGGAGAAAATAAATGTCACATCACTACTGTCAGTAGAGAGCTCTGTGTTTTTTACAAACACAGAGCTCTCTCCTCTAATTTGCTCTGCCGATCAGTGGATCCCGGCCATAAATAAAGTGATTGGCATGTGCTGGAGCGAATGGCAGCACAACCCGGGAAAGCGGACGCGTGTGCCCTCTAACTAGAAGAGCCAGATCACATACATGCATGTGATCTGGCACAGAAAGGCTGACTTGCAGCAAATGTAATGCAATGAATGTACCCTGTTCACACCATACAGATGTGTTGTACTACATAAAAATGTAGCATTTGAACGCAGCACCCTGCACACCACTTCACAGTTGAATGAAGTGTCATTTTGCGACACTTCACTAAAGTTAAAAAATATACACATCACACTGCCCCCTAGTGGCCATACACAGCATACACAAGTGTGCACACACTATGGCAAGCAGGCTGGTGTGAATGAGCCCTTAGTGGCTGACTTCTGTTGTTGTCCGTTTTAATATCTGTCATCGGCTTGTTCAGTTCAACGTATTTAATTTTATTTTCTCCTTTTAAACTTAATCATGCATGGCTCATCTCTAACTGAATGTACACATTGTCAGTTGCTGAAGCAATGCCATATGGAGCAAAATGCCGGAATTTGGCAAGGCAGAGGAAACTTGGCTTTTATTACACCATAAGAAAGCATTTTATAGACAGTGGTTTAGTGTCAAACTTGCCCACATCCCATATATCATACCTAGAGTTAAAACATCTATTGTAGAGGGGGACTTTCCAGGGCATATATATGGAGAGTAGCACCATCAAACCATCATTTTTATAGTACAAAAGTTAAAAGCATAAAATGCCATGTCATAGGACAAATGGGTTAACAGGGTCATTTACATAAATACATCATACAGAGAATCATATTACATGATCGCTTGACACGTTTCGATAATTAGCGTATCTTCATCAGGAAATGTAGTGGATGATTTCTGTAGAATAAAACCTAAGGTATAAAAAACAGACAAAAATTTACAAAGTTTCTCGAAGGATTGGAAGAATAATAGGTCAAGGGAAAGCCAGGGGGCGTACAAAAGACGCCAACGAGAAGGCGCCAAACAATTGTAAAGATGGAACAAAAAAGCCTGCTAAATGCATTATGGTTCCTCCAACTGCAGAGTAGCAACACCGATAACAGATGTCCTTCAGCAATACAATACACTTTTTTTTACCTCTTTTATCACACCATGTGGGTGAATGGGCAGCAGGATCTACACAATTCTGGAAATGTTAGAAAAGTTATGCTGGTGAATATACTAAAAGGCTGAGCTTTGTTTTACATCACTTAGAAATATAGAAGCTTTGTAAGGAATTATTTAATGTTCGCACAGTTGTCTATATTAGCAAACAGATTTAATTTCTTAAGAAGGATCAGTCATGCATAGAAGAATAAGCGCGTCTTGGAAGGCCTCCAAAATGCACACCTCATCACATAGATATGGTCCATTAATAAGAATGGTAGCTACATGTGAAAGTTGTTCCATGCCAGCTAAAGGTGTTTTGTTTCAATAAAGGGTTGGAGCCTTGATGTCCACTTAAGTAAACTAAATATTAAAACATGTAAGTATAAGTTCAGTAAAGTCATTGCCAGTAAAGTACGGTATGTGTTGTGTTAACCACTTAGTTTTCATATCTTAGCATGTCCTTTTTTGATATTGTTGGCATTACTTTATTAAAGAGTAGTAAAAGAGAGTTTGTGAAGATAACGCTGTTTTATGCTCCCTTGGGTGCTTTTTTTCCACTTTATTTTTTTTCCACTGGGTTTTTCTCAAAATATATAATTATAGGGAGCTGCAGTGGCTCAACGCGATTGGCACTGCGCTGACAAGCTATTCACCTCTGCAGCTAGGGGTTCGGATCCCGGTCTCGGCTACATGTGAATTGAGTTTGGTGGTCTCAGCCCGGCTCCCGGTGGGTGTGCTATGCGAGGTAAGCCTGCGCTTAGTACGCCCACCCCCTCCCACAAAAACCACCACACTTACACGCACTCGAATATGGGTTAACATGCATTTACTTTGACCACGCGGTCTCTAAAAAAGAGAGGCGAAGGACTAACGGGGCTGGTTGAGCGGGCAAGTCCTCTCACTCCCTTATAGGGAGTTCCTCTGCCCCGTTGGGCTTCAAAGCGGATCAGGTAGGGCGGGCTGTGTGGCAGATTGCCTCTGGGGAGGCCTGCCTACTCCCAACTCCTGCAGTCCGGCTCCTCTCTCGAGTACACGCACAAAATACACTAAAAAAAAAAAAACAGAAAAAAAAATATATATATAATTGTATGTCTAGAGAATCCAGCTTCATTCCACCAATTTGCCACCACATGCTAGGTTCTCTGCTGCCATCTTCTATTCCAGGGATCTTCAAACTATGGCCCTCCAGCTGTTTCAGAACTACACGTCCCATGAGGCATTGTAAAACTCTGACATTCACAGACATGACAGGAATTGTAGTTCCTGAATAAGGATGAGCTCTTGCGTGTTCGCACACTCCACGTGCAGAGCCTGCCAGGAAGTCGGCACTCCGCTGCGCTAATCACAGGCAGTGAGACATTTCCCGATCTCTGCAGCTGTGCATCGGAAAAATAATGTCTCCCTCCCTGTGATTAGCGCAGGGAGGGAGACACGTGGCGGGCTCTGCACGTGGAGTGTGCGAACATGCCGGAGCTCATCCCTATTGCTGAACAACTGGAGGGCCATAGTTTCCGGTAACATTACTGACACATGACGAAGATTCAGGAGTAGAAACGGAACCAACTCTACCTTGGCATACAGTGATAGGCAGAGTGCCGGTCTCTGTACACTGTGAAGCAGAGCGGGATGTTTGCTGCCACTACCCCTTCTCCATCTTCAGAGCCGACAGCCTCCTGGCAAACAGTAAAACTGAGACACTAGTTCCCTATCAGGTCCACTCTCTACTTCTGATTGACAGCAGGCAGTGGGCAGATATAGTAGGCTTTCATTGACTGCTGATCTCCCACTGTCTGTTGTCAATCGCAAGGGAAATGGTGTCTCTGAATCTCCATCTGACCCACCCAAATTTAAACCCCCTAAGCACTGGTACAGGGTGTCTGTACTTTAAAGAAACTATGATCAGTCTTTACAGTAGAGAGGAATCTTTTTTTGTTGTGTTTTGTATTTAAATGTATACTAATGCTGCTGTTTTTTTCCCTTTATACAGACATATTCAGGTCTCTTCTGTGTAGTGATCAACCCTTACAAAAACCTGCCAATATACACAGAACAAATAGTGGAAATGTACAGAGGGAAGAAACGCCATGAAATGCCTCCACACATATACGCAATATCAGAAACAGCCTATCGTAGCATGCTTCAAGGTGAGACGAGAGAGATGTGATAGAAAATGCATTCATGGGTAGGCTTATTTTTACGTGTTGGGTTTTGCACACTTGCCCGTGAAAAAGGTTGTGACAAAAAACAACCCTATAATTGGAACAATGAAAAAACAATTTAAAGTGAAATGTTACCACTTGCAGGGTGGGTGGGCCTTAGTCATATTGTGCGTGCATGCATAGCGTACTTGCATATTTGAGCACAGTCAGGGTTTGTGTCCTGGCGACAAACAGGGTGGTTTTGGGGTGTTTTTTCCAGCCCTGAAAAGCCCAAAACCCACCTTGTACAACAATTACAATGCAACTGTTAAGCCTCGTACACACGATCGTTTAACCACAGGATAACGGTCTGAAGGACCGTTGTCATAGGTTAACTGATGAAGCTGACTGATGGTCTGTCACCAGGGGTCAAGTCCTGGGGAAAAAAGTGTGGGAACTCCCACCCAAGATCCACTCCCCCACCAAAAAAAAAAAAAATCATACGCTTATATGCATAATTACTAAACCGCAAGCAAGTTCTTTTTAAATCCCGTGATAACTCGCGGCAGACCTCCGAAATGTCTCTTGGGAACAATGACAAAACCTCCCAGGAGACATTGCGGCATCGAGGAAGTGACGGAATACCCGCACACTACCCGATGAATCCATATACAGGAAGCGGCCAGTAACATAAAGGATTACTAAGGTTCGCCTGCCCCTGACAGTGACTCGAGCTGGGCATCGCCGCTTAGTGAAGGATTGGCTCGGGTGGCTCGGCTGCTCTAGTCCTGCAAAGGGAACTGCGTTCCTGCTGTGAAAAAAGTGCAGGAACTCCGTTCCCGCAGGACTTGAGCCCTGTCTGTCACGCCTACACACCATAGGTTAAATAACCGATCGTGTCAGAACGCGGTGACGTAAAACACAACGACATGCTGAAAAAAAACTAAGTTCAATGCTTCCAAGCATGCGTCGACTTGATTCTGAGCATGCGTGGCTTTTTAACCGATGGTTGTTCCTACTAACGATTGGTTTTGACCTATCGGTTAGCAATCCATCGGTTAAATTGTCTAAGGCCTCGTAATTCGCATTTTTTAAATGTATGTCCTTTCATCATGCTTTTTTATAATATAAATCTGGTCACTTACTATTTTACAATCCGCCGCCGCTCCGCATAGTTATTCAAAAAAGATATTTTATAAAACACCGTTGTCATTTTGCTTGTGGGCATTGTGAAGCCCAAAAACACTTATTTCCTGGGAGTCTTGGATGGGGAGTTTTAATAGGGTAGCGCACTGCATCCTGGGAAATGATGACACACATTTCCCAGGAGCATTAGCGTGCTGAGGAGCTGAGGGAGATGATGTCAGAATCCTAGGTGATTCCGAAGACAGATTTCGTGGGACCGCATAGCAACAGGCATTTCCAGGTATGTAAAAAAAATGTTTTTTTCTTTTTTAGGTCTAATGAGCACAATAATGGAAAAAAAAATTTGGGATGGAAACTCCACTTTAAGTGGAGCCCTGATATGTCCAGAGGGCCACACAATAGCTTTATTTTGTAAACTTGCTTTGATTATTTAGAAGGATAGTATTAATAAGATTTAACAATACGTGTCCTACCTTTATATAGGACAAGCCTGTGCTCTTCTAGAATAATATTATTTGAGTATTTCTGACACTCCTTTCCTGATAGGTTAAGGGAAAGGGAAAAAAATGAATAAGAATGGTTTATGAAAGGTCACTTCGAAATGTAATTCCGATCTTCTTTGTTTGAGCAGAACTGCGGGCAAACAGTTTAATAAACAGCTGGAATGCGTAGATGTGAAGTGTTTTATCTGCCTAAGAATTAGTCATTTTTGTTCAGTCTGTCTCATGACTTACATAGCCCTGCCATACTGCACAGCCAGGAAGTTCCCACCCCAATTGTCCTGTGTTGTCTCTAGCTTCAGCCATCGAGACGTCTTTATTCATCAATATCTACTGATATCTCTATCCATCATGTAGGTGTTGGCTATGTTATGTCGCTAATTATAGTGATCCTGTGTATAAATCCATGTAAACACACTTACAAATGTTACAATACTTCATGTAGTGTTTCTATAGGCTACCATATCTGCTGTAGGTTTGCAGCCCATCAGCTTTAAATTCTCCATGGCTTTGGCTGCAAGCAGGGATGCTGTTAGAGAGCACAAGGCTCCTTTCAGCCTACCTGACAACCCCCCCTCCCCACCCCCCCAAAAAAATATCAATTTATATTTTTTCTAAAATGCCATGGGCGTGATGCTATGTTTTGCAGCCATGGCAGAAATTCTACCCCAATCGATAAAGACTCAGGGGCAGATCCACAAAGAGAGTACGCCGGCGTATCTACTGATACGCCGGCGTACTTTCAAATTTCCTGCGTCGTATATTTGTTTTGAATCCTCAAAACAAGATACAATGGCATCTGGGTTAGATCCGATATCTGGGTTAGATCCGATAGGCGTACGTCTTCGTACGCCTTCGGATCTAAGATGCAATTCTTCGGCGTCCGCTGGGTCGCGTTCCCGTCGTAATCCGCGTTGAGTATGCAAATTAGCTATTTCCGACGATCCACGAACGTATGAGCGGCCGTCGCATTCTTTTACGTCGTCTCTAGTCGGCTTTTTCCGGCGTATAGTTAAACCTGCTATTTGGTGGCGTACGCAATGTTAAGTATGGCCGTCATTCCCGCATATAATTAAAAAAAAAAATATTTAGTTTGGGTAAGTCGTCCGTGAATCGGGATGGACGTAATTTACGTCCACGTCAAAACAATGACATCCTTGCAACGTCATTTAGCGCAATGCACGGCGGGAAATTTAGGGACGGTGCATGCGCAGTTCGTTCGGCGCGGGGGCGCGCTTCATTTAAATGAAACACGCCCCCCTACTCACCGATTTGAATTAGGCGCCGTTACGCCGCGAGAGATACACTATGCCGCCATAACTTACGGCGCAAATTCTTTCAGGTTTCAAACCCAAAAAAGTAAGTTACGGCGGCGTAGCGTAGCCGGGGCAGATCTTTGTGGATCTGCCCCTCATTCTATTGAATAACGCGGCTTTGCCTTGCAGTGCCCTAGTGCTGGGTTAAAGCAGGTTGTGAGGAGGCAATATGCCTCTTCACTGCCTGTCAAGTGTTCTCTGAAGAGCGATCCAAAGGCTGACTGCTCTTCAGAGACCAAATTACATTTTAACAAGTCTTTAATTTATTTTTTTAAGAATTTTTGCATTTGAATTTTTTTTAGAACTGTATTTTTTTACACAATTGAGAGGTTAGAATGTAGAACATCGTAACTGACAGCTGTATTATAATACAAAAAACGTTTTGGTAAGAGAGCCAACATCGTGCAACCTACACTTCCGCAATTGCTAGTAACCCCATATCGGGGAGTCAGGAACATAAAACAGGTCAATGAAGAACACCACAAATAAAACATCCAATGGGGACTTTGCAGCCCCCTATAAACAACTGTAAGTGACTCAGGACCTTTCTATTGTCCCCGTCCCCCCCTTAGTGAGAGAAGAGAGGGGCGATACAAAGAGCGGCCCCACCTAAAGGTCAGTCTCTACTGACCCGTACTCTATGGTAACAGAGCGGTCTAGAGAAACTTTCATACCATACATTCCAACCTTCCGTCATTTAGTGCATACAATGTATTGAATCGTTGCTCTCCCTGACGGATACCCAGAGAGTACAAGGGGATAGATAAGTCAATGAAAGAAGAGAATAGGAGAAGAGATTAGTTAGGCTACCAGAGGAGAAAAAAAAGGATGGGGGCGGAGAAAGCGTGCACTCTACATTATAGAATCTAAACACATCTCTGATGTTTCACGTTCCCTAGTCCCTTTCTCTGCAGCCTCAGCTGCACCGGGCAGTGAATGAATAGGAAGTGCTCTGTGTCGAGAGGCTTCCTGTTCATTCACAAACTGAAGCATAGTAAACACAGTTTACAGACAGCAGGTGGAAGGGGGTGCAGATTCTATAACTGATCCCCCTGCAGATTAGGCGGAGGGAGAAAGAGGAGTAGAAGCCGGAAGGGGGATCCACAAGTGTCGGCAATAACTCAGTAGAGCCGCCCCTCCCCCTGCTCAGTAGGTGCCCGGGCCCCCCTTTTGGACTGATGGGTCCTGGGCCCAGTACATGAGGGACAGCTGTACTGCCTTATCAGCGGCCCTGGCTCCAAGAAATCTTTGTATGTGGCAGTGTGACTGTTGGCTTTTTCCTATTAACTTTGTGTCTTGTTCTTTATGTTTTAGATCGTGAAGATCAGTCCATCCTTTGCACGTGAGTAGCAGTATCTTTTTCATATCAGTGGATTTTATTGTTAGATTTAAGAATGAATTGAAATATTAAAATGAAGAAATAACAGTTTGGGTTTCCCCTTACTTTGTGTTTTGGTGACAGTGTTTCCAAGAACAAATTGAAGATTAAAATGAATTGACACACCTGACCAGCACATCCTTGTTAATTATCTTCATATGCTGCTGACCATACATACGGCTCAAAGTTAGAAGTTGGAGGGACAATAGATATTCCTTATAAAAAAAAAAAAGGATTAGAATAAAAAAATAAAAACGTTAAATGTGCGCAAGGAAATGTGTCTACATGAAATCACATCAAGTGGTACAAAAAATAAAATAAGTCCAACATATTAACAGAAGTCCATGTAAAAGCATCCAGAAACGAAAAGAGAAATGAAAAGGGTAATCTTCACAAACTGTAGTAGGAAACACTTTGTGAAAGACCCATGATGGTAATCAAAAAATGGTGAATTGGTGAACCACAGCTCCTTAACAGAAAGGATTGAGCCCCCTGGTGGTCAAACAGCGCCTGTCGGCCTCCTCCGGCAGAGCCAATATGACATGTGCCACCAAATTCACTGTAAAGCCCGCGTCGAAATTTTAATTTTTTTTGTTCTTGCGTAAGTCGTCCGTGAATAGGGATGGACGTAATTCACGTCTAAGTTAAAAAAATAACGTTGTTGCGACGTCATTTAGCGCAATGCACGGCGGGAAATTTAGAAACGGAGCATGCGCAGTTCTTTCGGCGCGGGGACGCGCTTCATTTAAATGAATCACGCCCCCTACCCGCCGATTTGAATTACGCGCCGAGAGATACACTACGCCGCCGTAACTTAAGGCGCAAATTCTTTGTGGATTCAAACAATTCAAAAGTAAGTTACAGCGGCGTAGCGTATCTCCCATACGCTGCGCCTATCTAAATGTATGTGAATCTGGCCCCCTGTTTTTTTATTTTTATTTGGTAGGTTTGTATTTAGCCTCAGTTGATGCAGCTGTCAATCTTGATCTGAGCGCAGGTTTTATTAAAATCTCTTGGTTTATGACTACATTATAGCATGTGAGAAATGAAGATATAATGATTAATTACTGGTTCAGTGCCGGTCACATCTTATAGCAGATATTAAATCCAGATTTATGTTTGCAGTGGGGAATCAGGGGCAGGAAAAACAGAAAACACCAAGAAAGTCATCCAGTACCTGGCTCATGTGGCCTCATCACACAAGGGACGGAAGGAACACACTGCTCCAGTAAGTATCTAACCTACCTGCCAAAGGCAGCCTATGCTCGTTACCCAATATACTATACAGCAAAGTGCTCTACAGTATATTCTTATAATTAGTTATAAGCTATTTCAAATATACTGATGGAGTGACAGATTGTTTTATATGCTCTTATAATAATTAAGTAATTATAAACATAAATTATTTTTTGGGGTTGGATGAAAATATAATTGCATCCAGGACTGCAAATTCAGCATTGGGTGTAGCTGTGTGTTAGTGTTCATAATAATGTATCCATAAAGCAGTATTAAAACCCAAAACAAAAATGTATTGTATTGCAGCTTACTAATTTGTAGATATGGTGACTGTAATAGTTTTTTTGGTTTTATGTTTCTTTCCTTTAATTTCACCAGGCGATCTGGCCAGTAAATCTTTTTTTTTTTTTTACAATTATCTTTCCCCCCCTTAATGACCAGGCCATTTTTTGCGATACAGCAGTCGTGCGGTTGTGCGACGCTGTACCCAAACAAAAAAAGCATCCCTTTTTCCCCACAAATAAAGCTCTCTTTTGGTGGTATTTGATCACCTCTGTGGTTTTTATTTTTTGCGCTATAAGCAAAAAAAGAGTGACAATTTTGAAAAAAAACCCACTATTTTTTACTTTTTGCTGTAATAAATATCCCCCCCCCCCCAAAAAAAAGTAAAAAAAATAAAATAATTTATCAGTTTAGGCCAGTATGTATTCTTCCACATATTTTTGGTAACAAAATCACAATAAGCGTATATTGATTGTTTTGCGCAAAAGTTATAGTGTCTACAAAATAGGGGATACATTTATGGCATTTTTATTATTTAAATTTTTTTTTATAGTAATGACGGAGATCAGTGACTTTAAGCGGGACTGCGACATTGCAGTGGACAGATCAGACACCTAACTGACTTTTTGACACTTTTTTGGGAACCAGTGACATTATTACAGTAATCGGTGGATATGCACTGTTATTGTACTAATGACACTGGCCACCAGGTGAAAATAAAGGAAAGAAAGTCTAAAAAAAAAAGAAAAGGAATGAAGCCACCACATCTAAAGCCTTGTGACTCAGGAGAAGACAATGTACTAACTATGAAACGTTAATACAGCGATCTCCCCTGCTATTCTATTGTGTTTTGACAGAGGTACGGCCCCCCGCCAGAACACTCTGGTCAGCACTCTCAGCCATTGGGTGAGAAC
Organism: Rana temporaria; assembly: GCF_905171775.1. Classification (NCBI taxonomy): domain Eukaryota; kingdom Metazoa; phylum Chordata; class Amphibia; order Anura; family Ranidae; genus Rana; species Rana temporaria. The sequence continues at coordinate 81,006,302 of NC_053498.1, forward strand.
ATTGATCGGGAGCCGATCAGCAGACTTTTTTCGGTCATGCTCCTGTGACAGAAGCCGGCCTAACTGCCGGCTTCTGTCGGACCGACTTCAGTACACACGGGCCGAAGATCAGCCGGTTTCTATTGAACCGGCCAATGCCGCACATGTGTACTAGGCTTAAGGATCGGTAAGCTGCATTTTGTTAATTTTTGGTTTAATACCTCTTTAAGGATGGACATCAGAATGCTGTTGAAATGGTTCATTTTAAAACAAAAATAATTTATATATATTTTTATAATGTCTTCAAAAGAGTAAATGTTATTCAAATGCAATGTGCAGCATTATGGCCGCATGTTATTCACTGAATGAAAGACCAAGCCAAGCACATATCATTGCCTGCCAGCTGTCCTGAGCAAGAGATTATTGTTGGCCAAGCATGCTTAGATATCAGGAGGTCTTATCAGGCAATTGGCATGAAATGATTGTATGTATGACCTGAATATGCCAACTACGCTTATTAATACTTGTTTCAAAATTGCCAGTCTGGTTCTTGGGTAAGTTTCTATATAGGCCACTCATAATACCATTGTTGTAAGAAGGTGACCTTGGTGGTCATCATTTTAAACTGGGTGGCAATTTACTAGTGCCAGAAATCTAATTAGTTTGGTTTGATTTTACCAAGTATTTTGCCTGATCTTAGTTAATTTTTATTGTTGAATTGGTCTTGAATTTGGAAATATGTCCAAAATAACTACTGGCTATTTATAAGTGGACATCTCTTAGACCCCTTTCACACTGGAGCGTATTGCAGGCGCTATAGCGTTAAAAATGGCACCTGCAATACACCCTTAAAAATCTGTCCCCATTCACTCCAGTGTGAAAGCCCAAAGGGGTTTTCACACTGGAGCGGTACGCTAGCAGAACAGTAAAAAAAAAGTCCCGCTAGCCGCATCTTTGGAGCGGTGAAGGAGCGGTGTGTTTACCACTCCTCCTCCGCTGCTGCCCATTGAAATCAATGGTACAGCTTGGCTATACCGCCCGCAATGCGCTGCTTCGGTTTTAACCCTTTCTCGTAAATGCGCCCCGCTAACAGCCGAAATGCTCTGCAAATCCGCCCATGGCATAGGCGTATAAATAGCGGCATGTTACCGATGACGCTATGGGCGGCACAGTGTGAAAGGGCTCTTATAGCTCTGGGTGCAGGACAGTGTGGGTAGCTCTTAGGCTCCATGCACACTGGACGCTTAAAAAGCCAAAGAAAACGCCAGTAAGTTTGCAGGGAGCCTTTCAACATTTTTTTTACGTTTTTGCAATAGCGTTTTTCAGCGTCAGCGTTTTTTTTTTATTTTTTATTTTTTTAATGGATCAAAATACGCTAAAAAACACTGGCGAGCTGCGTTTTTGAGCGTTTGTTAGCGTTTTACGGCATTTTGCGTTTTTTAAGCCAAAAAACAGCACTTTAAAAGGGATTTTCGGGCATTCAGAAAAAAGCCCATAAACTCCACTGCTCATTAAAGCTGTAAAACATCCATGTGTGCATGGACACATAGGCTAACATAGAGTGGAGTTTATGGGCTTTGAAAAAAAACGCCCAAACTCCAATAAACTGCAGTTTATCAGCTCCAGTGTGCATGGAGCCTAAGAAGTTATACTTGTCTTTTTGAAGGTATGCGGTGTCCATTGAGAGCTAGCTCTATCAACCTCCCTTATGTCTCTGCAGCCTCCACTATTCATATTTACATGTGAGCCTCAACTACCCCAAAGTTGCGTTTTCTGACGTTCATAGTAGCGTGGTCAGGAAACTGACAGAACTAGCTTATCTGCCGTACAACTTGATAGGCTATGGAAACTTTCACACTCCCCCAAAATTAAAAGTAATAGCGTTTAAAGCCCATCATTTTTTATTTCTTTTGAATAGAGCACGGAAAGAAAATAAATTTTTGGGTTTTTATGCCATTGTCCCCATTGGGGAGATTTCCTGTCAAGACAGATAGTGATGGGAAATCTATCCCACAGGGATATGGACAAAAAACATAAGGTTAGAACTCTGTTTTTGGCTTCCTGTCCTGGTGACAGCGGCTCCCTTTTTCTTGTTACAAAAGCAGATTGCGTGTGTAGTCAGATAAAGGAAAACTTCAAACAAGCCCAATAGCTTTGGTGAGGTGGCTTCCACACAGCAAGGCTTCCCTTGATGGGTACTTAACAGTACCTCGTACCATAGAAATACAGAAAGCAGAGATGGACCAAAATTGGATAAAGGAGTACAACATAATTTTAATTGTTGATAAAAAAAGTTATATAAAAACAGCCATCAAGCCTCCATTGCTGCTCAGCAACTGCTGTCAAATTGTTTCTTCATGTGGAGAGTTCAAAACTGGTTCTAATATAGATCTGTGAAGTTCCTCCATCCAAGTTTTATCCTTTGTTGTGCCCTGAGGAAAGGGGAATGATGATGATGCTGCTCCCAAAACTTGTTGGCTGGTTGTTATGTCACTTTTTTTTACTAATTAAAATGATCTTGGACTCCTTCGGTTGGTCCTTTTGTTACTCTGGTATTTGTCTGGTTTTCATCCGGTGCTCCGTTATTTTTTTCTAGGGTTAGAAATAAAAGCTTGACAGAAGTTGTAACTCTTGGAACTACAGGGAATCCGTTCCAGTAAATGCTGTCCCTCATGTCCAAGTTTCCCTTCCTTATGCTACCCGTGCCCCCCGTGTGCTACCCTAGCCCTCTTGCAGTGCTGCTGGCCTCCCCTTCTCTCCCTCCTGCCAGCTGCTTACAGGGGATCATTTGAGGAAGGGGATGGTAAATACATCATGTACCTTCCTTATCTGAATAAAGACAGTGAGTAATCCGTACTGATCACTCAATGTGTTTATCTATAGTCGACGCATAGTAAACTGTGTTTACCATGCCTCCATTTCTGAATGAACAGGAAGATTGTGCAGAGCTTTTCCTGATCATTCATTTTGTGCAGCTGATCCTGCAGAAATAGGGACTTAGGCTGGGTTCACACTTGTCCGACAAACGCTCCGACATTGGGAGCTCATGTCGCATGATGTGTGAAAATCAATGTTTCCCTATGAGAGCCGTCTTAACTGGTCCGACACAAGTCGGTCCGACTTTGAAAATGCTTGCTGTACTATTTTGGTCCGACTTTGGTCCTACTTCAGCCCATTGAATATCATTGAAGTCGGATCAAAGTAGGATCCTTGTTCTAACCATCCGACTTTTGACAGCCGACGTGATTACAGCAGCAGTAAAAGGAATTTATCTCACACTGGGATTGTTTTGATTGGTCAAAGGACAAGTCAGACTATGACAAAGTCGGAGCAAAGTAGTATCCTTTTCATTTAAGTTGGATGGATATAGGACCGATGTAGGACTGATGTCGCAGAGCAAAGTAGAATGAAAGTCGTATGGCTGTTGTGTAGTATCAGTGTGAACCCAGCCTTAGGACTGTGTTCTCAATCACTTTCTCTGTCTCAAAAGTGAGACTTCACGGGTCTGACACTCTAAAGCCTGTTTCACATGGCTTCTATTAGAACAGCAAGCTTTCACATAGCATTTGCAGAGCTTTCAGAAAGCTTTTTGAAGCTTTTAATGTACCATTCAACTCCACTTTATAAATGTTTATCACACTTTTTTAATGAAAGTGTTGATTTCCATTTTAAACGAGTTGCTAGCAGGCTTCAGAATTTTTTGAAGCTTGTGAAAAGCCTGCTGAAGCCTACTAGCAGTTTGCTTAAAGTGGGAGTTCACCCTAAAAATGTTTTTTAAGATTAGAGTGACGCTCATTTTGTCAAGGGGAATCGGGTAGTTTTTTTAAAAACGAAGCAGTACTTACCGTTTTAGAGAGCGATCTTCTCCGCCGCTTCCGGGTATGGTCTTCGGGACTGGGCGTTCCTTCTTGATTGACAGTCTTCCGACGGTCGCATCTATCGCGTCACGAGTAGCCGAAAGAAGCCGAACGTCGGTGTGGCTCTATACGTCGCCTACGCACCGACGTTCGGCTACTTTCAGAAAATCGTGACGCGATAGATGCGACCGTCGGAAGCCTGTCGGAAGACTATCAATCAAGAAGGAACGCCCAGTCCCGCAGCCCATACCCGGAAGCGGCGGAGAAGATCGCTCTCTAAAACGGTAAGTACGGCTTTGATTTAAAAAAAACTACCCGATTCCCCTTGACAAAACGAGCATGAATCTAATCTTAAAAATTGTCATTTCCGGGTGAACCTCCACTTTAAAGTGGCAATCAACACTCCCATTAGGTTCTGTGTTCAACATTTAAAACTGGAGTTGAATGGTACTTCATCAAAGCTTGCTGTTCACACTGCTTTTATACAAGCTGAAACCTGTGTGAAACCGGCCGAAGGAGTCCTATTTATCAATGTGTTCACCCAACATTCATGTAAAATTAACCCAAGATTAAAACACTACCCTTGATTGAATTTAAAAAAAATGTAGTAATTGTAATGAGCCATGGGTAAAAAAGATGGATACTTTGATCCTTAAGTGTTATTAACATTTTGAAAATAGTAGCAATATCCCTCCATTTGTTGTGACATCATTTAATTTGAATAAATGTATGATCTTTATGTTGATCCAGTAAAAGGTATACCAGCCATAGAATCCAGTTTCCCATGGGAACAGTCCCGCCACTGGAACTGCAGACAGAAACAATGAAAACATCTGAGGTGTAAACAGTAATTATGCTTTTCTACAATGTCTGCACGTATTACAGTGGGATCACACATGTTGCATGAGATTTGTAATGGAAACACTACCATGTCTGTCTCTTGAGTAGGCACAGAAGCAGCACACTTGTAGTTAGGAGAGGCCCAAGTGTTGGGAGCAGCATATTTGGCTGCAATACAACGCTGGCTTCTCAGACAGCGGAGAGCCCTGACGTTTCTGGTCACTAACTGTCTTTCTTGATTATTTTGTGCACTTACTAATACCAGATGGAATCTTTCAAATCTATTAAATACCAGGCAAGTTGACTTTGTGTGCATCCTGCATGGGTTTTGTAATGCATGCCACTAGCACAATAGGCCCACACATTTATAGTAAATGTCATGTGATCATTTCCAAGATGAATTCTCTCCGAAAGACTGATTCCCCCAAAACCGACGAGGCTCTCGGAGACTCCACTGGAGAAGTCTTCCTTCAAAGTTCCCGTGTTTTCCAAAATGTTAAGTAAACAGAAACTCAAGTGATCAGGGTCAGACTGTTTCATATTAGCTGCTGTAGTTAGGCAGAGTTGGAAATTCAGTTGAAGAGATCTTTCTCTTGGAGTCCAAGAATCCAATTAACAATTTATTTTGCTAGTATTTAGTACCGTAATCTGTTCCAGGTCACCTTAGCCTTAAGGGCCTGTGTAGACTGGCATTCGTTCACTTAGATGAGCTTTGATTTTACGTACAAATCTATGGAAGTGCAATATCCGCTTGGAACAGGTCAAATGCAGATCTAATGTACCTGTCATTGAACTCTGAAGGATCTCAGAACTATGCCAGACTGATGCCATCAACGCAAACCCAAAAGTCTTTCAACACAGGTCCTTAACGGGATCCATTGCAAATTGGAACTAAACTAAAAGCCAAGATGACTTTTGAGTCACCATTTCTTTTTTTACACACAGTAAACTGTGATGAATCAAATGAAGGAAAGTAAATCAGCATCCTTATTTTTATGAGTAGTGCATTGACTAAACATGGGTTTTATTATGCTGTCTAGAAATTAACATTCTATCATTATGTTAAATATGTAGAACATGTTTTTCTGCAGATTCTTTGAAATCTGTTGAATTTGCATTTATGGAACTTAACCAAAAAGCTAGATGGAGTGAAATAGCTGCAGTGACTAGCCACAAAATAGAATTGGTGAACCCTGTTGTATTATGCGGTTCCCAAATATCTTACTTTTGAAGCTGACTTACTTCATTGTCTTGTCACCCAGCTTTGATTTAGGTGACTGACCCCTGCTCTGACATTCTACTGTACAATTTCTTGATACAGTACTTTAGCGAGTTGCTAACTTTGCAAAGGAAAGCCATGCATGCCCAGTGACAGCAAAGCAGGTTGCTCCAGCCACTATGCTTCACAGTTGGGATGAAGTTTTGGTGTTCATGTGCTATATTTGTTTCCTGTTTACAAAGCATTTGTTGAACATCCATGTGGGCTGTGCTGTAAAATGTAGCAATGTCTTTTGGAGAGCAGTGGTTTCTTCTCTGGTGCTTTTCGTTGAATGCCATTCATGTTCAGTGTTTTCCAAGTGAACACATGGGGCCAGATCCACGAAGCAGTTACGCTGGCGTATCTATTGATACGCCGCGTAACTTCTAGGTTGCTCCGGCGTATCTTGGTTTTGTATTCACAAAACAAGATACGCCTGAAGCTGGGCTATATCCAACTGGCGTACATCTTAGTACGCCGTCGGATCTAAGGTGTATATTTACGCTGGCCGCTAGGTGGCGCTTCCGTCAAATTCCATGTCGAGTATGCAAATTAGCTAGATACGCCAATCCACAAACGTACGTCCGGCCAGCGCATTTTTTTACGTCGTTTCCGTAAGGCTTTTTTCGGCGTAACGTTACCCCTGCTATATGAGGAGTAGCCAATATTAAGTATGGACGTCGGGCCAGCGTCCAATTTTTACGTTCTGTACGTCGTTTGCGTAAAACGTTCGCGAATAGGGCTTTGCGTAGAATGACGTTCACGTCGAAAGCATTGGCTTGTTGTGGGTTAATTTGGAGCATGCGCACTGGGATACCCCCACGGACGGCGCATGCGCCGTTCAGAAAAAACGTCATTTACGTCGGGTCAAGACGTATTAACATAAAACACGCCCACAACTTTGAATAGCACGCCCTTACGCCGACACATTTATACTACGCCGCCGTAACTTACGGCGCAAATTCTTTGTGGATAAGGGAAATACGCTGTAAGTTATGGCGGCGTAGTGTATCTGAGATATGCTACACCGGACGTAAAAAAAGGCGCCGCGCTACGTGGATCTGGCCCATGGACTTTGCTGTTACCAGGGTGGGTTCTTCATCTGCTCTTTTAATATTGTGCATTGCACCCTTGCTGTGATCTTTGCTAAGTACCGTATTCTAACGGTACTGATGAACATCCAGGTCTTCAGAATGACGTCTGTAGGCTTTTCCTGCTTTATGCTTTTTTTTTTTTCTATTTAGGCACTGTTCACATGAGCAAATCCTTCTTGAAAAGAGCAGTTTGTGTGTTTATGGACTTTATAAAAATATTCATTTTCATAGGGCTTGGCAAGTCTGTCCCAAGAACACCAATTACTAGGATATCTTTCTTTTGAGTACACAGACAGCAACAAAATGCACATGTAATTAGTGTAGTGGGGAGGAGTTGCTTTCTATGCCTTCCTGTCCTGTCACATCTGCACCTTCTCATTTCTTATACTGTGTCACCGTAACAGGAAATAAGGAGCTCTGACCCCCTCCCCATCACAGCAATAATAACTTGACAGAAGTTTTGACTCTTACTCCCTTATTTCTCCTCTTACGACCCTATCTACCGCTATCTACCTAGCTTCTGCCTCTTAGATGAGCAACAACCGTCACCAAGGATTTTTTTAGCCATATGTATGGTAGGGAGTCTTCCCAATGGCCACAAATGTAAGGAACAGTCTTCCTGGTGATCATCACATCAACGTACTGTGAGCTGTAGATATAGTAGTAATTAGCAAGGGTACCCTGAGCCCAGAAAGTTATTTGAAGGGTTCCACAATGGGAAAAACAGGTTGAGAAAAGCTGGGCTAAGTATTTTAGTAGGAACTCAGTAGGTGATTTAGCCCCTCATACTCAACCTACAGATGAAGTATCACTTTTGGCTAGACTTTATTTTACTTACTAGACCTTGATGACATATACACATGTATTCATGCAAAGAATTGTAGCCTAGGGGCTAGCTACACATCCATTTGAATGGTTATTGCCATTATTATTAGAGACAGACACAGTTTGTGTTACATATTACCTTTTTAACTACTAGGGAGCGAGGTGTAATTGCAGTGACATCAGCTATTTTTAGTGACATATGGAAGCAGGTGCAAGAAAAGCAATACTACGTAGATTTATTACCTCTCTAGTACCACTTTGGATTCTGCTTTCTGTACATTAAACATTGACAATGATAAAGTAAATTAAATGTGTGCATGCATACATTAGCAAGCATTAAGGCTTCTGCATAGATCAGCTTTCCTAAATGCAGTATATTGAGTTGCGTAAGGCATGAGTTTAAACTGAAGTTCCGCTGTTCTCAGATCACGGGTCAGAATGAAAGTAAATGTGGTTGCTATTTAGAGCAACATGTAAGATTCCCCCAACCTGATACTTTTCAGTTCAACACGTTATAGATGATGGTTACACAGTCTATACCTCCAAATTACATGTTTTTATATGTTGCTGCGTGAGGCAAGCTGGATGTGCAGAGCTGGAATTTTGGGAATTGATTGACCGTTTTTTAAGCAAACCTTTGCTTTACCAATGCAGTGCAAAACAACAGGTTTACTTTAATGCCCCCTCTTCCCCTACCCAGCAGGACATAACAGTAGAACATACTTTTCTATCTTGATGTTCAATTTAGTTACTGGGTATAAAGAAAATACCAGGTACTTCCAAAACCTGAGGGGGGGTGGGGGACATGTGACTCAATCTATGTGACTTTGCTGGTGCTTTCTAAGATTTCTAAGTTCTAAATGGACCTACTCAAAGCATACACATGGCGGTCTTTCTTGGAGTGACGAGCGAGTGAAGATAAGGAATGTACATCTGGTGAGTCCAAAAATTGAAGGGAAGACTATAGGGTACAACAGACCTTATCAGAAACCTTTGCCAGGCTTTTGTTGAAGAGTCTACCCATCAAGTTCACTTTGATTAACCAACTTTCTTGGTTTCCTTCAATAGAACTAGTACCAATTGTTTCTGAACAAAAACATGCATGCTTGTGTGTGTTGGGTCATGCCTAGATGATTGATATTTTGTTAGGAATTAATTGGCCAGGTTGCACTTTCATAACCGATGACTAGTTATACGGTCAGAGTTGAGGGGTATGCTTAGTGGATAAGCCCGTACGCCTGGCTGATACAATCATACATACTTGTGCCAGTCCCTTCATCATTCTAGAGAACATCCAATTAATGGTCAGATCCTCAAACCACCATCTGTCAATTGTTATTTTTAACTTATTGTTTACTCATCAGTTTTCTGTTTGGTGTTTTAATTTCCTTTAAAAAGCATTATTATTTTTATTTTTTTATTTTATTGACATTGTTTTTTATTTATTGCTTACAGTTACTATTTTTTTTTTCTGTCAATAACATTTGTGTTATCCTTTTTTTTTGTTTGTTTTTTACGTGCTGTTTGTGTTTTGACCCAGAACTCCAGTATCATGTCATATGTGAGTAACTCATTTTGTTTTATTTTATTTCATTGTTACATTTGTTTATATTTTTGTATAATTTTTGTATGTGTTAGCTGTGTGTGTGTGTGTGTATATATATATATATATATATATATGAACCAATATCTCCCTACATACATTTTACATGTAGATCTGCTGTCTTCAGCTTGCTATATTCTTTAGAAAGTGCACATGGTGTTAGAGATTTTTTTCTTCCTGTTCAGCTGTGGGAGTGTAGTCTGGGCATACACTGTGTGACAGCTGTTTGAGGAAAGCCCCCCCCCCCCTCAACATAGGCAGAAGATGGAAGGAATGTGCAAAGCTGTGCTGTGACAATACAAGCTCTCTGCTAATCTATTTATAGCACCTACCCTGACACAAATTGGCTGTTTTTTCTTGGTTGTTGGAGAACTTGTCAGAAGTTATGATGCTGATAACAAAAGAACGAAGCAGCAGAAAGATTTTCATGAATCAAGTTTACATCCACTTTAAGGCTTTTCACCTTAATGCATTCTATGCATTAAGGTAAAAAACCTTCTGTGCTGCAGCTGCCCCCCAGACCCCCCTTTCCTTACCTGAGCCCAATCTGATCCAGCTATGTGGCTCCAGCCGATGTCTCTCACCTCATTGGACAGATTGATACCAGCAGAAGCTATTGGCTCCCGCTGCTGTCAATTAAATCCAGTAACACGAGAGCAGGGGTCAGTCCCACTGAAAGGCAGCTTTCCCTGGGGCACCCAAAGAAGAGGAGGGGCCTAGAGTGCCAGCCAGGGACCCCAGAAGAGAAGGGTCGAGGCTGCTATATGCACAACCAGAACATCTCAGTATAGACATGTTTGTTATTTTTATAAAAAAAAAACAACAACCATTTAAATTTATTTATATATATATATATATATATATATATATATATATATATGCGCGCGTGTGTATATATATATGTTTTGATAGACCATCCAAAATATATTTTACAAATAGTTATATGTGCATTTAGATAATGTGCCTACTAGAGAATTAAATCTACCTGCACCCAGACTATGCATATTAACCTGTTTACATTATTACCATGCAGTAAAATAGCTTTTGAACAAACCATCCCTAACCTCTCTAGATACTTGTAATATGAACTTATTCATTCTCAAGGTCCTTACAGGTTATGTACCCAGGCAGTTTGAGGCATCCACTGAAAATTGTATGTGTATTTCTACTCATCTGGAATATACAGCTGCTGTAGCTATCTCACCTTGGCATGGAAATATTCCCACAATTTACACTGGATGCCTTAAAGCCAGTTTTAGTGGTTTCTAAGAGTTTAGGAACACCTGCTGTGTGTTTACATAACATGGATGCCAGGCTGCCAAGACCTGTGTTATACATTTTGAAAATGAATTTATGTACAGTACTTATAGCAACAGATGTGAGGCCTTGTTTACTGCTTGTTCAGAATATGGTAATAGTAGTGTGTATGATCTGGACACAGGTTCACTTTACCATTAGGGTTAGTTTAAATTTTTGTTGTGATTGTTTCTACGTCTAAATATCATACATTCTATGAGTATCAGTGACAGACTTTTACAATGAAAATGTACTTGTATAAATTTAATGGTGCGGAAAGTTGCCAATTTTACACCAGAAACAGCCATGCAAATGTTGTCATTGATCTCAGAACCTGATTAAGATGCCATTGTCACAAGCCCAAAGCCCATGGGCACAGGCCCTTATAGATAAATGGGGGAGTCCAACTTGGCTATCCTATTCATCTCTATTGAGCTTGTAGTTGTGTCTGTGAACTGGAGCAAGGCTGCTCATTGGAAATCCAATGTAAATTGCAACTGCTCAGTATCTGAGGGCTAATATTGGTTATAATAGATTATGGGAGGTTAACAAGTTCAGGGCTTTTCTTACAAAAGTATGCCTTTACTTTAAAGTGGATGTAAACCCTCCATACACCCAGTGAATTGAACAGCCTCAGATGATACACAGAGATGAACCAAATCTCCCTACATAGGTTTTACATAAATCACATATATATCATGTATATCTGCTGTCTTCACATTTATATACTGTTTAGAAAGTTCAAATCGTTTTAGGAAAATTTCTCTTCCTTATTAACAGAGTGTGATGTCTGGGCTCACAGCCAAGATAGCAAAAATTGCTGATTGGAGGAAAGGCACACACCCCCTCTCATCATAGGCATAGACTCTCAGAGGTGTTTTGCAACAGGGCCAGCTCCCTGCTAATCTATTTTAGCAACCTCCCCTGACAGAAATGTCAGGCTGCTTTTATCTGATGTGTCCGAGAATTTGTTAGGAGTTATCAGGCTGATAACAGAGGAACGGTTCAGGTGAGAGCTACAGGATTTAGCTCTGCTCTTTGAAGAGAGATAACAAAACACTGCAGATATATGTGCCCAGCTCAAATTTCAAATTTCATGAATTGGGTTTACATCCACTTAAGGTCCATTCTCCTTAACTTATGCACATGCAAAGCAAGCACAGAAAATTTAGTTGCTCTTGCATGTCTGTTTCTGCAATTCACAAATACAAATGACAAAGATAAGCCCTCTTTTCTGCAGGAGCAGCTTTTCTATTTATGTACAGTAGTCATTGAGCTTTTCTTGGCTACTAAAAGCATGTGATGTCACAGTTTTTTTTTTATTCCTTTTTCTTTTTTGCTCTTTTGTTTATAAACTATGTATTTCTAAAGTACGCAGATATATTATATTGGGCTATATTTTTTTATTCCCAGGGAGAGCTAGAGCATCAACTCCTGCAAGCCAACCCTATTTTGGAAGCTTTTGGGAACGCCAAGACTGTGAAAAATGACAACTCTTCCCGTTTTGTAAGAAGACACCCCTTCCACTTGTATTGTATTATATTTTAATTTTTAAGAATTTTATATTAAAGCGGAGGTTCAGACAAATTTTTTTTTAAAAGCCAGCAGCTACAAATACGGCAGCTGCTGACTTTAAAAAAATTGGCACTTACCTGTCCAGCGCGCCCGCGATGCCAGCAGCCGAGGCTGAGCAATCGCTCGGTCCTCCGCTGCTTCCGCCACCATCCTCGGTGAGGGAATCAGGAAGTGAAGCCTTGCAGGTTCACTGCCTGATTCCCTACTGCGTATGCGCGAGGATCGCGGCGCGCCGTCACTGGTCCCCGCTCTCTCCTGGAAACAGTGTTTTCCAGAAGACAGCGGGGGGGATGACGTGCCAGGCTGGATTCCCCGCGGGGATCCGAACCCGGAAGTGGTGCAAATACCTGTCTCAGACAGGTATCTGCACCCCCCTCCCCCCTGAAAGGTGACAAATGTCACACCAGAGGGGGGGAGGGATCCAAAAAGCGCAGGTTCACTTTTTGTGTGAACCTCCGCTTTAAGAAGAGAAATGTATATTCAAAAATCAATTTGGTCAAATGTTTTTTATTAGAAACATAAAAAATGACACTCGTGTACAAAATCAGACATGAGTAATGCCTCGTACACATGGCCGGACCTTCCCGAGAAAAAAAGTCAGACGGGCTTTTTTTCTCAGAAAGTCCAGTTGTGTGTAGCCTCCATCTGACTTTTTTTGTCGGAAGTCTGACGGACCTTAGAGAACGTGTTCTCTTTTTGTCCGTCGGACTTCCGACTGGGTCGCGGCAGACTTTTGCACGGTCAAAAGTTCGACCGTGTATACGAGGCATAAGCCTTCCAGCAGGTAATTTTTGAAAATACACGTCAAAACATCACATTGACATAGAGCAAACACAGTAACAAGTACTGTATCTCTATTGCAACGGTATCAGGTATATATATGAAAGAACTGCCATGTGTTATATAGAACCGTCCAGTTCCAATTGCCCGAACATCTTGGACCAAGATAATATTGGGCATGCCCTGTTCCATGATAGCACAACTATAACCAATTAAATTAACATTGTAGTAACCTAAGTGAGTCTAAAGAGAGAGGGGAAAATTTGTTAGGAGTGCCCCTAATTTTATTTACCTTTTTTTAAAAATCAATAAGGTGGAGTTCACTTGCAATCGCTAGTTCTTAAATATGGGAGGACTGGGAGATAACCACTTCATAGCAATTGATTTTTGGTGCAAAAATAACAAACGTATAATAGGTATTCTTGCTTTTGTGGAATTTGTTCCTAGCCAATGTCTCTAAGCAAGCACAAAATAGGAAGTGACTCAAGTTGAGTTTGATATTCTCAAAACAATCTTTTCGTTTTTGATAGGAAAGGGTTGAAACCGCTTTTGGGTGTTTATTGCTGTCCATGTTCCTGTTGGGAAAATGTATTTCTTTCTATTTATCCTTTTAACCATTATTACTGGGATAGCAGGTGATGGAAAATCCATTATTGTATATTTGTCACCACATTAGATGGGTCAAAATCCTCTAACATGGCAACCCGTCTAGTGTCAACTGTCTAAGAGGGGACTTACCTCCACTTTAGACATATTTTCCTTGCGTCCTTTTATGTCTCTAGGAGAGGCTGTAAAGGGAAATTCCCCAAGGGGACATAGACAACACAATAAGTTTTGGATTTAAATATACTTTTAGGAATATTTTAATCAATTTATCAATGTTTTCAGCCAGGAAGCACTTAACTTTCACCCATTAGTCACACATTTTTTCTAATTGAATGTTATGGAAAAAAATGTTAATATTGTGTGAAAGTTTTGTGAATGCTGTCTGAAAACATTAATGAATAGACCCCATCATGTTATCCTCCAAACAATCAACCTTTAAATTGCATTTGTTTCTTTCAGCTTTAAACAAATTGTATGCTTTTATTTTTTAATCTAAAATAGACAAAACAGAGTATAAGTAGGACATATGGGTAAATCAAAAATTACAATGTTAAAAGCCCAATCAGAGTAAATAATATGTTATATATTGTTACTAAACATTTGTACACACACTGGCCATTCTAGTACAGGGGTCTCCAAGCTTTCTAAACAAAGGGCCAGTTTACTGACCTTCGAACTTCAGAAGGGCCAGACTGTGGCCTCTGGGAGTAGAAAATGCCCGGTGTCAGTGGGAGTCAACAATATTTAAGGCTTGGTGGTAAGTGGGAGTTACAAAATGACATAGCAGCTGTGGTCTGTAGGAGGAGGAATTGTGCCCTTTCATTGGTATCAGTAGGAGGAATTAATCCCTATTGTTGGTGTCAGTGGGAGGAATAGTGTCCCTTTGTTGGTGTCAGTAAGAGGAATAGTGTTCCTTTGCTGGTCAGTGGGAGGAATAGTGTCCCTTTGCTGGTTAGTGGGAGGAATAGTGTCCCTTTGTTGGTGTCAGTAAGAGGAATAGTGTTCCTTTGCTGGTCAGTGGGAGGAATAGTGTTCCTTTGCTGGTCAGTGGGAGGAATAGTGTCCCTTTGCTGGTTAGTGGGAGGAATAGTGTCCCTTTGCTGGTCAGTGGGAGGTATAGTGTCTCTGTGTTAGTCAGTAGGAGAAAAGGTGACACTTTTTTGGTGTCAGTGGGAGGAATGGTGCTTCTTTGTTGGTGTCAGTGGGAGGAATAGTGCCCCAAGGGTTGGATAAAGGCAAAGGGCAACATGCGGCCCATATGCCATAGTTTGGAGACCACTGTTCTAGCATATTCAAGAAATTGCCAGTGTATCATCTCACCAGTAAAATAATTTAATATGTGCAACAATCTTTTCTGTTTCATCACAACTTTAGTGTAATTGGTGTAAATGATCTGTGGTTTGGATAAGTCCTTACTCCCCCTAGTGGTATCTGATACTGACACATTTATATTACTTTTTGTAATGCTTAGGGCTCTAGTCACTAAGGGCCAGATTCACATAGAATCGCGGCGGCGTAACGTATCGTAGATACGTTACACCGCCGCAAGTTTTCATCGCAAGTGCCTGATTCACAAAGCACTTGCGAGAAAACTTCCGCCGGCGGCCTCCGGCGTAAGCCCGCGTAATTCAAAGGGGCGTGTGCCATTTAAATTAGGCGTGATACCGCGCCGGACCTACTGCGCATGCTCCCTTTTGAATTTCCTGCCGTGCTTTGCGTGAAGTGACGTCATTTTTTCGAACGGCGACATGCGTAGCGTACTTCCGTATTCCCGGACGTCTTACGCAAGAAGGAAAAATTTTCAAATTTCGACGCGGGAACGACGTCCATACTTTATACAGCACATACGTGTGCTGTGTAAAGTTAGGGCACCAAAAAAGACGACTAACTTTGCGACGGGAAAGTAGACTAGCAGCGACGTAGCGAACGCGAAAAACCGTTGTGGATCGCCGTAACTACTAATTTGCATACCCGACGCTGGTTTACAACGCAAACTCCCCCCAGCGGCGGCCGCGGTATTGCATCCTAAGATCCGACGTTGTAAAACAATTACACCTGTCGGATCTTAGGGATATCTATGCGTAACTGATTCTATGAATCAGTCGCATAGATACTCTGAGAGATACTCCGTCGTATTTCGGCTGTGAATCTGGGCCTAAGTCCCCAAACTTTACATATTTAATATGAGTAGATTCTAAATGAAACAACTTTCTGACTCACATGGTTGATCTTGTTTATAAAGTCTTGCCCAAAGATTAGCTGAAGATTGTCAAACCAACTAATTATGTTCCGACTGTCGGAACATTATCATTGTTAACAGAAAGGTGGAAAATGAATAAAAACCATGATGTAGCAACACCATTGTTCTTATAAATGAGTCCCATTGAATTTAAGTCTCCTAAGCTAAACACGAAGATATAATCTGTGCTAATAGCTTGTGCTGGCTTGTGTTGTATTTCTGTCATTCCATTATGATTTATATTTTGATTGAAATCTCCTAGGGCAAATTTATCCGAATTAATTTTGATGTCGCTGGATACATCGTTGGAGCCAACATTGAAACCTGTATCCTTTCAGCCTGCGCATGCAGTTATACTACAGCCCACCTACGCTACCTATACATCAGTAACACTGCTCATTACGCCAGTGAATGGCTCTTTTGTTATTTGTGATAAACGGCCACATGATTTATTTAGCAGCCCTGGTTTTTATCCCTTTTGTTGAAACCACATTTCTTTTGTTCCATGAATTGCAAAGATTTGCTATATTCTGTTATTCTTGTTTATTTGGTAATGTGGGTGACATTTTTAAAGCGTTCATTACTGCAACATTAAAGCCGAACCCCAATAAAACAACTAAATACCCACAATATATATGGAGGCTGTTTTACCTATCAAAGAATTTGTATTTCTGGCCATCCAGTCCTGGGATTTGCACCACTCTGCCATAGAGCACAGGAAACTTAATTTTTCTGCAGTTAAGTAAGATTTGTGGCTCTTTCACACCACATCAGTTGAGCCGCGTTGATTTGCTCTCATTGATGCAGGCTCAACAAAAGGTGGGTTGTTGTAAATAAAAATGCAGAAGTTCTATATTTGTTTTGCATTGTTGGGATGCATAAAGATGAATAAAAGGTAATTTTGTGACATTTCAATAAAGTTTAGAAAAAAAAACGCCCCAGAGTTTAGGAGCTGCTGTGGTTAGGGGAGCATCAACCTCCCTCTCCTGAACGAGGAAGAATCGCGTTCAGAATAGGAAAGTTTTGAATACCAACCGCAAAGCACGACAAAATAGCGATTTTGACACATTTTCTCGTGGCCAGCGGTCAAAGTAGGCTATGTGTACATGAAGACTTAAAATGTCAAGACCTACTACACTTAGAAGCGATGTTCCCTCTTCCTTTGTATAGAAAAAAAAGTACTTTGTGTCTAACTAAAAGCTTTCTTAGTATGAAGAAGAATGATGTTTTGTGATCCACAAAAACCGACCAAAACTTTGACCTTTGCACAAGAGCAAAAGACTTTTACTGGTATTCCAAAGCTCCTATTTAATTATAATGTCACCATTAAGTTTTCTTGGTACCCCCCTTAACTGCCTCTTACAGATTTACTGGAGAAATCCCGAGCAATTCGCCAAGCCAAGGATGAAAGGGCATTCCATGTTTTTTACCAGATCTTAGCGGGAGCAGGGGAGCATGTGAAAAGTAAGCGGTTACGTTTTAGACGCACATTCCAGAGGATTTAGCCTTGTTTAGTTATATTGTGCGCTATCTGGAATATTGAGATGTTAATATTTTAAGGGTATCACTTTTTTGTTGTGTGATGTTCCTCACGTTTTAAATGTACTCAAACTAAAGTAATGTTATTTGCTCTTTGGGTGAAGTCCTGTGTGTAAGACACTACCGGATACCAAAGCAAATATATTCGTAGTTTGGCATTTTGGAGTACTTTAATTGCCATTTAGGTGGTATTCTTTTATATTTCCATTTCCTGTTTCCTTTCGGCATGCTAAATAAAACAAGAAAAACAGAGAGGGTACAGTCATGATTTATGCACCTTTGTTCATATGGAGTGTTTTACTACTTGACCTCCGGAAGGAGGTTCAGGGCATTTTTTGCTATTCAGCACTGTGCAGCTTTAACTGGCAATTGCGCGGTCATGCAGCCCTGTACCCAAATAGAGCTTCCTTTTTGTGGTATTTTTCATCACCACTGTTGTTTTTTATTTTTTGCTAACTAAACTAAAAAATACTGAAAATTTTGAAAAGAAGCATGTTTTTTTCTTTATACATTTAGACCAAATGTATTCTGCTACATTTCTTTGGTAAAAATAACCCAAATCAGTGTATATTATTTAGTCTGTAGGAAAAAGTCTACAAACTTTGGTATATATATTTGAAAATGTATCAATTCTATTGTACTGACAGCAATCAGTAAATCTCATTTATTGAGGCCCTAAGATGCCAGGACAGTACAAATACTCCCCAAATTACCCCCCTTTTTTTGGAAAGTAGTCCAATGTTTTTAGCAAGAGGCATGGCAAGTTGTATTTTTCTGTCCAAATTATTTGGAAAATTAAGAAATTAAATACCAAGCACCGTAGACCATGCCACTATGCGCCCCAGGGGGCACGTGCAATCGCATGAGTAGCACGTTGTACTGGTATATATCGCAAAAATGTCAGCAAGTGGTCAAGGTACCAACGCACAATAATTTTTTTTAAAAAAAAGTGCTTTAACCCATCAATTTAACAGTTTCCCAAAAGAGTTACATTGAAGGCATGCCATGCATGATAACTGTCACAGTCGCTTGTGTCTCAGCTGAACTGTCAAGCCGTCAAATGGCTGGTGTCATAACTAATCACATGTGTAGCATCATGGCAGCTGCACATCAAACAGAGGCCAAGATAGCAGCTTTTTGGCTGTAAAGCAGTGGTTCTCAACCTAGGAGTCGGGACCCCCTCGGGGGGTCAAATGATGATTTGCCAGGGGTCACTAAATCCTGGGCAGTTCCTGAAGCCCGCACCACTTTCCCAGCCTTCTTGCGGCTGCCCAGCAGGGCAGTCTCTGGAGCCAGTGGTCGCCCAGCTGGGCTGTTCCTGGAGCTCACGGCTGCCCACTCAGCCTCTTCGAAACCACCTATTCAGTTCACGGCATGGTTGGGGGGAAGAGACTAGAGGTCAGCTGACTGGTGAGGATTGTGAGGTGGGAGGGGCTGGAGGAGACCCTATCTCCTGATATCAGCTTAAGTGTCACTGCTACAAGACACCACAAAGTCGGAGACACAGCGAGTAATAGTGAGTAACAGTGAGTAACACTGAAAGTTGTAGTGTAGCGCTAAAATAATAATAAAAAAATAATAATACAAAATAAAAATAAAGTTCATATGTATCACTTAAATAGATGACAATCTGAAATATGGATCCAATCCAAAAGAAATCCAGAAGAGAGGAGGAATCAAGTGCAAGGATAATAGCCGAGCCTCCACCAACACCCAAACACACTGACCCTTACCGTCAGTACATATAAAATATATAAAATGCACATGTAGGATATTCCAACCCAATGAACAGATGGAACTCTTGATTCACAGGATAGTAGATCATTCAAAGAAAAAACATCCACCACTCCTCCTTCTATGGACTTTTAATTTCAAAGTGAGCTTGGAGATCAGCAAGGCATATAACCCAATAGGCTCCAATAGCATGAACACATGTGTAGGAAATGAAAACAAAAACACAGCTCATTGCACAGACATCCCTTTAGACAAAGGTTTATTTTATATGGTGTAAGGATGCACTCTCATGTAAAATATAAAAAGCAGGCATGTAGTTATGAAAGCGACCTGTGCTTCCTACCAGTAAGATGGCGCTCTTCCGTTCAGCCCTCCAATAGCAAAATAGCGTTAGCCTTCCTCCACTGGCCCAACGTTTCTCCACCAACGTGCGTCATCAGGGGCACTCTGCAAATTTTATCAAGGGGTCATAGCACTAAGGAGTTGAGAACCACTGCTGTAAAGGATCGGAGGGTTTCGTTACGCACAGTAGTCAGTAAGCACCAATATTTGTCATTTTGGTTAAATTTGAACAAAAAAAAAAGACTGTTTCTAGAACATGCAGGTTAAAGAAACAAGTTCACTTTAACACCATGCCCTCGGCAGCTTATACTCACCATCCCTTATCAAGGCAGTTTAAAAAATGTAAAACTAGTGGTTGAAGTACCAGGGGAAATAGTAATACTATAGGCCAGTCTTCTCATATGAATGACTGGTGAAAAGCAACACAAATAATTCCTAATATCAGAAAAATGATCATCTGCCTTTGATGCTTGCATCATAAAAATATACATATTATTTTTCTTCTAACTTATTTTTTTTATTATGCCTTTATTGTTGCAGCTGACATGGTGTTCTTTTTTTCTCTCTTCTAGCTGACTTACTTTTGGAGGGCTTCAATCAGTATCGCTTTTTATCCAATGGAAATGTCACCATTCCAGGACAGCAGGACAAAGAGATCTTCCACGAGACAATGGAGTCCATGAAAATCATGGGAATTAGTCATGAAGAAATCATGTGTAAGTAACAGGTTGTCCCCATTTTGATGACAATGGAATGTTGTTCAGCAACATGAAAATGTTGCCGCTGTCATGTAAAGAAACTTTGCAATACAGGGGCATGTAATCATTAGATTGTATTAAAAAAAAAATAATAATAATAATTACATTTCAAGCACAGTTCACAGTAATACGTACAGTATGTATTATAAATGTTGTAATTTTATACCTGCTGGATAAATGGCATTAAAGTTTCTAGTAGAGATTGTGGGCCAGATTCAGAGAGGAGATACGCCGGCGTATCTCCAGATACGCCGTCTTATCTCTGAGTCCGGCCGGTCGTATCTATGCGCCTGATTCATAGAATCAGTTACGCATAGATTTCCCTAAGATACGACCGGCGTAAGTGTTTTACACCGTCGTATCCTAGGCTGCATACTTACGCTGGCCGCTAGGTGGTGCTTCCGTATAGTTAAACGAGGAATATGCAAATGAGCTAGATATGCCGATTCAGAAACGTACGTTCGTCCGGCGCATTTTTTTACATCGTTTACGTTAGGCTTTTTTCGGCGTATAGTTACCCCTGCTATATGAGGCGTATACTATTTTAAGTATGGCCGTCGTTCCCGCGTCGAGTTTTGAACATTTTACGTCGTTTGCGTAAGTCGTTTGCGAATAGGGCTGGACGTAATTTACGTTCACGCCGAAAGCAATGACGTTTTGCGGCGGATTTTCGAGCATGCGCACTGGGATTTTTTCGCGTTAGTAAAAAACGTCAAATACGCTGGGGCACAGTTAATATACATAAAACACGCCCACATCATTCACATTTTGAATTTAGCGGGCTTACGCCGACACAGATACGTTATGCCGCCGTAACTAAGGGCGCAAGTTCTTGCTGAATACAGAACTTGCACCCTAAATTACGGCAGTGTAACATATCTGAGATACGTTACGCCGGGCATAAAGATAGACGAGTCTATCTGAATCTAGCCCTCTGTGTTTCCAAAATAAAGTAAATAGGAAGAAGGCACATGTAGGCCAGTTAGTAAAAATTCCACCAGAAATTGTAGTGTGGGAAGCTCCAAAGGCAAAAGACAAGGGCAAAAGGAAAGCATCACATGTACTGTAGGTAGAAGGCCGCTGTGCCATAAGGAATGATTAGTAGTGTTGATTATTGTTTTAGATGTTTATATTAGTGTATTGTGTAAGTGCAGACATGCTAACCACTTAGCCACTGTGTAGTGACCAAACTATATACCTATGGCTGCCTGCATTCTTACATTTTAAGTGTAGCTAAAATAAAAAATAAAACAATCAGCACAAGGGACATAACTTACAGGCATTAGGATGTCACTTGTACTGATATCTCTTCTGTTATTAGAAATTCTCCTCTGTCCATGCCATCCCCCAGCCCTGCTGCTGTAATCTTACAGTGGGGTGGGGGTTAAGACAGTTGAAGGGGTATCACAGGCTCTCATCAAGGGCAACTATAGTCAGACTCTGCTGATGAGAGCCCGTGGCAACACCTTAATTGTATTAACCCAATGGAAGCTTACAGCGGTGGTGGTGGGGGGACATGAATGAAAGAGGAATAGGCACAAAGGACACAATCTTAGGTCCCTTAAGCTGATTTTCTGTATTTTTGGATGTAAACCCAAAAAATTGTATTATTTTTTTTTTGATGTCACAATGTACAGTATACGATTTCCTATCATCTGTGCCCAGTCTTGCCGCATAGAGTTAATACAGCTCTGAGCAATCCTCTTTTATTGTTCAGTGAAATAAAACAGACTTACAGAGAAAAACCTTGGTCCGTTCCGCCCCCTTGCTGTGAGTGACAGGTTATTTACATATCTCATGCACTAGCTTGGAGACGGGCATCATTTTTTATTCCCACTCCTTTTCTGAAGTCATGTGGTTACTTTTCTGGATTTTGACTGGATGTTAGTGATCATAGCAGAATTTAGTGTAAGGAATGCATAGGAAAAATTGCATGTTGACAAGGGGAGTGTAGAGGAGGGCGGGGAGTCTACTGACATCACGACTCCACCCACCGAGCTCCAGACAACAGACCCACCCACAGAATCTGCAGTTTTTCAGTTCTTATAACAGACAGAGGGGAGACATGTGACAGGTAAGGATACATGCAGGAGGCATCTATATCCTTATAGATCAGCACTATGGCAGTAGTTTAGAAAGGATGAGAGTGGGTTTACTTCCACTTTAAGCTTTAACAGTAGCTTGAGACTTCCTCAAGGCACATATGTGCCACGTGTGGGCGTTGAAGCCCACCCTTTTTCTGCTGCAAATGTGTTTTACATGGGCGGCAAGAGGTTAGGAAATGTAAAACAATTCTCCCCAACAACCTGAAATGGATATGTAACATAAGTGAAATGCTATTTACAATATATATACAGTTTGTTGTGTTTATAGCGAGCATCCCTTAATTATTGTGTTTTAATTTCTTTCACCTAGCAATGCTGAGGATGGTATCGGCTGTTCTCCAGTTTGGCAATATTATCTTTCGGAAGGAGAGGAACACAGACCAAGCATCCATGCCAGATAACACAGGTGTGTCATTCTTTACTGATATTGTATTGGGTATCCCCCTGTGACCTCCGCATTGTCTTCAATTCATGTCACAGTGGATTAAATTGCATTTCAACAATACAAGCTGTCATACTTATCTGCATGCTTTTAGAGTTTGCCTGAACAAAACAATGAATCCAAATCCGCTAACATCAATCTTAGAACATTCATATGTGGACAGATCCCATTGTACAGAAGATCTAAATATTTACTGTATGTACAATTTCTTATAAATCATGCTTTTGTGAATGTTCTGTACTTCATTCAAAACTGTATAGATTTTTTTATTTCTGGGGAACTGCATTTGCTCCAGCTACAATGAGGAGAATTTATCAAAACAGAAGAAGCTAGGATCTGGAGAAGTTGTGGATTACAAATCTGCTTCTATCTTTCATTTACAAAACTTAAAGTGGTTGTAAACACTTACATATGCCTAGTGAAAGGACTATCCTCAGGTGCAGTGGCGGCTGGTGCTCAAAAGTTTTGGGGGGGCGCAAAGGAAAAAAAAATTGCAGTCTCACTGTGCCCAAACGCAGCCACTGTTACATGCCATCAAACGCAGCCACTGTTACATGCCATCAAACGCAGCCACTGTTACATGCCATCAAACGCAGCCACTGTTACATGCCATCAAACGCAGCCACTGTGCCATCAATTTGCACCACTGTGCCATGCAATTAATCTTTGGCTTCTGCCTAAGATTGCCAAATTTTATGAGGGTAGCAGGCTTTCATTTTGTAGCCTTGCATCTTATCCTATTTCTGTCTTATGTGAGCTTGTTTTTTCTGCTCCCAGCCACTTCCCCTTAAGCTGCAAAGACAATGGAAGGGGGTTTACATACTGTATGCCACAGCTGCGATACGTTGCATCACACACAAATAATCTCTGCTGTTACTTTTGACAGACGGTATTGCAGTTGAATGGGGGCGCCCAACAGCTGCTCAGTAACTGCATGCAATGCTCATGCGGGGTTTAAGGGGTTAAAAAAGCAAACTGACAAGGATCAGAGGGCAACACATTTGTAAAATGAGGCCTATGGGTATGGCATTATATCTCACTCTAAAATTTGAATGCAGAATTCCCTGCAGGTTGGAGTACTTTTACTAGCACAGATGCGGAAATACTCTCCCCCCAACTGCAGCATGGTGCCTCATGAATGAGGATGAGCTGAAGTGTGTTCGCATGGTACACGTGCAGAGCCCGCCAGGAAGTCTGCACGGCACTGTGCTAATCACAGCCAGGGAGACATTGTCCCGATGCTCGGCTGCAGAGATCGGGAAATGTCTCCCTGGCTGTGATTAGCGCAGCGCCGTGCAGACTTCCTGGCGGGCTCTGCACGTGTACCATGCGAACACGCTGGAGCTCATCCTTACTCATGAAGTATATCAATAATGCACTCCAATACTGTTTTCCTGTAGTCCTGCCCTGTAGTAGCAGGAGGTAGCTGAGGGACCAAGGGACTGACGTATAGAGCCTATCTTTTGCTGCCCATTCTGGCCATTGCCCGAGACAAGAGTTATTCCTTCACTTACTGTATACATGAAAGGAACAATGTGATCACCTGGGTCCAAAGGAATAACATAATAGAACTGCTTCTCTGGGGCTTCTTTATAATGCCTATTCATCAACTCTTCCATTGGTTGGTAGTTTATGTATATTTTTTGCTGTTTTTATGTAGCTGCACAGAAACTGTGCCATCTTTTGGGACTTAATGTGACAGAGTTTACACGTGCCATCTTAATGCCGAAAATTAAAGTTGGGCGTGATTACGTCCAGAAGGCACAGACTAAGGAACAGGTGAGCTTTCTTAGATTCATATTATTTATTATATGTGGCATCACTACACCACACATACCCCACACGGGGGTGGTTTACTTTACACTGACACCAATGTCTGCATTTTTCCTCTACAGGCTGACTTTGCTATTGAGGCTCTCGCTAAAGCGCTCTATGAAAGGCTTTTCCGCTGGCTGGTCCATCGCATCAACAGAGCGCTGGATAGGACCAAGCGACAAGGTGCATCATTCATTGGGATCCTGGACATAGCTGGCTTTGAAATCTTTGAGGTAAACATAAAGGTGTGATAGATGGATTTTGCATTATCAATAAGTCCATGTGTGCCTAGTGGTGCTTCTCTAAGCTGAGATGTAAAGCCCTGCTGGTGCTCACAGGAATTACAGGGTCGTTGGCATGAAAAGTGACTCATCCAGTGAGAGGTGAACATTAAAGCAAGAAACTGTCGCACACGTAAGCCGATCATCCTAGAAAGCCCCTCAGACCACACCCCCTGATAGTTCACCCCGCCCACTAGTGCTTAATCATACTGGTCATTGGAGCATGGGGCAAATTGGATCATGCTTTAGTGGTTTTTGTTTGCCTTCCTCTGGGTCAGCTGTGGGTATTGGATATTATATATGGAGGTTTTCTATTTGAGAGTGTTGGTTTTCTTTCTTTTTTTTTCTCTGTTGGTTGAATTGGTGTTTTTTTTTTTTCAACCAGATTAAGTAATTATGTAGAAAAAATAATAAAGATGTGCGCTGGCACTTAATTTTATTTAAAATGTGAAGCTGCTGCTATCACTAAATGTGTTCCCACGTACAGTGCAATGAAATATATATAATGTGTGATCGCACTGCCCAATGGACAATCAATACTTAATAAACAAAAAAATAGTGACTACCATACACAATGAATTACCAGAAAATCTGTACTAAACATGAACAATTAACATCCAAGTCTTGTATGATGAAAAAGATAAAAAAAACTATATACCGTATATACTCTAGTATAAGCCGCTTTTTTCAGCACATTTTTTTGTGCTGAAAATGCCCCCCTCGGCTTATACTCGAGTTGCCTTTTTGCACCTGATCTCCCAGACTTTGGGGACCCAATACCGGCCGACCATAGGTGCACATGTAGCCCCACTCTACCTCTACACTTGTGCTAAGTTTGTTGTCCGGGGGACCTACGGCCGGGGAGCATGGATTTTTTCAAAGCCGGGCACCCCTTCCTTAGACTCCCATGTTAAACAGTAATTTCTCTGGTGACTTTGGTGGCCCCATTACCGGCCAGTCGTAGGTCCCCTGGACCCGAAACGTGGCACACATGTAGCACCATTTCTCCTCTACAAGTTTGTTGTCTGGGGGACCTATGACTGTGGAGCACCAAGTTTTCAAACCCAGGCACCCCTTCCATAGACTCCCATGTTAAACGTCAGTCTAGGCATTCCAGCATTTCTTCTCCCTCATTTTCTCTCCGCCATGAAGCTAACGTAGCCCAGTACTGACAGAGAGAGGGGGGGGGAGTTTAAATAAGGATGCTGTGCTGTTGCCCGACGTATTAGTTACACCAGTGGTTAGAACGCTGGCGGCTGGCCCACACAGTGCTTAAGGTTGTATTGTTGCAAAATTAAAATCTGTGGCTTTGTGCAACAAAAGGCAGGCATGATGCACCCACTATCTTGTACGCAATTGTTGGGCACATTTTTTTACATTTAATGCATTCTATTCATAAGGTAAAAAAACAACTTGCCATGCGCAGTCTCCCCCCAGCTCACTGTAGGGGCTTTTGGTGAGGGGAGGAGCTAGGACCAGCAGGGGACCTGAGAAGAGGAGGATTGCACAGATAAGGTAAGTATGACATGTTTGTTACTTTAAAGAAAACATTTTTAGAATCACTTTAAACTGGAACATATTCAAGTATTTAAAATATAAAGAAGCTGTATAGTCTGTAAGTGATGAAATCAGCTGCTGCAAGTGCTTATAAACTGAGGGTTTAAAATTACTTTAACCACTTGCCGCCCTATCACCGTCCAATGGCGGCTGGGCAGTGCGGCTCTCATTCTGGGTGGACTTCAAATGAAGGCCACCCAGAACGACCGCTCTTGCACGCCCCCCGGGCCACGCAGCGCGGCGATTGTGGCCGCGCCGTGTTGCTAGGACACAACGCGACCTTGATCTGTGTGAAAAGACATGGCCGCGGCTCTTTAACCATGTGATCGGTTGTGACCAATCACATCTGGTCACATGTAAACACGGAGATGCCAGTAATCGGCTCTCCTCGCCTCACACTGACAGTGTGTGAGGAGAGGAGAGCCGATCAGCGGCATCTCCACACAGGGGACAGCTAGGTATGTAATCGGGGCACTGATCATCGGTGCCCTGATTACAATTAAGTGCCCACCAGTGCCAGCAATGATTGCCCAACCCTGCCAGCAATCAGTGTCAACCAGTGCCCAAAAGTACCAGCAACCAGTGCCCAAAAGTGCCAGCAATCAGTGCCCACAAGTGATGTTAGTCAGTGCTGGCTATTAGTGCTGCCCATCACTGCTGCCCACCAGTGCCACCTATCTGTGCCCAGTGCCACCCACCCACCGTT
Organism: Rana temporaria; assembly: GCF_905171775.1. Lineage (NCBI taxonomy): Eukaryota > Metazoa > Chordata > Amphibia > Anura > Ranidae > Rana > Rana temporaria. The sequence continues at coordinate 81,033,533 of NC_053498.1, forward strand.
GCCGCATATCAGTGCCACTTACAGTGCCCATAAGTGTGGCAAATTTGTGCCTCCTCATCAGTGAAGGAGAAAAATTACTTATTTGCAACATTTACTGACAGAAACTAAGAAAAGCGATTAAATGCCACCAAAAGAAATCTCTATTTGTGTGAAGAAAATGATAACAAATTTTACATGGTTACAGTGTAGCATGACCGCGCAATTGTCATTTAAAGTGTGACAGCGCTGAAAGCTGAAAAATGGCCTTGGCAGGAAGGGGGTTTAAGTGCCCTGTATTGAGGTGTTTAAGTTCTTATCATTCAGTACTTTCCTTTACCATGGATGCTGTGATACAAATCTGCATTTTTGATGTCATTTCACATTGTGCCTCACCTAGTTTTCTAATGTAGCACAATATTAAAGTTTGGTTTCATAATATGATATACATATTAATAATATAATAATTCATTTCTGACATATTATTATTATTTTTGCAGCTGAACTCATTTGAACAGCTTTGTATTAATTACACAAATGAGAAACTGCAGCAGCTCTTCAACCACACCATGTTCATTCTGGAACAAGAGGAATACCAGCGGGAAGGCATTGAGTGGAACTTCATTGATTTTGGCCTGGATTTGCAGCCTTGCATTGATCTCATCGAGAGACCGGTGAGAAGAATTTTCTCTTCTACTTTTTGTCACTTCTATCTGCGTAACTTTATTAGGTCCACCAACAAAGGAAAGTCCCTAGCTGTTATCCAGTTTTATAGATATACCTACAAACATTCCAACCTCAGGTGAGCCCCTCTGTAAATCTTTGACCGTTACCATCGTTATCATGCTTGGTTAATATGTACAGAAGCTGGAATCTTATTGCTTTGTTACTGAGACAAAACTGCTTTCCAGCAAAGGAACTGATGAGATGATACTCAAAATATTCCATTAGCTGTTATCCTATAACTTCAACCATGGCAAAGATCACGTGAACAAAGTTGAGGTGGACTATGAAGGGGGGATGAAGATTTCAAAGCAAGACTCAATATGGATATTATAAAATATATATTTATTTTCTTTGATAATAAGGTTTTGGATGCTTAGTAGTCAACTGTTAGCTGCAAAATCCCTCACAGTTTTCTAATATTGCCATGCAGTTGCTGTGCAAGAGTACAACCTTATAGCCATATGCTAATCAAAACTGACTGTGTCCCTTTTGGGGAAATTTCCCTTTGCTTCCTGTTAGGACAGAAAGTGATAAAACTGATCCCCAACAAGGAATCAAACAATAGAAAAAAACGTAGAGTGGAGAAGGCTCTCACATTTATAAACTACGCAATGTTTTGCAACCTTGATTGCCAACCACTCAAAAATATATCTAAAGAAATCTGTGTTAGTGTTCAGAACCATGGTGTGAACATACAGTGTACTAAGGATGAGCTCCGGCGTGTTCGCATAGAACACGTGCAGAGCCCGCCAGGAAGTCGGCACCCGCACTGCGCTAATCACAGCCAGGCAGACATTGTCCGATGCTCGGCTGCAGAGATCGGGAAATGTCTGCCTGGCTGTGATTAGCGCAGCGCGGGTGCCGACTTCCTGGCGGGCTCTGCACGTGTTCTATGCGAACACGCCGGAGCTCATCCTTACAGTGTACTATTCATGCAGCCCACCTTGGAAATAATAGAACATAGTTCAGAGTTCAGTCCCCATTCTAGAAACGGGCTGATCCATAGCTGAAAAGAAGAATATAGAGTTTAGCGGAGTTGAGTTTTCCTGAAAACCACACAGGACGCAGTAAAACTGCTTGATAAATAACAAAAAGCAAACAAATAAAAGAACATTCTGAGATTAATGTCCTTGTTCTTGCTTTCAGGCCAATCCTCCAGGTGTCCTGTCCTTGCTGGATGAAGAATGCTGGTTCCCCAAAGCCACTGATAAAAGTTTTGTGGAGAAGGTTATCCAAGAACTTGGCACCCATCCTAAATTCCAGAAGCCTAGACAACTGCGAGACAAGGCTGATCTGAGTATAATCCACTATGCTGGCAAGGTGAGTCATATTGTCATGGGCTATGGCTGTATTGTAAAGCATACTGAGGCCTTTATTTGTTACCTTTTTATAAAGTAGGTCAAGGCGCAACGGGTAATATATGTGGGTAGGTAAAAAGAGGGACCATGCTCTCCTTGTAGTCTAACATCACAGTTCCCAATATTGGGTATACTGAAGATGCAAACACGGACATTATTATTATTATTATTATACAGGATTTATATAGCGCCAACAGTTTGCGCGGCGCTTTACCATTAAACCTGTTTTGTTACATCTGTTTGATAATTGCACATAAATACTTGTTGATTCTGCCAGAAATCTAGAAAGCATGTAACTTCTTGCCTGTGCATTACTGAAATCCTTAAGCATTGTTATCAGCCCTATGAAATGAGTCTCTGAAATTCAAAACACCTCAAACCTATGTTATGGGGCTGAAAAAAGAGAGAGGTCTTCTGTCGCTAAAGTGCGAAGGGTGGCGACACTGCTTGAGTGTTGTCATTGTAGGACAGGGTGTGTGCTACTGTGCAAAATAACATAAAAAAAAAGTTCTGAATAAAAGAAAACAAATTCAGTCACAACATCAATGGCAATTTGCAATATATATAAAAACAAATCTTGGGTTTAAATACAATTTAAATTATGTAATAATCGGTGGAAATGTGTACTGGAGAGTGCAAAATCCGTTGCAGCTCTGCATAGAAACCAATCAGCTTCCAGATTTTTTCGTCAAAGCTTAATTGGAAAAGCTGATGTAAGATACTGATTGGCTACCATGCAGAGTTGCACCAGATTTCGCACTATCCAGTTTTAGTAAATGTTTAATTTATGTTATAGATTTATTATCTCGCTCTCTCTCTCTCTCTCTCTCTCTCTCGCTCTCTCTCTCTCTCTATATATATATATATATATATATATATATATATATATATATATATATATATATATATATATATATATATATATATATATATATATATATATATATACACATAGGCCCGGATTCACATACATTGGCGCATATTTATGCCGGCGTAGCGTATCTAATATACGCTACGCCGACGTAGCGCAGAGAGGCAAGCACCGAGTTCACAAAGCACTTGCCTCCCAAACTGTGCTGGGTTCCCTCGGCGTAAGCCGTTGTAGGTGGAAGTGGGCGTGAGCCATGCTAATGAGGCGTGACCCCATGCAAATGATGGGCCGAGTGCCATACAAGTACTTAAAACGAACGGCGCATGCGTATCCCAGTGCGCATGCTCAGAATCACATCGGAACTACTCCCTAAGATACGACAGATCACTGCCTACGACGTGAACGTAACCTACGCCCAGTCCTATTCACGTACTACGTAAACGACATAAAATACGACAGCTGTGTTCCCTGGTCCATACCTTAGCATGAGTTGCGCCTCATATATGGGGAATAACTTTACGCCGGACGTACGACTTACGCAAACCGCGTATATTATGCGCCGGGCGCAAGTACGTTCATGAATCGACGTATCTCCCTCATTTCCATATTTGAATAGGAAATCAATGGGAGCGCCACTTGTGGCCAGAGTAAATATGCGCCCACGGTACGCCGGCTTAGGAAAGTTACGTCGGTCGGATGAAGCCTATTTTCAGGCGTATCTCAGTTTATGGGCACGGCGCATAGATACGACGGCGCATATTTACACTTACGTGGCACATCTCGAGATACGTTGGCGTAAGTGCTTTGTGAATCCGGACCATATACTTTTTCTTGTATAATTCTTCCACTCCACTCTTAGATCTCCACTTAGATTTATGCATAATACACACGGATACCATTTCTTGGCATTCGTTGTATATTTTTACAGCACGCTTTGTGCTTCTTCATTGCATATGTCCTCATTACAAAGGCCAAATTTGAGGTTTACTGGGGTTGTTGCTTGTTTCCAGCGTGCAGTGTCCTGAAGATTACAGGTCTGCTCTGTGATAATGGTGTACATGTCTGCTTATTTTATGATTGTTCTGGGCTTTTAACAGGTGGACTATAAAGCAGATGAATGGTTGATGAAGAACATGGACCCTTTGAATGATAATGTGGCCACTCTCCTTCATCAGAGCACAGACAAATTTACAGGAGAGCTCTGGAAAGATGGTGAGTGAAGGAGAAATGTTAAGGAAAGAATGGTAGATGTGAGCCAGTCACTAAAAAACATGTATCTTGTATGGATTGGTATAGTGTTCTAGTCCATATACTGTATTATTCATTTATAAAAACAAAAATTGCAGAGTATTACTTTTCCGTTGTGTAATTTAATGACATTATCAAATACTGTTCGCTGCACTGCAACCACAAAGTCTTAATTTTTGTATGTACTATAACAAACAGCTTACTTTAAAGTGATGCTGTAACCAGAGAATTTATCGTTTGGCAAATTACCCATATCCTATTTACCAATGTATGTCTTCCCATGGACCTCTAAGGTGTGTGTAATCCTTTGCAAGATGGGGGTGAACTTCCCAGAGTGTCTTGGGGGACTTCTCAAAGTGTCTTGGCAAAGTTAGTGTAGCCAGGTTTGAAGTTTGCTGGGGTTCACAAGACCAGCTATGGGAAGAGACAAAGATGTTCTAGGTAGATATGTTGGGTTTAAAAGGTTAAGTTAGAGACCGGCATATTTTATAGAGGATGCCCGGAAAAAAAAATCGAAAACTTTTTTCATTTTTCAATTAAGCACATGCTCAGAGAAGCTTAACACTCCCACATCTGTTGTTTTACTGGAACAAGTAGTGGCAGTTTCAGGTTTCATCTTCAAGCAGCTAAATGGAAGGGATTAACTGTAGGTGGGGGTTTCCATTTAAGATGAAAACCTCTTTAAAGGCTAAGTTCAGGGCGCCCTGGGGTGGAGGGTTGCTTAGCAACATATTACAACATACATGTTATATCCTAAATATGGGTGTAACATGTTGCAAAAGGTGGCGTTGGCCTTTAAACATTAAAGGGTAACTCCACTTTCATGTAAATTGTGCAAAAATCATATAACGTATACAACTGGGGCACAAGCTATTTTGTAATATATAAGCACAGAAAAAATTGTGCGCTTAGTGAAAAACAAGGTAATGCTGCATTATCTCCTTTTGCACTAAGCGCACAATTTTTTCTGTGCTTATATATTGCAAAATAGCTTGTGCCCCAGTTGTATATGTTATATGATTTTTGCAATTTTGTTCCATACTCAAAGGAATTGCAAAGAAAATTACTTTAAAGGGTGCGCAAAACCAATATCTCTGTAGTGATCAATACAAAAATATGTGTGTGATAAAAATAAGGTCAACTCATATTAAACCATAATAAACAATGTGCATCAAATCAGATCAAATGATAAAATAGCAGTCCCATAACATATAATTCACTTATGCTTAAAAGTCCAAGTATGAAATTTTGAAAATGATGAAAGTTCACGTGTAATGCCGCGTACACGTTTTTCAGATGGAAAAAGTCAGACAGAGTTTTTTCATCGGATATTCCGACCATGTGTATGCCCCATCGGACTTTTTCCGTCATAAATTACGACTGGGTTAGAAAGAGAAAGAAACGGAAAAAAATTCTATCAGGAATTCTGTTCGTCTGTATGGAATTCCGATGGAGAAAAAAACACGCATGCTTGGAAGCATTGAACTTCATTATTCTAGGCTCGTCGTAGTGTTGTACATCACCTCGTTTTCGAAGGACAGAATTTGGTGTGTCCGTGTGTATCCAAGAAAGCTTGAGCGGAATTCCGTCGGAAAAACCCATCAGAGTTTATTCTGATGGGAAATCCGATCATGTGTACGGGGCGTTAGAATCCAAAATTGCCTCATAGCCAGTTCCCTTACCAAACAGTAATGATCTCCAATTGATAAGAGATGAACAGCACAGAAATCATCAGATTGGGGCCACTACTCAGGATACCACTGACTCCACCACCTCCACGGTCCTTCACCGGTTATCCAAAGCCAGCACCTCAAAGGTAATGGTAGGATAAAAAATGTTTTCATCGGATATTCCGACTGGTGTGTATGCCCCATCGGACTTTATTCATTGGAAACTCCGACAGACTTAGAAAGAGAACATGTTCTCTTTTTTTCTATCGGAAGTTTTGTTCGTCTGTATGGCCCTCCGACTGAGAAAATACCACGCATGCTCAGAATCAAGTCGACGCATTCTCGGAAGCATTGAACTTAATTTTTCTCAGCTCGTCGTAGTGTTGTACGTCACTGCATTTTTGATGGTCGGAATTTGGTGTGACCGTGTGTATGCAAGACAGCTTGAGCAGAATTCCGTCGGGAAAAAACAGTCACAGTTTATTCCGACAGAAAAAACGATTGTGTGTACAGGGCATAAAAGCTTTAGTCAGCATCTTGCCTTCTAAAGGATAACCAAGTTTTAAAGTAACAATTACTGCAGCCCACAATAATCAATACAAAATCAGCATTTAGCTTTCAATTTTGTCAAACTAATAAAATATTTCTAATCACTTGCTATGATTTTCATCATAACTCTAACTGGATGAGACCCAACCGAAAAATGCAAAGCTCAGTTTGTGTACTCAAGGTCCAAACAAAATATGGACAAGCATGGCATTTTGAAATGTCATAACCTTGAGGGAGACCTTCCGTCAATCAGCACAGATATGAGGATAATTGTTAGATAAACCAATGGCATTGTATAAATTACATTTCAGTTGAATCCTTAGAAGACACAAAGCAAATATTCCACTGCAGGCACTGAATCCCTGAGCCACCATCACTGATAGTTGACAGTTCCCATACACTTTGGGGTAGATTCACATACAAATAGATCGGCGCAGCGTATGTGAGATACACTACGCCGCTGTAACTTACATTAGGCCGGTTCGAATCCCCAAAGAATTTGCGCCGTAAGTTATGGCGGCGTAGTTTATCTCAAGCGGCGTAACGGCACGGAATTCAAATCGGCGATTAGGGGGCGTGTTTCATTTAAATGAAGCGCGTCCCAGCGCCGAAAGAACTGCGCATGCGCCGTCCCTAAATTTCCCGCCGTGCATTGCGCGAAATGACGTCGCAAAGACGTAATTTTTTAAACTTGGACGTGACTTACGTCTATCCCGATTCACGGACGACTTGCGCAAAAAAAAGAAAAAATTCAAATTTCGACGCGGGAACAACGGCCATACTTAACATGGCAAATCTAACTATACGCCGCAAAAAAGCATTTTTAACTATACGCCGGGAAAAGCCGACTAGAGACGATGTAAGAGAATGCGACGGCCGGAAATAGCTCATTTGCATACCCGACGCGGAAAATGACGTGAACGCCACCCAGCGGATGCCGAAGTATTGCATCTTAGATCCGAAGGCATACGAAGACGTACACCTGTCGGATCTAACCCAGAAGCCGTCGTATCTTGTTTTAAATTTGAAAGAACGCCAGCGTATCAGTAGATACGCCGGCGTACTCACTCAGTGGATCTGGCCCTTTGTCTTTTTCTGTTTCAGTATATGATTGGTATAATCTAATTTTGGTATACAGGCGGTCCCCTACTTAAAAACATCCGACTTACAAACGGAAGGAGACAACAGGAAGTGAGAGGAAATCTACCCCTAGGAAGGGAAATTCTCTCCTGTAAGAGTTAATATGGGAAAAATGTGTCTCCACTGATGCTTTATCACCAATCATTGTTTCCCTAATAACCCCAAATTTTCAAAATCCAATTATCATTGGGACAGAAAGTGAGGTGAAATCTTCTGAACAGGGGCACAGACAGCAAAACAAATGTTACAGGGGTGATAACCCTTCTCTATGTTTTCCAAAAAGCTTAAAAATAGATGTTTTTCCTGGAGCTACACTTACAAAATGTACCAGTTCAAAATTACAAACAGATTCTACTTAACAACAAACCTACAGTCCCTGTCTTGTTTGTAACCCGGGGACCGCCTGTATATTAACTCTGTAATTTTCTTAACAGTGCTGTATGTTTGTTATATTAGATACATGCAACTAATGTGCTTCTGAATTCTCTATCTAACCTATTCTTTACTATTCTTTCTCCCTTGCTTTGCTTTTCCTTCCGCATATAACCCTATATCACCAATTCATTGTATTCACACTTGTTAAACATTACTTTATGACATATTACTTGCTTTGTTATACACTTTAATTTGTATTTTAATTTTTATTACTTAATGTTCTGCCAACGAAATAATATTAAACCTGTCATTTTCTGTCAATGGTTTGGTCACATTTAAATTACCATATGACAAATATTGCCACTCCGCACAATGTCCCTTCCCTACACTGCCATGCTGCATTCCTTCAGATATCCAGAATATTCAGGCGGTTTATTTCTTTGACACCTACGCTGTGCTGCCCCAAGGCCCAGGTGAAAGTAGGTTTCTCGGTTCTATGTCAGTTTTATAATATAGCATGCTGTGTTACAATGGCTTGCTTGTATCATTTCTGTCTCATCTTCAGCTTTGTCTGTTCTTGTTCTGCTTTATTGAGCCTTAAAAAGCATTATTCAGGGCACGCTATATATAATCAAAGCTTAAAATACAATAAAATATGCTGATTTTAAAGTGGATACATTGTTATCGCTAATCTCACTGAGATATCAAGTGTAACATTGCAATGCTTATCTGTTAATCTAGCACCTATGCATATTAGGAGTGTAACCTGTAACCTACACACAGTACCAGTGGGGGGACAAGTTCCCCCCACAAAAAATAAATTGAGCACTAATCTGCATGCCTACCACATAAGCATAAATTCTTCCTTCTGCCAGTACAAATCTGCCCCCTGCTGATATCCTCCCTGCCAGCACAAATCTTTGGCCCCATCCCACCTCTAATCCTCTCTCCCTCCAAATCCACCTGGCACGACCACCCCCCTCCCAAAAGAGATAATCACTCTCCTACCACAAATCCTCTACACCTCAAATTTACCCCCCAAGCACAAATCCTCTCCCCCCACTCCAAATTCCCCCTCCCAGAACAAACTTCCCCCAATCTCCCTCATAGCACAAATCCTCCCCCCAAATGTCCCCTCCTTGCACGAATACCCTTTAATCATCCCTACAAGCACAAGTTGTCCCCCCCCCCCCCAAAAAAAAGGAATTTCCCCTCCTAGCACAAATTCCCTCCCTCTCTACCATATCACCTCTTGTAGCATACACCTCCCAAATCCCCCCTCCTGGCACAAATCATTCTCCCCATCTCTCCTCCCAACACAAATCGGGAGCGCAGGTTCCCCACCCCCCAAAAAAATGTCCCCTCCTAGCACAAATTTCTCTCTCTCTCTACCTTATCACCTCTTCTAGCACAAGCCCCCTGAATCCCCCCTTCTGGCACAAATCATCCTCCCCCATCCCAAAAGAAAATAACTCTAAATTACCATTCCTAGCACCCACCCCTAATTTCCCCTCCTAGAACAATTCTTATCCCCTGCCACCCTCCACATCCCCCCCCCCATTTCCTTGTGGTGCCCCCCTCCTCACATGATACCACAGTGTCCCTTCTGCCCACCCCTTGTCCTGGCTCTGCACAGTTCAGAAAGGTGCCTAAGCCCCATGGAGAGTAAGTGTTCCCAGCAAGAGTATTGTGATGATGTCATCAGCATTCAGACGGAGCTTGCTTATGTCATTCCTGAGCACTGGAATGCTATTTATAACCCCTGTCCAGAGCAGGGGGCACTATAGGCAATGATAGAGTGGTCTCTGGTTTATCCTAAATTCTCAAGGGTCTCATTTTAAGGCATCCGCCATGTTGGCCTTAAATAAGTAGATAGTTCTGTATAATCTTATGTGCAATTATTTCAGTATGCAGTATTTCACGTTTCCCTAGGAAAAAAAATGTTCTAGAATGTATTTTTTCATTCCTAACCTTAAAAAAGAAAACAAATACAAAGCCTTCATGTATCCCCTTTAATATGGTTCAGCTAGCTGCTAATATGATTTCATGGATTATTTCTGTTGCCCCTTCTAATTTGTCTCCGAAAGGCTGGAAGCGTTCTATACAAACACCCATTCACCTTATTGAGTTGGATATTTGTTCTCTTGCAAGGAGAACAGACGTGTAATTGTATTCATTAGAGCCGTACAGTACAAAAATATTGATTTGTGGATGTCTTATGTAAAAAATCAAATATATGCAGTCTTACACTTGACATCTGTTAATGAGCTATAAATGTATTTTTTTTTTAAATGTAGCCTGCCTTTCATGAATTAAGGATATATTATATGGAGGACAAATGGTATGAGACGCCAATTGACAATAAAGGCATAGATTGCAAATATACAACCAAACTGTCCAGCTTACTAGCACCATCTAGTGTATAATTTATGCATATGCATGCTATCCCAGAGTTTAGCTGCTATATACGGTAGTACAGTCTTCTGTCTCAGACATTACTTCTGCAGTCATACAAAGAAGCCATTAGACATGTGCACTCCGTTGGTGTAAGTGGCCTTATTTATTCATTTACAGTGCAAGCTGTAGTAAATAAAATCAGTACTTAAAAATATTCTTTTATACTTTTTTCCCATGAGCTTACCTAGCAGTGTGCTGTAAATACAGCCATGTATGATGAAAGCAAATGTTGGAATGTGCCCTTTGTCTAGAAGTTTTCATTCTACCCAGGAGAGGTCTGCTTCTCTTACAAAACCATTATGGAAGAAGCAGCGATTAGTTCTCCACAATGGAATTGTATCATTCATTCATATTTGGGCAATTGTGGCAAATATATTCACAAAGACAACCATATTGAAGAAAGGTTCCTTATGCCTTACATGTTAAGTGTATTGCTTTGTCTATAATATTAAGCCTTTTTCATCTATAGTATATTTCCTTTGGCTCACACTTTATTTAGGTGTATATAAAGCCATAACTTTGGATAAGATTGTAAGGGGTGAGAACCCCTGTCAGGTTTCTATTGTCGCCTGTGTCTTCAGTACATAAGATGATAGGAAACTCAAAATGTTTTTTCTGGGAACAGAAGGTGAGGGAAAATCTTCCAATAAGCAAACCTGATCCCACGCTTTTGAAGGCACTATCAGCACTTTATTTGGACTTATAGAATCTATGGATTGTATTAAGATATTGAAGATCTTGAGGATCTAACAAGGACTCATTATTACTTTACCTGCACTAGTGAATTGTAGATTATTTGTATATTTATGAAATTATCACATGTTGAGTTTAGACATATTGCATACTTATTGATATTGCACACAAGGTAGATACACCCATTATCATAGCAGCAGGTATATAATATATACCATATTTATCGGGATATAGCGTGCGCCGGCGTATAACGCGCACCCCAAGTTTAGAAGGGAAGTTTAAGGAAAAAACTTACAAGCCTTGTCCGGCGTCCGTCTGCGGCCTTGTGCGGGGTCCGTTCAGCATTGTCGGTGTCCGTCTGCTGTCTTGCCCGGCGTCTATCGGCGGCCTTGTCCGGCGTCCGTCTGCGGCCTTGCGCGGGGTCCATCCAGCCTTGTTGGTGTCCGTCTGCTGTCTTGCCCGGCGTCTATCGGCGGCCTTGTCCGGCGTCCGTCTGCGGCCTTGCGCGGGGTCCATCCAGCCTTGTTGGTGTCCGTCTGCTGTCTTGCCCGGCGTCTATCGGCGGCCTTGTCCGGCGTCCGTCTGTTTGAGTTTGGCGCCTCGGTCGAGCTGTGCAGAGCCGGATTTCCGGTGTGTTCGGCTCCTCTCGCGTGGCTGCGGGCGGAGCCAAGCGTGGCCGAGCCTAGCCGAGTGCCCAGTACGCTCGGCCTTTGTCTGTCTTTGTCGGCGGTGCTCTGAGACAGCCGACAAAGACAGGATCGGAGTATAACGCGCACCCACGATTTTCCCCTGATTTTAAGGGGAAAAAAGTGCGCGTTATACGCCGATAAATACAATATATATATATATATATATATATATATATATATATATATATATATATATATATATATATTAATTAAACCTGATCTGGTTACAAATAATAGGCGATACCCCCTTGTTTGGAGAGATCTGCTTTCTTTCTGTTTCTTGGACAGGAAATAAAGGGGCATCTCCTGGATGAAATACAGACAGAAAAAAACTAAATCCGTCAGGGGTCTCAACCATTCTCTTCTCTTTTCAAAGAGAAAACAAATAATATAAAATTATGGCTTTGTATACACATCCTGAGTGATATAAATGAAAGAAGAGAAGAAAATATGCTGATTTATTAGCAGAGGCCAAAACCCATTTTAATATCTGGCAGCGGCTGATTACTTATTTTCCTCATAAATACTAAACTGCCTTTAAAGAAGTTGGCCATCTTGTTAGGTAGATGTTTCCTCCAACTGTAATTCTAATTTGCCATTTGCCACTAAACATTCTTTACAAGTACAATATATCTGTATGCTTCAAAAACTAATTCAGAGTACAAAACTGATTCACTTTAATACTCAGAGGTAAGTAGATCCCTGTATATGTCCCATAAGCATCTAGACCTTTATTTAGGCTCTCATATTTATATTCCTAAGTAACGTGTTAGGTAATCTCATGTTTGTTGCCTTTGTGCCACTGTGTGCAGTATTTGTAGAGTACTTTATCTGATTCCTTTTTAGCATTCTAGCAATACCATAGTTTTATATTTACTCACTATCACATTCATTCAATAAGGTAACCTACATCAGTAAGCCATAGCCACCAATCTGCCATTTTTCTTGTTCTGCCCGCTCTGATAAGCAGCCTGGTCAGGTCATGGCTGAATATGATTGATAGTTTAGGATATCACTTAGTGAGCAGATTTGTGTGTTATGTCCGAATCTCACTTCTATTTATTTCATCCACAGTGGATAGAATTGTGGGACTTGACCAGATGAGTGGTATGGCTGACATGACATTTGGCTCGTCATACAAGACAAAGAAAGGAATGTTCCGCACTGTGGGGCAGCTCTACAAAGAATCGCTGGCCAAGCTGATGTCTACACTAAGAAACACCAACCCCAACTTTGTCCGATGCATCATTCCCAACCATGAAAAAAGAGTAAGACATTTCCACTGTACACAGAAATGTACAATATGTAATACAAATTTTCATTTTAGGTTTTTAGGTGTAATTTAAAATTGCAAATAATATGTTTATTTTTCTGTGTGTAGAACACACTACAGGTTATACGAGTGAAATGTGACCTATGAACAGAAGGGATAGACCTTTCAATCATTCGCCCTTTCTCCATTCATAGATCCTGTTTCATTAGTGCTTTGGGTAGGCATAGTTGGGCACTCTTTAATGAGAGTCTGTCACAGCTCCTTAGTTCCATTAACCCAGTGTTTCTCAATTCCAGTCCTCAGGCCCCCCCAACAGGTCAGGTTTTCAGGATTTCCATTATTTTGCACAGGTGATTTGATCAGTTTCACTGCCTTAGTAATCACCACAGCCTTTTCATCTGAGGGAAATCCTGAAAACCTGACCTGTTGGGGGGGCCTGAGGACTGGAATTGAGAAACACTGCATTAACCCCATGCAACACCAGAAAATGGTGGCGGCAGGGGGGGACTTGGAAGATTTCTGCGAAAGGGGAAAACAGCAGCACAAGGGACACATTCCATTGAAGTTATCTCCCCTGTGCTGATTTTATTTTATTGTTTAAAGTGAACGTAGGCTTTCATTTTTTTCATAGCTTCTGTAGGTGATGGATTGCTTCCTTCCACCCAACCCAACCTCAATGATCAATATCAAGGTTCATTGAGGAGGGCCAAGAATTGACCATGAAAGCTATGAGGGGGACCTCACACCTTTTATGTTGCAGTTACACACATTTCATTATGAATGGAACCCTAAGGCCTCGTACACACGACCAAGTTTCTCGGCAAAAACCAGCAAGAAACTTGCTGGGAGATATTTTTTTGCCGAGGAAACCGGTCGTGTGTACATTTTCGTCGAGGAAACTGTCGAGAAACTCGACGAGCCAAAAAGAGAGCATGTTCTCTATTTCCTAGACGGGAATGGAGAAAATTGGCTTGACGAGTTCCTCGACAGCCTAACAAGGAACTCGACGTGTTTTGCCCGTCCAGTTTCTCGGTCGTGTGTACAAGGCCTCACACAACTTTACAGTGAACTTGTGTTGCACCTTAATGTACTGAGCTTGCTTTGTGATGTGCTGTGTCAGAAAAAAAGGTGCAGGTGCATATTTCTGTCTGCTCTGGTACACTGGCAGCCAAATCAAAACAAATGGGCTGCCCTAACCTAATGCACTACAGCAGACAGGTATGAATGGGTCCTTAAAATGAATGTAAGTTCAAAGTTACAGTTAAAAAACAGATAATATAATGACTCATGTATAGCTGTGTATTAATTGACACATCTCCTAATTAGGCTGGAAAATTGGAGCCTCACCTAGTCCTTGACCAGTTGCGCTGTAATGGAGTTCTGGAGGGAATCCGTATTTGTAGACAAGGCTTCCCAAACAGAATCATCTTCCAGGAGTTCAGGCAAAGGTAAGCGTGGTCTCCCAACAAAAGAAATCTTGATGGAATTTGTAAAATATTAGTACCTGTAATATTTTAGTTATAAATGAAGGGCATACATCAGGGTCAAGATGCATCCGCACACTCTCTACTCTAATCTATGGTAGTCCTCACCCATACAAATGAGTACATTGAGATCTTGTATGTATTCCAGAAGCTTCCCACAATGGATTTACACAATCCGATCTCCTACCAACAAGATTACCAAGACTTGGCTCACATACTATGCGGGCCCATTGAAAGTACATAGCATACTAGTATGGACAAATAGTTATATTCCTGGTGCACGATGCCTGAGAATCCAGTTCTTCTTGTGACACTAACAAACAATAAAATCTGTTCTTAAATTTAGATATGAGATTTTGACTCCAAATGCTATTCCCAAAGGATTTATGGATGGAAAACAAGCTTGCGCAATAATGGTAAGAATTTGTATATTTTATTTGTATATTCATTTAGCCATTTATGACGATATTTATTATTTGACATCCATATGCTCACATATCAAAGTTTAACGAAAAGGGACTGACTGGTAATACTGGAGGAAAAAAAAGTGTTGGTGTTGCCAATGGGCATATTGTTTTTTCAATGTTTATTACTGTAGGAAGATGCGGGAGAAGTGTGCCAGAACTTTACAGTTAATTCTTGACAGCTTAACAGACCTAGACTGGGAAGTGCCCTCAAAGGCCCCCCGACAGGCCCCGACAGCCTAACACTTCATCTTCCACCGGAACAACTCCTCCCCAGTTGGGCTGACCCAGGGTAATTGAGGGGGCCTGCCCCCTGCCAATCCTCAGAATACTTCCGGCAACCCCACCTCTCCTCTCCTCCTTCCTTTCCAGAAGATTCTAGCATGTTATAGAAGGAGAGGTCTCGGTGATGCTGCCTCTGTGAGTCACCCAGCCCTTCCTGGCTTCCTGCCAACCCAGAATCAAAACTGACAGGCTTGACTACCAGTCAAGCCTGCTTACATTTACCTACCCTAACAAAATCTATCTGTACACACCTAGCACAACTAGAGGGTACTACATGCATATTAGGGTAGTCATTATAGGGACGGATTTCACTTTACTGTATTCAGGTCAGTTAGGTTCTAAATGGTTGGACTACCTTTACCATTGCCTTGTTCATTAAACCTGTTTTATGGCATTTTGGAGTAGAATCTTAATATCTGCAGCACAGCAACATAGTTCATTCATTTTATTTTAGTCTTTTTGTATTTACGATGTTTAAATAGATGTATTTAGGGCTTTTTTTTCCTCCAGAGAATAGGTACATGTACTCCCAACTTCTGAGTAACCCCTTGTCTCCGCCCCCTACCCATTGTCCCTTAGTCCACCCTCAACCCTCCTCTCGGTTAGAGAATACACAACCAAGTATTGATTTGTGTGAAATGTGTTAACGATCACAAGAAAAGTAGTAATATAGATCCCCTGCAATAGGCAACAATAGACCCACTCCCAGCCACAATAGATTCCTTCAACAACAATAGATCAAACCATTAACAATAGATTCCCTACCAACAATAGACACCCAAGCAATAAATAATAAGTCCACCTCCGCAACTATAGACCCCCCAGCAGCAACAATAGATTTCCCAAAAACTTCCTTGGCAACAATAGATCCCCCGCAACAATATAGCATCATCAGTGTGAATAGATCAATTTCAGCAACTATATATCCCCCCACCAGCAACAATAGATCTCCTAGCAGCCAGCATGAATAAATCCTTCAGAAGCCAGCAACAGTAGACTGCTTTTTCATTGTTTTTTGTAATGAATATCTGATTTCTAATGTTTATACATGTTGTTCCTTCCCCTTTTTTTGGAATCCTAGATCAAAGCTTTGGAACTAGACCCCAATCTTTTTCGCATTGGACAGAGTAAAATATTCTTCCGTGCTGGAGTGCTGGCTCATCTGGAAGAGGAGAGAGATCTGAAGATTACAGACATCATTGTACTCTTCCAAGCTGCTGCCAGAGGATACCTTGCTAGGAAGTGAGTTGCTGGGTGTCCTTTCAGTCAATATACAGTCTTTGGTATCTCCACCTGGATTTCATTTGCTCGTTTGGTCCATTCATAACATGTTAAATGTTACATCCTGAATATTGTTGTAACATGTTTTAGAAGGTGAATTTTAAGCTTTATGGGTATTGTTTGTGACTTTTGCAGGATCGCTGACACATTCCCAAAGAATTTTTTTTCTTTATAAATAGTCCCCTTTGTGTTTAATGTTTGGTGTTTATATGAAATTCTTACATTTCCCCACATAAATACACAAAACTTATTTTTTTTATAGAGCTTTTATAAAGAAACAGCAACAAATGAGTGCTTTGAAGGTGGTGCAGAGGAACTGTGCTGCATACCTCAAGCTAAGACATTGGCAGTGGTGGAGACTCTTTACCAAGGTATACTATAGTGATGCGTTAAATTGTTTTTCTTATGGCTTTTATGCTGCGGATTAATCTGGTGCTATTGAGTTAAATGTATTTCATTTTTATACCCTCCGTACTTGTTGGGGAGGGAAAACAAGTGCTACCCCGTCCTGACCCAACTTATGCTGAATGTATCTAGCAGGCAGGCTTGGATTCCTAAGATTTATACCCAATTGCTTTTGTAGCACAGATATTGTATATCATCATTACCTCCAACCCACATTTATTCTAGATAACAGGCTTCTGCTGTTCTACTTGATGCCCACCTTGTTGTGACCTACCTAAACAATTGATTCAAAGTATATCCAGTTATTTAGGCCTTCACACTGCATCATACTTTTATTAATCAGTATCTATAATGTAAGCAGTACAATGAGACAATAAAATGGATATTCCAAAAATATTGAAGAGGCACACTTTGGCATACATTTTTTTTAATGTTGAGACAGTTGCCTTGTACATTAACTGCATTTTTTCTCATATGCATTGAATTTTGAACAATGGTGTGACTGAGTGTTATATGTGATGTAAATATTATTTCTTAAACCATTAAAGAAATGTCTAATACAAACTATGATTATTTTGTCAGGTGAAGCCCTTGTTACAAGTAACCCGACAGGATGAAGTAATGCAGGCCAAGGTAGTGGAACTGCAGAAGGTGAAAGATAACCAGACGAAGGCCGAACAAGACCTAAAGGATATGGGAAGCAAATACCAGCAGGTAAGGTCATTACAACCACGTCAGTGTTGACATTTTTTTTTTTTTTTAAAGTGTATTTTGTGCGTGTACTCGAGAGAGGAGCCAGACTGCAGGAGTTGGGAGTAGAGGAGTCCCCCAGAGGCAATCTGCCACCTTTCTCCATGCCCCGGGTGGCAATGGCGGGTGTGGGAGGGGGTCCTCCCACACAGCCCGCCCTACCTGCTCCGCTTTGAAGCCCAACGGCAGAGGGACTCCCTATAAGGGAGTGAGAGGATCTAGCCTGCTCAACCAGCCCCATTAGTCCTTCGCCTCTCTTTTTAGAGACCGCGTGGTCAAAGTGCGTGCATGTTAACCCAATTTCGAGTGCGTGTGTAGGTGTGGTGGTTTTTGTGGGAGGGGGGTGGGCGTACTAAGCGCAGGCTTACCTCGCATAGCACACCCACCGGGAGCCGGGCTGAGACCACCAAACTCAATTCACATGTAGCCGAGAGCGTGATCCGAACCCCTAGCTGCAGAGGTGAATGGCTTGTCAGCGCAGTGCCAATCGCATTGAGCCACCGCAGCTCCCTTAAGTGTTGACATATTGAGCAAATCTCCCAACTTTAAGTGGTTGTAAGAGCTGGTTCACACTGGGGCGACTCCTCAGGCGACTCAAAGAAAATCTCTATTTGTGGGAAAAAAAGGACGCCAATTTTGTTTGGGAGCCACGTCGCACGACCGCGCAATTGTCATTTAAAGTGACGCAGTGCTGAATCGCAAAAAGTGGCCTGGTCTTTGACCAGCAATATGGTCCGGGGGTTAAGTGCTTAAAAAATAAATAAAAATAACAAACATGTTATACTTACCTCCACGGTGCAGTGCATTTTGCACAGAGTGGCTCCAATCTACCTGTTCTGGGGTCCCACGGTGGCTCTCTCGGCTCCTCCCCGCAATAGATAACCCTGTCTAGGAAGCTCTCTCCCGAGGAGGTTACCTTGCGGGCGCGCTCCGGTGTCATACACTCGGTGTCCATAGCCGCCGAGTGTATGACTCGGCCCCGCTCCTGCCACCTGCGTCATTGGATTTGATGGACAGCAGCGGGAGCCAATGGCTATCAATCTATCCAATGAAGAGCCGAGAATCCGTGGAGAGAGCGATGCGGGATCGCGTCCACAAAAATTTGGGGCTCAGCTGAATAAAACGGGGGGCTGGGGGGCCAGACACTGCAAGGTGTTTTTTTATCTTAATGCATAGGATGCATTAAGGTGAAAAAACACAAAGGTTTACAACCTCTAATTCTAAAGAGCACGTCTGCATGTACTCCAGCTGGTAGTGTTGTGACTTGAGCTCCTGATTTTTTTTTTTTCCTTTTAACTCATTATATTCCAAGCAGTAAATAGATTGTTCATTTTTTTTTTACATGAAAGTTATATATTTTGCCATTTTATACATTTTAAATTAAAGTGGATGTAAACCTTCACATATAGCCAGTGAAGTGGCCAGCCTCAGATGATACACAGAGATGAAACAAATCTCCCTGCGTACGTTTTACGTGTATATCTGCTGTCTTCAACTTTGAATACTGTTTAGAAAGTGCTCGTCCTGTTAGATTTTTCACTTCCTCATTCCCCTGTAGGAGTGGATTATTGCTAGATACTAGGAGACAGCTGATTGGTGGAAAGGCACACATACATGCAAAGGTTGCCTGTGAATAGTTGAGCAGTCTGCTAATCTATTAATAGCAACCTCCCTGACACACACTTCTATCTCCTGTCTCAGAGAGCTCGTCAAGTTATCAGGCCGATAACAAAGGAACGGAGCAGGAGATGGCTATGGGACACAGTGCTTTCAAGAGAGAGATAAAAACACTACAGATATATGTGCCCAGCTAAAATTTCATGATACGTGTTTACATCTTACACATTTTTTTTTTGTTCAGCATGTTGTCAGAGAAGTTAATCCCTTAGTTGGAAGGAGGCAAAATAAAAAAAGGTTTCTGGCTTTTGGGAGCACAAAATACAGATTATTTTTTTCCTTTTTTCCATCTACCAGTGTGAAACTAGTGAAAATTACTTATGGACCTGTGACTTATTACCTATGGATTTTCACATTACCAGTTATATTTTGTAGGATGATATGATACTTTAACTTTGTATTCTCTGTTTCCAGTTGGCGGAAGAAAAGTCGATTTTGGCAGAACAGTTGCAAGCAGAGACTGAGCTGTTTGCAGAGGCTGAAGAGATGAGAGCTAGACTTGCAGCAAAGAAACAGGAGCTAGAGGAAATATTACATGATTTGGAGTCCCGTGTGGAGGAAGAGGAAGAGCGGAACTTGCAGATGCAAAATGAGAAGAAGAAGATGCAGACTCATGTGCAGGTAATGTGTTGGCATTATCATTTGCTCTATACCAGGGGTGCCCAACCAGTGGCCCAGGGGCCACACGTGGCCCGCGGAGCCCTCTGATGTTGCCCGCGACCTCCCGCTCTGGGATAGAATAAAATAGAATAGAATACTGTTATTAAAGGTACGTTTATTACTAGAATCACAGTGTATATATGGGCATATCTGTTCTGCAGTGGTTACTGGGCTGCTTTCAAACTGATCCACAGGTACAGAGAATTGCACCTGTGGGTTACCTGCACTGAGCCGTAGATTTCTATTACCTGCGAGTTTGGTGTGCTGAGAGTAGAGTGGGCTCTTTAGCAGTAGTGTATTTAGGATTTGTGCTGCCCTAGGCCTGACTGAACTCGTGCACTCCCTAATGTAAATATGACCCACCCCTCCCCCAGGCCATAGTTCTTATGGCCTGGGGGAGGGGGGGCATTGGATTCCTTTAATTTGCATAGATTTCCTCTCATTTCCTGTTTGGCTATGGGGCAGGAAGTGAAGGAAAATCTCTGCAATGGGTCAGGGATGGTAAAAAATTAACTGACAGGGGCTCTAACCCTCACTTACTCTATCCAAAAAAAAAAGTGTGGCTTATAGTTCTACTTTAAGCACAAATTTCTGAACCATGCCAAAAATGCAGCATAAAACATATAGCACAGTGAGAAAGGTTTGTGGTCCAGGATGATAGGACAGTCAAAATTAGAAGCAGCTTACATTACACTAATAGTGTAGCGCAAGCCGGCGGGGACTCCCTGCAAAGTGCTGTCCTAGGCCTGGGCCTTGTTGGCCTAGGCCAGGATACAGCGTTGCTCTATAGAGCCGAGTGGGCTGCCATCCACCCGCTCTGCTCATTGGGACTTGCAACCGGTTATCAAGTCACTTAAGTGGCCCTTGCTCTTCAAAAAGTTGGGCACCCCTGCTCTATACCCTACATACAGTATATTATATTATCTAGGCTCTTAATATTCCACGCTGAAAACAGTGCTGTTTTGCTACGTGATGCTGCTGGAGGAAGTTTCATATTTGTTTGTTATCCTTGGCTTCTCATACATGGCTTTGCTTCCAGAGCAAGTAAAGAAAAGGGGTGAAGGTGGATTTCAATGGTACCTGTTCAAGAGCTGCTCTTTCACATGTAATCAAAGTAATATATAAGAAGAAGTAATCTATACAGTATAGGTTAGCTGTCCTAATGATGCTTTCACCTCAATACTTTCTGAATCCTTACCCAAAACATGTATAGAGACCTAGATGTGCGCACAGGGTGTGCTGAATGTGCCTGGCCACGCCCTAATCACCCCATGCACATTATCACTCTGTGTGCCAACAAGAACATAGAAAAGAACTCCCTCTTACCGACTCTCTGACCATAAGAAACGTGCTTATGCGCTTCTCTTTCACTGTGTCGGCAGGGAGATGAATGTGCTGGTGGCATATATACACACATATGCATGTGTTTTTGAGCTTTAGGGTGCACACCCTTATGCAATTGGCTGTGCACACTTATGTATAGGGATAACGTTTTCTTTCTTTTTTCTGACTTGCATTACGTCACCCGTCACTTTTTTGGTGAATGAGTATGGTGTATCCGATACCCATTCACATAGGGGGGCCTTGTTAAAGGGGGTTTCCAGATTCAGATAAGCCCCCCACCTGCTGACCCCGACAACCACAGCCCAGGGTTGTCGGGAAGAGTCCTCCTGCCCAAAAGAATCCACACACCCATGTTGAGGGCATGCAGCCTGGTATGGTTTGGGGGAAGGGGGGGCACTCACTCACCCCTCCCCCACTTCCTGACCTGCCAGGCTGCATGCTCAGATAAGGGTCTAGTATGGATTTTTTGAAGGGGACCCTTCAGGGGACGTTTTTTTTTTTTTTTTCTATTGTAGTGTGAGGTTCCCCTTAAAATCTATACCAGACCCGAAAGGGCCTGGTATAAACTGGAAATGCGTTACTATTCGTTACTATATTATGTATCCAAATCTCCTAATAGCCAAAAATGTTTACAAATTTTTATTCGGACCAAAACAAATTACACATGTCTACCAGGCAACTAGCAATTTCAAAAAGAGGCCAATTAGGGCAGTCTACATATTACATGTATGATAGATTTACTGTAAATAAATTGTCAATTGATAAAAAGAAAGCCTTTAGAAGGAATGTCAGCCCCCCCCCCCCTTCTCCAACTTGCATCAATAAAATAGGTTGTCTCCCTGGAATCTGTGACTTCTGGCATGTCAGAATGTCCTGATATTCAGCCACAGCATAGAAGGAGGGCTGGTGCCTGTAAATTCTCATGCTTTAAAGTGACTCTTCGGTCAATTCACATGCGATGTAAAGGTCACGAGACAAATATTTCAGAAATATCGCATTGGATAATAAAAGTAAATTAATCAAAGTAAAATATTGAATTTGAGATAAATACCGCAAAAAATATGACATAAATCATTAAAGTAAATTCACAAATAACATATCTGTGTGTGTTTTAATCACCTAGTGTTTGCTGACGGTATTTTAGAGATTCACAAAATAGCAATTAGAGGAACACTGCACTGGTCAGGAAATAAAAAATTATACAATGTATCAGTGTGAAAATGTTCTCCTCTGAGCTCAGAAATGAAAATAAATTGTAACATTTCATCAGAGGGAGATCGTTATTTGTGAATGAAAACACCCAGGAATGTTTTCATAGCTTCACACTATCTGTTGCTTCGGGTGCAGTGTTAGCCTGCAAAAAAAAAAAAAATGCCAAAAAACATAAAAAATAACACAAAATGTAAGCGCAAAATATCGCGAAACATAAATATTTTACGCATTCTGTAAATAACACATTTTTGAAGTGAATTGACTACTTTTGAGATAAATACCATAATAGTCATTTTAACTCAAAAAATGCATGTGGTATTTATCGCTTAGTGAATTGACCCCAGTCACTATACCCTTGTATTGACATATTATTATTATTATTATTATTATTTTTTTATTTTTTTCTCGCTTAACCTTTTGTTGGAAAGAAACATCAAGGGGCAGCCTATAAGCTCCCTCTGACATCTCCTCCCTTGGTCTGGCCCTGTGTGGCTTTTTGGCCTCGTAAACAACGATAGGTTAAACAGAAGACAACGGCCTGATGGACCGTTTTCATCGGTCAAAACCGATCATGTGTAGGCCCCATAGGTTATTTAACCATTGGTTAAAAAAAAGAAAACTTGCTTTAAATTTAACCGATGGATTCCTAACCGATAGGTCAAAACCGATCGTTAGTAGGCACAACCATCGGTTAAAAATCCACGGATGCTCAGAATCAAGTCGACGCATGCTTGGAAGCATTGAAATTTGTTTTTTTCAGCACGTCGTTGTGTTTTACGTCACCGCGTTCTGACACGATCGGTTATTTAACCTATGGTGTGTGGGCGCGACGGACCATCAGTCAGCTTCATCGGTTAACCGACGACAATGGTCCTTCAGACCGTTCTCATCGGATGGACTGATCATGTGTACTCGGCTTTTCAGTTATCTATACACTGTGGGTACTTGTAGAAATGGATAAATGGTGCTGGATCCCTAATCTTCTTCACATTCCCACCTAATAGTGAGGGGGTGGCATTGTTTTAAAGTCTACAAATAACAAATCTATATTCGATAAAAGGTCAGACAAAAACGGTGTAATCGGCCAGCACATTTTAGGTTAAGCCTTTCATCAAGGCTTATTGTTGTGGTTGAGCCAGAAGAAAATAATTGTCTGCCCATGCAGTGGATGGAAGGTCTGGGTGAAACTCTATTAAAATGTGTTGTGTATTTCTGAAGCAGCTTGTGGGCACACTTGTCAGCAGATGGTATTCGCAGCCTGTAGGCATTCTGCACTGGGCTGACGATATGCATGGGTGCCCACTTTGTTTTGTTTTTTGGCTTTTTTATTTCTCACTTTTTTCCACTATATAACCATAAACCAGACCTTGTGTATCATGCACTCTAGTGGTATCAGAAGTATTTCTAGATATCATAAAGAAAGCTATTCGATCCCCATTGAATTGTGCTCATTCCTAATTGAAATGCATTAAACTAAAAAGGTCAGATAACTTTAGTTTGTTTTATAACCTCACTGTGGATGTTTTTTTTTTTTTTTCAGGATTTAGAGGAACAATTAGAAGAAGAAGAGGCAGCCCGACAGAAACTGCAACTGGAAAAAGTTACAACTGAATCCAAGCTGAAAAAGATGGAAGAAGATATTCTTCTATTAGAAGACCAGAACGCTAAACTCAGCAAGGTATGATACCCATGTTTATAAGAAGTGGGGGGATATGAGACTCTGAAATCCTTAGAGGACCAGGTGGTTGGACACCCAAAATCCCGGGTATGGTTCCCAAAATAAGTACAATAAATTGTACTTAAAGCAGTAGTAAATGTTATATTTTTAATTAAAACAACATTATATACTTCCTTTATGCTGTGGTATTGCACAGCCCCAAACCTACTCTACTGGGGTCGCCCGCTGGTGCTCCCATCTCCTCCACTTCTATGTGTGCCCTCATAGCAAGCCATTTGCTCCCCAGCTGGGCTGTGTGCATCCATAGATGCACACAGCCCAGCCCCACCCCTTGATCCCTCCTCACAGAATGTGATTGACAGTAACAGGAGCCAGTAGCTCTTTCTGTTGCCTCTGTGTCCTGCGAAGAGAGAAAGAAGCCAGCGCTGCTGCCAGCAGGCACAGCGCCGGATCATGATTGTACTAGGGTAAGTATATAGGGAGGTCAGGGAGTAACACTACTACTATTACTTTAACCTCTTAAGGACCTCTTAAGGACCGCCGCACCACTATATACGTCCTTAGTTTGAAAAGGGATCTCTCGGTAACGGCAGCAGCTGCTGCCACAACCAAGGTATCCATCCCTTCAGGCGGCGGTCCTGTAAATGTTAATGTTGGTCTCTGCGGCGGATTCGCCATGAAATCACCATTGGCAGCGGGAGAGGGGCCCCCCGCCCCTCTCCCGCGCCCTCTGTCGCTTACCTGAGCCGTCGGCAGCACCGGAGGCGATCGGGTCCTTCCTCGTGCTGGGCATGGATACGGGTGAGGGCAAGATGACCCCCACCCATATCCAGACCATAGCAGGGCGGAAGCGATGTCAAAATGTCACTTCCGCCCATAAATCTTAAAGGGACAATTTATTTTTGTAATTTTTTTTCAAATGACAATTTTTTTTTTTTATTATTGAATTTTAGTCTAAATATGAGATCTGAGGTCTTTTTGACCCCATATCTCATATTTAAGAGGACCTGTCATTCTTTTTTCTAATACAAGGGATGTTTACATTCCTTGTAATAGGAATAAAAGTGACCGAATTTAAAAAAAAAAATGTAAAACGGTGTAAAAATAAATAAAATCTAGTAAAAGAAATAATAATAATTTTAAAGCGCCCCGTTCGGACAAGCTTGCGCGCAGAAGCGAATGCATACTTGAGTAGCGCCCGCATACGAAAACGGTGTTCAAAACACATGGGAGGTATCGGCACGATCGTTGGAGTGAGTGCAATAATTCAAGCAGGGAATGCATTTGGATAAAAAGATGACCTGCCTTTAGAATCATTTTAACTGTTGGAGACATTACTAGAGGCTGCCTGCAGAGTTGAGTAAAGGTGTAAGTATTGGAAAGATGCATTTGAATTGTATTGGGAATATACATATCAAGATGGTTACAACCTTTTTTTTATTTTATTTTTACAGCAATGATGAAATCCTATTTATTTTTACAGGTTTGACATGCATAGATGTAAATGGTTGTCTTTTAGAACATACAGTAAATTCCATCATGTTTTAGGCATTCTTGTATTTTAATGAAAGGTGAATTAAGTAGTAAATCTGTGCTATTGCATACTTAGATACAAATAATGCATTTACTAGGGCACTGGGCCTAAAGTCTTGCCCTAGCCAATGGCATACAGTGTTTTAAGACCCGTTTTGTCATAAAATAAATTAAAAGAGGACATGGCTACATATTTGTGGAATGCAAATCATGCAAATCACACCTTCACTATTGTAAATGTTACAGGAGAGAAAGTTGTTGGAAGATCGTATTTCTGATTTCACCAGTAATATGGCTGAAGAAGAGGAGAAAGTAAAGAGTCTGAGCAAACTTCGCAACAAATATGAGGCTGTCATTGCAGATATGGAAGGTAGGAAAGCAATATTACTGTATGTGTACTCTCTAAAAGCCAGGTGGATCCATACTCGTTAATATTTTTGTTATCCATTTTCTGGAAAATTTCATTTTATGAATAGAGTTTAAACATTTCAGTTGGATATTGCACATTTAACTGCTGCCTAACATAGCTGTATATACTCATTGTTCCCGAATTTCCATTCTGCTTTGTTTGAGTGCTGAGAATGAAGAAGGATGTCTGGTACTATAATGTATAGTGAGCAAGTTGCTCTGAGAGATTTTCTGTCAGAGTGATAACTATGAATGCCTTTCTGTATAATCTCTAAAACACCAAGAATAGCTGTTAGAACTCGTAGAGTCTTTAAATGATTGCATTTAAAGGAAAAGTTCACCTTTCTAAAAAATAAAATAAAAATGTATAAAGTCTTTTTGCAGGTAAAAAAAATGTGCATTTATTTTTTTATTATTTTACGCTCCTGTGTAGCTGTCTGCCCATACCTCCAATACGGGCAGGCAGTTACTAAATGAGAAAGCATTAATGAAACTACCCTGAGTGCTCAACAGTGCCGTGGGTAGTTCAAGGACTAAAAGCCGTCAGTCGCAAAGGCTGTCAGTACTTGTAGATCATTCATTCACAGAACTGTGAATAAATGATGTGGCCGTGTGGGTGGAGCTTTGTTTTCAAATTGTGACAGCGGGAGTAGGGAGAAGATCCCCAGCCCGCTGTCACAATTGGAAGGGGTATTGGGGAGAGCCTGCAAGTAGCAGGAACACATTTCATCCTAAAAATAGGTGAAACATGTTCCCAAAGGTGAACTTATCCTTTAATCATGTAACAAAAGCTATTCCTTATTTTGCAGTAGGTCATATCCTTCATGAAAAAGCTTCTCTTACCTCTTAGTTGTTTTCTTCAATGGTGGTCTAGAAATTCCATATTTGGTGAACATTGGTTGTTACCCGCTCTAAACCTCACATCTGTAGCTCTTTTAGGATCAGCTTCTTTTCTGTCATCATGGCTTGCAGGAAAGATACTTGCACAATTCCCTCATTAACACAGACAATGCTGATTCCCCCAATCTACCCTGCCAAGCAATTGACTACTCCTAGAAGGGGGAGGGGCAGGGGAAGCCATCCCCACTGGGAGAAGACAGTGATTATTGCTAGTGGCTATAGCAGCCGATCGCGATAATCGCAAGTGAATCCGGCAGGCTGGTTGTACCCAAGTTGATTGATCTATCAGCTTGGTACATTCAGCCTACCCATACACGGTTTGAATCTTGGCCGGTTCCTGCTAACTGACTGAATTTCTAACCGTCTACGGTTAGCCTTATTGGAAGCACTGCTATAGGGATTTATTTATGCATTTGAATTTTTTAACAGCAAAATATTACTAAAACAGTTATCCAAAAACAAAATTATGATGTTATTTTCATAACCTTTTAGATCGTCTCAAGAAGGAAGAAAAAGGCAGACAAGAGATGGAGAAATTAAAAAGGAAACTTGATGGGGAAACATCAGACTTATCAGATCAGATTCTAGAGCTTCAGCAACAGATTGAGGAGCTGAAACAGCAACTGGCACGGAAGGAGGAAGAGCTCCAGGCGGCTCTTGCTAGGTATATTTGGGAAGGAGGCTGTTGTAGCAGTGGCCATGTATCCTACGAATGGCAGTAAACCCTTGGTGGCTCATCCTTTGGGTGTATATAATATGTATTTTTATTTTGTTTAATCTTAGAGTTGAAGAGGAAGCAGCACAGAAGAACAATCTGCTGAAACAGCTTCGGGAAATACAGTCTCAAATCTCGGAATTGCAAGAAGACTTAGAGTCCGAAAAGGCTGCAAGAGCAAAGGCAGAGAAGCAGCGCCGGGACCTTGGGGAAGAGCTGGAGGCACTGAAGTCTGAGCTTGAAGACACATTAGATTCCACAGCTGCACAGCAAGAACTTAGGTGAGCCTAAAACCTATAGATTTTTTGGTTTAAATACAGCATCATCATCATGCTTTGAGCTTAGTGTTTGATCCTGGCAATTGCCCTGTGATATTATTAAAATTTCTGTGTTTGTGTAGTATTAAAACCTGAAACGCAACACAACCTAACGTCTTGGGACTACCGGTTAGAGGTAAATGGCAAGGAAGTGTACACTAGGAGGATGAAACCTGTCGTTTTTTTGTTTTTTAATGCAGAGCTTCATTCACCAATGAATCCAGAAAAAAGTAGAACGCTCTACCCCCTGCCTTCACAGTATTGTACTTGGTGCTAATTACATGTGTTCTTAAAGAGGAAGAACTCCAGGCATTAGCTAAAACATCCATTTGGTCCCTATATTTGTTATTGCTAGTGGAGGGGGGGCTGCAGTGCTCTTGTAGGCTGGTAGATATAACTTTCGAAATGTCAGAGGTGGCCAATGGAAAGACCAAGTACTGGGTGTCCAGAAAAAGAAATCAGATGTTTACGTACCCATTACGACTGGAGTCTTTGTTTGAAGCGGTGTTGATTTTCAACCTTTGTGGTTTGTTTAGGGCAAAACGTGAACTAGAAGTGACAGATCTTAAAAAGGCAATTGAAGATGAGACCAAAGTCCATGAGTCCCAGATTGTGGAAATAAGACAGCGACACACACAGGCACTGGAAGATCTCTCAGAACAACTGGAACAATCACGCAGGGTATGTAAGAAAACTTGAAACAACTGTTTTTCATCACAGATGTCTTGATTCTTGATCATATAATAGATAAACATGCTATTCAATTTTTACAAATGATTGACGCTTGGTGGACTGGAATTTTTTTTTTTTTTGCCCTAAATAGCTTCCTTTACCTCAGTGCAGTCCTCTTTCACTTACCTCATCCTTCCATTTTGCTTTTAAATGTCCTTATTTCTTCTGAGAAATCCTCACTTCCTGTTCTTCTGTCTGTCACTACACACCATAATGCAAGGCTTTCTCCCTGGTGTGGAGAAAGCCGCTTGAGGGGGGAGGGGGCAAGCAGGCAAGTCAGGACACTCTCTACTTTGCAGAAAGAGAAAGGAGCTGTGTGTTAGTGGGCTTCCTGACACTCCTGCTCGCCCCCTCCCCCCTCAAGAGGGAAGGAGGAAAGGGGCATAGGAAGAGCTGAAAGAAATGGGGAAGGGGGGGGGGGTTGGGAATATGTGGGAGAACCATAATATTCATCTACTGCATAGTTTTTGTGAAATTAATATACATTTATTAATTTTCATCTTTTTGGACACAATTTTAACCTTAATATGATCGGAGCATACTTGGGGAAGTCTTGCATGCATTTCCCCTTGGGACACAAACTTTGCTCTTCTAGTGGGTTTCAATCTGTTTCTAGACAAATAGGTGATATCATTTCCTTCAGATTTTCATATACTATACCTAGAATGGGAACAGAGTTAAATATCCCTAGGCTATAGTAGGTAACCTGAGCTCCATCCCCCTACCCTTTACTTCAAGTGGCACTGAATCTTTCTGCTGGTCCTGTAGGGTGGGTATCTAACATGTAAAAGAAAACCATGGATAACCATGGCTCCATAGTTTATAACCATGCTATCTGCTATTGATGGTCATTGTGAGAGTATACAATCTTATAATTATGGAATTATGGGTTGGAGGGACCAATATAACATTAGGGAGAGAAACATATTGATTTGTTTTATTTTTTGTGTAAAAGACCAACATGGCTTAATAAATATGAACCAGTAATGTATACTTGTCAAATGGTATTATTAATACAGTGCATTAGGCACCAGATGTGTTACCGTTTGTATGTTGTGTATCTTTGCAGTTCAAGGTGAACATAGAGAAGGTGAAGCAGACCCTAGAGAGTGAGAATTCTGACCTGGTAAAAGAAGTCAAGAATCTTCATGCAGTGAAACAGGATTCTGAACAGAAGAGGAAAAAATTAGAAGGACAGGTGTCTGATCTTCAGATCCGAGTGTCTGAAAGTGAGAAGATCAAGGCTGAACTGGCAGAAAAGCTGCATAGAGTACAGGTAAATGTGACTTCATATATATATATATAATGTGACCTACTAATTCTAAGGGTATAAATACACTTTCAAATTGGTTAATCTTTAAGTGCTTGTGATATTACATGAATCTTTATGTACAGTATTTATATCCCTATTAAGCCTTAAAGAGGTTCTTCACTTTATACTAAAATAAATTAAAATTTGTTCCTTCATATAGTAACCACCACACAGCTATTATTTGATCTTGATTGCTCATACAGATGCTGATGTCTAGTAAGGCTCCTTTCACACTTGTGCAACTTGTCCTGCGACTTGGGACTGAAAAGTCGCATGACAAGTCCTACCCCATTATTTCCAATGATAACCATTCATATCTGTGCGTCTTCAAGTTGCAGCGACTTCAAAGTAGTCCCTGCACTACTTTGGTCTGACTTTGATACGACTTGAGATAAATAGACTTCAAGATTACACAGGCCTGCTTCAAGTTGCTGCAAAATCGCGGAAAACCATGCGACTTTTAAGTCGCACAAGTGTGAAAGACTTGTTATGCAACTTTGGACATCAAAACCCCTTGTTTTCCAATGATAACCATTTATATATGTGTGACTTAAAATTGCAATGACTTCATAGCAGTTCGTGCACTACTTTGGTCCAACTTTCATGCCACTTGAGGGCCATAGACTTCAATGTTAACCCTCAAAACTGAAAGTCGTGCCTAAATGTTGTGCAATGCAACAGTTGTGCAATAGTTGTCCATTATTACTGGTCAAAGCCAAAGTCGTATCCAAGTCAGCGCAACTTTGGAGTCGTACAAGTGTGAATAGAGCTTAACTCTCCTTATCTAGCATTTAGCTTCCCTACATAGATTCACACAGGAAAGCTCTATTTTGAGTCCATTCGTTTCATATTTTAACTGAAGCCCTGATAAGGGGGAGTGTTTTCTGGCTCTTAAAATGCATTGCCTTTTCTTTAATGTATAAACGAATAAATTATAATTTGGTTAGCACTCCTTCCATTGATGTATGCTCTTTTTTGGACTATGTTGGGTGCCCACAAGAGGGTAGCCCTGTAGCAGCCTAACCTGAGCTTTCCGAATGTTATGTTATGTCTTTGTATGAACTCATGTCAAAGTCCCAGTGCCTTTTGGATGTTTTTTTCTTCATAGAATTATTTGAATGTTAAATATATAATGGCATTCTTAAAATGAGCTTTTCTTTCACCAAGCCTTATGGAAGCCATTGCCACATATGAACTATTCAGCTCACTGGTGCAATGAACAGAAAATCTGCTTATGCCTGTCCCTAGAGCCAGTTCAGTTTGAAATGAAAAAAAACTTTGTTTTTTTTTTTCGATACGGACTTGCCTTTCCCATCTTGACTATTTCTGAGCAGAACAGGATTGGGCCCTAATCTGATCAGTGAGAATAACCTTCTGTGTAGAGACAGCTTTAATCTCCACAAGTGCTGGTACTAGGATGCGGTTTCCATTAACCAAAGGTCACTCGCAGCCTTGACAGATGTAGGTCACACCAATATTTCCATCATACATCGTGTTTTTGCACATTATGTCATAAAAATACTACATTATAAAGGCTCTCCCATTTTTCCTCATTTCCTTTTCTCTGGTGGATACTTCCAAGTGTCCCTTCTTTTCTCAGATTTCCTCACTCTGAGTATCACCATCTAGCAGAAAGTCTAGATAGCCAGCTATTCCCTCATTGGATGTTACCATCTCGCCACTCACATAGCACAAAGAAGTGAGGCCAGATTGTCAATGTATCACATGACTGTCCCTTTTTGGGACAGTCATCTGACACTGTTCTTGGCATACAGCAGAAAACAGAGTGGTGGTTAAAGAAACAAAATCAAACATTACATATTAGTGTCGGTTTTATTTAGTCTTGCATTGCGGGAACATTAAGGGAACAGAGAGGTGAGTTTGAAACAGCTGATATTATGTACAGTACTTTCCACATTGTTCGTTTACTTTCTAGGGCAATCGGATAGTTTGCTTTAAAGTTTTACTATATCTTCATTGTAAGTTGGCAAGCTTCCATTTCTTATAAAACAAGTAATATGTGCACAAGACAGAAGTATCAAGCCATCCATTGATAATTGAAGCACACATTGGCTTTGAAGTCAAACACCATGGTATCAATATAGAAAAAGAGGAATTTCCCATGCCTCTCCAAAATGAGACTATGTAATGGGGATTTTAGAGTGCCCAGAAACAATAAGTCAATATAGGAAAAACATTTACATACTCTGGTATCAATATAAGTTATACTAAATCACTTCAACATTTTTTTCAAATATATTTGTATTCTTCTCTGTGCTAATCACTTTTTAATGTCACATTCAGCTGGACTCTTTCTGTAATGTAAAATATATCTTCTTCAGTTCTAATAAATGCCAGAAACATACCGCATCATTTATTGCCACATGGCTTACCTATTTACCTGAATCCAACCGCCATGGAGTGTGTTAAGGCAGATTCTGTTTGTCCCAGAAAGTCTGTCATCATATTCTTGGGCTGTCAACATTTGCCTTGACAGTTGACACACTCCACAATTGTTGGATTGAGGGTACTGAGTTAGCTGTGTGGCTGTAAATTCTGGGATCTCCAGCATCTTAGAAGGAAGTTTACATTTCACATAGGTGCCAGAGATTACACTTTTTACTCACACCCCCATGACTCTTACTCAAGAATTGACCACATTTTTTGCACCCCTATCATCTTAGCAAATTCTATTGACGCTAATATTCACCCTTGCACCTGGTCAGATCACCAAATAGTCACCCTTAACACCAAATTTATTGGCCTCTCCTCCACCCCCTATTCTTGGAGATTGAACGAATCCCTTATAACAGACCCTAATCACCAGCAGGAAATTGCTGAAGAGATCAAGGAATACTTCACTCTTAACGCCACCCCTGAAATATCCTCAGCCACCCTCTGGTCAGCACATAAGGCGGTATTGAGAGGCCACCTAATCAGACGATCTGCCCAACGTAACAAAACCAATGTTGAAAAAATTATTTCCCTCACGAAAGACCTCCACAACCTGTACAAAGACCATACGCACACTCACGATCCAGACATCTTTAAACTAATCTCACTTAAACGCAATGAACTAGATGCTCTCCTATCCTCTAAAGCTGAAAAGGCTCTCAGATGGTCGAAAGCCAGGTTTCTCCTCTCCAGCAACTCATACTCCGCAATGTTCGCTCGCAAACTTAACCAATCCATTAAACCTACCCATATCTACAAACTTAAGAATAACGCTAATCAAATAGTTACACACCCAAAAGATGTTCTCTCGATCTTCACTAAATTCTACTCGGACCTTTTATCCGCCCCAAACTCCCCCCCCCCCCCCTCCTCTACGTCTACTTGGCTGAACAATCTTCCCTTCCCGAAACTCAAACAATCACAAATTGACAATCTCAACATGCCATGCTCAGAAGAGGAATTGACTCAAATTATAAAATCACTTAAAAAAAATTCTGCCCCAGGCCCAGACGGTTTCTCATCACTCTATTATAAACAATACTCCCAACTTTTAGTCCCTCACCTAAAGAAGCTCTTTAACTGTGTTCTGAAAGGTGATCATTTTCCAGATGAGATGTTACTTGCAAATATGTCTCTAATCCCAAAACCCAATAAGGACCACACACTCCCCCAAAACTATAGACCAATTTCAGTCATAAATAATGACCTCAAAGTTTTTAGCAGACTCCTCGCAAATAGACTCTCCACAATTATTCCCCTTACCAATCAGGCTTTATCCCAGGTAGGCAAATCACGGACAATATTAGACTGGTCACGAATATTATTCAAGACACCAATATACATTCCAATCCGCTTCTGTTACTCAGCCTTGACATTAATAAAGCCTTCGACAGTGTCTACTGGCCATATCTAGACACAGTACTCCAAAAATACGGTGAATTTTTACATGCATTCCACGCACTTTACCACAACCCCTCAACCAGAATTCGTTTACCAGGCTGCAATTCAGAATTTTTCAATGTAGGCAGAGGCACAAGACAGGGCTGCCCCCTTTCCCCTTTACTTTTTGCCCTAGCAATAGAACCACTCTCCACGGCAATCCTTCTCAATCCTGAAATCAAAGGATACTCATCAGGCTCCCATTCGTACAAACTTAGCATGTATGCTGATGACATGCTATTATTTTTAACACAACCTGAAACCACCCTACCTAACCTACTGCAAACCCTGAACATGTTTGCAAATAGTTCAGGCCTCACAGTCAATGTCTCCAAATCAATAGGTATGCCCATTAATATCCCCCCCTCAGAACTAAACTCCATACGGTCCTCCTTTGATTTCTCCTATACTCTTGAATCCCTTCCATACCTAGGCATTCACCTCACCTCCAATATCAACGATTTAGCAAGTAAAAACTATATCCCAATGATGCAAAAATTAAGAGCGACACTAAAAATGTGGAAATCATTTAAGATCTCATTCCTTGGAAAAATAACGGCGATTAAGATGACACTACTTCCCAAACTATTATATTTATTTAGAGCACTTCCCATTAGAATAAACAAAACACTTATTACCAAATTCCAATCTGATATAAACAAATTTGTTTGGTCAGACTCCCATCCACGTGCTTCGAGATTGATCCTGCATAGACCCCAGAGGTTTGGCGGCCTCGGCCTCCCGGATCTATGGCTATACTACCTATCAGCAAGATGGTCCCAAATTGCACAATGGCATATTCCGCAGTCTAAGATCCCATGGATCATATTTGAGAAAGCCTCGATTACACCATTCTCCATTTCGGGTATTCTCTGGGGAAATAAAATCCCAATTCCAACCCTAAACTCCCGAAATCAAATAGTCGCTCACTCTTATCATCTATGGAAACTTCACAATGGAAAATACAATCTCACTTCTAAATCCCCCCCATATGCTACATTCTTGGGGGACCCAAAATTTAAACCAAATACCCCAGTAAACCTCACATGGTGGAAGATTAATAACCTCACCTCACTTAATAAATTTATAATAGGCACAAACTTCATCACCTTCCCTTCACTAAAATCAAAATACCAAATCCCAGACTCGGAATACAATAATTACCTCCTCATAAAACAATTCTTTGATACTTATTTCACGATCATGAATACCCAATCTCCCACCCTTTTTGAAAAACTCTGTCTCAACACTCCCAGAAAAAAAGGATTCATTTCAGAACTATATTCCACCTTAGCCAACAATACAGATTCTAATAAACTACTTTATATGACGAAATGGGAACATGACTTAAACTTCACCTTCTCCTCAGTAAACTGGGATAACTGTATAAATAATCTACACAAATGCACAAAATCTATCTCGATCAAAGAAACAGCCCTAAAAGTTTTCATAAGATGGTACTATACTCCGACCAAACTCCACTCCATCTTCCCCTCAATCTCCCCTTCTTGCTTCAGAGGTTGTGATGCATTGGGCTCGTTCCCCCACACTTTCTGGCTATGTGACAGGGTCAAAAACATCTGGTCACAACTAGAGAATTTCGCTTCCAAAATCTCTGGTAATGCAATTGTCCTAACAATACAGAATTGTATAATATTTTCCCCAATTACAGGCCTTTCTACATATCAAATGAGGCTTATTCACACAATTTGTGTTGCCATACACTGGCTGATAGCATCCCAATGGAAATCTATAACAATTCATCTAGGTCCACTCAAACCTAGAATCAATGATATATACTTAATGGAAAAAATATCCTATACATTACAAAACACGATGCACATCTTCAATAATAAATGGTCCCCCTGGACTGAATATTCCTCCCTGTATTTCAACACAGCCTAGACCCATTCAAATGTTATGTCCGCTGTGATATGTATTGATTTCAACAGTGTACATTGAATCACGATCTGTTAATTGACCCCTATCTTTGATGATGCTTATTACCTTATATGTCAATGGCTGTACCTTTCATTGGTTCTGTTTCTTATATAAGCTAATCGTAACTTTTATAATGACTCTTTTTTATATTGATCTGTACCACTATCTATTTTTTCAATAAAAGTTTGTAAACAAAAAAAGAAGGAAGTTTACATTTCAGTTAAAAGTTTTCAGTTTGAGTAAGCACTGTTAAAGTGTTGCATGTGTATGAATGCATTTTACATTTACCAGACTGAATAGTGAAGCTCAGTGTGTTATGTGCTTTTCCACAGGCTGAACTAGATGGTGTATCTGGTACACTGGGATCAACAGAAAGCAGGTCTATTAAACTAACCAAGGACCTAACAGCAGTGCAATCACAGCTGCAAGATGCCCACGTATGTTACTTTTTCTTTTCATCTTTATTGCTTTCTTTGCCATTATTTTTTTTTTGTTACTGTATTAGGCCTAGTTGACATGGGCATACTTATGCATACGCCTGTGGGAAGTCTGTGTTTTGCCCGCACAAAATTCATAGGTGTTCGGTGCATCTGCATGCAGGCAGTCCCCTTCATGTCAATTAGGACACATTGGCTGCCCGGACACAGCCACTGCTTCTAATTTGACATCCATGTGGAGGTGGATGTGTGCCCCCAAGCTCGCACAGTCTGCATTTGGGGACATGCACCCCCATGCATGTAGATGTCAAATTAGGAGCACCAACTCTGTCTGTGCAGCCGCTGTGCACCAGTTGACATGAATGGGACTGCCTGCACACAGAGGCATGGAGCACCTGTGCATCCCGTGCAGGCAAACATGGCCCTCGCATGGGAATTGATGTAAGAACACACATGCGAATAAGGCCTTACACACAATGTTTTATCATTTCTTAATTGATTCTGTGTATTTTAAATAACTTTGCAGGAGTTGCTACAAGAGGAAACCCGACAGAAGCTAAATTTTAGCTCCAGGGTAAAACAGTTGGAAGAGGAGAAAAATAACCTATTGGAGAATTTAGAGGAAGAGGAATCCGCAAAGGCTCAGCTCAGTCGTCAGATTCAGATTCTCCAGCAACAGGTACCAGTCTAATCAGCAGTCACGGATATATGTCCTTCGAATCATAAATAAAACGAATGGCCATTCTAACTTTATCTGGCTAATATTTAAGGTTACATAAATTAAAAAAATATAGCTCTGAATAGTCACACACAGATACAAAGCCAGAAAATGTGATTGGCCATATTGACCACATCTGATTGTGTATTTGATCACTGACTATAGTGCCATGTAACATTTGGTTGGCATGGATTTTCAACTTTTACAGATATGCAATGGATTATTTTAGTAATGTGAATTTACAAATAATTTCTATTAAAGATGCATACTGCCAGCCATTTTCTCAGAGTCACATAAAACATATAATTTATCCTTAGCTTGTTGAATCAAAGAAGAAGATGGAGGATCATGGAGGTGCTGTGGAGGGTCTGGAAGAAGCCAAGAAAAAAATAGCCAAGGAGTTAGAGCTTATGCACCAACGTTTCGATGAGAAGCACCAATTCAATGACAAGCTGGAAAAGACTAAAAACCGCTTACAGCAAGAGCTGGATGACCTCATGGTTGATTTGGATCATCAACGACAAATTGTTTCAACCCTGGAAAAGAAACAGAAGAAATTTGATCAGGTAATTACAAATAATGTAATAATAAAAACTGACACATAATGAATGACCATACACATAACACATAAAGCTGCTAGCAGATAAAGTACCTAGAGGTACCTGCACATACCTGCAGCCGCTTTAATTGCTTTCTGCATGCTCCTAGGCTGGGTTAATTCTATACCAGCAATGTACTGCTACTTCCTTGTTATGACAGTATTTGAATGCCCTCTTACACCTCCTTCACATTTCTATTGGTCAGTAAGCATGTCTGTCATTGTGATGGACCAATAGTAATGTGGGGGAAGTAGGGGAATGGACAAGCTCCAACAATACCCAGAAGCATTGAACCCGTACTTGTGCAGTAATCAATTAACGCATCGAAAACTGTTCTCAAATAGAAGCTGAATGCACCCGAATGCACACTGCATTCGCTTATCTACACAAGTTCCTTTTTTTTTTTTTTTTTATACAATTGTTTATTTGAAAACCATTTCAAAATTTACAGCGGTAACAGGGGGGAAAAGATCTACACAAGTTCTAAGTCAGGCAACTTAAATTTTATGTATAGCTGCTCTGCAAACCATGAAGAAATAATCCTTTCCTTTTCTCTAAATCTTAGAGAATCATTTATAAGACAGTGAAATATTTTAGAGCATATAAATCACATCACTGGGATAGTAGTTGGCTAATACATTTTTTAACACTATTGATACATTTTTCCTCTAGATGCTAGCAGAAGAGAAGAACATATCAGCACGCTATGCTGATGAGCGAGATAGGACAGAGGCAGAGGCTCGTGAAAAAGAAACAAAAGTCTTGTCTCTGAGTCGAGCCCTAGAAGAAGCCCTTGATATAAAAGATGAACTGGACAGACAAAACAAGTTGCTACGGGCAGAGATGAATGACATTGTCAGCTCCAAGGATGACGTTGGTAAAAATGTAAGAATGATTTAGTAATTGTCTAAAATATCTATTAATTGCAATTAAGAAATATGTGCTTGGTAGCATGAATGTAGGTTTTAACACTTTGCATGTACTCTTGTAGGTCCATGAATTGGAACGGGCCAAACGAGCTTTAGAGCAACAAGTGCAGGAC
The DNA here is from genome assembly GCF_905171775.1 of Rana temporaria. Lineage (NCBI taxonomy): Eukaryota > Metazoa > Chordata > Amphibia > Anura > Ranidae > Rana > Rana temporaria. The sequence goes on from NC_053498.1 coordinate 81,072,346, forward strand.
ATGAAGACTCAGATAGAAGAGCTAGAGGATGAGCTGCAAGCCATTGAAGATGGAAAACTCCGTCTGGAGGTCAACATGCAAGCAATGAAAGCTCAGTTTGACAGGGATATCCAAAATCGTGATGACTCCAATGATGAAAAGAAGAAACTCCTGATCAAGCAGGTAATTTGAAAACCTCTAAAAGTAGTAATCATTATTATGGCTCTACGTTAACTTAGTTACTCAATAGTACCGTATTTATCGGCGTATACCGCGCACTATTTTGCCCTGAAAATAAGGGCAAAATCGTGGGTGCGCGATATACGCCGATACCCGCTTTCCCGCGCCGAGTTTGAATACTGCGCCGGCATATACCGAGCGCAGTACACTCGTGTATAGTCGGGCAGTCTCGGCTACACTCGCGCTCACGTCCTGTACGTCCAGGACGTCAGCGCGAGAGTAGCCGAGCATTGCTGACTGTACTGCGCTCGGTATATGCCGGCGAAGTATTCAAACTCGGCGCGGGAAACGAGCGGGGAGGACGCCGCAGAAGGACGCCGGACCTGACGAAGAGGACACCCGAAGCCGCAGACGGACGCCGGACCTGACGAGGCCGCCGATGGACGCCGTGCAAGACACCAAACTGTAAGTACAAAAAACTTTTTTTCACAGGAATTTCTGGGCAAATTTAGGGGTACGCGCTATAAGCGGGAGCGCGCTATACCCCAATAAATACGGTACTTAAACTCTAAGTGCTGCCAAAACAATTTGATTTAAGGTAGCGTAGGTAAGAGAGAGAACTTCTGTCAAGGTCTGGGGCACTATTCAGCAATAACAAACGTAGAGAATCTAACTTTCCCCACTTTACTAATAAAAAAAGTTTGTTGCTGTCTCTGTGCCTGTTGGAGAGATTTCCTATTGTTTGCTGTTCCTCTGCACAAAATATCGAACAGTAATTTAAAATGGCTCTTCCAAACAGACATAGGCAGCAATAAAAACATGACAGAGCTTCTAGTCTTTCCCTACTTTATCCAAAACAGAAATGTTGAGCTTTAATTAATACTTTGAATGTTTTAAATCATCCAGTCTTGCTAACATACCAAGAATCAGGTGATGGTTATGATGTCTAGGAACTCCTTAAAGCGGATCTCCACTCTAAAGTGGAGTCCCGCTGATCGGCACCCTCCCCCCCTCCGGTGTCACATTTGACACCTTTCAGGGGGGAGGGGGGTGCAGATACCTGTCTACAGACAGGTATCTGCACCCACTTCTGGCCCTACGATACGGGCAAAGGACGGGTTTTTTCTCCGCTTCCCGTCTGTCCCCCGTTGTATGCTGGGAACACTCGGCTCCCAGCACACAGCGGGAGCCAATCGGCGGGCGCAGCGCGACTCGCGCATGCGCCGTAGGGAACCGGGCAGTGAAGCCGGAGCGCTTCACTTCCTGGTTCCCTCACCGTGGATGGAGGGGGGAGCAGCAGGGTGACGAGCGATCGGCTCGTCATCTGCTGCGATCACCGCTGGACTCCAGGACAGGTAAGTGTCCTTATATTAAAAGTCAGCAGCTGCAGTATTTGTAGCTGCTGGCTTTTAATATATTTGTTTAGTGGCACATCCGCTTTAAGGCCTCAGCAGATTTATGGTAGTGTCTGTTGGCTGAACTGGACTTTGTTGGTACATACCTGTAAATGAAGAACAAGGATTATTTGAGCAAGACAGATCCTTTAGAAATATGGATTTGTGGTAATGTAATGTATTGTCAAAATCCATCTTTAGGAATCCCAGAACAAAGGCACGCTTTAATTTACCAGAATGGTATAATATAATCCAGAATAATGTCATGCTCGCTGTTTATATCACATCATGTAAAGTGTCCTTAATTCAGGCTCTAATTCTATTTTAGGTGCGTGATCTGGAGGTGGAACTGGATGAAGAACGAAAGCAGAAAGTCCAAATTCTTGCTGGCAAGAAAAAAATGGAAATGGACCTTCAGGAAATGGAAAATCAAATTGATGGAGCCAACAAAGGCCGGGAAGAGGCAGTTAAACAACTGAAAAAATTACAGGTATTGCTGATGAACTTTAATTTGGTTGACGATTTCATGAAACTGTTAAAAGGTTTCTCATCTGCTAGGAATGGCTCTGACCATAGAGAAAATATAGTACAGGTTTGTAGCAACAATGTCTTGGTGTATTGTACTTCACAGCATCTCCAACCATGGCGCATAAATTTGCCATCTGACACCCCACTAGCTTATTAGGCTTAAAGTGTATGTCTAGCCTAAATGTTTTTTTTTTGTCTTTACTTTCAGATAGCGTGGGAAGGCTGGAACCCCTGTCCAGTTTTTACTATAATTTGGGGCTCCAAGAGATTTATGGCCTTTGTTGAAGGGCTTGAGTCAATGGCATCAGTTTGATACAATTCTGAAATCATTCACAATTCATTAACGGGTGCATTTGTACCCGCAGTTGACCTCCTTCATTTGGCCTGCTTCAAGTAGGTTTTGTATTCTCATTGACTTGGATGGGAATGCAAAACCTACTTGGAGTGAATAAAACCCATTGACACAGACCTTTACTCTCACTGTCCTTAATAATTTAAACCAGGAAGAAGAGTCCCTAATTTACTTTATTATTATTTTATAATTATTTTATAATTACCTAGAAATGCCATCTGTGCCTTTTCTTTCATGTCAGCCATGACTTGGCTCTGGACTTTTAATCATACATTGGCTAATTAAAAAGAAGCAAAAGTAAGAAAACGGTCAACAAAAATATTAAAGTGATCATATTAATTTAAACCATAGAAATGCAGAAAGGAGCAGTAGACCAAAATTGGATAAAAGAGAATAATTTAATTGTTGATACAATTTTTTTTTTATAAAAACGGCCCACATGTTTCCGCGGATACACCACTTCCTCTTCTTAAGGGTTCAACACTGGGTAAAACCTGCATGGACTCGCAGGTCTAGATTAAAAACTAGTATTGAACTCTCCTCATGGAGGAATAAAATGATAGCCGTTGCTCATTCTTTGTCAGTCCATGACTATGGCATTGGATATCTCACTGTAAGGCCCCTTTCACACTGGGCACGGGAGGTGCGGTGGTGCTATAGCGGCTAGAGGTTGACCGATATGGGTTTTTCCCTGACCGATGCCGATATTTAGAAATTGCGGCGGCCGATGGCCGATATATGATGCCATTTTTTTTATTCCCCCCCCCCCTTCATCTCATAAAATCTAACAGTTAGACCCCTTTCACACTGGGGCGTTTTTCAGGCGCTTTTGGGCTAAAAATAGCGCCTGTAAAGTGCCTGCAAAACTGCTCCCCTGCAGTCTCAGTGTAACGGGCAACGCTGCTGAAGCATCTGCAAAGCACTCCTGCAGTGGCGCTACATGGGAGCATATAATTTAGATAAAAAAAATGAATATATATATTAATATTAATCTCTTAAATACACAAAAACAGATAATCAAAACCTTTGGACGAAAAAACAATATGGGCTAACTTTACTGTTTAGTTTTTTTTTTTTTTTTATTCGTTAAAGCGTATTTTTTCCCAAAAAATTGCACTTGAAATACCGTGTGACATAAAATATTGCAACAATCACTATTTTATTTCCTAGGGTCTCTACTAAAAAAAAAAAAATATATATAATGTTTTGGGGTTCTAAGTGATTTTCTAGCAGAAAATACAGGAGTTTTACTGTGTCAAAAAAGATTTAGTATTTAAATGGTTAAACAGAGAACTCCTACACACAGTTTATTCCTTTGAAGTTGAAACATTGTATCTTATCTCCGCCTTGGCAGGCTGCCCAGGAGGCAGAGGTCGCTTCCACGGGAAACTTCCCAAGCAACTTGCATTGACTTCTATTACAGAAGCTTTTTAGCAAGTCGGGCTGATGAAGTTTAATCGGCTTTTTTTTTACAGCAAAATTAAAAAACGCCAAATCACGGACGATATATAGGTCGACCTCTAATAGCAGCGCGATTTTTAGCGCCGCTATACTGTCGTATTTACCGTGATATTCGGCCGCTAGCGGTGCGGTTTTAACCCCTGCTAGCGGGCAAAAAAGGGTTAATACCGCCCGCAATGCGCCTCTGCAGAGGCACATTGCCGGCAGTATTACCGCGGTTTCCCATTGATTTTAATGGGAAGGAGCAGTGTAGGAGCGGTAAACACCCGCTCCTATACCGCTCCAAAGATGCGGCTAGCAGGACTTTTGGAGCGGTCCTGCTAGCCTTCGGGCTTTCACACTGAAGACTGCAGGGCACGATTTTTTCAGACGGTATAGCAGCGCTATTTTCTGAAAAACATGTCAGTGTGAAAGGGGCCTAAGACTGGCACAAGCAATGTTAAAGATTTAGGTAGACAGGTTCTAAGTTGTCTTTCATTTTACGTGTAGTAGATGAATTAAAGCGTATTGTATTGATTTGAGCCGCCATTTTTAAACTTGGATTGTTGTACTTATTAAATATTTGAAATCACATTTCTGATGGAGAATGACTTGTGTTACAGTTCCAGCTGAAAGAAGTTTGGCGGGAAGTGGAAGAGACCCGCACATCTCGAGAGGAAATGTTCATCCAGTCTAGAGAAAATGAGAAGAGACTAAAGAGTTTAGAAACCGAACTCCTGCAGCTACAAGAGGTAAGTCATGGTCAGGGATAGGACAGCATCTCTTCCATTTAGGATTGCTTGGTCTATACCAAGCATTGAAAATATCATGTTTGTTAGATTAACCCCATTGTGCCCAAAGGTCAGTGAAGCCTAGAAGCCCAGGTTACATTTGGCAGTACTGGCAGTAGGTAACTTGACAATTTTAAGATTAAGGCCTCATGCACACTGGACGTTAAAATAAAGTTATAAAAACACCAGTAGCTTTGCAGTGAGTTTTTCCACCTTTTTCAACGTTTGTTGCAATAGAGGTTTTTTTAGCATTTATTATCGTGTTTTTTTTTTTTCAATGGGTTAAAACCGTCCAAAAACAAGTTTTTGCAAGTTTATCAATGTTTATTAGCGTTAGAGCGTTTTTACAGCTGAAAAACTTCTCTCAGAACCCACAATTTTTTTTTTTTTTTTTTTACTGCTCAAAGGCCCCACTGCCCAAAACTGCTGATAACAGCCTATGTTTGCATGGACACACAGGATAACATGATGGAGAGTTTAATGACTGTAGAAAAAAATGTCTACAGCCAACAGGGCACATAAAGTTTTTATTTTTACACTATTTTAAAGAAAAAACTACATTTCTTTAGGCTGACAAATGCATACAAATGTAAAAGTTAAATTTTTTAATATGTTTTACATGTATTTTGATGATTTTTTTTTAAAATACTATAATCTAATTTCAGCATTAAACCTATGACACTGCTGATGAACACCACAGCCTGAAAGTGGCATTTTTTTGCGTCCTAAAATCTTTAATTTTTTTTATTGAAACCAGTGAAGCCATGTTATAGCTCACATAGTGAACACATGATCAGGTACCATGGTGAACAGCCAGTGGTCCCCACTGACACCATGGTGCCAGTGGGTACATGGGTTGTCAGTGACAGCGAACACTTTGTGCAGGTGGTGGCTGTCAAAGAATGAACACTATTGAGCATCACGGACTTTTCTGCAGATATGGTGGGCGGCACAGGTTTACAGGAACATGGGTGTGCTTAATGCATACAATAGTGGTTCTACTTGCCCCATTCATTATCTTATTTGAACTATAGGAACTTTGTACGAATATGCTTAATGCTCCAAACTGAGGTTAACATCACTTGCATCATTACAGGAATTGGCAGCTGCAGAAAGAGCAAAAAGACAAGCTCAGCAAGAAAGAGACGATCTGGCGGATGAGCTAGCGAATGGTGTTAGTGGCAAGTACGTATCTGATTTCCCAAATATAATATATAAACCATGAAAGGTAATCCGTTTCCATCTTTATTAAGTGACTGCTGTAAGCTGATAACTGGTTGCTATTGGCTACTGTGACTGTGCTTTGCACATAGTCATTGTACTATGCATCTAAATTAAAGTGATATTAAAGCCTTGTTGTTTATTATTTTATTGTAAAAAGTTTCCAATCCTCCTCTTCTCGGGTCCCCGGCTGGTGCTCCTGACCCCTTTCCCCTGTCGAGTTCCCCCAGAGCATGCAGCTTGCTATCGAACAGGCGTACTCCCAAGCTACTGCTCTGCTTGTCTGTTCATTCCAGTCCAATCTCTCTTCAATTGCTCACTGGCTGTGATTGACAGCAGCAAGAGCCAATGAGGAGGAAGATTCACTGAAGAGCCAAGGCTCTCGTGCACAGCCCCGGAGGAAGATTGGGCTCAGGTTAGTATTGTGGGTGGCTGGGGGGCTGCACAGCAAAGTTTTTTTACCTTCATGCATAGAATGCATGAAGGTAAAAAACCTTGAGCCTTTAGAACCACGTTAAAAGTTTGATGTTGTATAATACTGCTAAGGGAGATTCCACTTGTTTTTTCAGTGGCAACAAGGATTCCTACAGTAAAGTAATTAAGAAAACTCAGGAGACTTCCTTATTACTTTATCCCTTGCCCTTGGGGGAGGTGGGGTGGAGTTAGTTAATATACTTACCTTTCCTCTGGCTTTCGTAGTACCAGTGGCGATACCATCATCCCTCTAATGAGATCCTGGGAAATGCTGGGGAGTCAGCGGAAAAATCCTATTGGTAGTTTGGTTGGTAGACCAAATGGTTATTCAAAGGATAGGCATAAGTTGTCTGCTTTAGTAAAACATCCCATTATTTTAATTCATTGAACAACTAAACTAATGGGATGTTTTATTAAAGCAGACAACTTGTACCTATCCTTTGAATAACCATTTTTGGTGCCTCTGCCAATCAAACTACCAATGGACTTTTTTACACTGACTCCTCTTACCAATTCGTTCACCCACCTGAGAACCCCAAAGAGCACCTAGGAGGCATAGAAAGTGTCCACACTGACCAAACATGGAGACGTACAGTTGTAAGTCCATTTTGACCCTTCTCGTCTATTGTGGAAGCATTCTTTCCTTGTTTCTTAATTAATCTACTATGCTATAAGGTCTTGCCTGCCTCCCTTTTGTTTTTGGCGGACACTATGGGGTATATCTACTAAAACTGGAAAGTACAAAATCTGGTACAGCTGTGCGTGGTAGCTAATCAGCTTCTAACTTCAGTTTGTTCAATTAGGGTCCTTTCACACTAGCGGACCGTTCGTCCGTTCATTACCAGTCCATTAACGGACTTGTAATAAATCCCTATGGGATCGCGTCCGTTAGCGGATGGAGCATCCGCTAGCGTCCGCGTCCGTCGGGATCCGCTTTTGCGAACGGAAGAAACCCTATTTTTCTTCCGTTCAGCAGAACGGATCGGATGCAGACGGACAGACGGTCCGTCTGCATCCGGTCCCCCATAGGGGAGAGCGGAGCAGAGACAGGGCGGTCTCTGCACTGTGTGCGGGGACCGCCCTATCCGCTGAGCTTTGGCGGACACACGGAGCGGACACAGAAACGGTCCGCTCCGTGTGAAAGGACCCTTCAGCTTTGACAACAACCCTGGAAGCTGACTGGTTTCTATGCAGAGCTGCACCAGATTTTTGCACTCTCCAGTTTTAGTAAATCAACCCCTCTGAGCCTACCCCTGGTCAGCTTCTCAGGATCCTTTGGTTCACGATCTACCACCACACCCTAGACCCTATATAGGGAATGCTGAGTAATTCAAATCTCACAAGATGACAGTACAGCACAGTGCAGTAGCAATTTGTTGCAAGATGTGGACTACTTGGCAGTACCCATGATCTCACCTTAAGGATGATGATGTCACTCTTGCCTAGCATCACAGACAGAAGCCAGTTAAAGGTAAGCCTATTTATTTATTTTCTCCTGTAGGTGTTTTTTTGTGCCACTTTTAGATTGGGGAAGGAAGCCAAACTAAATAAGCTGACCTTACAAAGTTGTGCTAGGCCCGATTTAAAGTTCAATAGTATAATTTTGACCAGATGATTTTCCAAATAATCTGAAAGAACCAAGTGAGAAATTTGTGAAGGTTTTAAAATGTAAAGCTAAAGTTACAATATTGCAATGAATATTACTTACCGGTATATGAGAGATACGGTGACAAGTAGTTGTTTGTAATGTAATTTGGGAACTGTGGTTTTATCACTGTAGGTCATCTCTCCTGGATGAAAAACGAGCCCTGGAGGCAAGAATCGCTCAGCTGGAGGAGGAGCTTGATGAAGAGCAGAGTAATATGGAGCTGCTTAATGACAGATATAGGAAATACACCTTGCAGGTAAAAATACTTTACTGTATCAATACACATGACATGTGACCCACAAGCACCAACATACAATACCTGGATTTGGTATTTCCTCATGATTGATTGTGTCTGGAAACATGTAATCCATAATATTATTGCTGCAGTCTATTTAAGCAAGGATAGATAACAGACGCATACTAAAAATAATAATGAATTAAACTAATAAAATGGAATAGTGTTGTTTTTTCTCTTGTCGTCCATGGACGGACACAGCCTCTTCATTCATGACAAAGTGGGTTATGTTCCCTGTTTACAGGAGAGGACTAGGCAGAACATGTTAGATACATATACATGTCATTTTAAAAACAGAGCTGAACAGCCCCGCCCAGGGGGCGGTCCCTCCGGACATAACCCTCCTCCCAGCAGCATGCAGCCTCAGTTTCGTTCTGCCTAGCAAAGGAGAAGGACGTATGGCTCCCTTTGGGCCCAACGCCCGAAGAAGGATTTTGTTTTATTTTTCTATTTATTTTTATTTTTCTACAACCGTCGGCTGAGAGACAGGCTGGATATTATAGATCCTTGTAGTCTTCTCAGTTCGGCCAGCGAGCGTGGGCACACCCTTGCAAAGAGGCTGGGTCTGCCACGACATGCCCCATGACTCCTGGGGTGGCCAGTGAGCTTTGCTCCGAGGTCCGCATATGACTGAGCTGTAGTGTTGTCTCACTCACAGTGGACCGGGCTGACGGCTACCTCCATTGCGGTTGTATGCCTGTCTGGAATGCACCAGTGAGTCGTCGCAAGGACGGGTAAGTACAGTCCCTTCCTCTGAGGTGGGGTGGTACGGCTGGGCATTCCTGGGGTTTGGGTATCCTCCCTTCCCTGCTCCCCCTTTTTTCCCTCTGCTGTGCATGCTGTCGGGATGGGGTGGGGGTGGGGACACCTGGTGGAGTGTACTGTGCGCCTGGCCTATGTGTCTTTTTTCTTTTTTTTTTACTTTGGAGTGTCACTTTTTTTAAGGTTTGGGGGCTGAGCAGCCTTTCCTGGCTTTCTCCCCTTTTTAAATGCTGTGTTTGCCGCGTTCTGGCGGCGCTGGAGCCATTTTTTAGTGGGTTTTCAATTAACATTGAAAATCCCATTGGCGGCCATTTTACCGTAGCCGCACCAGGCTCCACGTGGACGCTCGGCGGCCATCTTGCTTGAGTCTATCGGCCTCTAGCGGTGGTTTTCACGGCGCGCAACGCCGTTCTCCTCACAGCATTCCACTACCTCACGACTTCTCCACACATCACACACGCTGTGTGCAGGACACGGGCAGCGGCGCGGAGCAGTTCTTCTCCGGTGGTGAGTCCCCTGTACACCTCCCCCCCCCCGGTCAGCGCAGCAGGAGTGGTGGGTGGCTTTTGTGTTCATTCTGAACTGGGCCCTGGGAGCTTTTTTCCTCAGGTTTAAAGGAGTCAGTATCTAGTCCTACTTCCCCCCCAGCATGGCAGAGGCAGCTGGTACCTCTGCTTCTGCACTCACTATAGACTCCTTGTCGGCAGTCCTGGAGACATTTGTGGCCAGGGTGGAAGCGGCATGTGGCAGTAAAGGGGGTAAAAAGCGCCCCCTCCCTCCGCTATCCCCAGGGGAATGTTCAGACTCAGACCAGGACCTGGCTGCGCAGGTGCCTGGTTCTGTTGTATCTGAAGACGTGGACCAGGACCTTCCTGAGGAAGACACTGTAACTGGGTCTGGGCATGATAAGGCACTTGTCAGGGAGCTTATCAATGCTGTAAGGGACTCCCTTAAGCTAGATAGTACAGCTGAGGTATCCGCTGAGGGCTCGGTCTCTTTTGGTTCTCACAAATTAGACCGCTCTGTTAAGGTTTTTCCTTATGTGCCCTTCTTTGATAAATTCATTGATGCGGAATGGGAAAAGCCGCAGAAGGCTTTTGTAGTCCCTCACCGCCTGGCGGTTCGATACCCCTTTGAGGAGAACGTCTTAAAGAAGTGGGCTTCTCCTCCGGTGGTGGACCCTCCGGTCGCCCGGTTAAACAAAGTGACCACTCTCCCTGTAGAGGGAGTTCCTGCTTTTAAGGATCAGACTGATAGAAGATCTGAAGCACTGACCCGCTCCATGTTTACCATGCTGGGGTCTGCCTTGCGGCCTATTGTGGCCACTGCCCTGGTGTCTCAGACACTTACTGAGTGGGCAAAGATTTTGCGCCAGGCTGCGGAGGAGCACCAGCTCCCATCCGAGGTAATTAGACTGGCTGACCAACTGGTCCAGGGCCTTGTCTATGTTTGTGACGCTTCACTAGATGCAGCACCCTTGGTATCCAGGGCCTCTGTCTCGGCGGTGGTTTTACGCCGCCTCCTTTGGCTAAAATGCTGGTCTGCGGACCAGGCCTCTAAGAAGGCCCTGGCGGATTTGCCCTTCAAGGGTGAGAGGCTTTTTGGGTCTTCTCTGGACGACATTATCAAGGATGTCACAGGAGGGAAAAGCACTTTCCTCCCTCAGTCCTCCAAGGGGAAGGGACCCCGCCGCAAGCCGGGTCCTTCTTTTCCCGCACAGAAGCGCTTTTTTCGTCAGTCAGGGCCCGCGGGTAAACCCTCCCAGCCCGACAGGGGCCCAGCTGGGGGACAGAAACGTCCCTGGGTGCGTAAGCCAAACACGCCGGCACCCAAGCCCGCAACTGCATGAAGGCCTGCCCCCGCCCGACTCATGGGTGGGGGGACGGCTTCGCAGGTTCACAGCTCGGTGGACCTCTCTGCTCTCCGACCGATGGGTCTGCGAGGTGGTCTCTTCGGGGTACAAAATAGAGTTTCTTTCCTATCCCCCAAACAGATTCTTTCCCTCAAGTCTCCCTCTCCTACCAGCTCGTCGGGCTGCCCTGTTAGGGGCAGTAAGGGACCTGCTAGGTTGCGGAGTAATTTTACCTGTTCCGCAGGACGAGAGGTTTCAGGGTTTTTACTCAAATCTGTTTGTGGTCCCGAAGAAGGACGGGTTCCGCCCGATCCTGGACCTCAAGGCTTTGAACGTCTTTGTGAAGGTCAGAAAGTTCCGCATGGAATCGATTCGCTCGGTGGTAGCTGCGCTCCACTCGGGGGACTTTCTGGCGTCCTTGGACATCAAGGACGCATACTTGCATGTCCCAATCTGCGCAAGTCACCAAAGGTTTCTGCGTTTTGCTATCGGGGAGGATCACTATCAGTTTGTGGCCCTCCCTTTTGGCCTGGCGTCAGCGCCAAGAGTTTTCACCAAGGTGCTCGCGCCGATCCTAGCTTTGCTGAGACAGCGAGGCATTGCCATCGTGGGCTACTTAGACGACCTCCTTCTGAGAGCAGCTTCTGCCTCGGAATTAAGGGAGGACGTGTCTATAACCAGCCAGACCCTCCAAGAGTTCGGGTGGGTCTTGAACATTCAGAAATCGGTCCTGGTTCCGACTCAGCGCTTGGAATACCTGGGACTGATTCTGGACTCCTCGATGGCGAGGGTTTTTCTACCCCTGGAAAAATTGCAGACGCTCCAGTCTGCTGTGAGAGTTTTGACATCCCGAAAGTGGTCGTCTCTTCGGTTTTGTATGCGGGTTCTGGGCCTCATGGTAGCCTCGTTCGAGGCGGTACCGTACGCCCAGTTCCATACCCGAGTACTACAGAGGGAGATCCTGTCCAAGTGGAACAGATCCCCATTGTCTCTGGATCGTCAGATTCAGGTCAGCAATCTGGTCAGGACTTCTCTGAATTGGTGGTTGAGGTCCCCGGCTCTTCGAGCAGGGAAGTCTTTTCTCCCCCTCCAGTGGACCGTGGTTACGACGGATGCCAGCCTCTCGGGCTGGGGGGGCGTCTGGGGGGTCCAGTCGGCCCAGGGTCGTTGGACCCTAGCAGAGTCCCGTCTACCGATCAATGTCTTGGAACTTCGGGCAATCAGGCTATGCCTCTCCTCGTGGTCAAGGAGGTTACAGGGCCGCCCGATCAGGATTCAGTCGGACAACGCTACGGCGGTGGCTTATATCAACCATCAGGGGGGAACCCGAAGCTCGACTGCAGCGTCCGAGGTCGCTCACATCCTAAGGTGGGCAGAAAGAAGCGTGCCGGCTCTGTCGGCGGTCTACATCCCAGGCGTGGAGAACTGGCAGGCAGACTACCTGAGTCGCCAGATGTTGGACCAGGGAGAATGGTCGTTGCATCAGGAGGTGTTTCAACTCATTTGCAGGAGATGGGGATATCCGGATGTGGATCTCCTGGCCTCTCGTCTCAACCGCAAGGTGTCGAGGTTCGTGGCCAGGTCCAGGGATCCCTGGGCAGATGCGTCAGACGCGTTGGTAGCTCCATGGGGTCAGTATCGATTGATCTATGCATTTCCCCCACTGAAGTTGCTGCCTCGACTGCTCCGCAGAGTGGAGGCCGAGGGGATCCCGATGATCCTAATCGCCCCGGATTGGCCCCGGCGTCCGTGGTACGCCGATCTCGTGCGCCTAGTGGCGGATACGCCCTGGCGGCTGCCAGTGCGGGAGGACCTACTGTCCCAAGGTCCTATACTCCATCCTGCTTTACAGTCGCTGGCTTTAACGGCATGGCTATTGAAAGCCAGGTTTTAAGGGACCGAGGTCTTTCCGACTCGGTCATTCCAACTATGCTGCGGGCTAGGAAGTCTTCCTCTAGGAAGATTTACCATCGCACTTGGAAGGCCTACATCTCTATGTGCGAGGAGATGGGTTGGCGTCCACGGACGTATTTGGTATCCAGAATCCTGCTGTTTTTACAGCGTGGCGTGGATCAAAAGCTCGCCTTAAGCACCATTAAGGGTCAGATTTCAGCCCTGGCTGTGTTCTTTCAGCGGCCTTTGGCGGCCCATTCGCTGGTGGGTACTTTTGTGCAGGGGGTTCGTCATATTCTTCCCCCTTTGAGACCACCTCTTCCCCCATGGGATTTGAATCTGGTGCTCTCGGTTCTTCAGAAATCTCCCTTCGAGGACATCAGAGAGATCCCTCTCTTGACGCTTTCTCAGAAGGTGGCCTTCTTGGTGGCGATTACATCTGTCAGAAGGGTTTCTGAGCTGGCGGCCTTGTCCTGCAAGTCACCATACTTAGTTCTCCATAGGGACAAGGCGGTGTTACGTCCGCGACCTTCCTTTCTTCCGAAGGTGATTTCATCTTTTCACCTTAACGAGGACATTGTACTTCCGTCCTTGTGCCCTAAGCCGGTGCATCCTAGGGAGGTTGCACTTCATTCCTTGGATGTGGTACGCGCCCTGCGGGTGTACCTGTCAGCTACGGCTCCGTTTCGGAGGTCGGACTCACTTTTTGTGTCGGTATCTGGTCCACAAAGGGGCCTGGCGGTCTCGTCAGCCACCATTTCTCGGTGGATCAGACAGATTGTCATACAGGCTTATGCTCTTAGGGGGCGGGCGCCCCCGTTTCCGGTCACGGCACATTCCACCAGGGCAATTGGTGCTTCCTGGGCTTTCCGACATCAGGCGTCTGTCTCACAGGTGTGTAAGGCGGCGACTTGGTCGTCCGTTCACACCTTCTCAAAATTTTACAAGGTTGATGTGAGTGCGTCTTCAGATGCTTCCTTCGGCCGCAAGATTTTACAGGCGGCCGTTTAAAGTTGCATCTCCTCCGTTGAGGAGCTCTGCCTGTTTGGGGTGAAGTTGTGTGTGTTTTTATTGACTGATACTGTTCCCACCCCTCATTTTTTTGACACTGCTTGGGGACGTCCCACTTTGTCATGAATGAAGAGGCTGTGTCCGTCCATGGACGACAAGAGAAAATAGGATTTTTTGTACTCACCGTAAAATCCTTTTCTTTGTCGTCCATGGACGGACACAGCACCCACCCCTCCTTTTTTTGGGTTTGTACTGCTTGTTACGAACTGAGGCTGCATGCTGCTGGGAGGAGGGTTATGTCCGGAGGGACCGCCCCCTGGGCGGGGCTGTTCAGCTCTGTTTTTAAAATGACATGTATATGTATCTAACATGTTCTGCCTAGTCCTCTCCTGTAAACAGGGAACATAACCCACTTTGTCATGAATGAAGAGGCTGTGTCCGTCCATGGACGACAAAGAAAAGGATTTTACGGTGAGTACAAAAAATCCTATTTTTTTTGTCACAATGTAGAGTATAAGATTTCATATCATCTGTGCCCAGTCTTGCCACACAGAGTTAATCCAGCTCTGAGCAATCCTCTTTTATTGTTCAGTGAAAATTAACAGACTTCCAGATAAAACCATGTCTAAATACAAAGTCCATTCCTCTCTCCTTGCTTTGAGTGACAGGTTATTTACATATCTAGCTTGGACATGTTTATCATATGTTAGGTTATGTTTATCATAATATGAGGTGATCCACAGTATAAAAAGTGAGAAATACACCCCTCCCCCACATGACACATCCTGGTAATATACAATGACATGTGGATCACCTCATATTATGATAAACATAACATATGATAAACATGTCCAAGCTAGATATGTAAATAACCTGTCACTCAAAGCAAGGAGAGAGGAATGAACTTTGTATTTAGACATGGTTTTATCTGGAAGTCTGTTAATTTTCACTGACCAATAAAAGAGGATTGTTCAGAGCTGGATTAACTCTGTGTGGCAAGACTGGACACAGATGATAGGAAATCTTATACTCTACATTGTGACATCACTTTAAAGAAAACTACTTTATATACAGCAGTATTCCAGCAGCTGCCTTTAAGAAAATGGACCTTCAGACAGTGGGCCAGATCCACATACATTTCGATCGGCGCAGCGTATCAGAGATACACTACGCCGCCGTACCTTACCTGGCGTATATTCGAATCCTCAGCGAGTTTGCGCCGTAAGTTACAGCGGCGTAGTGTATTTCTGGCGGCGGATTTCAAATTGGGCGGGTTGGGTGCGGGTTTCATTTAAATGAAGCGCGTCCCCGCGTCGAATGAACTGCGCATGCGTCGTCCCGAAATTTCCCGCTGTGCATTGCGCTAAATGACGTCGCTAGGACGTAATTTTTTTTAACTTAAACGTGAGTTACGTCCATCCCTATTCACGGACGACTTACGCAAAAATTTAAAAAAATTCAAATTTCGACGCGGGAACGACGGCCATACTTAACATGGCAAGTCTATCTATACGCCGCAAAATACCAGCTTTAACTATATGCCGGAAAAAGCCGACTACAGACGACGTTGGAAAATGCGACGGCCGCGCGTACGTTCGTGGATCGACGGAAATAGCTAATTTGCATACCGGACGCGGAAAACGACGAGAACTCCACCCAGCGGGCGCCGAAGTATTGCATCTAAGATCCAAAGGCGTACGAAGCCGTACGCCTGTCGGATCGAACCCAGATGCCGTCGTATCTTGGTTTGAGGATTCAAACTAAAGATACAACGCGGGTAATTTGAAAGTACGGTAGATACGCCGGCGTACTTCGTCTGTGGATCTGCCCCATTGTGTTTGTAAACACTGTTCAGATGTGAGATAGATGCAACGTAACATTGTTACGTTTTTTTATTTACTATCTTTCATTCATCTGCAGATCAAAGGGACGTGCTTCAATCTGCATTTAAATAAAACAATCTCACAATTAAAAAAAGAAAAAAAAAGGCCGTTTTTTTTTTTAAATAAAAGTTGTTCTTTGCCCCTTATTCGATTACTCTAATTAGCTTGAATATTTTTTTCTTTATTTCTTTGCTAAGCTATTTTTTTCCTGCTGATTTTTTGTTTATTTTTTTATTAGATTTGTTCTTTATTTTATTTTTCATTTTTTGATGTTACAAAACTCAAAATTTAAAAAAGGTTATATTGCATCTGTAAAGAACATTTCAATGCTTCATACTAAAATACTAGAACACTAGAATATATATAATTATTATTATTATTATTATTATTTTTTAAAACAGTATAGTGAAGCTATCCCTGCCAGGAGAAGTGAGTATTGCTAGTGGCTATAATAGCCACTATCGATAATTGCATGTAAAATCTGGCAGGCTGATTATACCCAAGTTCATCGATCGATCAACTTGGGTACATTCAGACTGCCCATACATGGTTCGAATCTTGGCTGAGATTCGAACGTTCTACGGTCGGCTTAAGCTCATTGTTTAGAAAGGACTAAGATTTGTACGTAACTTCGGCTGCTTATATCTCTACATCTGTTTCTCATTCCGACGTTGCATACTGTAAAACCACAGGGGTATACCTGAAACATTTCCCTCTTTGATGATTTGAAAGATATTACTCTACATATGATAACCTCATTTTATATGCTTTTAGCACAACATAAATGATATGGCTCTAAAATGGTATGAAAAAGTAAAACCGATATGACCATGTAAAATGTAGAAGAATTTTTCAGCTGACATTACCAAGAAAAGGTATACATGACAGCAACTATGTTCTATTTAAGCTTTTAGTCCGACTTTATGAATAATAAAGAGAATTTTGTACGTTTTTAGATTCAGTTCCTCTGTGGTTTGTTTTATGGTTGTCAGTGTAGAAGTGTGAATGAGCCCTAAGTGCTAAGCTGCACGGGTGATTTTAGTCCGCTTAATATGATAAGATTAACCTTTTTTTAAATTTGCAACATAATGCAACCTAATTTGCAAGATAATGATTTCACTGTTTTACAAAAGAGGCTTTTATTTTAACATAAGCTTAATCCCATGTTTAATAGGTGATTAAAAATTGAATGCAGTTTAGTCCTAATTCAGCATGGCACATTACGTGCTGTTAAAAGAAGGGTTTTTTATATTGTTATTTATTAAAGCACACGACAGAGGGCGTCTGTAGAATTCTATTTAGTGGCCATAACGCTATCTGATGCTTCCAACAGGTGGAGACAATCACTACAGAACTGGCTGCAGAAAGGAGCTTCTCCCAGAAGGCTGAAAATGCCAGGCAGCAAATGGAAAGACAGAACAAGGAGCTTAAAGTGAAATTAAATGAGATGGATTCCACCGTAAGGTCAAAATACAAGATTGCGATTGCTTCCCTGGAGGCCAAGATTGCTCAGCTGGAAGAACAAATGGAACAGGAATCAAAGTGAGTGTAGACAGTATTCAGAAAGTATTCCGAAAGGGCAACATCCAAAAAATGTTGATATGCAGTCACTGATTCCAAGTCCTTGTTCAATTGCCTTTAATAAGTGTAAAAAAGAATGTAAAGGGAAACTCTTTAAAACCCATCAAATTCATAGATTAATAGCTTGAAACTGAAACTAGACTGCTGGATCTCTGGGTGTTATAAGTTAGAGCACATCTTTGCACCATTTTACAGCATAGTACCCAATGATGATCATTACTCTGCCTTTTAATGTGCTTGTAAACTCAAAGAAGGATTACTGCCAGCCTCTCTGTTCTATCAAGCTATACTACACTGTGTACATGTTTGTATAAAATATGCCTCTAAATACCTTATTTCAGTTTGTTTCTGGCCGATCACATGACCTCCGGCCGCTAGCCTCCCCCAATCTAAGGGCTACAGCGGGAGGGGCAAAGATCCCCCTCTGACATCAGCCAGGGAGGTCACTTGACCGCTGTGCTGTCCACTCAGCCCCTCCCGCTGTAGACCCTAGATTGGGGAGAAGAGCAGCCGGAGGTCACATGACTGGCCAGAAACAAAACTGAAATAAGGTATTTGGAGGCATAATTTTATACATACATACTACTAATAACAGCAAGAGGGGAGGGGCAGTGAAGTGATCGGCTCACACACACAGGAGCTGACAGGTGTGTGTGTGTGTGGGGGGGGGGGGGGGGAGAGAGAGAAGCAGGATGATGAAGGCACGTAACCTGACCACGGTATCATGGATCAGCAGCCAGGATTATCGTGCTCAGCACACTAAGGGGGACACAGGAACAGGCCGGATCAACCAGTTTTTTTACAGCATAGGGGCAGATTAGACAGCACAATCACTGCTATATGACAACAGGAACAGGGAACAGCAACCGGTGAAGTCTATACAACCTGATTTGCTTCCAGAGTTAGTAACTTTGAAAAAAATTAGAATGGAAGCCACCCGATCACTTGCGGTGTGTTACTGCCCAAGCATTGTACACCCTAGTGCTCTTAAAATTAAATGTGACACTTTTTTCCCAACACAGTGTATCACAACCTACATTAGTACGTTACCCTGTTGTCTTTGTGTATTGGGGTCCCTTTCAGAATGAGTGGTAGTGCAACTCACTAACACATGCGTGCTGCAATATTGTGCTTTGCAGTAACACGCACATCACCACAATATAAAGATCTGAAGGGGCAGAAAGGAGCACAGAAATTAGTCAGTAATAACTCAAAGTAATATTTTCATAACTTAACATGACTTCACTTAAAGCGGAGCTCCGCCGTAATTTTTTTTTTTTATTAAAAGCCAGCAGCTACAAATACTGCAGCTGCTGACTTTTAATAAATGGACACTCTCCTGTCCTGGAGTCCAGCGTTGTCGGCAGCTGAAGGCATGCAATTCAATCGTCTCTCGGCTGCCCCCACCGCCATCAGCGGTGAGGGAACCAGGAAGTGAAGCGTTGTGGCTTCACTGCCCGGTACCCTACTACGCATGCGCGAGTAGCGCTGCGCATCTTTCACTGGTCCCCGCTGTGTTCTGGGAGCTGTGTGTTTCTCAGAACCCAATGGGGGCACTGACGTTCTGCCCACAGTCTACCCGCAGAAGTAGGTGCAAATACCTTATACAGGTATCTGCACCCCCTCACCCCTGAAAGGTGCCAATTGTGGCACCGGAGGGGGGGAGGGTTCCGATGAGTGGAAGTTTCACTTTAGGGTGAAAGTCCAATTTGTCCTGAAAAAAACAAGGTATAAAATCCACCTTGGATGCACAAAGTAGTTGTGATGATATGTACGGTTTTACACATGTCAAAGCTGCAAAATTGGGCTTTGGCATTAAGATTTATTTTACCGTTGGGTGCGAAGGTTAATTTGCCAAGCACGGGTTAAGCACAACATATTTCCATTTTAATTTATTAAAAAGTAGTAATACTAAACAGTAACAACAGAATGCAAACCTTGATCTAAGCGCTCACACTGATCATACTTTTAATGTTGTTCCCCCGTCTTAGCTTGTACGGGGTTGGGATCAGTGAGACACTGATGTACACAACACTCTCATACTGTTTGGGATGTTTCCATGGTAGGAGAATTTCATAGAAGGAGGATTGCACTGGGAGCCCTTGTTTTTGGAATCTGTCACCTTTTTCCTGTCCTTCCTACCAGGGAGCGAATCATGGCCAACAAACTGGTGCGACGTGCAGAGAAGAGGCTGAAGGAGGTGCTTGTACAAGTAGAGGAAGAAAGAAGAAATGCTGACCAATTTAAAGAGCAGGTACGTTTACCATAGTTCTCTTTAGGACTGATGGTTGAGTTTTGATTGGAGTGGCTTAACAGTACGGTAAAGTGAGTTCAGTCAGTGATAGTGACATCATTCTGATCTACAGTGCAATGAAGGATGATGACTGGCTCTTGTGTCAGTGCCATGTGCTGCAAGCATATTGTCTTCAGTGGGTGTGACACATGCTTGGCACAAGAAGCTATGTATTACCAGCAAAATCATCATCCTGAAGCTTCAGTGTGCTCTTGTAGAAAAACAGCAGTGCTAAATATGTTGTTATGGTCTGCTTAAAAACAAATAGATTTGAGTGAAGAACTTCTTAAACCATTAATTGAAAATTTACTTTACTTCTTTTTGTGTTCTTTTCATGAGCCATAGGTGATTTGGGAAAGGGTTGAAACTTAAGCCTCATACACACAACCGGTTTTCCAGTTGGGGAAAACTTCCATGAGAGATTTTGGCTGGGAAAACCGGCCGTGTGTATGCTCCATCGCAGTTTTCCTATGGGAAACACTGCGGTGGAGCATACACACAGCCGGGATTCCCGACCAAAGCTCTCATGGCAGTTTTCCTGTCGAGAAACCCGTTCATGTGTAGGGGGAAAAAGTTACTGAGCAGGGTCTCGGTTTTTCCCCCTCGGGATTACCGCCGGGAATCCCGTACGCGTGTACGAGGCTTTAGGATTTCATTGCTGCCCTACACTGGAAGTGAGGATAATATTTCCAGCAGAGACACAGACAGCAGATAAAAACCCTCAGCCAGTCTACTGAAAGGTGATTTGATTTCACCCTCTATTCACATAGGAAGTGAGGGTATATCTATCAGACTTTGATGACAATAGAACCTTAGAGGAACTGTGGCCCTTCCCTACTGTATTTTCACTGTGAAAAAATATATGAATAGATTGTATGATAATATGTCTTATTTCTCTTCTACCTGGGAACTGTGATTGTAAGATCAAACTGCCATAGTTGTTTAGAATTTTCCTATCCATATTGGACATGAGAATATTCCTCTTTTTCTTGCATTTTCTGTGATATATAATAAACATTTAGAGTGTAGCACCCTTTCATAAAGATCAAAGCAGGTATGTAGGCCTTGGAGTTGAAGCTTAGCACTCTTGCCATTTGAGGTCCAAAAGAATATAAGTCACTAATAAGTGTTCCAGCAGCTGGAAAAACTGACCATTGAACATGATGCATCTTCTTCATAGCTTGAGAAGGCACACATCCGCATGAAGCAGCTGAAGCGCCAGTTGGAGGAATGCGAGGAAGAGGCGTCACGAGCCAATTCCAACCGCCGTAGACTCCAAAGAGAGCTGGAAGATGTGACGGAGTCAGCAGAGTCCATGAACCGGGAGGTGAACACACTCCGAAGCCGGCTCAGGTAGACCATCCCTATTTTTCTTTTCAGATTCTTTTGAGACAAGTGTTGGCAGTGGGCCACATTTTTAGATTATATCTTTACTAAAAAATCTCCAAAGCATCTGCTATTTTATTACTTTAGAAGCAATTTCTGTAATTACCTGAGAAACACCTTAATTACTGTTTCTTAATCTGTCAATCAGATTGAAATAATCTCTTTGTTAATTTGTTCTAGAAAACAAATTATTTGGTGGTTATGAGTGACAGAACTATAGTATGTTGTATTGTAAGTGAAATTCCAACAAAAACTTTTACTTCAGCTGGTTTAGAACATCTGTCTGGGTTTACTGCAGTCTGGGTGGGTGTTGGGCAGACTTTCCTGTCCTAATGATCACTTTCATAAAAAGTGATGAGAATTTCTCCAATTAGATGCAGACTGCAATAACAACTTGTCAAAGGTCCTAACATTGCCTCACTCTACTCTTCTATGTTCCTTTTTTTTTTTGCTGTGCCTGACTGCAATGATAACCCAACAGAGGTCCTAATCAGCATTATAACACAATTCAGCTAGAATTAAAGCCTACATTTATTTAGATTTTTTTTAAATCAGCACAAGGGACAGTACATACATTCAATGTTAAAGTGTTACTAAACCCAGGACCCTGCATTCACTATATCTGGTCTCCCGCAGTACACAGAACATGGAAATGCAATTATCTTAGTAAATATAAATGGCTAAATACCTTTTCTTATCAGCAGTATATAGCAGTTTTGTGACTACTATCAGTTCCTGGTGAAGCTTGTGGGAGGAGTTTTCATACTGCAGCAAGCTGTCCTATGAGGCTGCAGCACCCCTGACCCTCTGTCTGGACAGTGCTGACTGGCCCTGTGCTAATCACATGCGCACTCCCAAGAAAAAAAAAACATCTCTAGCAATACACACCAAACTGAGCATGTGTAGCCTGATTCCAAAGGCTCGGTCTTATCCGGACTTGTCCAGAGGGACAGTGCATGGAGTGGAGGATCTGTGTAAACAGGATCAAGCAGCCTTTTTACATAATGCAGAGGGTTAACCCCTTAGGTTCCACAGTGTATGCTTAACTGCATTGGAACAAGCAATTTCTCCAGCGCTCAAAAGGACAGTAACCAGTCAGGGATAGTTAGACGCACGGTCCATGCAATCTCAAGGACAATGCTTCAGCGGTGCCGCCCTCTCAGACAGAGGAATCCAACTCACAACTGCAAAAAGAACACACAGAGGGCACAAACGCCTAGTGCATTACCCAAAATTTATTGAAGGAGCTAAGCCTGCCAGCATCGCCTATCACTCAGTCATCCATTGCCACGTTGATTGATCATCAGGGAATGTCATGCGCATTACATCTGTTGTTTCTGAGTATATATTTGGCTGTTTGGTTTCCTCAAATAAATCTTGGGTAATACACTAGGTGTTTGCGCCCCCTGTGTGTTCTTTATGCTTTACTGCATATACAGACTGATTTTACTGTTGTGGGTTTAGTAACACTTTAAGTGCCCCTTGTGGTACTTGCTGTGAATTTAGTTTAGAAATTAGCGATCACCGCTTCCGTACAGCTGTTATCTTCCTGTGGTGCGCGCGGGGGGGGGGGGGGGGGGGGTGGTTAGTAGAGCCAAGGAACCTGGAAAATGCACTCATCAAAGTGTCCCAACTATGCCCACTTTTTCTGCCCACTTCGTCCATTCATAGAAGCCATACTATAGTGTCCATGAATTAAGAACGATCTCAGAATGGAAGTGGCTGACCTTTTATTCATTCTCCTATGCTCCTTTTATAGATTATTCTTTGAATAAAAAAGGAGCAGTCATAACTGGCACTGTGGCATGGGAAGATTACCGATACAGGGGTGGGAAACAGGGCAGTCAGGGGATGGATCGAATGTAAGTGCCATCCCTTGTGCTATATTTTCGGAAAAAAATTGACGAAAAACAGGCTTTAGCCAATCAAGTAACTGCTTCCAAAATTATAAAAATACGGGTATTTGTTGGAGACAACTGTCCATCATGGGGAGTGAATGCCATCCTTATTTTTACCAGTTTGGATATCTTGTTTCTGTTTTTAAATGTTTCTATTTCCGTTCGTATTGGAACGATCTTATTCAGCTACCGACAAGGACCACTGAACTCAAAGACTGCACTTGTCATTTCTTTAACCTTAATTAGCTGTTTTTTTTCCTTACATCTTTTCATTCTCTTGTAACAACAGCAAGTTAGAGCGACAGCAACGCAAGTACGTCCATATGCATGAGTTTGTGTGAGAGATAGATTGCTTAGAAGCCGCTTTAGCGTTCCCATACACCTACCCCGCCACATCCCTCTGCAGCGCATTGAGCTGCATGGGGCTGACACACTAACAATGCTTTTTAGATTTGCTTTTTTTGCTGTGCTCCTCTGTTTGTTTCCCTACTTTAACTTTCTAAACTTGTGTCTGACAGGTAAACACTTGGAATTATTTATTAATATCGCTGTAAATGTAGGCACTCCAGTATAGCTTGGAACATTGACAACAGGTTTTTGTAATATGCAAGAGTCTTGAATGCTTTTTGAAGGGTAGTCAACATAAAAACATGTTTTTTTTTGCTGTAAATATCTTTAAAAAAGGTCAGCAAAACCACCGTCATGCAGAAATGATTCCTGTCATCTTAAATCCAAATTTCCCTACAACTGTGTGTAGATGGCAGTCAGCGAGTTGCTGAAATGTCACTACTGACATAAAGTTCTGAACTCTGTTTGGAGAGCCAGGAGCTGAAAGAGCATCGGAGAAGGTGTTTATTTTTTATTGCGCTCATCACTTCCTAGCAGAAATTCATGTACTGTTCTCCTATAAAACAGAATTGTCAGTGACACCAGGGTTACAGCAAATTATTACACTGCCTTGTTAAATTAGTATGTGTATGTTGCTTTCCTATCTACCTAAGGCAAAGGCTAACCCTTTATTATTACGCTATTGTAGTTGAAGCAAAATGGGTCATTTATGCTATTTACAAAGGTTATTTATTTGCGGTTACATCAAGCCTTTGCGCTTTTAATATAAGACTTGAATCAGCATATTACATTGTTTTTTAAATGAGAGGCCTGATGACTTTACAGATGTCAGACATAACTTATTCTTTGCAGTGATTGAAATCACCTCCTGATCTTTTGCCACTTTCTTTTTTTAAGTTGAATTTTTAATCTTTGCCTGTTAGATATTTGACAGTGTGTCTGTTTTTTTTTTTGCTGTGTCTCCTCGTGCTTTTTCCCCCCCTCCCCTGTCTTATGTCTGACAGAGTTGTGTCTTTCCATAGCCTTGTGTGCTATGAAAGATAATAAAAAACATGTCGAAATTTATTATGGTCCAGCTGCTTGTGAACCCTCAGTGCACAAAGGAGTCCCTGTCTAATGTTCAAAGATGGTATGTCTATGGACAGCAGTAGCTGGACCCCCTGCTGGGCAGGACTAGCTATACACACAGAGCTCTCTGTGCTTAACCCTGCTGAGTTATCACTATCCACCTCTTGATGTGCATGGCGCGCTTAACAGTTTACTTAAGTTAACTATTTGTACTTTGGGCTTTACATTCACATATGGTGCTAATAAAACACAGGTTGTCCCTGGTTCTAGTAGACATTTGTTTACCAGTGATCTGTGTGCCATGGGTTTGATAAAGTCCAACTCCAGCCAAAACATACTTTTTTTAAGTTTTGAATAAAGATTCTTATTGCTGACTGTGTCCCTGTTGGAGAGCTTTACCTTTGCATCCGGTGCAGGTAGCTGCATGTCACAAATACAGGAAGTCCTGGAAATATTTGATGGGGAAGAGATCAAAACAAATGTAGAATTCCAGGCATGGCATGTTTTTACATAGTTACATTGGTCCAGCTTGAACCAATTTAACTGTGTATATACCATACCTGGCTGATGCCCTTGGAAGATTGAAATCACTAAAGTAGACACTGCCAGCGGCGTGTGCCCCAGACCTTGTGCACAAAATCACGTACAGGTGCGTGATTTTGCGCAGGAGGGCCGCCCTGCCACAGTATATTTGCATGGGGCGGTCCTTAAGTGGTTAAGAATAGGGAGGATTAGAAATCTGTCAGGTTTCATTGTCCCGTTGTTCCTGGTGATACTCACACTCCCTAATTTCTTGTCTTAGTGCAGTGGTCTCCAGAACTATGGCATGCGGGCCGAATGTGGCCCTTTGCTTACCTTTATCTGGCCCTTGGGGCATCATGCCATCCACTGACACCAATGATGGGGCACCATTTCTCCCACAGGCACCAATGATAGGGCACCATTTCTCCCACAGGCACCAATGATGGGTCACCATTCCTCCCACAGACACAAACAACGGGGCACCATACCTACATTGAATACCAACAATGGGGCACCATTCCATCCATTGATACCAACAATAGGGAACTATTCCTTCCACTAAAACCAATGATGGGGCACTATTTGCTCTCACAGACACTGCGCTGTTTTCTAATCCCCCTGGCCACAGTCTGGTTCCTCTAAAGCCTCAAGGCCAGTAAACTATCCCTTTGTTCAGAAAATTTGGATACTCCTGTCTTAGTGTCACGGGGGGTGGGACACTGACAGCAATAAAAAAAAAAACCTTTACAGAACTTCTGACCCCCCGTTAAAAATTAGAAAACAAGTTTTGCCCGGAGTCGCAGTACAGTGAGATATAATATGATATAATATTTTTTAGCCTGGAAATGATGGGGTTTGCCAGAAGAGAAGTTAGATGTAGGATTGTATGTGGACTGGAATTAGCTCAGGTCGGCTGCTCAAATGTAAAGAGATTTCAGAATCGCAGCAAATCCCTTCTGTTTGGAACGCCTCTTGCTTCGCTTTAGTCCCAAATCTTCAGTTTCAAAGAAAAGTTGTCTTGTCTTTTGCTGCTCTTGTCTCGTTTTGCAGCACCAGCATAGAAAGATTCATCATGGAATCATGTTATTATGATGGTTGCAGTGTCGTTTCCAAGCGCTTCAAACAGCTGTATCATAGCAGCATGTACATTGTATGTTAGGAGGCTGCGGGTGGTGGAATGTACATGAAAATACATGAAGGATGCTAAATCATGTAAATCATGTAGAAGAATATTTTTTTTTGTAGCAATGCTCTTTAACCGGCCCTGTTAAAAAATAGCAAAATTGTATGCTTGGTCCCAAGTACTGTGTCAGCAGGGACTAATAGCTGATCTATTGAGCCCAGCAGACTTGGGTCATGTGCAAGAAAAGTATGTCAGCGTGCCGAGTCTTATTAAAAAGTCTGGTACTGGTCATTTTATGAAATGGATTATTAGTCTACAGATGACAATCTTTGAGGCTGCAGACAGCTGTCTCATCCAATTACTATATGCTTTAGTGTTGTACAGTAGGATAGGCAATCTGCCTTCATGATAATCACATTTCTGCATGTATGCTGTTTGAGGTCATTTTGTGATCATTTCTATGTTTCCCTGCA
Source organism: Rana temporaria (assembly GCF_905171775.1). Classification (NCBI taxonomy): domain Eukaryota; kingdom Metazoa; phylum Chordata; class Amphibia; order Anura; family Ranidae; genus Rana; species Rana temporaria. Next base: position 81,098,741 of record NC_053498.1, read on the forward strand.
TACCCCTGATGTCTGGCAGAAATACCACATTTTTATTGTATATAGTTTCATGCAATGGTCAGATCTCTAATAATGTTGTGTCTATTTAGTTTGAGCAAGGTTAAGAAGAGCACATTTTCCTAAAAATCTGGCTACTCTCAAAACATCTGGAGTGTATATTCACACACACTATATTACCAAAAGCATTGGGACGTCTGACTTTACACACAGGGCCATCTTTTCCATTGGGCACGCCGGGCAGTTGCCCGGGGGCCCCGCTTGCCTGGGGGGCCCCACCGGCTGCCCAGCAACCCCAGTAAAAAATTATGGAGAGTGACGGGTTAGAACTGCCCATGCCCAGTTCGCGGAAATCACAGAGAAGATCCGGTCCTCCACGAGTGCGGGGGGTTGCTGATGTAAGTGGGGAGTGAATGCAAAAATGTAAGGGGGCACTGATATAAAGGTTCCCCCTCCTATATTAGTGACCCCGCTTACCTTAGTGTATTTAGTCTAAGGAAGGTGGTCTCTGGTCACCAGAGTACCCCCCACATCAGAGTCTGCAGGATTCCGCCTTACAATGCAAGGGGGAACTCAGTCTGCGGACCCTGATGTAAGTGGGAAAGAGAAAGCAGTGGACTCCGATATAAGGTTGTCTCTGGTCACCATAGCCCCCCTCCACATCAGAGTTCCCCCCTTAGATCATGATCTGCAGCGTTCCCCTTTACATAAGAGTTCCCTTTCACTGTAAGGGGGAATCCTGCAGACTCTGATGTAAGAGGAAACTCTGTGCTGGCTGGGTTATAGTAACCTGACCTTCATGTCAATGAAGACATTTTTTTTTTTTTACTTTTGTTTAACTTAAACACATTTCTAATAGCACTAGCTATATGTTTATAGTTTAAATACTGACATTTGCATTGTTGGGCACTGAAAACTGTAATTTTAGGTACTTTTTTTGCAGTGGCAGTAAAAAATGTGGTTCTGCCAGTAAATGTTATGATTTTTGTCAGTAATTCTCGTGCGTAATTGTGTAGACAGGGCCCCAGTGCACTGTATTGCCCAGGGGCCTATAATGCTCTTAAGATGACACTGTTTACACACACATGAACTTTAATGGCATCCTAGTCAGTGGGGATCAATACTGAGTTGGCCCACCCTTTGCAGCCATAACAGCTTCAACTCTTCTGGGAAGGCAAGGTTTAGGAGTGTGTCTATGGGAATGTTGGACCATTCTTTCAGTAGCGTGTTTGTGAGGTTATTCACTGATGTGGACGAGAAGGCTGCTGAAATTCATCCCAAAGATGTTTGGGTTGAAGTCAGGACTCTGTGTAGGCCAGTCAAGTTCCTCCACCCCAAACTCGCTCATCCATGTCTTTATGGAGCCTTTATGGCTTTGTGCACTGGTGTGCAGTCAGGTTGGAACCAGGAAGGGGCCATTCCCAAACTGTTTCCACAAAGTTGGCAGCATGAAATTGTCCAAAATGTCTCGGTATGCTGACACCTTAAGGCCTCGTACACACGGGCAAACATGTACAATGAAAACGGTCCGCCGGACCGTTTTCAGCGTACATGCCCGCCCGGAGATTTCTGTATGATGGCTGTACACACCATCATACAGAAATCCGCGCGTACACGATACGCGGTGACGAGGCCGCGCCGTCGCCACGACGATGACGCGGCGAAGTGCGCGGCCTTGGAAGTTCAATGCTTCCACGCATGCGTCAAAGTCATTCGACGCATGCGAGGGATGGCGGCCGCTCGGACATGTACGGTAAGTCTGTACAGATGACAGAACATGTCCGACGGGCAGGATTCCAGCGGGCATGTTTCTAAGCAAGTTTAGAAACATTTGCCCGCTCGAAAACGGTCTGGCGGGCAAATACGCTGGAATCCTGTCAGATCGGCCGTACACACGACCAAACATGTCTGCTGAAACTGGTCCGCGGACCAGTTTCAGCAGACATGTTCGGTCGTGTGTACGGGGCCTAAGAGTTCCTTTCACTGGAACTAATGCCGCGTACACACCATCACTTTATATGATGAGAAAAAACGACGTTTTGAAAAACGTCAATTAAAATGACTGTGTGTGGGGGAAAACGTAGTTTTATGTTTTGTGAAAAACGTCGTTTTGTGTCACAAAAAATCACTGTGTGTAGGCTAAAACGACGTTTAAAACGACGTTATTAAACCCGTGCATTCTCAGAAGCAAGTTATGAAGCAAGCTTCAATGGAAAAGAGTGCTGAACGTAACCGCGCTTTGCTAGAGCATTTTGAAAAAACGATGGTGTGTAGGCAACGTAGTTTTTGAAAATTGAAGTTTCAAAAACGTAGTTTTTGTACTTCACAAAAAATGACGTTTTTTTTCATCACTTAAAGTGATGGTGTGTATGCGGCATAAGGAGCCAAGTCCAACCCCTAAAAAACAACCCCACACCACAATCCCCCCTCCACCAAATGTTTTGGACACGTGCACAAAGCAAGTAAATTAGCCCCCGGGCTTAGAGATACCTGTCCAGACCTGGAAAATAAATTGCTGCTCAGGTGGGCACAGAATAGCCAAAAACTAAAGTTAGACAGCCTAGGGTAGGGGTGCTACACTGCTAATATTGGAGCATAGCCTTGTGGTGGGGGGGGGGGGGGTAGGAAAAGAAAAAGAAAAGAGTTGGGCTTTAGGACCGTCTTATCTAATGCAAGCTTTAAAAGTGAGCTTAAGGCTCCTTCATTTTTATCTTATAACTCTTCCCACACAAATTTTATGTCTTGTAGTGCAATCATTTCTAGTTCTTGAATCTTACTATTGCCTGGGGTTTCACTCCGTTTTCATTCCCAGGAATTCAAAAGGTGTCTGAATTATAGTGAAAACATCAGTGAAATTTAATTTGAAAGAGGAAACAAATGAGAGAGTGAAATTTCTTATCCTTAAAGGTTTCATGTCAAACATTTGTAAATGTTTTCTTTGCTAGCATAAGTCAAGTGCAGTCTATGAACAAAATAAAGAAGCAGCTTGTGTTCTGTGCAGGTATACTCAGCCGGAGGAGATTTTCATTGTATGCTCAGCTGTCTAATAGACACTTTAGTAGACCTTCTGCCTTTTAAAGCTCAGAAACAATTATATGAGAGATGAATAGATTTATGTAGTTTAAATTCTTGGTGCAATGTAGAGGGGCTTGCCAATACAAAATTCTCATTTTCTTATTCTAGATAATAATCATTATTTTCCTGGATACACTTAGAAAGCATCTAACAGACCTTTTTCAGACAATGTTTCAATCTGTGTAGCTGTAGAATTATATCTCACTAAAGCTGGTCATAGATCTTTTTTTTTTTTTTTTGTTCAGCCAGTGGGCCATCCACACATTTAAAGTGAATGGAAGAATCCTCCACACTGTGCTATTGTATTCTGACAGCGGGAAGCCTCCTCTATCAGAATACATTGACGCTGCGGCCGATTGCACTGAACAAACTAAAATATAGGTTGGGTACACATGGATTGAAATTCAGACAGTTCAGCAGGGTGTGTGGCCCTCCCTGGTCGAAAGAAGTTGATCAGTAGATCAATTTCTGTCTAACGGGACTGTTGGAAAACCTTCATTGTATCAGAGACTGCAGCCAATTTGCTGCAGCACTGCTCAGTGTATTCTGACAGCGGAGGAGTAGAATATAGTAGCACTGCAGGGAGAATTCCTTCGTCCACTCTGTCGGCTGAATGAAAAAAACGTTGCTTGTATACTCAGCTTTTACCAACAGTCCCGATCAAGAGATCTGAGAGATATCGATCATTAGATTGACCTTTCTCTAACGGGAATTTCTATAGATGGATCAAAATTAGTCTGGTGCCTGCTGAACCATCCAAATTTCGACCCATCTATAGCCAGCATAAATTCAGACAGTGGATTCAGACAGTGGTACTGGATATTACATTTTTGCCTCCCCATCAGATGTAATAATCACTCATTGAATCGAATCTCCACATATACCCCCCCCCTCATTTTTTCCCCCTCTTACCCCCACTTACCAGGAGGTGGTATCTGCATTTTTCTGATACTTACCCATCCAGCATTGACCCACTGAGATCCTCCCATGCCCTGCCACTGCTTGGTACTGTGCCTAAATGAATGACGTGTATTGGAGGCAGGACCAAACCCTATTTCTTAAAAAAAAAAAGGTTTAAACAAAAAAAAAGCCCGCTATACAGGTAGCGGAGGAGAGGGGTGAACAGGAGGCATTCAATTTATGGGTGGTGATCCGCTTTAAAGCTGATTTTCAAGCAAAAACATTAACAATATTTTGAATAGTATTTGACTATTTGTTGTATCAAGTGTTCCATGACAAAATATGTCATCTGTTAAAAGAAATTGGCTTCCACACCAATAGAAGTGCCGTGTCCGGTAAAGCTGACTAGTCATTACTGCCCCCAAAAGTACATATGAACAATATGACCGATTGTTACCATGCTCTTGTGTAAAAAAACATTTTTTTTAGGGTTCGTGCATACATAGGCTCCAGTCTCCACCTGGCTCTGCCCCTCATTCAGCAAGACATAGCCTGTGCAGTGAAGAAAGCCTAAGGGCACCCAGAGAGCTGTTACAAGAACGAGCAATATGCTCATGGTAGCTAGCCCAGGCACAGTGCTGTTGGAAGCTGCAGCTTGAGAGAGTGCATACATAACAAGGATGATATGTAGGGCCTTCGGCTGGTCCCTCCCACACACCACTGTACTGGTCCCACACACCACTGTACAATTTACACCACACACCACTGTACTGGTCCCACACACCACTGTACAATTTACACCACACACCACTGTACTGGTCCCACACACCACTGTACAATTTACACCACACACCACTGTACTGTGGAAAAAGGTGAATGCTGCAAGGAACATCACAATAGAAAAAAAAATCACTGCTATCCTTAAATCTGAGAGCGAAATTAGAGAATCGATGGTTTGCATTGATTAGAGTAATTTTTACAAGAATTCTTCAGTCATAATTCCACTCTTCCCCCATCACCATGTGGGAAACTCATTATTACGAGGGAAGATCATCAACCTAGATACTAATTTATTTGTCTGGAATTAATTTCTATTGATTCTGCTCATATACATGAAATCTCAATAGAGACATCCCCTTCTTCTATAGTAGGCAAAAAATCATTGGCCAGGAAAACAGACATGCAGTTGGTTTGCTACTCTGATTAACAATCTCCCTTTTTCAGAAATGCCGTGAGTACACAAGAAAATGGTGTTGGTATCTAAAGACGCATGTAGGGTTTTGAAATGTATAGTATGCATTATATAGTAGACCTGTTTTCTTCAACAAAGCCACAGTTTTACTTTAATCCCTCTTTCTGTTGCAGGAGGGCACCTCTTCCATTCACTACTCGTACTATACGTACAGTGTACCATCTCGAAGGTGTTTCTGATGAAGAGGCAGAGGCACCCAGTGGGGAACCATCAACCAATCATCAACAGCCTGCTCAGCATGAGTGATGCCACCTAAACATATAGCAACGGATTGAGCTTTCAACTCTTCTCCTAAACCTACAGACAAGTCTTCAACAGAAACAGATGGAATGACTCAACAGAACACTAAGACTGCTACTGTCAACACATGACTTTTGAGAGTGACTGAACACTCCATATGGGTGAACTTAATCCTTCGTCTTCGTATCTTAGCCATGAGTTTCACAAAGCACTTTATCTGGGATGAACTCAAATAATGGCAGAGTGTGAGAATAATTATATAAGGAATAATGTCATATGATATTGTACAATTGGCATATTTGCATAGGAACTCAAGGCCTGTTATGCTCTTATTGTCATTGTAGATTTAACAAATCCCCATTACAACTCTGTTAAATGCTGTCCACTTTCACTCTTCTTTTTGTGGTTGTGTGGATGGGTATAATTTTCTATTGGTAATTCATATCTACAACTGGTCTATATTTGGAGCTATAACAGCAGCTCAACAGACAATCTGGGATTGCATTATTTTGACTATTGAGAGTTGTAATGCAATTCCAACAGGACATCCATGTAATATTGTGTAAGTAAGCCCATTGTGTGATGTTGTGGTATTAATTCACTAGCAAATTTAATTTGAGGACCATTATTTAAATAAAATAAAAAATTGTGCATTAACAAAAGAACTGTATCATGGATATATGGGATCATGTACCCACTACTGAAACTTTGCCTTAGAGTTTAGAGGTCGTATAAATGCCCGAGGCTGGAGGCATAGTACATTTACTGAGGTCACATAGCTCAGTGGGGAATACTAATATTCATAAAAGGGAATTCCGTTAAGTGGTAATCTACAACACATTAAAAATTATAATTCTTTATTTTTTTATTTATTACTATATCACTTACATAAACTGATAAACACCAACATACTCCAGTCTTTAAACACCACACTTCCTTATATGACAGTATGTCATGGAAGGACATGGGGATTCATTTAAATAACACTAATTTGCCAGTTACAGTGTTAAGACTGTGTTAATAGTCCTACAAAGCCAAGTTTCAAGGCCATAGGCTCTTCGTCGAGGGAGGGTATTATAATGCTTTTAGGTTTTGGAGGCCTTTCTTTGTATAGCATTTAAATTGTTACAGCATCTATTCCTTGTTCTATTACATTGGGTCTCTGTAACATGAACTAATGGCAAGTGTACCTTTATACTATCTGGCTAATTGTCTCAGTGTATTTATTCTAAAAGCACGATGCCATCTGTGACTTGAATAGAATATGAACAGTGTATTTGGGCAGCTGGAATAGTAAAAGGGGTGTTAACATGCTACATATGTAGAATTAGGATCTAATGCCCAGTACAGCATTTTTTAAATGACAAATCATGTTAAGTAGTTATACATTTACAAGCCAGAATAAATGATAAGTCCCTCCTATTATTAAAAGACACAATATGGCTTTCATTTGCCCTAAGTGGTAGTTCTGCTTAGAAAGAGCTTTATTTATTCTTTGAATGTAGTATGTCAGCCATTGAGAGATAACATGCCCACCTTGACAGGGACTGTCCAGCCATATTTAGGGCTATTAGTATATTTATTTGCCTGTTTATTCAATATACAAACTGCCATTCTCCTGGTCAGTTTAAATGCCATAAATCGAATTGGGAAACAGTTGTATGTGACAGCCACCCATCTATATGGACCATAGGAACTGGGCTCCAGAGGAGCTAGCTTATATATTGGCATTTTCATTAAAAAAAGCTATAGATGTCCGCAGAACTTATCATTGCAATTTACTCTAATATTCTTCATTGCAGTTAACTGTAGATATGGGCAAAGATTTTGGTAAGATGCATACAGTATGTAATCAGGATAGTTGATTTAATAAATACTGCACTAAAATTCCCAAATAGATTGTAAGGCCAAATAAAATATATAAATCACTCTACTAAGTTGTTATAAATTATGAAAAATACCACTATTTGGGTACATGGGGATCTTTTTTTATTCTGGGGTAGCTTGCTCTTAAGGATGGCTCCTTTTCAGCATGTATCTCCTTCTGTATAGCAATATTGATATTTAGATTCTTTATGTCAAAGATGCTTCTAACTGGAATGCACCATTATTCTCACACGCTGCAATTTTTATAATTAAAAAATACGTGCTTGAGACCTTTTATGGCATGATATCCAAAGCGTAACACAACGATAGAACGCAATTTCAATATTCGTTAGGAAAAACACTGCACATATGTTTTGCTAAGTTGACAGGTATTTTCAGACACAATCATGTGTATAAAGATGTTCCTGCATGACACTCATGTTAATTCTGAAAAAATTGTCATATTTTTCTGTCAATGCAATTTGCTAAATTTTATTTTTTAAAATGGTTTAATGGAGATGGCGGATGTTTTTTTTATCTTTTGGTTTTTATTCTTTAATTTGACTTTGCTTTCCATGTTTATAAAGAAGAAACACAGTAAATGACAAGAAAATGGATACTTGTCTAGATGTCCTCCTTCTGGCAAAGTTAGGAGCCAAATTTATATATTGAACGAAAAGATATACGACTTTTATTAAAACATCATCCTAAACAGTTGTTCTTGTCCTGGTTATGGATACATTGTTATCTATTATGCTTTTATTTTATTGTACTAAATATCAAGCAATCTTTACATTCCTTTGTTTTAACATTTGAAATAGACCATCAAGTCTTACATCGGTATTCTTGGTTTTCTTTTAATCTTTTTGCCTATATGCAGTGATTCTAGCAAATTCACATTACCATCTTTATTGGGGTACAAACAATCAACTTCATAGCTGTATCAATCAAATGATTAACTTGCTAGACGTTGTCTTTAACTCCTAAAGAAAAAAATTACATGCTCTTGGTATGTGGGTGTGCCTAGGTAATCCAGGGCTTACAGACTTATAGCTGTATATCTGCAGTGTGAGATCCAAGCTACTGTTGCCTCTAACTGCTAGTCTCAGGATATTTAGAATTGGATTTAGTGATTTTGACAAGATACTTTGCTCGCCCGGTTCTGCTCTCCCGACACTCCTCTGCTACTATTGAGTCAGCTTGCAGATTGCAACGTCTGATGGTCCAGTCATCCAAGGTTCCGGGATCCGAACTACAGCTATGTGCCGTTCAGACCCATTAAGAACAAACACCAGGCAGGCTGTACGTAAGTTCAAACAGGACTCACTTTAATGCCAGCATTCAGCTGGTTATATACAGTTTACAAGCTAATCACCAATCAAAGAACAATGAAATCTCCACCCCCTTTTCACACACTGGGGCTTCCATACAGATTATAGGTAGACACTCTGGTGCCGACCCTGACAAGACACATTTCTTTAGATAATGACATCAGTGAAGTTAATTACTAATTGTAACAGAATACAGAATAACAGAATAACAACGAAGCAATCAGAATAATTAACCTGAGCCAATTATCTAATCATTTAGCCTGACGAGGTGAATAGGCGTCTCGTCTGCAATTCCCCACGATACAATACACATCTCTTAAGGTCTTCTTCACACACACAATAGATCAATTAACCTTTAGAATAGAGAGCTGGCTGGTGGTGGAACATTAGCATTTCAACAGTCTGTTATGCAGAGGAATGAGTCACTCTGGCCCACATGAAATCACCTGTAATATGTCCCAGCTCATGTAATACATGAATTATGATTTATTAGCAACCCTCTCCTGTGTAGCAGTTGTCAAGTAGAAACACTTTAGCATCCCAAGGTCCATGACAGTGATATAACGGCTTTCCGTTATATCTCCTTGCTGGAGGCTCTGACATGAGGAAGCAAAGCCCAGCTTCTACCAAGAGATCCAGTGCACAATAAGGCATGGTAGGTCAGTAATGTGGGAAACATCAGCTGTGGGGAGACCATAAATAATACTGTTTATTGGTCCTTTATCCTCTGCTTTCCTTTTTGGACACAGCTTTGGACATACTTCAGTATATCATAGTAACATCTGGCAGAAAGATATTTGTGTAATTCTCAAAACGTTTGGCCACGGCTGTACAATTAAAAGAAAAAACATAAAAACTGCTTACATGTTTCAGACTACATGTACTTTATCTTAGCCATGGCAGTCCGAACGGTGTAAATGGGTATTGGTATAGTCATTCCAATAGTTTCACTTGAGAACTATATACTTGAGAGCTCTATATTACTTCTTGCACATGGGCCTCAAAAAAGCCACATTTGTAAGTATTTGGGTATTTTTTTTACTGATCTGAATTTTTGGGTGTAAGTGCGTATATACGCACATTTATGAGCACACTATGTAAACCATACTCACATTTGTTTGGCCAGGAACTTACATCAGTATTCTGTGCAAGGACCCTTATAGAACAGTGCTTTAGTTTTCTTCAAATATAAAGTGTCTCATTGTCTTTAATATTCACATATCATCTTTTAAGTCCTATTGAAAATCTAGGTACTCGTCAGTGACTTGAGAAAGGCTGTTGTGTGTTCTGCCTTTGTAAAAGCAGCCGTTTCCCCTGTAGTATCCTCACATATTCTTGTTCAGTCTTTTTTCTTATGACAGACTAAGGAGCACAGATGTTATCAACTAGAGAGCTGCCCACATATACACAGATGTCATGTTCAGGTTTCTAGGCACTTATCTGAAGAATTGCATTGATCTTTGGGTGGCAAGTACTCACAGCTAAAGCAATAATGGTGACGAGGATTTTTTTTTTGTTTCTATATTTATTTGTATATGCATGTACCTTTTCCAGAAGGTTTAACCCCCCCCCCCCCCTTATAACCAGGCCATTTTTGTAATACGGCCCTGCATTATTTTAACTGACAATTGCGCAGTCATGCTACGCTGTGCCCAGATTAAATTTATGTCCTTTTTTTTCCCCACAAATAGAGCTTTCTTTTGGTGGTATTTGATCACATCTATGTTTTTTTTTTGCGCTATAAACAAAGAGAACGTCAATTTGAAAAAAAAAAACAATATTTTTTTAATTCTGCTATAAAACATATCCAATAAAAAATTGTAATCAAATTTCTTCATAAATTTAGGCCAATATGTATTCTGATATAAATGTGTTTGTTAAAAAAAATCCAATGAGCGTGTATTGATTGGGTTGCGCAAAAGTTATAGCATCTAAAAACTATGGGATATCAAGGGGTTAACTGTATACCTTGTGCTTGGTTACTGTGTGGGAGGTACTTTTACTAGGGGAAGACAGAGATCCGTATTCCCACTTTGCAGAAACACAGGAACAATACCTTCCCTACTGGCAGAATGGCAGTCTGCCTTGTTTACATAGGTAGACTGCTGTTCTGCTTGTGACCCGAACGACCAGCAGGTCCCAGCGGACCCGCTGATTGGCTCCCACTGTGTCCAATCACAGGAAGAGCGGGTTGCCAATGGCACACATGCGCTTCCCTGACCCAGAAGTGCAGGATTACGTACTAGGTATGTGACCCTACGCAGGAGAGCCACCGTATATATACAATATATGGTTGGCAAGAGGTTAAAACTCCTTATGCAACCTTTTCCAATTTTTTGACCGTTTCCTGTTTTCACCATGCCAAATTATTTAGCAAATGATTCCCAAGGGTCACACACATTTAAAAAGAAAAACGTACTGCTTTAGTAGTACTTTTTAGAGCCCCAATTCAGGAAAGGTGGCACTCCATGTAAAATCTACACAAAAACAATGCAATGATTTGCAAATCTCATAAACCCACATTTTATTCACAATAAAAAAGAGAAAACATTTCAAATGTTTAAACTGAGAACATTTGCCATTTTAAGAAAAAATAAGGTAATTTTGAAATTTATAGCAGCAACATGTCTCAAAAAAGTGGAAACATGGCACCAAAAAGCTGGCAAAGTAAGTGGTACAAATAAAGAAAGGCTAGAGGAACTTTTAGAAAACAAATTATATTAGTTGGCAACAGGTCAGTAGCATGATTGGGTATAGGAAATGCATCTTAGAGAGTCAGAGTGTTTTAGAAGTAAAGATGGGCAGAGGTCCACCAATCTGTGAAAAGCTGTGTCTAAAAATTGTTGAACAATTTCAGAATAATGCTCTTCAACATAAGATTGCAAAGACTTTACATAAATCATCATCTGCAGTACATAATAACATCAAAAGTTTGAAGAAATCTCTGTATGCAAGGGTCAAGGCTGAAACACAATATTGGATGCCCGTGATCTTTGGGTCCTCAGATGCACTGCATTAAAAACAGGCATGGTTCTGTAATGGACATCACTGCATAGGTTTAAGAATACTTCCAAAGATCACTGTCTGAGAACACAGTTCACCATGCCATCCAAAAATGCAAGGTGTATGCAAAGAAGCCATATCTGAACATGATCCAGAACTGCTGCCTTCTTCTCTTGGCCAAAGCTCATTTGAAATAGTCTGTTGCAAAGTGGAAAACTGTTCTGTGGTCAAACAAATCACAATTTGACATTCTTTTTGACAACTGTGGAGCCCTTCAGCTTGTTATCAGCGCTCAGTTCAAAAGCCTGCATCTCTGATGGTATGGGGTTGCATTGGTTCATATGGCTTTGCCAGCTGGTTCATCTGGTAGGCTTGTCTATCTGGAAAGCATACGGTCCCATCCAGATGTCGTGTTCAAGGAAAGCCTTGCATATTTCAGCAGGAAAATGCTAAACTGTTTACTGTATCTATGACAACAGCATGGCTTCATAGTAGAAGAGCCTGGGTGCTTAACTGGCCTTCCTGCAGTCCAGACCTTTCACCAATTGAAAATATTTGGCGCATCTTTAAACATGAAATACAACCCGGGTCTGTTGAGCAGCTTCGAATCCTATATAAGGCAAGAATGGGGCAGCATTCCTCTGCCAAAACTCCAGCAACTGATCTTAGTTTCCAGACGTTTGCAGACTGTTGTTAAAAGCAGAGGGGATGTTACACTGTGCTAAACATGGCCCTGTCCCAACTTTATTGAGATGTGTTGCTGCCATCAATTTCAAAATTACCTTTTTTTATTCTTCAAAGGATACATTTTCCCAGTTTAAACATTTGATGTTTTCCATTTTCTATTGTGAATAAAATATGGGTTTATAAGATTAGCAAATCAATGCATTCTGTTTTTGTGACGATTTTCAGAGTTTCAGCTTTTTTGTAATTAGACCCCTTTCACACAGAGCGTTTTGCAGGCGCTATAGCGTTAAAAATAGCGCCTGCAATCCGCCCTTAAACAGCTGCTCCTCACACTCCAGTGTGAAAGCCCGAGGACCTTCACACTGGAGCGGTGCGCTGGCAGGACGTCAGAAAAAGTCCTGCCAGCAGCTTCTTTGGAGCGCATTAGCAGCAGTGAACTTACCGCTGCTAATGCGCTCCTGCCCATTGATTTCAGGTGGGCGGTATTAACCCTTTCTCGGCTGCTAGCGGGGGGTTAAAAGCACCCGCTAGCGGCCGAAATGCGCCGCAAATCCGACCACCAACCGAGTTTTAACACCGACGCTATGGGCGGCACCAGTGTGAAAAGGGGTCTTAGGGTTGTATGAAAAATGGACCTTTAAATGTGTTGTGAAGCTTATATATAAAACTAGGGCAGTTGCAATGATTACAAATATATCTTTTAAAGACTTGAATCTAATAATTCTGATCAACACTCATGTCATCTAAATATGGCAATATTAAGGTTGGCACCTTGTTGTGTTGGCACACAGCACAACCATGTTCCAGAACCCAGATCAGTTCATCTCTCCAGCAGTGGTTAGGTTACTAAAGGCAAATAGGCTGTTCACTTTGCAAGGAACTATGGGCCAGATCCACAAAGAGCCGGCGTAACGTAGAAATTCCCATTTAAGTTACACTGCCTTAAAATTTCTACCCAAGTGCCCGATCCACAAAGCACTTATCTAGAAATTTCCGGCTGTGTAACTTAAATTCCGCCGGCGCAAGGCGTTCCTCTTCAAATGGGGGCGATTCCCATTTAAATTAGGCGCGCTCCCGCGCCGGCCGGACTGCGCATGCTCATGATGTCATTTTCCCGACGTGCATAGCGCAAAATTACGTTACGCCAAGCTTTGTGGATCGCGCCGGGTCAATAAAGTTGCGTCGGGAAAAAAAAAAGATACTGCGAAAAAAAAAAATGTAAAACAAAAAAAAAAACTGGACAGAAGGGTCTGCTTTTACAAGGTGTAAACAGTTTACACTTTGTAAAAGCAGCCCTAATTTTAAGATTGCAAACTAAAACTTACAGAGAAAAAACGAAGCTGAAAAGCTTTGTGGATCTCCGTAAGTGCTAATTTGCATACCCGAGGTGGCATTTCGACGCAAAATGCCCCCAGCGGCGGATGCGGTACTGCATCCTAAGATCCGGCAGTCTAAGTCCCTTACACATGCCGGATCTTCTGTCTATCTCTTGGAAACTGATTCTGTGGATCAGTTCCAAAGATAGAAACAGGGATACGACGGCGTATCAGTAGATACGCCGGCGTATCCCTTTTGAGGATCTGGCCCTTAATCATTACTTTAACCACTTCAGCCCCGAAAGGATTTACCCACTTTCTGACCAGGCCATTTTTTTTTGCTATATGGCACTGCATTATTTTAACTGACAATTGCGCAGTCGTGCAAGGCTGTACCCAAATAAGATTGATGCCCTTTTTTTCCCCACAAATAGAGCTTTATTTTGGTGGTATTTGATCACCTCTGTTATTTTTTGCGCTATAAACAAAAAGAGACCGACAATTATGAAAAAAAACAATATTTTTTACTTTCTGCTATAAAACATACCCAATACAAAAAATAAAAAAGTCGAATTTCTTCATCAATTTAGGCCAATATGTATTCTGCTACATATTTTTGGTAAAAAAAAAAACAATAAGCATATATTGATTGGGTTGCACAAAAGTTATAGCGTCTACAAACTATGGGATAGATTTATGACACTTTTTTTTTTTTTCTAGTAATGGTGGTGATCAGCGATTTTTAGCGGGACTGCGACATTGCAGCGGACAGATCGGACACCTAACTGACATTTTTGACACTTTTTTGGGAACCAGTGACATTATAGTAATTAGTGCTAAAAATATGCACTGTCGTTGTTTTAATGATACTGGCAGGGAAGGGGGTTTAACAGGGGCGAACAAAGGGTTAACTGTGTTCCCTCAGTGTGTTTACTAACTGTATGGGGGTTGGGCTGCTTGGGACAAACCACAGATAGCATAGCAGAAACACAGGATCTCTGTCTGTCTGATTCCCTGTCAGAACGGAGGTCTCCTTGTTTACACAGGCAGATCCTCATTCTATCACTGCGGGGAACGATTGTGGTCGGCCGGCGGACTCACTGATTGGCTCCCCCCGCCGGCCAATGGGCACATGCGCACCCACAGAACTCTGTGTACGAGCCCGACATATAGCTTAGCCATTTCATGCAGCAAAGCCATTTCATGCAGCTGAGCCAACCTGCCCCCCCCCCCCCCCGGAATCAAAAATCTGCAGAGTTGACTGGCGCTATTGCTCTGATGCGATGGCTTCACTCGGCTCCAGCCTTCAGTGAGTTGCTCCCTCCCTACTATGCAGTGCAGAGCCAGAGTGCAGGCTGTCACAGTGAGAATTGAGATATAGATCCGGTGGGCATTGCCCACTCCAGTGGCCTGAAGATTGGAGTGGTGTAAGAAACACTTACGGAGGGGAGGACTGGAGGAGGAGGTCCGAGGAAGCAAGGAGGACTTGTCGCTGCCTATGCCCAAATCACCCTCATCACAGAAAAAAATCCTGAAGTGACCTCAAGTGGCACACTGGACTGGCATGGCATCATACCTTTTAGCAGTGAAGACCCATAGGTAACAACAACTTAGGAGGAGCATATTGGAAAGTAGGAACTAAGTGGAAGCTGTTGCTGTAATTGTGGAAAGATCATATCATCTATCCTGTCCTCCTGTATACAGCTATATACACCCACCTTCCTCCCTGTGTTCCTTCATCATCACTAACTGCAGATACAGTATATATCATCTGTCATGTGTATATATAGCTGTATACAGGACATATGATGTATATCTGCAGCCAGGGATGGACTGGCCATAGGGACTACAGGGAGTTTTTCCCGGTGGGCCGATGGCTCAGTGGGCTGTTTTTTAAAACAGAGATGCTGCTTGGAGGACTTTTTTTTAACGCCCTGGCAGTGCCCCAGTGTGAAAGCACTCGGGCTTTCACACTGGGACTGCAGCGGAAGCGTTTTTCAATCGCTTTACAGGCGCCCAAAAGCACCTAAAAAACGCCTCAGTGTAAAAAGGGGTCCTACACTCACCCCCTCTCTTTTACACTCACTCTCTTTTTCTTACACTCACCCCCTCTCCCTCAACCCTCCCTCTCTCTCTCTCATTCCCCTCTCTCTCACCCTCTCATGATATACAATAATGGATGTAGGGGCCTTTTGGTGGGCGTGATTTTTATTTGAATTAAAGTGGGTCGGTCTGGATGAAGTCCAGGGCCGAATTTTTGTCCCAGTCCAGCCCTGTCTGCAGCCAGTGATGATGGAGGAAGGTCTCTATATACAGGAAGGAAAGTGTGTGTATATATATATATAGCTGTATACAGGACATTTGATGTATATCTGACGTCAGTGATGATGGAGGAAGGTCTCTATATACAGGGAGGAAAGTAGGTGTATATATAGCTGTATACAGGACAGATGATAACTGTCATGGACACACTGCTCATAGTCCTGCAACAGGTCTCGGGTGCATTCCAGCTAACAGGCATCCAGCAGTGAACAGAAATGCGCCAATGCGCAGATTCCGGAGCTCGTGCAAAAGCGCACAGTGAGGGTAAAGCTGCAGATCAAACAGCAAAGGACTGATGCAGCTGGAGCCCCTAAAAAAATGGAAGGTAAAAATATAATTTACAAAGTAATTTACATTTTTACCTTTCATATCTACATTTCATATATACATTTCTACATATTTTTTATACTGTATATGTTTCTGTATACAATTGTTTTTACTCTTTTTCTGACAGCCCTGAGGAAGGGGGAATCTTTTTCTCCCAAAACACGTTTTCTTGAACACTTGTTGCTACTCTCAATAAACAAAATTTACCTCTCGACTTGCATGCTATTGGAGAGCGGGCGCTCCCACCTTTTCTACCTCTGCTAGTACATGTGGAAAGGACCTCAGGCCCGTACTCAAAGGCAGCAACCCAGGCCCCCCAAAAAGGGTTCACCACCTCCTTCCAGTGTAATGGGACAAAAAGCATTGGAATAAAACTCTTCCAATCCACCCCCACTTCACCTAACCATTGACCTACAACCGACTGAGTCAATGCAGCGCGATCTCCAACCCTACAGAAGATGGAACTATTGAGATCAATGGGAATGCACCACAACCACAAGCCAAATGCTTGGCTTGCACTGTAGTTGCGGCACAGTCCCACAATGTAAAATTGCCATTCGGCAATTAACAAAAAGGCATCTGGAGGTGGTAGTGCCTTCTAAACACCTGCTAAGTGCTGCTATACTGCCCTCTGACAATCAGTCCACAGCAAATTTGTATTTCAAAGGGCAGTAAGCATGACCGCCAGTGTGAAAGAGTACTAATGAATAACTAATTCAGATGATACATAGCACTTAGATTAAAGCTGAGAATTTAATATTTTTCTACACAATCACTTTTTTCACTAAATTTTATAAAAGGTTGACAATGAAAACATCAATCCCTATACACAGCCTTGTCTTATTTCAGTTCAGGTTTTCTGCCTGGGAAAGTTATTCCATCAGGGAAGTTCACTTTGTCCCTTTAGGATATCAGATTCTTAAATCCCTACTCTAGCCCAAATTTTTGTTCTTTTTTAGTTGTGGGCAGACCTAGAAAAAAGAAATACTTTTGTCACGCTTTTATTGCGTCCCATTGTACCATTATTGAGATTTCTCCTCACTTCCTGTCTCTGTGACAAGTAATAAGAGGCACACAGCTGTCACTTGGGCAGGATGACACAGAAAGCAATATCAACCTGGCCGAGGTTCTAACCCTTCTCCATTCGACTTTAAAAAAAAAAAGTGTTGTGCAGTCTATGGGCCAGATCCACGTAGCGCGGCGCTTCTTAATGTCCGGCGTAGTGTATCTCAGATACACTACACCGCCTTAACTTACAGCGTATTTCCCGTATCCACAAAGAATTTGCGCTATAAGTTACGCCGGCATAGTGTATCTGTGTCGGCGTAAGGGCGCGCAATTCAAATGGATGAGATGGGGGCGTGTTTTATGTTAATACGTCTTGACCCGACGTAAATGATGTTTTTTTTTAACAGCGCATGCGCCGTCCGTGGGGGTATCCCAGTGCGCATGCTCCAAATTAACCCGCAACAAGCCAATGCTTTCGACGTGAACGTAATTCTACGCAAAGCCCTATTCGCAAATGACTTACGCAAACTACGTTAAATTTTAAAAATTCGACGCAGGAACGACGTCCATACTTAACATTGAGTACGCCTCATATAGCAGGGGTAACTTTACGCCGGAAAAAGCCTCACGGAAACAACGTAAAAAAATGCACCGGCCGGACGTACGTTTGTGGATTCGCTTATCTAGCTAATTTGCATACTCAACGTGGAAAATCGACGGAAGCGCCACCTAGCGGCCAGCGTAAATATGCACCTTAGATGCGACGGCGTACTAAGACGTACGCCAGTCGGATCTAGCCCAGCTTCAGGCGTATCTTGTTTTGTGGATACAGTAACAGTGGTCACCAGTACAAATACACGGATTGAATATCTCCTGTGCGGACACAGACAGTAATAAGAGCTTGATTTTATCCAAAACAAAAATGCTTTATTTCATCCTGAAACCAAGGCCTGCTGAGAGTGGACACGGCTCAGTGTATATTTTTAGGAATATTGAGAGGTAAGAAGGTTTTATTGCAGAAGAAACATAGCACGTCTCCTCTGCAATAAAAGCCTGCCTGCTCGCAAATGTTTTATTATGAGGTAAAGTTCCGCTTTAATATATTTTGTTAGACAGTCACTTTTATGTTGATCTTGAGGTGTTCTTTGTCCCCGCTGGTTGGTTATACAAAGACTGTTTGACTTCCCCGTGTGAAAGATTTACTGTAGAAGATGAATTGCAGAGGCTCAGTCAGTAGTAGGCTGCCGTACCTAAAAGTAGGAAGAAATAAATATTACTGACCAGCTCAAGAACAAAACAATATTGCCTAATCATTTATAGACGTACCAGATATGAAAAAGCCGGCCAAACATCCTTCAAATGGGAAACACGTTGTATGGCATTTAAAATTCTTATAGTTCACAAAACACACTCCACACTATTGACCACTTGCTGACCAGGCCATTTCCGGAACTTTTCGTTTACATTATATATATATAGGGCTAGATTCAGATATGCTACGCCGCCGTAACTTAGTGAGGCTGGGGCTGGATTCACAAAGAACCTGCGCCCTAAGTTACGTCGGCGTAGCGTAAATCTGCCGGCATAAGCGCGCCGAATTCAAATTTTGAAGAGGTGGGCGTGTTTTATGTAAATAAAACATGACCCCACATAAATGACGTCTCTAACGAACGGCGCATGCCCCGTCCGTGAACGTATCCAAGTGCGCATGCTCCTAATCACGTCGCAAATAGTCAATGCTTTCGACGTGAACGTAATTTACGCAAAGCCCTATTCGCAAACGACGCAAAATTCGACGCTGTCCCGACGTCAATACTTAACATTGGATACGCCTCATATAGCAGGAGTAACCTTACGCCGGAAAAAGCCTTACGTAAACGATATGTATATGCTCATTTGCATATTCTACGCTGAAATCAACGAAAGCGCCACCTAGCGGCCAGCGTAAATATGCACCCTAAGATACGACGGCGTAGGAGACTTACGCCGCTCGTATCTTAGCCTAATTTAAGCGTATCTGGTTTCCAGAATACGCTTAAATTTACGACGGCGTAGATTCAGAGTTACGACGGCGTATCTACTGATACGCCGGCGTAACTCTCTCTGAATCTAGCCCATATTTTTTAGCAGAGACCCTAGAGAATAAAATGACGATCATTGCAACATTTTATGTCACGCTGTATTTGCGCAGTGGTCTTTCAAATAAAATTGTTTTGGAGAAAATAAATTTTAATGAACAAAAAAACCCGAAACACTTAAATTAGCCCAATTTTTTTGTATAATGTAAAAGATGTTACACCGAGTAAATAGATACCAAACATGTTATGCTTTAAAATTGCGTATGCTCATGGAATGGAGACAAACTACGGCACTTAAAAATCTCCATAGGCACTTTAAAAATGATTACAGGTCACAAGTTTAGAGTTACTGAGCAGGTCTTTTGCTAAAATGATTGCTCTCGCTTTAATGATCGCGATGATATCTCACATGTGGGGTTTGAACACACACTGTTTACATATGTGGGCGTGACTTACATATGTGTTCGCTTCTGCGCTGCACGGAGGGATTGGACACTTTTTTTTTACTTATTTAATTATTTTTTATTTTTTTACATTCCCTTTATTTTTTTTATTTTTTATCGCTTTTATTCCGATTACAAGGAATGTAAATATCTCTTTAGTTTACCTTTAAAAGCAAAAGAAAAAAAACTTTTTTTTTTTTTTACACTTTGAATAAAAATTCTTTAGGCCCGAGAACTGGATGTGACATCGGAGGTCACTTCGGTCCTCCAAGGGCATAGAGCCAAGTAGGGGCCATCTTACCCTCATGCCACTTCCTGCCTATCCATCCGATGGATCGGATCGTTCCTGGGTTTACCGATGGCTTGGGGGCACCTCTCTCACTGCTTCTAAAAGTGGTCCAGTGGGCTGCCGGAGCCACTTTTATCAGATGCCAAATCACCCACAGTAAAAAATTATTCCGGGGGTTATGACAGCTAGCATCAGATGTGTTCTGACTTGATCTGAAGAAGGGCATAAGCAAGTAAGCCCGAAACGGATATCATTATCCACTTCTGAATATCTTGAATACTTTTTTGATATGTAACCTTTATGACGATATTTGAAAAATAAAGAAACGATTTTAAGTGCAGCAACTTTTTTCATATATATATATACAGTATATACATACACACTCACAAACACTCTATTACCAAAAGTATTGGGACGCCTGCCTTTACACACACATGAACTTTATTGGTATCCCAGTCTTAGTCCGTAGGGTTCAATATTGAGTTGGCCCACCCTTTGCAGCTATAACAGCTTCAACTCTTCTGGGAAGGCTGTCCACAAGGTTCAGGAGTGTGTCTATAGGAATGTTTGATCATTCTTCTAGAAGCACATTTGTGAGGTTAGGCAATGATGTTGCGTGAGAAGGCCTGGCTTGCACTCTAATTCATTCCAAAGGTATTCTAAGGTTGATGTCCAGACTCTGTGCAGGACAGTCAAGTTCCTCCACCTCAAATTTGCTCATCCATGTCTTTATGGACCTTGCTTTGTGCACTGGTGCGCAGTCTTGTTGTAACAGGAAGGGGCCATCCCCAAACTGTTTCCACAAAGTTGGGAGCATGAAATTGTCAAAAATGTAATGGTATGCTGACACCTTAAGAGTTCCTTTCACTGGAACTAAGGAGCCAAGTCCAACCCCTGAAAAACAACCCCACACCACAATCCCCCCTCCACCAGTCGGATCTTGGGGCTTACACTGTCGTATCTTAGGCTGCATATTTACGCTGGCCACTACAGTAGGTGCACGCGATATTGTGTCAATCTCGCTCCCTTTCTCGGCGAGATTGACCACCTACGAGCCCCATCGCGGGAGCCAGCGCCGAGCTGGCTTGCCGCGATAGAGACAAAGCCGTCATAGAAGCGACGGGAGATCCGACTTGGATTCCCGCCAATTCTACACGTGTGCGGCGTTTGTTATGAATCCTGAGGGGGAAGTCCCCGCCGGATTTTAAATAAAAATCCGGCATGGGTTCCCCCCTCAGGAGCATACCGGGCCCTTAGGTCTGTTATGGGTTGTAAGGAGAGCCCCCCTACGCCGAAAAAACGGCGTAGGGGGTCCCCCTACAATCCATACCAGACCCGTATCCAAAGCACGCTACCCGGCCGGTCAGGAAAGGAGTGGGGACGAGCGAGCGCCCCCCCTCCTGAGCTGTACCAGGCTGCATGCCCTCAACATGGGGGGGTTGGGTGCTCTGGGGCAGGGGGGCGCACTGCGGGGCCCCCCCACCCCAGAGCACCCTGTCCCCATGTTGATGAGGACAGGGCCCCTTCCCGACAACCCTGGCCGTTGGTTGTCGGGGTATGCGGGCGGGAGGCTTATCGGAATCTGGGAGCCCCCTTTAATAAGGGGGCCCCCAGATACCGGCCCCCCACCCTAAGTGAATGGATATGGGGTACATCGTACCCCTACGTGGGTAGGTATCACATGGGTAGGTACAGAGCATGATGGGACTGTGAGGCCTATATAGGTCCGATGCAAGCCGCGCACCCGTCATTTCAGCGAGAAGAGCCGGCGTGTCAACATCGGGAGAAGAGAAGAAGATGACGTCACAGCCCGGAAGAAGAAGAATACGTCACAGCACGGAAGAAGAAGATAGACGTTCAGCGCTGAAGGAGAAGGCACCGGACAGCTGGAGGAAGAACCGGGGTGCGCCGAGTCAACAGCGGAGAGCGGCGAACATAGCAGAAGACCCCCGGAGAGTGAAGAAGACCCCCCGGATAGCCGAAGAAGACCCCCCCGGATAGCCCGAAGAAGACCCCCCCGGATAGCGGAAGAAGAAGCACACCACCCCCCGCCGAAGACGTCGGAGGAAACCCAGCGGGGACTTCCCCCTCAGGATTCATAACAAACGCCGCACACGTGTAGAATTGGCGGGAATCCAAGTCGGATCTCCCGTCGCTTCTATGACGCGCTTGCTGGAATGTGCTGTCACCATTCAAGCGAGTGCGAGATGTCGGCACCCTGTCGCCGAGAATCAGCGCGATGCTGTCGTGCTAAAAACACATTCTCGGCGGCAGGTACTGTAGGTGACGTTTCGGTCGATTTACGCAAGGAATATGCTAATTAGGTAGATACGCCGATTCACAAACGTACGTACGCCCGGCGCTATTTTGTTACGTCGTTTACGTTAGGCTTTTTCGGCGTAAGGTTGCTCCTGCTCTTATGAGGCGTACGCAATGTTACGTATGGACGTCGTTCCCACGCCAAATTTTGAAATTTGTATGTTGTTTGCGTAAGTCGTTCGCGAATAGGGCTGTACATAATTTACGTTCACGTCTAAAGCATTGACGATTTGCGGCGGAATTTCGAGCATGCGCACTGGGATTTTTTCACGAACGGCGCATGCGCCGTTCACAAAAAACGTAAAATACGCAGGGTGATGTTAAATTTAAATAAAACACGCCCACAACATCCCCATTTGAATTAGGCGGGCTTACGCCGGCCCACATACGTTACGCCGCCGTAACTTAGGGCGCAAGTTCTTTCTGAATATGGAACTTGCGCCCAAATTTACGGCGGCGTAACGTATCTGAGATACGTTACGCCAGCAGAAAGATCCGCTGATCTTTCTGAATCCAGCCCATTGTGTTTTTTTTCAAAATTTTCTGTCTTTTTTTGTTTATAGCGCAAAAAATAAAAATCGCAGAGATGATCAAATACCACCAAAAGAAAGCTCTATTTGTGGGAATAAAATGATACAAATATAATTTGGGTACAGCGTTGTATGACCGTATGTCATTCAAAATGCGTCAGCGCTGAAAGCTGAAAATTGGTCTGGGCAGGAAGGGGGTTTAAGTGCCCAGTAATGAAGTGGTTAATCACGTATAGCGGTTTTCTTCTAGTTTCACATCAGCATAGAAGATAAACTAAAAAAAAATGTTTTACCAAAATGAAAAGGAGGACTTGTTCCAAGCCCACTACCCCAGGCACAGGTGATTGATGGAGAGACTCTATTCCTTTTGTCATCAGCGCTGATGCATGAGTACTGTTGTGAAGAAAGTCAAAACCCTAGAGACAGCATGCTGCTTGCTTTATAGGCAGAGATACTGTTGAACTCGGCCTTCCCTCATGAGGAGACTGCGGAGAACGGAGATGGCTACAGGGTATTTGTGTTATAGAGAGTCTGCCAGCTCTTCTCAGTAGCTCTTTCTACAACAGGATTTATTACAATGAAACGTACGTGGTATGTTTTGTTTGATGCTGCTGCTCTCATTCTTCTTCCATAAGCACTAGGTCATCAATGACTTATGGTATACGGCCCAGAAGAACAATCGACCCACCAATAGACAAATGAGGAATATCTCAACCATCCAAACCCAGTGCATCTCAGCAACATTAATGTTATTCTAGAATTGCCATAATCAGGTTAATAATATAGTAAGTAAATGTATTTCCCTATATTCTAAACAGTCATAACAGTTAGGCCCCTTTCACACCAGTAAACCGATCAGACACTCCAGTCTCCTCTATGGAGTGGCGGGTGTCAATGGACATGTGTCTGTTGACACCCACCGACATCCGATCCCTTTCCCATCTGTCTGGTGGATCAGATAAGATGGCAGTCAGGTGTAAAGAGACAGGCAGCCCATTTACATTGGACTGCCTATAGAGGAGAGTGGACTGTGTCCGCTCTGCATAAGCGGAGCAGACACGGACCAGCCATCCACCTGCTCAGAGGGCATCAGCAGACTTCAATGGAGCCTTCCACATGTGGAAGGGGCCTCATGCCCCGTACACACGATCGGAACTTCCGTCGGGATAAACTCAGATGGAATTCTGTTCAAGCTGTCTTGCATACACACTGTCACACCAAATTCCGACCGTCCAAAACGTGGTAACGTATAACACTACGACGAGCCTAGAAAAGTTCAATGCTTCCGAGCATGCGTCGACTTGATTCTGAGCATGCGTGTTTTTTTTCTCCATCGGAGTTCCACACAGACAATTGGAATTTGCGATAGAATTTTTTTTCATCGAAAAAAAAAAAGAACATGTTCTCTTTCTAAGTCCGGCGGAATTTACGATGGAAAAAATCAGATGGGGCACACACACGGTCGGAATACCTGATGAAAATATTCCGTCTGACTTTTTTCATCGGAAATTCCGATTGTGTGTACAAGGCATTAGAGATTATTTTGTCTTATCTCACATACTGACCTGTTTTCAATGCAAACTGCAAAATATGGTAAACCCTCTCCTCTTAGGGTGCACTCACAATGGACATGGTTGAGCTGAACCATGCCTGAGTTTGCCTGCCCTCCATAAGCAAATATTCCCCGGCACACTTACATCACCTCTGCCAACCAGACCACAGTGATCTCTGCTTCTGTGATCAGTGATCTTTGGAGAGTTCTGTGCTCAGGCAAGGTAAGCACTCACACTAAAGAGAACTGTACTGAACCACAAGTTAACCATGCCTAGGTCCATCATTTCCTTCCGGTCTCGGGTAATGTTTGGAGCACTCACGCCACACAAACAAACCAGACCAAGGAGGTGACCCATGCCCAGGCACAGTTAAGACAGCCAGTGTAAGTGCACTCTTAGACCTTGGACTTTCTGTCAAGCATATTCAGTAATATAGGGTGGCTGGCAAGCCCTGGTATAATGTAATGGATTGTGTAAAAATAGGGGCCATCAACAAACAGAGCATGTACTTCCAGAGGTACTTTTGACAGATTCAGTATTGTTACCTACTTTTCAAATTAAACTTGTTTTACTAGATTGAAAGTTTAACAAAAATAACATTTTATACAAAACAAAGTGGAATTGTTATATTTACTTATTTTATATTGTTAGATTTACCCTGTCCAAATCATGCCGCAAAATTTCTAGAACACGCCCCTTTTTAACTAATGACTCCACCAAGCTAATTCACTCTCTGGTTATCTCTCTCCTTGACTTCTGCAACTTCCTCCTCATTGGATTATCTTTACATAGACTACCCCCCCTTCAGTCCATAATGAGAGCCGCTGCAAGACTCATCCACCTTACCAACCATTCAGTGTCCTCCACCCCTCTCTGTCAATCCCTCCACTGGCTTCCACTCACCCAACGAATAAAATTCAAAGTACCAACAATAATTTTCAAAGCCATTCATAAATCTGCCCCCAGCTACATCATTAACCTAGTCCCAAAATACCAACCAAGCCATTCTCTTTGGTCATCCCAAGACCTCCTGCTCTCTAGCTCCCTTGTCACCTCCTTCCATGCTCGCCTCCAGGATTTCTCCAAAGCTTCTTTCAACCTTTGGAACTCCCTACCCCAATCTGTCCAACTGCCCCCTAATCTATCCATCTTTAGATGATCCCTGAAAACCCTTCTCTTTAAAGAAGCCTCATCCCCCACAGCTTTTTGTTTACCTTTTGTATCAATTGACCCTCCCTTTTAGAATGTAAGCTCAAATGAGCAGGGCCCTCTGATTCCTCTTGCACCAAATTGTAATGCACCTGTAATGTCTGCCTTCATTTTGTTACACGCTGCAAAAGCTGTTATAAATCCTGCATAACAATATTAATAATACTGTATATACTCGAGTATAAGCTAAGTTTTTCAGCACAATTTTTGGTGCTGAAAATGCCCCCTCGGGTTATACTCAAGTCACCTTTTTGCGCCTGATCTCCCAGACGTTGGAGACCCAGTACCAAACATGGCACACATATAGCCCCACTCTTCCTATACAAGCAAAGTTTGTTGTCCGAGGAACCTACGGCCGGGGAGCACCGATTTTTCAAAGTCAGGCACCCCTTCCATAGACTCCAATGTTAAACAGTAATTTCTCTGGTAACTTTGGGGACCCGGTACCGGCCGTCCATATGTCCCTTGGACCCGAAACTTGGCACACATATAGCCCCAGTTCTCTTCTATAAGTGTGCTGTCTAGGGAAACCTACGGCCTGGGAGCACAGATTTTTCAAATCCGGGCACCCCTTCTATATACTCCGATGTTAAACGTAAGTCGAGTCATGGACACAGTGAGGCATGGACACAGTGAGGCATGGGCACAGTGAGGCATGGGCACAGTGAGGCATGGGCACAGTGAGGCAAAGTGAGGCACAATGAGGCATGCAGATGGACACCCTAGGCTTATACTTGAGTCAATACGTTTTTTTGTGGTAAAATTAGGTGCCTCAGCTTATATTCGGGTCGGCTTATACTCGAGTATATACGGTAATAATTTTAAAAGCTCAAAAGCTTACTTGGAAAGAATTGAGACATTTAGATGAGGTAGAGATAAAGATACATCCTTAGGGGTACTTGGTAAGTAGTTGTCTACAATACATTACAAAATACATTGAAAAACCTTACCTCTTGTTCAAACTGAATGCTGTGTTTTTACTGCCAACTTTGCATTGCTTAAGGTAACAGTCTCTGTACCCTGGTTGCTTCCTCCGGACAAGGATCTTTTGGCAGGATTGTCCGGGTAGCCTGTTCCACCCTTAAGGCTCAGGGATCCGAGTCCTCCCCTTTGCCTATTGCGAAGATATTCCTTGTAATTTCTGCTTAGTAAAGTATACAGAAAGGGGTTGATGCAGCTGTTGCCGTAGGTAAGACAAGTCACCAGAGTATTTACATAGATCTCAGTTTGAACAGATAACCTCAGCTCCTCGTTACTGTAGAGAGGTACTAGCTGCCAAATCCAGAATGGGAGGAAGCAAGCCCAGAAAGCAAGCACAATAATGAAGATCATCAGTATCACTTTTTGCTTTGGAGATCTTGGCAGCTCCTTATTTAGAAGGCTTTTGGTTTGAGATATCCAATAAGCTCTTGCCAGTTTGGTATATAAATAGCCAATAATTACCCCAGGAGCAAGGATGCTTGTAGTGAATAGCACTGTAAGATATATCTTATATTGTTCATCGCTCCACGTGGGGGTACATAAATTCCGGACTGTACCATTGTCAAGAATCCTTTCTTCTTGATGTATCATCAGCATCATGGGTAATGTCAAAAGGAAAGATAACACCCAGATTGCAAATGCCAGGCTTTTGCGGTATCTCTTTGACCCTCGAACAGTATTAAAAGGTTTACTCACTGCAATATATCTCTCAGTGCTCATTACTGTTAAGATGAAAATGCTGGCATGCATGGTCAGAAGGTCCAGGCTCAACAGAACCCTACAGCCAGCCTCTCCAAAGTACCAGTCCTTTACAAAGCTGTTGTGGACAATAAATGGGATGGTTGAAAGATATAACAAATCAGCCAAAGCCAAATTAAGTATGTGGATGTACATCGATGTGAATGTTGTCACTGAGATACAAATTACCACTAGAGTATAAAAGTTGCCAACCACACCAGCAACACACATTAAGGACAGCAAGATGCCAATTACTGATGTTCCGATCAAATCATTGTTAGATATATCTAAGAAAGTTTCTTGGTTTGTATTATTGCTGGAAGTATTTCTAAAATTGTAATCCGGGTAAATCTGATCTAACAATTCCATGGTCTTGTATTATCTTGATATATAAGACTCCTGCAGGTGCCGGGTGTACTGTAGTAAAAATAGAGAAGATCTGATATTCACAATGATCGTGTTACCATTCCAAACAGTCAGACAGGAAGAATGTATAAAGAGACCCTGTCACCAACTTAATAATTGCAATTAAAAGCACAGAAAAATCAAGTATTTTAAACACTTGCTTGCAGTGTTTTTTCTTTCCATTAAAGATGATGTTTTATGCGCTTGCAATGTGGTATTGAACTTGCTACAAACTTTGACTGCTGCAGGAAAAGTCAATTCTCTAGCACTGCCCTTTCCCTCCTTGGATGTCATAACCCTCTCCTCTTCTGGGGGTGTACTCTGTCCTGGCCTAGTGCTCTGCACTTCCCTTTACGTATCTTCTTTACATTTTATGTAGCTGCAGAGGGAGGAGTAAAGGGATCACTTGAGTGACCACTATAAGTATGCTGGGGCTACTAACCCCCCATCCATAGGTGTGCGCAGCCGATTGCATTAGGGTGTGCACCCCAAAGCTCCAACAGATATGCGTTTGACATATTTACCAGCCTCTTCCCTGATGTCCATCCTGAAACACAGGGAGGAAGGGGGAGCAAGGGAGCACATGATGGACCTGGGCAACAAAAGGAAGAGGAACAGGGAAAGGAAGGGTGGCGAGGTGGCATATATTAGTACCGATCCCCTATATTTTCCTTCTGTGGAAGTTGAATGTTGACAAAAGGGAGAGGAGGAGAAGCCTACTTTCAGCTGCTGCAGGAGGAAAATACAGATCAGTTCCACTAAATTCCACCCCCGCTACCTCTCCTGTCCGGGTTCTGAGGGTCGGCAAGGAAGGATTGCCAGGTTGCCAACTCCAGGATTAGGGTGTGCCCAGGCACACCTGGCACACCCCTTGCGCACGCCTATCCAAGATAGTGGCAGCCAGCAGCATTTCTGGGCTTTTAGACATCTACACAAGGGACACTTTTACATTTAAATTACATGTCT
Organism: Rana temporaria; assembly: GCF_905171775.1. Lineage (NCBI taxonomy): Eukaryota > Metazoa > Chordata > Amphibia > Anura > Ranidae > Rana > Rana temporaria. The sequence goes on from NC_053498.1 coordinate 81,127,576, forward strand.
AAAATACTTTAAATGTTGGCTGTATACTCCAGACTTGTGCTCCTTGTGTACTACATCTAGTAAAGAGTAGACCCCTATAAATGCCTATTAGTGTTCCTCTTAGGGAGAACTCAGTAGGATGCATTGTGCTGTCACTACACCTTGTACTTGTTCTTGGTTGATTTTATTTAGCCTTCAAATGTAATACTAATGCTATATGTTATCATTTCAAATATCTATATATTTTGTACCTGAAGCCTTGTATGACAGTATTTGTACTTTGGAAACTCTCGATAAAAGCTTTCCGATTACAAAAAAAAAATACTTTAAATGTTCACATAAAAGGTGTGTAAAGGTTGTTGTTTAAATAAATGTGGTCTAGTGCCAGGGTCTCTTTAACTAAAACGTATTTTTGAAGGTGTTTATGTTTCATAATAAAAATACATTGATGACCAGCTTAATATATATATATATATATATATATATATATATATATATATATATATATATATATATATATATATATATATATATTGAAATAGTTGTATAGGATAGAGATGCTAGTCTTTAGAAATGTATCATTTTGTATAAAAAATTATGCCTTTTGACCATGGAATAAAAACATATATTTTATGTTTTCATTTGTGTCAAAAGATTATTTATGTCTGTGCTAAATTATTAAAAACGTATTACATTCAGTATACAGCTACAACTAAAACCTAGTAAAAAAAAAACAGTATTGCCTAAAGCCCCGAACACACGACCGGTTTTCTTGCCAGGAAAACTGCGGGAGAACTTTTGGCCGGGAAAACCGAAAGTGTGTATGCTTCCTCGCAGTTTTCCCGACAGGAAAACTACCAGGAATCCCAGCGGGAAAATAGAGAACCTGCTCTCTATTTTCCCACCGGGATTCCCGGTGGTTTTAAACCCGGCAGTTTTCCTATGGGCAAACACTGCGAGGGAGCATACACATGGCCGGGATTCCCTGCCAAAGCTCTCCCCACAGTTTTCCCGAAGGGAAACCCAGCCGTGTGTACACAGGGAAACTTACCGAGCAGGTTCTCGGTTTTCCCGTCAGGATTCCCAGCGGACCCTATTATTTCGCCGGGAATCCCGTTTGTGTGTACAGGGCTTAAGAGCAGCCATTAATCTCACCACATACAGTACCTCCCATTTTACTGGAGGCCCACCAAAATGCTTCTAGAGTCTCCCAAAGATATTGGCATGCCTTTCCATCCCATATACTACTGTACATGACAGTGTCCTGAGCTTTCAATACGTGGCTGACAGCTGCTTCATCTTTTCAAAGATCAGTGCATGGGCAATGCAGGGAACTTTGAATACAGGGATCAATGCAGGGGTGCTCAGGGACAGCCATTAAGATGGGAGTCATGTACTGACACCTATCAAAGTGACATTTTTTTTTTTACAATTTAACAGTAATATTGTTCAACCATTTAGCTCAAATGATAGCAGCATGGCATCATTAGGTCCAAAACTGTATTCACTTATCATATTCTACATTTAGCAATGCAGACGTATTATTATTATTACATTTATATTTCAGAAAATAATACATTACAGAAACATTCCGTCTCTTACTAGAATGTATAATTCTAATACATATTAATATACAAATTCATTTTTTTAGCATAGTCTGCAAATTAAACCTTCTAAATCATCTCCTAAATGTGTATTACTTAACTAAAAATTATTGCATCCAGTAATGTACTGTCTTTGATAGTACCTGTTTTTCTTTCAAATAAAAAGTTTGTAAGAGATTACACTATACTGCAGATGGTTGACATCAATCTTTATACTTTTTTTTTTTTTTCAAACCAACATGTTCACCATATAATTTACTACAGTTTATATTCCCCTTTTGCCTGCAGAGTAGCCAAGTATCTTTCCTTTTACGGACGCAGGCTGTATTACATATCATAAAATGTGACAAGGGCCAATAAAAAATACAATACGCAGCCAAGCATAATTTATAGAAAAATTAGCCATTATCCATTTTACCTACAGCAGCTCTTCTTTCCAAAATCAAGTTCAGTTTGGGAGAAAATAAAATGGCAATGATACAAAAGTTTGTAATTTTTTTCAGAAAATGTATTTTCCCCAAAAATGTAATAAATTAATTTAAAAAATGATTATATATATATATAAGCTTTGATTCTAGTTTTAACAGTACAAATGAGTAACTGGTGCTGATAAGTGTATTAACAACTTACACCAGATATTCAAAGATCTAGGTTATAATGTAAACTACCTTAGACATAAAGGTACTTTAGATATATGTACATACAATCAAAAAATAAACAAAACAACAAAAAAAATGTTGCCCCAAATTAGATGTGTCTTTGAATCCAATGGTAATATTTCAAAACAATAATGACTCACCTGACTGATGTACAAAAAAGGTGTGTGCAAATGGGGTGGTAAAAATGTTCAATCACAAATTATATTCTGGGTCAAGCTTGGATTGCTCAGACGGACCCCATCGGTCAAAGTGAAAGGTAGAAAGAACACGCTGTTCATTTTCTCTGGGTCACTTCTGGAAAAAAAATAAAACCTTCCTAGGAAGTTCGGTTGGCACCCAGACTGATCTCTTCAGCCCGCTAGCGAGGAAGACCAGTCAATCCATTTTAATATTATTGGTTGGGATTGGATGTTATAAAGTTTTTTTCTTCTTTCCAAGTAAATCACTTGCTCTTCCAGAGTGTCTGTCCATGGACCAAATAAGCCACTGTGAAACATTACCGGAATCATCTGTCAGGTTTTGCTCTTTCTTTTTGTGGCTTGTATGTGAATTCTCATATGTTAACATTCCATGCACCCTGCTAATATTGGTATGTCAAACCTCTTTTCCAAGTCTTCCATTCTGCTCACTAATAATATACCGTTCTCTCAGCTGCTCTTTATGTTAAAACTGTGTCTTCTTTGTAGTTTACCTTCAGACTACATTGCACACAGCTCTGTTTTTTTCCCATTTTATACTCTACTGATGAGTTATTCAGTCTATTTTTTCATACAGTTAAGTTGACTGGTGAGCACAATGGCCCTCACTAGAAAGGGGATTATGATTATTGGCACAGATCTTCTGTTTAAATCATATTTATTAACCTTAAAAAGATACTACAGCACAAATCTTGTTTTAAAATGTTTAATTTACTTAAAGGATATGTGAACCCTCACCTTGTAAAACAACCCATTCAGTTTAAAATAGAAATGCAAGGCAAATTGTTTGAGTGTGTGTGTGTGTGTGTGTGTCTATCTATCTATCTATATATATACAGTGGAACCTTGGATTACGAGCATAACCCGTTCCAGGAGAATGCTCGTAATCCAAAGTACTCGCATACAGGGCCGGATTTGCTCTCCCTGCCGCCCCAAGGCCAGGTTCCGCAATGAACCCCTCCCCGCCAACCAAACTACCCCCACCCCCCAAATAAACAGAGAATGGCAACCGGATGGCAGGGGCGGCACGGTTAGTTCAAATATTTTTTGGTTTCTTTTTTTTTTACTTTTTAATCACTTTTTTATTTTTATTTATTTGTAGCTTGTCATTTACTCTTTCTTATTATTGTATAATTTTCTTATTATTTTTAATATTATTTTTCTTATTCTTTACCTTTTAATTACTTTTTTATTTTATTAATTTAATTATTATTTCTTAGTATTTCCCCCACACTACATTTAGACCTGCTAGAAAGCAACTTACCGCCATTAACTATATGTTCCGGGCGACTCCATGCTGCTGCCGCCCCTTGGCACCCTGCCGCCCCGAGGCCTGGCCTTGGTGGCCTTGTGGGAAATCCGGGCCTGCTCGCATATCAAAGCGAGTTTCCCCATTGAAGTCAATGGAAACAAAGATTATTTGTTCCACATTGACTTCAATGGCATACAATACCACATGCGGGCAGAGGCGGGGGGCGCTAGAAAGGCCCGAGGACAGTTTGGCTGACCTGGGCAAACTTCAGAAAGACTTTGTTCACAAGCCTTTCTGAGGTTTGCCGAGGTCAGCCGAACTGTCCTCGGGCCTTTCTGGCCCGTTTCTGAACGGCGACGATCGGCGCCATTCAGCTCCGGCGCCCCCACCTCAGGCTAAACGCGGCACTGCACACCGCTTTGGCCTGAATCCTGCTCGTATTGCAAGAAAACACTCGCAAACCGAGTTAGGAAAATAATGGTGGCCACACAAAATATTGAAACTTTGGGCCCAATTTGGACAATTTAACTTAGGGGTGTACTCACTTTTGTTGCCAGCAGTTTAGACATTAATGGCTGTGTGTTGAGTTATTTTGAGGGGACAGCAAATTTACACTGTTAGTGCTGGTTCACACAGGGGCAACCCGTCTTACAGCGCAACTTTGCAAGGCGACTTCAGCGTGACTTGGAGCAACTTACAAAGCGACTTAAAGTTGCCTCTAGGACAGGAGACTTTGGCTGTGGCCAATCACAGAATAATCAGCTCTGTGGGAGGGAGGGGTTTGCCTGAGGAAACTATTTTCTTTTCCTTTAAAGTTGCTTCAGTTAAGATGTGATCCGACTTTGGAGGCAACTTCCATTGAAATCAATGGGTCGGAGCGACTTCAGTAGTGTACATTAAGACGGCTCTCATTCACTTCAATTGAATTTCTCATGTTGTGTGACTTGGGGCGACACAAGTCGGATCCCAAGTCGCGGTAGTGTTAACCGCCACTTATACAAGCTGTACCCTCACTACTTTACATTGTAACAAAGTGTAATTTCTTCAGTAATATCACATGAAAACATATAATAAAATATTTACAAAAATGTGAGGGGTGCTCACTCTTGTGAGATACTGTGTATGTGTATATGTATGTATGTATATATATATATATATATATATATATATATATATATATATATATATATATATATATATATATATATATACACACACACACACACACACACACACACACACACACACACACAATATTATGCCAAAAGTATTGGGACGCCTACCATTACACACACATGAACTTTAATGACATTCCAGTCTTAGTCCGTAGGGTTCAATATTGAGTTGACCCATCCTTTACAGCTATAACAGCTTCAACTCTTCTAGGAAGGCTATCCACAAGGTTTAGTGTGTCTAAGGGAATGTTTGACCATTCTTCCAGAAGTGCATTTGTGAGGTCAGGCAAGGATGTCAGACAAGAAGGCAGCGGTGTATTTAGGTTTTGTGTTGCCCTAGACCTGACTAAACTCGTGCAACCCCTAATTTAAATATGATCCACCCCTTCCAGTCAAAGTCACACCACTTCCTGTTTAAGACCTGCCCTGAAGTTTTCCAGTGGGGACACTAGTTCTGAGGGCCTTGGGGGGGGGGCGTTCCCTTAATCTGCAGAGATTTCCTCTCACTTCCTGTATGGCTATGGGGCAGGAAATAAAGAGAAATGAACGGATGGCAAATATGGCTATCACCATCCCTTACTCTATCCAAAATGGAAAAACAAGTGTTGCCTATAGTTCTACTTTAAGCACAAATTTCTGATACATTTATGGAGGACTAAGAGGATATAACCATGCCAGTGGTGCAGCAGAAAACATATAGCACAGCGATGAAGGTATGTGGTCCAGGCAGTGAGCAAAGGAAGGATTGAGGGCAGAAATAAATAAATCCATCTGTTTATTTTTCTCATCAGCAATCAACAGAAATAAAATTAGGATTCCCTAATATGTACAACTGACACAAGCAAAGGATTGCAGGAGAGTCCTACTACCTACCTGCCAGGTATAGGTGACCATGTCAGTGTGCCTTGTGTATGCACCATCCCTATCATACAGGCAGCAGTGCGGCCGCTTTATGGGGGCACCAGATTGATTTGTCTTGCAGGCCCAGTCCACCTCATAAGACTGGCACTGCACTAAAAGTATAGCGCAAGCCGGCAGGGACTCTATGGCCTATGGTCTAGGCACCTCGGCACATGCTCATGTGTGTATAAATACCCAAAAGTTTCATTATGAGGGAGCAACTACAGACCACCAAGGCTCTGAGGAAAGGGGTACGCCCCTGAAACGCGTCAGCCATACCACCGGTCAGATACTACTTGATCCGTGTTGTCACCGTGTTCTTCTGGCGTTGCTGCGTACCAGTTGTACTGTTTGTCAAAGCGCGTTTTACAACTAATTTTGTGAGTATAACCATTTTTTTAATATATATAATAAAACCTTTTTATACGGTATCACACTAGGTCGGTGCGCCCTCCTTTCTTTTCTCTTTTTTAGCCTTATGAATTTCCATGATTCTGAGGAGGGCTGCAAGACCGTTGAACATACCCTGTAATTGAACCACGTTACCCTATAGCAGGAAATACCAGAGCGCAGGAGAATTTTCTGTGGCCTAGGCCAAGATACAGCGTTGCAAGAAGGTCTGGCTGGCAGTCTCCACTCTAATTCATCCCTAAGGTGTTCTATCGGGGTGAGGTCATGGACCTTGTTTGTGCACTGGTGTTTAGTCATTTTGGAGCAGGAAGGGGCCATCCCCAAACTGTTCCCACAAAGTTGGAAGCATGAAATTGTCCAAAATGTCTTGGTATGCTGATGCCTTAGGAGACCAAGCCCAACCCCTGAAAAACAACCTCAAACCATACTCCCCCTCAACTAAATGATTTGGACCAGTGCACAAAGAAAAGGTCCATAAAGCCATGGATGAGCGAGTTTGAGGTGGAGGATCTTAACTGGCCTGACCCCAACCTAATAGAACACCTTTTGGATGAATTTGAGTGGAGACTGCAAGCCAGGCCTTCTCGTTCAACATCAGTGCCTCTGCACACTGCACACTGCACACCTGGTAGTGACATCAGGGTAAGTCAGTTAGTGACCCTCCCAACCAGTCTCAGTTAGCACCACACTAGCACAGTCACACTATAGGTCGCTGATCAGCTCCATTACAGTATAGGGTCTATAGCTGCATACATTTCAGTATATATGGTGCTCAGGTGGTTAATCAGAATTTATTGCAAAGTTTTTATCCATAAACACTTACAGGAGTCAAAAGAAAAGAGATCCGACCAAGGTCTCAATGCATCCTATGTTTAGACCCATAGACATATCATACAGATAGTAATCTCAATTTTTAAACATCAATTATTTGTTCCTGTTGGGGTCTAAAGAAAGAAGGCATTGGAGAAGTGGGGAGCTGACTTGGAAGTATTTAAATAAGAGAGGGGGAGGGAAAACAAAAATACTCATAATATATAAGCACACCTATAGCACAATTAAGATGATTAACTATTGAAGACAGAAATTTTGCCCTAAAACGTCCAATGCTGAGACTGTTGAGAAGAGATAAAGAAAAGCCTGTAGCAAAAAGAAAAGAAGAAATAATTGCAGGTCTACATGAAATGGGACCCTGTAGGTTGGGCTAGTGAGGGTGAAATTATTTATTGAAGTTAACTTGAGCTCACAGGTTATTGGTCAGAGTGGTGGGAGGGGGAGGCAGTGCAGAGAGGAGGTCAGAGGTACAGACTTCCTGTCAGCACACAGGATAGGAAAAGCTCCCGCCCGCCTGCCCTGAATATTTGAAATTGGTTGCATGGAAAATTGATAATGTTGGTTTGTTTTTCTGTTTGTTGTTTTCTTTTTGTGTTTCATTTTCTTTTAGGAAGGCGGTTGGGTCTTTGGAGGCATTTGGAAGTAAAATTATGGAATTAAATGTTTGGGACACATCTGAGGTATGGGTCCCCGGTGAATGCCAGTTACGTGGTTAACTGGGAGTTTATGGTTGGGACACATCTGAGGTATGAGTCACCGGTGAATGGGAGTTACGTGGTTAACTGGGAGTTTATGTGGGGAAATTTTTTTTTTGTCTCTGCTCTCCACCTCCTCTCCCCTCTCTCAGACAGGCAGGGAAACAGAAAAAAAGATATACAGCAGCGAATAGTTGAGGCGTTTTTTCATGAAAATAAGGGATAGCAGGCCCATTAAAAGGTAATAACATATAATGTTAGAGGCCTAAATTCACCCCAGAAGAGAGGCCGTCTCTGGCAAGAGTTACGCCATTATGCTATAGATGTGGCCTTTCTACAGGAAACACATTTCCTGAAAGGGGCTACACCAAATATGCCCTTACACATATTTAACCAGTGGTTCCATGCGCCGTCCCCGATCGCAAGGGCAAGGGGAGTGTCAATAACATTTAAAAAGACATGCCCAGTTATCGTGACATCTTCACAAATAGATCCCGAGGGTAGGTACCTTTTTTTAAAAGCGAAACTGAACGGCTACTGCTATAAATTCGCCTCAGTGTATGCGCCAAACACAGGAACGGCTAACTTCCTGATAAAAACTTTGAAATCACTAGAGAAGTATAGAGAAGGATTTTTGATTTTGGTGGGTGATTTTAATTTAGTAATAAATCCTAGCATAGATACATCAACGGGCAAAACACCCATATCATTCAAGGCTCTAAAACACATAAAACAGCTTTTACGGTCTGCCCACTTGGTAGATGGATGGCGAGTAACGCATGAGGGGACAAAAGACTATAGCTACTACTCCAAAATGCACAATATGTACTCTCGTCTAGATCTTTTCTTTGTGGACCAGTTCTACCTAGAAAAGATCAGATCATGTACGATAGAACCAATAACGATTTCAGATCATGCACCTGTCATTATGACCTTACATCAAGTCTCATTGGGCCACCTGGAACGAGCTTGGTGGTTAAACGAGACACTGTTAGATGACAGTCGCGTTGTGGAAGACTTAACCATTAAAATTAAAACATATTTTGAAAGGAACGTGTCTGGGGAAACTTCTGAACAGGCTATTTGGGAGGCCCATAAGTCAGTGATTAGGGGGGAATTGATAGCTTGGGGGTCAAGGAAAAAAAAAGGAAAACAAAAAGAAATAACAGATCTGCTGGAAGAAATAAATAAGATAGAGATAAAACATAAATCCTCCATGGATCCAGCAGACGCTAAGAGGTTGGAAGATGCGCTGGAAGTAAACTGAAACGGGGGCAGATCCACAGAGATCTGCACCGGCGCAGCGTATGGGAGATATGCTACGCCGCTGTAACTTACTTTTTGTTGCTTCGAAGTTATGGCGGCGTAGTGTATCTCTTGCGGTGTAAGGGCGCCTAATTCAAATCGGTGAGTAGGGGGGCGTGTTTCATTTAAATGAAGCGCGTCCCCACGTCCCGAACGAACTGCGCCGTCCCTAAATTTCACGCCGTGCATTGCGCTAAATGATGTCGCAAGGACGTCATTGGTTTTGACCTGGACGTAAATTACGTCCATCACGATTCACGAACGACTTACGCAAAAAATAAAAAAAATTCAAATGAAACGCGGGAACGACGGCCATACTTAACATGGCAAGTCTAACTATATGCCACAAAATAGCAGCTTTAACTATATGCCGGAAAAAGCCGACTAGAGACGACGTAAGAGAATGCGACAGCCGCGCGTACGTTCATGGATCGTCGGAAATAGCTAATTTGCATACTCGACGTGGAAAACGACGAGAACTCCACCCAGCGGACGCCGAAGTATTGCATCTAAGATGCGAAGGCGTAAGAAGCCATACGCCTGTCGGATCTAACCCAGATGCCGTCGTATCTTGGTTTGAGGATTCAAACCAAAGATACGACGCAGGAAATTTGAAAGTACGCCGGCGTATCAGTAGATACGCCGGCGTACTCTCTTTGTGGATCTGCCCCACAGTGTCTAGATCAGAAAACCAGTAATAAATATAGATACTTGGCTAGATTCAGGTAGGGCGGCGCATCTTTCAGGCAGGGTAGCGTATCGTATTTACGCTACGCCGCCGTAAGTCAGCGAGGCAAGTGCTGTATTCACAAAGCACTTGCCTCCTAAGTTACGGCGGCGTAGTGTAAATGGGGCCGGCATAAGCGCGCCTAATTCAAATGAGGGGGCGTGTTTTATGTAAATGGGTGGTGACCCGACGTGATTGACGGTTTTTACGAACGGCGCATGCGCCGTCCGTGTACATATCCCAGTGTGCATTGCTCCAAAGTACGCCGCAAGGACGTATTGGTTTCGACATGAACGTAAATTACGTCCAGCCCCATTCACGGACGACTTACGCAAACAACGTAAAATGTTCAAATTTTGACGCGGGAACGACGGCCATACTTAACATTGACTAGGCCAGCTATTTGTTCGACTAACTTTATGCCGGAAAAAGCCATACGTAAACGACGTAAAAAATATGCGCCGGCGCGCGTACGTTTCTGAATCTGCGTATCTAGTCATTTACATATTCTACGCCAAACTCAACGAAAGCGCCACCTAGTGGCCAGCGTAAATATTGCACTTTAAGATAGGAGACTTACGCCGCTCGTATCTTAGCCTAATTTAAGCGTTTCTAGAATATGCTTAAATTTAGGACGGCGTAGATTCAGAGTTACGACGGCGGATCTACTGATACGCCGTCGTAAAGATTTCTGAATCCAGCTAACTACGCGCGCCATTTCTATGAACCGGGAAATAAATGCGGTCGCCTTTTAGCTAGACAACTTAAAAAAACAACAAGATTCCAGACATGTTCATAATTTAACTATACAAAATAAAAAAATAGTAGAAACACAGGCAATTGCGGCAGAATTCCATAAATTCTACGAGAATTTATACAATATTCAACAGGAATCGGCAAGCACCACTAATGAATACCGAGTGGGGGAGATTAGGGATTATATTGCGGACTCAGCGTTACGTTCGCTGCCACCTGAAGCTACGGAGGTGATAAATAGGCCGATAACAGTGGAAGAAGTGAATGGAGTGATAGCAAATTTAACAGTAGGAAAAAGCCCAGGGCCAGATGGCTTTACGAATTTATATTATAAAAAAAATTCTGAAAACCTGGGCGTCCCAATATGTGATTACTTCAATTCGATTAACATTCTGAATCCACTCCCTCCAGAAGCTTTATTGGCACACATCACAGTCCTCCCAAAACCAGGAAAAGACCCCCAACATTGCGCCAATTATAGACCAATTTCTCTGTTAAATTCTGATACAAAGTTATTATCAAAAATTTGGGCACTTAGACTACAAGATCATTTAGTGAAGCTAGTTCACCCTGACCAAACAGGCTTTATGAAGGGCCGTGAAGCTAGAGACGACACCATAAGAGCATTAAATGTCCTCCACTGGATGTAACACGGCCCGGACAGAGCCCCTAGAATAATATTATCTATGGATGCCGAAAAAGCTTTCGACAGGGTTAACTGGACGTTTATGACTGAGGTCCTGAGGTGGATGAGAGTTGGAGATCGCGTGATGGGCTGGGTACTGGCGTTGTATGCGTCCCCGAGAGCAAGAGTAAAGGTGAATGGCACCTTGTCAGACTATTTCCAAATATACAATGGTACGAGACAAGGGTGTCCTCTGTCTCCCTTACTATTTGCGATGATATTGGAACCCTTACTCTGTAAAATAAGAAAAAATAACGGAATTCAGGGAACCCGTATTGGGCCGGATGAACATAAGGTCTCGGCTAATGCCGATGACCTGTTGTTCTATTTATCTACACCACAGACTTCATTACCTGCTCTGATGGAAGAAGTATCTAGGTTTGGGGTTCTATCCAATTTTAAAATTAATTTGGAGAAGTCTATATTATTTCCTAGCCATGTATCTTTAAGTATGGCGAACACTCTACAAGAAGCATATCGTTTCGTATGGAATAAAAAATCACTAGTCTACTTAGGGACGCATATAACGCCTGACCCAAAACTTCTTTACGATCTGAATTATGATGCCTTAATGGAAGGGGGCCGCCATTACTAGTAAAAAAAAAAAAATATTAACAAAAATGCCATAAAACTATCCCCTATTTTGTAAACGCTATAAATTTTGCGCAAACCAATCGATAAACGCTCATTGCGTTTATTTTACAAAAAATATGTAGAAGAATACTTATCGGCCTAAACTGAGAAAAAATAAAGTTTTTTTTATATCTTTTTTAGGGATATTTATTATAGCAAAAAGTAAAAAAAATATTGAATTTTTTTCAAAATTGTCGCTCTTTTTTTGTTTATAGCGCAAAAAATAAAAACCGCAGAGGTGATCAAATACCACCAAAAGAAAGCTCTATTTTTGGGGAAAAAAGGACACCAATTTTGTTTGGGAGCCACGTTGCACGACCGCGCAATTGTCAGTTAAAGCGACGCAGTGCTGAATCGCAAAAAGGGGCAAGGTCCTTAACCTGCATATTGGTCCGGATCTTAAGTGGTTAATAAGCACACCTGCACATTGATCAATGCCCTCATAGGGTGTGAACTGACTAGGACTTTTTTGCCTATGTTGTGAGGATTTGTTTTATATCATTTATTACTTTGCACATCTACTGCATCAGCAGTCGGATTTAGACATTTGAAGCACCACATTTACTGATTATAAGAGTTGCACTTCACATAATACACTCACCTCTAGGAGGCAGGGCACCATACCATTAACTCACTCACTTCTAGAGCAGGGTTTGACAAATTTGCTTGGAATCTAGGAGCCAGCTAAAAAAGTTAGGAGCCAGAAAACGCACCCAGTCCCGACGAGCTTGCGCGCAGAAGCGAACACATACGTGAGCAGCGCCCGCATATGTAAACAGTTTTCAAACCACACATGTGAGGTATCGCCGCGATTGGTAGAGCGAGAGCAATAATTCTAGCCCTAGACCTCCTCTAACTCAAAACATGGAACCTGTAGATTTTTTTAAACGTCGCCTATGAAGATTTTAAAGGGTAAAAGTTTGTCGGCATTCCACGAGCGGACGCAATTTTGAAGCGTGACATGTTGGGTATGAATTTACTCGGCGCAACATTATCTTTCATATTATTAAAAAAAATGGGGATAACTTTACTGTTGTCTTATTTTTTAATAAAAAAAAGTGTAATTTTTTCCCAAAAAAGTGCGCTTGTAAGACCGCTGCGCAAATACGGCGTGACAGAAAGTATTGCAACGATCGCCATTTTATTCTCTAGGGTGTTAGGATAAAAAATATATATAATGTTTGGGGGTTCTAATTAGAGGGAAGAGGATGGCAGTGAAAATAGTGAAAAATTACATTAGAATTGCTGTTTAACTTGTAATGCTTAACTTGTAATACCAACGGCCACCACCAGATGGCGTCAGCTCACATCTGGTGGTAATAACTTGTAATACCAATGGCTCACCACCAGATGGCGCCAGCTCTCTGCCAAGTCGCCAGGACACTATTTCTAGTCGCCATGGCGACCTGGCGACCGGGATTTGTCGAGCCCTGTTCTAGAGTCACCTACCTTTTTGGAAACGCACCACGGGAAGAGCGATCCACTAACATATTGCTGTTCAGCAACAGGGTACACCACCTAACTGTAGAGATCACCCTACATGTCCAGCTTTATCTCCATAGGCCTCTCTGAATTAGCAACGGGAGCTTATACACCATATAAGCTCACCCATGTTGTGGTTACCTGACATTTCATTTATTTATTATATATCTGTGGGATCACCAGCACCTAGATCTGCTTTTTGCCACACAGTCAATACAGGATTGGATTTCACCATCTATATACCAACCATTAGCGGGCAGCGCCATTACCCTTTTACATATAACACCCATTTTCAGACCCCATAACTGGGGTACTACAGGGGGGCAGCAGCCTTACCCAGCACCTCAGCGCAGATTTATTATAGGGGTTATCATTCTATTAAATTAAGACTACAAAAATCAAAAAGTGATAGGGTGCAAAACCAACGCATCCGTTTGGACAATTTCTTGCTACCATGCTGAATTAGAGTGGAGACTGCACATAGGGAAACACACACGCAATGAGGACGTGACGCGTGTGAGGGTGGGAGGTGCCGGAGCGCTCCATGGCTGTCAGCGGCGTACGTCGTTTCGATGCTCCGACGACTCCAGCAGCGGACAAGCAGACGGCAGCGTGAGAGGCTGGACGTCCCGAGGACCGTGCGGGAGACTCAGCCCCGCCTAAGATCCGACGTACCTGGGGGACTCAGCACGTGAGCGAGCCCCTAGGCACCAGACACCAGGCCAAAGGAGACCACCGAGCCCCACGATCACCTCAATTGGATCACTCTGCCCCGCACTGGATGCCGGAGTGGAGTTCAGCAGATGGAGCAGTGACCACGGTGTCCACGCACCGGAGGAAAAAGCCGGGCCCCCATCCATCGGGAGATCCCTTGGAGCAGCTAAGAGCCGCGGTGGGCTGGAGACAGGGACATATGGATTGGTTAAGCGCTCAGTTGAGCCGAGTCGGGTCGGGCCCTCTCCCGCCCCCCCCCCCATGTATACATCTCCCTTGTGAATGCGCCTTGCTTTTCAGCTCCAAGAAGAAACTCGGTGTAATAGCATTGCAGGGTCAGCTGTAAATTCCACCCAGACAGGTTATATTGAAAAGAGGGGGAGCACACTCATTTTTTGTCTCTTTTTTTCCTACCTTTTTTTTTTCCATGACCCGTGACTAATGATATATGGAGTAATATGTGAAATATGAGGATCTTGAGACACTAGGGCCAGTAAAGCAGATCATTAGACCTCCCACTCATAACCAGTGGCGTCTCCAGTTTTCATATTTAGGGGGGGCACATGGGGGGACAGGGACAAAAGTAGGGGGGCCAACTATAAAATGCAATTATATATATATATATATATATATATATATATATATATATATATATATATATCCTGGGGCCCTTTACTACGATCCCACTATGGGCCCTTTCACATGTTCTGCAGTGAGCTCCCTTCCTACTATACTGGGGCCCCCCAGGGTGGCAGAAAACAAGAGATATATGTCACCAGCACACCAAGAAAATATAAGGGTCCAAAGCAGTGGGAGAACTATCAGGGTTGCAAAGGTTGTCTTGCCACCGGGCCCTGGTGTTCTGCCACAGTGGGGATCCCCAGTTGTCCTGTCCCTGCTATTTACAGCGCTGGTCTGGCGTCTGTCTCCTTGGCAGCGGCAGCAGTCTATTAGGACCTAGTGCTGGTGACATTATGGGTGCATGCAGGGGAAGGCTGGCACTATTGGTTATAGAGAGCCGAGCCCCCAGCTGGTCACCTAGCAGCAGTAATGCTGTATAACCTTCTCTGTTGACATGCTGATCGGCATGTGATCCAGGTGATGCTCCCAGTCAGATCTAATAAACACAGTATTTATTAGCATCAAGAGTACAACCACATAAATATAATCAACCGTATGATCAGCAGCCATGTGGGCTCTATGCCTGTAAAGCGTGGGCTTTGATCAATAAAATCTCTGATATTTATGACTAGGATTTGACTAAGAGCATCACCTGGATTGCATCCCGATCAGCTTGTCAGAGAAGGGTCCACTGCTGCTAAGCAACCTGCAGGGAGCTCAACTGTCTACAACCAATAGAGATGGGCTCGGATGTGTTTGAAATCCCACATGCCCGATCACGCCAGGAAGCCGACACTCCACAGTGCTAATAATTGTATGGGCTGCCTAAGAGCTAAGACCAGCCATAGACAGTTTAAATCTCAGCTGGTTCAGCAGAAACTGGCTGAGATTTGAACCATTAATGAGCAGATTCTCTTATAATTATCACTAGTGGTTGCTGTATAGTCACTAGTGATAATCACTGTTTGTCGGGAGAATACAATTGCTGGGCAGGAGGGATATTCCCGTCAGCAGTGTCTGTGTTGATGGGGGAATCATGCAAGTTTCTTTCCTGCAATCTGTGGATGCAGGAAAGAAATTTGCACCATATATTACCTGCCTAACTGAAAGTGAAAGTAAATTGTGAATGTTTTGAAAGAACAGGAGAGGTGGAGGGAGACAGATGGGGGGGAGAGAAGGGATGGAGATAATGTAGTTCAGTGATTACAGTGTACTGCAGTCTGCAGTGCACACACTTAAACACGGCCCAGGCTAGAATATCTGGTTCAAAAATTAAAAGGGGAACAGTATAGTGCTAAGAGAAGGTGAAAAATGACCTTAGGTAAGGTCATGAAAGGAAAGAGGTTACTTGTGGCCAAACTTTAATGATCCTGATCCTAATAATAATAAACGTATAATATGTATCAAAAAAGTTAATTTTAATGATTAAATTAATCAAATAGAATCACATTCAAATATCACAACACGGTTAAAAGGAGCATGATATTGGGTAATTAATATCTGGCCATGATCACACATAACATACAAGACATACAATAGACAACATTAACGCATGACGCTGTCCGGACACTGTCGGGGTCAGTCATTGGTTGTCGACACAATAATACAATGTATATAGGATGGTGTGGAGTGTAACGGTATTCACTGGTGGTGATTACTGATTTCCAAATTGTGGCCCTAATGGTGTACTGACCAATGACTGAGCCCTGAAAGGATATGGGGGGGGGGGGGAAGAGGGGAGGGGGGGGGGAGACGGGTAGGGAGTGTGGAGATTGAGGTAATAGAACTGCAGTAGGTTAATTGGTAGTGCCGATAGGCAGGAGAATTGTGTAGTGAGCTAGTAGTAAGTTCACTGTAAATGAGAGGGAAACTTCCTCTCATGAAAGTTGCAGGAATAGCATCAATTCTCAGTATTTTTTATCAATCTGTTTGAGATTGTAACATGTCGACAGTCATTCGAATGAATTCACTCGGTCTGTATATACGCTGAATAGCCTTAACAGTCTGGTTATCTGTTCAATTAATTGGATGCACTACAAGCTATATGCGGTATGCTGTCAATCAGAAAGTATTTGATACCTGGAAATGCACAGGTATTTTAATTGGATGGTATGATGGCAGCACAGCTGCGTTTCCCTACTAGGATAATTAAGTAGGGTTATGTATGGGTGTTTGCTCGATTTCCAGTGGTTATGGAGTTTGTATTTGATGTTTAATTGAGCAAATAAACCCCCTAAATAATATATGGCAGCAGCGTGTATTGATGCTTGCGGAGTTTTCAAAAAGTATAAGCATCCATATTACTCCAATAAGAACAATAATGATGAAAGATGGTTACAGACCTTGGATTGCTGTTCATTCATTCATAGAATGATCAGGGTGATATAAACCTGTTTATGCAGTCTTCTGGTTGATTTTCCCGATTGGTGCGCCCGAGAATGCAGGGGGCTTTGTTGGGAAGGGAGTTGGGTATACTCCAAATCCAGAGAGCGGGCTAAGTAGCCCGGTAAGGGTGCCTCGGTCTCCGTCTCCGTCTGTGTAATCCTCCGTTTTCCTTCCTTGTTTGGATTCGATCACGTGGACAGGTCACATGGGCAGCGTCAGGTGGTGACGTCGACGCGTTTCGCCGTAGCCAATGGCGTAGCTTCTTCCTGGACGTAATGGAATGTCAGCTGGTGGATGTTTTTATACACGCAGTCCACAGCTGATGCTTGCACCAAAGCAATGCGTATTGATGCTGGGCTGTTGTATGAAACAACTGACGCTACGGTGGTCATGGAGGTCAATCAGTCCAATTACTTTGAATTTCCCAAAAGGAAGAGAGTTTATCTTCCTGCTCATGTTCTTTCGTCGTTAGATATGGCTTGTTTTGAACATTAATGTTCAGTTTTAGAGTGACAAAGTCTGTCAAACCCAAAATGAAGAACCACTTTCGGGTATTGATGACCTGAAGGTCATCAATTTATCCGACTTCACCTTGACAAAGGATCACCGGACACTTTTACAAAAGGGTATGTCTTTTTCGCCAGTGACCAACATGGACGAGTTCACTGTGTTCAAAGACATTACCCTGTTCCTCTGCAAGGTCTATTACCGATCATTATTTGCCAATGATGGCGCTGGTGAAACTAACCAACGACCAGTTGAAAGTGAGGACCAGGCTATTTTGGACATTCTGAACTCCCTACTGGCGGAAAACACAACCTTGGAAGAAGAACCTTCAGTCCTCATTAGACGGGTTAACCTCAGGATCAAATCGCTCAGAATGCCGCCACTATCAAAAAATAGGTGGCTTAAAACATTCCTAGACATGGTACAAATGGATCTGGAAAAGATTGATTGGTCCAAGAAGGCTACTGACAATCTAACAGCCGGTGAGAGGAAAGCCCTAAAGGAACTGCAAAATGACAATAACATTGTCATTAAAAATAGTGATAAAGGTGGTAACGTTGTACTGTTGACTCCAAAACAATATGAGGGGGAGGCCAAACGTCTATTGAGTGACACTTCCACTTATGAAAAATTGGATCATAATCCATTACACACTATGGTCACAGAACTAAATTACAAACTCAGCCTGGCAAAAGAGGAGGGTCTCCTAACCATTAAGGAATACGATCATTTACGAGTCAATGAATACAACGTTCCCACCTTCTATATCATACCTAAGGTTCATAAAAACCTGGATAAACCACCGGGCAGACCGATTGTGGGCACCGGCCTATGCCTGCCTACATCTAGGCCTCTGGGAAGAAGAAGATGTTTATACCTCGTCTATGTACAGCCACCACGTACTCACCTGGTGGCGGTACATAGATGATGTCCTAATGATATGGAAAGGAGACATCGAATCTTTACACCGGTTTATGACCGAACTCAACCAAAATGGGCGTAATATCCATCTAACCTATACCGCTGATCCTGAACATCTATCCTTACTTGATTTACTGATCACTTTGAAAGAGGGCAAATTGAGCACCTGTACCTTCCGCAAGAGTACTGCTGCCAATACCCTTTTATATGCCACTAGTCATCATCCACACTGGCTCAAAAATGGTATCCCGGTGGGTCAGTTTATGCGCATAAAACGCAACTGCTCCGACATCTCTGATTACCGCCGTGAAAGCCACGATCTGTACACGCGATTTCGCGAGCGTGGCTACTCGCATGGTCAAATTAAAAAAGCGAGAAAACGTGCGGCCATCAGAGATCGTGAGGATTTGCTGACCAAAAAGAGACCAGTGGACCAACATGACATGAATTCCAATGAGCCCATTAGAATAATAACCCCATTTGGCTCACAGTGGAACTCGGTCCGAACAACTTTGGAGAAACATTGGGGGATCCTAACTAATGCCCCAGGTCTTTCCAAGATAGTTAGTCCGGCACCCAAATTGGTGGCACGACGTGCACACAGCCTTGGTGACATCTTAATTAAATCAGAATTCGTGAAAGAACCTAATACCACTTGGCTGTCCGACTATCCAAGATCCCTGGGCATGTTCCCCTGTAATAAATGTCAGATCTGCCCTTATGTCGATCGTACCACCTCCTTTCAGGATGCCCACGGACAATGTAATTTTGAGATCAGGGATTTAATAAACTGCTCGACAACTCGAGTGATCTATCTAATCACCTGCCCTTGTCCCAAAATATATGTGGGAAAAACAAAACGTGCCCTGAAAGTACGGATAGGCGAGCACCTACGTGAAATCAACGAAAAACAAAAAAACCCTGAAAAGCCACTTGCTAAGCATTTCGCCGAACATCACAATAGATGCTCCAAGGGCATGACAGTGAAGGGCATTTATGTCCTCAAATTACCAGGTAGACGAGGTGATTTTGACCGTATCCTCCAACAAAAAGAGAAGTGGTGGGTGTATTGTCTTAAATCACTTGTCCCTGTCGGTTTAAACACTGAATTAAACTTACAAGTTTTTCTAAACCCGTAGGATAGCCCAGACCATTCCCTCTATAAGACCCCGATATATATTTCGCGACGTGACCAGGGACATCCGGTGCATCATTTAAGTATGCCCCAGTCACTCCGCCTGTTATATCCATAAATACTTTGACACAATCTTGTCAAAATCCCCCCAAAAAATAAATAATATATAAAAAAAAAAATATATAAAAATATTTCTCACCATCAAAAGTGAAGCATTAATGACTGCCGGGATAACTATGTCTCTTAACTTATATCTCAATCACTAACTTTCACCCATATGTAAAATTACTTCCATCCATTGATAGAAATCAGTGATCCTCACTGTAATAGATCAAGACGAATGGACCATGATATCAACGGATTTATACGGACATTACTTTAATAATGCCAGCTAGGACCTGATTATTATATTATATATATATATATATATATATATATATATCTTTTGCTACAATTATTATCTGTATTCTGTTTATCTCAAAATATTTGTTCCTCCCTTTTTCCTCACCTCTTGTCCTGCTGCACATTTCCCTCACTGTGTTTTCACTCTAAAACTGAACATTAATGTTCAAAACAAGCCATATCTAACGACGAAAGAACATGAGCAGGAAGATAAACTCTCTTCCTTTTGGGAAATTCAAAGTAATTGGACTGATTGACCTCCATGACCACCGTAGCGTCAGTTGT
Organism: Rana temporaria; assembly: GCF_905171775.1. NCBI lineage: Eukaryota > Metazoa > Chordata > Amphibia > Anura > Ranidae > Rana > Rana temporaria. Next base: position 81,147,837 of record NC_053498.1, read on the forward strand.
TTCATACAACAGCCCAGCATCAATACGCATTGCTTTGGTGCAAGCATCAGCTGTGGACTGCGTGTATAAAAACATCCACCAGCTGACATTCCATTACGTCCAGGAAGAAGCTACGCCATTGGCTACGGCGAAACGCGTCGACGTCACCACCTGACGCTGCCCATGTGACCTGTCCACGTGATCGAATCCAAACAAGGAAGGAAAACGGAGGATTACACAGACGGAGACCGAGGCACCCTTACCGGGCTACTTAGCCCGCTCTCTGGATTTGGAGTATACCCAACTCCCTTCCCAACAAAGCCCCCTGCATTCTCGGGCGCACCAATCGGGAAAATCAACCAGAAGACTGCATAAACAGGTTTATATCACCCTGATCATTCTATGAATGAATGAACAGCAATCCAAGGTCTGTAACCATCTTTCATCATTATTGTTCTTATTGGAGTAATATGGATGCTTATACTTTTTGAAAACTCCGCAAGCATCAATACACGCTGCTGCCATATATTATTTAGGGGGTTTATTTGCTCAATTAAACATCAAATACAAACTCCATAACCACTGGAAATCGAGCAAACACCCATACATAACCCTACTTAATTATCCTAGTAGGGAAACGCAGCTGTGCTGCCATCATACCATCCAATTAAAATACCTGTGCATTTCCAGGTATCAAATACTTTCTGATTGACAGCATACCGCATATAGCTTGTAGTGCATCCAATTAATTGAACAGATAACCAGACTGTTAAGGCTATTCAGCGTATATACAGACCGAGTGAATTCATTCGAATGACTGTCGACATGTTACAATCTCAAACAGATTGATAAAAAATACTGAGAATTGATGCTATTCCTGCAACTTTCATGAGAGGAAGTTTCCCTCTCATTTACAGTGAACTTACTACTAGCTCACTACACAATTCTCCTGCCTATCGGCACTACCAATTAACCTTCTGCAGTTCTATTACCTCAATCTCCACACTCCCTACCCGTCTCCCCCCCCCCCCCCCCCCCCTATATCCTTTCAGGGCTCAGTCATTGGTCAGTACACCATTAGGGCCACAATTTGGAAATCAGTAATCACCACCAGTGAATACCGTTACACTCCACACCATCCTATATACATTGTATTATTGTGTCGACAACCAATGACTGACCCCGACAGTGTCCGGACAGCGTCATGCGTTAATGTTGTCTATTGTATGTCTTGTATGTTATGTGTGATCATGGCCAGATATTAATTACCCAATATCATGCTCCTTTTAACCGTGTTGTGATATTTGAATGTGATTCTATTTGATTAATTTAATCATTAAAATAAACTTTTTTGATACATATTATACGTTTATTATTATTAGGATCAGGATCATTAAAGTTTGGCCACAAGTAACCTCTTTCCTTTCATGACCTTACCTAAGGTCATTTTTCACCTTCTCTTAGCACTATACTGTTCCCCTTTTAATTTTTGATATATGTTACGGTTACGGCCTCACTCCCAACATTTGACGGGCGATCCCACCAACGTTCATTACTTATTGCATCAGACTTGCACATATCCCCTTTTCCCCCCCCCCTACCCTTTCCTCTTCCCAAATGTTTATATAGAATATCTGGTTCTGTGAGCGCTCGCATTATGCAGTGTCGGCGAGCACAGGGAGGGGGAGGAATCCCCTGCAGAGCTCTCCCCTCTCGGGGAGCAAAATACAAAAAATGCAAAAAAAAATAATTTTATTTTTTTGGGGGGCACATGGTGGGGCACAGCATGATGTTGGGGGGGTCAGGGCCCTCTCTGGCCCCCCCTAGGGACGCCTCTGCTCATAACTTCTGCTTAAACGCTTACTGAAGGGGATAGGTACTTGTGCCACCAGGGAATAGAAATGCATTGAATTGCACAGGAGTGCTCAGGACTAGCCCTGACGGGTTAATAGCATATAAAGGGGAGAAGCGCCGCAGAAATCTTGTGGGTTTGAAACGCCTTATACAATCGGCGGATTTATACATATCGAGGGTACCTCCCGTTGCACCCCTAACCCCGTAGCCAAAGCAGTATTGTTTAAACGTAAAGATTGCGTAGCGAATAGAGGGAAATGGGATAATATCCCTCATGATAACAGGATCAAATTTTCATGAGGCAGAGGCGTACCCTTCACCCCCTCAGTAGGATCAGTATACCGTGCACACTGAGCGCCCCTCTTGGCATTGAGTCTAAGACAGCCTCTACGGTCTGACTACCTGAGGGGAAAAATATATAAAAGGGCCCCGAGGCACATAGCAGGCAGAGTTGGGCCGCGATAAAATTAATTCAATATCATCAAACTGGGGAAGAGAATTAGACCCACAAATAAAAATAAGATGAATAGATCAACGAGAGGCGTTGCCTCAAAAGCACCTAAAAGCAACGCCGGGACTAGCTCAATACAGCAGTATATGACCCAAGAAGGAAACCCCAAAAGTCCCGGTTTTAAAAAAAACTGAAAAAAAGAAGAATGAGACTAAAACGGGGGATGGCAACTCGGATCGCTCCAAAGGAGAAACGACAATAGAAAGTGACCACGATCACAGCAGAGCTGAAGAGCTAGCCCAAGATACACAACTTCCAACGAAGGCGGAGATGAATGCTATGTTATTGAGGATGGAAAACGTCATAAAAACAGAAATCAACAGGATAAGAACGGACCTAGGAGGGCTCCTAGATAGAGTGGAAGAGACAGAAAAGAGAATGGAAGAACAAGACCATGAATTAAATAAATTAAAAACGCAAGTTAAGGCTATGACAGCCAGAGGAGCGTCCTGGAGCACCACCACTAGTGAGGAGCCGATGGTGAAGGAGTGGAGGCAACCAATAGCGGCTCCTAGGCCAAGAGTGGGCCAGGGGGAGGGAGGGGATGGGGGAGTAGGGGTAGCAGTGAGGGAATTGGGGAGGGGGGCGGGGGGGACCATCTTGATGACTCCACAAGAAATATTTTAATCCTTTCAAAACATCTATAGATGACAGAAATTAAGTTTCTCTCGTATAATGTCAAAGGTCTGAATTCCCATGTAAAGAGACTCAAAGTTCTCAGTGAATTGATGTACTATAAGGCAGACATTGTCTTCTTGCAAGAGACCCACATAACACTGGAGTCTAATATAAAATTGTACTCCCCTAATTATCCCACATGGTTCTATGGAGACACAATATCATCACGGTCCCGAGGGGTCGCAATAGGATTTGCAAGAGGTACACGATTCACACTGGGGGACAGACTGACAGATCCTGAAGGAAGATTGCTATTCCTGAAAATAAAACTGGGAGGGGTGGATTATACCCTGGCCTATTCCTGTCAGTTGACGCCGAAAAAAGCCTTCGACAGGGTAGACTGGGGGTTCATGATGCAGACATTAGGAATTGGCCCGAGGATGATTGAGTGGATCAAAACACTGTATTTCCATCCCCGTGCTAGGATAAAAATTAATGGGACGTTATCAGCACCCTTCGAGATGAGGAACGGGACCAGGCAGGGATGCCCCCTGTCCCCTCTCCTATTTGTTCTATCGCTGGAACCCTTTCTTTTAATGGTGCGGAACAACCCTGACATCAGTGGAGTAAAAGTAGGAGAGGAGGAGCACAAATTGTCCGCTTTTGCCGACGACATCTTATTTTTTATAGGTAGTCCAAGAACCACACTACCAAATCTGATGGTTAATTTAAAACAGTATGGCGTGGTCACCAATTTTAAAATGAATGTATCCAAGACGGAGATCCTGAATATCAATATTCATAAGGAGGAAGGAAGATATCTTCAAAAGGAGTTCAATATCTCTTGGCAGAAAGAGAAAAATTACTTGGGCATAAAATTAGCAAACTCCCTAAAGAAAATGTACAGAATAAACTGTATCCCCCTGTTAGACGAAATTAAATGAGAAATTAAAAATATATGTAACAGACCAATCTCGTGGTTTGGTAGGATAAATGTTGTAAAAATGGTCTTAGTTCCAAAAATCTTATATAAATTTCAAATGGTTCCAGTAGCCTTGCCTCAGTCCTATATAACAAAAAAAAAACTCTCTATTAACCACTTAAGGACCGGACCCAAGGGGTTTTTACAATTCGGCACTGCTTCGCTTTAACAGACAATTGCGCGGTCGTGCGACGTGGCTCCCAAACAAAATTGGCGTCCTTTTCCCCCCACAAATAGAGCTTTCTTTTGGTGGTATTTGATCACCTTTGCGGTTTTTATTTTTTGCGCTATAAACAAAAATAGAGCGACAATTTTGAAAAAAATGCAATATTTTTTACTTTTTGCTATAATAAATATCCCCCAAAAACATATATAAAACATTTTTTTCCCTCAGTTTAGGCCGATACGTATTCTTCTACCTATTTTTGGTAAAAAAAATCGCAATAAGCGTTTATTGGTTGGTTTGTGCAAAATTTATAGCGTTTACAAAATAGGGGATAGTTTTATTGCATTTTTATAATTTTTTTTTTTTTACTACTAATGGCGGCGATCAGCGATTTTTTTCGTGACTGCGACATTATGGCGGACACTTCGGACAATTTTGACACATTTTTGGGACCATTGTCATTTTCACAGCAAAAAATGCATTTAAATTGCATTCTTTATTGTGAAAATGACAGTTGCAGTTTGGGAGTTAACCACAGGGGGCGCTGTAGGATTTAGTGTTCACTTAGTGTGTGTTTACAACTGTAGGGGGGTGTGGCTGTAGAAAAGATTTCATCGATCGAGTCTCCCTATATAAGGGATCACTCGATTGATGCAGCGCCATAGTGAAGCACGGGGAAGCCGTGTTTACACACGGCTCTCCCCGTTCTTCAGCTCCGGGGATCGATCGCGACGGAGCGGCTATAAACGAATAGCCGCACCGTCGTCCCGGATCGCTCCCCAGGGAACCCGACCGCCGCACGTAGTGGGGGGGGGGTCCCGATCGGACCCCCGACCTACGTCTATGCAGAGACGTACAGGTACGCCAATGTGCCTGTACGTGCCATTCTGCCGACGTATATGTACATGTGGCGGTCGGGAAGTGTTTAATGAACTACATTTGGAAAAATATAAAACATAGGATCTCCGCTCAAGTACTAAAATTGAACAAGAAAAGGGGAGGATTGGCGGTCCTGGACATCAGAAAATATTACTACGCCTCGGTCCTTTCACGGGTCATAGAGTGGGCTTAAGAGACTCATGATAAAAGATGGATTAATATTGAATGCGCACTAGCAAGGGCACAATTAGGGAGACTAATTTGAACCCACCACAATATAGAACCTTACACTCGTCCACACACGCAATTACACTTAAAGGATCACTAAACAAAAACATTTTATTAGCTAAAATGACCTGCGGTATCCTCTAAACTCATAATAGTTTATTGATTTTTTTAAAAAATTTGTGAAAAGTCATTCAATTCAATCCCATCTCTTACCTGCGTCTAGCTGGTTTCGTTTCAGTCTTTTACTTCCTGATCCTCGCCGCTCGTTCGTGAGAGCGACGTCGTTGCAGGAACTACATCTCCCAGTATGCTTTGTGAATCGCGCATGCGCAGTTACAAAAAACCGGGATGCGCGCTTTGTTCAAAAATTTGAATAGCCCGCCCACTATACCGCCCAACAATGAATAGCACAATTATTCGACCCACCCACACAGCCAGCCAGACACAGCAGCAGCAGACATAGACACCCTGCAGACAGACAGAAGAAACAAAAGTTATTCAAAGGGAGGCGGTCTTAGCCACACAATGCTCACACCCCTTCAATTCTCTAGTACACGTTCACACGCAGTGCTGTAGTTCAGAGAACAGGGACGAGCACGGCTTAGACCACAGTGAGAAGCTCCCATGAGATTTTTACTATGGAGCCAGACAACCAGGAAGTGAGGAGTTCAGCAAAGGATTGCAGCTACTTCAAAGCAAAAACGGACAATGAGGACATAAAATCAAGACTGCTATAAGGTAAAGCAAGCTATTTAGCCAAAAAAATGTTTCCTTTAGTGACCCTTTAATGCACTACGGATTTGGGACAGACTACACAAACAACTAAAATCAAAATTTAATTCCCCACTTATAGATATAAAAGATAATGAATATTTTGCACCAGGGACAAAAGGGGTGGGTGGAAACTGGATTAGAAATAGAACCCAGGTAAGGGATATAATTCAAAAGGGTAAAATTATGACACTTCACGAGATTAAATCCAAGATAGAATTCATGATGTTGGACGAATGGCAATATTTACAGCTATCACTATTTATTAAGCGCCTACCGCTACCCTTGCCCCCACGGGAGGAGTACACAATGGTGGAACAACTTTGTTTAACTGAAAGTTCGAAGGGTAACATATCTAAAATCTACAGCTTCTTGTTGAAAGTAGATGAGCCAGAGACGCTAAATTATATTCAAAAATGGGAAAGAGAACTAGAAGTCCCAAGGGGGAAAACGACAGTAGGTAGAATACTTAAAGCGGAGTTCCGGCCACAATTTCACTTTTTATATATAAATACCCCTGTAATACACAAGCTTAATGTATTCTAGTAAAGTTAGTCTGTAAACTAAGGTCCGTTTTGTTAGGTTGTTACAGCATTTGGACACTTTATAAAATAGAAATGGACTGGGGCCATCTTAAGTGTGGGCATCATGAAGCCAGACTGTATGACTTCCTGGATTTCAGCCTTGCACATGCTCAGTGCTGCACAAGCAGTGTAATAGGTTTCAGATCAGGTTTCAGCACCTGTACTGTCCAAGTCACATGATTCTTCGAGACTGGGGAGTGCACAGACTCCTGGAAAGTTACACCCACTACATTCCCAGGAGTCTGTGCGGTGTAGGTTAGGAAGCTTAAGCACCTAGGTGCAGGAAGAGGGAAGATTAACTATTCTGCCTAGCAACAACACTTTGAAGGCATCTAAAAAAAAAAAATTTTCTTAAAGGACTAATGACATTTTTTTAAAACTACTGATGTAATGTTATATTTATGGGTGGAACTCCACTTTAACCTGGTCCATACCTCGGCAGTCGATGTAAAGACTGTTGAGATTAATTTTAAATGTATTAAGGGTTGGTATGCTACCCCAGACAAAACTAGCAAATTCAGAGAAGGGCAGTCAGCAGAATGCTGGAGAGGTTGTGCTGCAAGGGGAACAATGGCCCACTTGTGGTGGGATTGTCCGAAAATAAAAAACTGCTGGAAAAAAATTCTGACATTGATTAAGGTTATAACTAAGAAAGAGATAGAAGAAGACCCATGGGTAGTTCTTTTCCATGGGGGAGAAGAGACCTTAAAAGAATATAAAAGATCCTTGACCCCCCCATCTGCTTAATGCGGACAAGAGATTGATACCTAAGAAATGGAGGGAAGAGGAAAGCCCACAAGTTTGGGAGTGTATAGATTCTGTCGAGGACACATATAGGAGGGAGGAGCTGAAGTATGGGGTGGGGAAGGCCAAGGCAGGTTCCAGAGACAATTGGGTAACTTGGAAAAAGTTTAAAAAAACTTGGAGCTTTGCGAGAGCAATGAGGAAGGAATAGCAGCAATTAGGCCCAAATTTATAAAGTGGAGTCATGAGATGTTGTTGTGGGGGGATGGGGGGGTAGGGTGGGGGGGAATGCAGGCTTAACCTTCCTTACTTTTCCTTTGTCCACATGTTTTTTTTTTTTTTATATAAAGAAAGTAACGCATCCTCAAAAAGAGAGGGAAAAAAAAGCATCTACAGTGGTATTGGGTGGGATGTCACAATAGGCAAAAGAAGACTCTACTTACCTAAAGATCTCATAGACCAGAAGTTCTCCATCATGACATTCTTATAGGTCTCCTTCTGTCCAATCTTCAGGGATTCCCACTCTTCTTCTGAGAAATAGATTGCCACATCATCAAACGATAACACCTTATAAAAAGGAAAATAAAATTAATCACTTCAGCCCCCGGCCAATTCTGCCACTTGGCACACACTGTATGTAAAGATCTTACAAAATGGTTTACTAGAAAATTACTTAGAAACCCCCAACACACACACAATATTATATATATAAAAATAAAGGGCTCGACAAAATGCGGGCGCCCGGTCGCCAATTGCGCAATTGCGACAAGAAATTGTGACCTGGCGCCTGGAGAAGCTTAGGCCTGCAGAAGGCAACAAAGCCACGGCCTCAATTATCCCGTGTCTCCGTGCGCCCCCACCTCCCCGCCGCGCGATCGTGGCGGGCCCGCGTCTGCCGGTAATTGAGGCTGCGGCTTTACGACCTTCCGCCGCCGGGTGTACCAAGATGGCTGTGGCGCCGGAGCTAGGCCGAAGCTGCGGCCTTTCCTAATGCTATGGCCGCGGCGGCAATCCGTGGATCACATAGTGTGCCGATCAGAAGGGGGGGGTGACCTGTTCGGATCACGGATCAGCGGTGATCCATTGCACCACTAGTGTCTATCAGATTCCAGATCTCTCCTCTGGCCTCCAAAGCATCTGATCACACAATATGATCAGATTATTTTTATAAGGGGGCCGAAAATGACTTCTCACCAGGCGGGGGCCTCTAGTAATTTGGGGGGCCCTCCGCAGCTTTGCGGGGCCCTAAGCGGCTTGCATAGTGAGCCTATAGGGCGGATCGGCCCTGGTTGTGCCTCACCCTCACTTTCCACCTCTGCTCTATCCGGCACCCAAGTCGTGTCCGTGACCACATCATCATTATCACCCCCTCCATCCGCATTATCCATCCTCATTATTACTGGAGACAACTTAGCAATACACTGCAGCTGGGAGAATATGAATGCCAATTTGGGAGAGAGGTAGTAGCCCTCCAGGTGGGAACCCAAATGAAGATCCACCGTAGCAGATAACTCAGGTGCAGGCAATGCACTCGGCAAGGCAGGAACAAGAAATGTCTCTGGACAGCCGCACTCTGAACAAATTGTAGCCTTTATTAAAAGGACAGCACTACAAGTCACAGCAAAAAATAAATTAAAACCTGGCTGCTGACGCGTTTCGCACTGGAACTAGTGCTTAGTCATAGTTCCAGTGTAAAACTGGAACTATGTTTTAGGTTGCCAGGTTTTATTTTTTATTTTTTGCTGTGACTTGTAGTGCTGTCCTTCTTTTAATAAAGGCTACAATTTGTTCAGAGTGCGGCTGTCCAGAGACATTTCTTGTTCCATGAATGCCAATTTGTTGTTTACCAGTGTTCTCCCCTCTCTGCATGCTCATGTTCCTTTTCTCAGAACCACGATCTATAATGGCTATGCATCGCCAAGGAGCAAGTGGCTGACGCTGTGTTCAAATAACTCAGTTGACTCCTCCATGCCTGATGCTGGGGCCAGTGGCGTCTCCAGCTTTCATATTTAGGGGGGGCACATGGGGGGACAGGGACAAAAGTAGGGGGGCCAACTATAAAATGCAATTATATATATATATATATATAATCTCCTGGGGCCCTTTACTACGATCCCACTATGGGCCTTTTAACATGTTCTGCAGTGAACTCCCTTCCTACTATACTGGGGCCCCCCCAGGGTGGCAGAAAACAAGATATATGTCACCAGCACACCAAGAAAATATAAGGGTACAAAGCAGTGGGAGAACTATCAGGGTTGCAAAGGTTGTCTTGCCACTGGGCCCTGGTGTTCTGCCACAGTGGGGGATCCCCAGCTGTCCTGTCCCTGCTATTTACAGCGCTGGTCTGGCATCTGTCTCCTTGGCAGCGGCAGCAGTCTATTAGGACCTAGTGCTGGTGACATTATGGGTGCATGCAGGGGAAGGCTGGCACTATTGGTTATAGAGAGCCGAGCCCCCAGCTGGTCACCTAGCAGCAGTAATGCTGTATAACCTTCTCTGTTGACATGCTGATCGGCATGTGATCCAGGTGATGCTCCCAGTCAGATCTAATAAACACAGTATTTATTAGCATCAAGAGTACAACCACATAAATATAATCACCCGTATGATCAGCAGCCATGTGGGCTCTATGCCTGTAAAGTGTGGGCTTTGATCAATAAAATCTCTGATATTTATGACTAGGATTTGACTAAGAGCATCACCTGGATTGCATCCCGATCAGCATGTCAGAGAAGGGTCCACTGCTGCTAAGCAACCTGCAGGGAGCTCAACTGTCTGCAACCAATAGAGATGGGCTCGGGTGTGTTTGAAATCCCACATGCTCGATCCCGCCAGGAAGCCGACACTCCACAGTGCTAATCAATGTATGGGCTGCCTAAGAGCTAAGACCAGCCATAGACAGTTTAAATCTCAGCTGGTTCAGCAGAAACTGGCTGAGATTTGAACCATTAATGAGCAGATTCTCTTATAATTATCACTAGTGGTTACTGTATAGTCACTAGTGATAATCACTGTTTGTCGGGAGAATATAATTGCTGGGCAGGAGGGATATTCCCCTGTCACCACTGTCTGTTGATGGGGGAATCATGCAAGTTTCTTTCCTGCAATCTGTGGATGCAGGAAAGAAATTTGCACCGTATATTATCTGCCTAACTGAAAGTGAAAGTAAATTGTGAATGTTTTGAAAGAACAGGAGAGGGGGAGGGAGACAGATGGGGGGGGGAGAGAAGGGATGGAGATAATGTAGTTCAGTGATTACAGTGTACTGCAGTCTGCAGTGCACACACTTAAACACGGTCCAGGCTAGAATATCTGGTTGTGTGAGCGCTTGCATTATGCAGTGTCGGCGAGCAGAGGGAGGGGGAGGAATCCCCCGCAGAGCTGACTGGGATCGCTCTCCCTCTCGAGGAGCAAAATACAAAAATTGCAAAAAAATAATTTTTTTTTGGGGGGGCACATGGTGGGGCACAGCATGATGTTGGGGGGGTCAGGGCCCCCTCTGGCCCCCCCGTAGGGACGCCTCTGGCTGGGGCTATGGCAGGAGTAGCTGTGAACAAGGAGGCAGAATAAGCCACTCTGTTTCCACATCTACAGAATACCTCCCTCCTGTTATGGAAAAGAGGAGAGGGGGAAGATGTATTTTGTCCTGAAACACTTGTCTGTCCTAAGGCAACCAAACTTCTCCTCTATAGATATGGTAGGTTGAGTACACGTTGTCACCCTAGGACACAAATTGTATTACTGACATAATTAATAGGTGAATATAAACAGAAAAATATATATAAACAAGAAAACTAATGCAGCCATCAAATCTTAGGACTGGTAAGGTGCAATATATTTGTTTGTGTTTAGATGCGTTTGCTTCTGTTCTAAGTGCTTTTTTTTACCAAAAAATAAACTAGTGGTGGCTTGGGAGTGTGGGGATAAGTTTGTTGGTTTTTGTCAATCTGGTTTCAATGACAAGGTCAGTGTTCAGTGTACTTTAAAAGTACACCTCTAAGATTTATTGACAATTTCAGAAATTGTAGCTAAACATTTTATGCAGCACTCAATTATCCAAGGTTCATCCTAACAGAACACTGAGCTGACTTTCAGCTAAATTGCGCCAATGTTATTTTTCTTTTCTTTTTCAGATCTGCCAGGTGCTTTCATATCTTTAATAAAACCATGTTTCCACTATTAGTTCAGGTGTGTATTTACTCCATTGTGATGTGTACATTAACAAGGTGCTCCATTCAGTATCTGCCAAATGTAAAACATACATAAATGGTCTCCTTTTTTCTATAGCTCAGAGCAGTTTATGAAAGAATTGCATTGTACAAGAAAGGTTTGGCTATGTCCATGAGCCTGTTCTTCAGGGTAAGAACAATATTGTGCCAGGTTGAATTTTTTTCCTTGGCCGACTTGAACATCTGGCTCACATTCCTCTGTGACAAGGATAGTACATATGTTTTATCCTAAAGTGAACCTTTATTACCTTGTTTACAGGTGGACACTCATCTGACTTGAGTTCATAGGCCCGGATTCACAGACACTGGCGCATTTTTATGCCGCCGTAGCGTATCTCCTTTACGATACGCCGACGCAGCGCAGAGAGACAAGCACTGAATTCACAAAGCACTTCCTCCCAAATCTGCGCTGGGTTTCCAAGGCGTAAGTCGGCGTAAGTGGAAGTGGGCTTGAGCCATGCTAATGAGGCGTGACCCCATGCAAATGATGGGCCGAGCGCCAGACAGATAAGAATCGCCAACTGCGCATGCGCCGTCCCGTGGACGCATCCCAGTGCGCATGCTCACAAATACGTCGGAAAAACTGCCTAAGATACGCCGGATCACTGCCTACGGCGTGAGCGTAACCTATGCCTAGTCATATTCACGTCCTACGTAAACTACGTAAAATACGTCGGCTTGTGTTCCCTGATGCAGCCCTTTGAATGGATGCTGCTGAGTTACACCTCCTTTATGGGGCATAACTTTACGCCGGACGTATGACTTTACGCGGACGGACGTACGTTCGTGAATCAGCGTATCTCCCTTATTTGCATATGTGAATAAAAAATCAATGGGAGCGCCAAATACGTCCAGCGTAAATATGCGCCCACTCTACGCCGGCGTAGGCAAGTTACGTCAGTCGAATGAAGCCTATTTTCAGGCGTATATTAGTTTCTGAGTCCGGCGCATATATATGACGGTGCATATTTGCACTTACGCGGCATATCTCGAGATACGTCGGCGCAATTGCTTTGTGAATCCGGGCCATAATGTTCTAATCTTATCCACTAATATTGTCACATTGCACTTATGCCAAGTACACATGATCAGTTTTCCCGACGGTCAAAAGACCGGCGGGAAAACCGAGAACCGGCTCGGTCCCTTTTCCCCATGTACACACGGCCGGTTTTCCCGACAGGAAAACTGCCAGGAGAACTTTGGTGTGTATGCTCCCTCACCGTGTTTCCCATAGAAAAAATGCGGGGAAAAAAACGCCCCGATTCGCGGCGAGAAAAAAGAGAACATGTTCTCATTTTTTAAACCACAGTTTTCCTGTCGGGAAAACTGCTAAGGAGCATACACACAGCTGGTTTTCCCAAGCCAAAGAAAAAACAGCAGTTTTCCCGATGGGAAAAACGATCGTGTGTACTAGGCATAAGTCTTGGCTGATTCCAGACTGCCAGCCCTGGCCTGATGGAATACTTCAGTCTTTGCCCCTTAAGAAGCCTCAGGCAGTATTTTATGCTATGTTTTTTTTACACTTGCCATTCTGTAGTTTATGGACCTGCCATGACATGCCACAGGCAGGGCCGGACTTACCATTGGGCTTGACTGGGCTCAAGCCCATGGGCCCCGTCCAATAGGTCCCCAGGGCCCCCCGGGCCCCTGACGGCAACCCCCCTTTTTTTATTTATTATTAATTTAAAAAAAAATTTTTTATATATATATATATATATATATATATATATATATATATATATATATATATATATATATATATATATTATTATTATTACTATTAAAGTGCCCAGAGGTCTCCAGGGCCCCCGGATGGCAACCCCCTTTTTTTTTTTTTATAAAGAAATTTACATTTTTTTTATATATATATTTTTTTTTATTAAAGCGGAGTTCCAACCACAATTAGCATTTTTTAAATGTATGTCCTTTCATCCTGCATTTTTATAATATAAATCCGGTCACTTACTATTTTACAATCCGCCGCCGTTCCGCATAGATATTCAAAAAAGATAGTTTATAAAACTATGTCTACACCGTTGGCATTTTGCTTGTGGGCATTGTGAAGCCTACAAGCATTTACTTCCTGGAAGTCTTGGATGGGGAGTGATAATTGGACAGCGCACTGCATCCTGGGAAATGATGACACACATTTCCCAGGAGCATTAGAGGGAGATGATGTCAGAATCATAGGTGATTTCAAAGGCAGATTTCGTAGGACCGCATAGCAACAGGCATTTCCAGATGAGTAAAAAAATGTTTTTTTTTTTTTTTTTTTACTTTTTTAGGTCTAATGAGCACAATAATGAAAAAAAAATTGGGATGGAAACTCCACTTTAAAGGGCTCAGAGGTCCCCAGGGCCCCATGTGGCAACCCCCCCCCCCTCTTTTTAATTTATTTTTATAAATGTTTACTTTTTTATTTTTGTTTATATTTTTTTATTTTTTATTAAAAGGCCCAGAGGCCCCAGGGCCCCGGATGGCAACCTCCCTTTTTTTATGAATTTTTTATAAATGTTTATTTATTTATTTTTTATTAAAGGGCCCAGAGGTTTATTTTTTCTTTTTATTAAAGGGCCCAGTGGTTCCCAGGGCCCCGGATGGCTACCCCCTTTTTTTTTATATACATATTTTTCTTTATTTCTTCTTTTTTTTGTAAAGGCCCCCCCACTTCTCAATTTGCGGCAGGCCCCCCCGCTTCTCAATTTCAGGCGGCAGCACCCCCCCCCCCCCGGGGCCCCCAAAATTCCTGATGGCGGCCCTGCGCATACCTCCCAACACGCATGGATTCTGCAGGACTTTCCCACACAGACAGCTTCTTCCCGCAGTCCCGCTAAAGGGTTAATTTTCCCGCACAGCAAGAGGAGGCAGCACGGAAGCAGGAGGAACCGGAGCAGTGTGGCTGCTGAAGGGAAGAAAGTCGACAGCCGGGCTAATGACAGTCTGTGGCCCCGGCTGTCGGCACAGGTGAGAGGCACTCCCCTTCCGCTCAACAACTGCAAAACCCCCCTAGGAGGAACCGGAGCGGTGTGTGGATATCTACTGAAGGGAAGAGAGCCGACACATTCCATGCACAGGTGAGAGGAACCCCCCCGCTCAACAACATTAATGCGCCCCCCCCGCTCAACAACATCAATATCGCCCCCCCGCTCAACAACTTTAATGCGCACCCCCCCCCCCGCTCAACAACTATGACCCCCCCCCTCACTCAACATCTTCGACCCCCCCCAATTCTTGGCTCCAGGGGGCCCCTTCAACACTTAGGGTGGTGGGGGCCCCTGGGCTTAAGTCCTGCCCTGGCCACAGGGTCCTCTTTAGCTCTTCTCTGGGCTGGGTGCCCCTCCATGATGCAAAGACTGGCACTGATGTGAAAATTTCAGCACCAATCTCTACACCATTGCACAGTGAATTCAGGCCGTTGTGGCTCTGCCACTACCACACACACAAACACACACACCGCCCTATACTTACCATATCGGTGCTCCCCTGTTTCTCGCTCCTTCTTTGCAGGGAATAAAATAGCTGGCGTGCCCGAACCAGGGGACCAATGACATTACGTCTCTGGTAATGTGACAATGCCTGGCTGCTAAAGCCAATAATTGTCACACGGGAGAAGGTCACATGTCCCCCAGAAGTACCATGTGGGAAGGTGCAGTGTGGTGTGGTTGCAGTAACCACTCAGAGTCCAGTTGCACAGAATTGCATTAATGCTAAAGTTCATCAATGCACAACAAGCTTGGTGGGAAGGCATCCATCTGGAAATACTCACAGTATGCAACAGCGGTGTGTAGCAGAGCAGGTCTCAGATGTGCCGACAGCGTCTGTCTTGAGGGATGGAATGTGACCAAATGGGGAGGTGACCAGGAAGGATGGCATATGCCCCTATCCTTTGCCTACTTGTCTGGAACCTCTCCCTGACACTTATCACTGTCTGTGTCTGATGGGTGACCTGTCCCTATACTACCCACATGTGACATGCGTGCTAAACCTGGGAGACATGGCTTAAAATAGGCTCTGCCTGACCTAAGATGGCTGCCAGAGTCACATGGGGTGGCAACATCCAATTGAAAAGTTTCCCGAGTAACTCAGGAGACCATAGAGGAAGCATGTTCCTTTTGACTTTCCTTCTAACTGCAATGCCACTGCGATCAATTACCAACTACAGTGGTGCAAATAGACTTAACCTGCCAACAACCGTGTATGGATGCACATGAGTACGAAAGCGGGGGCACACTGTTAAGGTGAGTAAATGGAGGATGGGGGCTCTTTGCAGAAACTGCATGGTCAAGATGACAGTGCCTCTTTAAAGTCCAGGTTTTAAATTTAGTTTGTGTCTTGTTGCCTGGAAATTGTGAATAAGCTATAAACTTTTTGATGGTAAACAATGATTCTGCTAAGCCTGTGGGATGGTTTGGAGTGTATTACTCACCTCACTTCCCATGCTGTGAGGGAGGAAAGTAAATTGTGCTCCTGTGGTCACTGTGTACTGTTCAAATCCTCCTACCATCTGTAAAGGGGGAATTTGCCATCATGATTAACTTTCAGGATGTGGACAATTATTCAGTCAGGAAATGTCATGGATATGAAAGAGGCTAAAGCCAATCCCCAAAATCTCAAAGAAACTCTAATATGCTATTGCCATTTCAAATGGTAGTATGCATTCTCTGCCCCCTTGCTTTGCTGTGCCCAGGGCACCTTTCCCTCCTGCCCACCTTTGTCCCAGCCCTGGTACAACCTGCTATAGTTTTTGTTTACCTAAATTGTATCAAAATGAATCAAAACGCATGTAAACGCACTGCAATACACATAAGAAACCATTGTCCTAAAATATTTCAATCTCTGTCTGAATAAAAAAAAAGGAAAAAATGCACTGGAACTTATTGAAAACGCATCAAAAACATATCTAAATGGACATGCAAAACGCATCCGGAACACTGAAATTATGTTGTCAACCGTTTCTTATGCCTCGTACACACGATCGTGATTCCTGAATAGGGATAAGCTTCGTATTCGAGTCAAACTCATGTTCGACTCGAACATCGTATGTTCGATCGTTCGTCGAAATATGAACAAAACGGGTCGTTCGCGCAAAATTGGAGTTACGTTTCATAGACCATAATTCACTGCGGCATCGCTGGCTGATGATTGGCCAAGCATGCACTATGACCCGCATGCGAGGGGGTGTTCGGCTCATCCCTATTCCTGAAGAGAAAAGTGCGCTGTGAGCTTTTTGTCGCAAATTCTGACCATGTGTATGCTCCATCGCACTTTTTCTGTGAGAATTCCGGCCAAGAAATGATTAAGAGCAGATCTCAATTTTCGTGACAGGAAAAATTCCTATCAGGAATCGCAATCGTCTGTATGCAATTAAGACGTGAAAAAAGGCGCATGCTCAGAATCAAGCAGAAGAGCCAAACTGCCTTTTGAACTTCATTGATCTCGGCTTGTCATATGTCACCACGTTCTTGACGGTCGGAATTTCGTTTTGGTTGACGTCACTTTCCGCCCCCCCCCCCCCCCCGTTGTGTTCCGGGAACACTCGGCTCCCAGTACACAGCGGGAGCCAATAGGCAAAGTAAATAGGCAGTAAAACAACATACATTACATTAGGAGGGATGCGCTGTGCCCACTCCACTAGTCCAGTGTACCTGTTACCTCACTCCTAGTAACAGAATGGGGTCCCACAGTGCATGTGCCGTGGACCTCATGCGTGCACTCATTAACGCTTTTACTTCCATGACATGACCAGGTCATAGATCTCCATAACGTCAGTTCAGATCCAGTTGCTATCAGACACGGACCGCTAGGGGGGCCAGACAATGACCCCCTCACTACCATAGGACCATCACCTTACCAGTTACCCTGCTCAATGACTGGTTGCTTGTAGCTTGTTCCTTCTCTTGGTTATCCACAACAACTACAAAATTTCAACCTGCCTACAAGCAGAACTCACAAAATTTCCTACAACATTTGTGTGACCATGTGTATGCAACACAAGTTTGAGCCAACATTCCGTCGGAAAAAAATCCACGGTTTTGTTGTTGGAATGTACGATCGTGTGTACATGGCATTAGACATTCGCGGACATCGCTGGCGAGAGATGGGGCTCAGGTAAGTAATTAGGGGGGTGCTGGGGGGGCTGCTACATACAGAACGTTTTTAATCTTAATGCATAGAATGCATTAAGACAAAAACACCTTCTTTCTTCACAACTCCTTTAATGTTAAATTTAACAGAACAAGAGGGAGCAAATAAGATAAATTTATTGTTAGACTGCATTCATGGCAGCGTATGTCCCTGTACACAAATTGCAAATAACCCTAACATATAAAATCTGTGACCAAGATTAAAACAGACCTCAGTCTTCTGGAAAACATCAGCAGTTTTTACCATTAAGATTAGTTTGGGAACACTTTATCCTCACATTGTGCGACACAGTCAGGTATTATAGCTAACCTTGTCCGTTGTGACACATTACATTCCGCTGAAGCCTCAGTTTTCATTTTGTTATTGACACAACCTCATATAGCATTTTGTTCTATCCTTCACTCATAAATTTGCTAAATAGTCATCCATATATAACTTTTACAGAACATGATTGCATGTTAAAAGCATGAAGGTGAACAGCTGTTTTCGCACTTCAAAATACATCACGGCGGTGTTTTTGTGTAGAGGGCAGGCTAATCTGTCAGCTGTAGTGTGTTTAAGTCCTTGCATATCTGTTCTTGTCTTTTTCCTTGACCCCTCAGCAGGGAGCTTAACAGTAAAAGCATAGCCTGGTTACAAGATGGATCAAATGAGGAAGAAATGAGAGGTGGTAATAAAGTTACTGAAGCTTACACTGTCAATGTGTGCCAGGATCTGTCCCAGGCTTAGTCAACATAATATCTTCCACCTCTTCTAGCAGTGCCAAAATATATTGCATTTTCTAATCCACCTAAACACTTTTTCTTACAACAGAGAAATCAATAAAGTCAAGGGATTAACCCAGCACTGACACTGTTCACCAGGGAATATTATTCTTCATAATGAAGCTGTTTACAGGCAACACTTTTGGGTCAAATGAATTTAAGTTTTTTCAACTTTATAAGACTTTAAATCAATTATTTGTATATGATTTAGTGCATATACATAATATGTATTTTAAAGTAAAACTAAATGCTCTACTATGACAGTCTAAACAAGTACCATAATCCAGGTTTTATGTGTGTGATGTACAAGCCATTATTTGTGTCTCACACGCTTCCCCTCCCAGACACTGCAGTTCACAATGGGAGAATTAAAAGGAGTTGAAAAGGAAAAAAAATTTTTCGCTGAAATGACTGGTTACAGGGTATAGAGACATAGGCCCGGATTCACGTAGAAGCGCGCATCTTTGTGCGGGCGTAACGTATCCTATTTACATTACGCCTCCGCAACTTTGTCAGGCAAGTGCAGTATTCTCAAACCAAAGTTGCGGCGGCGTAGCGTAAATAGGCCCGGCGTAAGCCCGCCTAATTCAAATGTCGAAGATGTGGGCGTGTGTTATGTAAATTTAATGTGACCCCAGACCAGTGATGACATTAGGAGGCCGCCCTCCGCGCCAATCAATTGCTCCGCAGTCCGCCCACCTCTTCCATCCTCTATCTCCTGTGGCAGTGTGAGGGAAATGTGTGGGTTGTCTCCTCTCTGACTGAGCCTGAGGACAAGGAGGAGAGCTGCCTGTGCGGCTGTGCTGTGGCCGACGCCGACCCCTGGACTGACAGTGTAAGCCAGCTTTCTGAAAGAAAAGGTAACTTTACAGTTACACTTACTTCTAGTTCTTGCTATACTGAAGATCAGCTGGCAACCCAGTCCAGTAGCTGTGGCCTGTGCTGGGCAGCTCTTACTTCCTGAATCCTGCTCATGTTACTGTGCATCATGTGGAAAAATTGCATTACTGTATATAAAAAAACAGTAAAGTGGATGTCACCATCAGCAATTACCATCATCATCAGAGATATTGCAAACCAAAAAATAAGGAAAAAAGATGCAGCGATGTGAGAAATGTATTAATAAAAATTGGAAATATATGTGTATCCAAAAACAAAAAATATGTGCAGCCTGTGGAGCTGTAACAAACATCTAAATTAAGATGGACCTAGGTGCGCACTCACCAGTCCAAACGTGTGCAAATATGTGTATGAAAACGAAGTATGCATATGTATTATAACTTATTATACATATGCGTACTTCGTTTTCATACATATATTTGCTGTTTGCACACGTTTGGACTGGTGAGTGTGCACCTAGGTCCATCTTAATTTAGATGTTTGTTACAGCTCCACAGGCTGCACATATTTTTTGTTTTTGGATACACATATATTTCCAATTTTTATTAATACATTTCTCACAGCGCTGCATCTTTTTTCCTTATTCTAATGGTTAAAGCGGAGGTTCTGCCGTTTTTTTTATTTTTTTTTAAAAGTCAGCAGCTACGAATACGGCAGCTGCTGACTTTTAAAAAATGGACATTTACCTGTCCAGCGGGTACGCGATGTCAGCAGCCGAGGCTGAGCAACCTCTTGGTCCTCGGTTGCTTCCGCCGCCATCCTAGGTGATGGAATCAGGAAGTGAAGCCTGGACGGCTTCACTGCCCGATTCCCTACTGCGCATGCGCAAGGATCGCAGCGCCGTGACTGGTCCCCGCTCTCTCCTGGGAACAGTGTTTAGATGATACGGGGGTCCAAATTACAAAGCACAAGCACTGTGCTGTATAACATGCTTTATAAAACAATGAATGTGGGGGGCCTTTTGGTGGGTGTTATTATTTTTTTGGGGGGGGGGGGCAGCATTTAATTCTTGGTCCCAGGCAGCAACATGTCTTGGGCCGGCACTGCCTCCTAGTATGTATGATGCATGCATATTCTTAGTGCATAACTTTACATTTATCAACATTAAACCTCATCTGCCACTTAGTCGCCCAATTAGACAGAGCATTGAGGTCGGCTTGTAAATTGGAGACATCCTGCAAGGACGTTATTCCACTGCATAGCTTGGTGTCATCTGCAAAGACAGAAATGTTACTTTTGATCTCAGCCCCAAATATAATTTATAAAGATATTAAAAAGTAAGGGTCCCAGCACTGAACCTTGGGGTACACCACTGATAACCTTAGACCATTCAGAGTAAGAATCATTAACCACTACGCTCTGAATTCTGTCTTTCAGACAGTTTTCTATCCATTTACAGTGCAGCATTGTTACCACAACACCACAGGACGCTGCTTTAGGTGGATTTCACTGGCAGGCTCTACAGGTATTTGTGGGACTTTGCAGGGTAGTAAAAGAAAATGTTAAGGGCCAATGCACATATTTTTCAATGAGATACCATAGTTATATTTTAAAGGCTTCCCAAAACCCCCCGCATTGATATGAGCCCCTGTTATAACACAGCCATACCACTGCTTTTACAAAAAAAGAAAAATCACAAGTGTATATTGTGCTCTGCTTGCTTTAGCACCCGAAAGCAAGCGAGCACCACTGAAAAAAAGTGCCAAAGGGAGGAGAGTCAATTCACATGACCTGCCAATGTCATGTGACTGGCCACTCCTCCAATTACTGAGTTCTGTCTGCAATGTAACGCACAATTCTGTGAAACACAGTAAACCCTAGACAATGACCTGTATTTTATGAATGGAACAGAAAATGTGGGCCATGGTTTGGAGTAACACTGTGGTTATTGGTTAACAGTAATAAATAAGGCCCATGTATAGAGAACACAATTTCCGGAAATAGGAAAATGGAAAGAGTATGGCACAACTGCAAACCCATTAAGACATGTCCATCCACTTTAAATTGACAGGCCGGGCAAGTAGAACATTAATTAGAGAAGCAGCCAAGAGGCCCACGGTAACTCTGGAGGAGCTGCAGAGATCCACAGCTCAGGAGGGAGAATCTGTCCACAGGACAACTATTAGTCGTGCATTCCACAAATCTGGCCTTTATGAAAGCATGGAAAGGAGAAAGCCATAAGAAGTCCCATTTGCAGTTTTCGAGAAGCCACGTGGGGGACACAGAAAACATGTGGAAGAAGGTGCTCTGGTCAGATGAGACCAAAATTGAACTTTTTGGCCTAAAAGCAAAACGCTATGGGGCAGATCCACAAAAGGATTACCCCGGCGTTTCTATTGATACGCCGGCGTAATTTTAAATTTCCCGCGTCCTATCTTTGTTTTGTATCCACAAAACAAGATACGACGGCATCTGGGATCGATCCGACAGGCGTACGTCTTAGTACGCCGTTGGATCCTAGATGCAATTTTTCGGCCGCCGCTAGGTGGCGTTTCCGTCAAAATCCGCGTTGAGTATGCAAATTAGCTATTTACGGCGATCCACGAACGTACGTCCGGCCGGCTCATTTTTTTACGTTGTTTTCGTTAGGCTTTTTCCAGCGTATAGTTAAAGCTGCTATATGGTGGCGTACTCAATGTTAAGTATGGCCGTCGTTCCCGCATACAATTTTGAATTTTTTACGTTGTTTGCGTAAGTCGTTCGCAAATAGGGATTTGCGTAGAATGACGTCACCATCGTAAGCATTGGCTTGTTCCGGGTTAATTTCGAGCATGCGCACTGGGATACCCCCACGGACGGCGCATGCGCAGTTAAAAAAAAACGTTGTTTACGTCGGGTCACGACGTATTAACATAAAACGCCCCCATTACATCCATTTGAATTCCGCGCCCTTACGCCGCCAGAGATACCGTAACTTACGGCGCAAATTATTTGTGGATTCGAAAAAAAAAATAAGTTGCGGCGGTGTAGTGTATCTTAGATACGCTACGCCCGGTGGGAAGATGCGCACAGGTACGTGGATCTACCCCTATGTGTGGTGGAAAACTAACATTGCACCTCACCTTGAACACACCATCCTCACAGTGAAACATGGCGGTGGCAGCATCATGTTGTGGGGATGGTTTTCATCAGCAGGGACAGGGAAGCTGGTCAGAGTTGATGGGGAGATGGATGATGCCAAATACAGGGCAATCTCGGAGGAAAACCTGTTAGAGTCTGCAAAAGACTTGAGACTAGAGCGAAGGTTCACCTTCCAGCAGGACAACGACCGTAAACACACAGCCAGAGTTACAATGGAATGGTTTAGATAAAAACATATTTATGTGTTAGAATGGTCCAGTCAAAGTCCAGACCTAAATCCAATTGAGAATCTGTGGCAAGACTTGAAAATTGCTGTTCACAGACGCTCTCAGTGCAATCTGACAGAGCTTGAGCTATTTTGCAAAGAAGAATGGGCGAACATGTCACTGTCTAGATGTGCAAAGCTGGTAGAAACATCCCCAAAAAGACTTGCAGCTGTAAATGCAGCGAAAGGTGGTTCTACAAAGTATTGACCCTGGGGGGCTGAATACAAATGCACGCCACACTTTTCACATATTTATTTGTAAAATATGTTAAAAAACATTTATCATTTTCCTTCCACTTCACAATTAAGTGGCAGTTTGTATTGGTCTATCACATAAAATCCCAATAAAATACATTTATGCTTTTGGTTGTAACATGGCAAAATGTGAAAAATTTCAAGGGGTATGAGTTCTTTTTCAAGGCACTGTATAACTGTTGAGGCTCAAATATTATGTACTCTGGCCAGTATTATGATCATGAGAAGGTCTAAACTCCGTGCTTGGCCAACCAAGAAAGTTGGCTGTCCATCGGGCCAGAGGTCTGGCAGCTGGTAGAGGGATGTCTGCCATCACTGACATCCTTTGTGCCTCTGAAATGTTATATTTCCCAATGCAGAGAGCTGTAGAGGAAGTCAATGCTGGAAGAAAACAAAACTGTTAAATATGTTGTAGTCGTTAAATGATGAGAAGTATTTGAACTGATGGTTGGGTTTTTTATTTGGTATTTTAGTATGTGTTTATATCATTTGCACAGAGCAGAAGTCACCTTGTTCATCTTATAAAGTAATTCCTCATTGACAATCCCTCTTTCTTAGCATATATGTGCAGAAGCGTGCTGCAATAAACCATGTTCTTTAAGACAACACCTGCTTCACCATCGCCACTGATAAGTTTACCACACAAAATATGTATTGAAGTTAACAACTGGAGATCTATCCCTACCATGAGAGGGTCAGGAGCAGGGGTCAAGTCCTGGGGAAAAAAGTGTGGGAACTCCAACCCACGATCCACTCCGTCACCAAAAAAAAAAATTATACGCTCATATGCATAATTACTAAACCGCATGTTTTGGTTTTTTTCTTCATTGCGGAGGTCTACCGTGGGTTATCCCAGGATTTAGAAAGAAGCAAGTTCTTTCTAAATCCCGCGATAACTCGTGGCAGACCTCCACAATGTCTCCTGGGAACAATGACAAAAGCTCCCAGGAGACATTGCGGCATCAAATAAGTGACGGAATACCTGCACACTACCTGATTAATTCATATACAGGAAGCGGCCAGTAACATAAAGGATTACTAAGGTTCGCCTGCCCCTGACAGTGACTCGAGCTGGGCATCGCCGCTTAGTGAAGGGTTGGCTCGGCTGCTCTCGGCTGCTCTAGTCCTGCAAAGGGAACTGCGTTGCTGCTGTGAAAAAAGTGCAGGAACTCCGTTCCCACACGTTCCCGCAGGACTTGAGAACTGGTCAGGAGGTTGTGTTTGCACCCCTGACATAAAGCTTTCAGTTCTCCCCTGCATGTAGTCACTCAAAGGGGGTAACCAAAGAAGTAGAGATGTACTATCAACAATGCCATCACTCTTATCTTTATTTTAGAAGAGAAATCTTGCAGAAAAGCAAGGACGTACAAATGGATTTACATGCAGGCTTGCTTAACAGACAATATGAACATAATTTTACATTGTCACTGAAAAAATAGTTTAAAGGCTGGTTCCATTACATGTTACAGTCATATTTAGGATGTGTGATATAACATGGTCCCACATGTCCTCCCCACCCCAAAAATGGCTGCCCGCTGACAGTATCTACATCGTCTCATCATTCAGGCCACCGCTGTGGAATACTCAGGCTGAGTCCTCCTGACCAGCCACCCCTGAAAATACTCCATCCAGTGAGCTAGACCCAGTCGGATCACACGTAGCTCCAGAACGGAGGAGACTAGTCATATTTGGATATAATTTTCTGTTGCAGAACCCTCATTTGGAACTGCATATAAGGTACTGCCTCAAAGGAGGACACCATAAAACCCAGACTTTACCTGCAGAACCACAAAGAGACCACCTGTGGGACAGCAGCAGCCAAACCAGCTGTTTGGAGGTCCTGAAGCTTGTCTGGGGGAAGAAACAACTTAGCTTTCACCGAATCCAGAAGCAGGCTCAAGCATTCCAGTCACCTGATCAGAGTTAGAGTGGACTTCATGAAGTTCAGAATTCTGCCAAACTCACAAAGAGTGTAAATGGTATTCACCATGTTGTCCATCTGAGAAGAGTGAGACTACACCTGAAGGAGGAGGTTGTCCAGATAGCCTACCATACCAATTTCTCAGTAATGCCAGGACCGGAGCCAATTTCCCGTTGTCTCAGTAATGCCAGGACCGGAGCCAGCTCCTTGGAAAAAACAAGGGAGATGGAGGCTAGACCAAAGGAGAGAGCCATAAATTGGCAATGAGCATTCCCTACTGCAGCACCCAATAAGCGCTGGTACCAGGCACTGATCGGAACATGTGGGTGGATGCTTACCAATCCCGAGTACTATAGTGGGTAACACACTCAAGACAGACCCCAAATACCCCACAGACCCCAAAGTGTGGGGCTGGGGGACACTGTGACATGGATGCCAGGTGCCACATGCAGCCCTGCAAGTTGTTTAACCAATTGGCCACCCCAGATCTGGATGGGAATGTCACAGCTGAACCTGCACATAGCTATGGGTGAGCATGCACTTGTTGGCCAAGCTGGGCTGAATAATTGATCTAGAGTATCCATCCTGTAGCCAACACTACTGTTGATTGAAGATGTTCACAGACAGAACATAAAGGAAAGAACAAAAAAAGTAAAACATTTTAACCAGTTCCGGACCAGTTGCCGCAGTTGGTCCGGCTGGGCAAATCGTCGTAGTTGTATGTGACGATGATTGGATTCACTTCAGAACCGATCAGTCTCCAGGCCCAAGTGATCGGTCCTGACGAATGAAATGCTTCCCCTGCCTGTGTAAGTGTAAACACAGGTAGGAGAAGTGATGTAATTTCTCCTCGTGGAAGTCTTTTCGTTCCAGAGAGAAGAGAGAAGACATCTCAGAGTAAGTGCACTAACACTACACTGATGACCAGGACACGATACGAGCAGATCTTGCGGTTCATGCACTTCAATGATAATGATCTGTCGTGCTCGGGGTGACCCTGGATTTGATCAGCTCCACAAAATTCGGCCCCTTGTAAACCCCTTCCCAACTTAGACGGTGGGAGAGAGCCTGCTTGAAGTGTAATAATTTGTAGCAGTGAAGTGGAGGGATTCACGGAATGTTTTCGTTCTTTCCTCCCTTCACGCAGATATGACAGTCCAAATTCCTATGGCGACTAGTGTTGTGGAGAAACCCCTCTGTGTCCACAAATACAACCTTAACATGGGATTTGTGGACCTCAACGACCAGTTGTTGGCGCCGTACCTAGAACCTAATTGGCTGTAAGGCCAGACGCTGGTATAAAAAAGTGTCTGTATATTTATTCCAATTGGCTCTGCTGAATGCTTTTGTGCTATACAAAGCTACAGGACGAACTAGATCCTTCCTTAAATTCCAGGAAGAGATCGTCACAGCCCTTCTGTTTCCAGACGGTGATGTGGCACACCTTCCCAATGCAAATTCAGTGAGTGGGCTGCATAAGAGGCATTTTCTGTATGTCCTCCCTGGTACCCCTACCCAAAGAACATCCCAAAGAAGATGTCGTGTCTGCAGAATACGTGGATTTAGGCGTGACACCCGCTTTTATTGTCCCTCCTGTCCTGATCAACCTGGTCTCTGCATCGGTGACGTAACCACACACTAGTGGAGTATTAGGGTACAGCACTGCACAGTCCTAGGCACACTAACACAGGGTCTCAAAACATGAGATGGCCATCACATTTTGAGAAACCCTAATCTGGAACATTCACAGTTTACAGTTTTTATAAAAGTGCAAAAAAAACACACACAAAAAAAAGGAAAGCCAAAAATAGTTGTGGTTTTATTTTTCTTCTCTCTCTCTCTATTGTTCTGTGTCTTATGTACGTTCTCTATTGTGCACTCTATTTTTTCGCTCACTATTGTTCTATATATATTGTTCTCTATTTAGAACTGTAATGTTTTATTTTTTTAGTCTTACTGTTATACTGTAATGTTACTTTGTATTATTGTTAACCATCATTTACTTAGAAGGTACGGCATTCAGCTGCAGCAGGTTTATTTATTCTGACAGCAACAGTGTTTTCTCCCATGATACGTAAAGCTGTGACTCCAGCACTGTAGGAGGTGATTTCACCACCACAGTTTAAAAAAAAGAGCATATATGCCGAAGCATAAGGGCCGGGGTGGAGGAGCGATTTCTTCCTAACATTAGGAGCGGATTGCCCCAATGCCTCGGCATATATTTTTTAGGCACAGATTGCGTAAATTTTTTTTATTATTTTTACTATGTTTTATTGTATTTGCTTTGTATGTATGGCATGTCTTACTGTTATACTGTAATGTTACTTTGTTTTCTTGTTAATTATCATTTGCTTAGCAGGTACACCATACAGCTGCAGCACTGATTTATTTATCTTGACAGCAACAGCGTTTGCTCCCACGATACGTAAATCAGCATCTCCAACACTGTAGGATGTGATTTTACCACCACAGTTAAAAAAAAATGGTGCATGTATGCCCATCATTAGAAGTGGGTGGATGAAGGGCGGTATTCTAATGGTAGGCATACCCACCGATCAATCTCTTTTTTTCATGCAGCCCACAGGCTGCATGAAAAAAAGAACATTACACTACGTACTGGTATGTTGCTGGACTTTGAGTGGTTATACCAGATATACCTGTTATACCTGCAGGTTTAGGTATCCTCTTGTTATGATTATTTTCAGCCAGCCATCAGCTTTCATGTAAAAGCAGTCCTAGTGGCTAATTTGCATCTAGACTGCTTTTACAAGCAGTGGTAGTGGCAGGGAATCCCCCCACCGTCTTTCATGTTTTTTTCGGGCTCTCCTGTCCCAACAGGGAACCCGAGAATACAGCCGATGGTTCCGCCAGCTGACCATAGAGCTGATCAGAGACTAGAATGGCTCCAATCATCTCTATGGCCTAAGAAACCAGAAGCATTTAATGACTTAGGTTTCGCCCGATATAAACAGCACTATTGGGAAATTGGGAAAGCATTTTACCACACCGATCTTGGTGTGGTCAGATGCTTTTGATGGCAGAGGAGACATCTAGGGTCTAATAGACCCCATTTTTTTCAAAAAAGAGTACCTGTCACTACCTGTTGCTATCATAGGAGATATTTACGTTCCCTGAGATAAGGCGCTATAACCCTATGGTCAAGAATAATGAAAAGCTGTGTCCTTCAAGGAACGTAAGATAAATACTAACACTTCTACTATTGTGTTGTGAAAACACTAGGGCTAGGCAGAGGATCAATCTTATATTGCACCAGATGGAACATGTCAGCCCAAAGTTTCATGTTGAACTGTGTTCATTAAACGGGTTTGAACTTGCTCCTGTTTTTTAACTAATTTTATAATTTTCAGAAATTAATCTTATTAAGATTGAACTAATGCAGAAAGCAATCACATTTAAATGCATCTTTATAATCATCTATTTTATGCAAATATTTATTTTTATTGCTGTTAAAAAATAAAAATAAAAATGGTATGTTTTTTTGTTTGGACAGAAGTTTATCATCTCAGATTTTAAAGTGGAGTTCCAATTTAAACCGTTCTTTTAGTTTTAGCAGTGTCGGTGCGGGTGTGGTACATGGTAAGAGTGAGCTTGTGGGTTTTAGTGCAAATATATTGATGAATGTGCCCCATTATGTGGATTATTGTTGGTTAAATATGTTTAAATAATTAAAGAGACTTGGGGCCTGATTTACTAAGCTATGTGCGCTGCGCTGGTTCATGCATTAATTAGTACTCCGGGTGGAGGCTTAATTCGGCGCATGAACCAGCGTAGCAGCCGGCGCATTGAAACTAATATGTAAAGCCGCGCCGAACTCCCTATAGAAGTCTATGGGAGAAATCAAAAGTGTTCATTTTAAAGGCTAATCTGCAAGTTTTGTCCTAAAAAGTGTTTGGGGACCTCAGTCCTGCCCCAGGGAACATGTATCAATGCTTTTTTTATTTTTTAAAACGGCCGTTTTTTCGGGAGCAGTGAAATTAATAATTCTTAAAGTGAAACAATAAAAGTGAAATATTCCTTTAAATTTCGTACCTAGGGGGGGTGTAATGTCAGCATGTGAAATAGCGCATTTTTCCCGCACTTAGAACTCCCCCTGCACAAAGTGACATTCAGAAGGAAAAAAGTCATTTAAAAATTCACACGCGGCTATAATGAATTGTCGGCTCTGACAATTCTAAAGGGATTCATTCATAAAACAAACAAAAAAATGTGTAGGGGTTCCCCCAAATTAAATTACCAGGCCCTTCAGGTCTGGAATGGATATTAAGGGGAACCCCGCCGTAAAAACCAAAAAAAAAAAAGACGTGCGGTTCCCGGCAAATATCCATTCCAGACCCTTCAGGTCTGGTGTGGATTTTAAGGGGAACTCCACCCCAAATTGAAAAAAAAAATGGCGTGGAGTCCCCCTAAAAATCCACACCAGACCCTTATCCGAGCACGTTGACCTGGCCGGCCGCAGAAAAGAGGGGGGGACAGAGTGCGGCCCCCCCCCCTCTCCTGAACCGCACCAGGCCACATGCCCTCAACATGGGGAGGATGTCCCCATGTTGATGGGGACAAGGGTCTCATCCCCACAACCCTTGCCCGGTGGTTGTGGGGGTATGCGGGCGGGAGGTTTATCAGAATCTGGAAGACCCCTTTAACAAAGGGGACCCCCAGATCCTGACCCCCCCCCTGTGTGAAATGGTAATGGGGTACATTGTACCTCTACCATTTCACCCCAAAAAAATGTCAAAGTGTTAAAAATGACAGTAGCCGGTTTTTGACAAATCTTTTAATAAAATCTTCTTTTCTTCTTTCCTTCGAGTTTCTTCCGCTGCTTCTTTCTTCTCGTCAACATCTTGCCCGACGTGTTCTTCTATCTTCTCCGTCCGTCCTTCCGCCTTCTGGTCCCGCATCTTGCCCGTTGTCTTCTCCGTCCGCCTCCTCGTCCGCATCTTGGGTCTTCTGCGGTCTTCTTCTCGGTCCGCCGCCTTCTCGTCCCCTGCGTTTGAATTTGATTTGGCCGCCGTTTTCCCGCTCCTGGGACCCGCCCCCCTCTGACGCCACAAGTAAACTCCTTAGAAGGTCATGTGCGTCAGAGGGGGGCGGGGTCACATGAGTGTGACACGGCGGGAACTTCTTCTCTGGGCGGCGCGATTGAAATTGAATTCCCCCGCTGTGTGACGCTCTGCGACCCCGCCCCCCTCTGACGCACATGACCTTCTAAGGAGTTTACTTGTGGCGTCAGAGGGGGGCGGGTCCCAGGAGCGGGAAAACGGCGGCCAAATCAAATTCAAACGCAGGGGACGAGAAGGCGGCGGACCGAGAAGAAGACCGCAGAAGACCCAAGATGCGGACGAGGAGGCGGACGGAGAAGACAACGGGCAAGATGCGGGACCAGAAGGCGGAAGGACGGACGGAGAAGATAGAAGAACACGTCGGGCAAGATGTTGACGAGAAGAAAGAAGCAGCGGAAGAAACTCGAAGGAAAGAAGAAAAGAAGATTTTATTAAAAGATTTGTCAAAAACCGGCTACTGTCATTTTTAACACTTTGACATTTTTTTGGGGTGAAATGGTAGAGGTACAATGTACCCCATTACCATTTCACACAGGGGGGGGGTCAGGATCTGGGGGTCCCCTTTGTTAAAGGGGTCTTCCAGATTCTGATAAACCTCCCGCCCGCATACCCCCACAACCACCGGGCAAGGGTTGTGGGGATGAGACCCTTGTCCCCATCAACATGGGGACATCCTCCCCATGTTGAGGGCATGTGGCCTGGTGCGGTTCAGGAGAGGGGGGGGGCCGCACTCTGTCCCCCCCTCTTTTCTGCGGCCGGCCAGGTCAACGTGCTCGGATAAGGGTCTGGTGTGGATTTTTAGGGGGACTCCACGCCATTTTTTTTTTCAATTTGGGGTGGAGTTCCCCTTAAAATCCACACCAGACCTGAAGGGTCTGGAATGGATATTTGCCGGGAACCGCACGTCTTTTTTTTTTTGGTTTTTACGGCGGGGTTCCCCTTAATATCCATTCCAGACCTGAAGGGCCTGGTAATTTAATTTGGAGGGAACCCCTTTTTTTTTTTTTTTTTTTAATGAGCAATGACTCTATTCTTTATAGCCATGAGTACTTTAACCACTTGCCCACCGGGTTAATTCTGGCACTTCTCTCCTTCATGTGAAAATCACAATTTTTTGGCTAGAAAATTAATCAGAACCCCCAAACATTATATATTTTTTTTTAACAGACATCCTAGGGAATAAAATGGCAGTCATTGCAATACTTTTTGTCACACCGTATTTGCGCAGCGGTCTTACAAGCGCACTTTTTTTGGATAAAAATCACTTTTTTGAATTAAAAAATAAGACAACAATACATTTTGCCCAATTTTTTTCTATATTGTGAAAGATAATGTTACGCCGAGTAAAATGATACCCAACATGTCACGCTTAAAAATTGCGCCCGCTCGTGGCATGGCGTCAAACTTTTACCCTTTAAAAAACTCGATAGGCGACGTTTAAAAAATTCTACAGGTTGCATTTTTTGAGTTGCAGAGTAGGTCTAGGGCTAGAATTATTGCTCTCACTCTAACGATCGCGGCGATACCTCACTTGTGTGGTTAGAATATTGTTTTCATATGCGGGCGCTACTCGCGTATGCGTTTGCTTCTGTGCGCGAGCTCGTCGCGACGGGGCGCTTTAAATTTTTTTTTTGGGGTTTTCTTATTTATTTTTATTTAGTTTTATAATGTTTTACACTGAAATAAAAAAATAAAAAAAAAATGATCAGTTTTCTTCCTATTACAAGGAATGTAAACATCCCTTGTAATAGGACTAGTGTGTGACAGGTCCTCTTTATGGAGAGAGGCGGGGTCAATAAGGCTGGAAAGCATGGTATTGAAAAAAAAAAAAAAAAGATCTCATGCTTTCAGCTGCAATCATGTTCGTTCACCACAGTGGTGTAGTGTATAGCACTTTGACCTAGCAGCAAAAGAGTCGTTGTTTCGAATCCCGCCCGTGACAGCATCTGCATGGAGTTTGCATGTTCTCCCTGTGCCTGCGTGGGTTTCCTCCCACAATATAAAAACACGCTGTAAATCGGTTCCGGTCTAAATAAGCCCTAATATGCAGTAGTATATTAAGGTTTGGTTCTGCCCTAGGCCTGACTACATATCTGCACCTCCTAATAGAAAAATGACCCACCCCTTCCTGTCAAGGTCACACCCTGTTTTTGTATAACCCCGCCCAGTAATTTTCAGGGGACCCACACACTAGTTCTGGGGGGGCACTGGATTCCCTTAACCACTTCCATACCAGGCACTTACGCACCTTCCCGCCCAAGCCAATTTTCAGCTTTCAACACTGTCGCACTTTGAATGGCAATTGCGCGGTCATACAACACTGTACCCAAACAAAATTGGCGTCCTTTTTTCCCCACAAATAGAGCTTTCTTTTGTTGTTATTTGATCACCTCTGCGTTTTTTTTTTTTGCGCAACAACTAAAAAAAGACTGCAAATTTTGAAACAAAAAAACCTTTTTCTTTTTTTAGGTTAATTTTTTTGTAAATAAGTTTTTCTCTTTCAATTACGGGCACTGATATGGCGGCACTGATGGGCACCGATGAGATGGCACTGTCGGACATCGATGAGGTAGTACTGACGGCACAGATGAGGTGGCATTGATTGGCGGCGCTGCTATGCGGCACTGATGGGCACTCATAGGCGGCACTGATGGGCACTCATGGGCGGCACAGATGGGCGGCACTTATGGGTGGCACTGATGGATACTTATGGGCGGCACTTATGGGTGGCACTGATGGATACTTATGGGTGGCACAGGTGGGCACTGATAGGTGGGCACTGTGCATGGATGGGCACTGTGGGGTGGCACTGCTTTTCCCAGTCAGTGCCCATTTGTGGGCACTGATTGGCATCTTTTTTCTTATTTTTTAATGCTTTTTGTTTTTTTGTTCTATATTTTTTTTGTTTTTGCACACCCTGGTGGTCCAGGGTGGGCATCCCTGGTGGTCCAGTGTGGTGATCCGAGGGGGGGCTGCGCTGATAAACAATCAGCGCGAACGCCCCCTGTCAGGAGAGCCGCCGATTGGCTCTCCTATACTCGCGTCTGTAAGACGCGAGTGAGGAAGAGCCATCGATGGCTCTTCCTGTTTACATCGTGATCAGCCGTGATTGGACACGGCTGATCACGTGGTAAAGAGTCTCCGTCTCCGTGAGAGACTCTTTACCGAGATCGGAGATGCAGGGTGTCAGACTGACACCCCGCATCACCGATCTCCGCGCTGCGTGCCCCCACAGGCGCGTGCGGCATGAAATCCTGCAGGACGTCCTGTCAGGATTGTGTAACCACTTCCCGGACGTAAATCGGCCATAGGCTGGGCGGGAAGTGGTTAATTTGCATAGTTTTTCTCTCACTTCCTGTTTGGCTATGGGGCAGGAAGTGAAGGCAAATCTCCCCAATTGGACACAGATAATACAAAATAAACTGACAGGGCCTATAACCCTCCCTCACTCTATCCAAAATGAAAGAAAATAAAACTTGTTGATTATAGTTCTTGTCAGGGGCGGACTGACCATTGAGTCACTCGGGCACTGCCCGAGGGCCCCATGCCACTAGGGGGCCCCATCCGGGTTGCCAGGCTCAGTAAAACCAGGGACAGTATGTAAAAATCTGTGTTTTTTTTAGATCTGTCCCTGATATGTCCGAAAATGACATGCTTTTAATGTGAATATCCCAAGATTTTAGCTGCCCGCCTCTGCACTACCTCCTGGCGTGGTGGTCATCTGTAAGCCAGAGGGGCCCCATAATCTTCTATTGCCCAGGGGCCCCATGAGTTGTCAGTCCGCCCCTGGTTCTAGTTTAAGCACAAATTTCATAGAGTTTTATTGAGAGCCCTAAGAAAATATAACCATGCCAATAGGCCAGGATAGAGCGTTGCTAACATGTAGGAATGTGTGTGTTAGAGCACCCCACCCAATGTTAACTAAAAAATTATTAATTTGCAAATAAGTATGATCTGCTCATTTTTTTGGGGATGTCTGCACCCCTGATAGTGAGAACATTTGTGAGGTGTCTTCACCCTTTCTAATTCATTCACTTCCTGTCACATAGCCAAACAGGAAGTGAGGGTAAAACCTTACTAATATATTTTCTTGTGGACACAGAGATCAATCTAAATAGTTTCCCATTATGTAAATTGCACTCTAGCATTTTGCTGTGTACACCCCAAATTATTAGGGATCTTGGACTTTGGGGTCCATTTACTAAAGGCAAATCCACTCCTACAAGTGCAAAGCAAGGAAGAAAACAAAACAACTTTGCTTCTACAGGATTGGATGTTAAAACCATCAGTGCTTCCTCTCTGATTTTCAGCAACTATGCTTGTACTGCAGAGTGGCTTTGCCTTTACTAAACCCCAAACTAAATAATCATTTGGGGCAGGGATCCTCAAACTACGGCCCTCCAGCTGTTGTAGAACTACACATCCCATGAGGCCTTGTAATGCACTGACATTCACAGACATGACTAGGCATGATGGGAATTGTAGTTCCTGAACAACTGGAGGGCCGTAGTTTGAAGACCCATGATTTGGGGTGTACACAGCAGTGCTGGAGTGCAATTTGCTTAATGGGGACACTAGTTAGATTGACCGGTGTCCCCAAGAAATGACACTGGTAGGGTTTTAACCTCACTACCTGTTCAGCTGTGTGACAGGAAGTGAAGCCAATTTTAAGAAAAGGGACACAAAGCTCAACACAAAAATAAAAAAACACAAAGCAGGGGTTCTAACACTCACTTGGCTTCCCTCAAACACCCACAATTTGAATAGGATTGCCTTGCGCTAGATTTAAGCACAGTGCTGTAAATCAGCACGTCAAGCCTGTCCACCAATAGCAAACCCCCCCCACAGGCCATGTTTGCAGGTTTTCCTTCATCTTGCACATGTGCTTTAAAATAGTCTGGACAGCAATTCTTGATAAGAGAAATCCCCAAAACATGTCCTGTCGGGGGTACTTGAGGGCTGAGGACCACTGCAGAATAAATAAAATACTTACCAGTTTGAAGTCAGGGAGAATAAACATGGCAAACATTTCATGATTACACACCAGGAAAGAAGCTTAGACAAAAATCACACATAATTTGTTAGGCCCAAACCTAGTTCAGCTGCAGCTGTCAACATATGTAGCATGAAAAAGTAACAAAAGACAAACTTAACAATTTTAAAGTAATTTTTATTGGTCAACAAAACAAGGAAAGCAAAAAAAGACAAACAAACAAACACAAACAAAAATACATTTCAAAATTCTAATTAACCATAGCTTTACACATTTTTCATAAAATAAGGCCACATAGACAAATACATCAAAGTGAACATCATTTAAAAATAAACCAAAACCATTGGCAAAATAAAACAAAACCCATGCAACAAACCACATTTGTGTTTAGCAACAGCATTTCTGCCAGCCTGCCCCTTCTGAGGGCAGCTGAGGACTGATCGATCCAAGCTTTTTATAACAGTGCTAGTAATGAAGCAATTGAAATCACATGAACAAATTGCAGTCTCTAGTTTGGGTGAGCTTGTAATTGGGCACACCTGCAATTAATCCAAACCACGCTCTATGAGCATCCAATGAGTGTTTTTCACCTTTTAAAAAGAAAGGATAATTTTTTTCTAAGTGTTTGAGCATGCTCAGTTCATCACACATGTAGGAACCAAGCTGCAATGGAATGAGAGCTTTTTTTTTTTTGTTTCCCCTGATCTGATGCTTTCCAGCCTGAAGGGGAAGTGTTAAAGACAGAAGTAAACACGCACATTTAATAATCTATTTGTGTGAAAAAAAAGGTTGCCAATTTTGTTTGGGAGCCACGTCGCACGACTGCGCAATTGTCAGTTAAAGCGACGCCGTGCCGAATCACAAAAACTTGCCCGGTCATTGACCAGAAATATGGTCCGGGCTCAAGTGGTTAAAAATTAACAAAACACAAAAGTGAGCCCAATTTTTGGGGATAATGTGAAAGATGATGTTACACTGAGTAAATAGATACCTTACATGTCACGCTTTACTATTGGAAACACTCCTGCAATGGGGCCAAAATGAATTCCGTGAATATCCCCATAGGCGACCTTTTTCTTTTTTTTCCAGGTTACCAGTTTATAGTTACAAAGAAGGTCTAGTGGTAAAAGTATTGCTCTCGCTCTAACGCACGCGTCAATACCTCACATGTGTGGTTTGAACGATGTTTATATATGTGGGCGGGACTTGCGTAAGTCCCGCCCACATATGTAAAAATTATTTTTACTTTTTGCTATAATAAATATCCCCAAAAATATATATTGAAAAAACTAAAAAACCCCTCAGTTTAGGCCGATACGTATTCTACATCTTTTTGGTTCCAAAAAATCGCAAATAGCGTTTAGTGTTTGGTTTTTGCAAAAGTTATAGCGTCTACAAATTTTTTTTTTTTGTTGTTTTAACTAGTTATTGGGGCGATCAGCGATTTTTATCGGTACTGCGACATTATGGCGGACACATCGAACACTTTTTTGGAACCATTGGCATTTTTCTAGCGATCAGTGCTGTAAAAAATGCATTGCTTACTCAAAAAATGCCACTGGCAGGGAAGGGGTTAACACTAGGTGCGAGGGAGGGGTTAAATATGTTCCCTGGGTGTGTTCTAACTGTAGGGGGGGGGGGACTGACATGTGTAAATGACAGATCGCTGTTCATGAAGGGGAACTCCAGACCCCCGAAAAAAAAATAAGGTGGGTTCCCTCCAGGTGCATACCAGGCTCTTAGGCTTGGTCTGGAACATAAGGGGTTAAACCCGCGCAAAAAAAATAGCGTGGGGTCCCCCCCAAGATCCAAACCAAGCCATTATCCCAGGCACGCAGTCTGGTCAGACAGGAATGGGGGTGGGGACGAGCGAGCGCCCCCCTCCCTCCTGAGCCGTACCAGACCACATGCCCTCAACATGGGGGAGTGTGTGCTGTGGGGGAGGGGGGCACTGCCCCCCCAACCCAAAGCACTCTTGTCCCCATGTCGATAGGGACAAGAGCCTCTTCCCGACAACCCTGGCCGTTGGTTGTCGGGGTATGCGGGCGGAGGGCTTATCAGAATCTGAGAGACCCCTTTAATAAAGGGGTCCCCAGATTCCGGCCCCCCCACCCTATGTGAATGAGTATGGGGGTACATTGTACCCCTACCCATTCACCTGGGGAAAAAAATGGAAAAAAATAATACACCACACATGAATAAATTAATTTATTAGTCAGCCGGGGGTCTTCTGCCGGGGCCCCCCACCACCACCCCATTAGGCCCCGGGCTTCGCCATCTTCTGCCGGAACCCCCTTCACCAGTGAGGCTCCTGCCTTTGGGGGAGGGTCCCGGGCTTCCACGACGGTTTCTGCGGGGGGGGTGCACTGGCACCCCACCCCCGTCTTCAGCGACGTAATTCACCGGGACCCCCTTCACCAGGGAGGCTCCTGCCTTTGGGGGAGGGTCCCGGGCTTGTACGGTGTCTTCCGCCGGAGGGCGCCACTCTCCGGGCTTCTGCGATGCCTTCCGCTTCTGCCTGTCTCCTCCGCGGAGCACAGGGCTTGTCTCCGCTGTCTTCTCCCTTCTCTTCCATTCGATGTTGACACGACGAGGTCCGGCGCTGGAATGCCGTCTGAGCAGTGGGCATGGACTTATATAGGGCAATGCCACCATGTGACCTCAACCCATGTGACATCACATTCCCATCATGCCCAGGGAATGTGATGTCACATGGGTTGAGGTCACATGGTGGCATTGCCCTATATAAGTCCATGCCCGCCGCTGACACGGCATGTCAGCGCGGAACCTCGTCGTGTCAACATCCAATGGAAGAGAAGGGAGAGGACAGCGCAGACAAGCCCTGTGCTCCCGGAGGAGACAGGCAGAAGAAGGAAGAGAGAAGAAAGAAGACGGAAGAAAGCCCTGGCTCCGCGGGGGAGCCAGGCAGAAGAGGGAGCAGAGAAAAGACCGGGGAGTTGGCGCACCCCCGGCAGAAGACCAGGAAGACCGGAACCCTGGCGGAAGGCACCGGAAAGACCGGGGGATAGGCGCCATCCCCCGGCAGAAGACCCCGAAGTCCGGATGCCCCTCCCTAATGAAAAAGAGCTTAAATGGGGTGGGGGCATCCGGCGGAAGGCTCCGGAGAGGACCGAGGGATGGCGCCCTCCCCCGGCAGAAATCACCGAAGCCCAGGGTCCCGGCAGAAGATCGGGAGAGAAGAAACCCCCCCTTCTAAGAGAGCTAAAGAAGAAAGGGGGGGCTCCGGAGCAGATTAATAAAATATTTTATTGTGTGTGGTGTTTTATTTTACTTTACATTTCCCCCATGTGAATGGGTAGAGGTACGATGTACCCCATACTCATTCACATAGGGTGGGGGTCCGGCATCTGGGGGCCCCCTTATTAAAGGGAGCTCGCAGATTCCGATTAGCCCCGCCCGCATACCCCGACAACCAATGGCAAGGGTTGTCGGGAAGAGGCTCTTGTCCCTATCGACATGGGGGCAAGAGTGCTGTGGGGTGGGGGGGCAGTGCCCCCCTCCCCCACAGCACACACTCCCCCATGTTGAGGGCATGCGGTCTGGTACGGCTCAGGAGGGGGGGGGGCCGCTCGCTCGTCCCCGCCCCCATTCCTGTCCGGGCCAGACTGCATGCTTGGGATGAGGGCTTGGTTTGGATCTGGGGGGGACCCCCGCGCCGAATCGGCGCGGGTTTAACCCCTCACGTTCCGGACCAAGCCTAAGAGCCTAATGTAGCCCTGGAGGGGGACCCGCGCCGATTTCAAGTTTGAAATTTGGCGCGGAGTTCCCCTTCAGGGCTGAAAACAGCTCGGAGATTCCCGTGCGCCGCGTCACGCAGCGCATTCACGGGTACGCCGCTTGGTATTTACCAAGATTTTCACGGCGTACTGACAAGGCGCACGGGAATCCCTGACTTTTCTCTCTGCGCATGCCCAGTATGCAAATGAACCTCCCGAGGTTCAGGCGCACTGTGCAAGCGTACGGGGATCTGTTTTCAAAAAACACTTTCCCTTTCAATTCGGCCCGCCAAACACTTCAAAACACATGTCACTTCACTTCCCCTGCATCCCCCCACCTCCCCCCCTAA
Source organism: Rana temporaria (assembly GCF_905171775.1). Taxonomy (NCBI): domain Eukaryota; kingdom Metazoa; phylum Chordata; class Amphibia; order Anura; family Ranidae; genus Rana; species Rana temporaria. Next base: position 81,186,873 of record NC_053498.1, read on the forward strand.
TAAACTCCCGCCCAAACCCCCGCAATTTACAGTTTAATGTGCCGTGCGCCAGGTCTGTACTGGTGCACAATGCACCCTCTCCTGGGCGCACGGAGCACATTAGTAACTAGGGAAATACACTGCACTAGCAGCGTATTTCTTTAGTAAATGGCAAAACGGCTGCTACTCCTGCTTTTACTCCATGAGTCATGGAGTAAAGGCTTGGTAAATCAGCCCCAATGTCACTGGTGCTTTTATGCAGCATGTATATAAGCATGTATAACGAATGTAAGCATGTGAGGTCCTCTTTTTAGAACATTTTTAGACCTTACAGCCAATCACTAGGCCAAAGTACTGTATTGAGGGATTAATGTTACTGCTCTCCTTGGTCGTCAAATGATGATTTCAGTGCTCGCTAAGATAGAGGTAAGAGCTGGGAATGAACAAAAATAAGGTAAATATAACGGGTTGGGGGCTTTGCAATGACAATGCCCTGACAGTCATTAAGCAGACCTTGTCACCTCTCTAAAGAAATCAAACAGCACTCCCCTACAATAGATGAGACAGTATACTCATCTCTGCATGGCGCTGTGTCTCATTCCTCCAACCTGTCAATGTCTTCAACATTTGATACTTCCTGGCATGTTGAATGCCTGTGTCCCCCATCGCATTCTGTGGCTCCTTCCTTTAACCCCATATCAATGCTGACTCCTTTACTGATGTAGAAAATCATAGCAAGCAACTATGATGAATGATGGGGAAACATAGGAATCTCTGACACTCCCAGAAGTGTCAAAAAGTGAAGTCATCGACATTGCAACATTGGCTGCTGGAGAACTTAGTATACTACTTCTTCTACTGCAGATCAGTGTTGAGTTGATATCTTCAGAGACCTGAAAGGGTCTCTATAATTTCAATCATATGACCACTATTTTCAGTTCTCGTTGGCTCAGGCCGCGTACACACGGTCGGTCAAAACCGATGAAAACAGACTGAAGGACCTTTTCATCGGACCAAACCGACCGTTTGTGGGCCCCATCGGTCAGTTATCCTTTGGTCAAAAAATGTAGAACTTGCTTTAAAATTGAACCGATGGACGCCTAACCGATAGGTCAAAACCGACAGTTAGTATGCAAAAGCATCGGTTATAAATCCACGCATGCTCAGAATCAAGTCAACGCAAGCTTGGAAGCATTGAACTTCGTTTTTATCAGCACATCGTTGTGTTTTACGTCACCGCGTTCTGACCCGATCGGTTATTTAACCTATGGTGTGTAGGCACATCAGACCATCAGTCAGCTTCATCGGTTAACCGATGAGAATGGTCCGAAGGACCATTCTCATCAGATGGATTGATCGTGTGTACAGGGCTTGAATGTTAAAGTGGTTCTAAAGGCAGAAGACCTTAAACTGCGTAGAGGAATCTTTACTGTAAGGCCTCGTACACACGGGCAAACATGTACGATGAAAACGGTCCGCCGGACCGTTTTCAGCGTACATGCCCGCCCGGAGATTTCTGTATGATGGCTGTACACACCATCTTAGGCCCCATACACACGGGAGGATTTATCCGCGGATACGGTCCAGCGGACCGTTTCCGCGGATAAATCCTCTCGAGGATTTCAGCAGATTTTAATGCGATGGAGTGTACTCACCATCGCATTGAAATCCGCGCCGAAATCCTCTGGCGACGACGTGTCGCGCCGTCGCCGCGATTATGACGCGGCGACGTGCGCGACGCTGTCATATAAGGAATTCCACGCATGCGTAGAATCATTACGACGCATGCGGGGGATCCCTTCGGACGAATGGATCCGGTGAGTCTATACAGACCAGCGGATCCATCCGTTGGGATGGATTCCAGCAGATGGATTTGTTTGGCATGTCAGCAAATATTCGATCTGCTAAAATCCATCCCAGGGGAGAAATATCCGCGGAAACAGATCCGCTGGAGTGTACACACCATAGGATCTATCCGCTGAAACCCATTTGCTGGGATTTTTCAGCGGATGGATTCTATCGTGTGTACGGGGCCATACAGAAATCCGGTGACGAGGCCGCGACGATGACGCCGCGACGTGCGCAGCCCTGGAAGTTCAATGCTTCCACGCATGCGTCAAAGTCATTCGGACATGTACGGTAAGTCTGTACAGACGACCGAACATGTCCGACGGGCAGGATTCCAGCAGGCATGTTTCTAAGCAAGTTTAGAAACATTTGCCCGCTCGAAAACGGTCTGGCGGGCAAATGTACGCTGGAATCCTGTCCACTCGGCTGTACAGACGACCGAACATGTCTGCTGTAACTGGTCCGCGGACCAGTTTCAGCAGACATGTTCGGTCGTGTGTACGGGGCCTTAGAGTGGCAAGAATGTGGAATTCCCTTCCACAGGCGATGGTCTCAGCAGGGGGGCATCGATAGTTTAAAAAAACTATTAGATGAGCACCTGAATGACCGCAACATACAGGGATATACAATGTAATACTGACATATAATCTTTAATTAATTAAATATATTTTTTTCTACCTCACCCACTAGAAACTATGTAACTATTATGGTAACTTGCGATTGTTACAGCTTAGGCTTCATTTACTTGGGTGTACTTATGCGTACATCCACTTGAAGGGATAACTTTGCCTGCACTAGATGCACAGGTGTTCCATGTATTCATGTGCAGGCAGTCCCATTCATGTCTACTTGGATGCAGTGATTGCACAAACACAGTTCATGGTCCCAATTTGACATCTGTGCTGATGTGACTGCGTGCCCTCAACACGCACATTGTTTGCATTCAGGAACATGCATTTGCACCCGCATGGCTATCAAATTTGGACCAGCATCTATATCTGTGCAGCTGCTGTGTCCTAATAGACATAAATGAGACTGTCTGCACACAGATGCACAGGACACCTGTGAATGCTGTATGGTCAAACGTGGCCTTTCGCACAGATGTATGCATAGGTACGCCCATGTGAATGAGAATTTAGCCTTTTACGATTGAATGTGGATCTTAAATTCATGAAACAACAAAGCCTGAGAACTACTTTATACTGATCCAGTGAGTTAGAAGCCTCTGTCTGCCTGGCTCCTGTAAGTCTTCACAATATGTTCACCCCTGACTTCCATGCTTTCACACCAGCATGCAAACACAAATGTGTCATTCATTGACTTGCTAACATGAGAGAAAACCTTGTTCTGGGTCAGAGTTTATTTTACTGCCTCTTTGAAAAGGGGAAAAGCTGGTACCTTCCCACGTCATCAGTAGCCCTCCCTGAAATACCTTGTATTTCGGATGAAGGATAAGCATCCTCCTACAGTGTTTGCTGACATATATTGGCCTTAGGAGCAGAGTGTGTTTTACACATAGACTTGCTAACACAATTTATGGTTACTGGCACACAGATGTGAAGAGTGAGAGTGGCAGTTATTGTCTAAGCTTAGACGTAGAGGACCAAATGGCGCCAGAGAACAAGTTTACCCATTCCTCTCATTTTAGTCTTCCTAAAGGAGTATGTTTAGTTTAGCAGGCAGTCAGAAATGTAAAACCAATTGAGGAAAATGTTTTTTTTATGTATACGGGGTGGAAAAAATATGCAATAATATACATGTAGCGCCTGGTTACTTAAAAAGTACCGGTGCTAGTTAAATATAGAGAGGGATCAGAGTGTTAACTGACTCTGATCCAATTATTATGTTCAAAACTCTCTGTCTTAGCTTGGCTGTGCTGTGGGCTGTCTATTGTTACTGGGGTGAAGTTCCTACCCCAGGGCGATGGGTGGCAGCAGTGGAGTCGAGGTTTGGGTGCTCTTCCCCAGCAGCATATCAGGAGGGTTGAGCCTCGCTGTGCATGCTGGGGGAGGGTATTTATGGGGCAGACGCCATTTGGTCTGGGTTCTTCTTCGGAGTGCGGCACCCACATTTAAGGCATAATGGCCTTCCAGGCTGGGGTGCACGTGCCACGCGGTGTTCCTGGTTCCGGGACTATGTTGGTCTGGAACATTTGGGCTGTGGCAAGGAGCCCAGTAGTCGACTGGGTTCCCAATCCTGAAGATCCCAAGCGAGATAGCTGTTCGATGGGGAGTCCATTTGAGGAGAGCCAATGAGAGGCTGGCGAACCAATTAGGGTCACGACAAACCACCGCATCAAGGTAGCCAGACACTGAGAGGCTGGTCACCTGTCAGGCGGTACCTGAAAACTATCTGACGGAGATCCAGACGCAATTCTACCAAGGAGGATCATCTCCGTAATCACAAACACAGGGAGGGCCTGTGGCAGAGGCTATTCCCTGAGTCAATTTCAGGAGGGTCTGTGGCAGAGACTTTTCCTTCAAGTTCAAGCGATACCCTGGCTGCCAGGTCAGTGAGAGAGGCCTGTCCAGGTACGCCATACCCACTCTGGTGGCGAAGAATACAAAGCATTGTTGGGAGCAGGACTGTTTCCCTATTGTTACGCCTGAGTCTGCTACTTCTCCTTTTACTTCACCTCTACTCTTCATCAGAAGTTTTAATGTTTTTACCTGGCTGGGTAATAAAGAGCACAGAAAAAGACACCTGTCGTGGACATTGCGTTACTGCTATATGCACCATACACCCCTAGGATGGCGGAAGAGCCACGAGGTAACGTGCCACCCAAAACAAACCAGCAGCTTCTTTGGGGGTAGTGCTACATACAATTATTTCTAAAGCACATATGTCATATTAACCCCCTTAGCGGTATTCCTGAGCGTGACTCGGGGTGGATCTTCTATGCAATTATCGGTAACCCTGAGTCACGCTCGGGGTAGCTGTGCAGAGCCTGCAGCACGCGCTGGGTTACCTTTTCCAGGCAGGTTACTGTACTTACCTTGTCCCTGGATCCAGCGATGCATCCCGCTGTGTGAGCGAGCGGCGTCCTCCATTCGATTCACACAGTGCCTGCGTGCCGCCGATCTCCGTTCCAACGCACGGGGGCGGAGACCGGTGCCAAATTAAAAAAAGTAAACAAACACATTACATACAGTATACTGTAATCTTATAGATTACAGTACTGTATGTAAAAAATACACACCCCCCTTGTCCCTAGTGGTCTGCCCAGTGTCCTGCATGTACTTTTATATAATAAAAACATTTTTTTGAGCCTGCAAACTGTAGATTGTCCATAGCAACCAAAAGTGTCCCTTTTTGTCAAAAGTGATTTTAGAGCAGCTCGAAAACAGCGATAATAAATTATAATCACTTGCAGAATTGATCGATAGCGATTTGTGGGAAAATCCGTCATAAAAAAATAAAAGTAATGACAGCGACAATTCTGCAACTGAGCAAATTTCAGTGATTTTGATTTGATTACATTATTGAATAATTTTTATTATAATTACATTATCATTTGTTATAATTATTTATAGTTATTTATTATATTATAATTTTATGATTTTGTGTTTCAAACTTTATCATACCCGGGATGCCTATTAGACTCTTGTTTGGACAGATTTAAGTGATTTATTCCTAAGAATTGCAGGCCTACAGTATAAAACACAGAATTTCCATGCAAAATAATTGTACCGCTTTTGGTACGTAATTCCAGACAGAATCATACCGCCAGGGAGGTTAACATCAATCTATGCCCTATCTTGCAAAGAGTCTTTTTACCATCAAACAATCATACTTCTCTCAACTGGCCCTGGAAATTTTCATTTATTTTTCAGGTACGTAAAAGTGGTTGTGAACCCTCACATATACCTAGTGAAGTGACAATTCTCAGATGATACACAGAGATGAAACAAATCCTCCTGCATATGTTTTCAAAAAGTGCAATATTTATAGGAACTTTAATGGAGCAGTCAAGTAAAGACTCACATGTGTTCTATAAGAATGTGAATATCTAGTAATATCAACAGAGGGGTCACCCAGGTTCCAGGTCAGTAGCCAGCCACCACTGGTGGTGTCTAGGGATGAGCTTCGTGTTAAAAACGAACCCATGTTCGACTCGAACATCGTATGCTCGACTAATTACGAACGTTACGGGCCGTTCACGCCAAATTCGAGTGGCGTGTCACGGCCCATAATTCACTGCGGCATCACAGTGCATTGCTGGCTGATGATTGGCCAAGCATGCACTATGACCTGCATGCTTGGCCAATCACAGCTTATTATGGCTCAGGGGGGTTTAGTACATGCCTCACACTATAAAAGGCCGCCTGCAGGTCGGCCTTGTGTAGTGTGTTGCGGTGGTTAAGAGAGAGAAGACAGAGAGAGAGAGTGTCATTTTTTCTAGGTAGATAGAGCAAGCAGGCTAGGCAGTTAAAGTTACAGTGTGTAGAGGATATATATGCATCCCAGGTGTTGTATATATATTTATACACTGTATAGCTTAGCTAGATCCGCTGTTCTTAATTTTCTGACAGGTAGGTGATTGTGCTAGCTGCAGTATTCTCACATGGTGTACTGCCTGTGTCCTCTGCAGTGTGCACCTAAAGCTACGTGGTGTGTGTACTGCCTTTGTCCTCTGGAGTTTGCACCTAAAGCTACTTGGTGTGTACTGCCCGTGTCCTCTGCAGTTTGCACATAAAGCTACTTGGTGTGTATTGCCTGTGTCCTCTGCAGATTGCACCTAAAGCTACGTAGTGTGTACTGCCTTTGTCCTCTGCAGTTTGCACCTAAAGCTACTTGGTGTGTACTGCCCCCGTCCTCTGCAGATTGCACCTAAAGTTACGTAGTGTGTACTGAAATAGTGGGTCAGGGGAGCTTGTTTTTTTTTCCCCACGCCAGTGGGCGATGATCAGGGATGCATGCACTGTCCTGTCACCATTTGAGGAGGCCACGAGGATGGTGAGCAGTGACAGTGCATGTCCCTCTTATTCACATGTTGGAGCACACGCTGCGTGGAATAATAGACAGGGCCCTTGTGGCAGAACAGAGGGAGGAAGAGGAGGACTTCCTTACCTCTCAAGGCCCCCTTTATCCAGACAATGTTCCTGCTTGCCCGCCTATCACACAGGAAGAGGACGAGGAGGAGGAGGAGGAGGATTGTGTCAGCATGGAGGTGGAGCCTAGCACTCAGCATCAGCAGCAGTCTTCAAGGGATCAATTACAGTCCCAAGAAACCCATGGACTTGTACGTGGCTGGGACGAGGTGGCTGTGGATCATGTCGTCCTCAGTGATCCAAATGGAAACAGAGGAGTAATCCTGCGCTAATAGTAAAAATATTGATGTAATCTAAATAGTGAAAAGAAAGCTGCAACACAAGCAACACGTGATAATCATGTGAAAAACAATGGAAAAAACAATATAGTTGCGCTAAATAAATTGAAAGAATGATGGCTAAATACTAATAGAGAGTTTAAACGCCTATATACACCCGGGTAGGTTTAAACAAGGTGAAAATATTTTTCAAAAGAATGAAAAAAAAAATACAAAGTGTTAAAAGATACACAAAAATATATATCTATATAAAATGATATACTAGAATGGAGGTACCATATGATGGATCACTCAATAGCAATGAAATTTACACTTGATATAACATCAGCAAAAATGTGTACCAAAGTAGTGCTCAGAGAGCTAAATGCATGACAAAAAGCATGGAAAGCAACATCCAAACAGGACAAAGAAAATGTGAAAAAAAATATCCCAAAAAAAAGGGATAAATAATTTAACCACAGAGTCCAAATAGCTGAACAACCAGACTGTTGAATGCAGGGAAGAATGTCCAGTATCCACACAAAGTAGGTAGGTGAGAAGGATAGATGGCAAGGCTGCCGTGCACCACCACCACACTTAGGCTTGCTCCAGTGCAACACAGAATATTGAGGTACTCTTACCAGATGGATGGGATCTCAGAAATCAAGGTCAAATGCGCTTCTGCAGAAACAAACCTCTGCAAAGGTTATCGGGCAAGCTGGATCGACCGACCGCTCAGCGTCTCCTCTCCCTGAAGACAGCAACAGGGATATGACCTCCTCCTCCCGAATGGATAAATCCGTGGGCCGTGAATAAGATAAAAAATGAAGGCAGCAATGTGCATTACTTTAAACAACTAGGTATTTTATTGTAAGGCTCTGTTAGCATTACAGACGAAAAAAAAACTTTAAAAGATTAGAAATTTAAAAAAGCCGGCATAGCTGAAAATACGAACGCCCGTGCAATCGGGTCGTGTGAGAGCGTGGTGATGTCAATGCGTAGTGACCCAGAGGACTCCGCACCGAATGCCTCAGCAAACGTTGTATGGTCTCCCTGATCCTGTGAAGCCTGCGGAAGGATCCTCGTATTCGTGCTATCAAGGAGAGGGATCATTACTGGCTGGCAACTCTCCTTGATCCACGTTACAAGAATAAGGTTGCGGACCTTATCTTGCCGGCGCAGAGGGAGCAGAAGATCTTCGGGAGGCCTTGCAGAAAGGTCTGTGCAACGCGTTCCCAGAGACTGGGGGGTTACAAAATCCTGGACAACGTGTTGCTGAGGCTTCGGTCAGTCACAGAAGGAACGGTGGAGAAGGTTCCAGCAACCATCGCCAGCGTCTGTTTTTCATGGTGCGGGAATACCTAGGGGGCAAGATCAGACTTGGACACCTTTCCCACTGAAAATCCTCTGGCTTACTGGGTCTTGAGGATGGATCACTGGCCAGAGCTTGCACAGTATGCAATTGAGCTACTGGCTTGTCCTGCATCCAGCGTTCTTTCAGAACGCACATTCAGTGCTGCTGGAGGCTTTGTAGCCAATCACAGGGTGCACCTCTCCGACTCGGTCGATCGACTGACCTTCATAAAAATGAATCAGGCTTGGATCACCACCAGCTACCAAGCACCTGATGCTGATGTAACTGAATAATTTTTTTTGAAATGTCAGATCCCTTCAAGACTGCCTATGCTGATGCTGAGTGACTATCCTGTTATGCTGAGTGACTATCCTTTTCCTCCTCAATGATCATGCTGATAGCTTGTAAGAAAATTTTTGGTTCTGGGCACCACCACCAGTGGCTAAGGCCCAATTTTTCTGCCCCTGTTTAACAGGGGCGTGTAATTACAATTTTTGATGCAATACTTTGCAGCGGGCTCATTCCTGCGATCCAACTAGAGTATCTGTGAGGGGTTGCAGTGTTGTGGCACCAGCACCAGTGCCTAAGGCCCAATTTTTCTGCCCCTGTTTAACAGGGGCGTGCAATTACAATTTTTGATGCAATACTTTGCAGCGGGCTCATTCCTGCGCTCCAACTAGAGTATCTTTGAGGGGTTGCAGTGTTGTGGCACCAGTGCCGAAGGCCCAATTTTTCTGCCCCTGTTCAACAGGGGCGTGTAATTACAGTTTTTGATGCTATACTTGGCAGCCTGCTCATCCCTGATCTCCAACTAGAGTATCTGCGAGGGGTTGCAGTGTTGTGGCACCAGCACCACCACCACCACCAACAAAGGCCCAATTTTTCTGCCCCTGTTCAACAGGGGCATGTAATTACAATTCTTGATCTAATATTTCACAGCAGGGCCCATTCCTGTGCCCACCAAGAGTAACCGTGAGGGCTTACAGAGTTGTGGCACCAGCACCACCACCACCACCAACACAGGCCCAATTTTTCTGCCCCCGTTCAACAGGGGCATGTAATTACAATGCTTGATCTAATATTTCACATTAGGACCCATTCCTGTGCCCACCAAGAGTAACTGTGAGGGCTTACAGAGTTGTGGCACCAGCACCACCACCACCACAAACAAAGGCCCAATTTTTCTGCCCCTGTTGAACAGGGGCATGTAATTACAGTTCTTGATCTAATATTTCACAGCAGGGCCCATTCCTGTGCCCACCAAGAGTAACTGTGAGGGCTTACAGAGTTGTGGCACCAGCGCCAGCACCAAAGGCCCAATTTTTCTACCACTTTTCAACAATGGCATGTAATTACACTTCTTGATATAATAGTTCACACAGCAGGGTGTTCCAGCGCCCACCAAGACTAACTGTGAGGGCTTACAGTGTTGTGGCAACACCAACGCCTAGGGCCCAAATTTAGCCAGAGTATATACGGCAGGCCCCTACTTTCAAACATCCAACTTACAAATGACTCCTACTTGCAAACGGAAGCGAGAGGAAATCTACCCCTAGGAAGGGAAATTCTCTTCTGTAAGAGGTGTCTCCTGTCCACTGATGCTTTATCACCAATTCTTGTTTCACTAAAAAAAACAAATTTTAAAAACATCATTTGTCATTGGGACAGAAAGTGAATTGCAATCTTCTGAACAGATGCACACAGACAGCAAAACAAATGTTACCCTTCTCTATGTTTTCAGAAAAGCTTAAAAATAGATTTTATGGCTGGAGCTACACTTTAAAAAAGTACCAGTTCAAAATTACAGATTCTACTTAAAGGGTCACTAAAGGCATGATTTTTTTTGTTTAAAAATAACAAACATGTTATACTTGCCTCCGTTGTGCAGTTAGTTTTGCACAGAGTGTCCCCGATCCGTGTCTTCTGGGGTCCCTCGGCGGCTGTCTCTGGTCCTCCTCGCAAAAACTTTCCACCTTCATGCGAGCTCCCTCGCATGGTGGAAAGCTTTTGCGAGCGCGCTCCCGTGATACAGCGGCAGCCATAGCCGCCGACTGTATCACTCGGCCCCGCCCCCCGGCGCACCGAATCATCCGCTGTGATTGACAGCAGCGCCAGCCAATGGCTGCGCTGCTATCAATCCGCCCAGCCTATCCAATCAACGGCCACAAGAACGCACGGGACTTTCGAGTGGAGAGGTAAGTAAAACGGGGGCTCGGGGAGGGGAGGGAGCGGTGCTATCAGATGTTTTTTTACCTTAATGCATAGGATGCATTAAGGTAAAAAAACTTTTACCTTTACAACCCCTTTAACAATAAACCTACAGTCCCTGTCTTGTTTGCACCACCTGTATAATGCTGTTCAAAGTATATAGGGCCAAAGGGGCTTGTAATGACCTGGGGGGAGTGGGGGGAAAACCATGCTATTTTTCTCAATTATTTTCATCCATATTGCAGGGACCAGACATTACATTAAAGCCGCAAGCAGTTTTAAATTACTTTTTTCTTATAGTAATCTCATTTTGTGCAGGGACAGTTCTAAACACGTGCCACCTCACAGGCATACTATAGACACCCAGCAGGTACGATATTTAAAGGAATTTTTCATTTTTATTTTTTCATTTTAAGCATCATTAAAATCACTGCTCCAGAAAAAACGACCGTTTTTAAAACTTTTTTTTCCATTGATACATGTTCCCTGGGGCAAGACCCGAGTTCTCAAACCCGTTTTCCGACAATAACTTGCATATTAGGCTTTAAAATGAGCACTTTTGAATTTGAGCGTTCGAGTCCCATTGACGTCAATGGGGTTCTAAATGTTCGTGTGAACGTTTGGTCCGTTCGAAGGTTCTGGTGCGAACCGAACAGGGGGGTCTTCGGCTCATCCCTAGTGGTGTCTGACAGTGCGAGCTGGGTCACCGCTCATGTAGAGGAGGACTTCCCTAACCACTGTGGATCGCGGAAGTGACATCACGTTTTGTTGCCCTGGTAACGTGGTTTAGAGCCCCAATCAGCTTCTTTATCAAACCCTAATAGTCAGTCAGTGACCCGGCTTGCACCATCCAACACCACCTGTATCTGTTGATATTACTAGATATGCACATTCTTATGGAACACATGTGAGTCTTTACTTGACTGTTCCATTAAAGTTCTTATAAATATTGCACTTAGAGGCTAGACATGTGGGATTTGGATCGTAACAAATGGATTTTCGTACAAATTTGTTAGTATTCGTACATTCAGATCAATTCGAACATCCAAATAGCTGAAAGAACCAAAATACAAAAATTACGAAATTACGAATAAGTAAAATAACAAACATGTGAAAATACAAATTTACGAATGGACAAACTTACAAAAATGCGAAACAGTAAAAGAACAAAAATGACATCTATAACAAATCCTCAATCCTTTGTCTGTTCGTAATTTCGTATGTTCATATTTTCATTCGTATGTTCGTAAATTTGTTTCTTTGTCTGTTCGTAATTTCGTGTTCTCAAATCGTTCTTTCGAATGGGCAGTGGAGTGAGTGATGTATCTTACTTAATATCTTAGCCAATCAGCTTATCTCTTTTGAGTCTGAGTCTGAATGCATTCCTGAATCTTTTTAGGTTCAGTTGAGAAGGGAGGGAGTGGACTGGGAGTAAGTACAGGACTTATTAGAAATTCAGCATGGTTTATTATTCTTTATTTCCTGCAATTGTAATTTAGCATGCTTTTGTGGGACAGTGTGCGCACTGTACACCCTCTCAAAATGGCGTATAGGGGCGGAGGCTATAGCCACGTGTTGAAAACGAATCTCACAAAAGTAACAATTACCAAATTACAAGTAGTGTACCGAATAAACGAAAATTATTATCTAACAAAATTACCAATTTCGAATCAAAGAAAATAAATTAGACAGAATTATGAATCATTCAGTATCAACGAAAATAAAACTTACAAAAATACGAACAAGTTTCTACGGAAACGAGACGAAACAAAACAAATTTTTTTGCTGTGCACATGTCTATTATAGGCCACCACCTAGTGCTTTCTTGATACACCATTCCTTCCTGTGAATTTATGGACTTTTGTCGTTTTATGAACTTTTATGAACTATAATATGACACGTTTTATAAAATGCTATAGGAGTATTACACACTAATTTACTAGAGATTGCACCATATAGCTGTTGTTCCTACATAATTTACCTGTCTATCTGCAGATGAAAGTGTTGAATTTATATGCTTTTCTAAGGCCTCGTACACACGACAGAGTTTCTCGGCAGAATTCAGCGAGAAACTCGGTCAGAGCCGGATTCTGCCGAGAAACTCTGTCGTCTGTACACTTTCGGCCCGATGGAGCCTCCGAGGAACTCGTCGAGAAAATAGAGAACATGTTCTCTATTTTCTCGTTGTTCTATGGGAGAACTCGGCCCGCCGAGCTCCTCGGCGGCTTCAGGGCTGAACTCGCCGAGGAACTCGATGTGTTTGGCACGTCGAGTTCCTCGGCCGTGTGTACGAGGCCTAAGAGTTAGAAAAAAAAGGGGGCGGAGAGCTGAAGTTACACTCTGCAGAGCTCAGTGAGGAGAGCTCTAAGAGCTGATTAGAGGGAAGAGTCACACCCCCCTTCACACAGGAACAGAGCTGAGGCTGTCAATCTGCTGAAGGTCCCTCTGCTGTCGCCTTTTTTCTCTTATGCCATTTTTCAGCATGAAAAAAAAACGTTGCCCACACACCATCATTTACAAAAAATGCTCTAGCAAAGCGCGGTGACGTACAACACGTACAACAGCACTTTATAGTGTGTACGCGGCATTAGGGTCAGGAATTTTTTTCCAGAAGTGATTCATGCTGATAGCAGGGGAACGAAGCGAAAGACAGAAATTACACGTAGTGCTCTTAATTGAGACAAATACACACTATGTATAAGTATAATATGTTTTGTTCCTACTTCATGGCTGAGGTTAACAACCACTTTAAATCAGAAAGGTAAGGATAAGCCTAGGAGCAGAGCAGTCTGACCTTCTGTCAAATTTGTATAGCTGTCGGTGCCCTATTGAGGAGAATCACCTTTCTATTTGTATAGGGGACCATTGCCATGTAGAAATAATGTAAGATGAAATCAAAAACTTTAGAATTGTCCCCAGAACAGGAGGTAAGGGGAAATCTTCCAACAAGGACACCTTTTCCGATGATAATTGTCTAATGCCGCGTACACCCGACCGTTTTTCATGTCATGGAAAAAAATGACGTTTTTCTTGACGCGATTCCTCTCAAGCCTGCCTTGCATACACACGATCGTGATAAAAAATGCTCGAGCAAAGCGCCATGACGTACGACTGCACTATAAAGGGGAAGTTCCATTCAAATGGTGCCACCCTTTGGGCTGATTATTCTAATTTCCCGTCTCATAACTTGCTTCTGAGCATGCACGGTTTTTTCCCATCGTTAAAGTGTACACACGACCGTTTTTCACTACTAGAAAAAGGGTGACGTGAAAAACGACGATAAAAAATAGAGCAGGTTCTAAATTTTTAATGCCCATATTTCTCGTTGAGAAAAATGCTCTGGATCCTACACACAACTACGATTTAAAAAATTGCATTTTTCTCGTCATGAGAAACGGTCGTGTGTAGGCGGCATAAGAGAAAATCTGAAACTTTGTCACCAAAACAGAAATATCTTCCAATGGAAAAACGTTTTTCAGTAACAAGAGGGGATTTACTTTACTTTGGAATGATTTCTGCTCACTTCCTATTGTCCCGGATTCACAATACACTGGCGCCAACGTATCTCGAGATACGCCGCGTAAGTGCAAATATGCGCCGTCGTATCTGTGCGCTGTGCCCACAAAACTAGATTCGCCTGAAAATAGGCTTCATCCGACCGACGTAACTTGCCTACGCCGGGATAGAGTGGGCGCATATTTACGCTGGACGTATTTGGCGCTCCCATTGATTTTCTATTCACATATGCAAATGAGGGAGATACGTCAATTCACGAACATACGTCCGTCCGACGCAGTGCGCGTAAAGTCATACGTCCGGCGCAAAGTTATGCCCCATAATGGAGGTGTAACTCAGCAGCATCCATGCAAAGGGAACACAAGCCGGCGTATTTTACGTAGTTTACGTTGTACGTGAATAGGGCTGGGCGTAGGTTACGTTCACGCCGTAGGCAGTGATCCGGTGTATCTTAGGCAGTTGTTCTGACGTGATTGTGAGCATGCGCACTGAGATGAGCCCACGGGATGGCGCATGCGCAGTTGACGATACGTATCTGTCTGGCGCTCGGCCCATCATTTGCATGGGGTCACGCCTCATTAGCATGGCTCACACCCACTTCCACTTACGCCGACTTACGCCTGAGAAACCCAGCGCAGATTTGGGAGAAAGTGCTATGTGAATTCAGTGCTTGCCTCTCTGCGCTGCGTTGGCGTAGCGTAAAGGAGATACGCTACGGCGGCATAAATATGCGCCAGTGTCTGTGAATCCAGGCCATTATGTCTACAGGACAGGAAGTAAAAAAAAAAAATCCTGGAATAGGACACAGATGGCAAAAATCCCAACAGTGGTTTTACCATTCCCTACATTATGAAAAACGAAAAAAAGAAAGGTTGGGCTTTAGATAAACTTTAAAGTGATTGTAAACCCTCACATATACCCAGTGAAGGGACTATCCTCAGATGATACACATAGATCAGCCATTCTCAACCAGGGTTCCGTGGAACCCTGGGGTTCCTCAAGGGGTTGCTAGGGGTTCCTTGAGTTGTTCCTGATTGACTTCCCATCCGATGATACCTAGATAGCTTCAGGTCCAATGCCACTTGGCAGAGCCAGCACCAGAACACCAGAGATCTTTTTAGCAGTCTGGAAGGGTGGCATTCTGACAACCACTGGTGGGGGGCAGTCTATCCCTGACCACCAATGCCGAAACATTTTTTCCACTATCTCCCAATGACTTAATTTTAGTAGGGGTTCCCTGAGACCCGTAAAAAATTTCAAGGGTTCTTCTTGGGTAAAAAGGTTGAGAAATGCTGACAGATGGTTCTTTACACGGCTGTACGGATAGGTGAATGAGGCCTAATAGCTCAGTTATACTTGTGTGGCAGGTGATGAGAAGGCGGGTATGTACCTCCTCACCACCTGCTTTAGGTTCTAAAAAACTTCACCACAAGCTAGACTTAGAGCCAGATTTAGATTTAGATTTTGGGGGCCTGGGGCACTTCAGGTTTGGGGGGCTCTTATACACAGAAGTGGTTTACATTCTCAATCAGTGGCGGCTGGTGCTGTATATTTTTTGGGGGGAGGAGGCAAACAAGACATCCCAACTGCCAAACCCTGCCCCCCCTCCCCGGTCAGTCGGCCTCGCACTTACAACCCCACCCCCTTGGTTGGTCGGCCCCGCACTTACCCCATCTAGGTCGAGGGCAGCTTCAACTCTTTCCTGCGTCTCCTTCTTCCCTGCATCTCGGGCTTCATGACGGCTTCCTTCGGCATGGTGGCCAATATGATCTCTTCTCTTCTCGGCCCATCGGGTCTCAGGGCACAATTCCTGATTTACCATAAACCCACTGTTTTTGAAGCCAATTAGTGCCTCTGGCTCTAATCACATGCTTCTAAAAAAACAAAAAAACACACTGTTCTTAATGAAGGTCACACATTTTTAAAATGAATAACAACTTCAGTTTTAGGTCACATTTGCCCACACACACAAGCTTAACCACTTTAGTACCAGGCACTGAACCCCCTTCCTGCCCAGGCCATTTTTCAGCTTACAGCGCTGTCGCATTTTGAACGACAATTGCGCAGCCATGCAACACTGTACCCATAATAATTTTTAATCATTTTCCCTTTACACAAATAGAGCTTTCTTTTGTTGATATTTAATCACTGTTGGGTTTTTAATTTTTTACAAAAAATAATTAAGTTTTTCTTCGTTTCTGTCAGTTAATTTTGTAAATAAGTATTTTTTCTGATTAGTTAGCTCTGATGGGCACTGATATGCAGCACTGGTGATAGGTGGCACTGATGGGCACTGATGAGCAGCACTGATGGGAGACATTGATAAGCATTGATGGGCAGCACTAATGGGCACTGAAAGGCAGCATTGACTGGCATCACTAATTGGCAGTGATTTGTGTCACTGATGGGCACGGATTGGTGTCACTGATGGGTACTGATTGGTGACACAGATGGCCACTGATTTGTAGCAGGGGGGGGGGGGCTTACTGTAATCAGGGCACTGATTATCAATTTTATTTATTTATTTATATATATATAATACAAAATTATATTGTTTTATATAATGTACAGAGAGGGTCCCATTCTGTCAGGGGGGTCCGGGCAATTGTCCCTTTTGCTTCCCCATATATCCGGCCCTGATACAAGCTGCAACCATGTGCATTACGCTTTTATTACCATGTGCATTGGCTTTATTTCGTTGAGATAAATTTTGCTATGCCATGATGCAAAGCATCGCGACTGTGACATATGTTCACCACCGTCTGTTGTCTTTGCTGCTTATGGGGGAATGGTTGAAGGGTAGTAAAAATACAGCTAAGCCGTGTGTTTTTACTGCCCCCCAAATGCAAGTGTATACAAGGCCTTAGGCAGCTATAACTGGAACAGGTGTCCCCACTGGAAGTTTTCCTCTCTATTCCTGTTCTGGTTTTAAAGTGGAATTATACTGCATCTGAGAATCATAAACCAAAAATCTAATATCGAATTCATTTTTAATATTCAAAGCAAACTCCCCCATCCGTCCATGTCTCCATGCTTTGTTTGACTGAGAAGTCACTTTGACAGCCCCCCAACATTTCTATTAAAAATAGTCAGTGTTGATTGAGAGGTCCACTTTAACCATTAGCAGACCGCAATACAGTGCCCCCGGAAAGTATTGACATCGCTTCACTTTTTCCACATTTTGTTGTTACAGTGGGGAAGATGTCTGTGGATATTACAGTGGGGAGATGTGGATATTACAGTGGGGGAGATGTCTGTGGATATTACAGTGGGGGAGATGTCTGTGGATATTACAGTGGGGAAGATGTCTGTGGATATTACAGTGGGGAGATGTCTGTGGATATTACAGTGGGGAGATGTGGATATTACAGTGGGGGAGATGTCTGTGGATATTACAGTGGGGGAGATGTCTGTGGATATTACAGTGGGGAAGATGTCTGTGGATATTACAGTGGGGAGATGTCTGTGGTTATTACAGTGGGGGAGGTGCCTGTGGATATTACAGTGGGGGGAGATGTCTGTGGATATTACAGTGGGGGGAGATGTCTGTGGATATTACAGTGGGGGAGATGTCTGTGGATATTACAGTGGGGAGATGTCTGTGGATATTACAGTGGGGGAGATGTCTGTGGATATTACAGTGGGGGAGATGTCTGTGGATATTACAGTGGGGGAGATGTCTGTGGAGAATACAGTGGGGGAGATGTCTGTGGAGAATACAGTGGGGGAGATGTCTGTGGATATTACAGTGGGGGAGATGTCTGTGGATATTACAGTGGGGGAGATGTCTGTGGATATTACAGTGAGGGAGATGTCTGTGGATATTACAGGGGGGGAGATGTCTGTGGATATTACAGTGGGGGAGATGTCTGTGGATATTACAGTGGGGGAGATGTCTGTGGATATTACAGTGGGGGAGATGTCTGTGGATATTACAGTGTGGAAGATGTCTGTGGATATTACAGTGTGGAGGATGTCTGTGGATATTACAGTGGGGAGAATGTCTGTGGATATTACAGTGGGGGAAATGTCTGTGGATATTACAGTGGGGAGATGTCTGTGGATATTACAGTGGGGGAGATGTCTGTGGATATTACAGTGGGGGAGATGTCTGTGGATATTACAGTGGGGGAGATGTCTGTGGAGAATACAGTGGGGGAGATGTCTGTGGATATTACAGTGGGGGAGATGTCTGTGGATATTACAGTGGGGGAGATGTCTGTGGATATTACAGTGGGGAGATGTGGATATTACAGTGGGGGAGAGGTCTGTGGATATTACAGTGGTGGAGATGTCTGTGGATATTACAGTGGTGGAGATGTCTGTGGATATTACAGTGGGGGAGATGTCTGTGGATATTACAGTGGGGGAGATGTCTGTGGATATTACAGTGGGGGAGATGTCTGTGGATATTACAGTGGGGGAGATGTCTGTGGATATTACAGTGGGGGAGATGTCTGTAGATATTACAGTGGGGAGATGTCTGTGGATATTACAGTGGGGGAGATGTCTGTGGATATTACAGTGGGGGAGATGTCTGTGGATATTACAGTGGGGGAGATGTCTGTAGATATTACAGTGGGGAGATGTGGATATTACAGTGGGGAGATGTCTGTGGATATTACAGTGGGGGAGATGTCTGTGGATATTACAGTGGGGGAGATGTCTGTGAATATTACAATGGAGGAGATTATGTGGATATTACAGTGGGGAGATGATGACATTGCAGTTATAATTAATTGATTATTCGATTAAAAAAAAAAAAATTAATCGGACACGAAAATTTTAATCAGTAACTCGCTTTCAGACGCAGCGGGAGGTGTCCCCTCCCTTTTCTATTTTAACAAAAAATTGGGGTATATATTGCTTTTTTTTTTTGTTGCATTAAAATAATTCGAAGTGTATTTTTTCTAAAAAAAAAAAAATTGTGTTTGAAAAACTGCTGCGCAAATACAGTGTGACATAATATATTGCCAGGATTGTAATTTTTTTCATTCTCTAGGGCAGGGATCTTCAAACTACAGCCCTCCAGTTGTTCAGGAACTACAATTCCCATCATGCCTAGTCATGTCTGTGAATGTCAGAGGTTTACAATGCCTCATGGGATGTGTAGTTCCGCAACAGCTGGAGGGCCGTAGTTTGAGGATCCCTGCTCTAGATCCGTGGTCATCAACTCCTGTCCTCAGGGCCCACTAACAGGCCAGGTTTGCAAGATAACTGAAATACATCGCAGGTGATATCATTTTCTGCTCAGTGATTGCAGTATTCTAGTCTACGTCTCCCCAAGGTAATACATAAAACCTGGCCTGTTAGTGGGCCCTGAGGACAGGGTTGGTGACCACTGCTATAGGGTCTCTCCAGAAAAGGCTTGGTCGGCAATAACAATAAGGATGAGCTCCGGCGTGTTCGCAAAGCCCACGTGCAGAGCCTGCCAGGAAGTCTGCACTGCGCTAATCACAGGCACGGCTGCAGAGATCAGGAAATGTCTCGCTGCCTGCGATTAGCGCAGCACAGTGCCGACTTCCTGGCGGGCTCTGCACGTGGGCTTTGCGAACACGCCGGAGCTCATCCTTAGTCGGCAAGTGTAACATTTTGGACTTCTCATCACCTTCTTTCCCTGTGATCTCCAGGATAAAAAGAAAGTAGTACTACACAAAGCAATAAAAACCCGACAGAGGTTCCGTTTCCTGGCTTAAAAGTTTTGGCTAGAGACACACATGAAAACACTATAAAAGTAATAAAGATTAAACAGTTTTTCTTGGAGCATGAAGTAGAAGATTGTTGTGCATAAGGGCGACACATTTTCTAATTACAAAAGAATAAAATATATACTGCAGCAAGTTTCCATACAGGGAGAAATTCATTTCACATCTCATTGGTTTAGAATTATGCCAGTAATTTAGTTGCCATTTTGCGATTGGAAATGAAAACATCAATAGACGCTGTGGATTGCTTTATGAGCTCCTTCAGATCGGCTAAATAGGGAATCAAATGTCAAACATCACTTTAGATTGCAATTAACATTAACCTCTACAACTGGCTTACATTCATAACCAGTCTGAATGCGGAACAAAGGCAGGCCCGTGCCGCACGCTCAATATGGTGACTGCGGCTCTCTGGCTATTTACCTATGTATTCACAGTTCCCTTTCTGCCATTCTGGAACACAAGTCATTCTTTATTTAATTAAGTGCTTCCTTAATTGCTGTGTCGTTGGGGCAAGGGGCATACAAAGGATGAATCTGCGCAGGAAATATTCTCTAATTGGCAGGTGGCCTTCTATGTACCGGAGAGGTAAAAGTCAGCGATGTGCTCAACAGACAAAGCAGTTCTGACGTGACGCGGGTGAATGCGAGAGAGTACCGAGGGGGTGTTAGAACATATTAACAATGCCACAGGTTCTGTACAGGAGCCATTGTAGCCAATGTAGAGAAAGTCATCTATAGAGCCCATTCATGCCTAATTAATGTCAATGTAGAACAAAGAAAATGTGCTGTTAATGGAATGGACATTACATACTTATCCATTATCTCTTTTTTTGTTTTGATATTAACATTTGGTTGAAAAGGTTTTAAATACAAGCGATAACTAAAAAGGAGAAACATATACAGTGGGGGAAATACGTATTTGATCCCCTGCTGATTTTGTAAGTTTGCCCTCTTACAAAGTAATGAAGGGTCTATAATTGTTTTATTATTGGTGTATTTTAGATGATAGAGACAAAATATCAACAAAAAAATCCAGAAAAAAACACATAAAACAAATATTCTAAATTGAGTTGCAGTTCAGTGAGTAAATTAAGTATTTGATCCTCCCCAAGCAAAACATGAATTAGTACTTGGTGGAGAAACCCTTGTTGGCAAGCATTAAGGTAAGATGTTTCTTGTAGTTGGGTACCAGGTTTGCACACATCTCAGGAGGGATTTTGGCCACTTTTCTTCACAGATTTCTAAATCCTTAAAGCGGAGCTCCACCCGAATTTAAAGATAATCGTAATATTACTGCTGCTACAAAACAATGCCCAAACGGATATTTTTGTTTATTAAAAATGTACAGTACCAGATATATTAGATCGCATTCCGGTCTGCTGACTTCGTGTTTTTCTCGGGCATTTCTTTATTTCCTGGACCGCGCAGTGTGTTCTGGGAGCTTGTGTCATAGCTCCCTTTTGTGATCATATTCTGGCCTGTTAGAGGAAACATTGCGCGATTTCAGGGACCAGGAAATGACGCGCCTCTGCGAATGCAGAGCAAGTACCTTGCACAGCTAGTCCGGTCTAGTGTTGGGAGACTGTGTTTGAGGAGGCTGTGTCACAACAGGGAGGTAACTTTTAATTCCTACGCTTGCTGTTGTCATGGCAACACAGACGCTCAAGCCGCTACTCCGCCGTTGTGAGTGCGCATGCGCGAGATCGAGCAGTGGATGCTGGGACATCAGCATCCACCGGAACAAGGAAGTGCCTGCTTGTGGGCTTATGCCCACAGTTAAAATGGAAACGGAACAGAACGCACAATATAAGTATATATTGCACAAAGAATGACAGCGGAGCGTCCGTGGGACACCAAAAACTTGAGTTTAGAAAATCACTGCCATCAACCATTTAAATAGCCCTTAAAAAAAAAAACGTTTTTGCGTGGGAGATCCGCTTTAAGGTTTCTTAGCTGGCTTAGAGGGAAGAACGTACTCATCCAAGGTTTTACAATACATGGCCTCGTCCATTGGCCCCTCAATGAGGCAAAGTTGGCCTGTACCTTTAGCAGAAAAACCGCCCCAAAGCATGTTTCCATCTCTGTGATTGACTGTAGGGATGGTGTTCTTGGGGTCATGCCAATGCTGTATCCTGGCCTAGGCCAACAAGGCCCAGGCCTAGGGCAGCACTTTGCAGGGGGGCAGTACGGAAAGAGTCCCCGCCGGCTTGCACTACACTGTTAGAGTAGTGCCAGTCTTATGGGGCGGACTGGGCTGAGAGGCAAATTAGTCTAGCGCCCCCCATAAAGCGGCCTGCACTGCTTCCGGTATGCTGAAGGCCGGCATTCCGCAACTGTGGGGAGAGGGGGGGGGGCAATGCTTCTAATTTTGACTGCCCTATCATCCTGGACCACAAACCTTCCTCACTGTGCTATATGTTTTCTGCTGCACCATTGGCATGGTTATATCTTCTTAGACCTCTCCATAAAATTATCAGAAATTTGTGCTTAAAGTAGAACTCTAGGCAACACTTTTTTTTCATTTTGAATAGAGTAAGGGAGGGTTAGAGCCCCTGTCAGTTTATTTTTTACCACCCCTGTCTCATTGCAGAGATTTCCCTTCACTTCCTGCCCCATAGCCAAACGGGAAGTGAGAGGAAATCTATGCAAATTAAGGGAATCCATTGCCCCCTCCAGTCCCTCAAAACTAGGGTCCCCACTCGAAAATTTCAGGGCGGGTCTTAAACATAAAGGGGTGTGGCCTTGACAGGAAGGGGTGGTTCATATTTAAATTAGGGGGTGCGTGAGTTTAGTGAGGCCTAGAGCAGCAGAAAACCTAAATACACTACTGGGTCATGCTCAGCATTTTTCTCCCACCAAACACGACTAATCCCCCTGCTCAAGAAGGCACATGTACAGTCATGCCAATTAACACCTAAATGATTGGGAGAAAGTGCCGTGGTCAGATGAGAACAAAATTCAAGCACTTTGTTATTACCTTCACTCACCGGGGCAGATCCTCAAAGATATGAGATACGCTACGCCGCCGTAACTTACCTGGCTTTGGTTTGAATCCAGAAAGAATAGGGGGGCGTGTTTCATTTAAATGAAGTAGGGGGCGTGTTTCATTTAAATGAAGCGCGTCCCCACACAGAACGAATTGCGCATGCCCCGTCTGTCAAAACTCCCAGGGTGCATTGCTCCAAATGACATCGTAAGGACGTCATTGTTTTCGACGTGAACGTAAATGGCGTCCAGCCCCATTCACGGACGACTTACGCAAACGACGTAACATTTTCTAAATTGTACGCGGGAACGACGGCCATACTTAACATTGAGTACGTCACCAGATAGCAGCTTTAACTATACGACAGAAAAAGCCGAACGGAAACGACGTAAAAGAATGCGACGGCGGCTCGTACGTTCGTGGATCGTCGGAAATAGCCAATTTGCATACTCGACGCGGATTACGACCTGAACGCCACCCAGCGGCCGCCGGAAAAATTGCATCTTAGATCTGACGGCGTACCAAGGCGTACGCCTGTCGGATCTAACACAGATGCCGTCGTATCTTGTTTGGTGGATACCAAAACAAAGATACGATGCGCAAAATTTTTAAATTACGCGGCGTATCAACAGATTTCTTTGAGGATCTGCCCCACCGTGATTAGAGTAAGAATAATGCTGACTATGACCCTAAGAACACCATTTCTACAATCAAACACAGAGGTGGAAACATTATGCTTTGGGGCTGTTTCTCTGCTAAAGGTACAGTCCTAATTGGCCTCATTGAGGGACCAATGGACGGGGCCATGTATTGTAAAATCCTAGATGAGAACCTTTTTCCCTCAGCCAGAACACTGAAGACAGGTCGTAGATGGGTCTTCCAGCATGACAATGACCCAAAATATTTATAGCATTTGTTTTATGTGTTTTTTCTGGATTTTTGGTTGATATTCTGTCTGTATCATTTAAAATACACCTATGATAAAAATTAGAGACCCCTCATTTATTTGTTAGGGCCCTTTCACACAGGGCGGATCAGTAATGATCCGCCTCCGTGTGCTCCGTAAGCTCAGCGGGGATCACTCCGCTGATCCCTGCTGAGCCGGCGGCTGACAGGGCGGTCCCCGCACACTGTGCAGGGACCGCCCTGTCTTTCATCTGCTCTCCCCTATGGGGGGATCGGATGAACACGGACCGTCTGTCCGTGTTGATCTGATCCGCAGACGGAAGAAAAATAGGACATTCTTTCTTCTGCAAAATCGGATGTTTGCGGAGGCGGGTGATTACGGGTGTCAGCGAATGTTTATTCGCTGACACCCGCAATCACATAGGGACCAATGTATGTCCCTTTTTCATCCGCAAACAGATGGATGAAAAAGCGGAACATACGGTCCACACGTCTGAAAGGGCCCTAAGTGGGCAAGCTTACAAAATTTGCAGGGGATCAACAAATTATTTTTCCCACTGTAAGGAGAAAAAAAAGTAACTGATATGCAAATTGTATCAGATCATCAAATCTGAACTCTGGCACAAAACCTTTCATTTATATACTCCTCAATCGCCACAAAGGATATAAATCCACTTTATGTACACCAACATGCCTTTGCAAACCCGGTTCATACTTTGTATAGCAGCAGTGACATCATTACTGTTCCATACATAGCCTGTGCAGAGAGCAGAGCTGTGGGAGGGGCCTAGCAGGTCCACCTACTACAGGTTACCTTAGGAAACTACAGGAGGGGGCGGAGACAAGACCAGTCACTCTGTACAAGAAGGGAGCGCAGCAGTGACTGGTCTAAATTACAGGAAATTCGACTGTACAAGAGATTGAAACCAGGACCGACAGAGGCATTTATATTGGATGCATTGAAAATGATGTTTCTTTAATAAATACATTGAAAAATATGGGAAGGCTGCCATAGCTATCTTCTTGCTGACTGACTGCTTATATCCATAAAACTGGCATATGGGTTTTTCAATCCGTCAGAGTTCAGTGTTTATAGAAGACTTCTTTCTTCATACAAAGCACTGGTAATTCTATTTCTTCATCTCGTCTCTCATAGGAGGGGTTTTAGACTGGTTACCATAGCTGGGAATTGTTACTGTA
This sequence comes from Rana temporaria, assembly GCF_905171775.1. NCBI lineage: Eukaryota > Metazoa > Chordata > Amphibia > Anura > Ranidae > Rana > Rana temporaria. Next base: position 81,211,885 of record NC_053498.1, read on the forward strand.
ACTGCTAGGATGAGATCGATAATTAAAGTGTATGTAAAAACAAACATTTAATATATTGCAGCTTAGCAGTCTTTAGATGTGATGTTTGCAGCAGCTTTCTTTTTTCTTTTTTTTTTAGGATATTTTTCCTTCATTTTACCTGGTGATACTGTTAGTAATAGACGCCCTGTCCTATGGCAACAACACTCTATGTGTGTTTCATTTTTATGGAAGAGTGGTGTCGTTACCCTACGACAAAGAGAGTTTTAGGACTACAGAATACCCCCCCATTCTCTATAAAATGTGGGAGGTGTTCTGTAGTCCACATAGAACCCTGAAAACAATGCTAAGTTACACTTTATTAACAAAAGTATTGGTAAACCTGCCTTTGCCCTCACATGAACTTTAATGGCACCCCAGTCTTAGTCCGTAGGGTTCAATATTGAGTTGTCCCACCCTTTGCAGCTATAACAGCTACAACTCTTCTGGGAAGGCTGTCCACAAGGTTTAGGAGTGCCTATGGGAATGTTTGACTATTCTTCCAGAAGCGCATTTGTGAGGTCAGGCAACGAGAAGGCCTGACTTGCAGTCTCCGCTCTAATTCATCTCAAAGGGTTGAGGTCAGGACTCTGTGCATGCCAGTCAAGTTTCTCCACCCCAAACTTGCCCCCCCCCCCACATGTCTTTATGGAGCACTCTGAATCTGGTGCAGTGGTGCATTGTAGCCCATCAGCTTCTATTTAAGCTTGCTCAATGAAGCTTTGACAAACAAAAACTGAAGCCGATTGGTTTCTATGCACAGCTGCACCAGATTGCACTCTCCAAATTTAGTAAATCAACCCCAATGTGTTCTGCCGGCCAGGAAGGCTCCCCACACCCTCCTGCTGGCAGAACACAATAGCCCTGTGGAAGGCATTCCCCAATCAACACTAATGCCGCGTACACACGATCGGGATTTCCGACAACAAATGTGCGATGTGAGCTTTTGGTCGGACATTTGCTGTCAGAATTTTTGAGAGCTGGTTCTCAAAATTTCCGACAACAAAAGTTCTTGTCGGAAATTCCGATCGTCTGTTTTCAATTCTGACGCACAAAAAAACATACGCATCAATCAATTAACTTTTTTTCTCGGCTCGTTGTAGTGTTGTACGTCACCGTGTTCGGGATTTCCGAAAACATTTGTGTGACCATGTGTATGCAATAAAAGTTTGAGCCAACACGTAAAAAAATCCACGGTTTTGTTGTCGGAATGTCTGATCGTCTGTACGCGGCATAACGGTGTTGATGAGGGAATCAAGTGATTTTCTTTCCTTTCATTTGTGGTGGAAGGAATAAAAATTGAATCATTTATGGGCTGCCTAAGTGTTGATGATTTCAGAATTTTTGAGCTGTCCTGTGTCTTGTCCATACTTTCTGTGTTATCTCAAGGAGAGAAATTAGCCCTCCTAGTTCTTGAGACTACAGAATGACGCTTTTTTTGTTGAGGAGAGGGAAGAGTTGGGGGGGGGGGGGGGGTTGGTAGTTTAACAAATAAAAACTAGTCAGGGGTGACACCACTCAGTCCACAAAAATACTGTGTGTTGTCAGCCCACAACAAGACTAAAGGCCCATACACACGATACGAAAATCGGAAGTAAAATTTCGTCTGACGAACGATCTGCCTATTTTCAGGTCGTTAGCATGGTGCTTTCGACAGCCGATTCCGATTTTTTGTACGACAAAAGCTGGATGTGCAGACTATAACATTTTTATTGTACACGACCACGAAGTCCAGTTTTCGTTTAATTAGTAAGATTTTCGCACCAAAAAATCGTAAGAGCAAGAATGCGCATGCTCAGAAACAAAAGAATACCTACAAAACAATTCAACCCATTAAATTCTGTCCTATGAGAAGGATCGTGGGCTCATAGAGCCTAGAAGGGTAAATCATGGGGAAATGTGCATGGATTGCAGAGAAGTACTGTATATACTTTTCTATTCTGCTCTGACATACACTTTAAATCTTTAAAAAATAGCATATGATGAGAAATAAAATAATCATAGTATATTTATGATCACTTTTTGTAGCTGCATTTATAAAAAAAATTACCAAGTTTCTACAGATATAAACATGTGAATGCGGATTTTCTAAATATGTAATTGAGAAACGCTTTCGGGACATCCGGTCTGTTTGGGACCCATATTAATCTTCACTCACTGATTAAACCTCCAGCGTCATCTGCTGGTGAAGTCTAGTACTGTTGTACATTCATCAGATAAAGATAAGGGAGCAGCCATTGCGGACTAAGGCTAGGTTCACATCTATGCGTTTTTTAGTGTGTTTGCAGATCCACAAAAATGCAGGACAATTGATATAGATGCTCACTTCACAGTGGGCATTTGGCGCCTAATTAAGCTCAAAAATCAATCAATCAAATCAATATAACTCAAATGATAGATTAGGTGATATAATATCTGGCACCTCATCCCAATTGATATAACCTTAATTCCTATGGGTCCCATTCACTTCTATGTAGTTTCCTACATTGAGTTTTCAGAAAGGCGCCTATAAATCCTATAAATAGGATTTATACCTGCATTAGTGGAAATCTGTGGTTAATTCAGTGCTTCCCCTGTACAAGGAATCCTACGATGCTAGAGGTTGTCCAACTAAATTTGACAAAATCTGGAACCCGTGGGTGGAGCACCCGAAACTATTACAGAACCGTCAGTGTGACCGTCCTCCCATGATTCCTTTACTGGTGTCCCAAACCCACTTTGGTATAGCCTCTGAGGTTCCGATTTCTTAACTGTGTCTCTCTTTGAGTGACAGTGCACCTCTTTTGTAATTTTTTTGCCTTGATTGTTTTTGTTTTGTTTTTTAGTTAGTTTTCTCTCTGGCAGTGGTTCCCTCCACTGTCTTTATTGTAATTTAGGGAATTAGATGTGGCTGACTATACATGAAGGTCAGCAGTAGGGATGAGCCGAACACCCCCCCGTTCGGTTCGCACCAGAACCTTCGAACGGACTGACCGTTCGCGCGAACATTTAGAACCCCATTGAGGTCTATGGGACTCGAACTTTCAAATTCAAAAGTGCTAATTTTAAAGCCTAATATGCAAGTTATTGTTGTAAAACGTCTTTGAGAACCCGGGTCTTGCCCCAGAGAACATGTATCAATGGAAAAAAAGTTTTAAAAACTATCGTTTTTTCTGTAGCAGTGATTTTAATGATGCTTAAAGTGAAAAAAAAAATGAAAAATTCCTTTAACTCCCCTGGCGGTATTCCCGAGTCTGACTCTGGGTTACATTTCTGTGCTGCGATCGGTAGCCCCGAGTCAGACTCGGGCTCGGACTCGGGCTCGCCTCGCTGAATCCACAGGCATGGTTTACTTACCTTGTCCCTGGATCCAGCGATGCCACCGCGCTGTGTGAGCGAGCGGGTGCTCGCTCGATTCACACAGTGCCTCTGTGTGCCGCCGATCTCCGTTCCCTGCAACGTTACGACGCACGGGGGCGGAGAACGCGCCAAATTCAAAAAGGTAAACAAACACATTACATACAGTATACTGTAATCTTATAGATTACTGTATGTAAAAAATACACACCCCCCTTGTCCCTAGTGGTCTGCCCAGTGCCCTACATGTTCTTTTATATAATAAAAACTGTTCTTTCTGCCTGCAAACTGGAGATTGTCCATAGCAACCAAAAAGTGTCCCTTAATGTCAAAAATGGTTTTAGAGCAGCTAGAAAACAGCGATAATAAATTATAATGACTTGCAGAATTGTGCGATAGCGATTTGTGGGGAAATTCGTCATAAAAAAAATAAAATTAATGACAGTAACTGAGCAAATTTCAGTGATTTTGAGTTGATTACATTATTGAATAATTTTTATTATATTTATATTATTATTTGTTATAATTATTTATTATATTATAATTTATAATTTTGTTTTTAAAAAAAATGTCATACCTGGGATGCCTACTAGACTCTTGTTTGGTCAGATTTATGTGAGTTATTCCTAAAATTTACAGGCCTACAGTATAAAACGCTAGGGAGGTTAAATATCGTACCTGCTGGGTGTCTATAGTATGCCTGTGAAGTGGTACGTGTTTAGAACTGTCCCTGCACAAAATGAGATTACTATAAGAAAAAGGTAATTTAAAACTGCTTGCGGCTTTAATGTAATGTCTGGTCCCTGCAATATGGATGAAAATCTTTGAGAAAAATAGCACAGACACAGACAGTACACACACCACGTAGCTTTATGTGCACACTGCAGAGGACACGGGAAGTACACACACTACGTAGCTTTAGGTGCACACTGCAGAGGACACAGACAGTACACACCATGTGAGAATACTGCAGCTAGCACAATCACCTGCCTGCCAGTAAATTAGGAAGTGCGGATCTAGCTAAACTATACAGTGTATAAATATGCACCTGGGATGCATATATATCCTCTACACACTGTGTAACTTTAACTGACTAGCCTCCCTGCCTGCTCTATCTACCTACTAAAAACGACACTCTCTCTCTCTCTGTCTTCTCTCTTTTAACCACCGCAACACACTACACAAGGCCGACCTGCAGGCGGCCTTTTATAGTGTGGGGCGTGTACTAAACCCCCTGAGCCATAATTGGCCGAAGCCACCCTGGCTTTGGCCAATTATGGCTCTCCGTTTTTTGCGCGCTGTGATTGGCCAAGCATGCGGGTCATAGTGCATGCTTGGCCAATCATCAGCCAGCAATGCACTGCGATGCCACAGTGAATTATGGGCCGTGAAACGCCACTCGAATTTGGGCGAACGGCCCAAAACGTTTGTAATTCGACGAACGATCGAACATACGATGTTCGAGTCGAACATGAGTTCGACTCGAATACGAAGCTCATCCCTAGTCAGCAGTTAGGCAATTGTGTGGGAACTCCTACATTTATTGGGTAAAACACTGACAAACTTGGTTAATCACCATTTCCAAATGTTGAATTTGCAGAAAGGAACTGATCCAGCAGCTTGTAAAATTTGCCTTTAAATATATATACTATATGTATGTATATATGTTAAACTGAGTGTAAAAAAAAGGGCCTATCAACAGTACTCAGCACTACATTGCTTATAAGTTATAAACCAACAGATCAACAATATTCACATAAGCTGCTGCTATAAAAAATTGGTTACAGTCACCCTCTCATAATTGTTTAACAATATGAAATACCATCTTAATAGTGTGTGGATATACATGCCAATTAGACTTAATGTTGTTTGATTAAGAATGATATATTTATTAACAAATGTATAATTAAGGTAATGTTACCAGTATGTAACGATTCATATAGAGGTGGTGACGTTACACCTGGATTGGTTCATTACTTTGAGTAGTGTTTTATTATGCGATCCGATCGCTTGGCTCTGTTATTACTGCCTTTGTGTACTGATATGCCGCTTGCACCGGCGTGCACCTTTTAAGTTTAATTGGAAGCATGCGGCACATGAAGGGTAAACTGGGCTGAGTGGCGGACCAATTTAAAAGCCAGGATGTCACACCCTGAGCTGAAGTCGGAAATGACGAAACGCGTCAGGTGTGACCTCTACAGCGACCGGAAGTGACATTTGCGTATCACAGTCAGCGGGAGACAACTAGGAGAAAACAGCGCTGCTGTGTAACCCCACACTGACGCTCTCCTGTACGGCGGACTGGTGACTACGCTTTAAAGTTACATGCTCAATTGATTTTAACAGCTTGTACGTATTCTGCATGGGGGTTGGGTTGGCTACAATAAATGTGTGAAACAGGATCACGCTAATTTGGAATTTTCATTTCCATGATCCTTGATTATTGGAGCGATTTACTTCTTTAACCTGGCCTGCATTGTGGATGACTTTCCCCTAAAGAGATATAAGGATTATCCTTAAAGGAACACTAAAGGCAAAAATATTTTTTTTTTTAAATAACAAACATGTTATACTTACCTTCACTGTGCAGCTCGTTTTGCACAGAGTGTCCCCTAACCCTGTCTTCTGGGGTCCCTCGGCGGCTGTCTCAGCTCCTCCTCGCTAAAGTTTTCCACCTTCATGCGAGCGAGCTCGCATGGTGGAAAGCTTTTGCGGGCGCACTCTCGTGATACAGCGGCGGGCATAGCCGCCGACTGTATCACTCGGCCCCGCTCCTGGCACGCCGCATAATCAGATGTGATTGACAGCAGCGCCAGCCAATGGCTGCGCTGCTATCAATCCGTCCAGCCTAGCCAATTAACGGCCAGGCTGGGAACCGAAGAGGATCATGAGGACGCGCGCGGGACTTTCGAGGGGTGAGGTAAGTAAAACGGGGTGGGGGGGTGGTACAGTCAGATGTTTTTTCACCTTACATTTACCTTTACAACCCCTTTAAGGCTTGTGATATACTAATCTCTGGTGAGTGTAACCCCATAGGGGTATGTGCCTCACGTGGTGAAGATCTGGGTGTTTGGTGCACGCTTTGCCGATTATTAGGATCACCTGCTATCTTCTGAGCTGTATTTAATAAGGTTGGCGGTAAAGCTCTGCTATTTTGACAGTCTTTTTTTTTTCTGCGCTTTTCAGCCGCTACCGGGCGCTTTTAACCTCTGTTAGCAGCTGAAAAAGGGTTAAAATTGCCCACAAAGCACTGCATCCATGTTCGCCACCTTCCTTCCAAGGCCACGGACTCCAGCTCTGTGACTGGCTGGAGCCAGGCGACATCACGCCCGCGCATGCATGCAGGAGCTGCCAGTCACAGCACTCGCTTGGGAAGAAACGGAACAGGGGGGCGTTCCCTCTCAGCGCATGCATCGTTAACATCATCGGCGCAAAACACAGTAAATATCTCATAAACGGTGCACGTTTAGGAGATATATATATATACACAGTACCTTTATGCAAGCCTTATTCTGGCTTATCTATAGGCAGTGGCGGAACTACCGCCATAGCGACCCACGCGGGCGCTATGGGGCCCGAAGCCGAGTGGGGCCCGGCGGTGAGGATAAAGAAAAAGCCCCGAGTGTTTGCCGCATCCGAGTACATTGTTAGCCCCGAGCGTCTGGGAGTCAGGACCATCTGATGCCGAAGGTTGCCGAGTGCGGCCGAGTGCCGTTAGCGCCGAGTGTTACCGAGTACGGCCGAGTGCCGTACTCAGTGCTGGCGGCACTCGGCCACTTTCGGCATCAGATGGTCCTGACTCCCAGACGCGCGGGGCTAAAAATGTGCTCGGATGCTGCCTCGCCTTCTGGAGTCTGCAGCGCCAATGGCGGAACGTGTGACGTCCATCATAGGCGCTGCAGGCTCCATGGCGGGAATTACAATTCGGCCGCCACACGGCTCTCCTCGGCTCCTCTGACTGCCAGTGCCTGCCCTGCTGTGACCGCACACCAACTTAAGGCTGAGGCTGCTAAGGTAGGTGACTCAGTGTGCTGTGGAGAGCCCTTACTGATCTTCAGTTGACCTAAATGAACATAAAAGCTGCAATACTGTTCACAATAAGAAATTGTTGTTCACAGAATTACAGGTTTGTGATTAGATTGCTTCCAGTTTGATGTATCCGTATGGTGTCCTTGTGGGGGGAGAAAAACCCTGTATTCGAGTGAGAATTTTTATTTTTGTCCTTGTAGAAAAAATGGCAAAAAAAAATAAAAATCAGCAGTAATAGCAATAGTGGCAATGGTAAACGTCATACATTTATCTCTCTACAAACGTATTGAAGATTTCAAATACTGTGTCATTCCCACTATGTGAATCATATGTACGGTATTTGTGCATTAAGGTGAAAAAATGCGAAACTTTACAACCCCTTTAAGCTCTGAAGACATAATAGATAATGGTATTAGTAGGATATGTAGAGGCAATCATTATTTTGGGGAGGCAATGCAGCCTAATGCTCCCTCGCACACCATGATGTTTGTGCTACTTCAGTTAGGCTTGATTCGCACGTATGCATTTTTGGTGTTTCATAGGAAACCATGTTAAATGGACTGTAATGCAAATCTGTAAAATGCAAAAACCAATAAAAATGCATAGGTGTGAATCAGGCCTTAGTTGGTAAATTGTAACTGTACGCCTATGTATCATTGCCAATAAGATAACTATATTTAATACGTATTCCCATGTATGTGTATATTGTGTTTGTATTGTAGCTTTTTGTTATATGTAGTAAATGTTTTAATGCCTGTGTATAATTTATTTGCTGATTGCAACATATTTAAGGGAATTTATTTGCAACGCCCAATGTTAATACTCTATAAAATAGAATAATCTATCTAGAAGAGAGGATAAACACTGCCTTCTTACCCTCAATAGCTTAGACAAGGCTGAGACCACAATGGTCCAAATAAAAGATAGGAGGGGCTATGGTTGAATGCATCGTAGTCCTCATATTGTCTGCCTATAGCTGTCATGTGCAGTCTGAGCAGAGCACACCTAGAAGAAAAACAACATTGGATTATTAGAAGACTGTAAGGTAAGTCATTAATAAATTATATTAATAGATTTCAAGCTACACATACAACGAAATAAGTTATCCAAATACTTTTGGGCTGCTTTACTAAAGGAGTTAGAAATCTTCACGATTTAAAATGTTTTATTATTAATTATACAAATTATGTGCAGATTACATAGTTAAACAGAAATTTGATTTTACATAACTGGATGATTGAAGTAAATATTCAGGAGATTTATTGTTTTCATCTACTTCAGAAAATCAGCGGCCATATCTGTTATACAGGCGCTGTTAGAGGACCATATATCACTCTACTTGTGGGTTGTCGCAAACAGATATTTAGTTGCCAAAAATATGTTAATAAGGATCTTGATATAAATTGTTAAAGTGTGATTTTTAGAGTAATTTAACTTCACTAAACAAAAGTCTACAATAAAGAAAGACAAGCGAAATGCTCACACAAAGATATTAACTATTTTAATGACATCATTAGTATTAAAGACTGTTTAAAGTGCCTCTGTTAGAAATGATATTACAAATTATTAATCCAGCTACAGCTGCAAATATATTGTTTGTGTTTAAACAGGAATCAGCAGTCTGTTTGTGATTTGTATTGTTATTATTTCCAAAGCATTGGATCCTATCAATACACTAGGAAAATCAAATGTTGATGCTTTTTTCTCACCCCAGGATCTATTAATACAAGTCTATTTCCATGGGTTTTCTCTGCATTTGGTTACTGTTTTATTCTAATGGCTAAATCCAAATTTTTTAGTAAAATATTTAAAATATCTACTTGCCCTCCAAAAGGTTTTTCATAACCAGGCCATTTTTTGCTATTCAGCACTGTGCTAATTTAACTGGTAATTGTACAGTCATGCAACACTGTACACAAATGCAATTTATATCATTTTTTTACACAGATAGAGCCTTCTTTTGGCGGTATTTGATCACCAGTGGGGTTTTTATTTTTTATTACATAAATAAAATAGACCAACAATTTTGAAAAAAAAAATCCAATACTCTGTTATAAAACATATTTTTTTAAAAAAGGAAAAAAATCTAACTTCTTCATGAATTTAGGCCAAACTGTATTTTGCTACGTGCCTTTGGTAAAAAAAAAATAATCAATAATTGGTTAGTGTCCAGTATATACTGGAATTTTTTTACTTTATTTTTTTTATACTAGTGATGGTGGTCATCAGCAACTTATAGTGGGACTGTGATAGTGTGGCAATCTGACACTAGCTGACACTGGCTTGGGGGGTGGAGAACTAACTGACACTGACATCAATAGTGACACTAATACAGTGATCATTGTTAATACAGTAAAACCTTGGATTGCGAGCATAATTTGGTCCAGAAACATGCTTGTAATCCAAAGCACTTGCATATCAAAGCAAATTACCCCATAAGAAATAATGGAAACTCAAAAAATTAGTTCCACAACCATTTATTCATAAGTCCTTCAGTTTATAGTCCATATAAAAAGAATTATAGCAATGTGATTGTTTAATCATAAAATGTCCATCCACAAATGTCAGCCTCTATAAGGGGATTAGAAGCAAAATCCATCAGGAACTAGAAAGTATAAAAGAGAAGAAAGTGCGCCTCTAAGTGTAGCAATGTGGTTATATTAAATTAAGGTACAACATTTAGCAACTCACATGGTTGACGATTAAAACAGGCACATCTAAGTATGCAGGTGTCCGGGGAAAATCGGTCTACATCCCCCGCACCACCGGCTTTCACCGCTGTCAGTCTGCAATCGTGACCAGGAAGACTGCCCTGCAGTAGAGCGATCTGAAAGTGAGGCTTAAGCAAGGCATGGCAAAAAATTACGTTGATGGCGGGGTGGAGAACGGTCTATGTGGACAGCTTTACCCCGGATGCCTGCATACTTAAATGTGTCTGTATTATTCATCAACCATGTGAGTTGATAAATGTTGTACCTTCATTAAATGTAACCATATTGCTACACTCAGGCCTCGTACACACGACCGAGTTTCTCGGCAAAAACCAGCAAGAAACTTGCTGTTTTTTTTTTTTGCAGAGGAAACCGGTCGTGTGTACACTTTGACGAGGAAACTGTCGAGGATCTCACCGAGCCAAAAAGAGAGCATGTCTTCTTTTTCCTCGACGGGAATGGGGAAATTTGGCTCGCCGAGATCCTCGACAGCCTGACAAGGAACTCGACGAGCAAAACGATGTGTTTCGCCCGTCGAGTTTCTCGGTCGTGTGTACGAGGCTTTAGAGGTGCCTCTCTTCTGTTTTATACTCAGTTGCGACATGACACTACTTGTATATCAAGACATCGCTTGTATATCAAGCCAAAATGTATTGAAAATTAGCTTGTCTTGCAATACGCTCTCAAACCAAGGTTTTACTGTATTATACACTGTCACTTTACTAATGGAACTGGCTGGGAAGGGGTTAACATATAGGACAATCAAGGGGTTAACTGTGTGCCTAACAATGTGTAATGTGTGTAATATGTGCTGCTTTTACTAGGGAGGGAATAAAAAACAGCAAGATTGCCTGTCAGCGTACAGAGCTACAACACAGAGCTCTCTTCTGTGGATGATGGAGACGATCAGCGGGTCCTGTCGATCAATCATTGGCCGGGGCCCGCTGATCAGCTTCTGCGCGCCATACCCGAAGGTGCTGATCACATACCAGATACATGATCCAGCGCACCGCTGCAGTAGATGTACATGAGGCGTCTGCAAGCAGTTAATAAAATATATAAAATATAATATTATAAAAAGTTATAAAAAATATAAAAAAATAATAGATTACTGGATGTATTGAATGTATGAGATCTGTTTCAAAACTTTTGTAAAAAGCACGGTAGTAAACCTAATGGAAACAGTTGTACTGAAAAGTATTCTAATAGATTTTTTTATTTTTTTTAAGCAATATAGAAACAAAGCAGACAATGACACAAGAAAATAGGTGTGGAATGCCCCCCAAAAAAGATATAGCCTGGTCAATACTGGTACAACGTACAGTAAACAGTTCAATATACACAAAGTCATCCTAGTGTATTATACACAGTAAAATCCATTGTGTAGTATTATTGCACATCAATAATAAATGGTACACAGAAACAGGAAACCTGGAAGAATTTGGGGAAGTCAGATTTGTGATCTGGCCCAATCTGGGAGGAGGCCTGATAAAAGAGACACTGGTTGGCATATAAACAAGGTAAGCAGTTCATACAGAGAGCCCCTAGGGTTGGGATCTCCAAACTTTCTAAGGATTTTAGGGAAGCCACTGTACCCAATGGGAGTAAACAATGCCTGATCTTTTGCTAATAGTGCCAGTGGGAGGAATAGTGCCCCAGTGTTGGTGTCAGTGGAAGGAATAGTGCCACATTGTTGGTGTCCGTATAAGGAATAGCGCCCCATTGTTGGTGTCAGTGGCAGGAATTATGCCCCATTGTTGGTGTCAGTTGCAAGATTATGCCCCATTGTTGGTGTCAGTGGCAGGAATTATGCCCCATTGTTGGTTTCAGTGGCAAGAATTATGCCCCATTGTTGGTGTCAGTGGCAGGAATTATGCCCCATTGTTGGTGTCAGTGGCAGGAATTATTCCCCATTGTTGGTGCCTCAAGGGCCAGATAGAGGTAAGCAAGGGCCAGGGCTGCCGTTTGGAGACCACTGCCCTAGGGGGTGAAGAGAATAAGTTTGTCCAGATATGGGGGGGGGGGGGGGGTTGAATGTACCATTTTAATCATCCGTGAAAATATTAAAAGGAATTACAATTTTAAACAAAATTTTAAGGTTTACATATCTCTAAACATCTTAAAAATCCAGTTTTCAAACAGTTGTTTATTCTGCCTAAATATATTTTGATACAAAAGTATCAGATCCAACTTATAAACCAAGATAATCAAAATGTTGCAGGTTTTTCTGTTTATCGCACCTCATCATTGACTTGTACAGGTGTAAGCATTTTTTTTCTCCGCGTTTCACTGCTTTTGGTTGGTGTTATGCGCATGTGAAAATCCATTTTTTACAGCGGACTTACCGTACTATATTTACAAAAAAGGAAATTGAACTATTTACCAGTTATACCCACATACTTGTGCCTTCTTTATCGCCATCCTTGACCAGGTATAATTAATTTCATTTTTTTTGGTGCCACAAGCTTAGTGCCAGGTAGTTCTGAGAGCTGGAGATTCAGTGGCAACCCCCCCCCCCACTCCCCCATGTGCACGCACGCACAATCATAATCTAACCTTTAACCTGACCCTTGCACTTTTGTCTTGCCTGAATCCTAAAACCTTCATGCCTTGTACACCCGGTCGGACCTTTGACCAAGCAAAAGTCCGCAGTGAGTCCGACAGAAAGATAAAGAACAGGTTCTCTATCTAAGGTCCATCGGACTTCCGACAAAAAAAGTCTGATGGAGGCTACACATGGCCGGACTTTCTGAGAAAAAAAAGCCCGTCTGACTTTTTTTCTCTGAAAGTGTGACGATCCTGTCCTGTATATTTGATTAATTGGATCTCAGCTGCGGAGGTTTCTCAGGTGTAAACCAATTAGTCACTCTAAGTATGGTAAGAGTTAATGGTTTATATCATCACAACCTCAGATTGAGTACCAACAAAATCAGAGAGCTTATTAATTCATAAGCTTGTATATGACAGCATATAAGTAAATGCCAAAGTCTATATGCAAGTAGGTATTTGTAGATATCAGGTTGTGATACAACTACTTAGTGTCCCTGGTTCAAAGAAATGCAGATGAATCCAAAGTATATTAAACTGAGATAGAAACAAGTATATACAGGCAGGTCTCTTGGTGACAATAATGTATCTGATATGCAAAGTCCCATATAAGTACAGTTCAGTATAGCCTGCTGTGCAATTAGTTATGATAGTGATACTTGCGGTTCTGTAGATAGCAATTGGAGATGCCTAATCAAGTCTGCAGTGTATGGCTGGAGTCAGGAAGCCTGAGAAGCTGAGGTCTGCAGGGTGAGCTGATCCAAGTCCTGGATGGACAAACGGTGGCTTCAGGCCTGGGGGGTGCGGAGATCCTGGTCCAGGAGAAGTAGACCGTGAGGGTCTTCAGCTTAGCAGATGGACAGGGAGTTAGAGGAACGGTCCTGGGTGACGGCAGGGGCCCAACAGAATAGCGGAACACCCTGCCGTCATTGCTGCGCGTTTAAATAGCCCGCACAGCGCGGGAAACGAGGAGTCTCGCTGGGGGCGCGCTTCCGCGTTCCAGCGTGGAACGCAAGCCGCGGCGCACAGGAAGTGACACGCCAGAGTCAGGGAGACGAGCGCAGCTAACAGGATTAGGTAAGGCTGCGCTCGTCCTGTTCAATACAACGCCATTAACGTTACATACTCCCCTCCTCAATGGGGCACCACCAGTGCCAATAATAGGTGAAGGACGAGTGGGGTACCTCTGATGGAATTGTCTAATTAAACGAGGAGCATGAATGTGGGAAGAATTTTCCCAAGAATCTTCAAGTTGGGAGTACCCTTTCCAACGTATTAAATATTGAATGCCAGAACCTCTTTGTCTAGAATCCAGAATCTTTTCTACTTCATATTCTGTCTCACCCAGAACTTCAACTGGTGGAGGTGGTCGGGCAGCCCTGTTGGAAAATGGATTGGGTACATACGGTTTTATAAGAGAGACATGAAAAATTGGATGTATCTTCCAATCAAGGGGTAAACGTAGTTTTACTGCATTAGAGTTAATCACTTGAGAAATAGGATATGGACCTATGAATTGACGACCCAACTTTTTCGATGGTAAATTTAGACGTAGATTTTTGGTAGACAGCCAAACTAGATCACCAACGTCGTAAGAAGGAGGTACTGACCTATGAAGATCATAATTTCGTTTTTGTCGTGTTTGCGCACTTTCTAGGTTTGACCGTATGATTGGAATGGTGTTTTTTAGGGTGGTGAGATAATCGTCTACTGCAGGTACTTCGTTAGAAAGAAATGAAGTCGGTAAACTGTTTGGGTGAAACCCATAGTTAGCAAAAAATGGTGAGAGTAGTGACGAAGAGCTGGTTGAATTATTGTATGCAAATTCTGCATGGGGAAGTAGTTGAAACCAGTCATCTTGGAGATGAGTGCAGTAACAGCGTAAATACTGTTCCAAGATTTGGTTAATGCGTTCTGTCTGTCCGTTCGTTTGAGGATGGTAGGCCGTGGACATTCTATGATCAATTTTCAGTGCCTTACACAAAGCTTTCCAAAACTTGGAGATGAACTGAGATCCTCGATCGGAGATAATTTGAGTGGGTAACCCATGCAACTTAAGAACATTGTTTATGAAAGCTGTTGCTGTCTCTAGTGAAGTTGGAAGATTTTTTAAGGGAATAAAATGTGCCATTTTAGTGAATAGGTCTACAGTGACCATAATGGTATTAGCTCCATTCGATCTAGGAAGCTCGACTATAAAGTCCATTGATACAACCTCCCATGGTCTGTTGGGTATTGGGAGGGAGGTAAGTAGACCAAATGGCGGTCTCCTAGAAGATTTGTCGCTGGCACAAATCTTGCAGGAAGAAACATATTCTTGCACCATTTTAGCTAATTGAGGCCACCAATAGTGTCTTTTAACAAGATGTATTGTCTTGGTGATTCCGGGATGACCAGCTAATGGAGAATCATGTAATTGTCTAAGTAATAACAACCGTAATTTTGAAGGGACATACAATTTATTTTTATAAGTGTATAATCCGTCTGTTTGTTTTGTAACACCATTAGGAAGCTCAGAAGTATCTGTGGATATGGTTTGAGAGAGTAACTGTTTAAAGGAAGTAGTTATTCCTATGAATCGGTTATCAGGAATGATAGAATGAGGTGGTGACTCGGTAGAACGGTCTTCATTCATGCGGGATAAGGAATCCGCCTTTAAGTTTTGTGTACCCGGTCTATAGGAGATTTGAAAATCAAATCGATCAAAGAACAAGCTCCATCTCACCTGACGGGCAGACAAGGTTTTACAGGCCTTCAGATGTTGCAAATTTCGATGATCTGTCAAAATAGTGATCGGATGTGTAGAACCCTCAAGAAGGTGTCTCCAATTGGCTAGAGCATCTCTGATTGCTAGGAGTTCTTTTTCTCTGATTGGGTAATTCCTTTCTGCACTGGTTAAAGTTCTGGAATAGAAAGCCACTGGATGTAAAGGTTCAGACCCATTTTGTTGTTGTGAAAGTACTGCGCCTAATGCGAAATGTGATGCATCAACTTCTACGGTGAAGAAGAATGAAGGATCAGGTAGTTGGAGAATAGGGGCAGTAGTATAAGATTGTTTGAGTGTCTCAAAAGCTGCTTGTGCCTCATTAGTCCATTTGAAAGGTGTGTTTTTACTTGTTAGGGCATTCAGGGGCTTCACGATCTGCGAAAAGTTTTTAATGAATTTACGGTAATAATTTGAAAAACCAAGGAAGCGCTGTAAAGCCTTCCTAGAATGGGGAACTGGCCAGGAGAGAATACAGTCAACTTTTGAATTGTCCATCTGTATACCTTCCGGGGTGATTTGGTACCCAAGGAAAGAAACACTGGTCTGGTTGAAAACACATTTTTCGAGTTTGACGTAGAGGCAATGTGTTCTGAGTCTGCCTAACACCCATCTGACATGCTTAGTATGTTCTTCAAAGGTGTCAGAATAAATCAAGATATCGTCCAGATAGATCACGACACAAACGTCTAGTAAATCACGAAAAATGTCATTAATAAAACGTTGGAAGGTTGCAGGTGCATTTGATAAACCAAATGGCATCACTAAGCACTCAAATAAACCGTAACGAGTTTTAAAGGCAGTTTTCCACTCGTCGCCTGGACGAATTCTGATCAAATTGTAAGCACCCCTGAGATCTAGCTTTGTGAAAATTTTGGAAGTTTGCAGCCTTTCTATTAGTTCTGGAATTAGTGGCAATGGGTAACGATTTTTTATCGTGATGTTATTCAATGAACGATAATCGATTACAGGTCTGAGAGATCCGTCTTTTTTTTTTACAAAGAACATGGCAGCACTAGCTGGAGAGGTAGAGGGTCTAATGAAACCCTTTCTAAGGTTGTCATCCAGGTATTCCTTGAGATAACCCAGTTCAGGCTGTGATAATGGGTAAATTCTTGCAGTGGGAATGGTAGCCTCTGGGATTAGATCAATAGGACAATCATAAATTCTATTAGGTGGAAGGGTCTCAGCTTTGGTTTTGCTGAAAACGTCAGAGAAGTCCATTAAATAAGATGGAACACCATTGAAGTTTACATTATTTAAAAGAGAGTTATGTGAGGGATAGCAAGTAAGTTTGCAGTAAGGAGAATCTAAACAAAGTGAAGTTTTAGACCAATGAAAGGTTGGTTGATGGATGTGCAACCATGGTAACCCTAGAACGACCGGGAATAAGGGGGATGGGATGATGTCAAATACAAGATTCTCCATATGTACATTATCACATGTAACTAATAATGGGGCAGTTTGAGACAGTACTGGACCAAAGGAGGATTCGG
Source organism: Rana temporaria (assembly GCF_905171775.1). NCBI lineage: Eukaryota > Metazoa > Chordata > Amphibia > Anura > Ranidae > Rana > Rana temporaria. The sequence goes on from NC_053498.1 coordinate 81,228,786, forward strand.
ATCCGTCAATAAAAGTGACAGACGAGGGGTTTTGCTTTAACTCAGAAGGAATTTTATTTAAATTAACAAAACTCAAATCAATAAAATTGCCACAAGCACCAGTGTCGACCATCGCGTCAATGGTGGTCCTATCTTGGTCCCACTGTAAAGTAAGGGTGAGAAAGATGTATTGGTTAATATTTTGACGAGTTTTGGGTTTTGTCAAGTTTAAACCACTAATATTTAAGTTGTTACCTTCAGTTTTACTCCTTAGAATGGGGCAGGCAGAGACCATGTGGTCAGGGGCGGAACAGTAGAGACATAGATTGTTGCTTCTGCGTCTCTGTCTCTCAGCTGGGGTCAGTGGACCCCTAACTGTACTAACTTCCATAGGAATCTCTTTGGGAGGTGATCTAGACCTCCTGATTGGTGCTGGTTGGTAGTAGTTAGCTCGTTCAGCCTTTCTTTCTCTGATGCGTCTATCAATTGAGAGGGAGAGATGCATGAGATCTTCCAGGGATGCTGGAATTTCAACACGTGCGAGCTCATCCTTGACGGATTCGGATAACCCAATGCGAAACTGATTCCTGAGAGCTATATCTGTCCATAAAGTTTCACGACACCAGCATTTGAACTCTGAAATATAGTCCTCCACTTGTCTCTTTCCCTGTCTCAAATTCCTGATGGTATTCTCAGCTGTAAGCTGTTTGTTAGGGTCCTCAGAGTAAAGACATCTCATCTATGAAGGTATTGAGAGCGCCTAGTAGATCGCCGTGCTCTTCAACATAGGCATCTGCCCAGACTCTGGGTTCTCCTTTAAGGTATGAAATTAAAGTCAAAATTCTGACTCTGTCAGAGTAATAAGTCCGTGGACGTAAATCAAACATTAACCGACATGAACTGATAAATTGACGAAAATTTTTCCTGTCACCAGAAAAGCATTCTGGGGGGCAGACTTTAGGTTCTGGTCGTTCCCTGGCTTGAGCAAAATTCTGATCCCTGAGGGCCTCATTTTCTAAACGGAGATCAGTCAGATTGGCAGTAAGTGTATCCACACGTTGTGACAAGCCCACTAAATGGTTTGTTAGCTCCGCTGGATCCATAATGTTAAAGGTTCCGCTATTATGTGACGATCCTGTCCTGTATATTTGATTAATTGGATCTCAGCTGCGGAGGTTTCTCAGGTGTAAACCAATTAGTCACTCTAAGTATGGTAAGAGTTAATGGTTTATATCATCACAACCTCAGATTGAGTACCAACAAAATCAGAGAGCTTATTAATTCATAAGCTTGTATATGACAGCATATAAGTAAATGCCAGAGTCTATATGCAAGTAGGTATTTGTAGATATCAGGTTGTGATACAACTACTTAGTGTCCCTGGTTCAAAGAAATGCAGATGAATCCAAAGTATATTAAACTGAGATAGAAACAAGTATATACAGGCAGGTCTCTTGGTGACAATAATGTATCTGATATGCAAAGTCCCATATAAGTACAGTTCAGTATAGCCTGCTGTGCAATTAGTTAAGATAGTGATACTTGCGGTTCTGTAGATAGCAATTGGAGATGCCTAATCAAGTCTGCAGTGTATGGCTGGAGTCAGGAAGCCTGAGAAGCTGAGGTCTGCAGGGTGAGCTGATCCAAGTCCTGGATGGACAAACGGTGGCTTCAGGCCTGGGGGGTGCGGAGATCCTGGTCCAGGAGAAGTAGACCGTGAGGGTCTTCAGCTTAGCAGATGGACAGGGAGTTAGAGGAACGGTCCTGGGTGACGGCAGGGGTCCAACAGAATAGCGGAACACCCTGCCGTCATTGCTGCGCGTTTAAATAGCCCGCACAGCGCGGGAAACGAGGAGTCTCGCTGGGGGCGCGCTTCCGCGTTCCAGCGTGGAACGCAAGCCGCGGCGCACAGGAAGTGACACGCCAGAGTCAGGGAGACGAGCGCAGCTAACAGGATTAGGTAAGGCTGCGCTCGTCCTGTTCAATACAACGCCAGTAACGTTACAGAAAGTCCGGCCGTGTGTACGAGGCATAACCTAACATTTAAAAAAAAATTCTGACCACCAAATGTAATCTGTTACCACCCTAATCCTGCACTGGCAGCAGCCTTGCCACTCCTCTAAAAATCAGTCTGGAGTGGATCGTTTTTCAAACGGTGGATAGGTGGCTGGGAGGTGATATGTTGCCTCTTCAACACAAATTTTAACCCTGAAAAGCCCACACCACCGCAGTTGCAGGGTAGTTGTGGCCCGGCCCCAATAACTTGAATAGGTCGTGTTCGTTGTAGTTGCTGCCCGCCAAAGATAGGGTAAGATATTTGCTGCTCCCATAAAGCAAAGCATTACAGCCCTGTGCTCCATTACTGCTTAAGGAGGGCAATTAAGTGTCAGTAAAACTGGGGCTCATCTGCCTATTTTTCTTTAACAAAAGGTTTATTGGCTAAAATCACATTGTAAAGACATGAGCAGCCAACGGAGGCCACATAAGATACAGAGTGCAAAAAGTAGTGCTATAGAAAACATCAGGAGAACAGCTGAATGAGGTTCAGTTTAAAGCCCCTTTCACATGAGCGGACTGATTGGGTCTGCCTGTCAGTTTATTAGGTGCACGCGGTCAGACCATCCATTGCCTTCTATGCAGTGGCGGGTGTCAACGGACATGTGTCCGTTGACACCCGCCGACATCTGATCAGATCTTATCTGCTAAAAACAGATGGATGAGTGATCCATTTCCTATCCATCTGGTGAATTGGATCGGATGACGGTAGAATGTAAATGGACAGGCGGTCTGTTTACATCTGACCACCCATAGAGGAGATTGGGTTTTGTCCATGTCCGCCCTGCAAAAGCACACAGGACAAGGACAGATTCCTCGCTGAACAGGCATATCTGCTGCACATATTTTCGGGGAAACACGGTACCAACCCCTGCACAGAAATAAAAATGCACAGAGATGTTGTTGCATAGATTAAGTTTTACATTCATTGCTGGGAAACTTGCAACCGTTTTATGTTCTTTTACCTTTTTTTTCTATTTTGCTTGTTTCACCTGTTTTTGCCATATTTTACAGTTTCTTTTCAACAGGGTTATCCATGGCATTTCCATTTTTCTTCTGTTGCCATTTCAAGGTTTAGGTTACATACGTTTTGTAGATGCATTAATGACAGAATGTACAATGCCAGTAAAAACAACAACACTAAAGAAGCCTAATAAACCAAACTTAATCTGATATGATCGCAGCGTATGGAAGTTATTTTAACTCACTAATATAATAACATATGTATGAAATGTGTCTGCTATTACCACATTATTTACACAGTGCAATACATCTTTATCCTTAACCTCTGTATTGGGAAGTTATCCTCTGCATTTTTATATTAGCTTCAGTTGTTGTATTGAAATATAAAAACTCATAATGCATATATCGGTAAGTGCTTTTATATTTTATGTACAGTATATATATTTTTATGTTAGCTTCAGTTGTTGCATTGAAATATACAAACTGAGGGGCAATGCATAGAAGTGCTTTTATATATATTTTTATATTAGCTTCAGTTGTTGTATTGAAATATGAAAACCTAGGAGCAGTTCATATAGGTGCTTTTATATTGTATATATAAAAATGTATATATATCTAGGGATCAGCCGAACACCCCCCCGGTTTGGTTCGCGAACAGGCAAAAAATTTGTTCGAACACGCGAACACCGTTAAAGTCTATGGGACACGAACGTGAAAAATCAAAAGTGCTAATTTTAAAGGCTAATATGCAAGTTCTTGTCATAAAAAGTGTTTGGGAACCTGGGTCCTGCCCCAGGGGACATGTATCAATGCAAAAAAAAGGTTTAAAAAACAGCCATTTTTTCGAGAGCAGTGATTTTAATAATGTTTAAAGTGAAACAATAAAAGTGAAATATTCCTTTAAATTTCGTACCTGGGGGTGTCTCTAGTATGACTGTAAAGTGTTTTTTTCCCCCAGTGTTTAGAACAGTCCCTGCACAAAATGACATTTCAAAAGGAAAAAAAGTCATTTAAAATTTAAAACTACTCGCGGCTATCATGAATTGTCGGGTCCCGACAATACAGATAAAAGTCATTGAAAAAAACGGCATGGGTTCCTCCCCAGTCCATTACCAGGCCCTTTGGGTCTGGTATGAATATTAAGGGGAACCCCGAACCAAAATTAAAAAAAAAATTGAGTGGGGGTCCCCTCAAATTCCATACCAGGCTCTTATCCAAACATGCAGGGGGGGACGAGAGAGCACCCCTTCCTGAACCGTACCAGGCCACATGCCCTCAACATGGGGAGGATGCTTTGGGCTCCAAAGCACCAAGTCTCCATGTTGATGGGGACAAGTGCCTCATCCCCACAACCCTTGCCCGGTGGTTGTGGGGGTCTGCGGGCGGGGGGCTTATCGGAATCTAGAAGCCCCCTTTAATAAAGGGGACCCCCAGATCGCGCCCCCTCCTATGTGAATTGGTAACAGGGTACATTGTACTACCATTTCACAAAAAAGTAAAAAAAAAAAAAAAAAAACACGAGACGCAGCTTGGGACAAGTTCTTTATTAAAAAAAAAAAAAATTCCAGCGATGTAAATCCATTCTCGAGTTCCGTAAGGAAAGATTGAAAAACAAAAAAATCAAATGCTGCACTAGCTGTGCCTCCATGGCCAGCTCGCACCGAGTGGCGCGTCTACCGCTGTGATAGCTGTTATATAGCTGTGGGCGGGCCACCTGGTTACGTGTGTGGTTGACCCTGCCCCCTCTGACGCCACAGGGAAACGCTGCGGGGTTACCCAGTGACGTGTATGGGTGACCCCGCCCCCTCTGACACCACATGGGTTTAAACCAAAAAACACTGAGTTAAAAGTTAATTTCCTGCACTTCTTTTACTCTCCAGGCATCTTACATCCAGAGAATTGGCTCCTTGTTATGTTCTAACAATCCTGGCAGTTCTTCTGCTACATGTTCTTTGTGCCGCCCCAATGGGGCATACAATTTGTTATATAGATTGTTTCTCTGAACCATTTTCTATGGATATTATGTTTCGTTCACATGCCGCCATCTAGTGACTTTTTGTGGTAATGCACCTATTTTCCATGTTTCTTCGTGTGATCTTTGACACGTTTCCTTTGTGTGTAATGCTCCACCCTTCTTCCTGAGTTTTTTACTTCCTCTGTCATGGCTGAAGCTACAGGCCACATGTAGCAGGGCACATGTTTTCTACATAGTAAGCTACAGACAGTATCATCTTGTGACCGCATAATACCAGAATCTATTCATCTGTTGTAACCTCTCATCTGCTGTATCCTGATGTTTCGGATTAAAGCAACCTCTGTGGATGGAAATGGTATTGGTGAGTTCAAGCTATCTGATGAGGATTGTCCTCAGTGATTATATCGGCTTATACAGGCCAGGCATAGAGGTCTCACAAGGGATATATCCCTGCACAACGATCAGAGCACATGGTCGCACAAGCTTACTGCACCTCATGTGAATGTTTAAAACTGTTTCTCTATATTGAACTGTTTCCCCACCTGTCTAAGCTGCTGTTCGACTTCTTAAAGAGACAGTACCTTTTTTTGCAAAAACTTGAAAAATGTCTAAACAAGACTCTGAGCACCTTTTTGTGGCTGAACCAACACAAATTTATCATGCCTCTGAACTCGCAGTCGTACAGGGAGCAGATTCTTCAGATATTGTCGAACAGAGTGTAAGGCCTCGTACACACGACCGGATCTGTCCGTTGGGATTTATCCGCGGATCAGTTCCAGCAGAAAAATCCGGTCGTGTGTACGGCCTAGCGGACATTTTTCGGTGGAGATTTCTCCAGTCGACGGTTTTCAAGCGGATAAAAATTTCTTAGCATGCTAAGAAATCTATCCGCTGGAAACCTGTCCGTTGGACTGATCTGGTCGTCTGTATAGACTCACCGGATAAGTCCAAGCGATCCCCATCTCTCGCATGCGTCGAAGTGATTCGACGCATGCGTGGAAGTATTTACCTTCCAGGGTCGCGCACGTTGCCGCGTCATCGTTGCGGCGATGGCGTGGCACGTCACCGCGTATGTTTTCCGCAGGGATTTTGATCTGATGGTGTGTACAGCCCATCAGATCAAAATCGGGAGCAGAAATGTCCGCTGGAAACGGTCCGGCGGACCGTTTCCAGCGGATATCCTCTCGTCTGTACGAGCCCTAAGACCCAAACGTACAATAAAACTGACACAGAAACTCAGAGAAAACTATGAAACCAGTAGAAATGAATTCTCCAGCAATCTATCAGACTTAAGGGACAGAACTTCAAACTGCATGTCAGTTTTGTCACACTTTAATGATCAACCAGCTGAACTAAGAGACTCTATAGATCACTTATCTGTCACGTATGAACGCTATGTTTGCAAAATACACAGCCTTCTTGCAGGACTGTAATATAGAGGACTCTTCAGCAGAACTGACCAGGGCTGATGCACTAAACCAACAAAGGGATCTCTTAGTGCAAAATGCTCAGTATAAGGCAGAACTCTGCATAGCTCAACTGCAAGAGACCAGATCTCACAGATCCACATCAACCAAGTGCATATATCTATCTATATTACAATGAAATACAAATTCCACCTTGTCATTGTGTCAAATAATTATCTGCAATGTGCAGATACAGGGCAGTTCTGTTTGTTCCCACACATGTTCTATGCATCTTTCTGCTAAAATATCGAAAATGTGTTTAAAATATGCTGAAATCGCTGATTTTCATTGGAGTTAAAAATCAGGCAAAGGGACAAAGGCAGCATGATTTTTGCCTATCAAAAGTGATTTTTCCTTACATACCTGTCAAACCTGAATGTTTAAAAAGTGCCTGTTGGGGCAGTTTCACAGAACAATTACGCCGGTGTATCTATTGATACGCCGCGTAATTTCAAATTTTGTGCGTCGTATCTTTGTTTTGTATCTACAAAACAACATACGACAGCATCTCGGCTGGATCCGACAGGCGTACGTCTTAGTACGCCGTCGGATCTAAGATGCAATTTTTGGGCGGCCGCTAGGTGGCGTTTCCTTCGAATTCCGCGTTGAGTATGCAAATTAGCTAGTTACGGCGATCTACGAACGTACATCCGGCCGGCGCATTTTTTTACGTCGTTTGCGCTCGGCTTTTTCTGGCGTATAGTTAAAGCTACTGTTATGAGGCGTACTCAATGTTAAGTATGGCCGTCGTTCCCGTGTAGAAATTTGAAATTTTTACGTTGTTTGCGTAAGTCAGTCGCGAATAGGGATTTGCGTAGAATGACGTCACCGTCGGAAGCATTGGCTTGTTCCAGGTTAATTTCGAGCATGCGCACTGGGATACCCCCACGGACGGCGCATGCGCAGTTAAAAAAAACGTTGTTTACGTCGGGTCACGACGTATTTACATAAAACACGCCCCCATCACAGAGATTTGAATGGCGCGCCATTACGCCGCCAAAGATACACTACGCCGTCGTAACTTACGGCGCAAATTATTTGAGGATTCGAAAAAAAAAAGTTACGGCGGCGTAGTGTATCTTAGATACGCTGCGCCCGTCGTATTATTGCGCGCAGGTACGTGGATCTGCCCCGTTACGTCTTCAGCGATATGACACTGTTGCAGACAATAGTAAAACTCTGTAGCAATCTCTTGCATTATCATCATTGTCAATCAGCACTAGAAAATTAGAGGTCTCTGTGTCATTTAATTCCTCACCTCTGCTGGAGACAAAACAGCAGGAGGTTAAGATTCCTGACAGTGCACCCCAGGACCTTGGGACCATCAACATGTCAATATTAAATTAGTTAGGGGAAGACAGAGCCAATACTTACTGCTTTATCCTGTCAGTTTTACTTTGGTGATGAATTACCTTTTAAAATGACCATGTCACTAAGTTAGTGGAACTAAGACCAGCCTATAAAGAAGAAGGTAAATACTAGCCTTTCTAGGTGATGATGACCTTAAAGTGTCTGTACACCTCAGACATAAATAATGAACAAAGCATATCCATCCCTCCATAGCATGTAATTGTCTCAATTAAGAGCACCAAGTGTAATTTCTGTCTGCTGCTTTTTCTCTGCTATCATCATGTATCACTTCTGACAAGTTTTTCTGACACCAAGAGAAAAATGGTGACAGGGGAGGGATCTCCAGCAGATTGATAGCCTCAGCTCTGTTCCTGTAACTGTGTGAAGGGGGGTGTGTCTCTTCCTTCCAATCAGCTCTCAGAGCCCTCCTCACTGAGCTCTGCAGAGTGTAACTTCAGCTCTCTGCCCACTTTTTCCAGAACTCTCTAACAAGCTGTAAATTCAGCACTTTGAACGGGTGTTGAGAAGAGAAGACTGCAGATAAACAGGTACACCTTATGTAGGAGAATTTGCTCTGTGTATCACCTGAGGCCAAAATTGGAAACAGAAAACAAAAAATTCCACGCTATCAGTGGTAAGCAGCTCACACTACCAATAGACAATGGTGGAAACAAAAACAAACATAGAAAGTGTAGCGCATAAATTAGAAGATCACTGACATAAATGGATGAATAAACAGTGTATCAAATATATAGTGAAAAAATTGAAATGACAATGGTATCAACCAAGGGATACTAAACACTAAGTAGTGTATACATGAAATCCTCAGTGAAATTTAAAAAAGTCCAAAAAATGAGTGATAAAAGTCCCAATGCCTTGAGGTGAAGTGCAATAAAGTAAACCACCACCGATCATTGAAATGGAAGCTTACCAGAGATACTGTACCCTAATGGACATATATCCAGAGGGTCAGTAAAGCAGAAAATAAACCACTCTCGGGCCTAGATCGTCAGCTGCAATTCTCACGGAGACATCTCGCACGTCAATCAGAGAGGAAACCCAGAGATTGAATCATAGCCTAATGCCGCATATACACGATAATTTTTCTGGTTGTAAAAAATTACGTTTTTTTAATGTCATTAAAAACGATCGTGTGTGGGCTTCAGAACATTTTTTCGGGTTCTGAAAAACGAGCAAAAAAAAAATTCGAACATGCTCTATTTTTTCACAAAGTTTTTAACGTTGTTGTTTTTAAGGTTGTAAAAAATGGTCGTGTGTGGGCTTTAACGACATGAAAAATCTGCGCATACTCAGAAGCAAGTTATGAGACGGGAGCGCTCGTTCTGGTAAAACTAGCGTTCGTAATGGAGTAAGCACATTCATCTCGCTGTAACAGACAGAAAAGCGCTAATCGTCTTTTACTAACACGGAATCAGCTAAAGCAGCCCCAAGGGTGGCATCATCCGAATGGAACTTCCCCTTTATAGTGCCGTCGTACGTCACCGCGCTTTGCTAGAGCATTTTTTTTCACGATCGTGTGTAGGCAAGGCCGTTTTAATGATCGGGTTGAAAAAAACGTTGTTTTTTCTAGACCCTTAAAAACGTTGTTTTTTACAACCCGAAAAATTATCGTGTGTACGCGGCATTATGCTGAAAAGTAACAATGTTTAATGTAGGTAAATACACTTACATTCTAAAAGAAGATCAGCGCTTTCAAAATGTACAAAGTGGCAGCAGTGGAGTCTCCCGATGCGTTTCACATCAAATAGTGCATCGTCTGGTATCACCTGAGGACAGTCACTTCACTGGGTATATGTAAGGGTTTTCACTTTAAAGAAGACCTTTGGGCAAAATGTTGTTGTTCCCCCCCCCCCCCCCATGCAATGGGATAACTGCTCATTTTTGTCTAGGGGTGAGGAGAGTGGATGTAATCCACCAATCCTCTGAGCACAAGACCGGTCCCTGACGCTCCTACCCCCCCTTGCACGCAGTTGACTTGTGCATGGACTGTTTATGACAACATCATGCCCACAGACCAGCCCTAGATATAAGGACGGCAGGAACAGTCCACCGCTGGACATGGGAGCGCTGTTTTCCAAACGATCGAAGGATGGGGTAAATAAATCTTCCTTTCGCCCCTGGACAAACTGAGCAGTTATCCCATGCAGTGCAGGCACAGCTCCACTGCTTGAGTTCTTCTTCAAATATTGCATTATTTCTGATCGTCTGCTGAAGCTAGAATCTGACACTTCAAGGTGTCTCAAACACCTTATCCCTGTCCTACTGCAATACAATATTTTAAAACGTCTGTCAGACTTTTAAGCAGGGGTGGCCCGTCCATTAAGGGCACACTGGCGCCGCCCCCTCTCTCCAGCCACCTCCTCTATGTAGAATGGATAGATTCATGCATTACATAAATCTATCCATGGCCGCCGCCACCCCCTATTCAGGCATCCGGCACCTTTTAGGATGTCGGGCTCCTGAATTACTGCAAGTGTTTTTTTTTAAGCACTAGTTTAGAGCCATAGGCTCTAATAGGCTTCAAAAAAGGTGGCCTCGAAGCACAGAGCATTGCACTCGGAGTCCACCCAGATGTGTTAGAAAAGCAAAATAATATTTGCTTTTCTAACACTGAACCGCCTCTCTGCCAATAAGGTAGCATGGGTCTGATGCCCATCACCTGATTGGCTGAAAGGACAGGCGCTGCTATTGGACGCCTAGCAGGAAGAAGCAAGAGACACTGTCACGTACCTTAAGGGAGAGCCCGACGTGCAGGAAGTGGCTGCTGTTGCTCCTCTGATCCCGGACCCCTGGTAGAGTAGACAGGGGGAGCGGGAATGCAGAGTCGCACAAGCGCCAGGGATGACGCTGGTGCAGGGGCCAGATGGAGCTTCTGCGAAGTCTGAGGAAGTCTCTGAAGGGCAGGTGCAGGCCGGTAGGTAGCAGCCTGGATGCAGGAACACTGGAACAGCAGGTAAGCCGGAAAGGAAGGTATTCGGAGAGTCTGGCCGCAGCAGGTCCCAGAAGACTGAACAGGGTCCCAGAAGACTGAAGAGGCAGGAGCAGCCGGACTGGTAAGCAGGAGAGGCCCAGGTAACAGAGAGGTAGACTAGCCGGGTCGGCAACAGGCGGTCAGCGGAGTACCAGGGATCAGGCAGGAGGATGGTCAGAACAAGCCGAGGTCAGGGCAGGCGGAAGACAGGAACAACAAAGACAAGCCGGGTATCAGGATCTGGATCAAGCAGGAGTAGTTGGTACAGGTACAGGTGGTCTCAGGAAACGCTGCAGACCGGACAGCAAGGGGCCAGGCTCCCAGGACACTTTAAATAGGTTTGTTTTGGCGCCAGATGGACGCCTGCACGTGCCCGCGCGCCGTTACCGCCGATGCGCGCTCCCGCGCGCCGTTACCGCCGGTGCGCGCGTGCACGAGCGCGATGCCGCGATTGCGCGCGCATTGAGCGTGCCGGTGCGCCGCTAGCGCCCTCTGGTGCCCGAGGTAATTCATGACATTGCCCCCCCCCAAGGGGCAGCCTCCGGATGCCCAACTGAGTCATCTTCAGTGGGTGAGAGTCTTTAAACAACTGAATTAGTCTTTCGGCGTGTATGTTGTCCTCCGGTTCCCAAGAATTCTCCTCCGGCCCATACCCCTTCCATTTAACGAGGAACTGAATTTGGTTGCGTCTCTTCCTGCAATCCAGGATAGATTCCACCTCAAATTCCTCCTCACCATCGACTAATACTGGTTCTGGGGGATCGGTATCCCGTCCAGGGAAGGAGTTGGGAACGTCCGGTTTGAGCAGGGCAACATGAAACACCGGGTGGATTCGAAAGGACTCTGGTAAGTCAAGTTCGTAGGCCACCTCATTTATCCTTCTCTTGACAGCAAAGGGACCCACGAACTTAGGACCTAGTTTCTTCGTAGGGCATGCAAGCCTTAAGTTCAAGGTGGACAAGTAAACTTTAGTTCCGGGTACTAAGTTGAGTTCCCCCCTTCTTCTCCTGTCAAAGATTTCCTTATTGCGTTCCTGTGTTTGGGTCATTGTTTCCTGCAGGATCCTGTTATTTGAGTTAAAGAAATCCAAGGTGTCTTGAACGGCGGGTACCGTACTTTCTGGAACAGAATTGGAGAGGAACAGTGGATGGAACCCATAGTTGGCAAAGAAAGGAGACTGTTTGGTGGCCGAATGGATAGAATTATTATAAGCGAACTCCGCCAAGGGCAGCAGAGAAACCCAGTCTTCTTGCGAAAAGGACGAGAAGCAGCGGAGATACTGTTCAAGGGTCTGATTCGTTCTCTCCGTCTGCCCATTTGACTGAGGATGGTATGCTGAGGAAAACGATAGGCCGATCTCGAGACTACTGCAAAGTGCCCTCCAAAACCTAGAGGTGAACTGTACTCCACGATCGGACACAATATCCGCAGGAATGCCGTGGAGTCTGACAATTTCTCTGATGAAGACTTTAGCCGTCTCTGGAGCCGAGGGTGTGCCCTTTAAGGGGACAAAGTGTGCCATCTTAGACAGCCTGTCCACTACCACAAAGATAGTGGTGAAGCCCTCTGATGGGGGAAGTTCCACGATGAAGTCCATGGAGATCCTTCTCCAAGGTCTTTCCGGTACGGGTAATGGCTTAAGGAGCCCCCAGGCTCTGAGTTTACTACCTTTGTTTCGAATGCACGTAGTGCACGATTCCACATAATCCTTGCAGTCCTTCAGGAGTTGGGGCCACCAAAAGGTGCGTTGCAGAAGTTCAGCGGTCTTTTGTATCCCAAAGTGCCCAGCCAGCTTGTGGTCATGGCAGGAGCCCAGAACACTAACTCGCAGCCCCTCGGGTACGAAGATCTTATCCCGGTACCATAGCAAACCGTCCCTGGATTGTAGCTCCGGATCAGGTGGAGAAGAAATGCCAGCGGATGCCTGCCTGATTTGGGGTACCAAGTCTCTTTGTAGTAACAAAAAGTTCCCTGATGACAGAATAGTATCCGGAGGATTGGGAGGCTCTGAACTGGTGTACATGCGGGAAAGAGCATCCGGCTTGACATTTTTTGACCCTGGCCTGTACGTGATGTGGAATGAAAATCTCGTAAAAAAAAGTGCCCACCTGGCCTGGCGTGGTCTAAGTCTCTTGGCCACCCTCAGGTACTCCAGGTTTTTGTGATCTGTAAAAATCAAAATCGGGTGCGCTGCGCCCTCCAGGAGATACCGCCACTCCTCCAAGGCGGCTTTTATGGCCAGCAGCTCCCGGTCCCCAACATCGTAATTTTTCTCTGCTTCAGATAGTTTACGGGAAAAGTATGCGACAGGATATAGCAGTGCCTTGGGACCCTGCCTCTGAGAGAGGACTGCTCCAACCGCGGTTTCAGATGCATCCACTTCAAGAATGTAGGGCAGGCTTGCGTCGGGATGTCTCAGAATGGATGCCGAGGTGAACAAGCCTTTCAGGGTTTCGAAGGCTGTTTGGGCCTCTGGTGTCCAGCGAAACCGAGCAGACAGTTTAGTCAAGTCCGTTATAGGAGAAATGATGTTGGAAAAGGCTTTGATGAACTTCCTATAAAAATTCGCAAACCCGACGAATCGCTGAACACCTTTTCTGTCAGTCGGAGCTGGCCAGTCAAGAATTGCGGAAACTTTCTGAGGATCCATCTCTACGCCCCTTACAGAGATGATAAGTCCCAGAAACTGTATACTGGGGCGCTCGAACTCGCATTTGCTGGGTTTTGCGTACAGTCCGTGGGTACGGAGACGTTCAAGCACCTTCCTCACATGTACCCGGTGTTTCTCTAGGGAAGGGGAGAAGATTAGGATATCATCCAGATAGACGATCACAAAGAGGTCCAGATAATCTCTAAAAATGTCATTGACAAAGTGTTGGAATGTTGCCGGAGCATTGCAGAGTCCAAAGGGCATGACTAGATATTCAAAGTGCCCGAAACGGGTACGGAAGGCGGTCTTCCACTCATCCCCTTCGCGTATGCGGACAAGGTTGTAGGCCCCTCGGAGGTCCAATTTAGTAAAGATGACCGCGGACCCCAGACGCTGAAATAGTTCGGGTACCAAGGGAAGAGGGTATCTGTTTTTAATAGTTATTTTGTTGAGTTCCCGGTAGTCCACACAGGGGCGAAGGGAATGGTCTTTCTTTTCAACAAAAAAGATGCCCGCACCCGCGGGTGACGTGGAGGCACGGATGAACCCCCTCCTCAAGCTGTCATCGATATAAGTTTTCAGGGTCTCAAGTTCAAGTCCGGTTAAGGGAAAGATCCTTCCGAAGGGGACTTCGGCACCAGGAAGGAGTTCGATGGGGCAGTCATAGGCCCTGTGAGGTGGGAGGGTCTCGGCCCCCTTTTTGCTGAAGACATCCAGATAGTCATGATAAATTTCTGGGACGGATTGACGAGTCTCAATGTCAGAGTCCGAACAAAGTAATGGCAGAGGTGGAGACGGTAGTTGCAGGCAATGCTGTCGGCAGAATGGAGAGTTAAAGTCAATTTTACCAGTGGCCCAGTCAATCTGGGGGTTGTGGACTTGGAGCCATGGTACTCCCAGTATGACAGGGAACAGGGGGGAATTGATCACATCCAGGCATAAGAGTTCGTGATGGTTATCGGCAATGGTGGTGGCAAGAGGCTGGGTCTCCTGGGTGACGGGACCAGATTTTAACACCGAGCCGTCTGCTAAGTACACAGAGAGTCCAGTAGACCTGGGGCGGAGAGGAATCTGATATCTGAAGGCGAATGATTGATCCAAAAAGCAGCTACAGGCTCCTGAATCAATAATGGCGCTGGTTTGTATAGTTCTTCCTGGAAGCTGGAATAAAACAAGGATAGCCAGATGAGTGGAATTGCTTGGAAGGACAGGTAGGGATACAGACGACAAGGATTGACACTTACGCAGCTTGGCAGGACAGGTCCTCACGTAGTGTCCGGACTCCCCGCAATACAGGCACAGGTTGTTGGCCCTACGGCGTTGTCGTTCCTCCGGCGTAAGTGAAGGGCGAAGGAGGCCTAGCTGCATGGGCTCTGAAGTATCAGGGATAGAAGAGACTGTGGGAGCTGGTGGAGGTGGATTGACCGTGGAAGGTACCCGTGGCATCATCCAGACCGGGCGGGATGGGACAGTGGTCCTTTCAGTCCTGCGCTCCCTCAGGCGCCGATCGATCTGGATGGTCAAGTTGATTAAAGCATCCAGGGTCCCAGGAACTCCTACCCGGGCCAGCTCATCTTTTATCGGTTCGGACAGGCCAAGGCGAAACTGGTAGCAGAGAGCCGAGTCGTTCCAGGTTGTGTCAGAACACCATTTGCGGAATTCGGACACATAGTCCTCTGCGGGTCTGCGACCCTGTTGTAGAGCATGTAATGCAGCTTCTGCAGTGGCGGTCTGATGCGGGTCCTCATAAAGCAGAGACATAGCCTGGAAGAAGGCTGTTAAGCTGTCAAGTGATTCATCCTTGTTCTCCATGAGGCGATGAGCCCAGGTTTGCGGTTCGCCAGACAGTAGCGAAACGACGAAGCCCACCTTAGTGGCTTCCAGGGAGAAAGTCCGGGGTTGGAGAGCGAAGTATAAGTCGCAAGCGTTGCGGAAGGCTCGAAATTTGCTACGTTCTCCTGCAAACCTCTCGGGCATGGGAACTTTAGGTTCAGGTGGCAGCATTATTACTGATGGCGAAGCGGATGCCCCTGAAGTCGCAGAGGCTGTAGCAGGGGTGGACAAGGCTTGGACCCGATTTTCCAGACGTGTATAACCTTCTTGCAGGGTTCGGACGGCCTGGGTTAGTCCTTCCAAATGGCGGCAGAGTTCCTGCATCGGATCCACTCCCTGCGCGGGCTCGGACATGCTGTCCGGTACTGTCACGTACCTTAAGGGAGAGCCCGACGTGCAGGAAGTGGCTGCTGTTGCTCCTCTGATCCCGGACCCCTGGTAGAGTAGACAGGGGGAGCGGGAATGCAGAGTCGCACAAGCGCCAGGGATGACGCTGGTGCAGGGGCCAGATGGAGCTTCTGCGAAGTCTGAGGAAGTCTCTGAAGGGCAGGTGCAGGCCGGTAGGTAGCAGCCTGGATGCAGGAACACTGGAACAGCAGGTAAGCCGGAAAGGAAGGTATTCGGAGAGTCTGGCCGCAGCAGGTCCCAGAAGACTGAACAGGGTCCCAGAAGACTGAAGAGGCAGGAGCAGCCGGACTGGTAAGCAGGAGAGGCCCAGGTAACAGAGAGGTAGACTAGCCGGGTCGGCAACAGGCGGTCAGCGGAGTACCAGGGATCAGGCAGGAGGATGGTCAGAACAAGCCGAGGTCAGGGCAGGCGGAAGACAGGAACAACAAAGACAAGCCGGGTATCAGGATCTGGATCAAGCAGGAGTAGTTGGTACAGGTACAGGTGGTCTCAGGAAACGCTGCAGACCGGACAGCAAGGGGCCAGGCTCCCAGGACACTTTAAATAGGTTTGTTTTGGCGCCAGATGGACGCCTGCACGTGCCCGCGCGCCGTTACCGCCGGTGCGCGCGTGCACGAGCGCGATGCCGCGATTGCGCGCGCATTGAGCGTGCCGGTGCGCCGCTAGCGCCCTCTGGTGCCCGAGGTAATTCATGACAGACACACAGTGGACACAGCTCGTAATTGTCTGACCCGCCACCAAGATGGGGTAAGTGCCTGTCAAACAGCGGGCAGGCGAGGGTCACAGTGGCTGCCTTTGATGGGCACAGTGGCTGCAATTGATATCACAGTGGCTGCCTTTGATGGGCACAGTGGCTGCAATTGATATCACAGTGGCTGCCTTTGATGGGCACAGTGGCTGCAATTGATATCACAGTGGCTGCCTTTGATGGGCACAGTGGCTGCATTTGATGGGCACAGTGGCTGCAATTGATATCATAGTGGCTGCAATTGATATCACAGTGGCTGCCTTTGATGGGCACAGTGGCTGCAATTGATATCACAGTGGCTGCATTTGATGGGCACAGTGGCTGCAATTGATATCATAGTGGCTGCAATTGATATCACAGTGGCTGCCTTTGATGGGCACAGTGGCTGCATTTGATGGGCACAGTGGCTGCAATTGATATCATAGTGGCTGCAATTGATATCACAGTGGCTGCCTTTGATGGGCACAGTGGCTGCAATTGATATCACAGTGGCTGCCTTTGATGGGCACAGTGGCTGCATTTGATGGGCACAGTGGCTGCAATTGATATCATAGTGGCTGCAATTGATATCACAGTGGCTGCCTTTGATGGGCACAGTGGCTGCAATTGATATCACAGTGGCTGCCTTTGATGGGCACAGTGGCTGCAATTGATATCACAGTGGCTGCCTTTGATGGGCACAGTGGCTGCAATTGATATCACAGTGGCTGCCTTTGATGGGCACAGTGGCTGCAATTGATATCACAGTGGCTGCATTTGATGGGTTTTTTTCAGAATTTTTCAGTTTGTTTGCGCCCCCCCCCCCCCAGACATTTTAAGCACTAGCCGCCACTGGTCTTAGGTATTTTAAGAGAAGATAATGACAGGGTCATTTATACCACCTGGTCTATAAGAGACTCAAGAGTCATGAATCACTGCTGTAATATACCCATACGTTTGTCAAGTATTCCTGGTTTCCAGGCACAGTCCCAGTTTATCAAGGTCTGCGAGTCTGGAAATTGTTGCTAGCTGCACAGCCTGAATGTATAATGAGTATATATGGCTTCCTCCACGTACATAGTTAATTACAAATTATGCATAGCAGTAATACTCCTAAAACAATAACACATACGGATTAGATTACTTATATTATACTCATATATTCAACGCGTTTAAAGAGTATACGTTCCTTTTAATAAAACTAATAAGAAATACAAATTGAAATTACCATTGCTTACAGAGATACTAGATGAATAGTATATTATGATTTCATTGCAGAAACACTTTAATGCAGTTATATTTTATGCTTGATTTTGGAAATGATTCCAAGTCTTTCATTTAGAATTAAATTGAGTAAACAAAGCAATTCTTTAGATTAAAAGCTGTTGATATTTTACTGCAGCAAGCTTTAGATTCTGTGCTCAGTGCCTGATGTCATATTACAGTGTGATAAACTTGACAAATATCTTGCACAGAGGGAGAGAAATTGAGAAAGAATATCTGATCTGATTACATGCCCGGTGCCTACAGCTAAAGAGTAGTAAGAGACAGGCGCTTTCAACATCAGTCTGTTTAATCTTTCATTTTCTACACTTCTTTTTATAGCGGAAATCACTTTACTGTTTATAAATGTGGTAGATTGTATTTTAAAGATTACATCTGGGCAGGTTAGCGCCCCCCTCCAAATACACAAACATAGGATACCCCCATTTGGCCAATTTCTGCAGTAATTATTACAAAGTTATAAAAAAATACTATTCTAAAATCCCCAAGTACTTATGCTGGGCATAAACAGATCAAAATTCATCTGGCTCAGCAGGGACTGAATCAATCTGTGTGTGGCCCTCAATCAGTATGTAGCCTTCCCTGTTTTATGCCCTGTACACACGATCGGTTCGAAGCGGTATTGGACGAACCCGATCGTGTGTGGGCCCCATCGTTTTTTTTCCCATTGGTGAAAAAAACGTAGAACCTGTTTTAAAATGATCTGATGGTTAAAAAACCATCCACGCATGCTCAGAATCAAGTCGACGCATGCTCGGAAGCAATGAACTTCCTTTTTCTCAGCACGTCGTAGTGTTTTACATCACCGCGTTCTGATACAAACAGATTTTTAACTGATGGTGTGTAGCAGTGGTAGCCTGTCTATAGGGGGCACCCGGGCGCCGCCCCCCCCCCTCCTGAAGTCATAAAAAAAAAATGAAAAAAAAATGGGCCCTTTAAGGCCGGGTACTCACGACCAAACATGTATGGTGAAAGCGGTCCGTCGGACCGTTTTCACCATACATGTCTGCCAGAGGGCTTCTGTACGATGGTTGTACACACCATCGTACAGAAGTCCGCGTAAACTATACGCGGGGCGTGTCCGCGGTGTCGCCGCGTCGATGACGCGGTGTCGCCGCGACAATGACGCAGCGACGTGGGCGGCCCACCTTTAAAATGCTTCCACGCATGCGTCGAAGTCATTCGACGCATGCGAGGGACGGCGGGCGCCTGGACATGTACGGTAGGTCTGTACTGACGACCGTACATGTCCGAGCGGGCAGGATTCCAGCGGACTGTTTTAAAACAAGTCCAGGAATATTTGTCCGCTGGGAAAAGGCCCGGCGGGCAAATGTTTGCTGGAATTCGGCCCGCTCGCGCCCACACACGACCAAACATGTCTGCTGAAACTGGCCTGCGGACCAGTTTCAGCAGACATGTTTGGTCGTGAGTACGGGGCCTAAGACTTTAAAAATGTCGCTCTGCAGGGCTGCCCCCTCTGGCTCTCGCAAATAACATACATTCATGGATTGCATGAATGTATGTTATTGTGGCCAGCTGCCACTGGTCTATTCAGATGTCTGGACATAGGGCGCCGGCTATCTGAATAACGGCAGCTGGTTGGCTGTGCGGAAGTGCCTATCAGAGCCATGGCATGGCACAGTGGTGACAATTGATGGCACAGTGGCTGTGTTTGATGGCATGGCACAGTGGCTGCATTTGATGGCATGGAACAGTGGCTGCGTTTGATGGCATGGCACAGTGACTGCGTTTGATGGCATGGCACAGTGACTGCGTTTGATGGCATGGCACAGTGGTGCGAATTGATGGCATAGTGACTGCATTTGATGGCATGGCACAGTGGTGACAATTGATGGCATAGTGGCTGCATTTTATGGGCACAGTGAGGCTGCAATTTTTTTATTTTTTCATTTGCGCCCCCCCCAAAAAATTTTGAGCACCAGCCGCCACTGGTGTGTAGGCAAGACTGATGAAAGTCATCTTCATCGGATATCTGATGAAAAAATCCATTGGTTCGTTTTATAACAGAAGTCAATCATTAGATCAACTTAGGTCAAACAGATTGGGCCAAATCCAAAACTTTAATCTTCTTCTGGTTAAGCAATTCCTTTGTTGATTTGGATGTATGCTTTGGGTCTTTGTCATACTGAAAGATGAAATTCCTCTTCATGTTCAGCTTTCTAGCAGAAGCCTGAAGGTTTTGTGCCAATATTCACTGGTATTTGAAACTCTTCATCATTCCCTTTACCTTGACAAAGGCCCCTTTTCCAGCTGAAGAAAAACAGCCCCAAAGGATGATGCTCCCACCACCATGCTTCACTGTGGGTATGGTGTTTTTTTGGTGATGTGCAGTGTTGTTTTTCTGCCAAACATATCTTTTGGAAATATGGCCAAAAAGTTCAACCTTGGTTTTATCAGACCATAACACATTTTCCCACATGCTTTTGGGAGACTTTAGATGAGTTTTTACAAAATTTAGTCAGGCTTGGATGTTTTTCTTCATAAGAAAAGGCTTCCGTCTTGCCATTCTACCCCATAGCCCAGACATATGAAGAATACGGGAGATTTTTGTCACATGTACCACACAGCCAGTACTTGCCAGATATTCCTGCAGCTCCTTTAATGTTGCTGGAGGACTCTTGGCAGCCTCCCTAACCAGTTTTCTTCCCATCCTTTCATCAGTTTTTGAGGGACGTCCAGTTCTTGGTAATGTTACTGTTGTGCCATATTTTCTCCACTTGATGATGACTGTCTTCACTGCGTTCCATGGTATATCTAATACCCTAACAAAATTATTTTGTACCCTTCTTCTGACTGATACCTTTTTACAATGAGATCCCTCTGATGCTTTAGAAGCTCTCTGAGGACCATGGATTTTGCTGTAAGATGTGACTAAAGGAAATGTCAGGAAATACCTACTAGAACAGATGAACTTTATTTGGGGTTAATGAGAGGCACTTTAAATGATGGCAGGTGTGTACTGACTCCTATTTAACATGAGTTTCAATGTGATTGCTTAACCACTTAAGACCTGGACCATTATGCAGGTAAAGGACCATGCCCCTTTTTGCGATTCGGCACTGCGTCGCTTTAACTGACAATTGCGCGGTCGTGCGGCCTGGCTCCGAAACAAAATTGGCGTCCATTTTTTTCCCAGAAATAGAGCTTTCTTTTGGTGGTATTTGATCACCTCTGCGTTTTTTAGTTTTTGCGCTATAAAAAAAAATAGAGTGACAATTTTGAAAAAAATTCAATATTTTTTACTTTTTGCTATAATAAATCTCCCCCGAAAATATATAAAAAAGCGTTTTTTTCCTCAGTTTAGGCCAATACGTATTCTTCTACCTATTTTTGGTAAAAAAAAAAATCGCAATAAGTGTTTATCGATTGGTTTGCAAAAAATGTTATAGCGTTTACAAAATAGGGGATAGTTTATGATTTATATCAATATATATCACATAGTTTTGTGTGTTTTGTGATTCAAACATTTGTTTCACACGGTTTAGAGGTAGCGCGATTTATATTTTTCTCACTGATTGTTTTTTGTATCTATAGCAGGCCCGGATCCAGGAGCGCTGTGACTCAGAGTAGGGCCCCCATGACTGGGTTATCAGTGAAAATTAACCATTGGCTGTGAGGGGTTGAGGGGGAGGAGAGAGGAGGTCATAAAAGGGGCTGTTCCCGCCCCTGGGCAAGCACAGCGAGCTGAAAAGTTCCCACCCACCCTCCCTTGTTTTTTCATATCTTGTGGTCATGTAGGTCATGTTGTACGTCAGTGTTGTGTTGTGTATGTTGGTTTGTGTTTTGTTTCATCCATAGGTTCAGCGAGGTTGTCGTGGTTTTGGTCTCTGCGGGTGAAGGAGGAGCCGGAAAATAAGGGAGTTAAGACCTGTCGGTGACAGGAAAAAGGATGGTGCCCAGATAACGGAGGTTACCTGGAGGGAACGGTATGGTGCACTGCGGTCGGGAGGGTCTCTGAGCACGCATCGGCTTGAGGCCTGACAGAAGGGCACGAGAGACCGCAGTGCAATTGAGGAGTTAATTGTATATATATGTTTATATATATACAGGGTTTGAGTTTGTGTATATATATGTTTATATATATTTATAGTGTTACAGTTACAGGCTTTCGCCTGCAGAGACCAACGTCAGTTAGTTATAGGACAGGTGTGTTGTTTACGTTAAAATTGTTAAATTATTATCTTTAATAAAAATAAGGCTGCTACGGCCTATTATTTTACCCAACAACTGGTGTGGTCTCCATTTAATGGGAAGAAGGTTGGTTTTGGGTAGTAGGGGTAATAATACGGTTTAATTGCACATCTGTTATACCATAGTCATGTTTACATGGTAATCGCAGCTCTCGGATTGAATAGACTGTGATTTCATTGCAGTTTTTCTTTCTTTCACCCACACTGCAAGGGTTAACTGCTAGGGGAGAGTAAAAACACTTTAACTTAACTGATCCACCGCTCCCCTGGCAGATGGCGCTCCTATGGTTTGCTGTCCCTTGGCATCATCATGTCCAATGCAAGGCTACTGACCCTGAATTGATCTTGATAATGTTGGGACCTCAGGTGTATGGTGTAAATTTACTTCCCGCTACCACGGTTTGCAGGAAAGAAATTCACTAGATTACCCCATCAACACAGACAGTGCTGACAGGGGAATTCCTCCTGCTGAGTAATTGTCTGCTATAGCAGCCGCTAGCGATGCGGTAATTTTTTTTGGGGGGGCAGCAAACAGTACCAGTACCTGGTCAGTCGGTTGGGTCTGGAGCACTTACCCCATCTATGGTGGGCAGCGCTTCTCCCAGGCTTCACTGGTGGCTTCTCCTGCTCAGCGGCGGTGGCTTCCTCTTCCCCTGCTCTCCACGGGCATCGTGGCAGCTTTCGTTTCCTCCCTCCTCCTCCCCAATTGGGACTCTTCTCTTTTTGGCCAATCGGAAAATGGTCTTAAACCCGCTTCTGATTGGCTAGATTGAGGATCAGTGTTTCAATAGTGAATATTAATTTGCTGTTGTAACACCTGGGTGGGTTCGTAGCGCAATGCTCTGCACCATGAGCCCACCCTATTTTGAAGCCTCTAATCAGGTGCTTAAAAAAAACAACCCTGCCGCTGTAATTCATGCGCCCGGCGTCCGTAAAAGGGCTGAATGCATGAATAGGGGGTGGCGGCCGTGAATTGGATAGAGCATGGGGGTGGTGGCCGTGGATAGAGGGGGAGGAGCTCGGGCACCCCTAATGGACAGGCTGCCACTGGGTTTGAATCTCGGACGGTTCAGCAGGATTCAAACTGTGTATGGCCACTTTAGACCACTGGAGCATGGGGGAGAGGATCCTGTGGGGATCGGTCTAACAGCTTGGAGGAGTGGAGGATTGGTTAAGTATATCTTCTTTTTTTATATCCTCCAGACCTAAACAAGCAATTAACCCTTGCTGTATATAGGCACAGCCCCACTACAATGGATTATTTTTACGTTTCCCAGAGCCGGACTCTAACCCCCTTCCTCCTCACTGCTGACTTATATGTTGCATTTTGCATGGAACCGAATTTCATGTTTTTGTTAGCATTATTGGCACACAAAAACAGAACAATCTTAGAAATCAATACAAAAAAACGCCAAGGAAGTAAATGTGTGGAGATCTTCAGGGAATAAGTTTACAAACATTAAGATCATTCAGATTATTAGGAGTAGGCAGGAAATAATTGAAATATAATGTGGAATATATGATTTTACGCTTTGTCCATAAATTTTGTTTCAAGAACATTATGAAAGCGGTGTTCCACCCAAAAATTTTACTTCCTCTTTTAGGAAACCTCCCCCCCTCTGGTGTCACATTTGGCACCTTTCAGGGGGGAAGGAAGGGTCAGATACTTGTGTAAACCCAGGTATTTGCTCCCACTTCCAGGCAGAGATCGCTGCGGTGACCTACGCCACATCCGGCGCCTACTTCGCCCCCCTGCTGTTTTCTGGGAGACACACAGGTCCCAGACGACAGCAGGGACCAGTGGGAACGCACAGCGCGGCTCGTGCATGTGCAGTAGGAAACCAGGAAGTGAAGCCGCAAGCCTTCGGGTGAGTACATCACAGGCACCCAGGAAAAATAAGTGTCTTAATATTAAAAGTCAGCAGCTGCAGTATTTGTAGCTGCTGACTTTGATTTTTTTGGCGGAACTCCGATTTAAGTTTTCAAGGAAATATAAAGACGTTATCCATACAATCTTAACAGTACATTTATGAATATATCACTAGCCCTGCACAGAGGGTAGTACACCACAAAGGCAAATCAAAATGTAGAAAACCATAGTAATCAAATAAACAGTGATATACCTTTCCCCCTCCTTCCCCATATATCTTTTATTAACATTTCAAAAGTTCCTGTTAGAGATATCATTATTTAACCAGGTGAAAATTTGATAGGCTGAAGTCTCTGTAGACTATGGCCCGGATTCTCGTACCTCGGCGCATAGTTATGCCGGCGTAGCGTATCGAATATACGCTACGCTGACGTTGCGCAGAGCGGCGAGCACAGTATTCACAAAGCACTTGCTCCCAACGTTGCGCCAGCGTAACGTAAAGTCTTTGGCGTAAGCTGGCCTAATTCAAAGTAGGTGGAAGTGGGCGTGATCCATTTAAATGAACCGTGACCCCATGCAAATGATGGGCCGAACAAACGGCGCATGCGTCGTCCCGTGGACGCATCCCAGTGTGCATGCTCAGAATCACGTCGGAAATACTCCCTAAAATACGTCGAATCACTGCTTACGATGTAAACGTAACCTACGCCCAGCTCTAGTCACGTACTGCTACGTAAACGACGTAAAATACGACAGCTGTTCCCTGGTCCATACCTTAACATGACTTACACCTGCTTTATGAGGCTTAGCTTTACGCCGGACGTACGACTTACGTAAACCGCGTATTTTAATGCGCCGGGCGCAAGTACGTTCGTGAATTTGCGTATCTCACTCATTTGCATATTCGAATCGTAAATCAATGGGAGCGCCCCTTGCGGCCAGCATAAATATGCGCCCAGAATACGACGGCATAGGAAACTTACGTCGGTCGTAGGAAGCCTATTTTCAGGCGTATCTAGTTCTATGGGCACGGCGCACAGATACGACGGTGCACATTGACACTTACGCGTAAGTGCTATGAGATTTCGGGCCTATAAGTATTAGTGGGATCGATGTGTGTGTATCTCTAATCCGGCATAATGAAATGTGAAGGGGAATATCGTATCCTTTAGAGAAGCTTGAGGGGCTTGAGTAGCAACCAAGTGGTAGTGTAGGAGTCTACAATATCTGATGATGTAGTAAAAAAGAAAGGCGTAGGAAAATGGAAAATGCTAATCTTGGTGTGTTTGCTTAATACCTTCATAATATCTTCTTTGTCAAAGTGCTAGTGAAAGTATATATGGGGGGAGAGGTCTGGGACAAGTAACATTTTTGGTTTGCTTGCTGGATAAAGGAAACAAGCCTGCAAAAGAAAAAAAAACGAATGCAGCCGCCACCTCAAAGGACTGGTAAGCGGCAATATATTACATTTTTAATCTTGCGGTTGCATATTCATTGAACGCTACTTATTTAAATATATGTAAGCCAAAACTTGTTTTTATTTTGGACAGAATGTGGAGGTTTTAATTTGTTAATGGTTTAAATCTCTGTCCATGGAGTCATAACTATGTATTTATTAAAAAAAAAAAAGTTACATTACCACAATTTTTTTTTTTTTTTGCAGCTTCGTTATAAAGACCTTCATCATTATGCATCACAGAAGTGCACCGTTTGCACTCAACCTTTACCCGCACCCCGAACTTGGGTACTACGAAGGCGGCCGTGATCTTTTTACCTTTGTGACAGTGGCTTCTTCTCATATTATGCGCACGCTACAGAGACCAAAAAAAAGTCGGCCCACTAAAAGGAAAGTAAATCACCGCCGATTCCTACAAAACCAGATATGCAGGTCAGTACTAATACTGTTACAATATTTGTTTTTTGTTAACTGTACCAGTTTTTATTGGTGGTAATTTTGACAAACAGACATTTTATTCTTCAGCACTTATGTGCATTTTTCTATTTTTTCAGCACAAATGTCACACTTACCTGCTCTGTGCAATAGTTTTGCATAGATCAGCCACGATCTTTTTCTTTTTGGGTTCCTCTTCCCCCCCTACCGAGTGCCCCCAATAGGAAGCCTCTTTCTATGAGTGCTTTCAAGCAGGCTAGCTCCTGGGCTGCGCTCCTGTACATGGACATTGTCCATTCACACACAGAGCATGGCTTGGCCCCGCCCCCACGCTCTCCCCTCATTAGCTCACTGGCTGTGATTGACAGCAGCAGGAGCCAATGGCTCCCACCGCTTTGTGAGCCAGTAAGGAGAGAGAGACCCAGAAGAGCCACTGCTCTCATGCACATTGCTGGATTGAGAAGGGGCTCAAGTAAGTATTAGGGGGGCTGGGGAAGCTGTGCCCAGAAGGTTTTTTACCGTAATGCATTAAAACAGAGTTCCACCCATAAAATTGAACTTATGCTGATTGAATTCGCCCCCCCCCCCCGCTACATTTGGCACCTTTCAGGGAGAGGGGGAGCAGATACCTGTCAAATCCAGGTATCTGCTCCCACTTCCGGGAACAGATCGCCGCACATTATGTGGTGAACTACGTAATGTCCGGCCCCTACTCCTTCCCCCCAATGCCTTCTGGGAGACGCACAGGACCATTCAGTGTGACTCGTGCAGGCGCAGTAGGAAAAGTCTGCAGTATTTATAGCTATTGACTTAATTATTTTTTTACCAAGCCAGAATTCCACTTTAAAGGAAAAAACGTCTGCCTTTAGAACCACTTTAAAAACGAAATTCACAAAGTTAGAACATTATTTTCAAAAAGTTAGTTATTGTCAGTCCAATTGGATTTGAAATTGCAGGCACAGATAAACTAAAGATCCCTGGGCCAGATTCTCATAGAATCGGCGTTGGCGTAGTGTAAGCCATTTACACCACCCCACCGCAACTTACTGGAGCAAGTGCCGTATTCTCCAAGCACTTGCTCCGTAATTTGCGGCGGCGTAGTGTAAATGGCCCGGCGTATAGCCGCGTAATTCAAAGGGGGCGGCTTGTATTCAAATTAAGCGCGCCCCCGCGCCAATCGAAATGCGCATGCGCCGGGTGGAAAAATAGCCCAGTGCGCATGCTCCAGCTCACGACGGAAAACATCAATGACGCCGACGTGAGCGTCATTGACGTAAAGTCGTATTCGTGAACGACTTAGTAAAACGACGTAACCGACGGAAAAAGACGACGCTGACCCGACGCCATACTTAACATGGCATACGGCGGACTGGCGTAAGGTTACCCCTCATATAGCAGGGGTAACCTTACGCTTACGGAAACGACGTAAACGACGACGACGCGGTGGCAAATTTGTTTGGGAATCGGCGTATCAGGCTCATTTGCATAGTCAAATGAGAACTGAACGTAAACGCCACCTAGCGGCCAGCGTCGAATTACATCTAAGATCCGACGGTGTAAGTGACTGTCGGATCTACGCCGTATCTATGCGAAAATGATTCTAGGAAGCACTCGCATAGATTCCCGGGGCCTAAAACAGAGATACAACGGTGTTTCCTGAGATACACCGTCGTAACTCTTCTGAGAATCTGGCCCCCTGTCTTTGTGCTAAAACTGTGCTAACTGTTTCTTTACCAGAAAGACGAGTAAGTAACATTAAAAGCATAATTTAATGAGGCAAAGTCAGTAACCTTGGCTACCTATCACAATTAATTTCTTCACCAATTGAACTTAAGTAAACAGAAATGTGATTGGTTGCTATGGGGTAGTTTAGTTTAAGCATCATCACTCCAGCTTGGCTTAATGAAAAAGCATAAATGATTTTCTTAAAGTGGTAGTAAAGCCTAAGGACAGCCAAGATTCAAATTGTTAATGGGCAGGCTGAATGTACCAAGCTGATCAAACGATCAACTTGGGTAAACCAGCCTGCCGGACCCCCTTGCAATTATTGCTAGCAGCTGCTATAGCTGCTAGTGATAATCATTGTCTTCTCCTGCCTCTAGCTTCCCCCGCCTGCCCCGTGAGTAAACAATTTTTCAGCAGGAGGAATTCCCCTGTTAACATTGTCTGTGTTGATGGAAGAATCGTGGATTTATTTCAGGAAAGTGTATGGCCAGCCTAACTCGAACTAGTCTAAAAATAAATGTTTCCTCCTCCTTTTTATCCTGCACACCCTGCATAAAAAAGATCTGTATACCTTTTTTAAATTGGTTTTCGGTCTGGTCACATGATCCTGCAGCTCTGGCTCCCCTGTGTGAGGGAGCACTCTACAGTGGCTGGGAATTCAAGGAACTTTGATGTCACCCATAGGCTTCCATGGCCCATGTTTTGTTGGCGCTCCCTCCTCTTCCCTGAAGCAGCTGCTCACTGACACAGGGAAGCAGGAGCTGCTAGATTACGTAACCAGGCCAGATTAAAAAAAAAAGTAAGTACATAGATCTTTTTTATACAGACTATGCAGGACAGGTGGGAGTGGGAGGTAGAGAACATTTTTAAGAATAGTTGGAGTATCAGGCTTTTCTTCCACTTTATTGTACTTAAAGGCATGAGGCGAAAGCTGCCCAGTCTGGCCTTTTTTGAAGATTAAATAATCCTATAACAAAAGAAGGCCATGGCTACCACCTTCCATCAGTGTCAATTAAAGCTATTCACCAACCCTCCATTTTATTACCAGATATCTGTTCATGCTGGCCAGCTACCTCTATTCAGACAAGAAACTTCCACGGCTGTCTGAATACCCAAACAGTGACTTCAACTGATTGCACCTGATTGAGTTGGGTGGTGCCGACAGGTCCACCAATGGCTCAGATTGGGCGATTCTGCAAAAATTTGCCAAAATGTAAGCCATGTATGGCCAGATTAAGCCATCCATAGACAGATCAAAATTTGGCCAGTTAACCCCTTCCATACAGGGCATTTTCACCCCCTTCCTGCCCAGACCAATTTTTAGTTTTCAGCGCTGTTGCACTTTGAATGACAATTGCGTGGTCATGCAACACTGTACCCAAACTAAATCTTTATGTTTTTTCCCCCCCACAAATAGAGCTTTCGTTTGGTGGTATTTGATCATCTCTGCGGTTTTTATTTTTTGCGCTATAAACAAAAGAAGAGCAACGATTTTTTAAAAACATACAATATTTTTTACTTTTTTATTTAATAAATATCATTTTTTTTTAAAATCGCAATAATCGTAATATTGATTGGTTTGCGCAAAAGTTATAGCGTCTACAAAATAGGTGATAGATTTATGGCATTTTTATTTTATACATTTTTTTACTAGTATTGGCGGCGATCTGTGATTTTTTTATTGTGACCGTGACATTGCAGCGAACACATCGGACACTTTTGACACGTTTTTGGGACCATTTGCATTTATACATCGATAAGTGCTATAAATATGCACTATTACTGTGTAAATGTGACTGGCAGGGAAGGGGTTAACCACTAGGGGGCGCTGAAGGGGTTAAAATGTTCCCTAAAGTGTGTTCCAACTGTAGGGGGCGGGGACTCACAAGGGGAGTAGACGGATGCGTCTTCCTCTGTACTGGGAACACAGCATTGGTCTCCTCACCGCTGACAGGAGGTGGATCTGTGTTTTTACACACACAGATCCACACTCCTGCCATGATCACCGGCAATTGCGGATGCCCGGCGGCAATTGTGGCCGCTGGGCACCCGCGCCGGGTCACGAGCGGTGCCGGCGGCGTGCACGCGCCCTAAATCGCCAGGAACAAAGGACGTCATATGACGTCCACCAGGATCGAGGGAGGGTTCCTGGCGGCGTCATTTTACAATGTGCCGGTAAGGGAGGGGTTAAGCAGGAACCCTGTTGAATTTAGATCCACGTATGGGCAGGCTTGTTGTACTGAAGTCATTCCATTGACTTTAGTACAACCAGCCTGTTGGATATTTTTGTGCGATCACTGCCAGCAGCTATAACCTCAAGAAATGATCATTGTATTCTGACAGAGGGGAAAACTCTGCTGTAACTCTGCATTTGGGTCTGTTCTCTGCTGTTAGAATACAATAATTCCACAGGAGGGATTCCCCTATCAACACTGAATGTATTGATGGGGGGAATTAAGCAATATTCTTCTTTCAATTCATGGTTGAAGGAAAGAAAATTGGTTAATGTATGGCCTGCCTTAGGCTAAAGAAGTAGCATGTAGTAGTATCTGAACAAATGATATTCACAGCACTGTGCAATCATATAAAAATTGATTGCTACTACCCGTTGTTATATAACTTACTCTGTATGAATCCATTTGTTCCATTTGTTTATTGACCATTTGGTACTCCAAGACATTAGCCTAGGGCTATGGGGGCGATTACATTTTTTTTTGCTATTGAGAGATTTAACTGCTTGTTCACAGTTATCTCCTTAGCATCACATTGAATTTGTCATCTCCCGGTAGCAAACTTTATTTGCCTAAAATTTTAATAAAGTGAAGAAGGTTTACTACAATTAAATATCTTGTCAATTGCAAACAAAGCACTTTTCACAAAGAAAGTCGTAAAAAAAAACATAGGGCCAGATCCACGTAGCCTGGCGCATTGTTGTAACTTACAGCGCATTTTCCTTATCCTGAAAGAATTTACGCCGTAAGTTACGGCGGTGTAGTGTAACTTTGGCGGCGTAAGGATGCGCAATTCAAATGGATGAGATGGGGGCGTGTTTTATGTTAATACGTCGTGACCCGACGTAAATTAATTTTTTTCTGAACGGCACATGCGCTGTCCGTGGGGGTATCCCAGTGCGCATGCTCGAAATTAACCTGCAACAAGCCAATGCTTACGACGTGAACGTCATTCTACGCAAAGCCCTATTCGCGAACGACTTACGCAGACGACGTAAAATTTTCAAAATTTGACGCGGGAACGACGTCCATACGTAACATAGGATACGCCTCATATAGCAGGGGTAACTATACGCCGAAAAAAGCCTTACGGAAAAGACGTAAAAAAATGCGCCGGCCGGACGTACGTTCGTGGATCGCCGTATCTAGCTAATTTGCATACTCGACGCGGAAATCGACGGAAACGCCACCTAGCGGCCAGCGTAAAAATGCACCTTAGATCCGACGGTGTACTAAGACGTACGCCAGTCGGATCTAGCACAGCTTCAGGCGTATCTTGTTTTGTGGATACAAAACAAAGATATGCTGGAGCAAAGTAGAAGTTACGCGGCGTATCAATAGATACGCCAGCGTAACTTCTTTGTGGATCTGGCCCAAGATTTTTAAAAAGTAATAAAAGTAAAAGCTGTTAGAATACTTAAAAAAAAACTTATTTTTTTCTCTCTGTACTAATTATCTCTACAGGAAATACGCCATCATAGAAGCTGCCACACATCAACTTGCAACTTCAATTTTCTCGCAGGAAGCCGCAGTAGAAGCACCAACAAATAAAAATATGGATTCTAAGGCTTCCAAAAAAAGCAGTGACTCACCCACAGAGACTCGGAAAGACAGAGCGCTACCAAACGTATTAAATATCTCCACCAACCTCTCCAAGCTCCCTGAAGTATGCCTTGGTGACAGCACCTTTCTAGGTGTGGCAGAAGCGTACCGGGTTCCAGATGCAAATTCCAAAGTAGGCGTAACCATGGACACTTTGGCTTATGTTTCTGATGAGGTTGGCACAGTTGAGAGTCTTTTTGATGATATCATAACTGAAGATGACATCATTGCTTCTTCTTATAGCATATGCCATCCAAGGCCTCCGTCCTTACAGCAGGGTCCAGAAAAGGATGAGGAACTTGAAAGATATTTAGAAACCGGATTAATATATTATGACAACCACATATCCTCTTGGCTTCCAGAGTCTTTAAGTAGAGCTGTCCATCAGTTACCTTTCCTTCAAAGGACACCCAGTACCATAGAGTACAAAGATGAAAGTGCACATGATTACCTGTTGGACAATTTGAGTGATGTACAGACTGGGCTCGATGATAATATATTGGACAACAGGGAAATATGCTTTGCTAGCAACCAAGGATATCAGAATGATAACCAATATGGTGAAGATTGTTTTGCAGACGAGTCGGATTGGTCAGTCCTTCTAACAAAGCAAGGAACAAACAAATGGATTACCTCACCAGAAAGCCTCATTTTAGGTAAAATGCTGGAACCAAAAGGGAGACAACACAATGAAAATAAGGTTGTAGACTCAAGTGTATCATGCGCAGGTGCAATGGAGCACAATATGTACCAAGAACTTTGCTTATGTCCTCAGGAAAATGAAAATTGTATGTGTAGTTTTTGGTGAGATAAATGTATTTTCTAATATTTAAAGAGGGAATAAAAAAAAAAAGCTAAATTTATTTCACATTTATATATTTTCACGGGGAAAATGCTGAACTGTAATATTTAATAATCTTCCTTTATATTAATTTCCTATTACCTCGTGCACAGCGGTAGAGGATTCAATTCAGAATCACATCAGGGAGCCCGTGTTCACTGCGCAGAAAGAGAGAAGGCGAAAAAAGTTGAAGGAATGTGCAACTTCTTAAAGGGCACCCAAAATCAAGAAGTCAAAATTTGCTATGTTAAAGGGAACATTTATAGCAGAAAGAGTAGTATCCTGAAAAAAAAAAATTCTTGTTTTGAATCTCTCCTGAAAAGTAGCCGTGCATTTTCTGTGCCTTGAGCCTCATAACTGTATATCTGCAGTGTGAGATTATTTAAGGCGCTGTGCCTCCGACTGCTAAAATGTAATTTGGCAATGGCACAGTTGTCCTGCTCACTGTTCTGCTTGATGGAGAATATTGTAGAGAAGCATGTCCCTTTTCTGATGTATTAATTCTTTGGATCTGTGCTCTCTGAACCGCTAGCACTGCTGCTTGATTATTCTTCATCAGATCTCCAGTAATAAGGGGGGGGGGGGGGGGTGATTGGAAAGCAAAACCCTGCTCCAGCTTCAACAATGAGGCACAGGGGTTGATTTACTAAAGGTAAATTGGCTGTTCACTTTTCAAGGGAGTTTTCCCCAGAGCTTAGTGAATGTGGTGAAATTTCACTTTGCAAAGAATACCCAATCATGTGAAAGGAATATGAAAAAAAAAAAAAAGAAGTATGTTTGCTTGCACATGGTTGGATAAGGGAAGTCAGCAGAGCTTCACCTCATTTGCGAAGCTTTAGGGAAATTTCTAGGGCTGTGGAAATTAACTTTTAATTCCTTGATTAATCGTTAATTTTTTCTATCGATCAAAATTATTTTGATCGGTACTCACCTCTACGCCGGCTTCCGGATCTTCAGGGAGTTCTGTCGGAGATTCGGTGACGTCACAGACACCGGCGGGGCTTGCCGTGTCCATCTGAAGGGCTCCTCTGCTGTGCCTTCATATCTGCATGCCAGCAGGACCTTACTATCTGCCACACGCAAGGGCTGTTACACTTCCCTCTATCAACCTGGGATTCTACAGCCATTCACTGGGAGTTGTGATAGTTCCCTT
Organism: Rana temporaria; assembly: GCF_905171775.1. NCBI lineage: Eukaryota > Metazoa > Chordata > Amphibia > Anura > Ranidae > Rana > Rana temporaria. The sequence continues at coordinate 81,261,992 of NC_053498.1, forward strand.
CACGGGACATCTACATGCCAACGGACTGTGTTAACCCCTCCTGATCTGGATTCAGCAGTGGTATCGTTGTACACATTTTTATACCAGTATCATACTTAGCTACATGTTTTTATGACTGCTTTTGCTACCGTTTGGTATTACTCGCACCATTTTTACAGTTTATGTAGCTACATCGATTTTATCTCCAGTGCAATGTTTATTTTGTTCCCTACTTGAAGACTATAAAAGTTTTAATGCTATTCCCATTTTTTGTATCCCGTTATCCATTTTTCCAGCGGTTGGTAGCTGCTAAAAGTAGTTGAATCTGTATGTGCGTTATAATTAATCGAAATTAGTCGATTAATCGATTTAATTTTTTTTTTTATCGAACACGAAAATTGTAATCAGTAACAGCCCTAGAAAATTCTCTTGCAAAGTGAAAAACCTATTTTCCTTTACTAATTCAACCCTATGGTATGGAACATGGCATGGCAAGCCACCTACTGATATTATAGGTGACTGGTTCTTTGTCTTCTGCTTGACTTTTTTGAGCATAACTTTTACAGTTCAAGTTCCCATTAGGTGTCCATTTAAACCCAGTGAATTTATTGCAAGATTAATAAATTGAAGCTCACTCTTCAAACCAAAGTATTTACATAGCAAAAAGGGTTTGAGAATATTCTTGCTTCAAACTATAGAGTACATTTTGATAGGGGAATATTGATTTCTAACTTAAAATTTAATTTTTGTTTGCAAAAATAAAATAAAAGTCCTCTCCAGTAAGGCCTGGGTCACACTAGGGCAAATGCTGATGTCAGAATTGCATGACAAGGAAAATAGCATCGTTTTCAATTGTAACTGTTCACATTGAGTTGTGATGCAGGTTTGGGGAAGGGTCCCATGCTACTTTGGTGCAATGTAGTGGGATTTTGTGGTCCATAGACTTTAATGGAAATGCATCATAAACGCATGTACATGCATTTTTGGTGTGTTTTTGCTGAACTATTGTCCTTCCTGACAGGACAGTAGTGATAGTAGTAAAAGTTGTAATTATAGTAGACAGAAAAATTACATACAGAAACACAGAGCAGTCAAATTGCATTGCAATCACCCATCACTTGCACTGAGAATAGCAACCACTCGCTCAGTATAATTGCAGCTGAAATTGCATTAAAACTGATCGCAACGAGGCGTTATATAAAATTGCAGTTGTTTTAACAATTGTAATTAAAGACACAACTGTATTGAATAACTTGAGTGGCCTGCACATAGCCCGGACCTCAACTGAACATTTGAACTGAAATGCCGGCACTGGTGAAAAAGTCTTTCCAGAAAACTGGAGGTTACCTTGGTGTGCACAGTCTCTTGCATTAGGGTGTGCACCCCAAAGCTCTAACACATATGTGTTTGACATATTTACCGGCCTCTTACCCACTCTCCATCCTGAAACAATGGGAGGAAGGGGGAGCAAGGGAGCACACTCAGGACCCAAGGAACAGAAGGAAGAGGAACAGGGAAAGGAGGGGTGGCATATATTAGTACCGATCCCCTATATTTTCCTCCTGTGGCAGCTGAATGTTTACAAAAGGCAGAGGAGGAGAAGCCTACTTTTCAGCTGCTGCAGGAGGAAAATACAGATTGGTTCCACTAAATTCAACCCCCACCACCTCTCCTGTCCAGTTTCGGCAAGGAAGGATTGCAGTTTACCTATCACATGTCCACCATTGACAGGTTGCCAACTCCAGGATTAGGGTGTGCCCAGGCACACCTGCCCCCCCCCCCCCTCTGTGCACGCCTATGGGAGGTTGTAATAACCTTTAAAAGACAACACATAATAACACTTGTGGTTTTGGAACAGGGTGTCCAAACAACCTCATATTGATGTGATGGTCACAAACTTTTGACCATATAGTATATAATAGGAGAATTTGTTGTTGGAGGAAAAAGTGGACTTTCTAGGCACTAATCGTTGACATTTTATTGACGCAATCCCAAAAAGGGCTATTGAATCAACATTACAGTAAGCATTTGTAAAAATACCATTACAGTTTAGGATGTGGCACTGTACTACTTTAGGACACCCATAGCCCATCCTGTGTTTTGTGTACTTTTACTTTCTTGAATTCCATATAGTATATAAATTGATCAATAGGTGAGCCCCCTGTGCTATAAAGATTGGTAGCAATCACATTTTTGCAAACAAAATGTAATTTTATATATGATTTTTTAAAGTAATGCAATGATATAATGCTTTCAAACAGCCATTCTCAATCTCAATCTATAGATAACCACACTCAATAGATAATAGCGCTCAATGCTATCAATGTAAGGACACCAAGCAGGAAATATGTAACCAACAGTAACCTTAGCAACAAAGTAAATAATCGGAGAAAGCCTATATTCTGCTAAGCGAGAGAAGTATAATAAAAACATGTAGCCATCATTTTAACTGTATCATGTTGTAATGTGTAAGAAGAACATCTGTTACATACTACAAACGAGCACAAATGTTCCGAGTGTTTGTCTTGTCTTATTCATAAAATCTGGAGCTCTTGGTTCCGTATATTTTATTATTTATATATATATTTAGAGAGTTTTTGTCTTTTCAAGAGTCTCGTAAAAACAGAACAAATTCAAAGTGTAGCAGTTTCAAACCAAAACCATTTTTATAATACCTATCGTACATATGAAACAGATTAAATAAACAAAAAAAGCCCAAAATCCAGATCCATGTCCTCTCCTTGCTTCAAGACAATGAGCATTTTTGCCTCTGGGTTTTGATCTAATGAAAATTTTGTTGCACAGTCACATTATTTCAGCATTAGTATTACTGATGTCTTGACATTTTATTGGTTCATCATATTTGGAATCGAAATTGCACTTCATCCTGGCTGATCACAAAATCTTGAACACATTTGTCTCTTTGCAAACAGAGATGATTTCTTGGAATAACAAATTAGTGACCTGTAATGCACATGGTTTTAATTTGGATTACAATAAAAAAATGTTTTAACTCGATAGGTATTCATTTGTCTTTTACTTTTTGTGTGCTCCTGTCAATGCATCCTCCGGTTTTTCTGTGCTGTCTGTACATTTCATGTCCTCCAGCATGTGTCTCCTATTCATCCCACTCTCACCTGTCTCTCATTCTAGCAGTACCTCGGGCTACAAATGCATGAGCATTGTTAGCAGCCATTGAATGTCAACCTGGATTTGTGTTATTAAGCTTGCATTAAGTTCAGCCCGTTTCTGAGTTTACAAGTTCTTTTATTCTGTCGTGGAAAATTTCTGTCCCAGTTCTTGCATTTAGATTGTTTCTCTGTGTGGTTGCCTTGGCAACCACCTAATTCTTATAGTGCCCTGTTCCTAAATGTCCTACAGCTCTCTATGTGGTAACATACTGATTCATCTTGTTGCTGATTGGGTCCTGGCACCTCCAGTCTGTCCTCTTGGGGTGTCCAGTACTTTTTAACATGTCTTGTCTGTGTAAGACAATGCATGCTTGAGACTTCCTTCATAGTGTCGTCGCCCCCCCCCCCCCTCCCCTTCAGTAGATGGTTGGTTGGTTTGTTACTTGTCTATTTTGATCCAGTGGTGCCTGGTTCCTTCATTCAGTCTTCAGCCTTAGTGTTGGCTAGTCCTTTATTTTATATAAAGTCTGTCCAGTCTCTGTTAACCCTTTTGTGTTCCCTCACTGGATCCTTAGACTCTAGTTCCCATTTTTGGCAATGGATACAGAAAGGGATCTGCTGAGTAGTAAGATCAAGGATCAACCCGAGAACTAAAGGACACTAGTAGTTAAACCAAAAAAGGCCTTCTAAAGGTGAAACAGCTCATCCATACCCTTGTCCTTGACCAGTGGATGGATGTCAAGTGTGCTCTTTTTGTCTAAGTATGTCTAACCGGTTTGTCTAAAGCCCTGTACACACGATCAGTCCAACCGTTGAAGCTGACTGATGGTCTTATGTGCCTACACACCATAGGTTAAATAACCGATCGGGTCAGAACGCGGTGACGTAAAACACAAGGACGTGCTGTAAAAAAACGAAGTTCAATGCTTCCAAGCATGCGTCGACTTGATTCTGAGCATGCGTGGATTTTCAACAGATGTTTCTGCATACTAACCGGCGGTTTTGACCTATCGGTTAGGCGTCCATCGTTTCAATTTTAAAGCAAGTTCTACATTTTTTGACCGAAGGATAACTGACCGATGGGGCCCACACACGGTCGGTTTGGTCCGATGAAAAGGTCCTTCAGTCCGTTTTCATCGGTTTTGACCAACCGTGTGTACGGCCTAAGTTTTCCTTTTACTGCCTTGGCTTTGATGTGTATTCTGATCTTGACCTTGGCTGACTATAGTGCCTGGTTCTCAGTCCTTGGATACCTCTTTGTCATTACTCTTCAACCATGATCCTGTTGACTCTTCATAATACCCCTAGTCTGATTGTTCAATTCCCCTAATCCTGACTGGTAATCTCATGATAGTCATGAGAGTATTATTTGCCCTGCATTTTGTTTTGGTTCGATTCAAAAATGGCACAGCTTCTATTTGCTTTCACATTCAATATCCAGAGATGCATGATGAAACAATCTGAATCTATTATAAGCACTTTGTTTGCACATTATACTGGTTTATATTTCAAAATAAGCTCTATAACTATAAAATACAATATTGTGATATTGTAACAAATTGTATTTTATAGGTATAGAGCTTATACCTTGTGATGTTGCTTACCTTAAATACTAACTCTAGTCAAATCTCTTTTCTGTATGTTTGAATAGTGTGGGGATGGGTTTGAACTTACTTTGTCTCCTACTCTATCCAAATATTTGACTGGAGTTGTGCTTTAAAGCAATGTTTGGCGTAATTTTTTTTAACATTTTACAGTTTGGTACACTACATTTCCATTACTGTATCACATATACAAATCGTACATTTTCTTTTTAAAAGCTATTGGAATTTCATTGCAATCACTGAGCCTTCTTTACCATCTAATGTTGAAATAAAATATCTGCCGCATGGAGTGTGCGTTATTTTCAGTAATTCAGACCTGAATAGAAAAATAGCCACTGTGCAGCACTAGTAAGCACTTTCTGAGCTTAACTACCCTCATGTGCAAAAGTTTTAAAAAGCTGCCCTGTCCTCCTCTACCACTGGTTATCCTCTGAGTTAAATAATCGAAATTGTCAATTAACCACTTTTGGCAAGCCCAGGCTGTCATGGACATGCACCCCTGGAGGTGTATCATTATGCGGTGGAAGCTTAGCTGCTTAAAATGATGGTGCTCACACATCACAATAAAAGCACCCCTATACCTGTGAATGCGTCATTGAGAATCCCAGCCTTCAACACTGGAGAAGAAGAAAATTACCCTGCTTGTCACATACTGTAAGTAGTTAGAAGACACCTAGAAGAAAGGTTGGTATGCTACAGTTTACTGTGTGGAGGGGGTTCCAAAAGGGGTGGTATAAACTGGAGTTGAAATGTAACCATTATTACAGCAAGACTCCATGCTTCTGATGTAAAGCAACTTCTATAACTTTTGTGGCATCCTGCTTAAAAAAGCCCCTTCCTTAGTCATGCCAACCCCCCACAACAGTGAAGAAGTGGCGACAGGGCTACTACATTACATACTTTTGTATTCTTTTTCCTGAACCATATGCTGTGTAAAAACATTTTCTTCTGTGTTTCATCAGCCTTGCTACAAGTCCATCGGGCTGGAAGTAACGACAGAAGGTTGATGAAGTGCTTCAGGCAGGAAGTAATGTCAGAAGGTTGAAAAATGCTTTGGACAAGAAGTAAAGTCAGAAGGTTGATGAAGTGCTTCAGTCAGGAAGTAATGTCAGAAGGTTGATGAAGTGCATTGGGCATCAACTGATCTCAGAAGGTAGATTAAGTGCTCCGGGCGGGAAGTAATGTCAGAAGGTTGATGAAGTGCTTCGGGCGGGAGGTAATGTCAGAAATTTGATGAAGTGCTTCGGGCGGGAAGTAACATCAGAAGGTTTATAAAGTGCTTCGGGCAGGAAGTAGTGTTAGAAGGTTGATGAAGTGCTTTGGGCAGGAAGTAGTGTTAGAAGGTTGATGAAGTGCTTCGGGCGGGAAGTAGTGTTAGAAGGTTGATGAAGTGCTTCGGGCGGGAAGTAATGTCAGAAGGTTGATGAAGTGCTTCGGGCGGGAAGTAATGTCAGAAGGTTGATGAAGTGCATCGGGCAGGAAGTGACGTCAGAATTACTGATTGAGACTGTATGATAAAGTTGTTTACAATGTACTGTTTAGAGCACCACCAGATGCAAGTGTTTATTTTTAATACAAAAGACTATACTGTTCCATAATTAATTATTTTTTCTGCTGAATAGGGATTAGTGAAGACCTGATCGACCAAAGGTTTGGTGAATCCATAAAAAAATTACAAATGAACGTCAATGAGAGGTGAAATTTGATGAGCAATTTTGGCCCCCCTGGACTGTTGGGCAAGCTACTCTCAAACAAATAGCTTAGATAGTCAGGTGTGTTGTGGAGAACCTGTGCCAAGGCAGGAAAAATTACAGCAGGGTCTTTTCTATGTGGCTTTGAGGAAGACTATAGAAAATGCACGTTTTAGATTTAGGTGATCTAAGGTGATTAGGTCCTAACATTTTAGATTTAGGTGATGTCTTAAAGCTGTATGTGGTATTACAAAGCAGTTTGATACTCAAGGCCAGTCTTAGCGTCTTTGAAAGCATATTTGTGTACGTGGAATTCCAATTTTTTTACTAACACCCCAATCTACTATTATTTGAATAATTTCAGTTCAAACGGTAGATTTAGCACCAACGAATTCTGTACTAAGCCTGCTTTGACTGGTGGATGTAGATTGGTAAAACATTGACCAGCGGTACAGCAGTTTGATGGCATACTTTGGGAACTTCCTTTTTTCAAAAACACCACACTATACCATTTTAAAAAGTAAAAAAAAAAACATGTAAAAGGGTATGGTTTTGTTTAAATTGACTGCCAACAGGACTATTTTGTATGAGAGAGAGAACAGACCCAAATGCAGAGTTACAAGGCACAGGCTAGTGTTTTCCTGCAAAAAAAAATAAAAAATCTCAGCTCAGATACAGGTGTTCAGAAATAAGAAAAATTTAATTCAGAATAGTTCATGAGCAGCTAGAACAGGTCAAATGCAGAGACACAAGGCTATCTCCAATTAAATTACAGCACAGGAGGAGGTAGATAATGCAGGTTATGCAAGTTAGTCCATTGCGCATTGTGGTGCACTACATTGCTAAAAATAGAGCCTATTAGGAAAAAAAATTCCCCTGCCTGGCAGAAAGCAGGAATAAGTTAAAATAGGAAAGATTTTGGTTTTTATATATTGGTCCCTCTGCAGCTCACTACACACATTACAATCTGATTGTATGATCTCATTTAGAGAAGAATAACAGGTAGGTTGTCAGTTATGTGATGTGGATAGAGCTGAGTAAAACACAGTTGGTCCTATTGCTTGACTATTTCAGCTGCTCCGTTGTCTTTCATAATTTGCTGATACAGGTGAATTACTGGAACTCTGTTGGTATAGCCAGCATCTTGACCTTGGTGGTGGTAGGTTTGGCACCGGCTGATGGTTTCACTAGTGGCTTGTAGGTGAAGTTTTCAAACATACACCAAAGGAATTGGAGTAGGCTACACGACATTAAATGCATAAACACAACTTTAATGAAATAGTTTAAAACAAGAATGTGACCAATTGCTTTAAAGTGGATGTAAACCCTCTTCTATACCCAGTGTAGTGACTGGCCTCAGATGATACACAGAGATGAAACAAATCTCCCTACATAAGTTTTACATGTATGTCTGCTGTCTTCATCAGCATTCTACATTCTTTAGAAAGTGCACATCATGTTACTAATCTTTCTTCCTGTTTCAGCAGTGGGCGTGAAGTTTGGGCATACACTGTGTGAGAGCTGGTTGGAGGAAAGGCACCCCCCTCCACATAGGCAGAGGAACAAAGAAACTTGTAGAGCTGCAGTCTGAATAGATTAACTCTCTGCTTATCTATCTCTAAGTAACCTCCCCAACACAAATTTCCAGCTGCTTTTATCTCATGTATCGGAGAGCTTGTCAGAAGTGATAACAGAGAAAGGGAGCAGCAGAAAGACACAGCACTCTAAGCTTTGGAGAGAGATAAGTAAACACTACAGATATATCTGCCCGGGTCAGATTTCATAAATGGGGTTTACAACCACTTTAATGGCACATAATGCAACCAGGCACATGCAGGCAGAAGGGCAATGGCAGACAAAAAGGCAGTTTTCAGTCAAAACAATATTGTACAAGTTTTACAAGTAGTGAATTGCTTGAGAAGTGCATTCCTTGAGAAATTGTACTGGAAATGGTACACGCCTCTGAGTCTCTGGGAAGACTTTGAAATATCCAGCTAATGGTAAAAGGAAGGTTCCTGGTGGCCTACTGAGATGGATAGAGCCCCTTGTTATGCTACCTTATCCCTCCCTGTCTGATTCCTTTCCACTATGCCTTTTTTCTCCCTGCCCAGCTGGGGTTCTATCCCCATCCTACTCCCACACTGCAGATGCATCTAAATGACACAGAGGGTGCTATTTCCCAGCTCTGTGTTAAAAATGGCCACTCAAATCTCACAGGATTTTTGGCATCCAGTAAGGGTTGTCAGCTTCTAAAGATGGCCGACTGGAGCCAATACCAGAAGACTATATAGTCCTCTGTGGCACCTGCCAATCGACGGAGAGGTGCAGTGCCACCTTCAGGACAGTAGACATACAGTGCATCCGAAATGTATTCACAGCACTTCACTTTTTCCACATTTTGTTATGTTACAACATTATTCCAAAATTAATTCAATTCATTATTTTCCTCAGAATCAATCCCAGATATACTAGGCGTTGAGTCGGTACCATTACTGACTTCTGAATGTTCAGTAGCCATCCAAAGTGTCTGAGGGTCTGACATGTTATAGACACGCTCACCTCTAATTCTGAGGCGGCTCTCAGAAGCAGGTCGTCCAAGTAGCCAACGATAGCGATGCCACGTTGTCTTAGTAGGGCAAAAATTGGGGCAAGCACCTAGGTGAACACCCTTGGTGTCGATGTCTGGCCAAAGGGGGGAGCCACGATTGATAGTGGTCTTCCCCGACCGCAAAGCGCAGAAGTCTCTGATGCTTTGGCATATGGGGACCTGCAAATAGGCATCCCTGATGTCCAAGGATGCCAGAAAGTCCCCCGGCTGGAGGGCAGTGACGACAGAACGAACCGATTCCATCCGGAATCTTGTACCTTCACGAAGCAATTGAGGGCCCTGAGGTCCAGAATTGGGCAAACGCTCTCCTTCTTTGGTACTATGAACAGATTGGAGTAAAACCCCTGAAACCGATCCTGTACTGGGACAGGAATAACCACCCCGCGTTTCATCAGGTCTTGAACTGCCCCAAATCGGGCTTCCCGACGAGTCGGTTGTAGTTGGCGGTTGGAGGGAAAAAAATATGTTTGGTGGGCAAGATAGAAGTTCTATCTTGTACCCTGAAGACACTACTTTGCAAACCCACCGGTCGGGGACCTGAGATGTCCACCGGGTGGCGAATTCGCGAAGATGTCCCCCCCACCCGAAAGATGGGTGGGGGAAAACGTTCATGCAGACGTAGCTTTGTCTGCAGGTTTATTGAGTTTGCGAAACCAGGGACGTCTCAGTCCCTGAGCAGGCGCTTTATCGGCCTGTGGTCTTTTACCCGTCGTACTGGGCAGACGAAAAAAACGCTTGTGTGCGGTAAAGAAGGGCCCTTGCCTACGGCGTGGCTCCTTCCCCTTTTTGGACTGTGGGAGCAGTGTGCTCTTACCTCCTGTAGCATCTTTAATTATGTCATTCAGGGGAGTTCCAAAAAGTCTGTCGCCCTTTAAGGACAAGACCATCAGGGCTTTCTTGGAAGATTGGTTGGCGGACCAAATCTTAACCAAAGTAGACGGCGTAATGCCACCGCCTGACCTGAAGCTCTGGCCAGCAGAGGAATAGTGTTCAAGGCTGATTCACAAATTAATTTTAGGCCTTGTACTAGTAGGTCAGCTAGGGCTACCTCGTTCGAGGAAGCCTGACGCTTGTAACCCATTGAGCAACATCTTTGCCCCTTCTGCGAGTGTCTGGGACACCAGGGCCCCAACTATGGACTACACACTACCATGTACAGGTTGCGGGTTATTGCCTCAGCCTTCTCGTCCGCAGGGTATTTGAAGGTGGGAGCCCCCTCCACTGGTATGGTGGAGCTTGATCTTGACATAGGAGGGTCCACTATCGGGGGCGACTCTCTTCAAGAGGGTTCTTGGTCCGCATCCTCAGATACCTCAGAGCCAGGGTCATCAGCGCTAGCTGGACCCGGCTCCGCATCTGAGTTGTCCCCAGCAGATGGCGGGGGGAGGGGGTGCTTTCTAGCCCCCATTATCCCACGCGCTGCTTCCACCTTGGCTACGAAGGCATCTAGGATTGCCGCATAGCGTCCACTGATAAATCGGGTGCAGGGGCATCAATTGCCAGCTCAGGTGTCTCGGGGGAAAAAGCGTCTGCTTCTGACACCATGCTGTCCACACACCTGACACAGGGACCCCCAAAACAAGTAACCCACCACTCCTGGCTGCAGCAGAGATGAAGGGTTCCCCACCAGAGGACTCACCATCCAGGAACCGTAGTAGATGGTTTAGATAGCAGAGCTGCTGCCTGCAGAGTGTGTCTGTCGATCTGTGCTCTCCAAAGCTGGGATCGAAGGCTGTTTGTGCGATTTTGGTCGGTCTTTCAGACTGCTCAGTCAGCAGCGTGTATCTGTTCATCTGCAGTTTTTAAATGGTCTGATTCATGGTATAATGGCTGCTGATCTGACACTAGAGGCCAACAGGGCAGAAAACCACAGTGCAGCAGCGTAATGCAGCAGGAATCGCCAGAAAAATGCGGCTACAAGAAGATGGCCGCCAGTGAGAAAAGAAATACAGCATGGACACCAACAGCATGGAGCAGGACACACAGAAAGCAGAATCTCTTATGCAGCTTTATACATTGTGTAAGTAAGAAATACAGCATGAATACACCAAACATGGCTGCCGACAGCATGGAGCAGGACACACAGGTAAACAGAATCTCTTATGCAGCTTTATATACTGATTTAGTGACTTATGGTTCCCCAAGTGAAGCTCCCCAGAGGAACCCCTGCCCAGCAGCTAGCTCAGAGAGCCTAAGGAGGAGGAGGGGGAGGGAGGGGAGACGGGGGATAAGGTCCTTTACTCACCTCTCCAAGGATGCCCAGCTCTGTCTTCTTGCTAAAGCAAGGTAGTAGCTACTTACCCTTCCTGTGGGTTTATGCTGGAAGCATCCTGGACAGCACATCTACTGCATGGTAACGGAGGTGGCTGTCGGCCAGGCTACTGCGATTCAGCCCTGCAGACCGGTCCTTATGCAAGCCCTGGAGCGTATAGCTCACCGGCCACCCGTAGAGCGACGGGCATGTCGTGGACGACGCAGCGCTTAGCTATGGTCGGCATACGCTCGATGGCCGAAACTGGGAAGAATACAAGGATCTGGGATCCAGCCTGTCGCCCAGTCAGCAGTTAATCGAAGATCGCAGGAAAAAACTTAAATAAATAAATAAAAAATCCCAAAAATGAATCCAAACTAAAAGCCTCCAAGCCTTGAGCCTGAAGGGAGCCATGTCTTCTCCTAGACTAGGCAGAAAAAAACTGAACTGCTTGGTGCAGGATGAGAGGATATAGTCAGTGGGACCGCACCCTGGGCAGGGGCGGTTCAGCTTTGAAGTTGTTAACACTTTCTGCCTACTCACTCCTAAAGATAGGCTATCTCCCCACTATGTCTAGATTAAGGCTGTGTCCATCCGAGAAACGAAATAGAAAACAGGTCGCTTAGCGGTTTTATCACCCACTCCAGTACTAACTTTATAGCTTGACAGGACTGTACACATGTCATGGCTGTGATGCCATACTTTGCACCGCCTTTCAAACTTGCCTATAAAGTTCAGTGCGAGGACACTGAAACCACAAACATAACAATGGGCCAGATCCTCAAAAGAGATACGACGGAGTAACTGCTGTTACTCCGTCGTATCCCTGGTTCTAACTTTGGAACTGATCCACAGAATCAGTTTTCCAAAGTTAGGCAGAAGATCCGACATGTGTAAGGGACTTACACTGCCGGATCTTAGGATGCAGTACCGCATCCGCCGCTGGGGGCATTTCGAGTCGAAATGCCGCTTCTGGTATGCAAATTAGCACTTAGGGCGATCCACAAAGCTTTTCAGCTTCGTTTTTTCGCCGCAAGTTTTAGTTTGCAAGTGTAAAATTAGGGCTGCTTTTACAAAGTGTAAAGTTAGTAACACCTTGTAAAAGCACATTCAAGCGACGGCATTTGGTATGCATTCCTGAGGGAGAACTCCACGGCAATTTGTAAATTCTAAACCGGCATGGGTTCCCCCCCAGGAGCATACCAGGCCCTTAGGTCTGGTATGGGTTGTAAGGAGACCCCCCTACGCCGAAAAATCGACGTAGGGGGTCCCCCTACAATCCATACCAGACCCGTATCCAAAGCACGCTACCCGGCCGGCCAGGAATGGGAGTGGGGACGAGCGAGCGCCCCCCCTCCTGAGCCGTACCAGGCCGCATGCCCTCAACATGGGGGGGTTGGGTGCTCTGGGGCAGGGGGGCGCACTGCGGGCCCCCCCCACCCCAGAGCACCCTGTCCCCATGTTGATGAGGACAGGACCTCTTCCCGACAACCCTGGCCGTTGGTTGTCGGGGTCTGCGGGCGGGGGGCTTATCGGAATCTGGGAGTCCCCTCAAATAAGGGGGCCCCCAGATACCGGCCCCCCACCCTAAGTGAATGGATATGGGGTACATCGTACCCCTACCCATTCACCTGGAGGCAAAGTGATAGTTATTAAACACACAACACAAGGGTTTTTAAAATCATTTATTAGTCTGCTCCGGAGGCCCCCCCTGTCTTCTTTAGCTCTAATACCAGGGGGGGCTTCTTCTTCCGCTCTCCGGGGGGGTCTTCTCCGCTCTCCGGGGGGGTCTTCTTCTTCCGCTCTCCGGGGGGGTCTTCTCCGCTCTCCGGGGGTCTTTTATCTTCGCCGCTCTCCGCTGTTGACTCGCGCACCCCGGTTCTTCTCCAGCTGTCCGGTGCCTTCTCCTTCAGCGCTGGCTGCCTGCTATCTTCGTGTGTTAGCTCAATTACTAGCAGGCAGCCAGCGCGGTCTTCTGTGACGTCATCTTCTTCTCTTCTCTTCTTCTCCCTTCTTCCGATGTTGACTCGACGCCTCTTCTCACTGTAATGATGGAAGCGTGCCTTGCATCCCATTTATATAGGCCTCACAGTCCCATCATGCTCTGGTAGGTACCCACGTGGTGGGTGCCTACCCACGTGGGTACCTACCGGAGCATGATGGGACGGTGAGGCCTATATAAATGGGATGCAAGGCGCGCTTCCATCATTACAGTGAGAAGAGGCGTCGAGTCAACATCGGAAGAAGGGAGAAGAAGAGAAGAGAAGAAGATGACGTCACAGAAGACCGCGCTGGCTGCCTGCTAGTAATTGAGCTAACACACGAAGATAGCAGGCAGCCAGCGCTGAAGAAGGCACCGGACAGCTGGAGAAGAACCGGGGTGCGCCGAGTCAACAGCGGAGAGCGGCGAAGATAGAAGAAGACCCCCGGAGAGCGGAGAAGACCCCCCCCGGAGAGCGGAAGAAGAAGACCCCCCCAGAGAGCGGAAGAAGAAGCCCCCCCTGGTATTAGAGCTAAAGAAGACAGGGGGGGCCTCCGGAGCAGACTAATAAATGATTTTAAAAACCCTTGTGTTGTGTGTTTAATAACTATCACTTTGCCTCCAGGTGAATGGGTAGGGGTACGATGTACCCCATATCCATTCACTTAGGGTGGGGGGCCGGTATCTGGGGGCCCCCTTATTTGAGGGGACTCCCAGATTCCGATAAGCCCCCCGCCCGCAGACCCCGACAACCAACGGCCAGGGTTGTCGGGAAGAGGTCCTGTCCTCATCAACATGGGGACAGGGTGCTCTGGGGTGGGGGGGCCCGCAGTGCGCCCCCCTGCCCCAGAGCACCCAACCCCCCCATGTTGAGGGCATGCGGCCTGGTACGGCTCAGGAGGGGGGGGGGGCGCTCGCTCGTCACCACTCCCATTCCTGGCCGGCCGGGTAGCGTGCTTTGGATACGGGTCTGGTATGGATTGTAGGGGGACCCCCTACGTTGATTTTTCGGCGTAGGGGGGTCTCCTTACAACCCATACCAGACCTAAGGGCCTGGTATGCTCCTGGCGTTTTTTCGTTGAAAATTGGCATGGAGTTCTCCCTCTCAGGAATGCATGCCGAGCGACGCTGTCAAATTTTTTTCATTTTTTTTTTTCCGACGCAACTTTTTTAACCCGGCGCGATCCACAAAACTCGGCGTAACGTAACTTTGCGCATGCGCAGTACGGCCGGCGCGGGAGCGCGCCTCATTTAAATGGGTGGATCTGGCCCTTTGTGCCTGCAATTGCGGTGCAATATTTTACTACAAACTCCCCTTGGAATTGAAAAAAAGCAGGCATTTGTGAGGTGGCAACCTACCAACCATACACTATTACCAGCTGTGTTAAAGAAGCTGTACTAAAAAAAAAAAAAAAAAAAAAAAAAAAAAGAAGAAGAAGATAAAGATGACCGTGTTGGGAGTAAATAAAAAAGATTTTTTTCCCCTTGTTTGTGGGCCCTAATAATGTCATATTTGATCTGAATCAGCGCCTCACTGAAACTACTGATTCAACAAGACAACCAGGAGACTTTTCAGTGCAGATTGGAATTCCACTTTACAGGTTTCCCTTTAGGAAATGTCTTCTGAAAAAGCTGATTTGCCTCTGCAGTATCATATCCTCTTAACTTTTTTTGGCTACCATATTGATAGGTTCCTTTTCTTATCCTGTGTACACTGCTGGAATATGATTTTTATGGATTTTTTTCCACTCACCCCCTCACAGGCAAAGAATTGATATAATAGGTTACTATAACTGTCAGGGTTCTTTTGTCATTTACATTTTAGAGTGCCCTTGTGGACTGTACAATGTCAGGGAAACGACACAAAATATGAAGGATAGACTATCACAGCATAAATCTTCCATGCATCCCCATCAACCTGTACTCCCTGTTGTTAACATTTTCTCAACACAATCATTCTATTTTACAACTTTGACGTACAGTCATAGCCTATATACCTAAATTGTGTAGAGGAGCTAAATGGATATCACATCTCGGAACAGTGCAACCAGGAGGATTAAATGTTGACTTTGATTTATATCTTTTTCTTTAATACATACAAGTTAGTAGCAATATGTTTCACAGGTTGATTTGTATTAGGGGAATAGATGAGAGAGGATATTGAAGAGTTAAAGACAACTAAAGGCAAAGCTTTTTTTCCAGGCGCCAACATGGCAGAGTACATGTGATAGAGCTCCACCTTTAACCACTCCCTCAGGACCAGTGAACAACATAAAAGAAAGACAGTTAACGTCCCCTGGTGTTCTACTTTTTTTCCCCTCACACTTCATGCAACAGTATAGATAAGTGTTATGAATCTGCAGTAATGCCATGCCATGTCTGTCTGCTTACCTCTGGTCTATGCATCAGGCTTAGGGCCTGCATTCTCACACCTGCTCCACCCTAGCCTCGTCTACAGGATACACCATTTAACACCATGCTCCCCAAGCCTGCCTTTTGGTTTATCTCTTGACTATCCTTTGTTGTCCTGCTTTCTCTCTATCCTCCAGCCTACCATGAGCGTGAGCTGGGAGACCCTGGGGGCCCCCGACCTGGAGCCAGTTGCAGCAAAGTCCATCCCCACCATTAGGAGCCCTGGTGAACACCTGCTGGCTCTTAGACTCCGCACCCCTGGAAATCTCATGCTCTAGCTCCCAGTGTGATCCCTGTTGATGCTCCAGAGGACCTGCTTTCCTAAACCACCCAGAGCTTCATCCGCAGCAGTCAGCCGTAGGGTCCACTACCTTAGCGGTACACTCATGACCCCAACAGTGTGCATCTGTCACCTGGCTTTAGGTGACCTGACAATAAACAGCAGTGTCCCTACCTCTTACAGTTCCAGGTCTTAGGCTGCGAAATCACACATGTCAAACACAAGGCCCGCACCCAGTTTTGCAGCCGGAATATGGTGGAGCCCCATTCCACTACCTCCAGCTCTGACCCTCTGCTCCCCGCTGTCACTTGCAAACACAGCGGCTCCCGGAAGTAACAGATCCTTGAACACACTCATGGCAGGGACAGATCTCCCGAATCTGAGAGAGAGGGTGACCTCTTTGCAAGGCGAGGCAGAGCCGCCTACACAGGTAGGTACTAGAGCCAGATCAGGTAAGATAGAGAGATGTGAGAAAGCTTTGTGGGGGGTGGGGGTTGGGTTGCACACTGTGCATAGCGCACCCATAAACCCTGCAATCTGTACATAATGCACTCCTGAACTCTGCACATAGCGCACTCTTGAACTTTGCACTCTGTATGTAGTACACCACAGATACAACTAGCCCTTTGAGGGTAATCATACTGCTTATGCAGCCCTTTGATAAAATTGAGTTTGATACACCTGTGCTAAATAGTCTGGGATTTCCTTTTGGTGGTCTTAAGGCCTTGCAGTATTTCCTCAGGAAAAAAATCTATCTGAAGCATTAAGTGCCTGCAAGGTTTCAGGTGTGGTGTGGTCAGCTTCTGTCACGTACCTTAGGTGTAAGCCTAACATGCAGAGGGAGACCTCTCGTACAACCCCAACTTGGAGACCACTGGAGTTGAGACAGTAGTGTTAAGAGCACGGTGGGGTAAGAGTGCCTGCAGGGTTCTCTTTAGGTGCCAGATGAGAAGCCGGAACAACTGGTGCAGGAGTGCTGCGGATGTAGGGCAGCGGGTGCAGTTATACTGCGGATGCAGGGCAGCAGATGCAGAGCAACAGGTGCAGGTCAGCAGGTATGCCGCGGATGCAGATCAGCGGATGCAGGTCAGCAGATGCAGGTATGCTGCGGACTTAAATCATCAGGTGCAGGTAAGCAGGTGCAGGTATGCTGCGGATTTAAATCATCAGGTGCAGGTAAGCAGGTGCAGGTATGCTGCGGACTTAAATCATCAGGTGCAGGTAAGCAGGTGCAGGTATGCTGCGGATTTAAAGCATCAGGTGCAGGTAAGCAGGTGCAGGTATGCTGCGGATTTAAAGCATCAGGTGCAGGTAAGCAGGTGCAGGTATGCTGCGGATGCAGCACAGTAGGCTGGAGCAGGGTCAGACAAGTCAGGTCATACACAGAAGAGCAATCAGCATAACTAGCAAGCAGAGAGTAGTCAGAGTCCAGGCTGGGTTTTGGCAACAGGTGATCAGGCCGGCAGACAGGAGGAAGCAGCGTCAAACAAGCCAAAGGTCAGGACTGGAGATAGAAGCGTGGTCAGGAATCTGGGTCAAACACTGGAACAGGATACAAGCACAGAGTCAGGTTTCAAGGAAAAGCTACAGATCAAGGAAGGACATAGTGCCCCTGGAGCATTTTTATAGGCCACTAGGCGCCAAAGTGCGTTATATCCATAATTCGCACATGTCTTCTAATGTGGGCAGCACGTCCCTGACAGCTTCCTAGTTACCTTATTTTTGCTTTTTTTTTTTTTACACACAGGTCTATTGTGTACACTGTTCTGTTTCCTGTACTCTGTCAAAGATTTAATGTGTATAGGAAAGACAGTAAATTATTGCTCTCGTGAACCGCTGCAACACAAATCCTAGGATGCTGGATACGTAAGACTATAAATACAAAAAAATTTGCGCTGTTCCTCTAACTCAGTGGTCTCCAAACTTATCTCTCTCGCCTGTGCCCTTAATTTCCCTCTCACCTGTACCCTCTTATACCTCCTCCACACTATACTCTCTTCTTCCTTTACCACACTTGTACTCCCTTCTGGGATCATAGACAGAACGTTCTTACTACTAATAATAAAACACATTACTGCACATACCTCCCAACTGTCCCTGATTTGGAGGGACTGCCCCTGATTTGGAGCAATGTCCTTCTGTCCCTCATTCCTCCTGATTTGTCCCTCATTTTGGTCTGATCTATATAGTTGTATATAAAATGCACTTTTTATCTATCAAAAAGTGTTTCCCAGCGCTAAACCTTTCATCCGATTTTTAAATTGCTGCATTTGTAAATTCCAAAAGCCAATATAAAGGAATAGTAGTGTTAAAAAAGCAGTTGTGGGTTTAACCAATCTTGTTTTTTGTATAATTCTCCTTTAAGGGGGCGTGGCAAGGGGTGTGTCCTATGCCTGCATACTTTTGCCGATAGGTGTCCCTCATTCGCATCTCAGAAAGTTGGGAGGTATGTTACTGCAGCACCTGTGGTGTAATAGACCGTGGCCCTTTATTATAAGTATAATATATATTTTGTTAATTATTATTAACAGGGGGGTCTGTGCTAATTGTTTATCGGCGCAGCCCCCCTCGGATGCCCACCCAGGACCACCAGGGATTGGCCATCACACTGGACCACCAGGTATGCCACCCTAGACCACCAGGGAAATGCCAATCAGTGCCCAGGCAGCTGGCAATCAGTGCCCATCCCCAATGCCTGCCAGTGTCATCAGTGATGCCTATCAGTGGTGCATATCAGTGCCCAGCAGTGCCCCCTATCAGTGCCACTCATAAGTACCCATCAGTGCAGCCTTTCAGTTTCGTCTATCAGTGCCATCCATGAGTGCCCATCAGTGCCACCTATCAATGCCCATCAGTGCTGCATATCAGTGCTGCCTATCAGTGCCCATCAGTGCCCCCTCATCGGTGCCGCCTTATCAGTGCCCGTCAGTGCCGCCTTATCATTGCCCATCAGTGAAGGATAAAACCTACTTATTTACAACATTTTATAACAGAAACAAAAGAAAAACTTAATTTTTTCTAAATTTTTGATATTTTTTTTTTAAAAAATAGCAAAAAATAAAAACCGCAGAGGTGATCAAATACCACCAAAAGAAAGCTCTATTTGTGGGAACAAAAGTATAAAAATTCCTTTTTTTGTACAGTGTAGCATGACCGCGCAATTGTCATTTAAACAGCGACAGCGCCGAAAGCTGAAATTCGGATTGGGCAGGAAGTGCCTGGTATTGAAGTGGTTAAAATGTATTTATTTATTTATTATTTAAACTTTATTTAAATGTTTTAAATTATTGAAATGTCTGTCATGATGATCCCATAGGTGGTGGGATGGGAACATTTTGCCCCACCTTTTACCTTTATTCTCTCTCAGCTGTACCATCTGCTTCCTCCATACCTGTACCCTTTTCTTCTCTCTCAATTGTACCCTCTTCCTCCCCTATACCTGTACTCCCATCTTCCCGATCAACTGTACCCTCTTTTTCCCAATCACCTGTACCCTCTTCTTCCCCCTCGCATGTGCCCTCTTCTTCTCTCTCCTCTGTACCCTCTTCCTCCCCTATATCTGTACTCCCTTCTTCCCTATTAACTGTACCCTCTTTTTCCCAATCACCTGTACCCTCTTCTTCCCTCTCGCCTGTACTCTCTCCTTCCCTCTCGCATTTACCCTCTTCTTCTCTCTCCTCTGCACCCTCTTCCTCCTCTATACCTGTACTCCCTTCTTCCCCATCAACTGTACCCTCTTTTTCCCTCTTGCATGAACCCTCTTCTTCTCTCTCCTCTGTACCTGTACTCCCTTCTTCCCTATCAACTGTACCCTCTTTTTCCCTCTTGCATGTACCCTCTTCTTCTCTCTCCTCTGTACCTGTACTCCCTTCTTCCCTATCAACTGTACCCTCTTTTTCCCAATCACCTGTACCCTCTTCTTCCCTCTCGCATGTGCCCTCTTCTTCCTCTTCCATACCTGTCCCCTCTTCTTTCTCCTCCACACTGTAACCTCTTCTCACCTGTGCCCTCTTGTTTCTTATCCATGCCTATAACCTATTCCTCCATCTCACCTGTACTGTATTTTCTTCCATCTCACCTGTACCTTCTTCTCCAGTCCTCCTCCCTGCACTTCACCTCAAAGACCAAGGACATGTGCTGCAGGAAGTGACACCGACAAGGAGTTTCAGTAAGCCACACAGGTACAGATAACATGGAGCTGTGGCAGGGAAAGGGCAAGCAGGACTGGAATAGAGTGGCCGTGAGCATAGTTACCAACATTGTAAAAAAAATTATAGGGCCACTTTTCGGGCTGTAGGCGGAATCTTATTGTAGGCGTGACATAGCAAAAAAGTAAAACTTTGGCACGCTGTGGCAAATAATGGGCGTGGTTTACGTGAAGTGGTGGGCGTAGCTTAACTGGGCATGGCTCAAAGGGGGTGTGGTTAGAGTCTGAGATGAATGAGGGATGGAGAGGGAGAGAAGGAAAGAGGGATGGATGGACAGCAGGCCCAGATCCTACTCCACAATAGAAATATGTATATTCCAGAGTTTAACAATCAGCAGATAAAGAGACTCCAAACACCTGGTGTTGGCACTTCAATCATCACTGCACCATGGTGTCAGGATGATTGAAGTGCATTATTTCTATTATTACATTGTAATATAGAATGAAATCATTCAACTCACCATAATGCTGAATCAGTGGGACCCCTGAGCGCGTCACCTGCCACCAGATGCCATCAGGTGCCCCCAGCAGAATCCGTCCTTACATCAGGTGCCCTCAGCAGAGTCCGTCCTTACATCAGGTGTCACCAGCAGAATCCGTCCTTACATCAGGTGCCCTCGGCAGAGTCCGTCCTTACATCAGGTGCCCTCAGCAGAGTCCGTCCTTACATCAGGTGCCCTCAGCAGAGTCCGTCCTTACATCAGGTGCCCTCAGCAGAGTCCGTCCTTACATCAGGTGCCCTCAGCAGAATCCGTCCTTACATCAGGTGCCCTCAGCAGAGTCCCTCCTTACATCAGGTGTCACCAGCAGAGTCCGTCCTTACATCAGGTGCCCCCAGCAGAGTCCCTCCTTACATCAGGTGCCCTCAGCAGAGTCTGTCCTTACATCAGGTGTCACCAGCAGAATCCGTCCTTACATCAGGTGCCCTCAGCAGAATCCGTCCTTACATCAGGTGCCCTCAGCAGAGTCCGTCCTTACATCAGGTGCCCCCAGCAGAATCCGTCCTTACATCAGGTGCCCTCAGCAGAGTCCGTCCTTACATCAGGTGTCACCAGCAGAATCCGTCCTTACATCAGGTGCCCCCAGCAGAGTCCCTCCTTACATCAGGTGTCACCAGCAGAGTCCGTCCTTACATCAGGTGCCCCCAGCAGAGTCCCTCCTTACATCAGTGTCCCAAGCACAGCCATAGTTACCCCTCCTGTACATAGTTACCCCTCCCCCTAGTTACCCCTCTGTACATAGTAACCCCCCTGTACATAGTAACCCCCACTGTAAAAGTTACTACCCCCTTGTACGTACATAGTAACCCCCCTGTACTTAGTCACCCCCCCTGTACATAGTTACCCCCCCCCCCCTGTACAAGTTACTACCCCCCTGTACATAATGGTTACATCGCTGGCCGAGAGGGACGAGGGCAGAGCAAAACAAACTCCACGAGCTGCGCCGTGTGTTCAGTGGAGAGGGGAGGGGCTGATCCGTGCAGCTAACCCCGGTTTCAGAATTGTGATGAGAGAAGCTGATTCATTGGCTGCACGGATCGAGCACTCTCCCCTCTCCACTGAACACAAGTGGAAATATATTGCGGTGGCGCCGGCGGCCATTTTGTTGGAGACAGCTTTTGCAGAGCCAAACATTCACGATTTTCCTGGACAAAAAAGGCAAAATCCTGAAAGCCTCCGATCGGGAAAAGTTCCCAAAATTGGGATTGTCCCAGGAAAATCGGGACTGTTGGCAACTATGCGTGAGGTGGGTGGTGTGCTCTGCTCTTCCTAACATTGACATGGCATGGATTAATGGCCATCACTCCTCAGCAGGGGTGCTCTGAATGGGGTGACCAGATATCCCCGTTTACAGGGGACAGTCCCCAGATTGAGGACACTGTCCTCGGATCAAGTCTGTCCCCAGTTTTGTCCCCAGATTGGATCTGAACAGTCAGTGCAGAATTAAAAAAAATTGTTCCCCTCTCTGATGATCATGTGCTGGTCGGAGCGGAGGGAATATTTCTTCAGTTTCGGGTGCATGCCCATTCAGCTCCGCTTGCATGTTCTTCTGCCTTGTCTCAAGTCCCGGCCAGCCACCTGGCTGCTTATCTCCTTGCCTTCCCTGGCGGAGTGATCTTCCTCCACTCCCCACCCAGTAGTAACCGGAGCCTGGTACACGCGATCGGATTTTCATCGGACAAAGCGTAGGACTTTTGTCCGAAGGGCGTTGGCCAGGAACTTGTCTTGCATACAAACGGCACACAATTGTTGGCCAACAAACACAAAACTACGTGTTTTTTCAGCTCTTTAGCACCACCCTTTGGGCAACTTCTGCTAATGTTGCGTTACGCTGAGCATTGATTCCGAGCATGCGTGTTTGTACTTTGGAGTTTTGTCTGACGACATGTGTACACACGATCGGATAATCCCACAACACACATTTTTTTGTCTGAAAATTTGAAAGCATGGCTATGCAACATTTGTTGGTGGAAAATCCGACAACAATTGTCCGAAACGATCAGATTTTCCGACAAAAGCCTATTATCACACAATTCCTGTCGGAAAATCTGATCGTGTGTATTAAGCCTCGTACACACGGCTGGTTTTCCCGACAGGAAAACTGCGAGGAGAGCTTTTGGCCGGGAATCCGGGACATGTGTATGCTCTTTGCAGTTTTTCCGACTGAAAAACTGCTCAAAAACCGCCGGGCAAAAAACGAGAACCATCTCCCTTTTTTCCCCGCCACGAAAACCGGCGGACTTTTGCTCGTGTTTTTTGGCAGTTTTCCTATGGGAACAACTGCGAGGAGCATACACACGGCCGGTATTAGCGATGGGAAAACTGCGAGGAGAGCTTTTGGCCCGGGAATCTCGGCCGTGTGTATGCTCCTCAGAGTTTTTCCGACGGAAAAACTGCCCAAAAACTGACGGACAAAAGAAAAAGAGAACCAGCTCTCTTTTTTCCCCCGCCGGACTTTTGCCCGGCGTTTTTTTGGCAGTTTTCCTATGGGGAAAAAGTGCGAGGAGCATACACAAGGCCGGGATTCCCGACCAAAGTTCCATCGCAGTTTTCCTGTCGGGAAAACAGGCAGTGTGTAGGGGGAAAGACTGATCGAGCAGGTTCTCAGCTTTCCCCTCAGGATTTCCAACGGAAACTTTTCCCATCGGAAATCCCACACGTGTGTACGGGGCATGAGGCTTTAGACTTGACAGGCAGTGAGGCGTGTGGCGACAACGTGCATTGAGACGCTGATTGCCGCCATTACTAGTAAAAAAAATATGTCCCCGGTTTTCATTTAAAAAATCTGGTCACCTTAGTAATATCTTAGTGCCCTCAGAGGGTCCCCTTACATCCTCCAGGGTGCCCCCAGAGTGCCCCTTTACTTTTTTCAGAGTGCCCCCTTACATCCTTCAGCATGAAACACTACACATACTGACTCCTACCACCATCAAATTACTGAAGTGGTTAGAGTGTTCCTTTAATATCTCTCATAAGTAAACCTCTGTATACTGTACATTTCCATTTCCATTTCATATGATCATCCTCTAGTTGTGTCAAATTGGTGAGGGGAGCCCCCACCGCTGAAATACGTTTTTGGCAAGTTGGAGCGTGTGCACTATACTGCGCATGCCACTCTCACTCTACTGACAATCGCGCCCTCTATGGAGGTGTTCATATACTGAGAGAAGAACTGCTGGAAATGGTACTCGCCGTCTCGTGACGTATTTCCGCCCATACTTCCGTGTAGAGATCCGAGCTCGCGTTGCCCGACTGTAAGATGGAGGACGGGGAAGAGCAGCAAGGTTTGTCTCCGAAGGATGGGAGTGACACACCAAGTGAGCCGGCTCCGGTCGCTGCTGTATCTCCGGTCACCGAGGAACCTGCGGGGGAGACGAAGCGGAAAAGTAAAGTGTTTGTTGTTATGACAGGCTGGGAGTGGTGTACACTTCCGCCCATCAGATGTAGTGTCCGGTGTATAGAGATGAGTGTACCGCGATCTCCGTATACCTGTCCGGCTGTGTGTACCCCCGATCTCCGCACACTTGTCCAGCTGTGTGTACGTACCCCCCCCCCCCCCGATCTCCGCACACCTGTCGCCCTGTGTGTACCCCCGATCAACTGTCGCCCTGTGTGTACCCCTGATCTCCGCACACCTGTCTTCCCTGTGTGTACCCCCGATCTCCGCACACCTGTCGTCCCTGTGTGTACCCCCAATCTCCGCACACCTGTCTTCCTGTGTGTGTACCCCCGATCTCCGTACACCTGTCGTCGCTGTGTGTACCCCCGATCTCCGCACACCTGTCGTCTTGTGTGTACCCCCGATCTCCGCACACCTGTTGTCTTGTGTGTACCCCCGATCTCCGCACACCTGTTGTCTTGTGTGTACCCCCGATCTCCGCACACCTGTCGTCTTGTGTGTACCCCCGATCTCCGCACACCTGTCGTCTTGTGTGTACCCCCGATCTCCGCACACCTGTCTTCCTGTGTGTACCCCCGATCTCCGCACACCTGTCTTCCTGTGTGTACCCCCGATCTCCGCACACCTGTCGTCCCTGTGTGTACCCCCGATCTCCGCACACCTGTCTTCCTGTGTGTACCCCCGATCTCCGCACACCTGTCTTCCTGTGTGTACCCCCGATCTCCGCACACCTGTCGTCCCTGTGTGTACCCCCGATCTCCGCACACCTGTCTTCCTGTGTGTACCCCCGATCTCCGCACACCTGTCTTCCTGTGTGTACCCCCGATCTCCGCACACCTGTCTTCCTGTGTGTACCCCCGATCTCCGCACACCTGTCGTCCCTGTGTGTACCCCCGATCTCCGCACACCTGTCGTCTTGTGTGTACCCCCGATCTCCGCACACCTGTCTTCCTGTGTGTACCCCCGATCTCCGCACACCTGTCTTCCTGTGTGTACCCCCGATCTCCGCACACCTGTCGTCCCTGTGTGTACCCCCAATCTCCGCACACCTGTCTTCCTGTGTGTACCCCCGATCTCCGCACACCTGTCGTCCCTGTGTGTACCCCCAATCTCCGCACACCTGTCTTCCTGTGTGTGTACCCCCGATCTCCGTACACCTGTCGTCGCTGTGTGTACCCCCGATCTCCGCACACCTGTCGTCTTGTGTGTACCCCCGATCTCCGCACACCTGTCGTCTTGTGTGTACCCCCGATCTCCGCACACCTGTCTTCCCTGTGTGTACCCCCGATCTCCGCACACCTGTCGTCTTGTGTGTACCCCCGATCTCCGCACACCTGTCTTCCTGTGTGTACCCCCGATCTCCGCACACCTGTCTTCCTGTGTGTACCCCCGATCTCCGCACACCTGTCGTCCCTGTGTGTACCCCCAATCTCCGCACACCTGTCTTCCTGTGTGTACCCCCGATCTCCGCACACCTGTCGTCCCTGTGTGTACCCCCAATCTCCGCACACCTGTCTTCCTGTGTGTGTACCCCCGATCTCCGTACACCTGTCGTCGCTGTGTGTACCCCCGATCTCCGCACACCTGTCGTCTTGTGTGTACCCCCGATCTCCGCACACCTGTCGTCTTGTGTGTACCCCCGATCTCCGCACACCTGTCTTCCTGTGTGTACCCCCGATCTCCGCACACCTGTCTTCCTGTGTGTACCCCCGATCTCCGCACACCTGTCGTCTTGTGTGTACCCCCGATCTCCGCACACCTGTCTTCCTGTGTGTACCCCCGATCTCCGCACACCTGTCTTCCTGTGTGTACCCCCGATCTCCGCACACCTGTCTTCCTGTGTGTACCCCCGATCTCCGCACACCTGTCTTCCTGTGTGTACCCCCGATCTCCGCACACCTGTCGTCTTGTGTGTACCCCCGATCTCCGCACACCTGTCGTCTTGTGTGTACCCCCGATCTCCGCACACCTGTCTTCCTGTGTGTACCCCCGATCTCCGCACACCTGTCTTCCTGTGTGTACCCCCGATCTCCGCACACCTGTCTTCCTGTGTGTACCCCCGATCTCCGCACACCTGTCGTCCTGTGTGTACCCCCGATCTCCGCACACCTGTCTTCCTGTGTGTACCCCCGATCTCCGCGCACACCTGTCGCCCCGTGTGTACCCCCGATCTCCGCGCACACCTGTCGCCCCGTGTGTACCCCCGATCTCCGCGCACACCTGTCGCCCCGTGTGTACCCCCGAGCTCCGCGCACACCTGTCGCCCCGTGTGTACCCCCGAGCTCCGCGCACACCTGTCGTCCCGTGTGTATGGACACACCTTTGACATGCAGGCATTTTTCTGGTGGAAGTCTATGGAATCACCATGTCCTGGCACCTCTGCTGGCAGCGGGGATGTGATTTTATTCTGGGTGGTGAGGATGGCCGCTTTGTTGGCCATTAAGTAAGCGGGGGGCCACAATTGCCAATGCTACTTGTTTAGTTGTGGCCGGCAGCAGCCATGACCATCCCTGGCAGAGTGATATGTGGCGACACACTCCACCTCTGTCTGGATCCCCATCAGTGGCAGGCTCTTCAGTCACCATGACTGTGTCCCGGCAGGTCCCCGTCCTAAATCGGCTACTATGTCCGCAAGGCTCCCGCGATCAGCATTTACAGAGCCAGGGATGTGGATCTCTGTGCGTAAACTCAGTGGGGGGGGGACCTGTCACACAGAGAGGAGGAAGCCTGCAGGAATGAGGATAAGGTACACCAGCCCTCAAAATTTACACTCGCCTCTCGCATTTTGCGAGTAAATTTTGAGGGCTGGCGAGTGTCTGGCTGGCTGCTTGGGAGCAGGGGGGGGGGGGGCGAGCGAGGAGAGGAGGAGGAGGAGGAGGAGCCGCCGTGGCGTTCAAACCGCCGGGAACATTACAGCTTTCAATTCAATAGCTGTGTGTTCCCCGCAGCGCTCGTCTTATACAGCCCCTCCCCTCCGGGAAACTGATAGGCAGATCACCCATCCCAGGATTGGATGGGTGATCTGTCTATCAAAGTTTCCCGGACAAGAGGGGAGGGGCTGTATAAGACACACGCTGCGGGGAACACACAGCTATTGAATTGAAAGCTGTAATGTTCCCCGCGGTTTGAACGCCACGGCGGCTCCTCTCCTACCCAGCACAGGTAGGATGCAGGGGAAGAACTCTGGCTAATATGTGTGTGGGGGGGGTCTGGAAGAACTCTGGCTAATATGTGTGTGGGGGGGGGGGGAACTCTGGCTAATATATATATATATATATATGTGTGTGGGAGGGGGGGGGGGGTCTGGAAGAACTTTGGCTAATATGTGTGTGTGTGTGTGTGGGGGGGGGGGGGGGGGGGGGGGGAACTCTGGCTAATATGTGTGTGTGTGTGGGGGGGGGGGCTCTGGCTGGAAAATGGGGACATTTTGCTGCATTGGTAGACATGGGCAGGCTGCATTTTTGGGCACAGATTAAGTTGTTAATATTTATTCTACATAAAACATTTAAGTGTAATTTCATGAGATTTGAGGGCGTGTCTAGGGGTGGAATTAGGGGCGGGACATGGTAGGGGTTGGGCGGAGCAACTGGTGGCGAGTATGCCTTGAGGCCTGGCTAGTAGCTCAGGACTTGAAATCTTGAGCCCTAAGGTACACATTCACTGGGAAGCTCCCTATACTGTTGCTTCTCCTCCCCCAGCTCTTATGCAGCCGAGAACAGAGGGAATGTAAAGTATTTACGCTTGTTTTTTTTTTTTTTTCAAATCTATACACAAATGTTTTGCATTTTTAATTTCTATTGTAAACTGAATGTTTTTTTTTTTTTTTTTTAACAAGGTGATCGTTTACAATTACTTTTATACTAACCCGGAGTTCAGGATTAAGTTGGCCAACATTTTGTATTGACTACCTATGTCTATAATGTTGTACATGTGGGCATGGTGAAATGACTAGAGGTCGGCCAATATTTGGCCTTTTTTTAAAAATCGGCATCGGCCGATTTTTGTGCAAATTCGGCCGATTACTGACTATACTCCTCCCTTCCTCACACTCCACTGGCAGCTTTACTCTGCCGCTCAGTGTGTGAAACAGCCGTTTGTAACTGAATGCAGAGAGAGAGAGAGGAGCTGTCAGAATTCAGCAGTGATGTTGGGAGTGGGCGGGACCCAACAGTTTCAAACACCAGCCAATGGGATCTGGGCAGGCTGCTACGTGTATGTTGCTCCGCCCCCTTTCTTAAGCAGCCCAGCTGCAGGGTCCCGCCCACCCCCGACATCACAGCTGAATTTTGACAGCTGGTCTCTCTCTGCATTCAGTTACATATAGTGTAACTGACAAATCATCTGTGTAAAATTGGCACCACATATCGGCCGCCCTGATTAGTAAATATCGGACAGAGAAAAAGCCATATTGGTCGACCTCTAGAAAGGACACTAATATATTGTTACTGACGTGACCAGTTCTATGTGTAAAGCGCTGCATAATATGTCGGCTCTATAGCTACAAGAAGAAATGACAAAGTACTAATCTGTAACTTCTGTTTCTTAGTTGATGTTCTGCTCAAGGCAGTTGGGGACACACCAATCATGAAAAATAAGAAGTGGACTATCGAGAGAATGCGCACTGTGCAAGGCCTTATGGACTTCATCAAAAAATACCTCAAGTTAGACTCTTCAGAGCAGCTGGTATGATTTTATTTATTTATTTTTCTGACCCAAAACTTGTATGGAACATCACATATCAAATATTAGAAAATCAGTCCTGTTATGCTCGTACATAACTCGGGGCACATATGAACTAATTTCTCATTAATATAATACATTTTTAACATTCTTGCTTTGATGGATAATTAGAGAGCAATACAATTTTCTTTTCCTGGTACAGATGCTGCTCCACGTTCTCCCTTCAGTAATCAATAAATTGTCTGACAATGCTTTTAAAGCGGGGGTTCACCCTATCGACGGGAAAAATTTTTTTTTTTTTCTTTTACCTTAAAATCAGGCATTGTAGCGCGAGCTACAGTATGCCTGTCCCGAATTTTTTACCCCCGTACTCACCTTGTAGTCTTCCATCGAAGATACCGGGGAATGGGCGTGCCTATGGAGACGGAGGATGATTGACGGCCGGCTCTGGCGCGTCACGCTTCTCCGGAAATAGCCGAAATAGGCTTGGTCTTCACGACGCGTGCGCATAGCCTGTGCGCAGGCGCCGTGAAGAGCCGAGACCTACTCCGGCTGTCTTCGGGGAGAGTGACGTGCCAGGGCCGGCCGTCAATCATCCTCCCTCTCCATAGGCACGCCCATTCCCCGCGGGAGCCGAAATCTACGATGGACGACTACAAGGTGAGTACGGGGTTAAAAAAATCGGGACAGGCATACTGTAGCTCGCGCTACAATGCCTGTCTCGATGGTAAAATGTGTCGGGGGGGGGGGGGGGGGGGTGAACTACCGCTTTAAGTCTCTGACCCCAGACAAGTATGCAGATGAGGCGTTTTGGCATCCCTTGCTGTATATTTGCCCCAGGTCAGTGACTCGCAAGGTGCAGAAGTCAGACACAGGTTCAGCAATGTCAGTCTGTATTTCTATTAGTACAGGCTTTCTTTAAAGGGGAACTCCACCCAAAAGGCAAAGCTCTGCTTATTTTCCTCTGCTGCCACATTTGGGTGGGGGGGCATGTACCTGGTCTTGACACGTACCCGCTTCCGGATTTCTTTACCCCGTCAACTCATCCAGAAGTTCAGCCCCCTCCTCCTTCCCTCAGTGCTGGGCCATTCACGAAGTGCAGTGTGTTTTATGCGTGTGCAGTAGGGACCCAGCTGTGAAGCTGCAAAGCTTCACTGCCCCTTTCCCTTATCCGAGATGGCGGCGGCGGCGGCAGCACCCAAGACCTGATTCAGAAATTATCTCGAGTGAAGGAACCGTTGGATTTGTGGACAGGCAAGTGCCCTAATATTAAAAGTCAGAAGCTACAGTGTTTGTAGCTGCTGACTTTTAATGTTTCTGAAGCTCTGGATGGTTCTTTGGATGTGACTAGTACAACTAGTCTGATCAGTCGTTCTGTTCACCTGACTCTGCGCATTTCTGATCTGAGCGGCAGTAGAGCCACTTGAGTATTTATTACGGTACTTAGAGGTGGAGGCTTCTTCAAAGGGCTACCCTGCGCCAGAGCTTCAAGTGTCCGTATGGTACATTGGGTTTGCCAAGTTTTATCCTAGGCATCAAGGGGCCTGTTACCACTTATTCTGTCACGAGGGATGGGTGCATCCGGGACTTTTGGACGCAAGGCATCCTTCTTACAGGAAGGCAAGGTCCCAGTTCACGCACTAAAAAAGTTCTGGCAGTTGGATATATTGGGGTTAATTTACTAAAGGCAAATCCATTCTGTACTACAAATGCACTTGCTGTAGATCTGAGGGGAAGCTCCGCTGATTTTATTATCCAATCTAGTGTAAGCTAAAATGCCGTTTCCCCCCCCCCCCCCCTCTTTGCATGTCCCCCTCAGATCTACAGTGACTGCACTTCCAAGTGCAC
Organism: Rana temporaria; assembly: GCF_905171775.1. Lineage (NCBI taxonomy): Eukaryota > Metazoa > Chordata > Amphibia > Anura > Ranidae > Rana > Rana temporaria. Next base: position 81,292,564 of record NC_053498.1, read on the forward strand.
TTGTAGTGCAAAGTGGATCTGCCTTTAGTAAATAACCCCCAATGTGTTTAGCTGTTGGCAGTTTTGGATGCAATGGGGTTGATTTACTAAAGGCAAATAAGCAGTTTCCCTTGCAAGGAGCATTGCATGGGATTTTTCACCTGAACTTGGCGAATATGGTGCAATTTCGCGTTACAAAGCACACCCAATAGAGAAAAAAAATTGGTTTGCAGAACGTCACCGTATTCACTAAGCTCTGGGGGGGTATCTTGCAAAGTGAACAGGTTGTGTGTGTTTTTTTTTTGTAAAACAATCCCAATGTCTTAGGGGCAGGTGGTACTGAGGCACACCACAATACTAGAGGGTTGCCTTGTGGTAAAAAAAAAAAATTCCCTCCTCTTTTAGAGGCTGCTTTTTGAATGTCCCAAACTAGAGGTCTGATGTTTTGGCCACCCCAAATTAATTCTAAAACATTTAAAAAGATATATATTGCATTATCTCTCTCATTTTTTTGTTATTTCTCCATTTTTTTTTTTTTTACTCCAGTAGCTCTTTTGGGGGGGGGACGACATGCCCCACCATATATTTTTTTTTCGTGTGTGTGTGTGTGTGTGTGTTTTTTTTTTTTTCTGAAGATTAGATATTATAAAGGCAAAAGATTAGATATTATTCTTCTTAATTGCTCCACAGTTATCTTCTTTTTTTCTCTGCCTATTGATTTTTTTGAAAGCATGTCATTTTTATAAGATCAGAAGGTTGTTTTTATGAGATCAAAAGATTATTTAACCTCCTATTATTAAAACATTTCTTTATTTTTAACCATGTTTGTCTGAACAGAGGCAGTGAGGCTGATTTTACTATAGGAGCTGAGAATCTTTACTCAATAAGTAGAATGAATATTGACAAAAAAAATTCTAAATATGTTAAAGGATAAGTCCAGCTTGTTTGGCTGGGCTTCTCTGGGTCACAGGAGTGAAATTCATTTCATTTTGCACTCCTGTGACCCATTTTCAGCAGAGAGCGGTCTGAAGTTCACTCTCTGCTGACGTCACTAAGTTCAGTCCAGGCACCTCATCATCCCGACTCTGGAAGTCTGGATCTGCCTGGTGCCTGGACTGATGACAGTCTCAGCCTCTCGGTGAACCGATGAGACAGCCGCTCCCAGCCCCTCCACAGCTCAGTGCATCAGTGAGCATGGATGGGGAGAGCTGCTGATTGACAGTCGGCAGGTCTCCTCTTGGGTAGCTGAGAGAACCGAGCCATTGGCAATGTTCTGTGGCTCGGTTCTCAGTGCAGAGATGTCCGGGGACCGATGCTGTATCCACCTAGGGAAGTATGATAGGGGGGGGAAACGAACCCATACTTTTCCTTAATTGGCTATACAGCAATGCCATTAATTCAGATAATATAAGTAAACAGGAATTTGGATTTTACATGAATAATGGTATTCCATTGATAATTGAAGATTGGTAAAAAAACAACAACAAAAAAACTTGGCAAATGCCATTCTATGATTTATATTCCAACATTTTGTCTATTCTTTGTGAAAGTAGATGCTGTATGTTGTAAATGCATCCTATATGCTCCCCTTGTATAACATACACATTGCCACTTCTGTTATCGGGAACAATTGATAGCCAACATTAGCTAGGCTTTTCTGCTGAGGTATGAGAGGTGATGACCATAATTGATTAGCATTCAATCGAGCGAACAGAAGCACAGGGACCTGAAGCAAAATGTGAACATGAATATCTATAAGCCGTTGTACCTTGTCACAGCGGGCACTTGCGTCCGCTGCTTCTACATGATTGGACTGTCCTCGTGTGGTCAAGGTTTCCCTTGTAAATCGAGCTCTTTCCTAAATTCAAGGCGGTTCTGGAGCCCCAGTGATGTGCTTCCTGTTTTAATGAATAATGAGCAATGTCAGTTGTGAAAGGCCTTGTGTGCTGTCCCCAGCCGAGTGTCCATAATCTGTATTGGTGACAGGTGATGATAAATCACCAATATGAGGTGACACTGTAGCAGAAGAAAGTTGGGCAAGCTGGACATTTTTCATAATCGAAAACCTCAGTTAAATGAGCCCAAGAATGTTCTTTTAGATATAAAGATTTGTTTTGTGTGTGATGTAGAATTATTTGTTTTCTGAATGTAATGTTTCCCCTGATCATAGCCTAGATTTTTGCTGGACTTTTTTATCTCGCATCTATTTTATTATTTTTTCTTTGTCAAGCTTTTTATATAAATCAGGTTTTATTAAGATTTTACTATATAAAAAAAAAGACCAATAGAAGGACTAGGTATTGCACAGCTGTCTGTAAGATTTCAAAAGTGCAGAGTTCAATGTTTGTGTTAAGCATAATTCTGTTATTGTTGGTTTTGTATGTACATTATTTTAGGAATAAAAAAAGACAACAAATAACATTTATTAACCACCTCCTGCACATATACGTCGGCAGAATGGCACGGCTGGGCACAGGCACATACAGGTATGTCGCCTTTAAGAGCCCAGCCGTGGGTCACGCGCCCGCGACCCGGTCCGAAGCTCCGTAACCGCGGAACCCGATCGCCTCCGGTGTCCCGCGAGCTGAAGAACGGGGAGAGGTGTGTGTGTGTGTGTGTGTGTGTGTGTGTGTGTGTGAGTGTGAACACACCTTCCCCTGTTCTTCACAATGGCACTGTCATTGATCGTTTGTTCCCTGATATTGGGAAAGACGATGACTGACGTCACACGTCCAGCCCCACCCCCTACAGTTAGAAACACATATGAGGTCACACTTAACCACTAGGGGGCGCTGTAGGGGTTAACTCCTAAACTGCAATTGTCATTTTTCACAGTAAACCATGCATTTTTATAGCACTTTTTGCTGTGAAAATGACAATGGTGTCAAAATTGTCCGATGTGTCCGCCATAATGTCAGTCACGTAAAAAATCGCTGATCGCCGCCATTAGTAGTAAAAAAAAATATATAAATGAAAATGCCATAAAACTATCCCCTATATTATACACTATAAATTTTGTGCAAACCAATCGTTAAACGCTTATTGCGATTTATTTTATTTTATTTTGTAAAATGGGTAGAAGAATACGTATCGGCCTAAACTGAGGAGAATTTATTATTTTTTTCAAAATTTACACTTTATTTTTGTTTATAGCGCAAAAAATAACCGCAGAGGTGATCAAATACCACCTAAAGAAAGCTCTATTTGTGGGAAAAGAAGGACGCCAATTTTGTTTGGGAGCCACTTCACACGACCGCACAATTGTCAGTTAAAGCGACACAGTGCCGAATCGCAAAAAGGGGCAAGGTCCTTAACCTGCATATTGGTTCCGGGTCTTAAGTGGTTAAATATTGCATATAATTTGTAAATTCATTAAGATCTAATTGTCACAGAACCATTATAAGTTCTCTTAGGGCTGGTTCATACCACAAAAACACACTCCAGATCCGTTCCAGATGCCTTTTCATGTGCGTTAACACGTTTTTTGATGCGTTTTCAGAATTTTTGTACTGGATTCTGTTGAGTTTTTGATGCATTTAACCACATTCCAGTGCAGGAAATATGCAGCATGTTCTACTTTTTCTTTTTTTTTCTGGTGTGAACTATGCCATTGGAAACTATATAACCTACTTTCCATGCCTTTTTTTGATGCAGAAAAAAACCTCCACACTGGACTGCATGTGGTGTGAAGTGGCCCTTAAAGTGGATGTAAACCCCATGTTACAAAAGTATTACAGACTAACATCTGTTTACGATTTGTGCAGTTAACATGAAAATTGCATTATGTGTGCCTCAGCATTTCAATATCTATCCCATAACAGCCCGCTGAATATCTCCCAGTACATGGGAGTGTCCATGGCCCAGAGCTCAGGAGCCGCAGTCGTGACAACCCTGGACTCCCCTCCCAGCTGTACACGACTCTCCCTAGCGCGGCTTTGCACAGCTGGTGGACATGCGGAAGATACGCCCTATTTACTCATGCTTGTGAATGAGTGTGCTCAGTATGTCTGTCAATCACAGGAAAGGGGGCGTGGCGACACTTCTTTTTTTTTTTTTTCCCCAGTAGCAAAGCGGTGAGGATTACAGCTGACCGGCTGCTCCTTTCCCAGCCAGACTGAACAGATGAGTTCTGATGCTTTTCTGAGTTACATAGAATGTTCAGTTTCATTTTTTTGGGGGGTTTACAACCACTTTTAGTGCTGATTCACACCACAAAAACGTACTCCAGATCCATTCCAGATGTTTCTGCATGCGTGTTTTTGATGCTTTCTGGTTAGTTTTTGATGCGTTTCCGAATGCATTCGAGGTGCGTTATTTTTGTTTTTAAATCCCCCCCCCCCCAACTATACAAGGGTCCAGTGTGTTTTTTTTTTTTTTTTTTCTGGAACTGATCGCACTGGTGTGAACTATGACATTGAAACCCATATAACCAACTTTCCATGTGTTTTTGATGCAGAACAAAAACGCACTGGGCTGCATGTGGTGTGAACTGGCCCTAAAAGAAAATCTATAATTGTTTAGGGTCAATTTTATTTAAATCTCTCAAAATTCTTCTACTCTCAGCATACATGGGAGTGTGTAATACATAATCGGTGTTTAAGCATGTATGTGTCTGGACTGACTGTTGTAGAAAGTGTGTGTGTGTGTGTGTGTGTGTGTGTGTGTGTGTTTTTTATTTCGTTTTTTTTTTTCTATTTACAACTATTGCAAAGGTGCTGAATTACTCCCATGTAATAGTAGTGACAGGCCCGCCTGATGGAGACATCGGTATGTATTAACCGCTTAACGTCCGCCGCATGTATATGTACGTCCACAGAATGGCACGTACAGGCATATGGGCGCACATGTACGTCCCTGCCTTCTTGCGTGTCAGGGGTCCGATCGGGACCCCCCCCCCCCCCCCCTACATGCGGCGGGCGTCTTGCCTCCGGGTGCGATCCGTGATGAGGGGGCGGCTGTTCGTTTTTGTCGGCCCCCTCGTGATCTCTCCCAGCCAATCCGGCAACCCCCCGCCGTGTGACTTCCTCTGCCTGTGTAATGTAAACACTAGCAGAGGAAGTGATGTCAGCTCTCCTCTCGGCAGTATTTTCAATCCGAGGAGAGAAGACATCACAGTAAGTGGCACCAACACTACACTGACACCACACACATAGGCACACTTAACCCCTTCCGATCACCCCCCCCAGCCCCCTGTCACAGTGTCACTGAATGCAGTGATCATATATGTACTGATCACTGCATTTAGTGTTAGTGTGACAGGCAGTTAGTGTTAGGTCCAGGGTAGCCCCGTACCCCCCCCCCCCTAATAAAGGTTTAACCCTTTCACCCCCTATTGCCAGTGTCACTAAGCGATCGGTTTTCTGAGTACTGGTGGATGTGGGGGGTGAGAGAGACCCACAGACTGTTGCTGGGGGAGAGAAACCCACACTGCTGAGTAAAACGGGAGCCACAGCTTTACTTCTTCCCCTGAAGATACACAATACCTAAAGCAGAGCGTCCTTCTCCTCACTTCACTGAGGAGACTTTTACTTTCTATTTCTCCCTCTATGCCTCAGCTTGCAGCACACGCACAGAATCACTATGTCTTATTTTTCACTATGTCTTATTTTTGGGGTATGGCTTATTATTGCGCAAATGCTTAGAAATCCTGCTACGGTTTATTTAATGGGTATGTCTTATTTTCGGGGAAACACGGTACTAGAAGCCTTTTATGCTCAAGAATGCTGATGTAGCTACAAATTGTATACATGGCTGCTTTCAGAGAGGAAACGAAGAAAACATGTCGTATGTCCTCCCTCTTTCCATGGACATTTGGCTGGGCATTTCTTTTTGAGGGCCATCTGTAAACTTTCTCCAAGGAACAAGCCTGAAGGCTTCTCATTTGTCAATTCTACTCCAGTGAAGTCCCCTAATTTTTTCAACATTTTAACAAGAACTATGAGATGTGAAATGTCATTGGTTATGAGCTGCACACATTTCTTCCACTTTTTGGAAGCATGCCACATATGCAATACCTGTAGGTTATGCATGTATTTTTATTGATTTATTCTTCTACATTTACAGTTTATCTATGTGAATCAGTCATTTGCTCCATCACCTGACCAAGAAGTTGGCACCCTGTACGAGGTAAAAATATTTATATGCAATGGAATTGTAGGGGGCTGTATAAAATGATACAAATAAAATGTTTGTGTAGTATAGATGGAACAAAATCCCCAGTGACATATCCTTACTAAGGATGGCATTACATGTATCCATTGTGGTTGATCTAGATACAAGCGATCAACAATACAACACATACGTATTGATAAAAAAAAAAATATGATCTACAACCACAGTTTCGGAAAAAAATAAGTTGGGACGCTGTATACAATCTACAGAAAACTGAAAAATTTACCATTTTAAGTAAGAAATAAGGTCATTTTGAAATTGATGGCAGCAACATGTCTCAAAACAGGAGGGGCGGGGTCATGTTTACCACAATGTAGTATTTCCTCTTCTTTAACACTCTGTAAATGACATGACAGGAGGGGGGGGGGGAGAGTTAGGAATTTTGGGACTTTAAATAAGGCATGGGACTTGAGCTGGAGGGTGTGTATACAAGGGGGGGGGGGGGGGGAGGGTAAAAACCATATAAGCTGGTGTGGGACATACTAAAAAGACATGTTCCCAAGACTTACAAATCACCTGCGAGTCTGATTGGCAGCGAGATGGGCTGTAAACTGGCCGGGCAAGTCAACAGTACCGGGAACTGAGGTGGTGTAGCTCCAAATAGCTGTTGAAGACCCTCAGGGGACCTGACCCAAGGGGTAGGGTACCCCATGGATGGTAAAATAAAATAATTGTGTAATCGTGAAGACATCTAGGGGGGATAAAAAAAGCGTAATATTGTAAGTAGACTATAATATATAGTCTGCTATCTAGGTATGCATCAAGCAGGACCAGTATAGTGCATCAAATACATGTAAGTAAAATATAATATAATGACTAGGTGGGGGTAGACCATCTCTAGATAGAGTGAAAAAGTGGTATGTAAGGTTCTAGGACTAGATACAGAAAGTAGGTAGTAATAAGAGGGATAAAACTGCAACAAACAAAAGTGAAGGGCCAATAAAACAAGTGAATCATAAAGCTAACTTGTCCTCGGGATTGACACATAGAGTCCATATGGGTGCATGAGTTAGGCGGGTCCCAACAACCTCACGGGCCATATATCGAACTGAGGGGAGTATAAATACTCTAAAAGAGTGGGGAGTGACCACCAACGTCACGCAAGCGGAAACGAGGGGGAGAGGAGGAGCCATAGCCTGAGCAGATAGTCGCTAGCGGCCGATAAAGGGTTAATACCGCTCGCAATGCATCTCTGCAGAGGCGCATTGTGGGCGGTATTACCGCGGTTTCCCATTGTTTTAAATGGGAAGGAGCGGTATGCATACCGCTCCAAAGATGCTGCTTGCAGGAGATTTTTTTTTTTCTCTCCTGCCAGCGCATCGCCTCATTGTGAAAGCCCTCAGGCTTTCACGTTGAGTATGCTGGGCAGGAGTTTTTCAGGCGGTATAGCAGCGCTATTTTTAGCGTTGTAATGCCTGAAAAACTCCTCAGTGTGAAAGGGGCCAAAGATACTTTTTTTTTTTTTTATACCCAGTCATGCTACTAACTTATTAACCTAATTAGCTGCAAAATGTTGTTCCAGCTCTTCCATGTTGGTACCACTTACTTTGCCAGAGGAGGGTACGTTCTCATTGGAGGTGGGTTTGAAATCGTGCAAGTTTAGCTGAACTCGCACAATTTCAAACCCGCATTTCATTGCAAGTTCGGGTGGAATTTGAAAGACATCTGTGCAGGTTCATGCACAGATGTCTATTGAAACATTGCACCTGAAGTCGCCAAAAGTAGTGCAGGAACTACTTTTGGAAATTGGTGCGTTGCTGCAAAGTTGGTGTTGCACTGATTCAGACGGTGCCATTGCCAGCAATAGGCTGCGATTTGACAAATCACCCCGATGTGATCGGGGGCTTATTGTTGCCCTGTCCCAACTTTTTTTTTTGAGATGTGTTGATGCCATTATTTTCTAAATTACCTTATTTTTGTTTTTTTTAAATGGTACATTTTCTCAGTTTGAACATTTGATATGTTTTGTATTGTAAATAAAATATGGGTTTATGAGATTTGCAAATCATTGCATTCTGTTTTTTTTTTTTGGTAGATTTTACAGTGTCCCAACTTTGTTCGTTTTTGATGTTTTTTTTTTTTTTATATTTGTTTAGTCGATCAGAAACACAGCTGATCCACTTGCCAGCATCAAAATTGATTTGGAAGCGCAATAAAATGATCAATTGGAGCATTTAGGTAATTGCAATGGGTACACACTGTGCAGAAGTGCATTTTGGTTTACAATAAACGGTGCAGAATTTTTATTTGCATCAGCCCAAGGATCTGTGTCCCTGCAGATTGATGCACATTGATCCCTTGGTGGTGGGTGCAAAAGTATCCGTTGTTGGAATATATGTCAGTGTAATGGTGGTAGGTGCTGAAGTGTGCAGTACTGCAAATAAGCGTATCGGTGCATACTTGTGCGTTGATGCAGTGGGCACAGGTGCACATGCCTCCTATTTTGTATGGCCTGTTGCTCCATGGCTGTACACCTGCATAGGCAGCATATTTAGTCTTGTAAAGCTGCCATTAAGCAGTAATGATGGATTTTTTTTTGAAAGGCCATCACTACTGCACATGTCATCAGTACCATATTGCTGACTATGTTCTGCTGCTGCACATGTGCAGTATGCTCTATAATATAAGTATGTAAGGTGCGGTATAGAAACAATGCTATTGGCTACCTGCTGCTACCACGTATTTGCATTTTTTTTGGATTAGAGACAATTCAATACTACTCATTTATGGTAATGAAAACGATGCACCTCCATTCACTATGACAGCTTGTACATGTGTTAGATGTTGCCGCTATATTTCTAACACTTGTCCTACCATGCCATCGTTGCTACAGAACTTAACACCGTCATCTAGAAGTTCAGAATAACAATGTTTTCTTTATTAGCCTCTTTAACTAAAATGTTCACTTCAAATTCTTTCAACACTATTTTGGTACACTCACTTCAAATATTAGGCTTCATTTCCATGGACGTTTTTACAGCCACTTTATTTAGCCTTTTTTACAGCTTAAAAACGCCTGTCCATGTATGTTTGTTTTTTTTCTGAGCTGGAGCTCAAAAACGCTGCAGTAGCATTCTTGCGCGGTTTTTTTGAGCGTTTTTTAACGTCTGGCGTTTTTACAGCTCTAACTCTGGAGCTTCAGAACGCACTGGTCCTGTGTTTTTTTTTTTTTTTTTTTTTTTTTTTTTTAGCTTTAAAACGGCTCCGCCATCTACAGCTCAAAAACGTCATGGTGGGCATGAGGCCAGACTAACATGGAGAGCTGTTTTTAAGCTGCAAAAAACGCTCAGAAAAGTGGCTGTAAAAACGTCCATGGAAATGAAGCCTTCGTGTTACTAAAGGATATATTTTTTCTATATTAATACATTTTGTACGTGCCTGCTCTGTTCAGTGTTTTTGCACAGAGTGGCCCCCAACCTCTTCTGGACTCCCCAGCAACCTTGGCTCTGTCTCCTTTTTGTGTCCCCATAGCATTCTGTTTGCTATGGCGGCACACACGTTGCATGCTCGCTCCCGAGCTGTGTATGTGAAGACGCACAGTGGGGCTTAGCCCTGCCCCCACTCCCGCCTCACTGCATTTGATTGACAGCAGCAGGAGCCTATGGCTGCCTGAATCCCTGTGTGAAGAGGAAGAGAGGGGAGAAGTGCAGATCCGCACAGCACTGGATCTCCTCTCCTATTCACATAGGGAAGTGGGGGAGGAGGGAAGTGGGGGAGGACAGAAAACGTGTGTGCGATTTTTGTCATTTAAAAAAAAAAATTCTACTTGCCTGCTCTGTGCAGTGGTTTTGCACAGAGCAGCCCCAAGCCTCCTCCTCTTGGGTCCCCAACGGTGCTCCTCGCCTTTGACCAGTGCCCTCAAAACAAGCTGCTTGCTCCAGAGCCCTGCACTATGCATCCATAAGACACATAGAGCTGCGGCTCAGACCAGTCCCCCGCTCACTCCTCACTGGCTGTGATTGGCAGCAGTGGGAGACTTTGGGCAGCCAAGGCTCCCGTGCACATTGCTGGATCAGGTAAGTGTTGGGGGGGCTGCTGGACATAGAAGTTTTTTTTTATCTTCATGCATGAAGGTAAAAATCTTTCAGCTACTTTTGTAGATTTGGTTTTAGTATCCCCTCATTCCTTTTTATTGGTAACGTATGTCCTTACCTTAATTTGAAAAATGCATTGATTTGTCTGATTTCTGCTACCTAATGTAATGTTTTCTTTCCTAGTGTTTTGGAAGTGATGGGAAACTTGTTTTACATTACTGTAAATCACAAGCCTGGGGATGAAAGTCCAGTGGTTTCTTCTCCTAGCACTGTCGCCTTTGCTGGTCACAATGGTTTCTTGCACCTTTCTTCATGTGACTGCTTGATTGGAGTGATCGGACTCCATTGAAGACACTTAGTATGTGACCACAGTCTGCACAGCACATTTGTAAAGGAATCTGTTCTACGAAGACTGGAAGTTTACTGGCCTAGCAGGACAAACCAATTTGACATTTTTACGTTCTATTAACACCTGAGCCTTTTTAAAGACTCACGTTTTATATAGAGCTTTTTTTTATTTTTGTTTTGCTAGTAGAATTTTCTCTCCCCCCCCCCCCCCCCCCCCCCCCCAATATAAAGAATAACTTCAGTACTTATCTATGTTCCAAGACTGAAGATGGAAGAATACCACCAGAGGAGTTCTGCGGAGGCACCTTGGATTGAAGGCAGAAAGAACTAATGATCTGAGAATTTGACTCAGCAAATTGCTTAAAGGTTTCAGTCGTTTTAGGCTGAGGATAGGCTTTGGGTAATATCTTTCAGTAGGATCACTGAGCTGGAACTTGGGAATGTGTGGCCAAATTACCCCGCTTTTCTTATACTTTTTTTTTTTTTTTAAATCCTGAAGCTTGCGACTTTCTTCAAATACATTTGAAAATGTTATATATTGTTGTTGTAGACACAAGTTTTAACACCCCCCCCCCTTAAACGGGGGAGCCCGTGGTCCCATCTTTGTCTGAGACCCTCTTCCAGAGAAGAAGGTGGTTAAGTCTTTCCTATCTCCCCTCTAACTCCAGGGAATAAAACATTTCTGAAAAGTGTAATGATAGAGATGAGAATTGTGCTCTCTGGAGACTACTGCATGGCTGTACAGGAAAGCTACACAGATGACACTTAGTGTGAAGAGTTATTGGTATGCATCCCCTGCCCCGGTTATGTGACCTGGGATATATGGAAATGGCACCCCAACATTATGGCAGCTCTGTAGTAGATTCTCTTCAGAATACATGACAACAATCTATGCCGATAACTTCATTGATGTACGTTTTATTTCTGGCCAGTAGATTATAACAAACTTTGTGCTGGGGCCCCTAAACCTGTAGTGAATCTCGCCTTTTGCATGCTAAAGCTGGCTATAGATGGATTTAAACTCAGCCGGTTCACCAGGGACCGTGCAAAATTTGATCAGTGTGTGGCTGTCCCTGCTCAGCAGAAGTCAATTGTTTTGGTTGACTTTTAGGCCCCTTTCAGACTGGGGTGGGAGCTGCGGTGGCGGTATAACGCCGCTAAAAATAGCGGCGCTATACTGCCCAGATTGCCGCGGGAATCGGCTGCTAGCGGTGCGGTATTAACCCCCGCTAGCGGCCGATAAAGGGTTAATACCGCCCGCAATGCGCCTCTACAGAGGCACATTGCTGGCGGTATTGCCGCGGTTTCACATTGCTTTCAATGGGAAGGAGCGGTATACATGCCGCTCTTCTCACCGCTCCAAAGATGCTACTGACAGGAGATTTTTTTGTCTCCCGCCAGTGCATCGCCTCAGTGTGAAAGCCCTCGGGCTTTCACATTGAGTCTGCAGTGAAGGAGTTTTTCAGGCGGGATAGCAGCGCTATTTTTAGCGCTGTACCGCCTGAAAAACTCTTCAATGTGAAAGGGGTCTTATTGATGAGAGATGTTTGGAACACATTTGTCGATTGGTGTAATCTGACAGCTGTAATATCCCAATATCTTGGTGGGGTGATTTCTCCACCCACTTTGCTTGTGTGGATGGAGGAACAAAAAAATAAATAAAAACACGACCCGTGTATGGCTAGCACTTAGTCAGGGATCACGCCCTTGTGTTGTGGTAACGTGCAATACGTCACGTGTACACATTAGAGCATTGTGGTGACCATTTTATATGGCACCCCATTCAACTAAAGCAATGAACCTGCATTAAGGTGCCATAATGCATGGTAACATAGTACTCTGCATTGCTGTGTATTGTTTCTAAAAGGGTCAGGTGTGTTTTCCTGTGTATTGGCAGCCCTGTCAATATCAGGAACACCTTGGGGGTTACTTACTAAAGACAAATCCACTTTGCATTACAAGTGCAAAGTACACTTGGAAGTGCAGTTGCTGTAGATATGAGTGGAAGCTCTGAAATGAGGGGGAAGCTCTGCTGGGTTTATCATGTGCAAGATAAAATGCTTTTTTTAAATTATTATTATCCTTGCATGTCCCCCTCGGATCTACAGAGACTGCACTTGTAGTGCACTTTACACCTGCCTTTCGTAAATGACCTCCCTTGTGTGTTAATATGCAGCAAATGACAATAATCTGATATACTCACCCATTACACATGATCTAAAATTAATCACTAAGGTGTAAAATGCACATACAGTGGTAAATGTACAATACAGCGCCAGTGAGAAAAGACATGAACTACTGTGCAGGTTAAAATGCATGCCAAATGTAACCAGAAATTGTATTGCATATCAATAAAGATTGCTCTGTGTACCTGCGATGGCTGCTCATCCTAACAATACAAGCTTCTTGATCAGTGTTGTTGTTTTTTCTGTTTTCAATGTTCACTTTACTTTTCACCCTTACACTTGCCTGCTCTGTAGTTTGGTATAGAGAGAGCCAAGACCAGGGGTTTTAAACTAGCGGCCCTCCAGCTGTTGCAAAACTACAAGTCCCATAAGACATTGCAAGGCTGACAGGTACGAGCATGACTCCCACAGCCAGAGGCATGATGGGACTTGTAGTTTCTCAACAGCTGGAGGGCCGCCAGTTTGAGACCCGTAGTCTAGACTGATACCTCGCTGACTATTTTGCTCATTCCACCTTTTCCCAATTACTGCCCAGAGCTGTCCACCTTCTGCCTGTTCACAGACAACCAGCATTTATAATGTCACCTTAACCGAGATCTACATAACCGCAACAACCGTGAGCTGAGCAAATAGACTGAAAGATAAATTGGTAGCTGCCATTGTCTCGTGCTCTGCCATGTCATTTAAAAAGCATTATGCTATAATGTCAAAACCCAGTATTAGCCTTTTAAAAAGGTTAATACAACACAAGTGTACAAAGCTACAAATCAGACTAATTGGAAAATAGAAGGCTGCCAAAAGCACAGTGTCAGGGAGCATCTGGTTTCTATAGTAATGTGTGCTCTGTGCAGAGCCGCAGCTTCCATGAAGTAACACACCTGGGCATAACATCAAGAACGCGTTTGAATGTCTGCCTACTGCATAGTGATGGCACCAAGTGTCCATGGCATCTGATTCTGGACTTGGCTTCTTGTTGCTAAGCAACTCTGACAGTGGTTTGGGAAGCCGGATCTGAGGTCTTCCAGCACTAATGTCTTTTATACAGAATTGTCTGCAGCTTTATTGGCCCTTTGTTGCTATTCTGCTGATGCATCTGATTATTATGAACAGAATCTTGTATAAAAAGCTGGATGGCAGATCCTCCGTACATTACACCAAATACATACCGTATAGAAACAATGACTTGAGTGTAACCCTTGTGTGCTCTACCCAATAATATGCCACTTTCAAAACGCCATATCTTGATTTTATAGAAAACTGACGGCAGAGTAGTCCATCGAGTCTGACTTTTATTTTCATGTTTTGTATTTATTTTGTCTTCCCCTTCATCGTGCTATGCACATGTAATTGCTCCTGTCCTATATGAATTTATGCATATTTATACAAGAAGCTCATGTGAATATACAATCTTGTGCAGAAGCTTGTTGACCCCTTGTTACAGCAACATTAACCACTTGACCTCTGGAAGATTTACCCCCCCACATGACCAGACCATTTTTTTTTGTGCTACAGCACTGCATTACTTTAACTGACAACTGTGCGGTTGTGCGACACTTTATTTAAATACAATTCAATTTTTTTCAATTTTTTCCCACAAATAGAGATTTCTTTTGGTGGAATTTGATCACCGTAGCGTTTTTATTTTTTGCGCTATAAACAAAAGAAGACCAACAGCTTTGGGGGAAAAAAAACAATGTTTTACTTTTAACTATAAAATGCATCAAATAAAAAAAAAAAAAACCTAATTTCTTCATAAGTTTAAGCCAATATGTGTCCTGCTACATTTTTTTTTTTTTTTCGATAAAATAATCCCCATAAGCATTGATTGGTTTACACAAACGTTAAAGCATCTACAAACTATGGGATATGTTTATGGAATTTTTATTTATACTAGTAATGGCGCGGATAGGTGACTTAAAGCAGGACTATGATATTGCTGCAGAAAATCTGACACTTTGCAGGTACCAGTGACACTAATACAGTTATCAGGACATAGCAGTCGTGGTGGGAACAATTGTTAACTCCAGAGTTGACTATGCAAATGCCCTGTACCTCAGACTCCCAAAATACCAAATCACTCGCCTGCAGGTCGTTCAGAATACTGCCGTGCGACTGGTGACTGGGAAAAAACCTTGGGAATCTATCTCCCCTCACTGAGAAGCCTTCACTGGCTGCCAGTGAAAGACAGAATCACCTTCAAAGCACTCTGTCTAACGCATAAATGTATTTTGGGAAATTCACCCAAATATCTATGCGAAAAAAATAAAGGCCTACAACCCCAATCGCATTCTGCGATCCCCCAACCAAAATCTACTCCAAATCCCCAAAACCAGATACAAGTCCAAAGGAGAAAGAAGATTTGCTGTCCTGGGCCCTCGACTTTGGAACACTTTACCAACCTCCATTCGGTTGGAGGAAAACCACTTGGCCTTTAGGAGAAAGATCAAAACCCATCTCTTTTGAGGTCAAAGGAGAAATGGTCAAACAAGCGCCCAGAGGCGATTCAGTTTGCATGTGCAGCGCTAGATATGTTTTTCACTCACTCATCGGTGCTAAAAATATGCGCTGTTGCAGTACTGACACTGGCTGGGAGGGTGTTAAACATGTAGGTGGAGCAGGGGGTTAACTGTGTGCCTAGCCAGTGTTTTTGTGGACACGGTGTGCTGTTTCCACTAGATCTTCCCTTCCCACCTGTCAAAGCTGAGATAAGCCTTGTTTACATGGGCATATGTCGGTTCTCTGTTTTTACTAACGATTCCCAGGTGCCGGAGGGCATTAAGTTCCAGGAACCTGCAGATCGGCTTCTACTGTGAATTGTGATGGCAGAAGTGGCACGTGCGCACCCCCTACAGGCGGAAGTGCAGACTCGCGTATGTATAAGTGATCCTGTGCACAGCTACTGCCCTGTAGCAGTAAAAGTGCTATACGGCGGTCAGCAAGTGGTTAAATCCAAAAACAAATATTTAATATATTGCAGTTTAAAAAAATTGGGATGTAGTGTCTGCATTATTTTATTTTTTTCACTGGTTGGTCCAGCCAGTAAGCTAATTTTCATCTTCAGAGAGTTGAGACAAACCATTTAAAACTGACCAGTTATTCATTTTTGTAAAACCTTTATCTCAATAGGAAAAAATATACTGTTGCTGTTACGGCTTGTTTTAGGTGCTCAGATACACTCAGGTTCTGCTTTAAACTACTATAGTTTTGGTGGACAAGGAATGTATTTATCAGATTCAAACTAAAAGTTCAGTTAGACTTTAGACCTGTGGAAAAATACATTCACTTTAGGGCTAATTCACTATAAAATAGATTCACTTTAGCGATTCACATCACTTCGCTCTCGACTTGCTCTATTTCCTCAGGGAAGTAAGAAAACTATTGTATACTTCCATGTATGATGGATCATCTGACCCCCTCCCTTCCCTCTCCAGTGACAATGCTGGCCACCAATGGTGTCACATTTGGATTGGGGGGAGAGTTCTTGGCTACCTAGTCTGAAGTTACACTGGGTAAATAGAGCTGCTAAAGACAAGGATAGGCAAATATAGGGTACTACAGGGAAAAGGAAGGTCATGTAGGGCACCTGCCAGGCCACAGTGTTGCTATGTGGCAGGGGAGAGGAAAAGCCCCTTTGTTAAATGCACGCTACCTCACAATTGCCCACCCGCTTGGCTCTCCTGCCTTCATATCACCACCAAATCAATCCTCCTCAGACTGATGCCACCAACACAGGGACATTTTTGCTTCTAGCGACACCACCTATGCAGGGGCAGTTTTTCCTTTAAGTGACGCCGTGGATGCTGGGGCAATTTTTCCTTCCAGTGATATCGGCGTCACAGGGCTTTTTTTTCCTTTTAGTGACACCACAGCTGCAGGGATATTTTTTCTTCCAGCGACCCCATGGATGCAGGAGAGATGTTTCCTTACTGTGACACCATGAACGCGGGAATATTTTTCCTTCTACTGATACCAAAAAAGAAGGGAATTTATTTTTCTTCCAGTGCCACCCCGGATGCAGGGGCATTTCTTCCTTCCAGTGACATCACCAACATGGTGTCACTTGATACTGGGACCTTTCTTTTTACTACACTATAAGCCCCATGTTTTCTGTGAAATAGGATGTGTACCACTTTTAAACCCATACTTTTCGATGTGGTGCACTGCCAGAGTTGCCTAAACTATACCGTACAGTCCACCCGGGGTGGGGGAAACAGTTTGGCATCTTCGCCCCGAAACACTGAATAACCTTGTCCTGGTATTGGTTGCAGGGGCTGGTTCTGGTGTGAACTTGTTGCTTTGCCCTCCATGAGTTAAAGGGTCACTAAAGGAAAAACATTTTTTGCCCAAAATTAATGTCTGCAAGGTAGACAGACAGAATAGTGTAATGATTCTGTCAGGGGTCAAGTCCTGGGGAAAAAAGTGTGGGAACTCCCACCCAAGATCCACTTCCCCACCAAAAAAAAAAATGATACGCTAATATGCATAATTACTAAACCGCATGTTCTTTCTAAATCCTGCGATAACCTCCGCAATGTCTCCTGGGAAAAATGACAAAAGCTCCCAGGAGACATTGCGGCATCGAAGAAGTGACGGAATACCCGCACACTACCCGATGAATCCATATACAGGAAGCGGCCAGTAACATAAAGGATTACTAAGGTTCGCCTGCCCCTGACTCGAGCTGGACATTGCCGCTTAGTGAAGGATTGGCTCGGACAGCTCGACTGCTCTCAGCTGCTCTAGTCCTGCAAAGGGAACTGCGTTCCTGCTGTGAAAAAAGTGCAGGAACTCCGTTCCCACGCGTTCCCGCAGGACTTAAGCCCTGGATTCTGTTAAAAAAACAAGTAAATATCTATTAAATTCCTTCATCTATATCACCTCCGGCGTTCTAGTTTCTGTTCTCTCATTCACTTCCTGGTTTGCATCGTTTGTTCATGTAAGAACTACATTTCCCAGTATGCATTGCGGCACGCCCAGTAATTCACACCTCCTTGAAGTCTCTAACACGTAGAGAGCGTCCTGCCGCACAGATGTAGTTCCCAGGAGGGGGCGAGCACGTCACTGACCACCGCAGTAAAGCCTCCCATCACGGTGGTCAGTAAAATCAGACAAGCAGGAAGTGAACAGAACAGAGAAGAAATAGAGCAACTTCTGAGCAAAAACGAACAATGAGGAAGTGAAAAGAGGAATGTCTGCAGGTAAAGGATGCTTATTATGAAAACAAAATGTTTCCTTTACAACCCCTTTAAGCCATACCTCCCAACATTTTGAGATGGGAATGAGGGACACCTACTAGCAAATGTATGTAGGCAAAGGCCACACCCCCTTAAAGAAGAACTAACCCCCCAAAAAAGGTTAATGAAATCCACAAGTGCTTTTTTTTACCATTATTATTCATCTAAATTGGCTTTAAAAATTTACAAATGCAGCAATTTGGAATTTGAATTAAATATTTAGCACTGGGAATCACTTTTTGCAAGATAAATGGTGCATTTTTTTATAGATCAGACCAAAATGAGGAGTAATGAGGGACAAAAGATAAGTAATGAGGGACATTGCTCCAAATCAGGGACAGTCCCTTGAAATCAGGGACAGTTGGGAGCTATGGCACAGATGCACTTTACCTATAGCTGCCAAGCAAAGTAATCAGCACCTTGTTTGTGAAGGGCAGAAAGTAACATTTGTCTCATGGAGGTGAATTTGAAAATTATCCTTCCTCTACAGTAATAAAGGATTACACCCCCAAAGCACAGAATGAACACTTGGTATCTGATGGAAGCAATTCTCATCTACAGATTGAGGTTTTGGTATAATTTATTCATTTCATTAAGCTTGCATTGGTAATCTTCTTGGGATAAGTAATTAAAACAAGTTGTTAAAGGAACTCGTAATGAGGAATTAGAACTTGTGAGAGGAAATCCCTTCCCAACATATGTTACACAGGGAAATCTATTGAGTTTTTTGATTAAAATAAGTAATCTCAGGAGTGTTAATGCAAAACATATTCAGTCACTAAGGAATATCTACTGAAGTATAGACAGTTAAATTGCAGGTACATTCTTCTACATTGTATGCGTTAATTAAACTCTTAAAATAGTATTGAAGTAACAGAGGATAGACCTATTTCTGGTAATGTCATAGAAACATACAGCATACAGTGCATCTGGAAAGTATTCACAGTGCTTAACCTTTTCCACATTTTGTTATGCTACAGCCTTATTCCAAAATGGATTAAATTCATTATTTCCCTCAAAATTCTACAAACAATACCCTATAATGACAATGTGAACAAAGTTTGTTTGAAATCTTTGCAAATTTATAAAAATTAAAAAAACAAAAAAAAATCCCATGTACATACTGTATTTTTCGGCGTATAAGACGACTCGGCGTATAAGACGACCCCCTAATTTTCCAGCCAAAATGTTGGTTTTGGGATATACTCACTGTATAAGACTACCCCCTTCCTACTAGTCATGCCTCGCCTCACGGTGCCACCATTACATGCCAGACTGTGCCCCATTACATGCCAGACTGTGCCCCATTACATGCCAGACTGTGCCCCATTACATGCCAGACTGTGCCCCATTACATGCCAGATTGTGCCCCATTACATGACCAGACTGTGCCCCATTACATGACCAGACCGTGCCCCATTACATGATCAGACCTGCCTCATTACATGACCAGACCTGTCCCATTACATGACCAGACCTGTCCCATTACATGACCAGACTGTGCCCCATTACATGCCAGACCTGCCCCATTACATGACCAGACTGTGCCCCATTACATGCCAGACCTGCCCCATTACATGACCAGACTGTGCCCCATTACATGCCAGACCTGCCCCATTACATGACCAGATCGTGCCCCATTACATGACCAGACCTGCCCCATTACATGACCAGACCGTGCCCTTACCTTATCCCATGCGAATCGCGGCCGTGTAACCTAACATCTTACCTTACCAGAATCGCGGCCGTACGATTTTTCAAAAGCCGCGCCTCCGACGTCTTCTGTTCCGTGATAGGCGGAACATTCAGCTTCCCAGGAGGCACTGTGTTCAGTGTTCGCCTATCACAGAGGCCCTCTCGTCCGAGGACGAGAGGGCCTCCGTGATAGGCGGACACTAAACACAGGACGAGAGGCCCTCCGTGATAGGCGGACACTGAACACAGTGCCTCCTGGGAAGCTGATTGTTTCCGCCTATCACGGAACAGAAGACGTCGGAGGCGCGGCTTTTGAAAAATCGTACGGCCGCGATTCTGGTAAGGTAAGATGTTAGGTTACCGGCGTATAAGACGACCCCCGACTTTTAAGAAGATTTTAAGGGGTTAGAAAGTCGTCTTATACGCCGGAAAATACGGTAAGTATTCACAGCCTTTGCCATGACACTCACAATTGAGCTCAGGTGCATCCTGTTTCCACTGATCACCCTTGAGATGTTTCTACAACTTGATTGGAGGCCATCTGTGGTAAATTCAGTTGATTGGACATGATTTGGAAAGGCACACACCTTTCAATATAAGGTCCCACAGTTAAAGTGGTTGTACACCCTTCACAACCACTTTTACCTACATGTAAGCCTAGATTAAGGCTTACCTGTAGGTGCTGGAAATATCTCCTAAACCTCTACGGTTTAGGAGATATTTACAATAGAGACATGCGTGAATGTCTAGGGCGCATTTGCACTTTATAAACGGTGATCGCGCATGGGAGTGACGTCATTACGGCTCTGGCCAATCACAGCGCTGGAGCCAAAATACCTGAAAGTAACTCTGGGACGACATGTCGCCGGCCGGTGCTATGTCCGGCACCGCAGCGAGGGCTTCGATCTCAGGTGAGTATTACATGCCTTTGTCTTGCAGGTGTTTTCTTATTTTTTTTCAAAGTGGGTTTACAACCACTTTTGCAGTGCATGTCAAAGCATAAACCAAGCCATGAAATCCAAGGAATTGTCTGAAGGACCTCCGAGACAGGATTGTATCGAGGCACAGATCTGGGGAAGAGTACAGAAAAAGTCTCCAGCATTGAAGGTCCCAATGAGCACAGTGGCCTCCATCATCCGTAAATGGAAGAAGTTTGGGACCACCAGGACTCTTCCTAGAGTGGGCTGCCCGGCCAAACTGAGCGATCGGAGAAGGGCCTTAGTCATGGAGGTGACCAAGAACCCAATGAACACTCTGACAGAGCTCCAGCGTTTCACTGCAAATGTGCCAGAAGTGGCACTTAAAAAGGTTGGTAGATGGAGGAATGTTGGAAGTCATCCTAGCTGCTTACATGGCTCTCTGGAGGAACAGGAGAAACCACCGCAAGCTGGGGGGTGCAGCCATTAAAGGGGTTGTAAAGGTTTGTTTTTTATTTTCTAAATAGGTTCCTTTAAGCTAGTGCATTGTTGATTCACTTACCTTTTCCTTTGATTTCCCTTCTAAATGTTTTTTTTCTTTGTCTGAATTTCTTACTTACTGTTCCTCCTCAATAAGCTGTTCTGGCTGACTAACCCCCAGTCAGAACATGGGGGCAAGCTTACTGAGGATAAGTAGGAAGTGAGAAATTCAGGCAAAGTAAAAAAACATTTAGGGAAATTGAAGGAAAAGGTAAGTGAACCAACAATGCATTAGCTTAAAGGAACCTATTTAGAAAAAAAAAAAAACCTTTACAACCCCTTTAACCACTTGCCGACCGCGCTACAGCAAAAATACTGCTACAGCGCGGTCGAGTTACTGTGACAGGACGTCCCTGGGACGTCCTCGTGCACTTCCGCGTTTGCGCCTCCCCTGGGGCGCGCTCGCGGAAGTGTCTGTGCTCGCCGGGTCTAGAAGACCCGGCGCATCACGGATCACAGTAAATTGCCGCGAATCGCGGCTGTTTACCACGTGATCGCTCCGTCAAATGACGGAGCGATCACTTGTAAACAAACCGGCGTCATTTGATGACGCCGGTTCCTCCCTCTCCTCTCTGTACCGTTCGGTACAGTGCGAGAGGAGAGGAGAGGAGGGGGGGGGGGGGGAGCGCGGGGTGTCAGCAGTGCTGTGGCTGGATCTGCAATCACAACTGCAGTCACAGATCCAGCCATCCCTCCCAGCTCAGCTATCCCTGCGCAATACTCTGCCATACCCCATACTCTGCCATACCCCATACTCTGCCATACTCTGCATACTCTGCCATACCCCATACTCTGCAATACCCCATACTCTGCCATACTCTGCATACTCTGCCATACCCCATACTCTGCCATACTCTGCATACTCTGCCATACTCTGCATACTCTGCCATACCCCATACTCTGCCATACCCCATACTCTGCCATACCCCATACTCTGCCATACCCCGTTACTCTGCCATACCCCGTTACTCTGCCATACCCCGTTACTCTGCCATACCCCGTTACTCTGCCATACCTCGTTACTCTGCCATACCCCGATACTCTGCCATACCCCGATACTCTGCAATACCCCGATACTCTGCAATACCCCGATACTCTGCAATACCCCATACTCTGCAATACCCCATACTCTGCAATACCTCGATACTCTGCAATACCCCGATACTCTGCAATACCCTGCGCAATACTCTGCAATACCCCAATACCCTGTGCGATACTCTGCAATACCCAAATACTCTGCAATACCCCCAATACTCCGCAATACCCCAATACTCTGCAATACCCCCAATACCCCAATACTCTGCAATACCCAAATACTCCGCAATACCCCAATACTCTGCAATACCCCCAATACTCCGCAATACCCCAATACTCCGCATATATAATGTTTTGGGGTTCTATGTAGTTTTCTAGCAAATAAATTGTGATTTTTCCATGTAGGAGAGAAATGTCAGAATTGGCCTGGGTGCTCCAGAACGCCTGATGGCGCTCCCTGCATGTTGGGCCTCTGTATGTGGCCACGCCATGTAAAAGTTGCACACATGGGGTATCGCCATACTCGGGAGGAATAGCAGAATGTGTTTTGGGGTGTCATTCGTGGTATGCATATGCTGTGTGTGAGAAATAACCTGCGAATATGACAGAAACAAGTTTGTTTTTTTACAGAATTTTCGGTCGTTTTTCTTTTATAGCGCAAAAAATAAAAAACCCAGAGGTGATCTAATACCACCAAAAGAAAGCTCTATTTGTGTGAAAAAAAGGACAAAAATTTCAAATGGGTACAATGTTGTATGACGGAGTAATTGTCATTCAAATTGTGAGAGCACCGAAAGCTGAAAATTGGTCTGGTCAGGAAGGGGGTTTAAGTGCCCAGTGGTCAAGAGGTTAACATTGCTAAAATTTATTGGGTGGCTTTAAATCCACCTAGATCAGTTTTGCAAAACAGCCAATCATCAGCTGAAAAATGCAGTATCAAAATCATGGCTGCAGCTGCTTGTAATAACCACTTGCTGACAGGAAGTTTCTGTTAAGTGGTTAATCAACTTCAAATTAACCCATTATAAACATGTGATTAAACACCAAAAAATCTGCGCTCATGGATATCCACAATGTCGAATCACCCAAAATAATATGAAGATAAAGAAAAATAATTAATGTAAAAAATGTTGAGAAAAACAATCCTTTTTAATTTAAAATCAGCTTCAGTATAACAGTGGACAGTCTAGATACGATTATATAGCAGGCTCAACAAGATTGTATACACCAGATATGGTGTTTCACCAGCAATCTCCAGCAGTTTCATGGGATCAGAGCTCACGGTTTCAGTTAACATGCCATCCGCAGATGGAGCACACAGTACCTTAAGGGGAAGATGGAAAACGAGGCAATGGTGAGGGGATGGATGTAGGGTTGCCAACTCATCCCTTTAAAACAGAACACATATTAATTACACAGGTTCTGTGGCTGATTAAGGAGGTAATTAAACTCACTTGGTGCCTTATTTGCATTAAATTAGCCTCAGAACCTGTGTAATTAATATGTGTTCTGTTTTAAAGGGATGAGTTGGCAACCCTAGATGGACGTCACCCTGTCAACATGGACCTAGTAGCAGGAGATCCGTGTCGCCTCCACGTGTCACTGCGGGCAGATGAACGCCGGATTCTCAGACAAATCCAGCAGCCGGGGACACAGCACGGTAAGGTCTGTGAGAGCGGATGCTTGCTCCGTACGAGCGCGCTGACGTCACACGTCTGAGACGCCGCTCAGCATCGAAATGGACAAGCAGGGATGCAACAAATGCCCTCTGGTGGGGAGTCCGTAGAATGCACGCTCCCATACGCTGTAATCGAAACTGCCAGTGAGAAGCAAAAAAATGAAGTTGATGTAGATAATGTATAAAATTAGGATGGAACTTCCATAAGTAGGGGGATGAAGGTATGTCCTTGACGATAGCTTCCTTTCATGCCATACATTGTGTTGCTAGTTGTGATTTGTCACATTGATTACATGGTAAAGACAGGGCCAATCACAGCCCATCTGTACCATGTGGTTAGCTTTGGCCAATTACAGCTAATCACAACAAAAGACACTGTAAAAATTGTTGCCTATACCAATGAAATTTACTGGTGTAAGCAATCATAATGTGTTAAAATAAACAGTTTTACTATGGCAATACTGTATTCCTAACGCAGTGTGTTAGGGAAAAAAATCTTTAAAAAAATGAAAAAAAAAGATTACATTTTTTTTTTTTTTCTTTTACATACTGTCACCAGTCAGTGTACCTGATCACAGCTACACCAGTTATATAATAATGCTGTAGTGTACTGGTGACAGTATGTAAAAAATAATCTGAAAAAAACTTTTTTTTAAACCACTTGGCACCTGCGCTACAGCCGAATTGCCAGGAAGGCTTACATGGACGTCCTCTCGTTCTCACAATGCCGACGCGCTCTGTGATCCCTGAGTCCTTGGGACTGATCGAGGTAAAGGGCCAATCACAGTGAGCCCTTTACCACGTGATCATCTGTCAATGAGAGATGATCGTGAAAGTAAACAGAAGCTGGTTGTGATGGGAGTCACTTTGGGTGGGGGTCTGTGGAACCCTGCTTACCTTAGAGGTCAGGAAACTCATTGTTCAGCTCCCCAGGCCTCTCTTATGTGTAAGTTACCCTGTGTCTATTAAGGGCACAGGGTGACTGAGAAGCCACACTTCTTCCATGCCGCCAGGAAGAAGCACACACTCGCACTGACCTGCCATCACCACACGCCCCATCAAACTACGTCTCCCAGAGACCTCTAGGGCCAATGGGGATGTGTCTGAGGTAAAACAGCTCCCACACGACTCTTGGGCAAGGGGTGACTTGCGGGCAGGAATCCACAAGCTGTCTCGTCCACACCGTCTCTGGGGCCAGCGGTGATGTGTCTGGGGTGGGCGTGACAGAGAACACGGCTCCCGTGCGGCTGGGATCATGGGTGACGTGCGGGCAGGAATGAGCTGCCGGATTGGGAGACACACAGACACTGGAGACAGGTAAGATGTTCATTGTGGACATTATGTGTTATCGTTATATTATCTGTTCTGTCTGTGGTGTCCAGCTTCTTAGAGGCAGTGGCTCAGCAAATGCATCCTTACCAGTGCCCAGCAAATGCATCCTTACTAGTGCTCAACAAATACATCCTTACCAATGCCCAGCATTTTCAATAAAAAAACTGTATAAGTAAAAGCTCTGTTATTGTGTTTTTCTTTTAAGACAAAAGCTGTTAATTAGTTTGGACAATTGTACGGGTTGTTTTTTCTAAGCTAAAACCTTGGTATTCAGGTTTGATTGTCGTGTTGGCACTTTGAAATAAATACATTTGTTTTGTGTTGCAAAAAATGCATGATGGAGTCAGTTTGGGGGGGTTCCGTGGAACCCAGTTTACCTAAGAGAGGCCAGGAAACTCACCAGGCCCCTCTTATGTGTAAGTGACCCTGTGTCTATTAGGGGCACAGAGTGACTGAAAAGCCACACTTCTTCCAGCCGGACCTATGGGGGTTAATGCTGGCCACTAACGCTACCCTACCCTCTTTAATGTGTGTATTATGCTGGTTCTAAGCATGAAGACCAGAGGTAAAGTAAGAAAGGGGAAGGTTTCCACAAGTGTCCTGTTCCACTGACAAAGTTGGCTGTGTTAAATAGGGAAAATTCCGCACCAAAACTCTAAATAGATAAAAATATGTGCATACATAAATTAGATATAAAATATAAATACACAGTGACTAAAGCTGCTCCTCTAGAAAGCAAGTAATACTTGTTTGAAATATTGGTAGATAGTTGAGGGTGCTAATTATTATTTAACGTGCTAATATCCACTCTATGTCATATAAATATATAAGTCCATATGTGATATCCGTAAATATATGTGAATCCAAATTCTGATATATCACCAAAAGTGTACTCAGTGTACTTTCAAAAAGTGCAGTCCCATATTATTCCACTCGATCCGGTGATCTAAATAGTGCAAAGGCTGTCCCAAATCTTGCTCAGTGTGAATAGAATTTTCCTTCACCACACTCGAATCTTTGTGATCACCCAAAGTGCTAAAATGGTTAATGCGCTTACCAGATGTCTCTGACTTCTTTGGTGAGAAAGAAAGTCAGATATATCCTTTGCAGGTTAGTGCTTGTATACACATCAATCGGACAGGAAAAATGCCAAACTCTTGCTCAGGAGTGTATAGTGAGATATGTAAAAAAAGGAATATAGAAATCCATTGCGTAATACTGCTTGGTTTATTAAAATTAGGGTATATAAAAAACAACGGCCGATTGGCCTCTTGCATTAAAAGTTGCCTGTCCCGGCACCAAGGCTGCTCGCTCGTCTGTATTTTGGGCTTGTCCTCCACCTCCGTGGCGGCGTGCGTTCCACCCAGCAGAACAGCAACCAGATGTCCGGAACTTGTGTTGACTACCACGTGACCAGGTCCGCCTCCGACGTACGTTTCGTTTTTCAAACGTCTTCAGGGCGCGTATATATTGATTTGTTTGCACAAAAGTTATAGTGTCTACAAACTATGGGAAAGATTTATGACATTTTTTTTTTTTTTTACTAGTAATGGCGGTTTTTAGACATGACAGACAGATCAAAGACTTTTGACACATTTTTGGGATCATTGGCATTTATAGAGCGATCAGTGCTATAAAAATGCACTGATTACTGTATAAATGTCACTGGCAGGGAAGGGGATAACACTAGGGGCGATCAAGGGGTTAAATATGTGTTCCCTCACTGTGTTCTAACTGTGTGGGGAGGGGAGTGACTAGGAGAGATGGCAGATCGCTGTTTCTACTTTGTAGAAAGTTTCTACAAAGTAGAAACAGCGATCTGCCATCTCCACACAATCTGTCTTCTCTCCTCTGACAGCACAGGGATTTGTGTGTTCACACACACACAAATCCCTGTGCTGGCGCTCGTGCACGTGATCGTGCATGGCCGGTGGCATTCGCGCCCACCGGCCACATGCATCGGGTTCCCCGCTGTGCAGCGGGCACGCGGGTGCCTCTGGCGGTGCTCGCGTGCCCTCTGGTGGCTCTCCTGGGCAAAGTTGTATATGTACGGGATTTCGCCCAGGAGACCCATTCTGGCACAGTATATCTGCGTAAGCCGGTTGGGAACCGGTTAAATATCACCAAAAGAAAGCTCTATTTGTGTGAAAAAAAATGATAAACATTTTATATGGGTACAGTGTTGCATGACATTTGCAATTGCCATTCAAAGTGTGACAGCGCTGAAAACTGGCCTCGGCAGGAAGGGCGTGAAAGTGTCCAATATTGATGTGGTTAATAGGTCGTCTCTTACATTGAAATATATCTATTGTGTGTCCATGTTGTCACTTGACCCAATCCAAAACTAACAGCATACCACACAGTATTGCATTTATTACCAACCAACTGGCACTGAAATATATATAAAAATATAATTTAAAGGATGTTAACTCATTATATACAGTAATCAAAAACCCCCTGAGGTATACACCTGTATGTTTTTCAGTTTATTCTGTACCATGAATCCAAATTGATTGTGTCACTAAATCAGTTTACCTCATTATTATGCATCATTTCTAATTTCAAGTGTTTTGAAGTCTTAGCTTCATCACATTGAGTATCTGCATGTTTTTCATCTTCTGGGAATCCTGGTACATACAGTATGGCCAGGCAACCGATATTTTACAAATCTGCCTGCTGAAGCTATTTGCAGTTGACACCATTTTATCCAAATAGGCAGCAAAGCTTTAAATAAAAATATTTAACTTTCCCCCAAATAATATTTTAAAACTCGTGCCAGATTTACCTATTTTTCCATAAATATACCAAATTTTTTAGAAAGACATTATAGAGCTGGCTGATACCAACAGTTTAGCTTTATCAACCTGTTACGCTATAATGACTCTCTTCATCCAAAAAGCCAAAACATTAGGGGCCGGATTCAGATACCTGAGCGTATCTGTCCGGCCGGATACGTTACGCCGCTGTAACTTTGGGCGCAAGTTCCGTATTCAGAAAGAACTTGTTTTATTCAAATTTGGCTTGACCCCGCGTATTTTCCGTTTTTTTTGAACGTCGCATGCACCGTTCGTGAAAACATCCCAGTGCGCATGCTCGAAAATCCGCCGCAAAACGTCATTGCTTTCGACGTGAACGTAAATTACGTCCAGCCGTATTCGCGAAGGACTTACGCAAACGACGTAAAATTTCAAAACTCGGCGCGGGAACGACGACCATACTTAACATTAGCTACGTCTCATATAGCAGGGGTAACTATACGCCAGAAAAAGCCGAACGCAAACTACGTAAAAAAAAGCGCCGGGCGGTCGTTCGTTTCTGAATCGGCGTAAATACTAATTTGCATATTCCTTGCGTAAAAATACGGAAGCGCCACCTAGCGGCAAGCCTGAAATTGCAGCCTAAGATACGACGGTGTAAGACACTTGCACCTGTCGGATCTTAGGGATATCTATGCGTAACTGATTCTCTGAATCAGGCGCATAGATACGACCGAGCGCAATCAGAGATACGACGGCGTATCAGGAGATACACCGTCGTATCTCTTTCTTAATCTGGCTCTAGGCCTATAACTGCAGCCCAACTAGGAATCTTAAAAAATGGAGCCACTGATGGTGCAATTCTTAGGCTGCATTCACACCTGAACGCGGCGTATTTTACCACGATTTGCCGCGACAAATTGCAGCGTTTTGTCCCGCGATTTGCCACGACAAAATGCGGTAAAATACGCTTCAGTAACATACACAGGAGGGGTGATCAACATTGTCGGCTATGGCCGAACGCCGAAAGCCGCCTGAAAAAAAGGTCTGGGACTTGTTTTGAGCTTCAGGCGTTTCGGCGTTGGGCGTTCGGCGTGGAGATGTGAACCATCTCCATAGCCGACAATGTAAAATCACCCCTCCAGCGTATTGCAGGCTGCAATAGCGTCGCGCTACAGACGACAATACGCCTAGGTGTGAATGCAGCCTTAGAGAGGGGTTATGACTCATATGCAGGTTGTTACAAGGCTGGAAATTCTGTGATTCTTGTACCTAAATCCTCAGACTTCTGTAATATTGTTTTAAAGGGGTTGTAAAGGTTTGTTTTTTATTTTCTAAATAGGTTCCTTTAACTACTTGCCGTCGCCGCACCGTCATAATACGTCCACAAGATGGCACTCCTGGGCGAGATCACGTATTATGACGTCCGGCGCGTGAACGGCGATGGGGCGCGCGCGCGCGCCCCACCGCCGTTCACGATGATCAGATTCGATGCAGAACTGATCAATCACCAGGTCCAGGCCAATAAAATCTGGCCTGGACCTGGTGATCGCTCCAACCAATGGTTGTCTTCCCCTGGCAATGTTTTGTAAACATTGGCAGGGGAAGTACTGCTCTCTCCCTCGTGTCGGTCTTTCCGTTCCAGACCGAGAGGGAGAGAGCATCTAACAGTGAGTTGCACAACACTACACTGACACCAGGTCACGTAGGCACACTTTTAACCCCCTGATCACCCCCCGATCACCCCCCAAATTAACCCATTCACTGTGTCACCCAGTACAGCAATCAGATTTTTTTTTGATCGCTGTACTAGTGTCATTAGTGACAAAAATAAGTGTTAGGGTAATCAGTATTAGGCTCTAAATAGTCTAGGGACCCCCCCTAACCCCCCCCAATAAAGGTTTAACCCCATCATTACCCCCTGTCACCAGTGATCACAGTATAAGTGTCACCGGTGACGCAGTTTAGCTAGTTAATTTTTTATTGCATCAAGGCACCCGCCATATTTTTTGCAATAAAATTTTAACCCCCTGATCGCCCGGCGGGTGATCAAAGTTTGGTTTTAGCGCCAGATAGGGTCTGCGTCGCCCCAGGCAGCGGCCAATAGCGCTAACACCCACGCACGCACCATACGCATCCCTTTAGTGGTATAGTATCTGATCGGATCGATACTTGATCTGATCAGATCTATACTAGCGTCCCCTGCAGTTTAGGGTTCCCAAAAACGCATGGTTAGCGGGATCAGCCCAGATACCTGCTAGCACCTGCGTTTAGCCCCTTCGCCCAGTCCAGCCCACCGAAGTGCAGTATCGATCAATCGATCGATCACTGACACAAAACACAAAAACACATAACTGCAGCGTTCGCAGAGTCAGGCCTGATCTCTGCGATCGCTAACAGTTTTTTTGGTAGCGCTTGACTCAGTCGCTAACAGGTCAGGTGCTTTTTTGCCTGTGAATCTCACCACTGTACCCCTAAATTTAGAGCCCAAAATGGCAAATCGATGGTACAGTGATGAAGAGGCCTACTTGTTTATGAGCCTGACGGATAGTGATGAGGAGGTCACGCATCTGTCAAATTCTTGCTCAGAATACGATCCTGTAGACGACAGTGGCTCCCTGACAGATAGCTCTGACGACGGAGTGGTCCCTGCTAGGGTCAGGCGTACCAGACCCCGATCTTCTGCTGTCGCTGAGGTGCAAGAACCGCAGGGCTCTCGTATGGAGGAGAGAAGTACTAGCGCCGCTATTCCTTCTGGTGAACTGGCAAGCACCAGCGGCCTAGTACATCCTGGTCATATATCCAGCACTGCAGTAACACTTGGTGACGTGGCGAGTCCCATAAGTGCAGTTCAAGCTGGAGAGGTGGCAAGCACGAGTAGTGTCCCGCTGCCACCAAGAAGAAGAAGACGACAAAGACAGGCCCGTCCCCATAGTGCCCTTCCTGCTGCATTCGCCAATCCTGATTGGGTACCCACCACTTCTGCAGCACCCGTACTTCCCCCATTCACTGGCCAACCCGGAATTCAGGTGAATACAGTTGATTTTACGTCACTGGATTTTTATTCGCTGTATTTCACGGAAGATCTCTATAGATCTATTGTGGACCAAAGCAATTTGTACGCTGGTCAATTCTTCGCCGCTAATCCCCAGCTGTCCCTTGCCAGAGATTGGAAGCCAATTACGGTTTCCGAATTTAAGATCTTTCTGGGCCTTTCCCTCATCATGGGCATTACTAAAAAGAGTGAGCTGCGGATGTATTGGTCCACGCACCCAGTTCACCATATGCCCATTTTCTCTGCCTCCATGACCAGGACACGATACGAGCAGATCTTGCGGTTCATGCATTTTAGTGACAATGAACTCTGTCGTCCTCGGGGAGACCCTGAATTCGATCGGCTCTACAAAATTCGGCCCCTCGTAAACCACTTCAACGAACGGTTTGCAGCCTTGTATAATCCCAATCAAGTTGTCTGCGTTGATGAGTCCCTGGTTAAGTTTTCTGGCCGCTTGTCATTCAAACAATACCTTCCCAGCAAGCGTGCCAGATACGGGGTCAAGTTGTATAAGCTCTGTGACAGGGCAACAGGCTATACATCTAGCTTTATGGTTTACGAGGGAAAAGACAGTCACGTAGAGCCGGAGAATTGCCCTGATTACATAGGGAGCGCTGGTAAGATAGTGTGGGAATTGGTGTCACCCTTATTCGGAAAGGGGTACCACTTGTACGTGGACAATTATTACACAAGCGTGCCACTTTTTAGTCACCTTTTTGATTATGGAATTGGCGCATGTGGCACCGTGCGACCTAATCGCCGGGGCATCCCCCAACGGCTTGTAGAATCCCGTCTTAGTCGGGGGGAGAGAGCCTGCTTACGGTGTAATAATTTGTTAGCAGTGAAGTGGAGGGATTCACGGAATGTTTTCGTTCTGTCCACGCTTCACGCAGACACGGCAGTCCAAATTCCTACGGCGACTGGTGTTGTGGAGAAACCCCTCTGTATCCACGAGTACAACCTTAACATGGGAGGGGTGGACCTCAATGACCAGTTGTTGGCGCCGTACCTAATTGCCCGGAGGTCCAAACGCTGGTACAAAAAAGTGTCAGTGTATTTGTTTCAATTGGCTTTGCTGAACGCTCATGTGCTATACAGAGCTTCAGGACGGACTGGATCCTTCCTAAAATTCCAGGAAGAGATCGTCGAAGCCCTTCTGTTTCCAGATGGTGCTGTGCCCCACCTTCCCAACGCAAATGCAGTGAGCCGGCTGTATGAGAGGCATTTTCCTTTTGTCCTCCCTGGTACCCCTACCCAAAGAGCCCGCCAAAAAAGATGTCGTGTCTGCAGCAAACTCGGATTTAGGCGTGACACCCGCTTTTATTGTCCCGACTGTCCTGACCAACCTGGTCTCTGCATTGGTGCATGTTTCAAACGCTACCACACACTAGTTGAGTTTTAGCGTAGGGTACAGCACCACACAGTCCTAGGCACACCAACACAGGGTCTCGGAATATGTGATGGCCATCACATTTTGAGAGACCATAATCTGCAACGTTCAGTTTACAGTTTTCTTACAGTTTTTATAAAAGTAAAAAAAAGTGGAAAAAAAATTAAAAAAACTTACACAAAAACACAAAAAAATATATAAAATAAAAAATCCAAAAATAGTTGTGGTTGTATTTTTCTCCTCTCTTTATTGTTCTCTTATGTTCACTCTCTACTGTCCACTCACTATTGTTCTATATCTATTCTCTCTATTTTTACAATGTTTTATTGTATTTGCTTTGCAGGTATGGTATGTTATACTGTAATGTTTGTTTTATTGTTAACCATCATTTGTTTAGCAGGTACGCCATTCAGTTGCATCGCGGATTTATTTAGCGTGACAGCAACAGCGTTTGCTCCCACGATTTATAAAGCTGTGACTCCAACGCTGTAGGAGGTGATTTCACCACCACGGTTAAAAAAAAAAGCATATATGCCAAAGCATGGGGGCAGCAGGGGCGGAGGAGCGATTTTGCTCCTAATGCCGCGTACATACGGTCGAAATTCCGACGGAGGCTTGCCCGTGGAAAAGTTCGACCGTGTGTATGCGGCATAACTTTTTATGCGGGAGGATGCCCCCATGCTTTGGCATGTATATTTTTTAGGCACAGGTTGCGTTAAAAAATGTTTTATTTTTTACTGTATTTATTTTTTTGGTATTTGCTTTGCAGGTATGGTATGGTAAGATCTTAATGTTAAAATGTAATGTTACTTTGTTATAATGTTAACCATCATTTGCTTAGCAGGTACGCCATTCAGTTGCAGCACGGATTTATTTAGCGTGACAGCAACAGCGTTTGCTCCCACGATACATAAAGCCGCGACTCCAACACTGTGGGAGGTGATTTCACCACCACAGTTAAAAAAAGAGCATATATGCCGAAGCATGGGGGCATTAGGGGCGGAGGAGCGATTTTGCTCCTAATGCCGCGTACATACGGTCGAAATTCCGTCGGAAGCTTGCCCGTGGAAAAGTCCGACCGTGTGTATGCGCCATAACTTTTTATGCGGCGTACATACGTGTGTGAGCGGCATAACTTTTTTGCGGGAGGATGCCCCATGCTTCGGCATATATAAATGGTGCATGTATGCCCATCATTAGAAGTGGGTGGATGAAGGGAGGTATTCTAATGGTGGGCATACCCACCGATCAATCTTTTTTTCGTTCAGCCAACAGGCTGCATGAAAAAAAAAAAAGATTACAATACATGTCCAACAAGAACCATCAACGTATGGTATGTTGCTGGACTTTGAATGGTTATACCAGAATGATGCCTGCGGGTTTAGGTATCATCTTGGTATCATTCTTTTCAGCCAGCGGTCGGCTTTCATGTAAAAGCAGTCCTAGCGGCTAATTAGCCTCTAAACTGCTTTTACAAGCAGTGGGAGGGTATGTCCCCTCCCCGGATATAAACTGCGCCATTGGGAAAGTGGGAAAACATTTTATCACACCGATCTTGGTGTGGTCAGATGCTTTAAGGGCAGAGGAGAGATCTAGGGTCTAATAGACCCCAATTTTTTCAAAAAAGAGTACCTGTCACTAACTATTGCTATCATAGGGGATATTTACATGCCCTAAGATGGCAATAAAAATTATAAAAATAATAAAAAAAAGTAAGGAACAGTTTAAAATAAAATTAAAAAAGCAAATTAAATAATAATAAAAAAAAAAAAAAAAAAAAAAGCACCCCTGTCCCCCCCTGCTCTTGCGCAAAGGCGAACGCAAGCGTCCGTTTGGCGTCATATGTAAACAGCAATTGTACCATGCATGTGAGGTATCACCGCGAAGGTCAGATCGAGGGCAGTAATTTTAGCAGTAGACCTCCTCTGTAAATCTAATGTGGTAACCCGTAGAGGCTTTTAAAGGCTTTTAAAAATGTATGTAGTTTGTCGCCACTGCGCATTTGTGCGCAATTTTAAAGCATGTCGTGTTTGGTATCTATGTACTCGGCCTAAGATCATCTTTTTTATTTCATCAAACATTTGGGCAATATAGTGTGTTTTAGTGCATTAAAATAAAAAAATATGTATTTTTGCCCAAAAAAATGCATTTGAAAAATCGCTGCGCAAATACTGCGTGGTAAAAAAAAATGCAACACCCACCATTTTAATCTGTAGGGCCTTTGCTTTAAAATAATATATAATGTTTGGGGGTTCAACTTAACTTTCTTGCAAAAAAATAATATGTTTTTATGTAAACAAACAGTGTCAGAAAGGGCTTTTTCTTCAAGTGGTTAGAAGAGTGGGTAATGTGTGACATAAGCTTCTAAATGTTGTTCATAAAATGCCAGGACAGTTCAAAACCCCCCCAAATGACCCCATTTTGGAAAGTAGACACCCCAAGCTATTTGCTGAGAGGCATCTCGAGTCCATGGAATATTTTATATTTTGACACAAGTTGTAGGAAAGAGAATTATTATTATTTTATTTTATTTTTTTTGCACAAAGTTGTCACTAAATGATATATTGCTCAAACATGCCATGGGCATATGTGGAATTACACCCCAAAATACATTCTGCTGCTTCTCCTGAGTACGGGGATACCACATGTGTGAGACTTTTTGGGAGCCTAGCCGCGTACGGGACCCCAAAAACCAATCACCACCTTCAGGCTTTCTAAGGGTGTAAATTTTTGATTTCACTCCTCACTACCTATCACAGTTTCGGAGGCCATGGAATGCCCAGATGGCACAAAACCCCCCTAAATGACCCCATTTTGGAAAGTAGACACCCCAAGCTATTTGCTGAGAGGTATGTTGAGTATTTTGCAGATCTTGCTTTTTGTCACAAAGATTTGAAAATTGAAAAAAGAAAAAAAAAATATATATATATATATCTTTCTTCATTTTCAAAAATAAATGAGCGCTGTAAAATACTCACCATGCCTCTCAGCAAATAGCTTGGGGTGTCTACTTTCCAAAATGGGGTCATTTGGGGGGGTTGTCTGCCATCTGGGAATTCTATGGCCTCCGAAACTGTGATAGGCAGCGAGGAGTGAAATCAAAAATTTGCGCCCTTAGAAATCCTGAAGGCGGTGCTTGGTTTTCGGGGCCCCGTACGCGGCTAGGCTCCCGAAAAGTCCCACACATGTGGTATCCCCGTACTCAGGAGAAGCAGCAGAATGTATTTTGGGGTGCAATTCCACATATAACCATGGCATGTGTGAGCAATATATCATTTAGTGACAACTTTGTGCAAAAAAAAAAAAAAAAAAAAAAAAGTTTGTCATATTCCAGCAACTGGTGGCAAGATATAAAATATTCCATGAACTCAAAATGCCTCTCAGAAAATAGCTTGGGGTGTCTACTTTCCAAAATGGGGTCATTTGGGGGGGTTGTGTGCCATCTTGGCCTTTTATGGCCTTCAATACTGTGATAGGTAGTGATCGGTAGTGAGGAGTGAAATCAAAAATGTATGCCCTTAGAAATCCTGAAGGCCGTGCTTGGTTTTCGGGGTCCCGTACGCGGCTAGGCTCCCAAAAAGTCCCACACATGTGGTATCCCCGTACTCAGGAGAAGCTGCAGAATGTATTTTGGGGTGTAATTCCACATATGCCCATGGCATGTGTGAGCAATATATCATTTAGTGACAACTTTGTGCAAAAAAAAAAAAAATTGTCATATTCCCGCAACTTGTGTCAAAATATTAAATATTCCATGGACTCAACATGCCTCTCAGCAAATAGCCTGGGGTGTCTACTTTCCAAAATGGGGTCATTTGGGGGGGGTTTCTGCTATTTGGGCATTTTATGGCCTTCAAAACTGTGATAGGTAGTGAGGAGTGAAATAAAAAATTTGCGCCCTTAGAAATCCTGAAGGCGATGCTTGGTTTTCGGGGTCCCGTACGCGGCTAGACTCGCAAAAAGTCCCACACATGTGGTATCCCCGTACTCAGGAGAAGCAGCAGAATGTATTTTGGGGTGCAATTCCACATATAACCATGGCATGTATGAGCAATATATCATTTAGTTACAACTTTTTGTAATTTCTTTTTTCTTTTTTTTTTTTTGTCATTATTCAATCACTTGGTACAAAAAAAAAAAATATTCAGTGGGCTCAATATGCCCCTCAGCAGATTCCTTGGGGTGTCTACTTTCCAAAATGGGGTCATTTGGGGGGATTTTGTGCTATTTGGGCATTTTATGGCCTTCAAAACTGTCTTAGGTAGTGAGAAGTGAAATCAAAAATTTGCGCCCTTAGAAATCCTGAAGGCGGTGCTTGATTTCCGGGGCCCCGTACGTGGTTGGGCTCCCAAAAAGTCTCACACATGTGGTATCCCCGTACTCAGGAGAAGCAGGAGAATGTATTTTGGGGTGCAATTCCACATATAACTATGGCATGTGTGAGCAATATATCATTTAGTGACAACTTTTTGTAATTTCTTTTTTTTTTTTTTTTTTTTGTCATTATTCAATCACTTGTTACAAAAAAAAAAAATATTCAATGGACTCAACATGCCTTTCAGCAGGTTCCTTGGGGTGTCTACTTTCCAAAATGGGGTCATTTGGGGGGGTTTTGTACTTCCTTGCTATTTTAGCACCTCAAGAATTGAGATAGGCAGTCATAAAATAAAAGCTGTGTAAATTCCAGAAAATGTACCCTAGTTTGTAGATGCTATAACTTTTGCGCAAACCAATAAATTTACGCTTATTGGCATTTTTTTTACTAAAGACATGTGGCTGAATACATTTTGGCCAAAATGTATGACTAAAATTGAGTTTGTTCGATTTTTCTTATAACAAAAAGTAGAAAATATCATTTTTTCTCAAAATTTTCGCTCTTTTTCCGTTTATAT
The DNA here is from genome assembly GCF_905171775.1 of Rana temporaria. Lineage (NCBI taxonomy): Eukaryota > Metazoa > Chordata > Amphibia > Anura > Ranidae > Rana > Rana temporaria. Next base: position 81,329,806 of record NC_053498.1, read on the forward strand.
CGCAAACATTAAAAATCGCAGAGGCAATCAAATACCATCAAAAGAAAGCTCTATTTGTGGGAAAAAAAGGACGCAAATTTTGTTTGGGTACAACATTGTATGGCCGCGCAATTACCAGTTAAAGCAGCGCAGTGGAAAATTGTAAAAACACCTCTGGTCTTAAGGCTGACAAATGGTCCGGTGGGAAAGTGGTTAAGCTAGTGCATTGTTGGTTCACTTACCTTTTCCTTTGATTTCCTTTCTAAGGCCGCGTACACACAATCAGTCCATCCGATGAGAACGGACCGATGGACCGTTTTCATCGGTTAACCGATGAAGCTGACTGATGGTCCGTCGCGCCCACACACCATCAGTTAAAAAAACGATCGTGTCAGAACGCGGTGACGTAAAACACAACGACGTGCTGAAAAAAACGAAGTTCAATGCTTCCAAGCATGCGTCGACTTGATTCTGAGCATGCGTGGATTTTTAACCGATGGTCGTGCCTACTAACGATCGGTTTCGTCCTATCGGGTAGGAATCCATCGGTTAATTTTAAAACAAGTTGGCTTTTTTTTAGCCGATGGTTAACTAACCTATGGGGCCCACACACGATCGGTTTTGACCGATGAAAATGGTCAGTCAGAACATTCTCATCGGTTTAACCGATCGTGTGTACGTGGCATAAATGTTTTTTTTCTTTGTTTTCTTTGTCTGAATTTCTCACAACCTGTTTCTCCTCAGTAAGCTGTTCAGTAAGTTGTTGTGGCTGACTAACCACCGCTCGGATGCTGGTGGAAAGCTTACTGAGGAGAAACAGGAAGTGAGAAATTCAAACAAAGAAAAAAACATTTAGAAGGGAAATTGAAGGAAAAGGTAAGTGAACCAACAATGCTCTAGCTCAGTGGTCTCAAAGTACCGGCCCGCGGGCCATTTGCGGCCCGCGGACCAGTTATAAATGGCCCTCAGGCAGGGTGGAAGTGGTGGAAGTGGTATTACAAGTTAAGCATTACAAGTTAAACAGCAATTCTAATGTAATTTTTCACTATTTTCACTGCCATCCTCTTCCCTCTAATTAGAACCCCGAAACATTATATATATTTTTTATCCTAACACCCTAGAGAATAAAATAGCGATCGTTGCAATACTTTCTGTTACGCCGTATTTGCGCAGCGGTCTTACAAGCGCACTTTTTTGGGAAAAAATTACACTTTTTTTAATTAAAAAATAAGACAACAGTAAGGTTATCCCCATTTTTTTTAATATTATGAAAGATAATGTTACGCCGAGTAAATTCATACCCAACATGTCACGCTTCAAAATTGTGTCCGCTTGTGGAATGCCGACAAACTTTTTTACCCTTTAAAATCTTCATAGGCGACGTTTAAAAAAATCTACAGGTTGCATGTTTTAAGTTACATAGGGCTAGAATTATTGCTCTCGCTCTACCAATCGCGGCGATACCTCACATGTGTGGTTTGAACACCGTTTACATATGCGGGCGCTGCTCACGTATGTGTTCGCTTCTGCGCGCAAGCTCGTCGGGACGGGGTGCGTTTTCTGGCTCCTAACTTTTTTAGCTGGCTCCTAGATTCCAAGCAAATTTGTCAAACCCTGACTTACACCAGTGCTGGTGGTAATAATGCGCTCGCTGACACCAGTGCTGGTGGTAATAATGCGCTCGCTGACACCAGTGCTGGTGGTAATAATGTGTTCGCTGACACCAGTACTGTTGTTTTTGAAGTTTGAAAGTTTGCATGCGGCCCCCCATGGCATATGAAAACTTGTCTTGTGGCCCTCAGGTAATTTGAGTTTGAGACCCCTGCTCTAGCTTAAAGGAACCTATTTAGAAAATAAAAAACGAACCTTTACAACCCTTTTAAGACAATATTACAGAAGTCTGAGGATTCTCAAGAACTGAGGAATTCTAGATGTAAATAAAAAACTCCCAAAATCGATTCCAGGCAATGTATATGTGTTTTTCCGGGGTTTTTTTTTTTTTTTTTTTTATTTATCTCAATGATTTTATAGATTGTAAACAAATATATAAATAAAACTCATGTACACCAATTTATTTTGGGTAGCCAAAGTGGAGTTTCCACAATCCAAATCTGTTATTGTATTTATATAATGTAATCTAAATTTACCTAAGGCCCTTTCACACTGGGGCGGTTTGAAGACGCTATTGCGCTAAAAATAGTGCCTGCAAACTGACCCTAAACAGCGGCTGCTGCCCTCTGGCTTTCACACTGGAGTGGTATGCTAGCAGGACTGCTCCAAAAGTCCTGCTAGCAGCATCTTTTCAACGCTGAGAGGAGCGGTGTCTTTACCGCTCCTCCACCGCTCCTTCCCATTGAAAGCAATGGGAAACCACGGCTATACCGCCGGCAATGCGCCTCTGCATTGGCGGTGATATTAACCCTTTTTTCGGCCGCTAGCGGAGGTTAAAACCGCACCGCTAGTGGCCAAATACCGCCGTAGTTCCGACGGTATAGCGCCGCTAAAAATAGCGGCGCTATACCGCCACCGCACCTCCGGCCCCAGTGTGAAAGGGGCCTAATAGTTGTGTGAGCTTCAGTTCCCATTCGTATCACAATATCCATATTGCATGCGTAGTGTGCACGCTATCCTTCTATCGCACCACATTAAGCCCAGCTGCTGCTGTGACAGAGAAAGAGAGTGCGCACTGCACATGCGTGGGTCTCAAGTGAGCTAGTGTGCTTATGCATGCTGAGATGGCTGCGCACCCAGTGTCCAGAGCTTTCTTCCATGAAGGCAGGATGGGTGAGGGTCAATCACTACAACTAGTACTGGGGACAGGCTGCGCACAGCCTACTGGTATTACTTTTAAGAAACGCTTTAATCTGACAATTGGAGACTTGCTTTGTAATATTCTGAGGAGGCTGCAATGCAGAGGACTTCTTTAAACATTTAAGTTGCCCAGGCCAATTTTCAGCTTTCAGTGCTGTCTCACTTTGAATGACAATTACTCGGGAAAAAAATACAGACAATTTTAAAAAGAAAATCAGATTTTTCCACATTTCTCTTGTAACATTTTGCAACTAAATAATCTTCATAAATTGACACCCAAATTTTTTTCTGCCACACTTCTTTGGTGAAAATAACCCAAATCTTAGGGGCAGATCCACAAAGATCTGCCCCGGCGCATCGTATCTGAGATACGCTACGCCACCGTACCTTACCTGACTTTGGTTCAAATCCATAAAGATTTTGCGCCGTAAGTTACGGCGGCGTAGTGTATCTCAAGCGGCGTAACGGCGCGGAATTCAAATTGGGCGGGTAGGGGGCGTGTTTCATTTAAATGAAGCGCGTCCCTGCACCGAACGAACTGCGCATGCGCCGTCCCTAAATTTCCCGCCATGCATTGCGCGAAATGACGTCGCAAGGACGTCATTGTTTTGACTTGGACGTATCTTACGTCCATCCCGCGATTCACGGACGACTTACGCAAACGAAAAAAAAAAATTCAAATTAAACGCGGGAACGACGGCCATACTTAACATAGCAGATCTAACTATACGCCACGAAATAGCAGCTTTAACTATACGCCGAAAAAAGCCGACTAGAGACGACGTAAAGGAATGTGCCGGCCGCTCGTACGTTCGTGGATCGTCGGAAATAGCTCATGTGCATACTCGTCGCGGAAAACGAAGGGAACGCCACCCAGCGGACGCCAAAGAATTGCATCTTAGATCCGAACGCGTACGAAGAAGTACGCCTGTCAGATCTAACCCAGATGCCGTCGTATCTTGTTTTGAGGATTCAAAACAACGATACCACGCGGGAAATTTGAAAGTACGCCGGCGTATCAGTATATACGCCGGCGTACTCTCTCTGTGGATCTGCCCCTAAGTGTATATTATTTAGTCTGAAAGTTATGGAGTCTACAAACTATCGTATATACAGTATATTTGAAAATGTATCAATCCTTATGTACTGATGGCTGATCTCATTTCTTATGGCTCTAAAATGGCAGACCAGTACAAATACCACCACCAAATAACCCTTTTTTGCAAAGTAGACAGTTCAAGGTATTTAGTAAGAGGCATGATTCGTCTTTTTTTAAATGGAAATTTTTTTCGTCACTTTTTTTTTTTTTACGTACTTTTACCACAACAGTACAGCATAATAATATGATTGGTGTGGCAGTGATCAGGGACACTGACTCGTGACAGTATGGTCACAGCTATCGCATGGTACAGATGCTCTGTGATTGTCCCTTGCTGTGTTTTGTGATCACTGTGACCAATCACAGAGATCATCACAATAGTATATAATGAATGGCTATGAATGGAAGCCTTCCATTCTATACAACTGTCATGTGATCACTGTATTTGGTCACAGAGATCACATGGTACAAGGGCCGACCCGGTACTATGATCTGTCATCAGCTGTGTCCACTGCACACCAGTGACAAATCGCGCTTCAGCACGGCCCCCAAAGAGTGTTTGAGGGATGTGACTGGGAGGACATCATATGACATCCATCCGGAACTGTAGTGCTCCCACTCGGCCGTCATTTGTCTATAGGCCAGTTGGGAAGCGGTTAATTAAGTAGCAGTGGGCAGTATCTTCCTCCAAACTATTTATACATTGAAGAAAGTGTAGGACATCATAGTTTATCCACTTAAATGAATACAGTTCCATTACTTATAGTTCTAACTATATGCTTGTAAAGACAAAGGGTCCACTCACACCATTTGTCTTGGTATTTATAAGGCAATGTTGCATAGCACAAGACAAAGACAAGGCAATTTGCTTTGTTTCATATGGTGTCAGTTAACTCCAATGCCTTGCAGTGATGTGCACTAAAAAAAAGTACTGCATGCAGTATTTATCTTCATTTTGAACAAAAAGGAATCCGCATATTTGATCCCATCCATTTATCAAATTCTGGTATTTTATTATGTACTGTGGAAACATAAGGATCAGGGACATATAAAAGGGCAACCAATTGTTAGTGGCAAAAATCCATTAATAGCGAGGTTGGGAGAATAGGTGGATATATTTTTGAAGCCATTAATTACACTAGGGGGCGATCAAGGGGGTTAAATATGTTCCCTAGGGAGTGATTCTAACTGTAGGGGGCGGAGACTCACAAGGGGAGGAGACCAATCTGTGTTCCTCTGTACAAGGAACACACCATCGGTCTCCTCTCCTCTGACAGGACATGGATCTGCGGTTAAAGAGGAACTGCAGTCTGCTCACATAATTTGTAAAAAAACATCTTTGCCATTCTGAAGCTTCCCTCCTACCAATTTGCATATTATCTTATATATACTGTGTTACTCTACTTGCCAAATATGCTGCAGAAATCTCCCTCCACTGAGTCTGGCTGCAACCATTTTAACTATGGGCAGCTATAGCTGCTGCCTGTTCATTTCCTGGATTTACACAGACACACACCTCCAGCTCTGCAGCTCTCATTGGCTCTCATATGCCTCATCCCCCTCCCTTCCTGGCAAACTCTCCCGAGAGTGAGAGAGAGAGCTTTGCATGATGTCATAAGCCTAGGCTATTTAACAGACAACAAACAGGAAGTGGGCTGTATAAGGTATTTATCCCCATTGAGAACGTCAACGTATGACGAAACGCGTCTGGGTCGACGGCGTGCAGTGACGTCACCGCGTTTACGCTAGGAGGAAGGGCTCCTGTCTATGCCGGCCGGCATTAATTTTTAAACTGCTCGTATTTGCACAGCACTGTGTAACTAGATTTTATGCTATTTTAATGAGTTATGAGTTATACTATGGTGCGGTCTCCTTCCTTGCATATGGTTCACTGCCGTGCTGTGTAATATGATCGCTGACAAGTATCCAACGCTCTGGTTTACCCGCTGTGGATTCTGAGTCCAGCCCTGGTCTGTGTGATATCCGAATACCGTATGCTGGGACATCTATCTCTGAGAGAACCTGGTCTGGGATTTGATTAACGCTTGCAATAAGCTTATCTCTGGTAAGCCTCATTCCATGTGGTGGTGGTACACGGTCCTTTCAAGTGCACTGGGGTGCTGTTTGTCCGAATTTCCGTTACTGCATTTTTGGACTTTTTTACTTTTAACCTTATGTTATTTACATATGGACTTAATTGGGTTTGATTTTTAGTTGGCGCAATTTTTTTCTGTTTATAAGGTATTTATTGGCAGATTTTTTTTTTACTATCCAAAGTTAAAACAACAAGGGCAGAAGATTTAATAGATGGAAAGTTGAAAAAATTACTGAAGGTCCACTTTAAGGTACTGTATGTCCAGCATCGGAAATCTTCCTGGGGAATGTTAATATACAGTTTGCAGGTGGGAATGGGTTAAATTGTTTTAATTGCAATTTATATACATGGACAAACTTAGATACGCTAGTTAACCATCCCAGTAAGTGGCAAATAGATGAAAGGATATAGCTGATGGTATTGATCTGTTTGTGAAATGATTTAGTGAGAATCTGACCATCCTCAATGAAAATAGGTCATGAAAATTTTCCTCTGACTTGCTGCCAGTAGAAGTGAACCATAAATTATACTCATTATTATTTCTCTGAATTAAATTCTTTAAGGATAACTTATCTCCCTGATAATGAATATAATGTCACTTATAAATAATTTTCATGGATTGATCCTCACACTGGGCTCACCTCCCTCCCACATGTGCCTCTTGGTAGACCATAAGACAAGACATCAGCATAGTTTGATGCCAAGGTTATTTGGGTTGTTTTCATGTTTTGTTAAAGGAGAAGTCCAGCTTGTTTGGCTGGGCTTCTCCTCTGGGTCACATGAGTACAATTAGTTGTGCACTCCTGTGTCCCGTTTTTAGCGGAGAGCGGTCTGAAGTCTGCTCTCTGCTGACGTCACTAAGTTCAGTCCAGGCACCGCATCATCCCGACTTCGGAAGTCTGGATCTGCCAGATGCCTGGACTGACAGTCTCAGGCTCTGAGCGTGATGCCAAGACGGCCACTCCCTACTCCTCCACAGCTTGGCGCTCCAGTGAGCATAGAGAAGCAGAGCAGGAGAACTGCTGAGTGACAGTCATCAAGATAGAAATGTGGCAGCTCTTGTTTTTAAAGGCACAGGTTGGTATCCTTATTCTTCCTTTTACTATTTAAAGCTGAACACAAAAAAGCCCGGTGAGGCATGTCAAGGTGTTGTCAGGCTTCTTTCTGGCAACTAGACTATGCAGCTGTTTTTTTTTTGTTTTTTTTTAAAGTATTGTTGTATTGTGCTCCTTTAAAACAACCACACAGTCTTTTTCCAGAACAGCCTGTATTTCTCCTGAGGTTACCTGTGGGATTTTTTTTGTATCCTGAACAATTCCTCTGGCAGTTGGCTGCAATCTTTCTTGGTCTACCTGACCTTGGCTTGGTATCAAGAGATCCCCGAATTTTCCACTTCTTAATAAGTGATTGAACAGTATCTTTTTTTATTATTTTCCATCTGTATAAATTTCAATTTCCTTGTTATGAAGGTCTTTTGACAGTTCTTTTCTGCTCTCCATGGCTCAGTATCCAGCTCAGTGTATTCACGTGAGATCTAACAAACTCATTGACAATTTATACACAGACACTAATTGCAATTTGAAAAACCACAGATGTAGGAAAATAACCTTTAATTGCCATTTTAACTTGTGTGTGTCACCTTTTACTACAAGGCCAAACTTTCTGGGTATGTAATCTTTTGATCAGGGCTATTTGGGTGATTTCTAGGGTTGTCCCGATACCACTTTTTTAGGACCGAGTACAAGTACCGATACTTTTTTTCAAGTAGTCGCCGATACCGAATACCGATACTTTTTTTTAAATGTGTCCCCAAATGCAGCCATGTCCCCCACATATGCAGCCATGTCCCCCCAGCCATGTCCCTCACATATGCAGCCATGTCCCTCTAGCCATGTCCCTCACATATGCAGCCATGTCCCTCTAGCCATGTCCCTCACATATGCAGCCATGTCCCTCACATATGCAGCCATGTCCCTCTAGCCATGTCCCTCATATATGCAGCCATGTCCCTCCAGCCATTTCCCCCATACCTTTGCCGCCGAAAGCCGCCGCCGCATGGAGAAAATCACAGCATTCATTTGAATAGCTGTTTTGCCCGCGCGTATAGACACTCCCCCTTGCTCGGGATTGGACAGATCACGATCACCCATCCAATCCCGAGCAAGGGGGAGTGTCTATACGCGCGGGAACACTACAGCTATTCAAATGAAAGCTGTGATGTTCCCGCACGCCGTTTAACCCATGCGGCGGCTTTCGATGCGGCGGTGCGATGCGGCGGTTTTCGATGCGGGGGGGGAAAGTATTCTATTTAGGTATCGGGGGTATTTGCGCGAGTACAAGTACTCCCGCAAATACTCTGTATCGGTCCCGATACCGATACTGGTATCGGTATCGGGACAACCCTAGTGATTTCTGTTATTATTTAAAAAGGAGACAAACAACTATGTGATAATAAATGGCTTTGTGTGATCACTATCCTTAAATAAACAAGAGTTTTTTTGGCATGATCAGTCATATTTTCAATATTAATGCCAGCGTTTCATGATTTCTGCCAGGGTATGCAAACCTTTTAACAAAACTGTGTATGTGCTTCCTCAATGTCTGTCTCCTTCTCCAATGCTGCCTCCACTGTAACTCTCTGCTACTTGAGTAGGTGAGGTAGCTATTCAAATAGACTAGAGAAGTCTGCCCAGGCCCTAGTTGTCTGTAATGTCATCATAAGCAGCATGAACGTTAACTGGTTAGTGATGTTGCCTTGGGCCTTTAAAGCGGAGGTTCACCCAAATAACATTTATATAAGACCAAATTCTTTATACCACCAGCATGTACAGTCGGAACTTTTTTTCTTTTTTTATTTGCAATCCGGCTTCCGGGTACTTCTCCCGCGGGAGTAGGCGTTTCCAAGATGAGTCGCAATGTAATCTGGGCGTTCGCCCAGATGATTGATGTCTATCGGAAAATGTTACCCCCGGCGGATAAGGCCCCAACCCCCGTATTGCGTAGGTGCGTCACAGAGTTTCTGAAAGGAGCCGAACAGGTAAAGCTGCGAGTCGGCTCTATACGACGCCTGTGCAGTCAGATCTACACGGCTCCTAGTCGGTGCGCAGGCGCCGTGTAGAGCCGACTCGCCCCTTTACATGTTTGGCTCCTTTCGGAAACTCTGTGATGCGCCTACGCAATACAGGGGGCGGGGCCTTATCCGCTGGGGGGAACATTTTCTGATAGACATCAATCATCTGGGCGAACACCCAGATTACATTACAGCTCAGCTTGGAAACGCCTACTCGCGCGGGAGAAGTACCCGGAAGCCGGATTGCAAATATAGGGGCAGATCCACAAAAGGATTACGCCGGCGTTATTTTTAAATTCCCGCGTCGTATCTTTGTTTTGTATCTACAAAACAAGATACGACGGCATCTCGGAGGGATCCGACAGGCGTACGTCTTAGTACGCAGTCGGATCTTAAGGTGCAATATTTCGGCGGCCGCTAGGTGGCGTTTCCGTAGAATTCCGCGTTGAGTATGCAAATTAGCTATTTACTGCGATCCACGAACGTACGTCCAGCCGGCGCATTTTTTTACGTCGTTTTCGTTCGGCTTTTTCCAGCGTATAGTTAAAGCTGCTATATGGTGGCGTACTCAATGTTAAGTATGGCCGTCGTTCCCGCGTCCAATTTTTAATTTTTAACGTTGTTTGCGTAAGTCGTTCGCGAATAGGGATTTGCATAGAATGACGTCACCGTCGTAAGCATTGGCTGGTTCCGGTTTAATTTGGAGCATGCGCACTGGGATACCCCCACGGACGGCGCATGCGCAGTTAAAAAAAACGTTGTTTACGTCGGGTCACAACGTATTTACATAAAACACGCCCCCATTACATCCATTTGAATTCCGCGCCCTTACGCCGCCAAAGATACACTACGCCACCGTAACTTACGGCGCAAATTCGTTGAGGATTCGAAAAAATAAAATAAGTTGCGGTGGCGTAGTGTATCTTAGATACGCTGCGCCCGGCGGATTCTTACGCGCAGGTACGTGGATCTGCCCCATAGATTATAAGGTATGTACAGCCTAATAAAAAAAAAAAAAAAGTGCCGACTGTACATGCTGGTAGTATTAAGAATTTGGTCTTATATAAATGTTATTTGGGTGAACCTCCGCTTTAAATCTCACCTAGAACATTATCTGCCAGAAATGTGTAAATTATCTTCATCCTGGTTTCTGTGGCTTTACTGCCAGAATCAAAGCTTATTGACTTACTCCCCAAAATTGGCCACAGAGCATGTAAGTGTGGTATGAATATTATGAGTGGTTGTATGAGTTCTGTAAAGCACTGTATATGATGTTGGTGCTTTATAAATGTAGGAAATAAATAGAAGACACATATTGGATAGTGATTGGCTGATCCTGCTTATTAATCAAAGTTGACTCTAAACTGGCTAGCACTGGGTACTTCCAGGCTCTGCCAGAGATGTGAAATTGTTGGTGGAGGGCTTTTTTTTTCTATAACTACTGTTTTTTTATTTTTTATTTTTTTATTTCTTCTTGTTAAATATTTGTATTGAGTTTTTAAAAAAAAAATAAAAAAATAAAATGCATGGATACATAGCATACATAGAACATTTTAAACATCATAATAGTAAATAATATTATCCTACCACTGTGTCTATTATATACACACAGGAATATAAGGAGATAAGAAAGATATAATGATCAGACCAACAGACTAAGTATCAATTATCAGAAGTAAGATATGCAGTAAGGAAAGGGGAAAAAATACTAAGTATCCCTTTGATATTTATTGCATAAGGGCTCTTTAACACGGGGCGGATCAATATGGGGGGATCGGATGAACACGGACCGTCTGTCCGTGTTCACCTGATCCGATGACGGATGGAAAAATAGAGTTTTCCTCCTAATCGGAGGATTGCGGAACCGGGTGAGATCGGGTGTCAGCGGATGTTCATCCGCTGACACTCGCAATCTCATAGGGACCAATGTATGTCCCTTTTTTATCCGTACACGGATGGATGAAAAAGCGGACATACGGTCCGCCCGTGTGAAAGAGCCCTAAAGGGGAAAACAGCAATTTTTTTTTTTTAAAGAACAACAATAGAGAAAAGTAAGTAAATCAAAAATAGAAGGTAGAATCTCCAGTGGTGGTGGTCCGGCTCACGATAGATATCTATTTATTAAGTAGTCTAAACAAGCTAGTGTGGTAATAACAAAGACTGGTCAAAGTCAGAAGGGAAGTAGTGTTTGACCCATGGTTGCCAAATCTTGCGAAATGTATTGATCTTATTTTCTTCAATAGCTGTCATCTTAGCAAGTATGAGTGCTCTGTTCATTCTGTGTTTAGCTTCAGATCCAAAATCAGGGTTTGGAATTTCCATGCCTCGGTAATAGTTTGTTTGGCTGAAGTATTAAGTTGAATAAGTAATTGGAATTGAGTATGGGTAATGCCGCGTACAGACGGTCGTTTTATGCGATGTAAAAAAACAACGTTTTTAAAAACGTCAATTTAATTGACCGTGTGTGGGAGAAAACGTTGTTTTATGTCTTCTGAAAAACGACCCAAAAAAATTGAAGCATGCTTCAATTTTATGTGTCGTTTTTCAAAACGTCGTTTTTTACTTCACAGAAATTGACCGTGTGTAGCAAAAAACGACGTTTAAAACAAAGTTTTTACACCCGTGCATGCCCAGAAGCTAGTTATGAAGCGAGCTTCAATGGAAAAAAGTGGTGAAACGTAACCTCGCTTTGCTAGAGCACTGTGAAAAAACGATGGTGTGTAGGCAACTTCGTCTTTGAAAATTATGTTTCAAAATCGTCGTTTTATTTCATGATTTAAAACGTCGTTTTTTTTCATCACAAAAAACGACCGTCTGTACGCGGCATAAGTGTAGCGAGCTAAAGGTTTAGGAAAGCTATGGCAGGATCCGGAAGAATTGAGAGTTCTAGGGCTTTCAAAGCCATTATAAAAAAATACTGTTTTTAATAAAGACATCCTAGTCTTACTTGGAATTGTATATACTGTAGTGCTGTCATTATCAAATAGGTTAAGAACCCCTGTGCTAAGCCAAATTGTGAAAGTGATGCAAATTCTTCTTTGTTAGCTTCTGTTTCACAAAATTCTTCTTAGGCCCCATACACACGATAGAATTTATCCGCGAATACGGTCCAGCGGACCGTTTCCGCGGATAAATCCTCTCGAGGATTTCGGCGGATTTTCATGCGATGGAGTATACACACCATCGCATTGAAATCCGCGCCGAAATCCTCTGGCGATGACGTGTCGCGCCGTCGCCGCGATTATGACGCGGCGACGTGCGCGACGCTGTCATATAAGGAATTCCACGCATGCGTCGAATCATTACGACGCATGCGGGGGATCCCTTCGGACGGATGGATCCGGTGAGTCTATACAGACCAGCGGATCCATCCGTTGGGATGGACTCCAGCAGATGGATTTGTTCTGCATGTCAGCGAATATTCGATCTGCTGGAATCCATCCCAGGGGAGATATATCCGCGGAAACAGATCCGCTGGAGTGTACACACCATAGGATCTATCCGCTGAAACCCATTTGCTGGGATTTTTCAGCGGATGGATTCTATCGTGTGTTACTAAGACACATCATCTCCTCTAAAGTTGTTGTAAACTATGCCTTTGTAGAATGTAATGCACATGGAGCACAATGCACAGAGCAACTTACTTTGCACATGTAATTTCGAAACCCTCCCCCCTCCGGTGTCACATTTGGCACCTTTCAGGGGGGAGAGGGGAGCACATATCTGTATAATACTTACACCCACTTCCGGGAATGACTCCCACGGGAGTCACTCCACCCCCCCCTGCCTTCTGGGAACACACTGGTCCCAGGTGACAGAGGGGACCACTGGGAAAGCGATGCGCTACTCGCGCATGCGCAGTAGGGAACCGGGCAGTGAAGCCACAAGGCTTCACTTCCTGATTCCCTCACCGAGGATGGCGGCGAGGGCAGCAGAGAGATGAGCGATTGCTTGTCTTCTGCTGCCGGCATCTCGGGCGCACAGGTACCGTATTTGCCGGTGTATAAGGCGACCGGGCGTATAAGACGACTCCCTAATTTTACAGTTTAAGATTTTTTGCCTGTACTCACTGTATAAGACGCCCCCCCCCCCCCTTCCGAGGCTTCCAACGCTTCATATTTCTTCTTTCTGGAGCAATATTATTTTTCCTTCGTGCTGGAGCCAATCACAGCGAGCGATGAATTCTATTAATGAATACAAAGCCTGCTTGGATTGGCAGAGGCTGCAACATCAGCCCACGACTCTCTGAATCTCAAAGCCAATCCGAGCAGGCTACTGTATGTAGCCTGCTCGGATTGGCAGAGGTTGTTACTCCAATCCGAGCAGGCTCTGTATTCATTTGAATACATCGCTTACTGGGATTGGCTAAGCGGTATATACTGTATGTAGCCAAAGCTACATACAGTATAACCGCACATCCAGCAGGCATCCGAGCAGCTGACCCGGCGCATAAGACGACCCCTGATTTTTGGTCAGTTTTTTTAAGTGTAAAAGGTAGTCTTATACGCCAGCAAATACAGTAAGTGTTCATTATTAAAAGTCAGCAGCTGTAGTATTTGTAGCTGCTGGCTTTTAATATTTTTTTTTTCGCGGGACCTCCGGTTTAAGCATACAGTTACAAACTTTGTGTTACTATACAACACCAATAGACAGATACATGATGCTTTAAAATGCACCGCTTTAGCCCAGGTACAACAGGATGGTACAGGCTCAGCTTTCTGCTAGCCTTTTGGAGGAAACAGCAAATTAAAGAATTACACAGGAATGGGCAGCAGGGTTGCTAAGTGGTTAGCACATCCGTCTGGTAGAACTAGGGGTGTTCTCCCTGTGCCTGTGGAGGTTTCTTCTGGCTACTCAAGGTTCCTCCCACACTCCAAAGACATGCTGGTAGGTAAGTTGGCCCTTGTCTGTAGAAATGTATGTACAAATGTGAGTTAGGGTTCAATTGTAAGCTCCTTGAAGGCAGAGACTGATGTGAATGTGCAATAAATATATATCAAGTGGGAAAATAATTATTTGATCCTCTGCAGATTTTGTAAGTTTGCCCACTTACAAATAAATGAAGGGTCTATCAGTTTCATCTCCTTCCATACAGTTTTTATAGGATTAACCACTTCAATACCGGCCCATTGTAAAATGACGTCCACAAAGGACCTCTACCGTTCAGAGTGGACGTCATATGACGTCCTGGGCTTTGTGGGGGGATATCTGAATGATGCCTGCAGCTAGAGGCATCATTCAGATATCCTTCTCTTCTGCCAGCGATTCTGCACAACGTAAGAACGATCATAGCGGCGGTTCCGCCGCTAGATCGTTCTTACAGGCGGCGGGAGGGGACATCCCCCCCTCCCGCCGCCATCCGGTGCTTCTCCGGGCTCTCCCGTGCCATCGGGGGCCCGGAGAACGAATCGTCCGGCGCTGGCAGGAAGCATAGAGATGACTGGTGACCAGATGGTCACCAGTCATCTCTATGACGGTCGGAGGACCCGGGCGCGATGTGATGATGTCACGCCCGTCCATTGGCCCCCCCAATGAGGCAAAGTCTGCATTTTCTTTTAGCAGAGAAACACCCCAAAGTATAATGTTTCCACCTACATGCTTGACTGTAGGGATGGTGTTCTTCAGGTACCATATAAGTACCTGAAATAAATAAATTGTGGCATTATGCATATACACACTTGTTTCAAGGGTCAGCTTAGGTGAACACATAAGCAAGGTAAAACAGGGAGAAAAGCATCTAACTGCTTGGGTTGTATCTCTTGCCAAAGCATTTTTTTTTCTATTCTTTTTTTTTTTTTGGATAGAATGAGGAAGGGTTAAATCCCCTGTCAGATTTCTATCTTGTCCCCAATTGGGAGGTTTACCCTCTGTACCTGACCTGCTGTCACTGGAACAGGAATAAGGGAGATTTTTTTCTCAATTCCTGTTATAACTTCAGCAGAAGAAGCGAGAAGACATCAGCCCTATGTATTAGATTAGAATTGTGTAGAACTGAGGAAATTCTGCTTCATGTGTCTCGGATATTTCTTCTTTTCCTTGTGATTTGTTCTGGATCTGAAGATACACAACTAATTCCAAAGTCCAGTGGCTGTAACAGATGGTTCTTAACCTAGGGTTACACAAAGCTCTTAATGCCTGTGATCCTGTTAAATGTGAGAATCTTTACCTAAAGAACACTGTGTGTGTCACAGCATCAATGTACTTCATGGTGACTTCCTTATGGCGTTGGTGCAGCAATTATCAGCCTGAAAAGCTGCTGTGTGGCATCTTCATTATGGAGAATTGTATAGAAAAATCGAATCTGCTGTTTGGGAAATAGTAAGGGCTACATTATGTCGGAGATACCTCTTCTTGAATTTTTAACGTAGTAAAATGTTCAGATGAGGTCATTTGTCAACAAGTAGCTAGATTCACGTAGGCGGGCGCAACGTTAGGCAGGCGTAGTGTATGGCATATACGCTACGCCACCGTAAGTTAGGGAGGCAAGTGCTGTATTCACAAAGCACTTGCCTCCTAAGTTACGGCGGCGTATCGTAAATGGGCCGGCCTAAGCGCGCCTAATTCAAATGTGGATCAGGGGGGCGTGTTTTATGTAAATGACTGGTGACCCGGCATGATTGACGTTTTTAACGAACGGCGCATGCGCCGTCCGTGGACATATCCCAGTGTGCATTGCTCCAAAAGTACGCCTTTTCAACGTGAACGTAAATTACGTCAAGCCCGATTCGTGTACGACTTATGCAAACAACGTAAAAAGATAGGCCTGTTCCGACGTCCATACCTTGCGTGGGATGCGCCACCTAGGGAGCAGCTTTATCTTTACGCCGGCGTATCTCTAACGTAAACGGCGTAACTAATTGCGACGGGCGCACGTATGTTCGTGAAACGGCGTATCTAGTCATTTGCATATTCTACGCCAAACTCAGAGGAAGCGCCACCTAGCGGCCAGCGTAAATATGCACCCTAAGATACGACGGCGTAGGAGACTTACGCCGCTCATATCTTAGCCCAATTTGAGCGTATCTGGTTTCCAGAATACGCTTAAATTTACGACGGCGTAGATTCAGAGTTACGACGGCGCATCTACTGATACGCCGGCGTAAACCTATCTGAATCTAGCTAAAGGTGTTTATCCCACACCACTAAGCAATTCAACATTTCCTTTCTCAGATTTGTATTTCATTGGCAACATAAAACGAATCTTGTATGGACAGCTGTCTAATTTTAACCATCTTTCGATCCATGGGATTTATTTACTAAAGGTAAATGGACTGTGCAAGCAAAAATATTTTTTTTTCCTTTTCCTTGCATTTGATTGGGTATGCTTTGTAAAGTGAAAGGATGAGTTCACCTTTGGGAACATGCTACATGTTCCACTTGTTTTAAGGGTGAAACATGCAACATGTTCCCACTGCTGTAGCCACTGCCATACTCTCTGAGGCAGCAATACAGGGAGAAGTTCCCGATACTAGCGGTCACTTTTTTGAAATCCGCCCACATGGCTGTGTCATTCATATAGGCAAAGTAGTGGTAAAAAAGCATGTGTGGGTTTAACTAATGATTCATTTTGTATAATTCTCCTTTAACCCCCCTGGCGGTATTCCCGAGTCTGACTCGGGGTGATATTTTCATACCAAAAGCGGTAACCCCGAGTCAGACTCGAGCTTGCCTCGCTGCAGCCACAGACAAAGTTACTTACCTTGTCCCTGGATCCAGCGATGCCACCGCGCTGTGTGAGCGAGCGGGTGCTTGCTCGATTCACAGAGCGTCCTCCTGTGCCGCCGATCTCCGTTCCCTGCGATGTTACGACGCACGGGAGCGGAGAACGGCGCCAAATTCAAAAACGTAAACAAACACATTACATACAGTATACTGTAATCTTATAGATTACAGTACTGTATGTAAAAAATACACACCCCCTTTGTCCCTAGTGGTCTGCCCAGTGTCCTACATGTACTTTTATATAATAAAAACGGTTCTTTCTGCCTGGAAACTGTAGATTGTCCATAGCAACCAAAAGTGTCCCTTTATGTGAAAAGGTTTTAGATCAGCTAGAAAACAGCGATAATAAATTATAATCACTTGCAGAATTGTGCGATAGCGATTTGTGGGGAAATTTGTCATAAAAAAATAAAATAATGACAGCAACAATTCTGCAACTGAGCAAATTTCAGTGATTTTGAGTTGATTACATTATTGAATAATTTTTATTTGAATTATATTATTATTTGTTATAATTATTTATAATTATTTATTATATTATAATTTATAATTTTGTTTTTAAAAAACATAAACAAATAAATACCCGGGATGCCTATTAGACTCTGGTTTGGTCAGATTTAAGTGAGTTATTCCTAAGAATTACAGGCCTACAGTATAAAACGCCAAATTTCCTTGCAAATAATGGTACCGCTTTCAGCACCTTTTTTCTGAAAGAATCATACCGCCAGGGAGGTTAAGGGGGCGTGGCAGGGGGGTGTATCATACTTACATACTTTTGCAAATAGGTGTCCCTCATTCCCATCTCAAAAAGTTGGGAGGTATGCAAATACACTGACAGATCTGCAAGAGACCTGCATGGCACCAGCGATCTGCTGGTGCAATGCTTTACAGGCTCCATATAAAAATAATAAATGCACATATTTTCATTTGTTAATTTGAAGAGGTTAAAATTGCATTCTGAGACCTCGAATTTATTTTACTTGTGTTCAGGGCAAAAATTCACAAAATAACAGCAAGAATTGTTTTTGCCAGGAATACTGATGTTCAAACACTCAAAGTTTGCTAAAGCCAATTGCGCACAGACATAAGAATTTACTGATGTTTATACTCAGAATCTTGTTGAGAATAATATCCTGAGTCAAATATTCCATAAAGAGCTCCTGTAAATGCGCGTAAAGAAGCATAAACTTACACAAGCGTTAAATTCTTCTTCATATTCAGTATTGCAATATACACATATATATGCGTGTGGTAATCACTGTGTAGATATCGGCTGGTAAATAGAGATGAGCCTGATGTTCGAGTCGAACGTAAGTTCGACTCGAACATCGAGCGTTTGGCAAAAACTGAACATTATGGGGCGTTCGCGGCAAAATCGGAACCCCATAATGCACTGCAAGATCACAATGCATTGGCGTCTAAAGATTGGCCAAAGCATGCACCTGACCTGCGCTCTGCTGAGAGAGCCATAATTGGCCAAAGGCAGGGTGCCTTTGGCCAATCATGGCTCAGAGGGCTGAGTTCACGCCCCACACTATATAAGGCTGCTTACTCTGCAACCATATATAGTGTAATTATGAATGAAGAGAGATTAGGCAGGTTAGTTAGTGGCGTGCAGGGAGTGTATTTGATATATACAGCCGTATATAAATATATAAATATATATATATATATATATATATATATATTAATATATATATATATATATATATATATATATATATATATATATTGTACAGGACACCGGGAATGTGTCCTGGATGGCAGGTCAATTCCCCCAATATTTGAGTCGTGGTCCCTTTAAGGGGGGCAGTTGCAGAGTCTACAAACCCTGATTACTAGGACTTTGGTACCCAAAGGGATAACTCCCAGGGGAGGGAGACTTGAAAGGCAGCAGAGGGAAATCAGCACCTGTGTCAAGGAAGTGAGTCGGGGAGGGAGAGAGAGAGTGTTCACAAGCTGTGAAGCAAGTGTGAGCTCTTTGACCTACAGAGACACAGACTGATGACCCCCTCTGTCTGGCCTGTCTGGTACCCTTGCTCTGGAGAAGCCTAACCCCTGTATGGGACAAAAAACTAGTGGGAAGCCTGCTTAAATTATTGACACCAGGATTTTGGCCTGTTTTTTACTGTGGCTGAAGTAAGCTGTTGTTTTGTTTAGTTGTGATTGAAATAAATGAACTGTTTGCTTTCAATAAACTGGCTGGCGTTTATTACAGAGCTACCCCCAGGTTACATTTGGTGGAGAATGCGGGCAGAGTATAGCCGCAAAAGCCACTTGAAAGCATTTAAAGGGCCAGTATCCACATTTACATGTCCTGGGTCAAGACAGCACAAGCTCTAAAAACCTCACAAGACGACATGGAGGAGGTGATAAAAGCTCTAGTTCAGAGCGTGATAGCCCAGCAGCAGGCCACCGCAGAAGCCAACCATCACCATGAGGAAGCAATGGCGCAGCAACATGAAACCACTCGCTTGCTGGTCACAGTCCAGCAAGAAACGACTCAAACACAGGTAGCTGCTTTACAGGAAGCAATGCAGCGTCTTGCACAAGGGCAAGAACAAACCGTGGGTGCCTCTAGCAACCAGGTATCCATAAAGGCCAGTCACTACCTGCAATCCCATCTTTCCCGAGTGCAGGCAGTCTTATGCCGCGTACACACGATAATTTTTCGGCATGAAAAAAAAAAACGTAGTTTTTCAGCATGTCCAAAAAACAAAGTTTTTCTAACTTCATCTTTAAAAACGACATTGCCCAGATACCATCGTTTTTAAAAAATGATGAAAAAAGCGCGGTGACGTACAACACGTACGAAGGCACTCTAAAGGGGAAGTTCTATTCGCCTTTGAGCTGCTTTAGCTGATTCCGTGTTAGTAAAAGACGATTTGCGCTTTTCTGTCTGTTACAGCGCGATGAATGTGCTTACTCCATTATGAATGGTAGTTTTACCTGAATGAGCGCTCCCGTCTCATAACTTGCTTATGAGCATGCGCGGGTTTAAAACGTCGTTTTAGCCCACACACGATCATTTTTTAGTACCCGAAAAACGATTTTTTTTAAAACGACGTAAAAAAAATGCAGCATGTTCGTTTTTTTTTTTTTGTCGTTTTTCAGAAGCCGAAAAACAATGTGAAGCCCACACACGATCATTTTAAATGACGTTTTTAAAAACTTTGTTTTTTTTCATGCTGAAAAATGATCGTGTGGACGCGGCATTAGACTTTCTGAAGAAAGAAGGGTTTACTGTGAAGTGTGCCATTGCTATGGAAGAGACCAAGTACTTGGGGCACATTGTAGGTAGAGGGTTGGTGAAGCCACAGATGAACAAAGTAGTCGAGGCTATCCAAGCCTGGCCCCGTCCAGTCACGAAGAAACAGGTGCGAGCCTTTTTGGGCATCGTGGGGTACTCCCGAAGATTTGTACCCAATTTTGCACCTCTCACAGACCTGACAAAGGGTAAAAAGTCAGTTATGGTGAAATAGAATGACAAGGCTGAAAAAGGCCTTCCAGGAGCTTAAAACAGCTTTGTGTCAGTACCCAGTGCTGGTTGCTCCTGACTTCACAAAATAATTTGTTGTTCAAACAGATGCTTCCAGTGACGGATTGGGAGCTGTTCTGTCCCAAGAGGT
Source organism: Rana temporaria (assembly GCF_905171775.1). Taxonomy (NCBI): domain Eukaryota; kingdom Metazoa; phylum Chordata; class Amphibia; order Anura; family Ranidae; genus Rana; species Rana temporaria. Next base: position 81,350,211 of record NC_053498.1, read on the forward strand.
CAATGGGGAAGAACACCCCATAGTTTTCCTGAGTAGAAAATTGACAGCCGCTGAGAGAAATTATGCTGTGGTGGAGCGGGAGTGCCTGGCCATTAAGTGGGTTCTGAACTCACTACGCGATTTTATCCTCGGTAGGAAGTTTCGCCTGGTGTCAGATCATACCCCATTGACCTGGATGAGACAGAATAGACACACAAATGCCAGAGTTACCATGTGGTTTTTGGCATTGAGAGAGTTCAAATTTGTAGTTGAACACAGACCAGGGAAGCAACACCAGAACGCGGATGCCCTCTCTAGGGTACACTGTAGGATGTCCCACATTGCCTCAAACACCTCTGCATTTAGTGTAGACTCAATATTTAGTGTAGACTCTATATTCAGTCAGTGCAGGCAGTGTAGTATATATAACAGTGTATTGAAGTGGTTAAGGGGAACCCTGCTCCAAAATAAAAAGAAAAATGGCGTGGGGACCCCCCTCCCAAAATCCATACCAGGCCCTTCAGGTCTGGTATGGATTTTAAGGAGAACCCTGCACCAATTAAAAAAAAAACAATGGTGTGGGGGCCCCCCAAAATCTATACCAGACCCTTATCTGAGCATGCATCCTGGAAGGCCTCAAGAAAAGGGGGACAAGAGAGCACCCCCCTCCTTAACCATAACAGGCCATATTCACTCAACATGGAGAGGGTTCTTTGGGGTCCCCTTCAAAGCACCTTGTCCCCATGTTGATATGGACAATGGCCTCATCCCCACAGCCCTTGCCCCCAGATCCCCCCCATGTGAATGGGTATCTGGTACATTGTACCCCTATCCATTCACCCAAAAAAGTGTAGAAAAAATGTCAGTTTCTGACAATTCTTTTATTAAGAAAAAAAAAGTGCAGTGTAAATCCATCGTCAATCACGGCGTCCGACAATGTACCCTATACCCATTCACTTAGGGAGGGGGTCTGAGATCTGGGGGTTTCCAGATTTTGATAAGCCCCCCACCCAAAGACCCCCACAGCCACTGGGCAAGGTTTGTGGGGATGAGGCTCTTGTCCCCATCAACACCGTTTAGGAGGGGGGCGCTCTATCATCCCCCCTTTTTCTGCGGCCTGCCAGGTTGCATGCTCGGATAAGGGCCTGGTATGGATTTTGGGGGGGACCCCCACACCATTTTTTTATTTTGGCGTGGGGTTCTCCTAAAATCCATACCAGACCTAAAGGGCCTGGTATGGAATTTGGGGGGACCCCCATGCAATTTGTTTTATTTTGGCATGGAGTTTCCCTTAATATCCATACCAGATTCAAAGGCCTGGTATGGACATTTTTTTTCAATGTTTTTTTATGTATATTGCCGGGAGCAGGCAATACATTACAGGCAATTTTCTTTTTGTTTTCTCTTTAGAAATGTCATTTTGCTGCAGTACTGTTATAAACATGGGAAAGATGCGCTACTTTACAGGCAGACTAAGGGGACTTCCCATGCACAATTTTTTTTAAAGGAATATTTAATTTTTATTGTTTTATTGTTTCACTTAAAGCATTATAAAAATCACTGCTCCTGAAAAAACTGTAGTTTTAAAAAGTTCATTGATACATGTCCCCTGGAGCAGTACCTGGGTCCGCATTTTTTAACATTCAGCAGGGTCTCCATACACTTTTTATGGCAATAACTTCCATATAAGCCTTAAAATTAGCACTTTTGATTATTCATGTTCATGTCCCATAGACTTTAATGGTGTTCGCACAAATGTTTTGCCTGTTCACATGTTCTGGTGTGAATTGAACAGGGGGGTTGTTCGGCTCATCCTTAAGGGTAATTCATGAAACCGATGTCTACCTGTGGATACACAACTAGCATATAGTTGTCAGTATAGTTCCCCTTATATTGGTTGTCAATAGAGAGGTGCCCATACAGTTGCTGGTGAGTGAAAAAGTAACCCCTTAATTGGTGGTCAATAGATAAAGGTCCTTCTACTTTGGTGCCAGTGGAGAAGGGTCTCCCAATACTTATGGGAAGTACGTAGTTTGCTGATATAGAAATGCTCCTTTACTTAAGTGCCCCTTTACTTTGGTGATGATCAGTGTAAAGTTTTGTTAAGGCTGGTTCACAGCAGAGCACGGTGTGGCAAAGACGTACCACACTGAGCTCAAAACACAATGCCTTTGTGATCTGCTGCGGGTGCCAGTATATTCTTAACAACTCCCCAAACACAATGCATTTGCGACTACCAAATTGCATGGTTCTGTAGTAACATGCGATTTGGTGTGGCGTGTTTTTTAAAGTAGTGCCTGCGCTACCTTTGGTGCTCTCTGGTGCGATTTGCAGGCCAGTCAAATGAATGGGCTGCAAAACTGCACCCCATGGAGACATGCAGGAACCACACAGGAATGCGGACCACAGGTGTGAACCGGCCCTTGCTCTGGTATCCAGTGGAGAGAAATGCCCCTTACTTTGGTGGTCAGTGGAGAAATCCTCTCCTACATTGATGATGTGCGAGAAGAATGCAGGCAGTATGAATACAATTTATGTCAATGATTACATAGCTCTAAGGGAGTGCAGAGCCCCTATATAATAGTGCCAGTGCTATTGGTTCTGCTGAGTAATGTTGGTGCCCTTGGAGGGGAGATCCACCTTATGATAACTGCACATAAGTGGTGCAATGCACTCCCTTACAAATTTGTACCTGTGTGGTATATGGCACAGCTCTGTAAATATCTCTAGGCTAGATTGAATCTGGAACACAGCAGCCCTCTACTCCTTAAAGTGGAGTTCCACCCATAAATATAACATTACATCAGTAGTTTTAAAAAAATGTCATTAGTCCTTTAAGAAAAACTTTTTTTTTTTTAGATGCCTTCAAAGTGTTGTTGCTAGGCAGAATAGTTAATCTTCCCACTTCCTGCACCTAGGTGCTTAAGCTTCCTAACCTACACCGCACAGACTCCTGGGAATGTAGTGGGTGTAACTTTCCAGGAGTCTGTGCACTCCCCAGTCTCGAAGAATCATGTGACTTGGACAGTACAGGTGCTGAAACCTGATCTGAAACCTATTACACTGCTTGTAATGGCTGAAATCCAGGAAGTCATACAGTCTGGCTTCATGATGCCCACACATAAGATGGCCCCAGTCAATTTCTATTTTATAAAGTGTCTAAATGCTGTAACAACCTAACAAAACGGACCTTAGTTTACAGACTAACTTTACTAGAATACATTAAGCTTGTGTATTACAGGGGTATTTATATTTAAAAAGTGAAATTGTAGCCGGAACTCCGCTTTAAGAATTCATTTGTACATTCCCTATTTAACATTACTGTATTCTGCACTGTATTCTGTAAGTCATCTCAGACTCTATTAAACCACACCCCTTTAAACCATGCCCAATATTGAGCACAATTAAGGTCAAGCGCACATTTTGACGCAGAGCGCTATGGACGCCAATTTTATTTATGTCAGTCCCTAGGGCCTTTGTTTTATCTTGCTTACTTATTTCATGATATGCCCCTGTCTCCTGCCATGTGTAAAGAACCCATGCAGATGATGCCTGCTGTGGCTCCCTGATCTCCTCTACACTCTGCAATTCTACACATAGCCAGCACACTACAGACAGGAAAAAAAGATGAGTCCTACCCGTTTCTTTCCCCTCTCCCTGTGTCTGCTCAGGAACTACAAATCCCAGCATGCCCACCTATCAGTGCCGCCTATCAGTGCAGCCTCATCAGTGCCGCCTATCAGTGCCTTTCTCGAGACAGGTTTTTAGACCTGCAGGGGTACTTCACCATAAAAGGTTGAGAAACACTGCTCTAAATGGGGCGGTGCTAGTTGATGTGTAGGGGTGGAGACAAGGGTCGGTCCTAGGGGTGGGTAGCGGCGGAGACAGGGGTGGCCTAGGGAAAGGGGGGTGAGTTCCTGCACATGTGCGTGTATACAGTGTATATGTGTGTGTGTAAATGTGTATATATATATATATATATATATATATATATACATACACACATATATATATATATTATATATATATATATATATATATATATACATACACACACACATATTTACTTGCGTGTTGTGTGGAAACACACCATTTAAGATATGATTATGCTTTTATTTTATTGTGATTTATAAACATATATACTCTGTTAACACTGTTCACCATCATCTTCTACTTCAATGTTTCTTTCCTCGCCCTTCGTTGCACCAGGCAAATCAGTGATGCTGCCAATATCCACAAGGAAAGGACTTCCAAATCCCTTGTGCCAGTTCAGTGGATCTTCGAGGGTGCCGCTAACAGAGAAGATGTACTTCTCCCAGAGGAACCGCACCATCTCAGAGTCCAGGAATGGGTTGCATTCTCGCACATTTTTCTCAAAGATTCTCCTTCGATACTTGAACTCCAGGATTGTTTTTGTATAAGTGTTAAGTGTAAGGACAGAAGCTGACATGCACAGAGTGAAGGACAGCCAAGCCAGACTGTTAAAAAGAAGAAAACAATTAAAAAATTAGCTCCATTCTAATTAGCAGAAATACAATTTTTAAAAACAAAACATTATGCTGAAATTAATAACTTAACCACTTCCTTACTGGGCACTTAAACCCCCTTCCTGCCCAGACCAATTTTCAGCTTTCAGCGCTGATGCATTTTGAATGATAATTGCGCGGTCATACAACACTGTCCCCAAATTATATTTTTATAATTTTTTTCCCACAAATAGAGCTTTCTTTTGGTGGTATTTGATTTAAAAAAAAAAAACATGTTTTTTTTCTCTCAGTTTAGGCCGATACATATTCTTCGACATATTTTTGGTAAAAAAAAATAATCGCAATAAGCGTATATTGATTTTTTTTTTTTTTTTTACTAGTAATGGCGGCGATTTGCGATTTTTGTCAGGCCTGCGATATTGCGGCGAAAATATCGGACATTTTTGACACTATGGGACCATTCACATACAGCGAACAGTGCTATAAATATGCACTGATACTGTATAAATGTGACTGGCAGGGAAGAGGTTAATACTAGGGGGCGAGGAAGTGGTTGAATGTATTCCCTGTGAGTGATTCTTACTGTGGGGGGAGGGGACTGACTGGGGGAGGTGACCGATCTGTGTCCCTATGTACAAGGGACACAGCATCGGTCTCCTCTCTCCCTGACAGAACGTGGAGCTCTGTATTTACACACAGAGCTCCACATCCTTGCTCTGTTACTGCCGATCGCGGGTACCTGGCGGACATCGCGGCCACCAGGCACGCGCATCGGCATCACGTGACACGCCGGGCACAGTTTTTCCCCGCTGCGTGCCCTCGGCTGCGCGCGCGGGGAATGTTAATAGCAGGACGTCCAGGGACGTCCAACCGGCACTTGAGAGCCGCGCTGTGGACGCCTTTTGTCTACAGCGCGGGTCTCAAGTGGTTAAGGTTAGATTTTTTATTTTGGTTAAGACCTCTCAATGTATGACATGAGAAAGGAGAATGGTTGCAAATGGGGAAAAAAACCCTCTATTTTCTATTCATGTACCTGGTTGCTAGAGGCATAAAGACATGAGCCATGGTATTCTTCGTTAAATCTTAGTGATGCAGTGTATTTCTTTTCGATCTATACGGTAATTCATCATATACTCTCTAAGGGAGTTTCCTGTAACAAAACCCGCCAGTGCTGCTCTCTTCTTGTGCAGGTTGATTGCTCTTGTATCTGAAGCTCTCCTCCCACCCTGTAGTTTTTGGCAAATTTCATATTTTTTGGGTCAAAATGTTGTTTTTAAGTCCTCATCTTCATACCAAACTATTCACCCTGGTCAAGGCTGAATCTAGCTGGTCTGATGTGGGGGTGCAGTAGAAAATATCAGGGGGGCAGAGGATGGGAGGCCAGCAGGACGGTATACAGAAAAAGGAATCAGTAGGGCAGAGTACAATTGGTTAGCAGGGCACTGTCACATCTGTGGCTAGGGAAAGGAGATTTTTTTTTTTTTTTGTTCAACACGCTGGTTGAACAAAAAAACTAAAAATTGATGAATGGGCTGCTTTATTAAAACCATCAACAGTTGAGACAATGAACATCTTGATCAGGTCTATGTACAGGGGTCAGGAGTAAGTAAAAAAAAAAAGACCACATATAGAGTGCAGCAGTTATGATGAGCGCCATGTCCACATCAGAGTCTTCCCTTACCTCAAAGTCTCTGGCATTCCCCCTAAACATCAGAGTCCCCCCTTACATCCGTGTCTCCAAAGTCCATCCTCTCACATCAGTGTCCCCGGAGGGATACCACCTTAAATCAGAGTCCACAGAATCCCCCCTTCATCAGAGTCCCCCTTACATCCGTGTCTTCAAAGTCCAGCCTCTCACATCAGTGTCCCCGGAGGAATACCACCTTAAATCAGAGTCCACAGAATCCCCCCTTCATCAGAGTCCCCCTTACATCCGTGTCTTCAAAGTCCATCCTCTCACATCAGTGTCCCCGGAGGGATACCACCTTAAACCAGAGTCCACAAAATCCCCCCCTTACATCCGTGTCTCCAAAGTCCAGCCTCTCACATCAGTGTCCCCAGAGGGCTACCACCTTACATCAGAGTCCACAGAATCCCCCCTTTACAACAGAACCACCCCTTACACATGCTGCCACTATGTTTTGTTTCATGGCAGTAATTATACCCTCTGCTGCTTTCTGAGGGCACAGTGCTTGCTGAATGCATCCAATTCAAGAGAATGGGGCTGCTCAGCAAGCACATCATAGCTCTGTGTAATTCATGCAGTTGCGGTGTGCATAAAGTCATGAGTCATAGAGCAGTGCTCACTCACCCCAGGCTGATATCAGGTGGCTCAGGCACCATCATCAATCATGCAGCCACGATGTGAAAGAAAACATGATTCATCAAACCAGGCCACCTTCTTCCATTGCTCTGAGGTCCAGTTTTGATGCTCACGTGCCCATTGTAGACACTTTTGTCTGTGGACATGGGTTAGCATGGGCACCCTGCCCAATCTACATCTACGCAGCCCCATGAATAACAATCTATGATGCCCATTTTTCTGCTTTTAACACATTCAGCTTCAGGGACAACATCCTGCCTAATATATCCCACCAATTTTCAGATGCCATTGTAATAAATAATGTTATTCACTTAAACCAGGGGTTTCCAAACAGGGGGTCAGTTTACTGTCCCTCAGACTTTAGGGGGGCTGGGCTGTGGCCATTAGGAGCAGAAAAGGTCCTAACGTCAGTGGGAATAAACAATTCCCCATCTTTGGTGGCAGTGGGAGGAATTGTTGCCCATCGTTAGTGTCAGTGGGAGAAATTGTGCTCCATCATTGGTGTCATTTTGCCCAGTTGTTGATGTAATTGGGAGGAATGGTGTCCCTTCACTGGTCAGTGTGTGTGTGTGTGGGGGAAATTATGCCCCATTGTTGGTATCATTGGATGAAATAGTGCACCAAGGGCCTGATAAAAGCACGCAAAGGGCTACATGTGGCCCCTGGGCCGCAGTTTGGAGACCTCTGACTTAAACTCTGAGTGGACATAAAGTTATGGCTGTTTGGTGTATATAAATAAAAAACTGTTAAACAGTGCAATTGAGAAAAATAGACCTGTACCGCCACGTACACACGATCAGATTTCCCGACAACAAAACCATGGATTTTTTTCCGACTGAATTTTGGCTCAAGCTTGTGTTGCATACACACGGTTACACAAATGTTGTCTGAAATTCCGAACGTCAAGAACGCGGTGACGTACAATACTACGAAGAGCCAAGAAAAATTAAGTTCAATAATTCTGAGCATGCGTAGGGTTTTTGACGTCGGAAAAATTGAGAACCAGCTCTCAAACATTTGTTGTGGGAAATTCCAACAGCAAATGTCCGATGGAGCATACACACGGTCGGAATATCCGACCAAAAGCTCACATCGAACATTTGTTGTCGGAAATTCCGATCATGTGTATGCGGCATTAGTGAAATAAATGTCTTTAAAGGGGAAGTTTATCTAAAGATAAACCTACTCTCAGCTACATTCTAAGCCTATCTAGCCCTGTAAAGAATGAGGGGCAGATTCACATACAATTGGACAGGCGCAGCGTATCGGAGATACGCTACGCCGCCGTATCTTACCTGGCGTAAATTCGAATCCAGGAAGAATTCGCGCCGTAAGTTACGGCGGCGTAGTGTTTTCCTGACGGCGTATTTGAAATTGGGCAGGTTGGGGGCGGGTTTCATTTAAATGAAGCGCGTCCCTGAAGCGCGTCATTTTTTTAACTTAGACGTGACCTATTCACGGACGACTTACGCAAAAAAAAAAAAAAAATTCAAATTTCGACGCGGGAACGACGGCCATACTTTAACATGGCAAGTCTATCTATACGCCACAAAATAGCAGCTTTAACTATACGCCGGAAAAAGCCGACTACAGACGACGTAAGAGAATGCAACGACCGCGCGTACGTTCGTGGATCGTCGGAAAAAGCTCATTTGCATACCCGACGCGGAAAACTACGCGAACTCCACTCAGCGGACGCCGAAGTATTGCATCTGCGATCCGAAGGCGTACAAAGCCGTAGGCCTGTCGGATCTTACCCAGATGCCGTCGTATCTTGGTTTGAGGATTCAAACTAAAGATACGACGCAGGAAATTTGAAAGTACGCCGGCGTATCAGTAGATACGCCGGCGTACTTGCTCTGTGGATCTGCCCCTGAATCTCTATACTTACCTATTCTGCAGCCACTCTGGTCCAGTTCCACGCTAAACTGTCAACGGTGGCTTCTGTGTGTGAAAGCGTGCAGCCGACAACAGAAGCCGACAACAGGCAGCCGACAACAGAAGCCCCATAGTAACTCTATGGGTGACGTCACTTCCCAGGCATTTCCCAGCCATTGTGGGTTCTCTCCTGTACACAGCAGACCGAAACCAGATCGGCTTCAGAAAAGCGTTTTTTTTTTCTTTACAGGATTAGATATATTAGTTTAGAATGTGGCAGAAAGTAGATTTATCGTTAGATAGGTTTTAGCTGAGCTTTCACTTTAATTCGTAAAATTGTAACCAAGAAATCTTCATAAAGCAGGAAAACAATCCATCAAGTGAAAAGTCCTTCTGTTGCTGATCCCATCACCAGTGAAATACGCACCCACCACAAGAAGAACCTCAAAACAATGAGGTATATGTGTTTTATGAACTCCAATACAAGCAGCTGCAGCCACTATCTCCTCTCCACTCCGAGCCAAATGCCCTGATATAGGGATGAGATCATCCATTTCCAATCTGTCTGGCTCAGTCAGAAGTTGGAAACGCGCTCTCCATTAAATGAATATGAAAACAAAAGGAGCAATCTCATAATGCAGCATCTTTTATTAAAATCAAAGCTTAAAAATAGAAAAAACAATAAAAGCCGGCATAGGAGAACTGCTGCTCTATGCAGAGACAGCAGCCTTTGATGTCAATGTGGCAAGCCCTGGCTCTGCAATTATGTTTATGGTGAGGAATACTGCTGATTACACAGGCTTTGTCAGTCCAACATTTGCTGTAGGTTTAACCAGAGTGATACAAGTCAGTGGTTATAATGCCTAAACATTTTTTACCTTAATGCACTCCTTGCATTAAAGTAGATTTAAACCCCAATTTTATTTTTTTTGCTGTCACGATGTAGAGTATAAGATTTCCTATCATCTGTGCCCAGCCTTGCCACACAGAGTTAATCCAGCTCTGAGCAATCCTCTTTTCTTTTTTCAGTGAGATAAACGGACAAACAGGAGAAAACTTGTGTCCGTTCTTTCCCCTTGCTGTGAATGACAGGTTATTTACATATCTTATGTGGTTACTTTTCTGGATTTTGACTGGATGTCAGTGATCACAGCAGAATTTAGTGGTGTAAGAAATACACAGGAAAAAATGCATATTGACAAGGGGAGGTGGGCGAGGAGTCTACTGACATCACGACTCCACCCACCGAGCTCCGGACAACAGATCCACCCACAGAATCTGCAATTTTTCGGGTCTCATAACAGAGAGAGGGGAAACATTTGACAGGTAAGGATACATGCAGGAGGCATGTATATCCTTATAGATCGCCACTATGGCAGTAGTTTAGAAAGTATGAGAGTGGGTTTACATCCACTTTAAGGTAAAAAAATGTTTAGGCATTAGTATTCCCCTTACATGTCCTTTTACTTACCTGAGCGCTTATTTGATCCAGCATTGTGCACGTCTGCAGCTCTTCTCTCCTCTCACTTCGTGGTCTTGCTGGCTTTGCTGAGGCACTGAGAGTCAATAACTCCCACTACTGCCTATCAAAGTGACGAGGAAGCAGGGGGTGGGGCAGAGTCCTGCTGTCTGTGCCAAAAGATGTAGACCGCAAGACTTGGGAGCGAGCCCGCATGAGTGCCCCCATAGAAAGTGTCTTTCTATGGGGGCACTCAGCAAAGGGGAGGAGCCAGAAGCACCAGCGGAGGACCCTAGGAGAGGAGGTAATTTTAAAACCTGTTTGTTATTTAAACAAATTAATGAATAAATACAAAGCTTCCTCTGAATGGCTGAGTTGGAGAGCGTGACATCATCAGCCCAACACTCATGTACTTGTGATTTCGATTACCAGGTGTGGGGCACGCGCCAATGTCTCGATGTCCGCCGGAACTTATCGATCGTTCCTGAGGCAGGCAGAACGGCAGTCTGCCTAAGTAAACAAGGCTGATCAGCATTCTGTCAGGGGGAAGATGGAGATCTTGTGTTTCTGCTAATCAGGAACAAGGACAAGGGTCTCTGTCTTCCCCCAGTCAAAGCAACCCCCCCCCCCCCCCGCTGTCGTTATACATCAGCACTTTGAAGAGGGATATTGTTGTTATGGCAGCAGCTAGCTGCCATAACCCCGGTTTCCTCTTCTTCAGCAGGTTTAGGAAAGCCACACACCTGTCTATATAAGACCTTATAGCTAACAGTGTATGTCAGAGCAAATGAGAATCATGGGGTCAAAGGAACTGCCTGAAGAGCTCAGAGACAGAATTGTGGCAAGGCATAGATCTGACCAAGGTTACAAAAAAATTCTGCTGCACTTAAGGTTCTTAAGAGCACAATGGCCCCCATAATCCTTAAATGGAAGACGTTTGGGACAACCAGAACCCTTCCTAGAGCTGGTCGTCCGGTCAAACTGAGCTATCGGGGGAGAAGAGCCTTGGTGAGAGAGGTAAAGAAGAACCCAAAGATCACTGTGGCTGAGCTCCAGAGATGCAGTCGGGAGATGGGAGAAAGTTGTAGAAAGTCAACCATCACTGCAGCCCTCCACCAGTCGGGGCTTTTTTACGGCTGAGTGGCCCAACGGAAGCCTCTCCTCAGTGCAAGACACATGAAAGCCTGCATGGAGTCTGCTAAAAAAAAACTGAAGGACTCCTAAATGGTGAGAAATAAGATTCTCTGGTCTGATGAGACTAGGATAGAACTTTTTGGCCTTAATTCTAAGCGGTATTTGTGGAGAAAGCCAGGCACTGCTCATCACCTGTCCAATACAGTCCCAACAGTGAAGCATGGTGGTGGCAGCATCATGCTGTGGGGGTGTTTTTCAGCTGGAGGGACAGGATGACTGGTTGCAATCGAGGCAAAGATGAATGCGGCCAAGTACAGGGATATCCTGGACAAAAACCTTCTGCAGAGTGCTCAGGACCTCAGACTGGGCCGAAGGTTTACCTTCCAACAAGACAATGACCCTAAGCACACAGCTAAAATAATGAAGGAGTGGCTTCACAACAACTCCGTGACTGTTCTTGAATGGCCCAGCCAGAGCCCTGACTTAAACCCAATTGAGCATCTCTGGAGAAACCTAAAAATGGCTGTCCAACAACGTTTACCATCCATCCTGACAGAACGGGAGAGGATCTGCAATTAGGAATGGTAGAGGATCCCCAAATCCAGGTGTGAAAAACTTGTTTCATCTTTCCCAAAAAGACTCATGGCTGTATTAGATCAAAAGGGGGCTTCTATTAAATACTGAGCAAAGGGTCTGAATACTTAGGACCATGTGATATTTCAGTTTTTCTTTTTTAATAAATCTGCAAAAATGTCAACAGTTCTGTGTTTTTTTGTCAATATGGGGTGCTGTGTGTACATCAATGAGGGAAAAAATGAACTTAAATGATTTTATCAAATGGCTGCAATATAACAAAAAGTGAAAAATTTAAGGGAGTCTGAATACTTTACGTACATCTGTACATTAGCCTTTACCTCCCAGTTTAAAATGCCTGGTGTTAGGCAGGTGTTAGGCAGGTGAGAAGGTTGAGGATGAAGATGACAGTGGTTCTGGTTCCTCACAGTCAGGCTCCACTGAGGAATAAGAAACAAAGAAAGCCTCCAAATACAAGTTAGCCTTAGAAAATGTTATTGACTTTCTTGAAGCTATCCATGACACTCTGGAAATCCAAGGAGAGAGGGTCCTGCTTTATATACCCAATAATACCCAATAATATGCACATGGGGCTGGACAAGCAAAATTATCATGTTTTTCAAGTACACAAGGCTGTATGAGACCTCACTAAAAAGAAATAGCAGGATCTTAAGAGAAAAACCTTTTTTCTAAGATACTGAAAATTAGATTCGCTTTGACGAGATATTCTTTATTTGCAATTTTATATTCAATCCACATATAAATGACCCACATAGATTCTCATAACTAGAAACTTAAACGGCAACATTAATTTTACTTACCCAAATGACCAGCCATAATACCATGTCTGGGGTCTCCAGTCCTTGGGACCAAGATTTACAGTCACCTGGAACACAGTCATGTACATCATATGGGCGACCATGCCAAGGAGACCTAATAAACAGAGGTAATTTACCATTATTTTTTGCAGGTATAAATCATGAAACATAATAATCAGCATAGTAAATGTAAGACAATTTTACAGAAAATCCCTAATGGCTTTGAGCTGTTAAGTAGGATGTGAAATAGTAAAATAAAGCCTTTCGATGTCCTGCCTGTGTAAAGTCCTTGTGGCATCTGCTCCAGGAGCCAGCCCTGCTTCAGGTAGCTCTGTCTGCAATACATTTTGGACAAAATAACTCTTTCTAAATGCTGAATGTAGATGAGGATGCAGAACACAAGGAGCTGCAAGTTAAGACCTTCAGTATGGTTAAATCAGAAAAATGGAAGCATGGGGTTGAGTAATTTCAGCACGTGTTCAATGTGTGGGCAACTATAAAACAAAGCAAACACTGAGGAATATAGTATTCCAGAGACAGTAGTCTTGTCTCCCCTCCTTACACCAAACATCCCTAACATAAAAAGCAAGCAGTGTGGTCACCTGCTCTATCTTGGGTTCTTTGTTAATATACTGAGAAGAGTATGTACTGAGAAAACACAGATATATAACAAGTGAGCCATATACAGGACAGTGACGTCACCGCGCTCGATGTGAAGGAGGAAGGGCTCCTATAGTGCCGGCCGGCATTTGTTTTTATGCTTTTTTCAAATCTCTGTTTGTAAGTACAATATTATTTTTTTTTTATAAATTGGCCTAAACGGTATCACGCTATGGTCCATTTTCTTGTTATTTATGAGCTATGGACCACATGCTTGGAGAGATTATAGCAACTATACGATCTGAGGTTACACTGTTGGGGCTCCTGTCATCCAGCGGTTCTACTTGTGGACGGAGACTGCACTTTTCATTGCTGTTTAAACCTGCCATTTCGGTAAGGGACTTTCCATGTGGTGGCGGTCCCTCACAGATGTTTTGAAGCTCACTGTGGTGGTGTTGTTTGTCTCGATTGCGGACACCAACGCAATTTTTTCAGCACAATTTTGGACACTATTTATTTATTTATGTGTTTGATACCCACATTCATTTTTTTATTTATATATAGCCTTTGGTTGCTAATATATTTTTTCTGGCGCAGTTTTTTCTTTATCTATATTATTTGTGTTTATACCACCTAATTGCAGCCTTCTGGTTTATCATTGCCTGTGTTTATTTGTTAAGGTTAGCGCGTTTTTTTGTATTATATTTACAGGACCGTCTGCATAACAATTACAAGACCAATGCCACACATCATTCCTATATAGCATACAGCGTAGATTCAACCCGTTTATGCCTCTCTTTCCTTTAATATTATGACTAGTGGCACCATATTGGTCTATGCCAACTTGATCTGGCCAGGTATTTAGGAACACATATACATATACATAACTTTAGGCAAAACTTAGAAAAACAGATTAGGAAAGGGGGCCCTGCTATGCAGATAGTTGTCGATCAAGGGGACCAACATCAGTCCAAAAAGGGGTATATAAGTAGAAATCTGAGTTTCATAAGACAATACATGCTAAGGGGCATCAAACTGCACTCATTATTGCATACAGACATTTTTTACTGTAAAAGAGTGTAGGGGTAAAGAGTGATTATAAGCAAAGGGCAGGCTGGCTATTGTCAAAGTTGGAGCACCTGTTTTTTTTTGTTTTGGATACTCCAAAGCTTTTCTACCATACCCCCCAACTCAGTATATGTCTACCTGGAAGTTTTATCCCCCGTACACACGATCAGGCTTTTGCCAAACTCACATCAGAATTCCAACGGAATTCCATCGGAGTAAAAGAGAACATGTTCTCTATGTAAACTCCGACTGAATTCCTTGGAATACCTGATGTAAAAACTCAGATGGGCATACACACGGTCGGAATTTCTGATGGAAAAAGCCTGTCTGACGTTTTTCATCGGAAATTCCGATGGTGTGTACGAGGCATTAGGTATTTCTGTACACCTTTGCATGTTAAGCTGCCTCATGTTGCATTCTTTATGTTGAATCTTTTTTATTGAGTTACAGGCAACTGTAAAACATTTAGACTAAACAAAGGTCAGGAATAATATCTGCCTATTGAGTGTACAAGTCCACATTAGGATCGGAAGGACACCAAAAGAACATGTATCACATATGCATAGTCAGGTAGATAACCATAATGAACATAGAAATAGATGAAATAAACCAAACCAGTAGACCACTGTAAACAATGGCGTAGAAAACGACCAAAAAAAACAAAAAACAAGGCTCAACACATATGATCTGAACATGCGGTAAATCTACTGGTAAGATTACTACAGACTGATAAAAGGTACAGGAGGAGGAGGAGAATAGGAAGGAAAAAAAAAAAAAGGGGGGAAAGTAGGGAGAAGGGACATCACGCTACTCATGAGAGGGCACCGGGGAAGCAGTAGGAATGTTGCATTCTTTATAATAGCAAATAAAAAAATCTACAGGAATAGGGACCCCTTCATGTAATGGCCGCAGCAGGCATGCTGACCCATAAACTCAAGCAGAGATATCTAAACAAGATTGGAAAGTTATAGGAAATTTCAAGGTGGTTTTCCTCATCAGCATTTATCAAAAACTGAAATATCAGTTTTGAGGTAGACTGACTCTTTTACCTAACCCAAATATTAAACTGCCCAACACCTGTGATACACTAAATCTAATGTCAGCAAAAATGAAATGGGTCAGCCAAACTACGGTATTGTTA
The DNA here is from genome assembly GCF_905171775.1 of Rana temporaria. Classification (NCBI taxonomy): domain Eukaryota; kingdom Metazoa; phylum Chordata; class Amphibia; order Anura; family Ranidae; genus Rana; species Rana temporaria. Next base: position 81,365,671 of record NC_053498.1, read on the forward strand.
GTATTAAATTTGTGACCTATTTCTGAGCTTTTTGCTCCATCACCCTACTTCAATATATTGGAAACGGTATCTGTAGGGGCTTACAAATTCACTGAGGTATTTTGCAGGTAAATACCCTGGTGTGTGTTTGTAGAGTAGTCAATTTTTGTGGGATTGGCCACTGTGATCCAGAACCATCCGCTTTGTTTGTAAAAATCAGAGATTGATGGATTTATACACAGCAGAAGAGGCAGCGATACCACATCAAGAAAGGCTGGATGGTTAAGCCTCGTACACACGATCGGATATCTGATGGAATCTAATCCGATGGATTTTTTCGTCGGATATCCGATGAAGCTGACTTTCATCAGTCTTGCCTACACACCATCAGTCGTGCCAAAACGCGGTGACGTAAAACACTACGACGTGCTGAGAAAAATTAAGTTCAATGCTGCCGAGCATGCGTCGACTTGATTCTGAGCATGCGTGGATTTTTGACCGATGAACTTCCACACAGACGATCGTTTTTTCTATTGTTTTTGTATCCATAGGAAAAATTTAAAACATGTTCCATTTTTTTTCACCGATGGAAAACAAACCGATGGGGCCCACACACTATATTTGAGTTTTACCATGTTTCCTTTTTAGTGAGACCCCCAGCAACTATTGTGGTCATTACAAAGCCAAAATTAAGTTCCACACTAGAGGTGTATTGTCCAGAACAAAGACTAAAAAGATACATGGAAAAACACTTTCAATACAGGCTTGTGAGAGGGTAGAGGCAAACAGATTTATTGACAGGGTATAAGAAACTCCACGTGATGTAATCTGACAGATCCCATCAAAAACTGAACAATACATTCAAGGTAGAGCTGAATCAATTTTTGTTTGCTATAAATCTGACGCACAATGACGCACATTGTGCTAAGGCAGCCAATTCATCTTGAATAGGCCCCTATCAAACTACAGCATTGGGAAAAAATGTACCTGCATTACTTTCTAGGATATGTGCCACAGTGAGAGCTAGAGTTAGAAGCTGATTGGTTGCCATGCATGGCGGCTCCACATTCTGTCTGTTCCAGTTTTGATAAATATCCCGCACTGTATCTACATATAAATGTTGTGGTGTGCTTTAGAGAAAGTGTCTTTGCTATTACTATATACTGTATGTATGTTGGGTATCATTCACAATATATGCCATTAACAATAATAGATGATACATTCATATTTCATTGGAAGTCAGGAGGAGATCCTAGGGAAAGAGGATCACAAAGAAACTAAAATAAAAAATGTATAATAAAGTAAAAAATGACATGTAATAACAAAGTATTTTTCTGCTACTAATGCCATCTTACCTGACAGCACTGTAATGACGGCAGCAAATGCGTTAATCTTGAGACCATCTATGAAATTACTGGAGGTGAAAAGTTCTAAGCACATGAGTAGAAAGCCAAGACTTAACAGGATAATGTAGAGAAACTCTGAGATCACCGACAACCACAGGACACCTGCATCAGAAGAAAAGGATGAATCATTTCTAAATACTCTGGAGAAGCCTGCAGTCTTACCTCATCTGCCACTATCAATATGCATGAAAGGGACCCAACACATCCAAGTCTGTTTTGAAGTGATTTTTTGTTCTTCATTTGCAGCTGCTCAGTCTAAGGGCTTTGTCACACTGGGGGACTCTCTGCTACGTTCATGTGTTACTGAGCATTGCCTCCACTCCACTGCCAGTGAGCGTGGAAATTGTAACAAGCAGACGCTAACTGGGTTTTGTATATGGATTGCATGGATCGACAGTATAACGGCCTGAACAATGTCTAGTCTATTGAGGGTCCTTGTGTCCCCCGAATTAGCCATGGCGATAAGCTAGATTGTAGAGTCATGTCGAAATGACTTATTTATTACCAATTTATTATACATATGTATTTCCAGTAAGTCCCAAAGCACTGATTGCATGATTGAATCCTTCCAGAAGTATTGAGTACCTTTTTCCGACTCTGGTGATAATTCGATGAAGCTACGGCATGACTCCTCTAAAAGTAAAATACAAAACAGAGTGAACACAAAATATATAACATGTGATGATACATTTAGAAAAAATGTCAAAATAAAAACATTGCAATTTTTTTCTAGCAAAATACTTATCACCTTTTTATCCTTTCACTTTCTGTCCACATGCACTCTATCACTGGCTGCATTGCATGTCTCAGGGTGGGTTTCCTGGTGTTGACAATGGTGCCCAATGTCTGCGTAATGTGTATTGAAAAGGCCAATCGTATCCTCCATCAGATGCCCATGTGACAGGGTGGCAATGCAGGAGATTAATTGGTATACAGAATGCTGGGTCCTTACAGTATACTTTAAATGGGTTGATTAAAAAACAAACAAGGTTTTACAAATAACAAACATGTTGTACGTACCTGCTCCGTGCAATTGTTTTGCACAGAGCAGCCTAAATCCTCCTATTCTGTGGTCCCATGCCGGCGCTCCTGGCTTCATGCCCCCTACTGACAGCCCCCATAGCAAGCTGCTTGCTCCTGAGTCCTGCTCTGGGTGTCCATAGGACTCCCTCATCACTGACTCTGATTGACAGCAGTAGGAGCCCTTGGCCTTGTATCTGAGCCAATGAGGAGTGAGATAGCCGAGAGAGCCGAGAGGGCCAAGAGAGCCTTGGCTCTCATGCACGTCATTGAATCCAGATCAGGTTTATTTGCTATCTGTTACCCCAGTTGGGATATTTCACCTCACTTCCTGTCATTGGAACAGGAAGCAATAAACTTACAAAAAACCCTACAGAAGTTCTATTCCTTCTCCAATTTTCTGTGTAATTTAAGAATTTATGTCCAACAATAGATTTGCTGACCATTTTCCTTTTTGTCAAATGTTTCATGCCTCGTACACACGATCAATTTTCCCGACGGGAAAACTGTGAGGAATGCTTTTGGCTGGGAATCCCGGCCGTGCGCATGCTCCTCGCAGTTTTTCCGACGTAAAAACTGCCCAAAAACCACTGGACAAAAAAGAGAACCAGTTCTCTTTTTTCCCGCCGGGAAAAGCAGCGGAATATTGCCCGGCGGTTTTTGGCAGTTTTCCTATGGGAAAAACTGCGATGGAGCATACACACGGCCGGGATTCCCGGCCAAAGCTCCATCACAGTTTTCCTGTTGGGAAAACCGGCTGTGTGTAGGGGAAAGACTGAATCGAGCAGGTTCTCGGCTTTCCCCGTGGGATTTCCGACGGGAACATTTCCCGTCTGAAATCCTGCACGTGTGTACGGGGCATCACATGCTGCTCCAGGCAAGATCAGGCTCCACACTCCATATTCACATCTCAGGTGCTGGCTCGGCTCATCTCCACTGAAGTAATCAAGTGTATCAGCAATGCAGTGTATAGCCAGCTTATGGAGGTAAATGTATGCTAACATGAGAGAGACAGACAGAAAAGGAAAATGACAATAAGTATTAGACAACAATTTTCCACATTTCTGGCTTATCCCATGTCAGCATACTTAAGGGGAACATGCCAATGATGCAAAAGGTTTGGTTCTGAGACAAAGGCACAAAGAGAACAGAAGAACCAAAGGACTGAAACAGGTCTACTTCCCCATCTACCTTGAAATGGCAAATAAAGGTGTTGGGTGCACCTAAACTAGCTGCTCTGCATGCCACGTTTGCCAAAACCTTGAAAGTGAAGGCCTAAAATGCTGCTTCACCTCTCTTTGTAATAGACATATTTTCTTAAGATGGTGGATAGTCTGAGGGTACATTTGCCAGCTGAATCCAATATGAGTTTGTTCTGGGTGAGGCTGCCTCTCTTTTTTTGGCCCCCTATGCTGGATGACGTGTCTGTCCAACTTCCTAGAGTTCCTTGTCCTTGCCAATTACATTGATATAAGTTGGACCAAATCCATTGTTGTCAAAGGCAGTTCTACTGAAGAAGACTCTTGCAGGTTGAATACTGGAAGGACTGACTCCAAGGCCAAAAGAAATGGGTAAGGAAGCTGCGCTACACCAAGAGCCACCAAGCTAAACATTTAGGGAAAGCACTACACTGCTCTCTTCTCAATAGTATTCATTAAGTACATTTACCACCAACAAGGGAGCCTTCAGGACAGTGTAAACCTGGATGGAAAGGTAGGGTCATTTCTGGAAGTTTTTGAAAAAGGTATCTATAAGCGAGCGATGTCCAAAGCGATGTCCCTCCAAAGAGGGGACATTTATACTTTACTGTGGGGCTATCCTAAGGGGTCAAAAGGCCTGAGCAGACCTACGCTGACATGGGGTGAGCCAGGAAGAGTTTGTTTAAATAAACCTGTTTCGATCTTTACAAATGCTATTTGCATGGCTGTGATGGCGACTCCAATCCTTTCTGAGCCTCTGAGATGGAAAAATATGCAGCTCAGGAACTCTGATCTAATTTTCTGTATTCTCATTCCAGGTTTAATTTGTGATCATACTGAATCCTGGGCAAAATTAATCAAAATGTCTCATTTGAATCCATGATATCATCTGCTCTGCAAGTCTCTAGTAGCCTTATTTTGGACATATCTGTATTCAGACAGTTTGAACTGTGTGGATATAATATGTATTTTTTTTATTTTTTAGGGTTTTACATTAAATTTGACAAACTAATCCACATTTGATTAAAGGTTTCACTGGGACCATCAAAGAGTTCTGTATTAGATACACAGGAACCCTGATCATATTTCCACCAAAGCCGTATTTAGTAATGCCTCTGGTTATGGATAGCTCATTGATATACTTCACACCATGTTAAGGAGAGAATCTCACAGCTGGCAAATATCATAAGAGGTATGTGTGACATTAGCAATGCAAAGTAGTCTGTTTCAGACTTTAATATTTAGGTGAATCATAAAAATCCACACTTTATATCCATAGGGTACCATGTCAGCGTTAAGAAATAACATTATTTTTGCCTACCATGAACACAAACTACTGCCACCAATCTAATAGGAAGGGCAGCCTGGATCACATTATATCTGCCTACCTATCATTATAGACTACAGAGTCTATTATTTTCAGTCAGATATCTCAGCCAGGAACAGAGGAAGCAATGCTTGCATCCTTAATATCATATTTTAACCATTTTTTAAACATTTCTTTAGTTACTTCCTGGTTTCCATGCCCAGGCAAATTATGTCATACATCCCAGGAGACTTCAGGAGGGGAAGAAGGGCATTTTCAGCTAAGCTCATCCTCCTGCCGTCATGCCTGAGCTAAGGACAGGTGGATTCCAGGAAGTAAATGCTACATGAATCATTTGCCCTTTCTCTTTTATTGGTCAAATGAGATGGACTTTTTTTTTAACCTGACCAACTATGTAACTATGTAACTCAACATTGTTGTACCATTGAGAGCCGGTCACACTCTCCTGTCATGCGAATTGGAATACGGGGAAAACTGCATCCAATTCACATAAGTGTGAATCCAGCCTTACAGTGTAATAAATACAGGCATACCCCACTTTTAAGTATACAATGGGGTCTATTTACTATCACTGGAGAGTGCAAAATCAGGCTCACTTGTGCACAGAAACCAATGAGCTTCCAGGTTTTATTACCAGGCTTAATTGAACAAGCTTGGGTTAGAAACGTATTGGTCTCTATGCAGAAGTGAGCCTCAATATAAGCTTACCTATAGGTAAATGTCTGCAGAGGAAGTGCTTCCTCTGTAAAGCCTAGTACATACCACTAGTTCTTATTTGTTCAAGAAAAAACTGACAGCTCAGGTCAGAGTCGCTGTACTAGCAATCCGATGTTAGAACAGTAATCTCCCCTGCTGAGATATTGTGTTCTGACAGGGGTCACTTCCAGTGACCAGATGGTCACCGGTTATCTCTATGAACGTCGCAGGCTCGGGTGCGACGTTATGACGTCATGCCCAAGTACCCGGAAGTAAACAAAGCCGCAATTGCAGCTGAAAGCATGAGATCGGTGAATTTTTTTCCCGATCTCATGCTTTCCAGCCTGGAGGAGAGATGTGGGGTCTTATTGACCCCGCATCTCTCCATAAAGAGGACCTGTCACACACATTCCTTGTAATAGGAATAAAAGTGATCAAAAAAATTAAGTAAAAAAAAGTATAAAAATTAAAAAAATTAAGTAGAAAAAAAAAAAACGCCCCTGTCCCCAGTAGCTCGCGCTTAGAAGCCAACACGCACGTAAAAGTCCCGCCCACATATGTAAACGCCGTTGAAACCACACATGTGAGGTATCGCTGCATGCGTTAGAGTGAGAGCAATAATTCTTGCACTAGATCTACTCTGTAACTTTAAACTGGTAACCTGTAAAAAAAAATGTAAGCATCGCCTATGAAGATTTTTAAGTACCGAAGTTTGGCGCCATTCCATGAGTGTGCGCAATTTTAAAGCGTGACAAGTTAGGTATCTATTTACTCGGCGTAACATCTTTTACATTATACAAAAAAAATGGGCAAACTTTACTGTTTTGTTATTTTTTTAATTCATGAAACCGTTTTTTTTTTTTCCAAAAAAAGGCGTTTGAAAAATGATTGCGCAAATACCGTGCAAGATAAAAGGTTGCAATGACCGCCACTTTATTCCCTAGGGTGTCTGCTAATAGATATATATATATATATATATATATATATATATATATATATATATATATATATATATAATGTTTGGGGGTTCTGAGTAATTTTCTAGCAAAAAAAATATTCTTACATGAAGGAGAGAAGTGCCAGAATAGGCACGGTATGGAAGTGGTTAATACTCTCTTCAGAGGGCGACATCAGTGTAAACTCTCACTTACTGTCCAATCTACAGGTTTGGGGTGTGTTTTGACCCAATGATTTTGACCTAGTTGGGCTTCTACTGCAGTGGAGTTTGGTATGTGGCTATGCTGTCTAGCTGCACAGAACTTCCAACCCTTTTATAGGTTACAGTATACAGTTCTCATTCATATATTTCAACTGCGTGTTTAGTTCATTTCCTGGAGTCTAGCTTTAAATATTATAACGTGAAACGGTTCTTTACTTACCCCCCTGGTGTTTTTCACAAGACAACCAGAAACCAGTGTGAAAGTACTTAAAGGCAAACTTGTCGTCTCCTGTTTCCCAGTTATAGTGAACAACATTCTGATCCATCGTTCCATTGACATCAGTTACATCGCTGTTGGTGGTGGTGCTGTTTATTGTCAGCACTTGGCAGTTCTTTTTCTTCATAGCTGATAGACATGGTGGCTTCACCACTTTGTGTGTCCCTTCGCACCAGTAACTGGTAAAAAAGGCCGTCACTGAGAAGCTGAGAGCCAGCAGATTCAGGATCACAGAAAGTAAAGATCGGTTTCTCCTGCTTAGTTCCATATTGATTTTGAAAGTGGTTCACTTTATGTCCAAAGTTACTTTGACCATTAAAAAGTATGCAGATGGGTTGTCTTCCTTTATCATATGTTACCAGTTTTTACTTTGTTAGTTACTTGTTTTTTTTTTGTAAGATCGCCATGATTGTCATGTTTCTTTTAAGAATTGCTTTTTCTTGTATTAGTAATCTGTTAGTTTGATTAATATATATTCTGCAATAATATTTTGATCATAATTGAAAAATTATGCTGTATATTCATTTGCTGTAAGGTATTAAAAATACAAAAAGTATAGAGAATAAAAAAAGGCAATTTTTATCTTGATGTAAAAAAATGTTTCACGTCACGCATCAATGTTAAACAGCTTGACTTGAAGCCACGATCATTCTGTGCTTTACAAGTGCAGGTATTCAGTGGGTATAGGTGGTGAAACTCCTGGCTCCTATATTATCTTCCTGAAATAGAGTCATATATAAAAAATTGTGTTTTAAACAAAATATGTTATATAAATACAGTTTATTTTAATCATAAATATCCATTAATAGGCACAGGCCAGATTTATTAAGTAAATTTAGTAAGCAGTCCTAGATTTGCCAAAACAGACCCAAGTTCTGGTGGCCCATATTAAATTTCCCCCAAATCAGTGAAGGAATGTTAATGTGTATATAAAGCCAAAAGGTTGTTTAGTTTTGAAAAGAGCAGAGAATAGTTAAACCCTGTCTAGTTTGTTATTTTTATTTAAAATGGTTTGGAACGTGTCTTTTTAGGTTTTATTATTAGCTTTTTAAGATCATATTTTAACTACTAGGGGTCTGTGTGATAGCTGAATGACGGCCACAGCGCGGACCCCAATTGCCGGGAGGACGTCCCCTTTGCACGCTCCCCGCGCGCCGTGATCACCCTAGTCACTGAGACTCCGGGGATTACAGATCCGAGTAAGGGGCCGATCCCAGCCCCTTACCACTTGATCAGCAGTCAGCCAATGACAGCTGATCACGTGATGTAAACAAAAGCTCGGTAATTGTTTTTTTTCTCTTCACGTTTAAGTTTAAAGAATATGTTAACCTTTTTGAACGTGTTACATCTTACATGTTACATCCACTAAGCATCACATTATCCCCTTCACGCCTTCACGCCGACTGTATGCAAATTTGTGTTCATGACTTAAAGGGGTTATACTGGGATGATGCCTGCAGCTGCAGGCATCAAGCCGGAACTGTTTTTTAGAATGGCTGGTTGGATCTTTAGTGATAACAACCGATGTGGCTAAAAACCGCTCCGCTGTTATCCTAAAGCGATACCACCTACCCACCACCTTCTGCCGCTCTTTTCGGGCCTCCTGTCCCACCGAGAGACCCGAGCCACCAGCCGGCGCATTGGCCGGCTAGGCTGAGTCCCGAAAAAAGCCGGATTCGGCTCTGAACAAGTCTCCGATGTAAAATCCCGGAAGTGCCGGTTTAAAAAAAAGACAGTATTCACAATCGCAGATTAAGTGCAAAGGAGGGATTTGGGGTCTTTGTGACCCCAGATTTCTCCATAAAGAGTACCTATCGCCACCTATTAATGTCACAAAACATGTTTACATCCCAGGTTCCCCAGATAACTGAAAGTTACTTCAGGAGTTCCTCTGCATTAGGAAGGGGTCTACAGGATGTGCACAGCATGGAGGTATAAATTATACACTGTAAACAGTAAATGTAATTTTGTAACCAAAAAATGAAATGCAATTCTGTTTCACTTGCTGTTCTAGACAAAACTAAGAATTATTTTGTGAGAGTTTAGTTCTCAAGGAAGAACAAGAGAAAGCAAAGATTATTGGTAATGCTCCAGGCACTTTGCACTTTGGAAAAGGCACATTATACTGACACCAGAGGAGACTATATTACTTTGGACTACCACAATAGCATTCAATTTAGAGGTAGCAAAACCTGTAAAAGCTACTTAAGAGTTATGCTCAAATATGAAAGGAAATCGTATTTCATATTTGTAACCCGTGCATTCTCCTATCGAGTTTGAATTTTAGAGTTCCCAAATCTTCAAAAAGAAGATACTCTTTTAATGATCTAAAAGTAAAAAAATGAACCACATCTCCAAAATAAGATGTGGCTGTACTCAAATGATCCAAGCACTCAGATTTACTATTTGAAATCAGTAGAGTGCCTAAAGATCCAGTGGTGTTGATTTGCTAAAGGAGTAGAGCATGTTCATTTTGCAACATGAGTTTTGATTTGCAAAGGTAATTTTCACTTAGCTTAGTAAATGTGGTAAAAATTCACTTTGCAAAGAATACAAGGAACATCAATTGAAACAGGATTTTTTCTTGCACAATTAGATGACTGATGCCAATACAACTCAACCCCATTCACTAAACTAGGGAAAAATTCACTTGCCAGGAGAAAACTCACTTTGCTAAGTGAACAATGTATGCACCATTAGTAAATCAACCCAATTGTATAAAAGATTAGAAGTTCCCTCAAGATCCTGAAAAGCCTACACAATATAATTCGCATTTATCATAGTGTTACATATATGGCTGGGTCAACCATATCTGGCTTATGCAGACAATGACCACCACTTTTATGATGGCACCCCAATGGACACAGACTTTGGAATCAATTCCTACACAGTGTACCGCCATAGTTCCTCTGAATGATCCACACAAGTATCATTTCTAAAGATCTACATTCTCTTTACTGTTTCATGGCACCTTCTCTCTGTGGCTGACCTTGATGACATTTTATGTAAAGCTCCTAAAGATCAATAGATCTTCCCTCCTTCCAGGAAGAAGCCTTTCAGAGTATTTTTTTTTATGGCCCATGAAGAGAGAGATGGTGATAAGAAAGAAGTGGATACGAAGTAGCAGCTTCAAGAGGGAAAGAGAGCCAGCGGTTTCTCTTTGATCTAGAGTCTGCCTACGATCATCCAAATTCTTGCAATTACATCAAATGCTCAGTGGGATGTCAACTAGCCAAGTTTTCCCCTTGATGAGATCAGATAGCTTTGAATTTGCATGCTGATCATGAAGGGATACAAAGTAGAACACCTCTTCACATATACCAAATTAATCCAGCACAGTCTTATAAAATGTCAATAATGATTGGAAAATTCAATTCTTTCCCTCTTTTAACAACAAGTAATCAAAAGTTATTTTACTAGGGAAGAAAAACTAGAGGGAAAGAGGTTTTTATTCATTCTCTTTATAGAGGAAAAAAATGTCTTCATTACCATATCACAAACATTATTGGTTTACAAAATTTCCAAGAGTGAATTCATTTAATTTGCTATCAATACAATCAAAAAATTGAAACTCACATGTCCAGATATACTTAGAGTGGCAATCTTTATCTGCCCCTTATTTGTACATCTTTATCTCCTGGAATTACGCTTTGACCTCTCAGAAGCTGAAGGTCTTCATACACATAATGGTACAAGTGGTGTCCATTCTTTGATTTTTCCAAGTTTTAACAGTGACAACGAGAACACATACAAAAGACCAGGATTGTTTTCCAGCTGATAAAGCTGTGCTGGAATGCCAATGAGTTCAAGTACAGTCTACTTGTCTGACAAGAGCAAAGAGTTAAAGGATTTTGTGGAACTCAAAAGACATACCTTTGAAATATTGTCAAAATCCCTTATGGTTAGACTCTATTTGCCTGACATTCCTTTGGCAGTGAAAACCCCCCAGAAATGCATTGGATATTTTGAAATTGCCAGCGCATTTAGTAGGGTTTGCTTTTCCTCATTTATATTTATATTACTTAGCCTTGCAATTAGTCTATACTCATAATTGGCTACACCCTACCTCGACTAATGCGTACATGACCACTGAGGCAGCTATTGCTTCCTCGTTAGTGGCATTAACATGCTGCAGACATCTCTCTCACCTTTCCTTACTGTAGTGACCCGTATCTATATGGCCACTTGCTCAACCTCACCCAACAATCACCTATGGTTCAATCCCACTTTGAGAGAGATGTACTGTTTGCCAGACAAAAGATAGTTGTCTAGGGCGAATAATATCTTTGTCATCTCTTCCCAATGCAGGAATTTAAAACATTTCCCCAACTACGAGAAGAATTTGGCCTCCCTTCGACCTACTTGTTTTATTATTATCAGCTTTGTCATGCTGTAAAGGCACAATTTGGGTCACTAGATATTTCTTTGATGATCACCCCTCTTGAGAAATTGCCGAGATGCCCTGAACCAACAAACCTTATCTCTGAGTTATTCTGTCCTGATGGTAGATTTCAATTTTAGGCTCTCCATTGCTCAGGCCAAGTGGTCTTACTTGGACATTTTGAGGAGTCTGGTCCGAATTCAGTGATACTTATAAGACCTTGTGATTTCCTCCAAAGATGAAATCATTCAATTGAAAGTATTTCATAATACTCATGTGACCCCTGCCCGGTTGCATATAATGGGCCTTCGTGCCACTGGTGAGTGTTTTAGAGGCTAAGGGCATATTGGTGATTTCTTACACTGTTTTTGGTTTTGCCCTGTAGTCCAAAAATTTTGGGGAGATGTGGTTCCTTTATTTCATTGGCTTTGGGCTTTCCTAATATTCTGCATCCAAAAAAATGTCCTCCTGGTGATCTGGTGATTCCTAAATATGCTAAACGGTTGATATGCATTTTATATTTTTTGACAACGAAAAACTATTTTATTATCCTCTAAAGGGACAACCCTTCCTAGCTAAAACAAATGAATGGTACCTTACATTTGCATAGACTAACATTTGAACTCACTTATGTTAACCTCTCTAGATCCAGGGCATTACATCTGCCCCATCTCTTACTCTGTGGTGGTGTATTTTGATTGTTTATATACTGTGGCATCTGTAATACTTTATATGTGTTCCTTTGGTACATGCTATTTAATGAGGCTAAAAGACTCCTTTTTTTATTATGACAGGGCTGGGTTCCTGCTGTTTACTAGCAGCTCTCTTTATTCAGTGCACAGAGGCTGCTCAGCTGTTGGTTAATTACCAGCCACTCGTTGTTACCACAGTGACTCACCTGGTTACCATTACCTACCTCATTAGTCCAGCCTACAGTCAGACCCTTTTTGCTATTTAAACAGCTTTGCTCATTCCCTCCATGCCCTTGTGTGGTCAATTCCTCCAGTGTGTTCCTGCTTGTGTAATGACTCGGCCTGGCTGACTTCTCTTCCGCAACCTGTTTCTAATTATGCTCCTCACTTCGCTGACTCCTGGCTTACTTGGCTTCCTATTCCTGGTTCGTCTGATTACCCGCTCTGGCTTCTGTTTTTGACAACCTTCCTGAACTGTATTATTTTTGTTATTTCATTAAAGGTGTGATTGTTAACTGCATTTTCTGTCTCCGTCTGGTTTATGGTTCCTGACAAATTTGTAAGCCCGTTTTTGTGTAAAACCCTAAAAATTCCCTTATAGTGCAATGTCTTCTAAAATCTGTGTTTAACTTCTGAATGATACAGTAAGGTGATCATTAGCAATGGCTACATATTGGCATTTAAACATAGTACTGCTAGTTATACACTTTATTCTCCTTTGGCATTTCAAATGAAAAATATATTGTCCAATATATGGCCCTGAAGCAGAGATATGTTCTCAATCTGAGCTTGCAACAACAACCTGGGCATCAAAGTCAGGAAGCCATTGTTAATCAGATTATTAGAAATTAAATGTATTTGTCAGTTAGCTATATACCTAAAGATGGCATGGTCGTCAGGCTGTACTATAAATTCTAATACCATTTGAATTGCTGTTTGTCAATAAATATTGTTCTTCCTGGCCTTGAATAAAACCATACCTAAATCTTTGGAATGTGGCCTTTTAAGTCTGTGGGGATTAACTGTACAGGCGCAGGAAGTGGCGAGATTTCAGGAACATGTCTGTAAACAATGGCTGCTGGTAAGAGGTTAGTACAAGCCGTAAAAAGCTAGAAAACGAAAGGAACTAACTAGTAGGCAAAGCCAACACAAACTCTTTTAGATACTATGATAACCATTGTAATAAAGTAATTTTAGGGAAAAACTAGTAAAAAGTGCCCTTGCAGCATATAAAGACACCTAATAAAGCATATAGAAAGAAAACACAGTTGAAGCATGAACTCTATAGTACTTACATGCTGAAGAGAACCTAAGAAGGATCGCACCACAGATGAGGTAATCAAACTGCTTTCCCCCTGCAGATTTATGAAACAAGAAGCAAAAGGCTTGATCTGTTGGGCCAGCCTGGCTTTTTATAATGATGTGTGACCAAATAAAGCTGATTAAAAATGCCTTGATTATCTGCTTGAGTTACCAAACACCAGTTTAATGGGAGATTATTATCAGATTTAAAAATAATAGCAGTCTGTCTGGGTGTGGGCAGTCTTATCAGAATCCACCAGAAGACTTTTTATGGATTACATTAAAGAAACACTATAATCAAAATAAAAAAAAAAGTATGTTTTTTAATTAGATTTGTTTAAAAGTCCCTTCTCTTATTTGCATGACTGTTTTAAAGGGTGACTCTACTTTTTTGAACAAAAAAAATTAGCAAATAAAATAATAATATGCAGTACACAATTGCAACGCAAGTCTTATTGTAATTGAATGTTATTAAAATAATTAGCTTTGCCTTTCAATCTGCAGCTCTGTGGTTTTCTGTAAAATGCAGTGCAATATGGCTACCTGAAGGCATTCCGTACATAGATGATGTACAAAATACCCCCTGAAAATGTAATTTTCTGCTTGTGCGATTGGCTTACAGAGGTCTGCACTAAGATACCAATTACATTTTGAGTATCCCCTGCAACAAAAATGTCATTCTAAAAGGGAAGCAGACCCTGCCAGTTTTCATATTAGAACACTGCAAGTGCGGCAGCTGACAGTTAAATATAAAACCACTCCCATACAAACAAACAGCTATTTCTTCGGAATAACAAAAAGGTAGGAATCTGCAACAAAGTTTGTTAATCGGTTCCCGACCGGCGCACGGCAATGTACATCGACAGAATGGCACAACTGCGCAAATGGGCGTACGAGCTGTGGGGTTGCATGCCGTGAGCTCCGTGACCGCGTCTGCAGGACCCGATCGCTGCCGGTGTCCCGCGATCAGGTCACAGAACTGAAGAACGGGGAGATGTTAGTGTAAATACAACATCTCCCCGTTCTGCCTAGCTGACACTGTCCCTGATCGTGTTCCCTGTCATCGAGAACAACGATCAGTGACGTGTCACGACAAGCCACGCTCCTAACATTACAAGCACTCCCTAGGACACACTTAACCCCTTCAGCCCCTACAGTTTAACCCCTTCACTGCCAGTGTCATTTTTACAGTAAGAGGAAGACATGATTTGGGAAAATGGGACTGAAGAAGGAGGAGGAGGAAAAGGACATGTGAAGAAGGAGGAGTGGGACTTGGTATGGGATATCAGTGAGCAGATTCGGTGGTACAGCCAGTCTCATCTCCTCCATCCCATGTCATCTCCTTCTCCTCCATCCCATGTCGTCTCCTCCTCCTTCATCCCATGTCGTCTCCTCCTCCTCCATCCCATGTCGTCTCCTCCTCCTTCATCCCATGTCATCTCCTCCTCCTCCATCCCATGTCAGTAGGTCAGTGAACTGTGTCAGTCATTATTTTATTATTGTTTTTAAGAGCCCCGGCAGCAGAAAGAAAGTGATAAATCAGCAGAAAATAATAGTAGCAAAAGCTGATACCTTACATGAATGTGGGCTGTACCCCCCTGGTGGTGGCCCTGGGGGCACAGCAGGGGATGCAGGGTGATAGCCGCACGACAAGCACACTAGGGGTGTGGTTAAATTGTGCAAACAGTTGACTGGCCCTAAAAGGGTATGGTATAATAGCACTTATGCCTACTTTGGTCTGGGTCCTGAGTACATAACAGGCAGAGTGTAGAGATCAAAAGTAAGTAAAACACAAAGTACTTCCCAATGTCCCAGGCTGCATTTAGAGGTGAGTGCCAACAGAGGGCTCCCTAGTCACAAACCTGTTCAGCGTTGTAATGTAACAAAGTGCCATTGGCGTCTCCTCCCCTCCCACCTCCTGCCCGAGGCCAATCACAGAAATGTTGCTAAGAAGGATTACCCCACAGCTGTGCACGCTGGGGACACTATTATTAAAGCTGCACAGAAGTCAGGGACACTTTATTTTAACTGGGGACACTTTTCGAGGACTGTCCCCTGAAACCGGGGACATCTGGTCACCCTAGTATGCTTTGTTAACCAGAGCTGAAGCCAAACAGTTGTGCAATGAAATTTCAGCTCTTGCAGATCTGAACACTTCCTTTCCGTTAAACAATTGACAAGTAAGTAACTGGTTGCCTTGGATTTGTCAGTATCAACGTAAATAAATCAAGCTTAATAATTAGGTTACACTAGGAATCAGGCGTAGTTCATTTACAGTTTGTTACTGAAGTGCTATTAAAAGAGGAGTGCGGGATTTCAAAATACCAAACATACAAACTCATAGCTTACACTCAGACATTGTCGTGGATCCCAAGATTAAAATCAGGATCCCTCCAGAGCATGGATCAACTAATGCCGCGTACACACGATTGGAATTTCCGATGAAAACAGTCAGACGGAATTTTTTCATCGGATATTCTGACCATGTGTGTGCCCCATCTGAGTTTTTTCTTCGGAAATTCCGACGAACTTAGAAAAAGAACATGTTCACTTTTTTTCTGATGGAAAAAAATTCTATCGGAAAAAATTCCGTTCGTCTGTGTGGAATTCCAACAGAGAAAAAAACACACATGCTCAGAGTCAACGCATGCTCGGAACCATTGAACTTAATTTTTCTCGGCTCGTCATAGTGTTGTGCGTCACCGCGTTCTTGACGGTCGGAATTTGGTGTGACAGTGTGTATGCAAGACAGTTTGAATGGAATTCCGTCTGAGTTTATTCCAACGGAAATTCCGATTGTGTGTACAAGGCATGAATGACATCTGGGTCACAGGAGTGCAGAACTGAGTGCACTCCTCTGATCCACAGTAGAAGAATGGTCAAAAGAGCTTTGGCCCTACTTCTCCTTTAAGGCATAGACACAGAAAAAGCAAGCAAAAAACTGTATTTGTAGCCGAGAACTGTACTGTATTTACAATTTATTCTTTCCAGGCATAAATGAACACTGATTTCTTTCTGCAAAGCATGCCGACTATTTTAATTATTTTAGATTGAACACCAGGACGCTAATGTAGAACATGAGGAAATGGCTGGATGTGTCTAAAGCTACAAAGAGTCTCCGCTTAGCAACACCTGTACTGCCTTTCTTTGCAGGTCAATTTCCCCAAAAGGCTAGCCAGAAATAAATGATAAAAACAACATGTAGCTAAGATAAATACATGAATTTGAATCTATATATATATATATATATATATATATATATATATATATATATATATATATATATAAAAAATATGCAGGTAGCTGACTTTATACCAGTTTGCTATGGTACTCACCACCAGCCAGGTCTTCTCTAACGTGGCAACGGAGCATCACATACACTGCGGAAGGCAGGCGACTTTTCTAGTATTCTCTCACAAGTCACTATTGCAGCAGAAATTTTAGGGACGCCAACAACCCACTCACTCTCTTCTTCCAATCCTGCCGCCACACTGTTGTCTCAGCTTCTGAATAATGAAAGATTTACACCTCCTGTACAATCCCCTGCACCAGGTGGCTGAATCACATATGTGTAAAAAATCTAGTTAGATCAAAAGACTTGTCTTTATGAAGACAAATTGAAGGATTTTTCCAGTGAGGAAAAATCGACAGTAAACTTGTAAAATACTCTATTTTTTATGTGCACCTGGAATTGCTTTTAGCTGAAGTGCCCTCCAGAAATACTTGAAGCTTAAAACAAGTACCAAGCACCTGTGTTGATTTGTGATATTAGCATCTGGGTGTGTCTAGATACAGCTCACAGAGATAAGAATAATGGCTGGTGTTATCCACAAGGCAACCTGAAAGACTTCTGTATGTGGTTATTGTATATCTTATTTTCTGGTCAATGATGAATTCAAAAATGAAAAGTAATTATTGGCATTACTTTGTGTACGGTTTGCTTTGTCATTTAAAACTACTGGTAATCAACTGACATAGGAAAAGACTGAATATCTAGTCTGTTCTGGGTGTCATGTTTCTATTATCTACATACCAAAAACACATTATAGCAGTGGCGGCTGCTACTCAAAGTTTTGGGGTCGTGGCGGCAAACAAACCTGCCCCCCTCGCACATACCGCCAGGAGGACCGCCATGTGGCTTGACTAGCTTTTTAACTCTCAGGGCTGAATTCTTGACTATTGTGCGGCAAAAGAAAATTGTGTTCAAAGTTTTATATAGCATAAACAACTCAGGAGTCAGGCTTACGGCACATGATACACAAAACCAGCAAAAATAGCTCCAGAATTCTCCTCTAGTAAGCCTTGGTTCACATTAATGCGATTTGACATGTCAAATCGCGTGCCAAATAGGCAGCAATTTACAGCAATGGCAGAATCCGAGTCGGTGCGACATTAAATTTGTCGGCGCCGCACTGATTCCCAAAAGTAGTTTCTGTACTTTTTTAGGTGATTTGGGGGTGCGATTTCCATTGACATCTGTACAGAAACATGCACAGATGTTTCTGAAATTGTCCCCGAAGTCGGGACTGACATGCGGGAATAAAATTGTGTGAGTTCAGGAGAACTCGCACGATTTCATTACACAGTCAGTGTGAACCTAGGCTAAAGCAGGTAACTTGCTCTTTAAGACCCCTTTCACATTGAGGCAGTTTTCAGGCGTTTTAGCGCTAGAAAACTGCTGGCTGAATGTGAAAGCCTGAATGCTTTCACACAAGGGCGGTGCACTTGCGGGTTGTTAGAAAAAGTGCTGCAAACAGCATCTCTGGGGCGTTTTGGGAGCGCTCTGAGGTGCCTGAAAAGCGCTTCAGAAGCGCCGCAACATGGGTGCTTTTAACCCTAGCTAGCGGCCAGAAAACGCTGCTTAAAGTGCTGCTAAAATGAGCAGCGTTTTAGCGTTAACCCACGGGCTGCTCCAGTGTGAAAGGGGTCTAAGAGCAGCTCTAGCCCTTACCCAGCTCTCCAGGACACTCTTCAGTACAAAAGCTTCCTCCTAAGATGCTCCACACATGGAGCCATCTTCCTGATTTCTGCTTCCTGGATGTACCCTCAAGCAGGACAGCAAAAATACTTCAGGCCCCAAGACACATCCCAACTTCTGCTTCCTTAGGCTAAGGCTCAGGCCTTTCTTCCACCAACACCTTCCCCAGGCAACAGGCCTGGAAGGCAATGACCTCCTCTTCTCACAGGATCCAAGGAGGCAAAGACAACTTTTCACACTGACATCCTCTTCAGGCAAAGGCCCTTCTAGAAGGTCACCCCAAATACTTATCTCCTTCTTCAGAACGTGTTCCTGACATTAAACCTGGTGATTGGCCTGAGAGAAAATAAATATTTATAACTTAAGACTTGTTCCTTTTTGCTATGTCTACCGGAGAACAACACCCAGCAGTATTCCATTTGCATTTGGGGTTATATCCATCTTCTATCATCACACAATCCCCATCTCTTCAGACCACATCCTGGGGGAATCTCTGCAGACCTGTTCCGAGTGTTCACATCGGGCTGCGTGTCAGGGAATAACAACGCATAGCCTGCTAATGCATGTTTTAAGCTTCACGATATGAGTGGCATTATGGGTCTGCTCATGTATATGCTGTTATATATATATATATATATATATATATATATATATATATATATATATACATATATACTGTATATTTGGATATCAGTATGTAATTGTATCTTTCAGAAAGTTGTATGTACTCTATATTGAAGACACTTCTGAAACGTCTGTATCTAATTGTTCCAATATTCATGTATGGTTGTCATACACCATTTTAACTTGATGTTTTGCATATGTACAGTTTGTAATAAAATTTTATATTTTTACAATTCTTACTACCTTTTTGACTTTAATCTACCAGTGCCGCTTTAGTCCCACCCTTTGAGGTATTTCTCCATTTTCACTATCCAGCAGTAGGCAGACCCAACCAATATCCTGAACTTAGGGCTCTTTCACACGTCCGCTCAGTTTTTTAGATCATTTTTTTTTTCATCAGTTGATCCGTTTTTTCGTCCGTTTTTCGTCCGTTTTTTGTCCGTTTACATCCGTTTTTCGTCCGTTTTTCGTCTGTTTTTCCATCCGTTTTTTTTTTTTTTTTTTTTTGGGCTTTTTACATATTTTGATGAAAAACGGATGTTAGCGGAACGGATTGTAAACGGATCGTCCGCTAACGTCCGTTTTTCGTCCGTTCCGTTTTTTTGACGGAAGCAAAATAGGGTTTTCTTCCGTTCAAAAAAACGGAACTTAACGCAGACGGATGCTAACGGACGTTAACCCATAGGGAAGCATTGCGGTCCGTCAACGGACGTCCAAAAAACGGACGAACGGAACGGACGTGTGAAAGAGCCCTTAAGGGAAACCCAATGAACAAAAAAACAACAATAATTAGAGCTTAACTGCCCACTAAATTTTAACTAGGGACACTTCAGCTTAAAGAGGAAATTCCCCCCCCCCAAATTAAAAGTAAGCAGCTACAAATACTGTAGCTGCTGAGTTTTACTATTAGAGCACTTACCTGTCCAGGTATTCAGCGGTGTCCTCACCCAAGCTAATTCTTGAATCGCTTCTCTGGTGTTTGCGTCGTGAATAAGGGAAACCAACAGTGCAGCCACGCGGCTTCACAGCCGGTTACCTATTGCACTTGCGTGAATCACGCTATGCTTTGTGAATGGGCCGGCTGTGGAGAAAAGGAGGGGGGCGAACTTCTGGCTCACTTCGCTGCACTGAGACAGACGTGGGAGCGGGTACCTGTCAAAACCAGGTACCCGCACCCCCCCCCCAAAATGTGCCAAATGTGGCAGCGGAGGGGGGGGGAGGCAGACAAGTGGAGCTTCCCCTTTTGGGTGGAGTGTCGCTTTAAGGAAGGGTCCCTACATATATGAACATCTCCAGTCTGGGTCTTTTTGTCAGCAGCACTTGATTAAAACGTAATCGCTGTGTGCAACACATGTAGCCAAAGCCATACTATCCTGTTCCACCTAACAACTGCACTTTCATTTTCTTCATCAGCTCATCCCCCACAGTTATTACCTTTTGTATCATTTGACCCTCTTCTTTAGATTGTAAGTTCAAACAAGCAGAGCCCTCTGACAGTTTGGCTGCGCAAACTGTTGGCGATATATAAATTCTGTATAATAATAATAATAATACCCATCAAGGCTTACATTTAGGCTTTTTAGCTGTCATCTAGTAAATAAAACACTATCACACCATTCATTAGGAAAAACACCATAACCAGCAGTGTCAAACTCATCATTTTCCTTCTTTCACTCACATTGTTGATGGTCCTGGCTGGGGCAGTGAAGCATCAATGCCTTTGTCATTGTGCACATAGCAAACATGTAGCCTGCCATCTCTGTCACCTCAGGAAATTGGGTTCTACTGATGAAAAAACAGGGCTGTGTAAAAGGATTAGATCCATATTACTCACCATTTTATCAGCAATTTTCACCTTCAGAAAACTCTGCTATTTCCAGAAATTGCTAAATATGTTCTACAGTGGGTAATAGTGTAAGCTCCTAATTATTAGCAAGAACACAATTCTATTTATTCATTTATAATGGAAAATGTGTGAGGGCCCATTTACATTTGTGTGGTGCATAAATGCACATTATGTTACACGTTACTGTGCTTTACATTTATGTAGCTAAGTTAAAATCAATGGGCTTCTGACACACTAAAACATTCCAATATTGGACATGTCACAACACGTGTTCACTATGGTGTGTTTCCACCATGCATTGCACTGTGTTGCAAAGCATGTACAGTAAAACCTTGGTTTCAGAGTAACTTGGTTTGAGAGCGTTTTGTAGTGTAGCAATTGAATAAACCCTGGTAAAAAAAAGCTATTCAACACCCCCTAGTAACTTTCTAAACCACCACTGCGCCCAGGATAAACTTAAATACCTACAGCTGCTACTTAAATGTAAATGTAAATAGTGAATCTTTAGTGAAAAAAATAGTAGCGCTCTGTTTCGCAAAACAGTACTAAAAAAATTGAGTTGTGACAACAATTAAATATAACATACAATTAACACATATATATTAAACCACCAAGTGAAAGTGAATTAATAGTGCATATAAATGATCCATAAACGTACATCAAAAAAGTAAAAAAAACATAAAAAGTGAGGTTCATACAAAAGTGTCCATAAATAACACAGATCTCCAAGTGATTAAATAATAGTTGATCAATGAATGGTATCTTTCTTGAAAAAGTCTTGATACAAACTTTCCACCACACCTCATGTGCTTGTGAATCCACTCCCAAAGGAAAAAAACTCACCAAAACCATATGCCTCACAATCACATGTTCGGCATAATAGCTTGATAACCCACCAGGGTTAATAGGCAATTCCAACGGTGATCACAAATTAATCAAAATCCACATGAAAAATAAATGAAATGCTTCCAATAGTGAAGTACGTATCAAGACTTTTTCAAGAAAGACACCATTCATTGATAAACTATTATTTAATCACTTGGAGATCTGTGTTATTTATGGACACTTTTGTATGAACCTCACTTTTTGTGTTTTTTTTTTTATGTATGTTTATGGATCATTTATATGCACTTTTAATTCACTTTCACTTGGTGGTTAAATATATATGTGTTAATTGTATGTTATATTTAATCGTTGTCACAGCGAAATTTTTTTAGTACTGTTTTGCGAAAAAAAAATTTCACTAAAGATTCACTAAAGACAAGTGTAGCGCCTGGCTACTTTCATAGCAGGTGCTCTTGTAAATTTAGAAGGGGGTCAGAGAGTTAATTGACTCTGACCAGGTTTGTTTGGCTAGGTTTAAGGCCTCTGTTCCAGCTCTGGTTATACTGTGTGCATATCCTCCTGTCTAGGGACTTCAGGCCCCCGGACGGTAGGTGGCAGCAGTGGAATCAGGGTCGTGTGGATACTTCTCTTCGGCAGCCAATCAGGAGGGTTGGTCGCCTCGCTGTGCATGCTGGGAGGGGTATTTAGGGGGCAGACGCCATTGGTTCTGGGTCGTCACCACCCCCGTGTGTGGCCCTCCTGGCCGGGGTGCGTGTGTCGTAGTGTTCCTGGCTCCGGGACCGCGTTGGTCCTGAGCATTAAGCTATCTCGTAGACTCGGTAGGCAGACTACAATTCTCTACAATTTGCAAGTGGTCCTGTGCTGTCCGTCCAAAGTTCTCCATCGATCGGAAGCCGATCGATGGAGAACCTGTCTGGGGAACACAGAGCACGAGGCTGGTGTTACAGGAGCATGCTGGGAGGGGTATTTAGGGGGCAGACGCCATTGGTTCTGGGTCGTCACCACCCCCGTGTGTGGCCCTCCTGGCCGGGGTGCGTGTGTCGTAGTGTTCCTGGCTCCGGGACCGCGTTGGTCCGGAGCATTAAGCTATCTCGTAGACTCGGTAGGCAGACTACAATTCTCTACAATTTGCAAGTGGTCCTGTGCTGTCCGTCCAAAGTTCTCCATCGATCGGAAGCCGATCGATGGAGAACCTGTCTGGGGAACACAGAGCACGAGGCTGGTGTTACAGGAGAGGCCTATCTCCTCATCGAAGGACACTTCGTATCTGAGGGGCTGGATGATGGTCGCCTATCAGTTTCCTGATATAAATAAAGCTGTTTGACAGAGATCCGGGTGCTGAATCCAGTTGAGAAGGATTTTGGACCGAGATTATCTCCACCTTTAGGAGGGTCTGTGGCAGAGACTTCAACCTAAAGTTTCCAAGTGACACTCTGGCTGCTAGGCTGGTGAGAGAGGTCTATCCAGATGCACTATACCCACTCTGGCTAGAGTGGTGAAGAAGTTTGTCTCTGGGAGCAGGACTGTTTCCAGTACCAGTTAACCCTGAATCCACCATTTACATTTCTTCTATCCCTTCACCCATTTCTCCTTCTATCGTTTTTTACCCGGCTGGGTAATAAAATCACAGAAAAGACATTGGACTTGTGGACATTGACTTTATTACAGCTCTCATCCAGTACCCTAGACGGCGGGGATACAGAGGTAACGTGCCACCCAAATCAAACCAGCAGCTCTTTCGGGGGTGGTGCGACACAAGCAAAATTTTGTAATAAATGTTGCCATGATATGCAAGCAATGTCTTAATATAAGAGTAGCGTCAAGTCACAACTGAGTATAAAAAAAGAAGAGAGGTGCCTCTAAGTGTAGCAATATGGTTACATTTAATGAAGGTACAACATTGATTAAAATAGTCACATCTAAGTATGCAGGCATCTTGGGTAAAGCTGTCCACATAGACCATCCTCCGCACCACCATCAATGTCATCCCCACGCTGCGCTCCAATAGCCCTTCAAGTCTTGCTTTCAGATCGCTCTACTGCAGGGTAGTCTTCCCGGTCATGATTGCAGACTGACAGCGATGAGAGCCGGCAGTGCAGAGGATGATCTATGTGGACAGCTTTTCCCCCGGATGCCTGCATACTTAGATGTGCCTCTTTTAATCATCATCAACCATATGAGTTGCTAAATGCTGTACCTTCATTAAATGTAACCATATTGCTACACTTAGAGGCGCCTCGCTTCTTTTTTATACTCTGTAGCTCCTGCTGGATTTTGCTTCTAATCCCCTTGTGGAGGCTTCCATTTGTGGATGGACATTTTATGATTACACAAACATTGCTATAATCATTTCATATGGACTATAAACTAAAGAATTCATGAATAAATGGTTGTGGAATGAATCATCTGAGTTTACATTATTTCTTATGGGAACATTTGCTTTGATATACAAGTGCTTTGGATTTCAAACATGCTTACGGAACGAATTATGCTCGCAATTCAAGGTTTTACTGTACATTGCTTTAGCATAGCTAAAGTTTCAAGCTCTTATACTGAAAGATTTTAGAATTTTACTGGTTCGAAGGAATTATGCCTTCGCTATACAACTGACCTTGGCACAAACTGAGCCTGCCTCTGTGAATGTCCACAAACTGCACCAGATGTGTAAGTAACTTGTTTGTGAGATGGATGAAAGACAGAAAACAGCTGGCAGAGATAGGCCCCCAAAGAAAACACTGTCATTGTTAAAAATTGTCATGCAGGAAAGAATCCCATAAAGAGACAAGGGACATGACAGGTAAAATTCAGGCAGAGTTCCAAACGACAGGTTTAGACGGGAGATATTCAGGCAAAAGCAAAATGCAGAATGTTAAGGTAGGCATCAAACAACAGGGAACAGGCCAGCATAATAACAATCAGGATTAGAAGATACACAGGAATAGGGCCTGGAACACAGACAATCCATGCAATACAACAGCAATTCCTAAGGCCTCGTACACACGATAGGTTAACCAGAGGATAACGGTCTGATGGACCGTTTTCATCGGTCAAAACCGATCGTGTGTGGGCCCCATAGGTTATTTAACCATCGGTTAAAAAAAGCCAACTTGCTTTAAATTTAACCGATGGATTCCTAACCGATAGGTCAAAACCGATCGTTAGTAGGCACGACCATCGGTTAAAAATCTAGGCATGCTCAGAATCAAGTCGACGCATGCTTGGAAGCATTGAACTTAATTTTTTCAGCACGTCGTTGTGTTTTACGTCACCGCGTTCTGACACGATCGGTTATTTAACCGATGGTGTGTGGGCGCGACGGACCATCAGTCAGCTTCATCGGTTAACCGATGATAACGATCTGAAGGACTGATCGTGTGTACGAGACTTTAGGCTACATTCACACTGGTGCACAAAAGCGGCCGAGACGGTGGGCATCAGCAGATGCTCGATTTTGGTTCTAAATGCTGCCTGCATGCATTTAGGGGAAATCTTTAAAGCCATAACACCACTTGTCTGGTAGTAGGGCCCTTTAAAAGGTCCTGCACCAGATTCAAAACTCTCTGCTGACAGTTTTGGCAGCTTTTCTACACATTTTGGTTTTTAATAGTGCTACAACACCACCGCCTTGCTTCTCCACCTCATCCCATCAGAGAACACCTTGCATTCTTTCAGAAAATGCAATGCATTCTCTGAATGGCTCCTGAGCCAAGCAGCCAAATGCCTGTCTTAGGATGTAGCAGGGAAGATGCTGAGCACAGAACCTGGAAGCTATTGGAGATCACTGGAGTAGCGGTGTAAAACCAACACTCAAAATGGCCGCCTGGGTGCTTTTGCATCTGAAGTCACTTCCTGACGTGTTTCATCCATAGACTTTGTTAAAGAAATATAGTCACTTCCTGACGCACCCAGGCAGCCATTTTGAGTGTCTTTGACATTTGTATACTTTCTTACATGTAAGCAAATTGATGGTAAATAAAGCTGTTTTTATAAGATTTTCTGTACTATAAGCTCTTTTGCTTTTTTTTGTCCTTTAACTATTGATCTATGGGGAGGCTGAATACTGAGAAGATCGGGAGAGAGGCTTAGTTTCCATACTCTGTGCCTTAAAAGATAAATTTTGGTAAGGTGGTTAGCACATATAAAGGTGGCAGGCGTGTTGGAAATTATGAATTTGCCATTTATGGTTGGTATTTGTGACAGACTCACCTGGAACAGAGGCTTTTGGAGGG
The DNA here is from genome assembly GCF_905171775.1 of Rana temporaria. Classification (NCBI taxonomy): domain Eukaryota; kingdom Metazoa; phylum Chordata; class Amphibia; order Anura; family Ranidae; genus Rana; species Rana temporaria. The sequence goes on from NC_053498.1 coordinate 81,391,632, forward strand.
GACTGAATGCTAGCCTCTTGCCTTGCGATCATGGGCCCTGGCATTTGGGGAAATGGTGCTCTTTGTGAGCTGTATGCCTGGGGACCCTGTATATGCCATATTAGAGTGGCTGATTCATACTGTTGGGACATACAGTGTAAGGAGATGCTAATGCCATCCCCTCCAGCCATCTGTCCGTTCTCTGTGCTAATTGCTATTGTGTGAAGATGTCCTGTGTTTACACTTATGATGTGTATTGTATAGCAGGTGAGCGAGGAGACGTGACGTCTACCCTGAAAGGTCATATCTATGAGTCGCCTAGTCTAGGTAAATGATTAGTTAATTAGCTCATGTTAATTTATGTTCTGGTTACCTCCTCTTTAAACTGTATATAAGGTTGTATTCTTGGTTCTATTAAACACTCCATGTTCAGCAGACAAACAAGTCTTGTCTTGTTGTGTGCCTGTGAGCAGCTGGAATATCTGATATCTATATCCAGACTGATAGGAAGCGGTATATGACGGAAGCACTCAAGCGGAGTGTGGGACGTTCCGTTACAGTATTAACGTTGAGCACTGTGAAGATTGGAAGAGAGATCTAAGATTAACAGATTTTGTGCCTTAAAGGACCTACCACTGGTAAGGGGTTAGTACATATTAAGCTGGCATGTGGTGTGGGAATCACAGGTCTACCATATATTATTGATTTAAATGTGAGTATTATATGTTTATTCATATGGTTTTGCAGTGTTAATCTTTTCAACATTACACTATTTTGAGTAATTTTTATTTTGAGATCTACCAAGAGGAGGAACACCAAGGGTTTTTGATCCGCTGACCTACCTGTAATGGAATTATATGTGGTTTTAACCATTTGCTGACTGCCCTATAGCAGTTTTACTGATACAGGGTGGCAGCTGTGCACCGCATCAGGTATATACAGTATCTCACAAAAATGAAATACACCCCTCACATTTTTGTAAATATTTTATTATATATTTTCATGTGACAACACTGTCCCTCTCTTTTTCCCTCTGATGTTCCTTTTTATTTTTATTTCTATTGTAGTCATGATATTTATATGTTTATTAATACGTAATTGCACCAACTAATTATAATGATATTTACACATATTATAAGTACACCCCTAAAAGAATCTGTTATGTCACAGAAATAATTCTACAGCTGTAACACATCAGTGTAAGCAATCTCTGATTTATTTTCATGCATTATGGTCTACCACATAGATCATGAAATCTACCAATAAATGCAAAATAAAACATTTTTATAATTACTTTATTTCACCTCCTACTAATATTATGCTCCAATGTGTCATATGGGATAATGAAAGCTGCCTGTGTATGAAAACAAATAATGTGCGATATTGCTGATACACACCATGTGTCACTTATGGCAGATGAAGATGATTCACCACTGCCTTCAGAAGAGGTAACTGTGACTGTACAAAATGCTGACCTTGTTTTCCACAAACACTTCATTTGTTGTAATTAACTGTAGAAGAACAGAAGAAGTATGCTGTATCAGTTGTGGATATAATTTAAATGTCCCCATACATGTGTAATAATATCTCTCACCCACAGGTGGTGTAGTGAGCAAGTTGATGTTGCATTCTAAAATGTCTGCCGCATACTCAATTGACCATACAGTTTAGGTGCAGCTATGTTTTTCTGACATCACTCACAACATACCTCCCAACTGTCCCTGATTTCGAGGGACTGTCCCTAATTATAGTAATGTCCCTCTGTCCCTCATTCCTCCTCATTTTGGTCTGATCTGTATATAAAATGCACTTTTTAGGGGTTGTAAAGGTTTGTTTTTTATTTTCTAAATAGGTTCCTTTAAGCTAGTGCATTGTTTGTTCACTAACCTTTTCCTTCCATTTCCCTTCTAAATGTTTTTTTTCTTTGTTTTCTTTGTCTGAATTTCTCACTTCCTGTTCCTCCTCAGTAAGATGTTCTGGCTGACTAACCCCCGGCCAGATGATAGGGGCAAGCTTACTGAGGAGAAACAGGAAGTGAGAAATTCAGACAAATTGACAGTTTGTGAATTAAATAGAGTAAATAATGTTTACTGTATTTAATTTTATGAATGAGTAGGAGTCTCTATACAGACTCCTACCTCATTCATCCACAGTGCAGTTCAGGCTGCAGAGAAAGGGACTGTCTTCAGTCTCTTTCTCTCTCTCAAAAAATGATTATGGTTCTAATAAAGAGTCCATGTTCAGTAGACGAACAAGTATCGTCTCGGATGCTTGTGAGCAGTTGGAATATCTGATATCTATATCCAGACTGGAAGGAAGTGGTATATAACTAAAGCACTCAAGCGGAGTGTGGGACGTTTCGTTACAACCCTTTAAAGCTGAACTCCAGGGAAATTTAAAAAAAAATCTCCCTGGGCCGGGACAAGGGGTGGGCAGGAGGGTTGGCTGCCCTGGGCGCAATGGTTTATTGCAGGGATGGGGGTGCCCTGACTCTAACCCTAAGTGCCTGGGGGGCGCAATTTGGAATATTTGCCCTGGGCTCTGGATGACGTTGTCCCAGCTACCCAATCACTGCAATGGTTAGATGCTTGTTTTTGCCTAGGTTAACCATTAAAAGCCCTTTTACTTACCTTAGGCTGGTCCCCCACAAACCGCTTCTCTAAACGCTTTATCCATTGGTTGCGCTCTGATGTCATCATTCACAATTAAGCTGTTGTGCATTCTAAGTGAGGATGCCAAATGCCCATTCTCGAGACGGAGCACTGACAAGAGGAAATCACCAGCTGAAAGGGAGAAGCTGTTTTACCTGACAAAGGATTTCTGTCCATCTACTATTCTTGAGATATACATAGCCCCATCACACAGCACATATACAGTGGTGTCTTCTCTACACCACCATCCTGCTGATCAGACTGTGAGGAGCAGCAGGAGCCTGATGCGGTCATCCTAGTTCACGCTACTCCTATCAGCATGTTCCTGGTCAGTACATTTTGCATGCACCTGATTGGCTCCTAGTTCTGCCCTCCTGCCCAGAGTGTGCTGCACAAGAAATTACAAAAGGCTGATACCACATTGAATTCACATACAATTAATGGTGTAATTATGAAAACAGAGCTGCATTATTTGTGTCTTTTATGTCTGTCTGAAGTTCAGCCATAAATGGCCAATTACCTAAACCTTTAGGCCCGGATTCAGAAAGGACTTACGACGCCGTATCTGGAGATACGCCGTCGTAAGTCCAAATCTGTGCTGTCGTATCTTTAAGCGTATTCTGGTAACCAGATACGCCTGAATTTTGGCTTAATACGACCAACGTAAGTCTCCTACGCCGTCGTATCTTGGATGCATATTTACGCTGGCCGCTAGGGGCGCTTCCGTAGATTTACGCTTCGAATATGCAAATGACCTAGATACGCCGAATAACAAACGTACTTGCGCCCGTCGGATTTAGCTATGCCGTTTACGAAAGGCGTATGTCCTGCGTAAGTTTACCCCTCATAAAGCAGGGGTAAGTCATGTTAAGGTATGGATGTCGGAAACGTCGGAACAGCGTCGTATTTTACGTTGTTTGCGTAAGTCGTACATGAATGGGGCTGGGCGTAGGTTACGTTCACGTCGACAAAGCATTGAGCCGACGTATCTTGGGGAGTATTTGCGATGTGATTCTGAGCATGCGCGCGCATCTGTGCTGTCGTATCTTTAAGCGTATTCTGGTAACCAGATACGCCTGAATTTTGGCTTAATACGACCAACGTAAGTCTCCTACGCCGTCGTATCTTGGATGCATATTTACGCTGGCCGCTAGGGGCGCTTCCGTAGATTTACGCTTCGAATATGCAAATGACCTAGATACGCCGAATAACAAACGTACTTGCGCCCGTCGGATTTAGCTATGCCGTTTACGAAAGGCGTATGTCCTGCGTAAGTTTACCCCTCATAAAGCAGGGGTAAGTCATGTTAAGGTATGGATGTCGGAAACGTCGGAACAGCGTCGTATTTTACGTTGTTTGCGTAAGTCGTACATGAATGGGGCTGGGCGTAGGTTACGTTCACGTCGACAAAGCATTGAGCCGACGTATCTTGGGGAGTATTTGCGATGTGATTCTGAGCATGCGCGCGCATGCGCCGTTCGATCGGACATGCATTTACATTGGGTCACGCTTCATTACAATACAACACGCCCACTGCCTTGCTACTTTGAATTACGCGGGCTTACGCCGGCCCATTTACGATACGCCGACGTAACTTTGGGAGCAAGTGCTTTCTGAATACAGTACTTGCCTCTCAATGTTACGTCGGCGTAGCGCATAGGAGATGCGTTACGCCCGCTCAAAGATACTACAATGTATCTGAATCGCGGCCATAGAATTTGGTAGGTCTCACATTTTGTAGTTTGGCCCCATTCACACCATCACAACACTTCTGCACGCCACGTGTAGGGCACCCCACTCATTTGAATGGGTTGTCCTATGTGGGAGAAATGCTCAAAAGAAGTCCCTGACCCTTTTGAGAAATCGAGCCACACCAAAACACATGAAAATGCACATTCACAGATGTGAGGAGGTTCTAGTAGGAATTAACGACACTGCCACGTGTCTGCAAAAAGTCAAAACATATCTGTGTATTGTGGGAAATAGCATGACTTTGTGTGCGTTCCCACAACACAGAGGTGTGAATGTAGCCTTGGTTGCTGGTTCTTTTTAATGGCTAATGAGGCTGGTTTGTTCAAACTGTTCAAAGAGGCAAAAACGTTGTTGCTTATGGCAGTTAATTTGATGTATTTCTGTGAAGGTTTCCGTTTATCCAGGTTTCTCAGACAGTCTCTTTTGGCACAGCAGAAAATCCTTTTTTTTCACAAGAAAACAGCAGAAAATCCTTGCTGTACAGCTTTTTCTATTATCAGAGTACAATGTGGATGACCAGACATGAAGATGTGATACTTGTGACAGGAAGTCAGGTAAATCTGGGGGTGTTGTCACAGATGGGAGATACATTTCTGCCTTGTTTAGAAAATTCAACAATTACTATCAGGTGTCGGCTGCAGAGGTAGCCAGAAAGGTTTAAGGACGTTGGATAGCTTCAGCTGTTCAGAATGAGCAAATTAAGGCCTCTATAAGTTGTCCAGAGGATTACTGCTCAATGCTGCATCCTGAGGCTTGTTGAGTTAAGGAGAGCAGTGAGCTGAGGAAGACTTCTGAAGGTGAAGTGGTGGTTGATATTTTTGCTGTGTGATAAAAAAATCAAAAAGACTATTGTTTTCTGCTGGAAGACCAGCAGTGTCTGCCCAGCAGTAGGCTGTGCCAGACTCCATAGGTAGGTTCCTGTGTTGTGAAGGTAGACGGCCCAAATGGCCAGGGTTTATTTTATGTTTTATTTTGTTTATGCTGTTTGGATGCTTGCACTTGTTTCCAGCAATATGGAAGAATAAACCATAACCCTTGTTTTTTAACCACCCTCGGCTGCCTCTCTGTATAGTTCAGTGTGTAGTGAACCCATCCAGAGGGTCACACCCCCCCGCTACCGAGCTAACCCCTTACATACTACACAGTTATACCTATGTCTTTTTTTTTTACCACAAATAGAGCTTTCTTTTGGTGGTATTTGATCAACTCTGCGGTTTTTATTTTTTGCACTATATAAAAAAAAGGGACAATTAAAAAAAAAAAAAAGTTTACTTTTTGCTATAATACATATCCCCAAAAAATGTAAAGAAACAAATTTATTCATCAGTTTAGGCCAATATGTATTCTCCTACATATTTTTGGTAAAAACATCCCAATAAGCGTATATAGAATGGTTTGCACAAAAGTTATAGCGTCTACAAAATAGGGGATAGATTTTGGGACTTTTATATTTGTTTACTCTTTTTACTGGTAATGGTGGTGATCTGCAATTCTTTTTTTTAGTGGGACTGTGACATTATGGCAGACAAATCTGACCCCAAGTGACACTTTTTGAGGACCAGTGACACCAATACAATGATCAGTGCAAAAAAATGCACTGATCAATGTATAAATGACACTGGCAGGGAAGGGGTTAACACTAGGATCAAAGGGTTAACTCTGTTAACTCAGTGTGTTCTAACTGTGTGGGGGATGGGCTCACTGGGACAACACAGAGATTGCTGTTCCTGATTACTAGGAACAGCCGATCTCCATGTTGTCCCCTGTCATAATGGGGATCCACCTTGTTTACATAGGCAGATCCCCGCTCTGCATCTCTGTGGAGCGATCGCGGACATAGAGTCTGCCGGACCCGTGCGCGTACTCCCCTGTGGAAGACAGCAACAAACTTCCTGGAGGATGTTTGAGGTAAAAACATAGGGGCAAATCCACAAAGCAGATGCGCCGACTTAACTCGAGATTTCTAATTTTACTCCGCGCGTATCTTTGCGCCCGATCCTCAAAACAAAAAATCCGGTTTTTCCGTCCTACTTAAAATAATTACTCTGGCGCATCCTCTGACGCAAATTACGCTAGTCACGCCGCTTTATTTGATAGGCAAAGATGCAAATGAGGGAGATAGGGCGATCCTCAAAATTAAGTGTGTGCGCCGTAGATTACGCCCTGTGCGCCGTAGATAACGCCCTGTGCGCACCTGTTAGTTTTCTGGAGCAAAATTAGACTTTATAAAAGCAGCCCTAATTTTACACCAGCCCTGTAAAGGTCTGCTGAAGCAACACCATTTAGGAAGAGCTGCCAACACTTCTTTGCTTGACTTCATTGTGACTGCCAAAATGCCTGGGCCATCAATGATTATAACGGCACTCACCACTTTACAGGCGCAGAGAAGGAGGAGGGCACAGAGGAGGAGGAGGAGGGCACAGGAGAGGATATACCGCCCACGCCAAGATCTCTTTGGCATGACTGCGTCTGAGGTCATTGGCAACTTCAGATTTAACCAGGAAGCCATCCTGGACTTAACCAGGATCCTGCAGGATGATCTGAACACCCCAACCCAACGATCCCATGCCCTGCCAGCTCACATTAAAGTTATGGCCACCCTGCATTTTCTGGCCACTGGGTCTTTTCAGAGAACATGTGGAGGTCTGGCTGGGATGGTACAGTCCTCGATGAGCAGGTGTGTGCACCAGGTTGTCCCTGCAATACTGAGACGCATGGGCAGTCAATTTGAAAAGCCCACCCAGGAGGACCAGCGAATGAAGAGCATGGCTGATTTCTATCAGATTGCACGATTCCCACGGACCATCGGGGCCATTGACTGTACCCATGTGGCACTACAGCCCCCCCATGATACAGAGCACCTGTTCAGGAATCGCAAAAACTGGCATTCCATCAATGTCCAGGTAATCGTGGATGCCCATGGCCTCATCTGGCATGTGTGTGCCAAATTTCCAGGTTCGTGCCATGACAGCTACATCTTTAGGCAGACCAACATAGCACGTGAATTGGAGCAGAACGTGTATGGAGACAGCTGGCTGGTTGGTGAGTGACATGTGTGTCAGGTATGACTGTCCCCCCCCATGATGCAGACATCACATGGGGCACATGCATGACTAATATCCTCCTGTCTTTTGCCTTCCAGGTGACTCTGGATATGCCCTGGGCCCTCACATGATGACCCCATTCAGGAACCCCCAAACCCCAGGAGAGCAACGCTACAACGAGGCTCATATTCGCACCCGGGCAGTAGTGGAGCGTACTTTTGGCCTGCTGAAGTCCCGCTTCAGATGCCTGGACAAGACTGGGGGTACACTGCTGTATTCCCCAGACTTTGTGTGCCAAATAATAGGGGCTTGTTGCATTCTTCATAACTTTGCAACGAGAAGGGGACTGGAGATTAACTTACGTGCTGACCTGACCCCCCACCCAGGCAATCCCCCCCTAGCCCACTCTACCCGGTCTACTGAGGGCACAGTAGCCAGGAGACGCCTGGCAGAAGGCATCTTTTCTCAGTAAATGGCCAGAAATCATGTCACAATGTTATTATTTCTTTTCAATGCAAACGCACATGAATTATGTGACAATGTTATTATTTGTTTTCACTGCAAACGCACATGAATTATGTGACAATGAGAATGTTGCTTTGCACAGTAAACGCACATGTTTAATGACACATTGAGAATGTTTTTGTCTCTGGAAACGCACATGATTTATGTCACAATGAGAATGCATGAATGCACACCACTGTGGTCCCTAGCACAAACACATCACATGCACATCGAATTGGATTAGATCCAAGTACCCCCCCCTTTGGTACTTGGGAGCAGTAACGCCCCGCCACGGCTCCAATTATGTCACTGTGCATTCATACACCATTCAGGAACCTAGGATGACTTCTCCCTGGTCCTGGGGATCCCTTCTCCACCAAAACTGAGGGTGACACCCTTATTTTGTCAGGAATGCCACCCCCCCACATTCACACATCATTCACACACATAAACCAAATCATAAGTACAGTATAATAACCAAAATTTTTAAAGCAAAAAAAAAAAAAAAAAAGTACCCCTGGTATTTAAGTCCGGCGGCGAGTGCTCCGTCTAGGCTGCCCACGGGCAGGGGCACGGGCACGGCCACGGGCACGGCCACCTGGAGGATCTTCACGGGGGGGGGAGCAGGGGAGGGAGTATCTTCATTGGGGGGGGGAGCAGGGGAGGGAGTATCTTCATTGGGGGGGGGAGCAGGGGAGGGAGTATCTTCATTGGGGGGGGAGCAGGGGAGGGAGGAGCCTCCCCTGGTGTCTGACCTCCGGCTGGCCTGCCCTCCAAGGCCACTGCTATCCTGGTCAGGCAGGCAGTGATGGCAGCCGTATTGGCCTGGCCAGCCCGTGTGTTCTCCTGCACAGCCCGGGTGTTGTCCTGCACAGCCCGGGTGAGGGCAGTCACCTCCTGGCCCACGCCTGTTGTGGCGGTATGCAGGGACCACAAACAGGTGATGACACCCAATGAATTGGTGGCCACATCACTGAGTGACTCCCTCATTACATCCAGGCTGTGCTCCATCTTGGCCATAGTTTTTTTGATGTCACCCAGACTGCGGGTCTGCTTGGCATTGTCCCTCAGCAGACTGGCCGGCATATGCTCAGACCCCACCCTGGTGTCCTGGGTCGCCATCCTGCCTGCCCCTGAGGCTTGTGGCCAGGTAGGAGGGGATAGAGTGACCCTTGTGGGTTGTGGCATGTTGTGGGAGGAGTGGGAGGGGCTACCCCTGATGGTGGCCTGACTGGTGCTAGCCTCTGGGGTAGCCTCAAGGGGAGCCTCTGGGGTAGCCTCAAGGGGAGCCTCAAGGCTAGCCTCAAGGGTATCGTCAAAGGTCATCAGATCTGTGGCAATAATGATTTCCCGGCCAATCTGGAGATCTTCTTCCTCCTCCCCCTCATCCTCCTCCCCCTCATCCTCCTCCCCCTCAGCCTCCTCATGAGGGGAGGTTTGGCCACTCCCCTCCCCTGGGGACTCCTCAGCAGCCTCCTGTCTTTGGGGTGGTGCAGCAGCCTGGCCTGATGGCCCAGCAATCTCCTGGTCATCTGTGGAAGACACCAAACAATCACAGGTTTGAGGATCCACACACTTGGCACATGTTCCCTTCCCCCACCCACACATGCTAATCACCAAATAAAATAAAAAATAAACCTTACCTGGCCTCACAGGAACATCAGACTGATAACCAGGCAGGCCCACCACCTGCTCTGGCTCGAAACACCCGGCCACTGCCCATTCCTCCTCAGTCAGCCGGATGGGGCATGGTCCCCCTCCTCCAGTGCCCCTCCTATGCGCAGTGAGCTTGGCCACCTTATTGCGGACCACGCTCCTCAGATCATTGATCTTTTTCTTAATGCCAGCGGGGGTTCTCGTCTCCCCTCCCCCCGCCGCATTTATGTGATCTGTTATTTTGGCATAGATCCTCTTCCTTTGGGCCGGGGAGGTGTTCCGGCTATCAGGCCCATGTAGATATCTTCCATATTGTATGACATACCTGGCTAGGATTTGCTTTTCAACATGTGAAAAATTCAGCTTCCTGCGTTTGGGGGCCATCACAGACACCACCCAGCAACAAGAAGCCAAACAGGACAAACACACAAAAATACACACACAAGCAGTCAGCTACTACAAAGTCAAATACAAACACACAAAAATACACACCAAACAAATACACAAAAATACACACAGACGCAGACAGCTACTACAAAGTCAAATACAAACACACAAAAACCAAACACAAAATCCAAGCAGAAAAAAAAAAAAAAAAAAAAATTAGCAGAAACAATCAAACAAAAATTACACTTATCACAAACAAACAACAACTACTATCTACTACTCCTCCAACACTTCTCTATCAAACACAACTTACCAACAAACACTGACAAACTAAGAGCAGAAGCAAATTGCTCATGGAAGGGAACACAGGGAAATACTTTTGCAAATGAAGTGTGTTTGACTGGAGCTAGTTAAGCACAGTGCGATCCTCAAACTAAGTACACTTGGCCTTTTACCTATCTCACTGATTGCGCCAAGCAAAGTTCTGCACATGCGCAGTGAGCAGCAGATTCGTGCGCGCATGCGCAGTACGGCCGGACCTTCATTTGCATGGGGTCACGGCTCATTACAATGAAGCATGCCCACTTCCTTCCCACTTGCCATAACCCCGCCTTACGCCTCCGAATTTACGTTACGGCAGGCGCACTTTTGGGCGCAAATGCGCTGTGGATACGGCAATTACGACACCAACTTAGGGCGCCGTAACTTAAATGACATAAGTTAGAAAAAACTTATTTTGCGCCGCTGGCTGTGGATTTGGCCCATACTTCCTGGTGATTAGGAAGGACAACACTGTATGGCTTATGAATTGTAGCTCCTTGGACAGAGGACTACATGGGCAGGCAGAGGGTGTTTGTGTGGGTTGTGTCTGTGGAAGTTTTAAAATGTGAGGGTCAATGATGAGGGCCGCCCCTCTTATTTATTGAGCCCAGGTGAAAGACACAGAACACTGAAGAAGTATACTTTCTGCCCTAAAATGTATATGCTCTATATTACTATTCCAGCATTGTGTTTATTTTTATAGCTAATATTGTTAATATATTATCGAGCTTTGATAGACTAGCTAACTATAGGAACAGACAAGATAATACATATTTATAATTTAAGTAGGGGGAAGCAAAACCACCCCATATTTATTTCATTTGGCACCCCAGAAACAGGAGTGTGGAAATAAATTCACAGAACCCAAAGACAATTTTTTTTGGTATTGAGTTTTTATAAGCTAAGAAGTCCTGAACTCTACAAGAGAACAAATGGAAAAAGAAAATATGGACAGCCGCACTCCAAAAAACCTTGATGGTTGTCTTTATTTAAAAAAGGAAAAATGCACTACAAGTCACAGCACACTACACAGGAGTAAAACAGTTGACGCGTTTCGCACTATAAATTAGTGCTTAATCATAGCTAGCAAAATCATCAAGGTTTTTTGGAGTGCGGCTGTCCATATTTTCTTTTTCCATTTGTTGCCTTGTGCATTGCCAGCACCCTTGATCTCCTGAGACCATACTGATCATCCTAACACAATCCACCTGGAGCGGTAACTTTCTTTCAACTCTACAAGAGACCCAGAGCCAAAGGCATTCTCCTCGCTGTGGACAAGATCTGCGCTGGCTCGTGAAGTCTGAAGTCCTGCTTGAGTGGCACTGAAGGTTCTGTGAAGTACTCCATCAGTATCAGAGTTTAATTGTGGATGATCAAACATGAAGGTGTGATACTACACAGTTATACTTATGGCTCCTTTACACCATGTTCATTGAACTGTATTGATCAACACAAACTCAATGCAAGGACACATAAAAAAACAATTGTTTTCTATTGGTGCTATTCACTAGTGATGTGTTGCCCCCAACCCCCCCCGACCCCCCCCCCCCCGGTTCGGTTTGCAGCAGAAAAAGCAAACAGGCAAAAAATTTGTTCAAACACGCAAACACCATTAAAGGCTATGGGACATGAACGTGAAAAATCAAAAGTGCTAATTTTAAAGGTTAATATGCAAGTTATTGTGATAAAAAGTGTTTGTGGACCTGGGTCCTGCCCCAGGGGACATGTCTTAATGCAAAAAAAAAAGCTTTAAAAACTGAAGTTTTTTCGGGAGCAGTGATTTTAATAATGCTGAAACAATATAGATCCCGTTGCGTCAGAGGGGTGGGGTCACTCGCACACGTCACGGGTGGCCCCGCCCTCAGCTATTTAAGACCTGTCACAGCAGGTTTCACGTCATTCGGCGGGCGCCTCCAATGGAGGTGGATCAGATCGTGGCGGCGTGTTTTTCCGTATCGTCGGGTCGTGGAAGGATTACATCGCTGGAATTTTTTTTCTTTTTTAATAAAGGACTTGTCCCAAGCTGTGTCTGCGCATTTTTTACATTTTTTTACACTTTTTTTGTGAAATGGTAGGGGTACAATGCCCCCCGCCTGCAAAACCCCCACAACCCCTGGGCAAGGGTTGTGGAGATGAGGCCCTAGTCCTCAGCAACATGGGGACACCCTCCCCATATTGAGGGCATGTGGCCTGGTACGGTATAGGAGGGGGCGCTCTTTCGTCCCCCCTCTTTTCCTGCAGCCTGCCAGGTTGCGTGCTCGGATAAGGGTCTGGTATGGATTTTTGGGGGGACCCCACACCATTTTTTTTATTTTCGCGTGGGGTTCCCCTTAAAATCCATACCAGACCCAAACGGTCTGGTAATGGACTGGGGAGGGACCCATGCCGGTTTTTTCAATGACTTTTATCTGTATTGCCGGGACACGACAATTCATTATAGCCGCTAGTAGTTTTAAATACATTTTTTTCCTTTAGAAATTTAATTTTGTGCAGGGGTTAAACACGGGGAAAATGTGCCACTTTACAGGCATACTATAGACACCCCCCAGGTACGAAATTTTAAGTAATATTTCACTTCTATTGTTTCACTTTTAAGCATTATTAAAATCACTGCTCCCGAAAAAACTGACATTTTAAAACTTTTTTTGCATTGATACATGTCCCCTAGGGCAGGACTCAGGTCCCCAAACACTTTTTATGACAATAACTTGCATAATAATCTTTAAAATTAGCACTTTTGATTTCTCCCTTAGACTTTTAAAGGGTGTTCCGCGGCTTTCGAATTTACCGCAAACACCCCAATGGTTCGCTATTCGGCAAACAGGTGAACACCCAATGTTCGAGCCGAACTTAGGCTTGACTCGAACATCGGCTCATCCCTACTATTCACACTATATGGGTGTATTGCTGAATGTTACATATCGATGCAGCATGTCTGCATTTTTACACAATACACAAATATGCACAACAATGCATGTCAATGCAATGCAGTGTGCCTAAACTAAATAAAAAAGTTTTAATTTTGGCACATGATATGACCTGTATAGAAAAAGGTATCAATATTCACATCACACATGTTCCTGGAAATAGCTAAAAGGTAGCAGGTCCTGTGAAAAAGAACAGCTGGAGACTGGAAGCATCACAGATCAGTTTACATATCCGACAGCACACCACGGATCTCCAATCATCGGCCAAAGATTTTACTGAAAAATTATCACACTGTCAGGCATGTGATGCTTTGGTGGGACTTCCTCTCACTTCCTCTTTTGGGTCCTTTCACACGTGCGGATCATTCGTCCGTTTTTTCATACGTCCGTTTACGGACTGCAATGCTTTCCAATGGGATAGCGTACGTTAGCGGATGAGCATCCGCTAACGTCCGTTAACATCCGTCTCCGTTAAGCTCCGTTTTTTTGAACGGAAGAAAACCCTATTTTTCTTCCGTCAAAAAAACGGAACGGACGAAAAACGGATGTTAGCGGACGATCCGTTTAACATCCGATCCGCTAACATCCGTTTTTCATCAAAATATGTAATAAAAATAAAGTTCTAACAAAAAAAAAAAAACGGATGAAAAAACGGATGAAAAAACTAATGAAAAACGGATGAAAAACGGATGACAACTGATGAAAAACGGATGAAAAAACGTATCAACTGATTATAAAAAACTGATCTAAAAAAAGGTCCGCACGTGTGAAAGGACCCTCAGGCTATGGGACAGGAAGTGAAGGGAAATCTCCTTAATAGGGACACAGATGACAAATAAACTGACCTTTTATTGTAAAAAAATAAGTTTGAGTTTTAGTTCTACTTTAACTTCCATGCATTAATGCACTGCAACAAACTGATTTAAGAGGACTAGACTTTCTTTACCTCTTCCCTGTAAAGGATTGGGCAGGAGGGCATTTTTGTATCTAGGCAGGAAGCATTATAAACCTCCTTTGCTGAACTGATTATTTTCTCCTATATTCTAAATAATTATACAAAATAGAGGCATTGTAATTGTTTTACCACAGCCTTAACGTTCTGAATGTAGGCTGCTACAGTAAAATGTTGGAGGAGAACTAAATTAATATATAAAATAAACACTTGTCCAGATTGTATTTTATTATGTCAATATTATTTTTTTCTCTTCTTTTTGCTATAGTGTTCTTTTAATGCAATCTCCAAGGAAGTCTACTTGTGGTTTCTATTAAGTCTGCCCATACTGTGACACACTGCTAATATTTTTAAAATCCTTTGGTAATCTCTCATAAAATTGATGTTTGGTTAGCATTTTAATTAGCTTTCACTCTTCATAATGAATAGTCTAGTTGGAGCTACAGATCAAGCCTTGTCTCACATACATCAACTGTAAACTGCAAGAGTGGAAAAGTAATTAGATAACCTCAGCTGCTGGATTCTCCTTATTCTGCTGAGACCGTCGCTTTAAAGGGGATTTCCAGGAAAACGGAAATCCATTTTTATTATATACATTTATGTAGTGCCATCATATTCTGCAATGTCCTAAACCATGAGCACCGGTCCTCTCACATTACAGTCATGCAGATACATACATTTATTAGGGCCATTTTTTGTGAAAACCAATTATTCTATGGTATATTTGAAGTCAAATTTTAGGCTCTAATAGCTGGATTCACGTAGGGCGGCGTATTTTTGAGCCGGCGTAGCGTATCGTATTTACGCTACGCCGCCGTAAGTCAGAGAGGCAAGTGCTGTATTCACAAAGCACTTGCCTCCTAAGTTACGGCGGCGTATCGTAAATGGGCCGGCGTAAGCGCGCCTAATTCAAATTGTGATGAGGTGGGCGTGTTTTATGTAAATAAACCATGACCCGCCGTGATTGACGTTTTTAACGAACGGCGCATGCGCCATCCGTGGACATATCCCAGTGTGCATTGCTCCAAAGTACGCCGCAAGGACTTATTGGTTTCAACGTGAATGTAAATTTACATCCAGCCCCATTCACGGACGACTTACGCAAACAATGCTTTTTGTTCGACTAACTTTACGCCTGAAAACGACTTACGTAAACAGCGTATCTTTACTGCGATGGGCAAGCGTACGTTCGTGAATAGGCGTATCTCGCTGATTTACGCATTCTAGGCGTAAATCAGCATTGACGCCCCTAGCGGCCGGCGGAACTAGACAGCTAAGATACGACGGCGCAGGCAGTCGTATCTTAGCTACATTTAAGTTTATCTCAATTTGAGAATACACTTAAATGTAAGACGGCTTAGATTCAGAGTTACGACGGCGTATCTACTGCCTAACTCTTTGTGAATCTAGCTAAATGTAATTAAGCTTAAACCCGACTCCCTCCCCCTTCTAACTCCTATACTAACTACCCTGTAGAAGCAAAATGCCTATAATTAACTATTCTCAGGACACTTCCAGTCATGTGATTGGCTCCCAGAGGCAGTTTCGGAGTAGAGAAGGGACACCTGACAGTTTTTTTCCCCCCATTTAGCTTTATTGCTATCACCAGGGATGGACAAGACCCCTTGTGACATAGCTTTGGGCAGGGACAGGTACTCTTTATGGTAAGATCAGGAGTCTATTAGACCCCTGATCCCTCCTCTGCCATCCAAGGAAGCTGATCGTACCACAGACTCACTTGTTTGTTGTATAGTGGAATTTCTATACCTGCCATAGGGCCTCAGACTCCTCAAAGTTGGGGTACCTTCTGATTGAAGAGCTCTAGCCATAACGAAGCAGCAAATGTATTGGACCTCTGCAGAGAGACAACTATTTCTACAGAAAGGGTCCTTGTCTACATCAGGGAACAAGGACCCTTGTGGGTTTCAGGTTGTGAGTGCTTTCCAAAAAAAAAAGTGTAAGGCCGTATACACACGACCAGTCCATCCAATGAGAATGGTCCGACGGACCGTTTTTATCGGTTCACCGCTGAAGCAGACCGATGGTCTGATGTGCGTACACACCATTGTTTAAAAAATGATCGGGTCAAAACGCGGTGACGTAAAACACGACGTGCTGAAAAAAACGAAGTTCAATGCTTCCAAGCATGCGTCGACTTGATTCTGAGCATGCGCGGGTTTTGAACCAATGCTTTTGTGTACTAACCATCGGTTTTGACATATCGGTCAGCCGTCCATCGGTTCGATTTTAAAGCAAGTTCTCTAATTTTTGTCCGAAGGACAACAGACCGATGGGGTGTACACAGGGACGGTTTGGACTGATGAAACTGAACTTCAGTCCGTTTTCATCGGTTTGGACCGGTCGTGTGTACGCGGCCTGAGATGGTATACACACAAAGAATGCATTTAGTTGATTTAAACTGATATTCCAATTGGGCTTTAAAGCAGTAAGCAGGCGGGCAGATTCCTCCATTCCTCCACCCACACAAATAAAGTAGGTGAAGGAGAAATTAAATTCTGACAACAGGATTGACAAAAGTTCTCCAGCATGTTCCTTCAACAGAACGGTTAACTTATGTTGAGTGGGGACGCCCACACACTAATCGAAATTAGTTTGGTCCCTGCTGAACCAGCGTATCAGCTAATCAGTGTATGGCCAGCTGTAATGCCAGTAAATTGGAAGTTGCTGTAAGGAAAGTTGACAAAGTGCAAATGATTAGGATCAATTATGATATGAAACTACGTTCATTCTGATTGCTAGCTTTTTGGTAATCAACCCTTTTTGGTTATTAATGTGTGCTTCATTGTCTTTCATTTTATTTTGCGTTTGATTTGAGGTCAACAGTCACTTTTAGCTGCTGTCTCATTTATAGCAAGCTTCTTGTTCTTTTTTTTTTGCTGCAAAACTGTTTCAGGGTTGGTGTTTTGGGAAGGATATATTGCTTTTGATTTTATGTTACCGTATATACTCGAGTGTAAGCCAAGTTTTTCAGCACATTTTTTGTGTGCTGAAAATGCCCCCCTCGGCTTTTACTCAAGTCACCTTTTAACGCCTGATCTCCCAGACTTTGGGGATCCTGTACCGGCCTTTTGTAGGTCCCCTGGACCCCAAACACTTATTAGCACACATGTAGCCCCACTCTTCCTCTACAAGTGTGCAAAGTTTGTTGTCTGAGGGACCGGGGAGAACCAATTTTTCAAAGCCGGGCACCCCTTCCATAGACTCCCATGTTAAATGGTTATTTCTCCGGTGACTTTGGGTACCCGGTACTGGCCAGTCGTAGGTCCCCTGGACCCGGAACTTTTTTAAACCCGGGCACCCCTTCCATAGACTCCAATGTTAAATGTCAGTCTAGTCATGGGCACAGTAAGGTATGGGCACAGTGAGGCATGGGCACAGTGAGGCATGGGCACAGTGAGGCATGCACACGGACACAGTGAGGCAAAGTGAGGCACAGTGAGGCATGCAGATGGACACCCTAGGCTTATACTCGAGTCAATACGTTTTCCCATTTTTTTGTAGTAAAATTAGGTGCCTCTGCTTATATTTGGGACGGCTTATACTCAAGTATATACGGTAGTTTGAACTGATATTTTTTCTGTAAGTCTCCCCTTTAAAAAAAAAGTAGGATTTTGTTCAAAGGATGGTATTCTAGGGATTTTATTTTTTTTGTTGGTTTTTATTTTATATGGATAGGGACATTTTTTAAGTTTATGGTGCTCAAAGCAGAGCATTCACTTATTACACACCATCTGTTCTTGGAGTTGTCTTTTGTTTGCAGCACGTCTCTGCATCGTTTAAAAAGGAAAAAGACAAATGCAAGAACGGTGTACACATAAACCACCTCACATTATATCATTCACATCCTCTGAAGCCCGCTATCCCCAAAGATAAAATAAAAGTTAGGCATGCACCATTTAGGCTCGTTATGCCTGATTAAACTGTGCTGCTGCAATCAATTTTACACTGCTGTAACCACTTCAGTATTTTAAGTCTTTTAGGCAAACCCCAGTCTGTGCTCTTTGTTTCTAGTTAGACCGCTGAGCTGGAAAACCAATACACACAAATGATTGACTCACATTACACAAAGACAAAGTATCGGTTGTGACGGAGACTATGGTTATGGGCTTATATGAAGCACTACAATCCCTTTTGTATCATGGCATGGGCCCTATATCCATCCATTCACTTGAACTATAAGAGCAACCATTAAAGGGGTTGTTAACCCTCCTGTTTTTTCACCTTAATGCATCCTATGCATTAAGGTGAAAAAACTTCTGTCAGTCACCGCCCACCCCAGCCCCCCCGTTTTACTTACCTGAGCCCTAGAATTTTCCATGGTTCTTGATTGTATAGATTGATAGCAGCACAGCCATTGGCTCTCGCTGCTGTCAATCAAATTAAATGACACGGGCGCTGGGGGCTGCATTCAGCGGCTATTGACACCAAAAGCTGGACACAGCAGCGCACCCGCAAGGTATCTGATGCGGGAGGAGTCGCAAAAGCCGCCGGGGACCCCAGAAGACGGCGATTGGGGCCACTCTGTGCGAAACGAAATGCACAGTGGAGGTAAGTATGACAAGTTTGTTATTTAAAAAAAAAAAAAAAAAGAACCTTTAGTATCACTCTAAGGCATGGGATAAAACCCAGGTGCTTCCCTTGGCCTGCTCAAACCGCTGGTCCCTTCACACCCTGCTATAGAATAATCTGAATCTCCTTCAGATCCCTGACCCTGAAATCTGTGTGACCAAAGGTATTAGAACCTTAAAGGATTTGTTTTTTTACTGGCAAATTTTCTTTTTTAATTAACTCAAAGTTAAAGTAGAACTATAGGGTAATATATAGAGTAATAGAGGGTCATAACCATTGTCAGTTTATTTTTTGCTATCTGTGTCCAATTGGGGAGAATTCCCTTAGGCCCCATACACACGAGAGGATCGATCCGCTGAAATTTATCCGCGGACCGGTTTCAGCGGATAGATCCCCTGGTGTGTACGATCCAGCGGATATTTTTCCGCGGATATTTTTCCCGGCGATGGATTTCCAGCGGATCAAAATTTCTTAACATGCTAAGAAATCAATCCGCTGGAATCTGGGATCCGCATGGCACTGAAGGGAGTTGCTGAGGGCTCCATCTTGTCTCCTGAGAGAAGTTAGTTACAACGAGGTAGAGGGAAAGACTGGACGCAATGGAGAGATGCTGCCTCCCAGGTCGGTCCACCACAATGTTCCAAATGTCTACAGCCAGTTGGGACATCCAGCCTGAGAGAGGGAGATTCCAGGTGAACAGCCAGGCGCACCTGCACCGACGGTTTGAAGTGTTCCAGTGCGAGATGACCAGTTGGGTCACTGGACAAACAAATACTTGGGGGGTAGACCCTAAAAATGCATTAAAGATGGTGCAGCCATAAGACCATTCAAACAGAACAAAATATTACAGCGCACACATACAAAAATTACATTTAACTCCTGCAAGGCTATTTAAAACACCTGAACATTTAAAAAAAATGGGGATTTGGTCACACCATATGGCTACTGTATATGGTGCTTAAAGTGGTTCTCCACCCTAAAGTGGAGTCCCGCTGATCGGAACCCTCCCCCCCTCCGGTGTCACATTTGACACCTTTCAGGGGGGAGGGGGGTGCAGATACCTGTCTAAAGACAGGTATTTGCACCCACTTCCGGCCCGGCATTCACGGGCAAAAGACGGGCATTGCGTCACATCCCGTCGCCCCCCCCGTTGTGTGCTGGGAACACTCGGCTCCCAGCCTACAGCGGGAGCCAATCGGCGGGCGCGGCGCGACTCGCGCATGCGCCGTAGGGAACCGGGCAGTGAAGCCGCAGCGCTTCACTTCCTGGTTCCCTCAGCGTGGATGGAGGGGGGAGCAGCAGGGTGACGAGCGATCGCTCGTGCTCTGCTGCGGACGACGCTGGACTCCAGGACAGGTAAGTGTCCTTATATTAAAAGTCAGCAGCTGCAGTATTTGTAGCTGCTGGCTTTTAATATTTTTTTGGGGTGGAACATCCGCTTTAAGCCCACTTACTGCGTCAAAGTACCCCATTGTTCTGTTCAGTTGGGTCACTGGACGTCCCTGCCTGTTCCAGGATGTTCGTTTGGCCCTTGGCCGCAGGATTGGTGAGAGGGCACTTGCCCATTTGTAGGAAACAATGATACTGCACACAGACAGAGTTACTTCACTTTGCCTTTCCAGCTTTATGAACACTGTATACAGACATAATTGCTCTTAGTCACCTTGCTGACATCTGTAGTGCAACAGGACACAAAGCCATCCAGATACAGAGACACTGTATACAGACACCATTGCCCTTTCCCCTTGCTGAGGAAGATCCTGAATTCTTTGTTTGATAGTCCGGGCCAGTTGTATTGCTTTACTCTGCAATTCAGGAGTTTAATTGCACCAACGAAAGTGGCTAGCTGAAGATCCAAGGCCTCATCCTTCTTTCAAGGAACTGAATTTACTAGTGCCCTACAGTCAGGGCTCTGTATATGTAGCAGGTGTGCGGGATAGTCTACCTTGGGAACTGATCTATTGAATGTTAATTTGGGTACAGGGTTGGTAATTGGGCCTGTGGTGTCAGGGGATAGGAGAGAGAGGTCTGACATAAGAGAGGGTCATTCCTCTGCTCTCCTCCGGCCTCGACTCATAGAGCCAATTTATGTAATGGTAACTGGTCTGATTTTGTTATTGTTGGAGTATTTTTCCTCTGCTCTTGGGGTTATTCTCAGGTTTGGAATCCCCTGAAAGCAAATTGAATTTAGGGTTGAGCCATATTGCTCTTAATCTCAGTTATTGCTCTCCAGTTGGATTACTTGTGAATGCTGCCTCATTTAAAGTCCCACAACTCTCCTTTTCTACAAACCTTGTATATTTACTGTTACTGTCGGTTACTCTTCACAGAAATATTGCAGCAAAAACAATTTCTGTGTTTTATTATAACGTGTGTGTTTCTCATTTGGTCCTTGCACTTACACTATTGTCAGGTGTGTCAACGGGGGCTGAGACTGTTATTGGGGTTGAGAGGCAGAGTACGGAACCAAATATACTCAAGCGGCTCCTCCAGGGGCAGCTCTAACTATTAAATGTTTGTTACTATTAACGTTCTTATATCAGTGCCAAATTTCTGCAGAAATTAAAAGAATGTTTTTCTTCTCCTTTCTTTTTTAATTTTTTTCTATTTTGTATATTGTTTTTAAACAAGTCTTCTTTGGACCTGGCATGATTCATTGTAGGAGCCCCAGATGAGGTTAAATCAGCATAATCAAGCACTCACTTATTTCAGCTGTGTATGTACTGTTTTAAATGTTACGTTCAGTGATGTATCTTGGATTATGATTAAAAAAAATCATTTGTGAAACGCGTCAATCTCTGCTGGTATATATGTCTGCATCGTTGTTACCTTAACCACATAATTTCTTTTACACTTTGGCGTGCGGTCAACAAATTGCTTTTGTAGCGCTACACTAGCTGTTTGGAAATCTTTGGTAAATTCAGTTAACCCCACCTCTGTTTTGTTCATCTTTTATACAAGGCTGCTTACAGCAGAAGGGGTGTCAGTAGGGTTGCCACCTCATCCCTTTAAAACAGAACACATATGAATTACACAGGTTCTGAGGCTAATTTAATTTAGATAAGGCTCCACTTGAGTTCAATTACCAGCTTAATCAGCCACAGAACCTGTGTAATTCATATGTGTTCTGTTTTAAAGGGATGAGGTGGCAACCCTAGGTGTCGGTCCAAATTTGATTAAATTTAGTCTGTATGGTTGGAAAGCCCCATCACCACAAGTTGATCTGTTACAAATGTACTTCTAGACTTGATAGCCTTGCTGTGGTTATTCGGACAACATATACAGTATTCTTAATAACATGAGGGGTATTTGATCACCTCTGCGTTTTTTTTTTTTTTGTGCTATAAGCACAAAAAATATGACAATTTTGAAAAAAAAAAAAAAGTTTACTTTTTGCTATAAAACATTCCCAATAAAAAAAAAATCTAAAATTGTATTTCTTCATAATTTTAGGCCAATATGTATTCTGCTACATATTTTTGGGTAAAAAAATCCCAATAAGCGTATATTGACTGGTTTGCGAAAAAGTTATAGCGTCTACAAACTATGATATAGATTTACTGACCTTTTTTTTATGTTTTTAACTAGTAATGGCAGTGATTTTTAGCGGGACTGCGACATTGCATCGGACAAGTCTGACACTAAGTGACACTTTTTGGGGACCAGTGAAACCAATACTGTGATCAGTGCTAAAAAAATGCACTGACACCAGGGGCGATCAAAGGGTTAAGTGTGTTCCCTATGAGTGCATTCTAACTGTGGGGGGGATTGGATGCACTGGTGGAAAAGAGAGATTTGTGTTTCAGCTTAGCTGAAACACAAGATCTTGCATTTACTCTCTGACAGGCAAACCGCCGTTCTGCCTTTCCCATAAACGATCGGTGGGTCCCAGCGGCCATCGTGTCTGCCGGACCCCCTGATTGGCTCCCGCTGTGTCCAATCGCAGCAAAAGCAGAGTTCCAGCCCTAGATCGCGTTGCACAAAATCACGCACAGGTACGTGATTTTGCGCAGCCTGGTCGCACTGACACAGTATATATGCGGTTGGCGGTTCGGAAACAGTTAACAGAGAGACAGAAAAACAACAAAAATATCAAGAAAAAAGCATTTAAAAAAAGTTATAAGATTGATTTGAATTTTAATGAATTTTAATGAGTGAAATATGTATTTAAACCCTTCGCAAAACATGACTTAGTACTTGGTGGCAATCACAGAGGTCAGACGTTTCTTGTAGTTGGCCACTAGGTTTGTACACATCTCAGGAGGGATTTTGTCCAACTCCTTGCAGATCCTCTCCTTAAGTCCTTAAGGTTTTGAGGCTGATGTTTGGTAACTCGAACTTTCAGCTCCCTCCACATATTTTTAATGCGATTAAGTTCTGGAGACTGGCTAGGCCACTCCAGGACTTCAATGTGCGTCTTTTTTAGCTACTCCTTTGTTGCCTTGGTCGTGTGTTTTTGGTCATTTTCATGCTGGAATATCCATCCACGACCCATTTGTAATGCCCTGCTTAAGGGAAGGAGGTTCTCACCCAAGATTTGATGGTACATGGCCTGTCCATCGTCCCTTTGATGCAATGAAGTTGTCTTGTCCCCTTAGCAGAAAAATACCCCCAAAGCATAATGTTTCCACCTCCATGTTTGACGGTAGAGGACAGTGTTCTTGGGGTAATAGGCAGCAGTACTCCTCCTCCAAACACAGCGAGTTGATGCGAAAAAGCTCAATTTTGGTCTCACCTGCCCACAACACTTTTACCTAGTTCTCCTCTGAATCATTCAGATTAGCAAGCTTCAGATGGGCCTGTACTTGTGCTTTCTTGAGCAGGGGGACCTTAAGGGTGCTTCCGGATTTCAGTCCTTCGTGACGTAGTGTGTTACCAATTGTTTTCTTCAGGGCTTTGGTCCCAGCTGCCTTGAGATCATTGACAAAATTCTCCTGTGTAGTTATGGGCTGATTTCTCACTGTTCTCGTGATCAATGAAACTCCATGAGGTGAGATCTTGCATGGAGCCCCAGACCGAGGGAGATTGACAGTTATTTTGCGTTTCTTCCATTCGCGAAAAATCATAACAACCATTGTCAACCTGTCACCAAGCTGTTTGGCGATGGTCTTGAAGCCCATTCCAGCCTTGTGTAGGTCTACAATCTTGTCCCTGACATGCTTGGACAGCTCTTTGGTCTTGGACATGGTGTAGAGATTGGAATCTGATTAATTGCTTCTGTGGACAGGTGTCTTTTATACAGGTAACAATCTGAGATTAGGAGGACTCCCTTTAAGAGAGTGCTCCTAATCTCAGCTCCTTATCTGCTTAGAAGACACATGGGAGCCAGAAATATTGCTGATTGATAAGGAACACTTATTTCACTCATTAAAATGCAAATCAATTAATAACTTTTTTTTAATGTGTTTTTCTGGATATTTTTGCTGTTATTCTGTCTCTCACTGTTAAAATAAACCTAACATTAAAATGATAGACTGATCATTTCTTTCAGTCAGTGGGCAAATGTACAAAACCAGCAGGGGATCAAATACTTTTTATCCCTCACTGTACCTTCATATGTACTGGTGATTGTTGTTTTTTTTAGTTTTATGAAGCATAACTGTTATGCTGCTCTTAACTGTTTGTAATTTTCTAAAACTCAATAAAAAATTTAAAATGTTTCCTGTTTTCTATTTGTCCTCTTTACCATTGTTATTATAAGTGAAAGTAAAAGAAAATCCCAAAATGGGCTGTCTCCATAAAAAAAAAAAAAAATGGGGATACTAGTTCTGGTGACCTGGGGGTCCCCAATGATTTCCTTTAATTTGTAGGGATTTCCTTTCACTTCCTGTTTGTCTATGGGACAGGAAGTTAAGGAAAATCTCCGCAATGGGACAGAGATGGCAAAAAAAAAACTGACAGGGATATAACCTTTCCCTACATTATCCAAAATGAAAAAACAAATAGTTCTGCTTTAAAAGTTCCCTGCTGCTGGCCAATTGTAAAATGCTGTTTCATCTCTGGTGTCTTAATTAACCTGCCTGTACGCCTTTTTTTTCTCTAGTACATGTAGCGCTACCCCCTCAGGAGCCGCTGGTTGTTGTTGGGATTGGCATAATAAGTTACCTCTCAGTGTTGTCTAGGGGTGTAGTTGATGAGTAGAGTAGTGAGCGAATGTCCAGTGGGCGATCGTTGTTGCAGGGTGTCAGTCTGACACCCCGCAACACTGATCAAGGTAAAGAGTCTCTCACAGAGACTCTTTACCACGTGATCAGCCGTGTCCAATCACGGCTGATCACAATGTAAACAGGAAAAACCGGTAATCAGCTTTTCCTCACTCACGTCTGTCAGACGTGAGTAGAGGAGAGCCGATCGGCTGCTCCTGTGACAGGGGGGGTTTGTGCTGATCGATTATCAGCACAGCCCCCCCGAGGATGCCCACTGGACCACCAGGGATGCCCACTAGACCAGCAGGGATTAAAAAAAAAAAAAGTATGCCACCCTAGACCACCAGGGATGAGAAGGACACAAAAAATGGATGCCAATCAGTGCCGCGATGGATGCCAATCAGTGCCCACAATGAGCATCACTGATTGGCAGGCATTGTTTGGCACTGATTGGCATCCATTAGTACAACACATACGATAGTGCCCATCCGTGCCGCCTATCCGTGCCCATCCGTGCCGCCTATCGTGCCCATTCGTGCCGCCTATCCGTGCCCATCCGTGCCGCCTATCTGTGCCCATCTGTGCCGCCTATCCGTGCCCATCCGTGCCGCCTATCTGTGCCCATCTGTGCCACCTATCCGTGCCCATCCGTGCCGCCCATCAGTGCCGCATATTAGTGCCCATCAATGCCACCACATCAGTGCCACCTCATCGGTGCCCATTAGTGCCGCCTTTTCAGTGCAGTACCATCAGTGCCCATCAGTGAAGGAGAAAACGTACTTATTTACAATGTTTTATAACAGAAACAAAAAAAACTTTTTTTTATTTTTTTTGCAGAAAATAAATATCCCAGAGGTGATCAAATACCACCAAAAGAAAGCTCTATTTGTGGGTACAAAATGATAAAAATTTAGTTTGGGGACAGTGTAGCATGACGGCGCAATTGTCATTCAAAGTGCAACAGCACTGAAAGCTAAAAATTGGTCTGGGCGGGAAGGTGTATAAGTGCCCTGTATGGAAGTGGTTAAGGTAAATAATGTCCTTTATGCAGATTTTTTTAATTTTAGGTAAACCTAGACTGAAAGAAGTCCTCCAAGCACATCATTTAAAGGATTTGTGTGATTTGCCGCATAAAAAAACCTCTGTCCTGGCTGTACCCTATTTTTTAAACATTTTGTTTTACATTGATGCATGTCTCCCATGACAGTGTCCAGCTTTCCATGCTCTTTTTTTGACAGTGGTTTGGCATTTAGTCCTAACAAGCAGAAAAAAAACAGAGTTTGCTCCCATAAACTTCATTGGGATTCACCTGGAGCAGTGGTTCTCAACTCCTGTGCTCAGGACCCACTAACAGGCCAGATTTTATGCATTACCTTGGGGAGATGCAGACTAGAATACTGCAATCACCTGTGATGTAGCTCAGTTATCTTGCAAACCTGGCCTGTTAGTAGGTCCCGAGGACAGGAGTCGAGAACCACTGACCTAGAGGTTTGGATTTGAACAAGATTCGCCAAAACGTTGGCAAATAGAACACAGACAGATTTTCTGATCACTCCTGGTGAGCATTGTCAACAAGACAGAAAGTGAGGGGATATCTTGGGAACAAGCCCACAGGTGTACCCCCCATAGGAAGCGGCTACATATATATATATATATATATATATATAAAACTTCACAATCAATTAAGTGCCTCTACACACAGATGCATTTGCCCTTACAGTGTAAAAAACAATACACAACCAAGCGCTCATGTTATAATGCACCAGAATGTGAACTGTCCATGGCGCATATGTGTGGGGCTAATTATAGTGATGACTGAAAGTCCAATAAAATACAGTTTATTCCAACATCGAAGCAGCAATAAAAACAGCAAGAAGCCAGAGCTGAATGTGGAACAGATTGATCCGATCCCGACCTGATGCAGTAGAGGTTTGCCGGTAGTGATGTGCTCAGGATAATAGTCAAAACCCAGCTTAGCAATCACGCCAGGAAGCCAACACTGCACACCACCAATCATAGGCAGTGAGGCATTTTCCGGTCTGTGCCGCTGGGGACCTGCGTATACTGGTACATCTGGATGGAAGGCAAAACCTATATTAGAAAGCCACCCGCCACGGCCAAACAGCAAGGAAGCACAGGTCACCAGAAACAGCGTGGCTGGAACCCAGGGATCAGTTGATCCAGCAACAGGGAGCTGAACAAACAGGAAGTGACGTTGGTTGCTGATCCCGGTATTCCAGCCACGCTGTTTCCGGTGACCTGTGCTTCCCCGCTGTTCAGCCACGGCGGGTGGCTTTCTCACACAGGATCTGCCCTTCATCCAGATCTCCCGGTACATGCAGGTTTCCCCTCATCATAAGGGCCCTCCGGCAAACCCTTGATCCTGCAGTTCGGGATCGGATCCAATGCTGTTCCACATTCAGCTCCGTCTTATTGCTGTTTTTATTGCCAATTCATTGTTGGAATAACTTGTGTTTTATCTGACTTACGGCTACTTATCATACTGGGCTCTGGACTTTAAATGATCACTATCATTAGCCCCACACATATAGCCCATGGACAGTTCACATTCGGGTCACGTCCTGGGGAAAAAAGTGTGGGAACTCCCACCCAAGATCCACTCCCCCACCAAAAAAAAAATGATACGCTCATATGCAAAATTACTAAACCGCATGTTTTGTTTTTTTTTCGATCCACTGTACCTTAGTAATCCTTTATGTTACTGGCTGCTTCCTGTATATGGATTCATCGGGTAGAACTTTAAGCAAGTTCTTTCTAAATCCCACGATAACTCACGGCAGACCTCCGCAATGTCTCTTGGGAACAATGACAAAAGCTCCCAGGAGACATTGCGGCATCGAGAAAGTGACGGAATACCCGCACACTACCTGATGAATCTATATACAGGAAGCGGCCAGTAACATAAAGGATTACTAAGGTTCGCCTGCCCCTGACAGTGACTCGAGCTGGGCATCGCCGCTTAGTGAAGGATTGGCTCGGGCGGCTCGGCTGCTCTAGTCCTGCAAAGGGAACTGCGTTCCTGCTGTGAAAAAAGTGCAGGAACTCCGTTCCCACGCGTTCCCGCAGGACTTGAGCCCTGATTCTGGTGCATTATAGCATGAGCACCTTCCAGTGGTTTGGTTGTGTTTCTTTCCCCATCATCTCTGGAGACACTTTGTGGCTGCCCAGCTTTTTTTGTGCCCATTACTACCTCTTGTGCTTCAGCTGTCATCATGACACTATGATGGGGAGACAGTCTTTTAGCGCCCAATCGCTTGTGTTGTGTAGAGTAAAATATCAATATATTTTGACACCTGGGAGTCACAGGGGAAGATTACAGCCTGCTGCATACATAGGCATATGCCTCAAGCGCAGACTTTCTGCATTCGGGTATATGTTCTGATTGCATATGGCCTTGCATGTGAGTACCGCTCCAATGTGTATACAGCCGCTGCATATTTCAGCTTCTTGATTGATTTTGACAGGCTGCTGGCAGCGTTCTGTATGCACCACCTGTGACTTCTGGGTACAGATATAAAATTGTTGTTTTGTTCTGCAAGGGCAAATATGTGTGCATGAACCCTAAGGGTTCATGTCGATGGGCGTTCAAGTCAATTGCTGTGCTTTCTATTCCAACACAGCTGCATCCATTCGAATGGAAAACACAGCGTTTACTAGAACGTATAAATATAAAAGACTAAAGATGCTACTTTGTAGTACAAATAGTCCTCCACTTTAATCTGCCTAAGCTCTGTTTATTTCAAGTGTGTATTCTAAAGTGTTGTTATGTTACTTGTAGTTATTGGGGTAGATTCAGAAAGGGCATCCTAACTTTGCGGCGGCGTAGCGTATCGTGTTTACACTACGCCGCCGTAAGTTAGCGAGGCAAGTACATGATTCACAAAGTACTTGCCTGCTAAGTTACGGCGGCGTAGCGTAAATCGGGCGGGCGTAATGGCGCCTAATTCAAATTTAGCTGAGGAGGCGTGTTTTATGTTAATGGGGCTTGACCTGACGTGATTGATGTATTTTACGAACGGCGCATGCGCCGTCCCCCTACATATCCCGGTGTGCATTGCGGCAAAGTACGCCGCACGGTCCTATTGATTTCGACGTGGACGTAAATGACGTAAAACCCTATTCACAGGCGACATACACAAACGACGTAAAATTTTCACATTTCGGTGGCCATACTTAACATTACTATTCCAGATATTTGATGGAATAACTTTAGGCCTGAAAGTGCGTTACGTAAACGGCGTATCTTTACTGCGTCGGCCAGGCGTACCTTCGTGAATAGGCGTATCTAGTGATTTACATATTCTACGCCGAGCGCAATGGAAGTGCCATCTAGCAGTCAGCCTAAAAATTACACCCTAAGATAGGACGGCGCAAGCCATCGTATCTTAGATAGGTTTTAAGCGTATCTCTGTTTGAGAATACACTTAAACATAGGTCGGCGCAGATTCCGAGTCTGCTGATACGCCGGCCTAACTCTTACTGAATCTAGCCCATAATCTGCTGTTGTGATCTTGTTGGGATTCTCTTTGGAGCTATTACGCCAGAAATACTCAAGTCTTCCATTCAGTTAACCATTTATAGTAAAAACATTCTCTATTACTATGTAACAACAGATTGTTTTACCAATAAAAAATATAAGACCAGGATCCTTTTCTACCCTGAGCCCAGAGAACTCTGCCAAGATTGTGTTGGTGTATCTATGTGAATACCATTGAGTGCCCAGCTATGATTTCGTTTATTTTATCAATTGTTTTATTGCAATAATTTTACATTTAATCATTTCTTTTTTAACCACTTGCTTACCGGGACAATATTTTAATTTTTTGCACTTTTTTCCTAGGAATTACTGTAACCTCCCGGCGCCCCACAAAAAAAAATATGGTAGTTGCAACTTTTTATGTTGCCCAATATTTGCGTAGTTATTTATCAAATGCACATTTTCATGGAAAAATACACTAAAATGTATTTTAGTACAAACAAACACAATATTAAATTAAAATATAAAATATGGTGTCACCTCAAGTAAATAGATACCGAACATATCAAGTCTTAAATATGCGCACGCCCGTGGAATCGCAAAAACTATGGTACTCAAAATTATCCATACACAAATCTTTAAAAGCCTTTAGAGTTATCAGTTTAGAGTTAACCATGAACTATGGCCCTAGAATTATTACTCTCACTCTGAAGTTCACCACAATACCTCACATGTGTGGCGCAATTGATGTTTACATACACATGCTCACCCTACACTGAGCTTTTGTGCAGGGGTGCCGACGATGCTTAACATTTTTTACAATCATTTTTATGATATAAAACTTTTTTTTTTTTTTAAGAGTTTGTCAAACAGCAATGGCTGCAAGTGCAGGTTGCATAGCAGAGCCCGCTAAGGCAAAGGAAGCTTTTAACAGCGTCTCCAGTCTTTCGCTAGCTGGGTCTTTTAAGGATTGGACATTATCTTTCAGACAAGTCAGATTCTTTGCTAAAGGAACAGGGGTTGTTCACTTAGCAAAGTCAATGTTCACTTTGCATTAGAATCCACAGCAAAGTCAGGGACTCATTTCCTGTCTGGAGGACATCCAGCATCATTCAGTGCTTTCCTCCCTGACCTGACAGTCACCGTCTTGTCTCTATTACTCACTAGATTTGGGTTCTTTCAGTCCTGGAGGCACAGCATCACACGCGTTACCTAGGACAGTCTGCTGTTTTCAGGAAGACACCCTCCCACCAGCCATGATCTACCTGCATTGCATAGAGAAGCACAGAAACCCAGTGATGTCTAAAATAAGGTATATCATGAAAACATATTTATGAAAGGGGGTGAACTATGGAAGGCAGAGTATATACCGATGAAACTTTAAAGATGCATTGGTAATAGAGCGTGGCAGTGCGAAACGCAGTGTGAGTGTGCAAATCTCCGCTCTCCATAGTAACCAGTCACATCTCACCTTTACACACTTCTAACCGCCACAAGAGAAGGAAGCAAATAATAATTGGTCCTTACAGGTCAGCCTGCTTGGCTCTCGGTCTCATTAAAGAAGCCTGTTCATCTCATCGCCCAATCCACTTCCAGGAGAGCAGCCGCCGGAGAAGGGAATGAGGACCTGCCTCTCATTGCCCCCCGGAGAAGGGAATGAGGACCTGCCTCTCATTGCCCCCCGGAGAAGGGAATGAGGACCTGCCTCTCATTGCCCCCCGGAGAAGGGAATGAGGACCTGCCTCTCATTGCCCCCCGGAGAAGGGAATGAGGACCTGCCTCTCATTGCCCCCCGGAGAAGGGAATGAGGACCTGCCTCTCATCGCCCCCCGGAGAAGGGAATGAGGAGTGCGGATGGAAGTTTCAGGAGGATGGAGGATGGAGGATGGAGGATGGAGGATGACTCACACTCATATCTCATGGACAGAAAAGATGAACAAAGCAACAGGCTATGGAAGGGAGAACCTGATGAGCCAGGTGACTTCTCCTGAACTGCCTGGCCAAGGCCCTTCCTCCCATGATCCACCTAGGGGCAGTATAACTTACAAGTCTATGATAAAGAAAGCTTCATTATCACGTGCCAACATAAACATACCTGCCAGACTTCCAGCAAAAGGCATACTTACCCAGCATCACCTGGCACCACTGGAGGAGTTTAGGGTGACATCCAAGGTACCTGTACCTCCAAGGGAGTCCATTTTAGGAATTTAAGATTGTCCATAATGTGAGGGAAAGAGAGAATCCTTCAATTTATTATCCAGTTAGCACTCAGCTGGTGGTGCACTGCAGAACAGTATGATGAATGCGTGGCTACATAGGATGAGGCTGAGCTTTTATTGGCGTAGGCTGCCACCTCGTGGTCACTTCTAGGAAGGCAGGCTGAGAATTTTCTTACTGACCAAAGGTAATAAAAAAATGTGTCGATCCTGGAAAATGTGTGTTTATGTTTATAGCCATCAAATCAGGTTCTAGAATTCACATAAAGAGAAACTTGCGATGCGTGTAAAGCTAATGCTTTTATATATTAAGCGGTGTTCACCTCTATATGTGTGCGGTGGCTTGTTCGTGCTTTTGTGTGATTTTGTGCGTTGTGTCTAGGGCAGCCTATTATTTTAAAATAGCACAAGAGAAGTAAGCAGTGGCAGCTGGTGCTAAAAAAAATTAGGGGGCTCAATGAATCTGAATTTTTTTGAAAAAAAACCCCACATCAATTGCAGCCACTGTGTCCATCAATTGCAGCCAATGTGCCCATCAAACGCAGCCACTGTGACCATCAATTGCAGTCACTGTGCCCATCAATTTCAGTCACTGTGCCCATCAATTGCAGCCACTGTGCCCATCAATTGCAGCCACTGTGTCCACCAATTTCAGCCACTGTGTCTATCAATTGCAGCCACTGTGTCCATCAATTGCAGCCACTGTGCCCATCAATTGCAGTCACTGTGCCCATCAATTTTAGCCACTGTGCCCATCAATTGCAGCCACCATGCCCATCAATTGTAGCCACTGTGTCCATCAATTGCAGCCACTGTGTCCACCAATTTCAGCCACTGTGTCCATCAATTGCAGCCACTGTGTCCATCATTTGCAGCCACTGTGCCCATCAATTTCAACCACTGTGCCCATCAATTTCAGCCACTGTGTCCATCAATTTCAACCACTGTGTCCATCAATTTCAACCACTGTGCCCATCAATTTCAGCCACAGCGTCCATCAATTTCAGACACTGTGCCCATCAATTGCAGCCACTGTGCCCATCAATTGCAGTCACTGTGCCCATCAATTTCAGCCACTGTGCCCATCAATTGCAACCACTGTGCCCATCAATTGCAGGCACTGTGTCCATCATTTGCAGCCACTGTGCCCATCAATTTCAGCCACTGTGTCCATCAATTGCAGTCACTGTGACCATCAATTTCAGGCGCTGTGTCCATCAATTTCAGCCACTGTGCCCATCAATTGCAGCCACTGTGCCCATCAATTGCAGCCACTGTGCCCATCAATTGCAGCCACTGTGCCCATCAATTGCAGCCACTGTGCCCATCAATTGCAGTCACTGTGCCCATCAATTTCAGCCACTGTGCCCATCAATTGCAGGCACTGTGTCCATCATTTGCAGCCACTGTGCCCATCAATTTCAGCCACTGTGTCCATCAATTGCAGCCACTGTGCCCATCAATTTCAACCACTGTGCCCATCAATTTCAGCCACTGTGCCATCAAATGCAGCCACTGTGCCCATCAATTTCAGCCACTGTGCCATTAAACACAGACACTGTGCCAATCAAACGCTACCACTGTGCCCATCAAATAGTGCCACTGTGCCCATCAAAAGTTACCACTGTGCCCCCCCCACCCCGTCCTGCTTGCTGTCTGCCTGGCACTTACCCTGTCTCAGTGGCGGGTCAGGCATGCGGGTAACGGCAGCGAGCAGTGGGACCTTGCAGCGGGTCAGACAGCGGCTCCTGTGTCCTCTGTGCTCCTGATAGGCGTCCAATCGTAGCGCCTTTCCTTTCTACCAATCAGGTGACGGGTAACAGACCCACGCACCTGATTGGCGGAGAGGCGGATCAGTGTTAGGAATGCGTATATTCATTCGCTTTTCTAACACACCTGGGTAGACTGCGAGCGCAATGCTTTGCTTTGCCTATGGCTCTAATCAGGTGCTTCAAAAATACACTCCTGCCACTGGAATTTAGGCGCCCGCCGTCCGAAAAGGGTCGGAACGCCTGAATAGGGGTGGTGGTGGCCATGGATAGATTCATGCGAAGAGGGGGGTGGCTGGAAAGAGGGGGTGGTGCACGTACGCCCTTAATGGATGCACCGTCACTGGAAGTGGGTAACCCTTTTTTTTTAATCACGCAGCACCAAAATGCATGGTACTTTGTTATGCGGCGGCACGCACATCAGCAAGGTGCCATTAAGTACTTCCTGCCTCCTCATCAGTGTCCATCAGTGCCACCTATCAGTGCCCATCAGTTCCACCTCAGTGCCCATCAGTGCCACATATCAGTGCAGCCTCATCAGTGCCCATCAGTCCTGCCTCATCAGTGTCCACCTGTGCAGCCTCATCAGTGCCACCTCATTAGTGCCCATCAGTGCTGCCTCATTAGTGCCACCTCATCAGTGCCCATCAGTGCTGCCTCATTAGTGCCACCTCATTAGTGCCCATCAGTGCCGCCTCACCAGTGCCCATCAGTGCAGTCTCATCAGCGCACATCAGTGAAAGAGAAAAATTACCTGTTTGTAAAATTTTATGACAAGCTCTGAAAAATGTTTTGTTTTGTCTTCAAACTTTTCGGTTGTTTTTTGTTTGTTTAGCTAAAAATGAAAAACCCAGTGGTGATCAAATACCATGAAAAGAAAGCTCTATTTGTGTGAAAAAAATGCTAAAGATGTTATTTGGGTACAGTGTTGCATGTAATTGTCATTCAAAGTGTGACAGTGCTGAAAGCTGAAAATTGGCCTGGGCAGGAAGGGGATAAAAGTGACCAGTAGGCAAGTGGTTAACCACTTGTCCTCTGGAAGATGTACCCCCCTTGGTTACCAGGCTATTTTTTGCTATAGCACTGCGTTACTTTAACTGACAATTGCATGGCCATGCAATGCTGCACCCAAATTAAATGTACGCAATTTTCTCCCCACAAACAGAGCTTTTTTTTTTTTATATAGTATTTGATCACCTCTGGGTTTTAAAAACGTTTTACTTTCTGCTATAGATAAAACATATCCAATAAATTGTATAAAATGTAAAAATCTAATTTATTCATAAATTTAGGCCAATATGTATTTCCACATATCAGTGCAGCCTCATCAGTGCCCATCAGTCCTGCCTCATCAGTGCCCACCTGTGCCACCTTAACAATGCAGCCTCATCAGTGCTATATATTTTTTGGTTAAAAAAAATCCCAATAAGCATATATAGATTGGATTGCACAAAAGTTATGGCGTCTTTAAACTATGGTATATATATACCTTATCTCACAAAAGTGAGTACACCCCTCACAGTTTTGTAAATATTTTATTATATCTTTTCATGTGCAGGAACGGAGTTCCTGCACTTTTTTCACAGCAGGAACGCAGTTCCCTTTGCAGGACTAGAGCAGCCGAGAGCAGCCGAGCCGCCTGAGCCAATCCTTCACTAAGTGGCGATGCCCAGATCGAGTTACTGTCAGGGGCAGGCGAATCTTAGTAATCCTTTATGTTACTGGCCGCTTCCTGTATTTTTATATTCATCGGGTAGTGTGCGGGTATTCCGTCACTTCCTCAATGCCGCAATGTCTCCTGGGAACTTTTGTTATTGTTCCCAGGAGACATTGCGGAGGTCTGCCGTTTTTTGTGGGGGAGTGGATCTTGGGTGGGAGTTCCCACACTTTTTTCCCCCAGGATTTGACCCCTGCATGTGACAACACTGAAGAAATGACACTTTGCTACAATGTAAAGTAGTGAGTGTACAGCAGGGGTAGTGAATTAAAATTCACAGGGGTCCGGTCAGAACATTTTTCTTCTAGCGGAAGTCCGAGTGTCACAGACTGGTCCCCCCCCCCCATCAGACTGGTCCCCCCCTCATCAAAAAATTTGTCCCCCCCCATCACAGACTGGTCCTCCCCCCATCACAGACTGGTCCTCTGCCATCACAGACTGGTCCCCTGCCATCACAGACTGGTCCCCTGCCATCAGACTGGCCCCCCTCCATCACAGATTTGTCCCCTCCCATCACAAGCTGGTCCCATCCCATCACAAGCTGGTCCCATCCCATCACAAGCTGGTCCCATCCCATCACAAGCTGGTCCCCTCCCATCACAGACTGGTCCCCTCCCATCACAGACTGGTCCCCTCCCTTCACAGACTGGTCCCCTCCCATCACATACTGGTCCTCTCCCCATCATCACAGACTGGTCCTCTCCCCATCACAGACTGGTCCTCTCCCCATCACAGACTGGTCCTCCCCATCACAGACTGGTCCTCCCCCATCATCACAGACTGGTCCTCTCCCCATCAGACTGGTCCCCCCCTTACAGACTGGGTCCCCCTCCATCAGACTGGTCCCCCCCTTACAGACTGGGTCCCCCTCCATCAGACTGGGTCCCCCCTTACAGACTGGGTCCCCCTCCATCAGACTGGTCCCCCCTTACAGACTGGGTCCCCCTCCATCAGACTGGTCCCCCCTTACAGACTGGGTCCCCCTCCATCAGACTGGTCCCCCCTTACAGACTGGGTCCCTCTCCATCAGACTGGTCCCCCCTTAAAGACTGGGTCCCCCCTTACAGACTGCCCCCCCCCCCATCACAGACTGGTCCCCCCTTACAACAGACCCCCCTAGATAGCAGACTTCTGTCCTCATAGCAGCACAGCATTTCCCCCTCCCCACAGAACCTTACCTTATTTACACAAGATGTGCAGCGCGGCCACTCTGGACAATGGGTGGGACAAGTTCAAGGTGAGTGATTGATTGATTACTAGGACCACCCCGCTGCGTAGCAACCAATCACGCGCGTCTTAACTTAAAAAGTCCCGCCCTTTGTTCAGAGTGGCCGCGCTTCTCATCTTGTGTAAATAAGACAGGTGGAGGGCGGGTGCAGTGCAGCAATCCGAGGGACAGACAAACCCGTGCGCGGCACGCCTGCCATGCTGTGAACATTAGGCGGGCGAGCCAGCGGCGGGGTGAGGAGTGGAACACGCAGGCAAACTATTTGGCGAGGCTGCGGTCCGGGTAGAATGGCTACTGGGGCCGGAACCGGACCGCGGTCCGTCATTTAGCGATCCCTGGTGTACAGCTTGTATAACAGTGTAAATTTGCTGTCCCCTCAAAATAACTCAACACACAGTCATTAATGTCTAAAACGCTGGCAACAAAAGTGAGTACACCCCGAAGTGAAAATGTTCAAATTGGGCCCAAAGTGTCAATATTTTGTGTGGCCACCATTATTTTCCAGCACTGCCTTAGCCCTCTTAGGCATGGAGTTCAGTGTTAGCTGACTCTGATCCAATTGTTATGTTCAAATTTGGGTCTCTGGCTGTGCTGTGGGCTCATTCTGTTGCTTCTGGGGTGTTGTTCCCACCCTGGGATTATAGGTGGCAGCAGTAGAGTGAAGGTTTGGGTGCTCTTTCCCAGCAGCCAATCAGGAGGGATTTTCCTCACTGGGCATGCTGGGGGAGGGTATTTATGGGACAGACGCCATTGGTCTGGGTTCTTCTTCGAGTGCGGCACCCACCTTTAGGGTGACTGCATCACGGCGCCATGGCAAAATGGCCTTCCAGGCCGGGATGCGCGTGCCACGCGGTGTTCCTGGTTCCGGGACATTTGAGCTATGGCGGGGAGCCCGGTAGTCGACTGGGTCCCCAATTCTGAAGATCCCAAGCGAGGAAGCTGTTCGGTGGGGAGTCCATCTGAGGAGAGCCAATGAGAGGCTGGCGATCCAATAGGGTCTCGACAAACCACCGGGGATCAAGGTAACCGGACACTGAGAGGTTGGTCACCTGTCAGTCGGTAACCTATAAGCTATTTGAAGGAGATCCAGGCTAATTCTACTAAGGAGAATCACCTCCGTTATCTCAATCCTAAGGAGCGTCTGTGGCAGAGACTTTTCTGCTAAATTCCGAGTGATACTCTGGCTGCCAGGTCAGTGAGAGAGGCCTGTCCGGGTACACTAAGTCCACTCAGGCAGGAGTGGCGCAAGAAGAGTTACACGTGGGAGCAGGACTGTTTCCCTACTATTACGCCTGAATCTGATGTTCTCCTTCTACTTTCAACTCTACCTTTCACCACAAGTTTTATTGTTTTTACCCGTCTGGGTAATAAAGAGCACAGAAAAGACACCTGTCATGGACATTCCGTTACTACTACATTCACCATACACCCTTAGACGGCGGAGGAGCCATGAGGTAACGCCACCCAAAACAAACCAGCAGCTCCTTCGGGAAATGCTACATTAGCAAGGCAGTGGTCTTCTTGGAGGTGTGTTTGGGGTCGTTATATGTTGGAATACTGCCCTGCTGTCCAGTTTCTGAAGGGAGGGGATCATGCTCTGCTATATGTCACAGTACATGTTGGCATTCATGGTTCCCTCAATGAACTGTAGCTCCCCAGTGCCGGCAGCATTCACACAGCCCCAGAGCATGACACTCCCACCACCATACATTGGAGTTTGTTATAGACCGCCCAATGTTAATGAGGAGGTGGAGACTCAGCTCCTTACACAGATGGAAAGGGCTGGGATGGTGATGATGGGGGATTTTAACTACCCAGAAAGTGACTGGAGTAATGGCACTGCTGGATCGGTTAAAGGGCACAAGTTTATAAACCTATTACAGGACAATTTTATGGTCCAGCTTATTGAGGCTCCAACTATAGGCCAGATTCACGTAGAATTGCGGCTGCGTAACTTATCCTAGATAAGTTACACCGCCGCAATTTTTCATCGCAAGTGCCTGATTCACCAAGCACTTGCGATGAAAACTACGCCCGCGGCCTCCGGCGCAAGGTGGGCCAATTTAAATGGGCGTGTGCCATTTAAATTAGGCGCGCTCCCACGCCGGACCTACTGCGCATGCTCCGTTTCTTAACTCCCGCCGTGCTTTGCGCGCCGTGACGTAATTTTTTTGAACAGCGACGCGCGTAGCGTACTTCCGTATTCCCGGACGGCTTACGCAAACGGCGTTAAATTTTGAATTTCGACGCGGGAACGACGGCCATACTTTAGACAGCAATACACTTGCTGACTAAAGTTAGGGCACCAAAAAAAAAGTGTAACTTTGCGACGGGAAACTAGACTAGCGGCGACGTAGCGAACGCGAAAAACCGTTGTGGATCGGCCGTAACTCCTAATTTGCATACCCGACGCTGGTTTACGACGCAAACTCCCCCCAGCGGCTCCCGCGGTACTGCATCCTAAGATCCGACAGTGTAAAACTTGCACATGTCGGATCTTAGGGATATCTATGCGTAACTGATTCTATGAATCAGTCGCATAGATAGAAACAGAGATACAACGGCGTATCAGGAGAAACGCCGTCGTATCTCATTTGTGAATCTGGCCCGATTCTCTGTTGGACCTGGTTATCTCAAACCATGCAGAGCGTATTACTAATGTTCAGATAAAGGAACACCTGGGTAGCAGTGACCATAACATGATTTCATTTGATGTTAGCTGTAAGCAAAAAATACATACAGGAAAGATAAAAACACTTAACTTTAAGAGAGGAAATTCTCCAAGGGTAAGGGATGCTCTCCAGGACTTGGACTGGGAGAGAATATTGGCATCAATGGGCACAGAACAAAAATGAAAATTCATAAAAAAAACTATGGGCCAGATTCTCAGAGACTTATGTCGGCGTATCAGTAGATACGCCGTCGTAAGTCCGAATCTGCGCCGTCGTAAATTTAAGCGTATTCTGGAAACCAGTATATTTGAAAATGTATCAATCCTGATGTACTGACTACCTATCTCTTTTCTGTTTGCATCCCCCCCCCCCCCCCCCCGTTGTACTGTATGGATTGACTGCTGTATACTGGATTTTAACCTAATAATAGGTGTTGTACCTAATAAAGGTGTTGTACTGCCGTCCAGGCTTATTCATTTGTTCTAATTTCTTTAGGCCCTAAAATACCAGGACAGTACAAATACCCCCAATTTCTTTCTAAACTAGACAGTCCAATGTATTTAGTAAGAGGCATTGTGAGTTTTTTTAAGTTGTTTTTTTTTGTCACTTTTTTTTTAAAAAGAAGAAAGTAAATAAAATGGCCCGGATTCAGAGAGCAATTGCGCCTGCGTAACCATAGATACGCAGCGCAATTGCTGACTTGCTCCGGCGTTACGAATGCGCCTGATTCAGGAACATCGTAACGCCGACTGCAGCCTAAAATCTGCGTGGCATAAGGCTCTTATGCCACGCTGGACGCTGGACGCTGGACGCCATTCACGTTCACTTGGAAGCAAATGACGTCCTTGCGACGTCATTTGCCGCAATGCACGTCGGGAAAGTTTCCCGACGGAGCATGCGCTTTACGCTCGGCGCGGGAGCGCGCCTAATTTAAATGATTCCTGCCCCCTACGGGATCATTTACATTAGGCGCCCTTACGCAGGGCAATTTTAAAGAGCGCACACGCAATTTACGGAGCTACTGCTTCGTGAATCGCGCGCATCGCAGATAATTTGCGGGGGCGCAGGGCAAAAACGCTGCCCTGTGCCTCCGTAAAAAGGGGGCAAATCTCTTTGAATCCGGGCCAATATTTTTTTTTTTCATAAGGTTGTCATTACAACAAGTTATTTTTTACACACATACTTATTTTTACATCCAAAAACACATTCTACTATGCCTCCCGTGTATAGGGATAGCATATGGGTAAGACTTTTTCACAGCCTAGATGGAAAGAGGGGCCCAAAACCCAGGGAGCAACTTTTGGCTTTCAAGGCGTATAAATTACACATCTAATTCTGGACTACCTATCGCATGTTTGGTGGCCCTGCAGCACCAGGACAGTGGAAACACCCCCAAAATTACCACATTTTAAAAAACAAAAAAAACAAGGTATTTTCTGAAAGGTATAGTGGTAAAGTGTTATTTTTTGCCACAAGTTTTGAGAAAATGTGGGGGAAAAAAACCTAAACAAATTTGTCAATTAATACGATTTTTCTAACATACAGCATAGGTATACTTAGAATTGCATCTCAAAACACATTTCCAAGTATGGCAATACCACATGTGTAGGACTTTGTCACAGCCTAGTCCCATATAGGGGCCCAAAATCCAAGGAGCACCTTCAGGTGTTCCAAGGGCATGAATTACGCAACTAATTTCCTACCTATCACATTTTTGGAGGCCCTGGAGCCCCAGGACTGTGTAAAAACCCACAAAATGACCACATTTTGTAAAGCAAACACATCATGCTATTTTCTAGGAGGTATAGTGAGTCTTTTTGAAGACTTCATTTTTTTGCCACAAGTTTTTGGAAAAAATGTGGTATGGCAATTTTTATTTATTTTATTTTTTTACACAAAATTGTCAATTTAAAGAGGAAGTAAACTTCCATCACTAAATTTGACCTATAGGTAAGCCTATAATAAGGCGCATGCACATGCGCTCTGCAGGAATGACTACCCATCATCGCGGCTCCAGCCAGTCACATAGCCGGAGTCTGCGAACCTGGAAGCAAGACGGGTGAAGATGGAAGCGGCCTCCAGCGATGACATTGCATCACTGGAATGCTTTGTTTTCAGTTAAGTATGCAATGCATACTAGCACATTATAATTTTACCTTGCAGGTGAGAAAAAAAACAAAAAGAAATATGAGCATGACCACCTGTAGTACGTTCCGTGGTCTAAAACACCACACCGCCAGCTCCTTGTCTGCTGCGTTTCCCCCGACTAGGCGTCAACTGGGATTGTATTTACTAATCTATTTTAGATACACGTTTGTTCATTAATGGTGTTTTTATCTTAACTAATATTTTTGAACTCACTAACAAGAGGTTCTTTACACCAGTCTTTTTTATTTTTCAGACTTTGTTTCACTGTCTTGTTTTAAATTGCTTTGTGATTTTGTATCAATGGTATTTTCATAATAAGCCTATGCGCTTATGCACTCCAGTTTGACAGAGCACTTCTCTGCTTTGTTTATTTACTTACCTTTACAATACTTTACTTGCCTGTGCTGCATTTACCATCTATCTGTGAAGCGGTGGAGAAGAACAGCATTGAGATTTGAGTGGAGAGTTTCAGCTGAGGCTGAGCATTTAAAGCACTTATAGACCACTTTGAATAAGGGAGTCTTTTTATTTGGTAAGCTTACATCTTGTCTTCACTGCGGTGAAAGGTTCATTGTTGATATTGGATGAAGAGAGAAGATTTTTATAATTCTCTCTTTAACCACTTCCCATTCTGGCACTTCACTCCTACATGTTCTAGAAAACTACTCAGAACCCTCAAAAATTATATATGTTTTTGGTTTTTTTTCACAGTATTTGTGCAGCGCTTTTTCAAATGCGTTTTTTTGTGGCAATTTTTTTTTTATGAATTAAAAAAAAAAACAGTAAAGTTAGCCCATTTTTTTTGTGTAACGTGAAAGAACATGTTACACCGAGTGAATTGATAACTAACATTTCATGCTTTAAAATTGTGCACGCTCATGGAATGGCACCAAACCTTGGAACTTGAAAAATCTCTATAGGCAATGCTTTAAAAATGTTTACAGGTTACTTGTTTAGAGTTACAGAGGAGGTCTTGGGCTTTGTTGCTTTTGCTCTAATGCACGTGGCAATACCTCACATGTGTGATTTGAAGTCCGTTTACATATAAGGGCGCAACTTACATATGCGTTCACTTCTGTGCGCGAGCACGTGGAGACGGGGTTGCTTTACATTTTTTTTATATATTTTACTTTTATTTTTTTATTTTTAGGCCTTGTACACACGAGGAGACATGTCCGATGAAAACGGTCCGTGGACCGTTTTCATCGGACATGTCTGCTGGGAGCTTTTGGTCTGATGTGTGTACACACCATCAGACCAAAATCCCCGCGGACAGAGAACGCGGTGATGTAGAAGACACCGACGTTCTCTAACACGGAAGTTCAATGCTTCCACGCATGCGTCAAATCAATTCGACGCATGCACAGGATTTCGGGCCGCTGGTTATACGTCATAACCAGCGGACATGTCCGATGAGTCGTACTAACCATCGGACATGTCCGACGGACAGGTTTCCAGCGGACAAGTTTCTAAGCATGCTAAGAAACTTTTGTCTGCTGGAAACCTGTCTGCTAGGCCAGGAAACCTGTCCGCTAGGCCGTACACACGGTCGGACATGTCCGCGGAAACTGGTCCGCGGACCAGTTCCAGCGGACATGTTCGGTCGTGTGTACGGGGCCTAACTCTTTCTCTTTAAAAAAAAATGTTTTGATCACTTTTTTTCCTATTTCAATGACGTCCCCTCCCACCGCCTGTAAGAATGTCTGTGATTACTTTTTTGTAGCCTTAGTCCAAGTGCCCGTGCACAAGTGCCAAACACTTGTTGCGGGCGTGACACTTTGTGCAAGGAGTGACCAGCCCAAACCCTCGCCAGCCGTCCCAAGAAATGAACTACGTTTATACTGGGATGGTGTGGGGGGAAGATTCAAATTTAATTCAATTAGGAGCTGATTTTACAACTGGCCTGGGCAATGCAAGAGGGGGCAACAGAAAAAGGTTTAAATGTTTGATCTTGCCCAGGGCAGCATTATACAAAATAAGTGACACTTTCAAAAATAAACAAACAAGCAAGTATAGACAGTAGTTTAAAATTCTTAGTATGGCAGAATTATAGTTCAGTTAGGCAATGTAGTCCAGTGTTTAAGAGAAGAGTGGAGTTTGTGCAGTTACCAGAGGGTATGAAGAGTCAGATGGGAAATCGCAGACAGGTAGATATGACGGCCTAGGGGTGGGGAGTGGTTAAAGGGGACTGTGGACTATTTTGTATATTCATTTATTCACGTTTATTTCTTTTGATTGCTTTAGTTAGTTTTATGTTTAAAGCACCAATTATCAATTGTAATCTATTATAGAGAATGTCCTCTTGATATCCTCTTTTGATTTTGCTGCTCACTGTTTTATCTGTCCTCAGTTTTGCACGGTTTCCATTTTTTATTATTTGCTCAGCATATAACATTAATCATAAGTATATTGATGCAGCCCAGTATAGAAATAATACAAGTTTATGCAAGAATAGATTAATAATAGTACATACAATGTACTGTAGAACCAGATATTATCAGGAAAGGGCTCGATAGGAGTCCTGGTGGAATTGTGCATGAATTACCAGGTATATGTAATTATTATTAAAGATACCTTCAGATGAATGTTGCAGCAAAGTCCAGTTGCATAGACCCCTGAGGATGACGCAAGAGGAAGGAGATGTATCAAGAGACCTGAAGACAAGATCTGCGGTCATGGGGAGAGCCTCCAACTGTTGTCCAATCAGACTAGAACAGAGCTTCTCACAGCAGGAACTGTGGTGTGGCACTGGAATTTAGAGTCAGCCTATCAACTACGTGCTTTAGTCCCTCACTAATAGTTTTATTCTGTGCCTCCCCCACACCGGTATGCACTCAGCCCCCTCACACCTGTACGCTCTCAGCCCCCTTC
This sequence comes from Rana temporaria, assembly GCF_905171775.1. Classification (NCBI taxonomy): domain Eukaryota; kingdom Metazoa; phylum Chordata; class Amphibia; order Anura; family Ranidae; genus Rana; species Rana temporaria. The sequence continues at coordinate 81,435,660 of NC_053498.1, forward strand.
ACATGTGTATATATGACACACAGACAGACATGTACACACATACACATGTACACATACACACACACACACACACACACATGTACACAGACACACACCCACATGTACACAGACACATGTATACAGACAAATACACACACGCAGACACACGAACACAGACTCATGTATACAGACAAATACACACATAAAAACAGACACAGACACACACATATGTACATGTACACAGACACATACACACATACAAACAGACACGGACACAGACACATGTACACAGAGAGGTGTACCCATTGAACACTGACACACACACACACACACACATGTACCCATTGAACAAACACATGCACACCCCCCTTCACTTGTAGAACAGCCCTTACTTGCAGGGTGGTGTTCCTGGTCCCAGCTCTTGTGCACACACGAGGAGTGCACAAGCAGGAATTTGCCAGAGGTGGAAGCAAAGAGCCCGATGCAAGCTCAGCGACACAGCTGCCGACTTAGGCCTTGTACACACGGGCAAACATGTCCGCTGAAAACGGTCCGCCGTACCGTTTTCAGCGGACATGCCCACCCAGATATTTCTGTATGATGGCTGTACACACCATCATACAGAAATGAGAGACAATTTGCGCGGATAGACAGCGCGGTGACGTGTTCGCGCCGTCGCCGCGACGATGACGCGGCGACGTGCGCAACGCTGAAATGTCTATGCTTCCACGCATGCGTCGAAGTCATTCGACGCATGCGAGGGATGGCGGCCGCTCTTACTCGTACGGTAAGTCTGTACAGACGACCGAACATGTCTGACGGACAGGATTCCAGCGGGCATGTTTCTAAGCAAGTTTAGAAACATTTGTCCGCTCGAAAACGGTCTGGCGGGCAAATGTACGCTGGAATCCTGTCCGATCGGCCATACACACGACCGAACATGTCTGCTGAAACTGGTCCGCGGCCCAGTTTCAGCAGACATGTTCGGTCGTGTGTATGGGGCCTTACACTCACTCCAAAAGCCAGCGCAGCCATGGAGCTCCCCTACACCCGCCTTGCCTTCTCCCATCTGGCTGGGCTTGTTCAGACGCTCGGCTGTACCCCCCCTGATGGCGGCCCTGCGAGAAGGTGACCACTACACATATAGTAGTACAGACCTAGTTATCTGGCACTGTGCATGTTAAATAATGACAAAGAATTGGCAGAAATATTCTGTACCTCACAAGGATTTAGATATACACTCAGTCGCTGCAATTAAGTTATTAGATCATAGGAATACTTGTATAATATTCTATTTTGGTCCAGGATTTAGCAGCATGGACAGCGCATGTGGCTGAGACTTTCTATCTCTTTCCACTTACTCATTCTTGGGTTTCAAAGCCAACAATCAGGGACAGGAAGTGGATACATAACATATTTACAAACTCAGACAGTAGAGGGTAGCATATCCCTACAAGAAAATGGTTTACTCTTTGCAAACTACAGGTGGAGACGCGGCGTGGGGGCGGAGGCGGGGGCAGAGACAGAGCGGCACAGTAAGGGAAAGATGTTTATGCCTGCGCTCAGACTGACTGGCCATGCATGGGTTAATTTGCCGCGCCACTTGTGGGACTGAGGGACTGGGATCCCAACCTGCCAAAATGTGGAGGCTGCTGTGCAGGCCACATTACAAGGTCCGGCGGGCCGGATTCGGCCTGCGGGCCTTGTGTTTGCCCCCCCTGCCCTATGGGATTCAAGTGGTCATTGAGATTATACCTGATTTTTAAAAACAGAGTTGATTTAAGAAATGATTACACTCAATCATTAAATGAACAGTTCAACACACAATAAAATAATCACTATATTATAATACAAAATCGAACCTTTATTTTCTGTCTCTGTAATAATAATTATTACATAGTTACTATTATGAAGTACTTCGGCAATGGAGAGTACGTTATTTTTCCAGATGGCGTATCATGTGTACATATCAAGTATAATGCTTATACTAGGCAAATTAAGTAGTTGTAGTTGTTGTAATGTCAACTACAATTGTATTTAGGTACTTAGTAAGCTGAAAAGTGCCTGTGTAGCCACAATTAATATTGGTACAGGACAAATCATTGTGGAAGAGTCAGACCAAACAATATCTTGCTTGCAGAATACACCTTCCTGAATGTGTTCCGGGGCGGGATGAGAACCTACAAAAAAAAATGGGGGAAAATCATTAATAGTAAAATACAATTACAAAAAAATCTTGTATATATCAAAAACAAACTTAATGGACTGTTTATAGTGCATTATTGCATTATATGTGCTTTTAGATTGCAGTAAATTGGGTAACTTAACCATATCAACTTCAAATAACAATTGTATGTACAAAGTTCCTAAGCATAAAGAAGAAAGTAATTTCAATATACTTTTAAAAGGAAATAAAAAAAGTGTAATAAAAAGTGCCTTGAAATCATTTGGACATCATGTAGATATCGCCCTTGCCAATTTTTTTTTTTTTTTTTTTTTTTTAATAAACATTTTATTGAAAGTTTTCAACAATACAGCAATATCCAGAACATATGCATATCAGTCAAGTTTCAAATGAAATCTTATCAGGAACTTATGGTATTTAAGTAAACATTACAGAAAATCATGTCATATAAATTAAGTCGATGACAATGGTATCTTATACATGGGTCAAGTCCTAATAACAAGAGTTCAATTTGTGAATATTGAAGCCCGCATTGCCAGGCGAGTATGAAACATCGTATCTTCGAGCTAAGCATTCGTGACAGGAGCCCATCTCTGCCCTACCCACCCCTTAACGGGGACTTTCTGTGGGCAGCGCAGAGCGGGGATGGGCAAGAAAAGAAGAAAAAAAAAAAGGGAGTGAAGAAGGTACCTGGCTAATAAATCTATGGGAGGAAGCAATCTCTAGTGTCATGTTCAAGTTTTTCCTAAGTACCAGATGGTACTTGTGTAGGGGGGTTTCTATATTGTGTCCAGCAAGACCATGTTTGTCTGTACTTCTCGTGTGTGTCTTTAGTTTGGTGGATAAGGCGTTCCATTTCCTCTATTTTGTCAGCCCGTACATGCCAGTCTTCAATTGTCGGGATAGTTTTAGACTTCCAGTATAAAGGAATGCATTGAGTGGCTGCATTTATAAGGTGGAATGTTAGTGATTTCCGGTATTGTTGTCTTGGGATGGGGGTATGATGAAGCAGAAATTGCGCTGGGGTAAGGCTTATAAATATTGTAGTTATTTGCACAATGTGTTCATGTACCTCTTTCCAAAATTGGACTAGTGAAGGACAGTCCCACCAGATGTGCAGAAACGAGCCTTCCGCCCCATCACACCTCCAACAAGACGAGGTCACCGTCGGGAAAATTTTGTGAAGTTTTTCTGGTGTTCGATACCACCTGGTACAAAGCTTATAACGATTCTCTTGTGCTGAGACATTGATAGATCCTTTGTGTGTGTGTTCCCAGATAATGTCCCAGTCCTCGTCAGATAAGGACATAGAGAGATCCTTGTCCCAAGCTGAGCGAGTATTTGAGGAAGGAGCTGACTCCGGTATCAATAGTGAGTGTAAAGTGGAAATCAAATGGCGCCTTGGTTCTCCCCCAGTGCATATTTGTTCTAAGGGCGTGAGATCTCTGCACCATTTCCGATGTGTCTGGGTTGGACCTAAAAAGTGTTTGATTTGAAGATATTTGAATACGGACATGTTCACTTGAGGGAGCGAAATAGTTAGATCTGGGTAAGCTAATAATTCACCATTGTGAAAAAATTGCTGAGCTCGAATGGCCTGGGAATTGGGGTCTATCACAGGATGTTTGTAAGATAAATTTGGAAGAAAATCTGGGTTGTGAGATAGAGGTGTCAGCGGCCCCGGTGAGGGGGTTAATTTTAGGGAGCGACATATCACCTTAAAGTTTTGGAGTGTAGGACCGATTAAAGGGTGGTTCAGACAGTCTGTAGGAATCGAGCGCTGTTCAATCCATGGCAAATGGGTAATCGGGAAAGAAAGAAATGCGTTTTCCAAAGCAATCCAATCCTTGTTGCCTCTGTGGAGATGCCAATCTACAAGTCTAGTGAGTAGACAAGCTTTGTGGTATAGGGCTAGGTCCGGTATACCCAGACCCCCCCTGTGTTTTGGTTGAATCAATTTAGACCAGCTCAATCTAGGTGCTTGGCCTGCCCAAAGGAATGTTCTGCAATGTTTTTTGAAGGTCGTAAAGAAGGTTTGAGGGATCATGATCGGGACCGCCTGAAGAAGGTATAGAACCCTCGGAAGGATGTTCATTTTGAGGATTGCTGATCTGCCAAACCAAGAAAATCTACCCTTGTTCCAATCTAATAGGTCTGATTTGATGGTTGAAAGATTTGGTAGAAAATTTAGTGCAAATAACTTACTTAGATCTTTGGGGATCTTAATGCCCAGATATGTAATGTAGTCAGATTCCCATTTGAAGGGGAAGTTTTGTTTACATAGGTCCACTACAGGGGTTGGCAGGGAGATATTCAGAGCTAGCGATTTGTCAAAATTAATTTGCAGATTTGATAGAGTGTTGAAAAGTTTAAAATCAATCAATAGATTAGGGATTGTGGTTATCGGATCCGAAAGGAACAGCAAGACATCATCTGCATAAGCTGCTGTTTTGTATTGCTTTCCCCGGATCTCGACACCCTTGATGGCATCATTTGCCCGAAGTTTTCTGAGAAAGGGTTCCATCGTGAGAATGAAAATAAGGGGAGATAAGGGGCAACCCTGACGGGTTCCATTAGATATGGAGAAGGCGTCCGATAGGTGGCCATTGACCCTAACCCGGGCAGTGGGGCCAGAGTACAATAATTGGATCATTTGGATAAGGCGTGGTGGCAAGCCCATTTTGTCTAAGACCGCTAGCATAAAATCCCAGGCCACTCTATCGAACGCCTTCTCAGCATCCAGTGATAAAAAGAAACCATTTGTTTTTTTTGAGGAGGACAGCCAATAGTGTATGTTGAGGGCTTTGATGGTATTGTCCCTGGCCTCCCTGCCGGGGACAAACCCTACTTGATCGGTTGTGATGAGTTTGGGGAGTAGTGGAAGAATACGGTTGGAGAGTATTTTGGCATATAATTTGACGTCAACGTTTAGTAACGAAATCGGTCTATAGTTGGAGACAAGTGTGGCATCTTTATCTGGCTTGGGAATCAGGGCTATATGGGCCTCTAGGAAATCTTTGGCGCGTGAAGGGGAGTCTGGGAGGGTGTTAAAGGAGGACAGGAAGTTGGGGATTAATATATCCGAAAAGGCCTTGTAGTAGCTAGTTGGCAGACCATCTGGACCGGGGCTTTTCCCCGGTTTAAGTTGGGATAATGCTAAAGTGACTTCTTCAGTGGTGATTGGGGAGCCCAGGTCTGCAACATCTTCAGGGACTGTGTATGAAGGGCAGAATTCCGATAGGAATTCCACTATCAAGGTCTTCCTGTCAGGCTCTGCGATCAGCTGAGGTGAATTTTGTAGGTTGTATAGGCCCGATAAGTATTTTACAAAATGGTCTGCAATTCCATTGTTCGTAACAATGGATTCCCCAGAGGTGTCAGTAACCTTATTGATGGTGTGTGATGCTCTTTTTTTTTGTAAAGCCGCTGCCAATAGTTTGCCTGATTTGTTCCCATATTCATAGAAAAGTTTGCTGGTAAGCGTATGTCTGCGGGCAAGCCTTTTCTTAATTTCCCCCAGGAGCTCTTCACGGGCTTTTACTAAGTCATCGTGTGTTTGGGTAGCTAACGTTCGCTTGTGTATAAGCTCCAGGGTTTTGACCTTGTTTGATAATTCTAGAATACGCGCTTTTCGCAACTTGGCTCGTTTGGCCATGATTGAAATGAAATGTCCGCGCACCACGCATTTATGGGCGGCCCAGACCAATGGAGCAGAAATGTCTTCTGATATGTTTTCAGAGAAATAGTTTGAAAGAACCTTAGATATATCAGTGGTGTTATTTTTGTCCATTAAAATGGAATCGTCCAGTCTCCAAATGTACGACCTGGGGCGGCTAACAGCTAACGAGAGCAGAATCGTGATCGGGTGATGGTCTGACAACAGCATTGGGTCAATTGTGGCGTGAACTAGGGAGGTAAGGTCAGTTTGTGTGAGAAAGAAGTGGTCTATTCGTGAGTATTTTTTGTGGAGTGGTGAGAAATATGTAAAATCTTTCACATTAGGGTGAAGGGTTCTCCAGGTGTCGTGTAGGGTCAAGGTAGAGAGGGTGGTTTTGATAGCTTTTAGCGCACTAAATTTTAAACAGGAGGAGCCATTGGATGTGTCAAGATCTGGTTGTAGGGGAACATTAAAATCCCCGCCTAAAATAAGGGTACCCCTCTGGAAGGACGTTAGTTGATAAAGGGTTGACCGAAAGAAGGTTACTTGTTTCGTGTTGGGAGCGTATATATTGGCTATCGTGTACATCGCGTTATGTATGGTACCTCGTAGGAATATATATCTTCCCAGAGGGTCGATCTGTGTTTCTATGACTTGAAAAGGACAGTGTCGAGAAATTAAAATCGATACTCCTTTAGACTTCGCTTCGCTATTGGGGGCGTGAAATACTAGCGGAAAATTCTTGTCAGTTAATTTGGGAATTACATCTGCTCGAAAATGCGTCTCTTGGATTAATGCTATGTGAACTTTTTCTCTTTGTAGCGAGAAGAGTAAGCGTGAACGTTTCTCGGGAGTATTCAGTCCCCTAATGTTTAAGGAGTATAGTTTAATTTGACTTAAAGTTCCCCCCCTCTGTGAGATGGGTGAGGGAGATGATACCGGAGTCATGTCTGTAAGATATTGATCTGAAAAGTGAGAAAAAGGGGTTGGGATGTGGGGAGGCCGGGATGTAAATAATATAAGTTTCGTAAAAAGTTAACCAAAAAAGGAGCAATATTAGTAGAATGGGCCAACAGGCCTGTAATTTCTAGTTACCGATTAAGTGGTGGGGATATTCCACTCACTTTTTATTTACAGAGGGTAATCGGAAAAGTACGGCGGATGCCGGACCCCCAGGACCTAAAAAGAGTCCCAGAAGCACCAGAGCACCACCGTAGTGGGGTTGACCAGGACCAGCAGAGGCCAATGAGATATTAATAATTACTCTATAGCTATAAAACCAAAACTATGTTTCTTAACAAGCCAAAAAATTTAACCAATTTAGCCATGTCACCCCAGAAATGATTCAGGCTGAGAGGAGACAGGGTGCCTATTAGAAATGCACCATATGCCAATTATGCCAGTTGAGGTCAAGTGGGTACGACCGATTGGTTAAATTAGAATGGTAAGCAATCTCTCAGTGTGAATCTTACATTTCTATTAATTCAAAAAATGTACTACTTCTTACTGTATAATAAAGCAGATTAAAGGAGAAACTAATCAACTAATTAATCAGATACTATAAATTCACTATTAAAACAATTATTGGTATTCTCATTTTCTGGGCCTTGACCAATAATGCTTGGTGACTACCCATAAGGGGAGAGTATCGGTGACAAGGGTGTACTGCCCAAAACACTCGGTCAGGACCTTTTACCTGCTACCTTAATTAATCATGGATGTCGAGGCCCCATCAGAGTCTTATAAGGTAGAAGTGTGAATAGAGAGTCTACTATATTCTTGTGTTACATCTGTGTGAACATAGCTGTATTAGGTAGTAGGAATGGGGGAAACGTCTTGTAATCGGACTACCCCAAGTATGGAAGTCATCAAAGAGTTATCAGGTAACCCCGGAATCCAGAAACCGCAATCAGGGGTATCAGTCTCTGTGATCATCAAGAGCTAGATGGTGCAGGTTAACCAAGGTTGGTCAGGGGGAGTTGGTTAGCCCTGTATCTGGGGCAAGCTGGGGGGGCAGTGTTCTTTTGGTCGAGTAGCCTCTTTGGTGCATGTAAGACAGTCTCTGAGGTCTGCAGGTTTCTACTGCTGACCACAAGGGGAGGCTTATTTGGTCATGCATAAGGATGCCAATCAGCAATGGAACTTGTTTAGGTGATCAAGTAGCCTTTTTCTTGAAGAACACGGAACAAAGAAGAAACAAAGAACCTCAAACAGGATGTGATGAAACTTTCAAGGTTTGATAGGTGTATGAACCTATGTCTGGCCATTCACTCGATGTGATCTCTTCTAGCCCTTCTGGCTACCGGTGGGATCATTTGGTCTTGCTCCCTTCCTGCTCCGGGGGAGTTCTGGGGGAGTCTTGAGTTGGAGGGGGATCTTGTCCTGCGAAACCTGGTGGCTTGGGTTTCCATAGGTGTTTCGGGTGGTTTCCCCCTCCTCCCGACCAAACGGCGGTAAGGTGCATACCAGTCAGGCACTGAGATTGGGGGCAAGCCAAGTGTTTCGCAAAATCTAGGTAGGTCTTCTGGTACTCTCAGAGAGGCATTGCGACCTTGGTTGGTGGCCGACAGACAGAAGGGGAATTTCCATTTATACCTAATATCTCTGGACCTCAAGGCTTCCAATAAAGGTTTAAGATCACGCCTGTGTTGCAGAGTGATTCCTGACAGATCTTGGTATAATTGGACCGAGGTTTCCCCGCAATACAATCTCTGTCCCCTGGCTTTGTTCAAAATTTCTTCTTTTAATTTGAAGTCTGACATACAACATATTATATCCCTTGGGGGATCTGTATCTCTACCTCTTGGGCGCAGAGCACGGTGTATTCTCTCAAAGTCAATGAAGGTTTGTGGGGGTTTACCTACAATGGAGTTGAATAGGGTAGTAACTTCTCTTTGGATCTGGTCCCCCTCAATTATTTCAGGCATTCCTCTCACACGAAGGTTCCGGCGTCTTCCTCTGTTGTCTAAATCCTCCAGCTGTCGATTAACTTCCCTCAGCTGGAGGGTATGGTCATCTATCTTTCTGGTAGATTTTTGGAGAATTGCGTCGTGTTCATCCGTTATCTGTTCAGTGGCTGACACCCTGTCAGAGAGGGAGCGCAGGTCTATACGAAGTTCTGCTATCGCGGCAGCTAGGGTGTCTTTGATGTCTGCAGCCACTGCTCTTAAGTCCAGTATATTAATCTGTGGCAACCCGGCACTCCCAGTATCTTCCATACCTCTTAGTGTCTGAGGGGATATTTCTGGTTCAGGAGCTGTCAGCACTATATCTATGGGTGCTTGCGGGGGGGCTGAAAGTGAGCTATGAGTTGAGCCCCGGTGGGTAGATGCCCTGTTCCCTCGGGGATTGCGTGACTGAACAGTGGTATTATGCCCTGCTATTCCGGTGTTTTCTCTGGGGGACCGGGAGCGGGAGGTCGAGGAATGGCGGGAAGAGGTTCCCATACTAACCGGTACCCAAACTAGAATATTTAGGCAGTTTATGCGCTCTTATCGTAAAGAGATTGTGTTACGTTCTTGGGGAGTCTGGTGGAGCAGAAAAAAAAAAAAAAAAAGGGGGGTAAGAGGGTGCCTCTGAGAGGATCAATATAGCCGCCGTCACAGGATATGGGCCGTATTTACTGCCTTCCGTGCAGATTTTACAGGGCACTACATGCCACAGAAGTCTCTCCAGGCTACTTGGTCATTCAAATCCTGAGGTGGTGGGGTATTGAATAGAGAGGGGGATTGTCACTGACCTCTAGGGGCTGCCATAGAGAGGACCAAGATGGCCGCCGATACTGGAGATGGGTGAGGCTGGTGTCCTGTCAGGCTGCTGTTGGGAGGTAAGGAGTGCCTTGGTGCTGTCCTCGGGCTGTCTACTCTCTGTTCCCATAGGTGGAGGGATGAACAGGAGCAGGAGAGCTCGTGAATCACCGCCGGGCGCCGTCCCTGGGGGGACCAAGATGGCCGCCGACGCTGGATAGAGGCCGGATTCGCGGCTCTTCAGGGGAGTTTTGCAGGGTGTAAATTACCTCAGCGGTGTCTCCGGGCTGCTTTGTCTCCGGTCCGGCGGGCGGTGGGGTGTTGAGGAGCAAGGGGAGTCCCGTACAGCCACAGTAAGTTGTCCCAGAGAGGACCAAGATGGCCGCGACTAGGCCGAAGCCGCGGTCTTTCCTGGTGAGCTTACCTCGGCTTCAGGACACGCACTCGCGGCAGTCTCGGGCAGCGTTTTTTTTTTAAATTGGTTGGCTTCACCGCAGGCAGGGATGGTGTATGTAGCAAATGGGGAGTTTTGTGGACGAAAATGGGGCTTTTTTCTGTCACATAAGCTTATGTGCTTGTCTGAGGTGACAGGAGCTAGGGATTTAGTCGTCCATCTTCCCTGCTGGTCCGGCCACGCCATCGCCCTTGCCAATGTATAGCCACTGAGTCACCATCAAGCCCTTGTGAAAACAAAAAAGGGTATGTCTCAATTTCTGCAGGTTGTCGTGGTAAGAGTGGCCAACACCTCACAACTTTTTGAGATGGGAGGAACACCTATTAGCAAAAGTATGTAGGCATTGAACACACCCCCTGTCACGCTCCCTTCAAGGAAAATTATACAAAACAAAAAGGACCCAGGACTGGGAAGCTTTTTGAAAGATAAATAGTACATTTTATGTACAACTATATAGTGGTTGGATTATGAGCATAATTTGTTCCAGAAGAATGTTTGTAATCCAAAGCACTTATATATCAAAGCGAGTTTCCCCATAGGAAATAATGGAAACTCAGATAATCCGTTCCAGTGGCACTGCTAGTTTATGCAGTACCACATGTGGCCACAGGTGGGGGGTGCCTGAGACATTTGGACACACTCAGAGCTGCTCAGAAGCACATTTAGAGAGGCTCGGAGACACTCAGGAACGGAGTGTTTCCAAGTGGCGCCGAGTGTCACCAGTGCAACCACACCTCTGGCCAAATGCAATACTGCACACCCCAGAGGCTTGAATCCTGCTCATTTTGCGAGACAACGCTCGCAAACCGAGTCAGGATTTTTAAAAACGAATAGCTTGTATTGCGAAACGCTCGTAAACTACGTTACTCGTAATCCAAGGTATTACTGTAGATCAGATTAAAATGAGTGACACATGAGGAGAAAAGAGGGACAGAGGAACTTTGTTCCAAATCAAGGACAGTCCCTCGAAATCAGGGACAGTTGGGAGCTACTCTAACTTTGTTATATTTTTGGGGAAAACCTCTGTGTTCATACATGGCCCTTTAATGTGGCAAAGCCTGATTAACCATTTAAAGCCCATGGCGTGGGGAAGGCTGGGTGGGCTGTATCCATTTAAGAGCATCTAATTTACACAGTAGAAATAGTGTTTTGTGTACCAATATTCTAGTGTACCTAGGCCACTGTTATTCATGTTATTCATGTGATGCCCAATAAACATATCTCTGAGGTGAAAGACATAGGCATAGACAATACTGCTGACGGTAGGTTTGCTATTTGCTTCCAGAACCCAGTAATCACTGAATATATACTGTAGTTGTATTAATTTGTTGTTGATAGGGAGGAATTACCGACAAGTGTGAGGGCAGGCCTCCTCCCAATCCTCATTGGAATGGTTCATATTAGAGTTTGCCATTAGGAGCACAATGTTAATGGGATTTTACTAAGATTGGTATACAATAAATGAGAGTAGACTTCAGAAACCAAATCGTTGGGGCTCTGTGATCTCAAAATACCTATCACTGGGTAATTAGAGAAGCATAAGGCTTGAGTACCAAATTGGGTTTGGAAGGTGTGTCCTAAAGAGATATTAAAGGAAAGTTTTTTTTAAAATAACAAACATGTTATACTTATGTAGCACCCTTGTCCTAAACAGGGCTGCTAGTAAATTTAGTTGTGCTAGGTGGTAACTAGCCTGGCTAATTGGTAGTCTGTTGATCAAATGGGTTTCTCCTAAGCCTGGAGTTAACTGGGATTTCTCCCTTTTGTCAATAGATGGCACTGTTACCTTTGGCATCATTGTAATGATGTATAGTGGATTCAGTTCATGTGTGTATATACTTCTCTCACCCATTCAGCAGGAGTTTCTTTGGCCACCAAGGATGTTGGGAGAAGGTATTTATTCAGAGAAGGTCAGGTGATCAGGGTTCTTTCCACCCTAGTGGTTTGATTAACATTTCAAGAGACCTAGGTAAGCAGTATGGCTCCGATAGGGAACATGCACATGTATATATTAAACTGTTGTGTATTTAAAATTAAAATAATATATAAAAATTATTCATGTGATATATGATTTCAATTTAAACTTTTGATGCAAACATCACATATATGTGTCCTCTTTTCTTTTTCTTTTTTTTTTAAGGCTTGTACTTTTAACTGGACAGCATCCTCTGAGGAAGCCTGATATATGGGCAAAACATGTTGGAACTCCATCTTCTAGTGAGGTATCCACAAAACTCGGTTGATATGTATTTACCAATTGTTATGTTTTAACACTTTGCTCTATAAAATAAAATAAATTATTATACAATATAGTTGATACTATTTTCAATATATTCTGCACCTTAAAAATCCCAATCCCTCCTCTTACATCTAATTAACTAAGGGATGTGGTGTTAATACTAAGTTGGTTTGTCCGTGATCATAAAACTTTTCTCAATTCCTTATGGTGTTTTAGCACCGGGATCTGCAGTCTAGTCCAGTGTTGGAAATTAGGCCGCGTACACACGGTCGGACAAAACCGATGAGAATGGACCGAGGTTCAGTTTCATCGGTCCAAACCGACCGTGTGTATAGCCCATCGGTCTGTTGTCCTTCGTCCAAAATTTTAAAACATGCTTTAAAATCGAACCGATGGCCCGCTGCTCGATCGGTCCAAACCGATGGTTAGTACAGAAAGCATCGGTTCAAAAGCCGCGCATGCTCAGAATCAAGTCGACGCATGCTTGGAAGCATTGAACTTCGTTTTATTCAGCACGTCGTGTGTTTGACGTCACCGCGTTCTGACTTGATCGGTTTTTGGAACGATGGTGTGTACGCACATCAGACCATCAGGCCACTTCAGCGGTGAACCGATGGAAATGGCCCGTCGGACCATTCTTATCGGTTTGGAACGACCGTGTGTACGCGGCCTCACACTTTAATTTCTAATCAGCTTGGGTAACTGGTGTGTGTATGTGTGGTGTAAGCGTGCCGCAGCTGCTCTTAAACAGACAACGTTGTCTTATTTTATTTTAATCCTGGTGTTGGTGATGGGTACCTCGTATTAGCGTTTTTGTACTTGATATTGTGCAATAAAATTATTCCCTAATCCCTTTATTAAGCAGCTTGGTCTACCCGTGACTCTTTTTGAGGGGGTTATTCCCCCCTTGTATTGTTTGTTCATGGTAAATACTCAGGCCAGTCATTTGAATAGTAAGTCCCCTACTTAGGAACAATTTCCATTCCCGGGAGCTTATTCGTAAGTCCAACAAAGATCGGTGCTTGCACACAAAGGCTGCAAGAACTGATCGGTGTGTTCTAGTGGGAGGAGTCCCCCTGTTAAAACACAATAGCACAGCTGGAGAGATTACTGCACCAACATTGCTTGTGTTGGTATGGCGATCTGTCAGTTTATTTTCGTTCCCCCTGCTGGATTAAATGAAAAAAACTGTACAAACACATGTTCGCATCTTGAAGGTTTGTAGGGGAATTACTGTATTTCCCACTCTAAGCTCTGGGAGCTTGTCCCAGAGGCAGGGGGAAACAATCAAACTCCTAGCCTGTGAAACCATGATCAGACCAAGACAAATGATCACTGCTCCTCTGATTACAGAGCAAGCCAAAAACAAAATGTATCTAGCAACCTATACTTGGAGTGTGCTATGTATATTTTTACATATACAGTATATTTTTTTTATATATCTCTGGGTCACCATCTGTTATTGCAACTTGGAAGGAATTTTTCTACGTGAGTGCTAAAACTCATGTGTACAAGACTGAACTAGAACACTTTTAAGTATTTCCATGATCCATACAGAGTCTTGGTGGTGTTACAGATGCAATATCCAACAGTTGTACAGAGTTTTCTGCCAAATCACCCCATAAGTAGAACAGTACATACATAATCACATTTTTAAAAACTGATCCAAACTCTGATCAACACTTTAACATTTGTGGCAAGCTCAGTGCTAGATAACCTAATAAATACAACTAATTTTACTTTGAGTAATGCTTGGACCCACACAGTTAGCTAATGCAGGAATGAAATATGTCAAATATATATTGTTTCCTCAAAGTCTGGTATAAAAATGCTTTCTTACCTGGGAACTGTGTGTTCTTGGAAGGAAATATAAAGTCTGAATCTCACAGTGGCTCTACGGATGATTACAGCCAGGCAAGGAGGGTGAGCATAAAGTGGTTGTAAACCCTTCCATATACCCAGTGAAGTGACTGGCCTCAGGTGATACACATAGATGAAACAACTCCTCCAACATAAGTTGTACCTGTTTATCTGCAGTCTTCTCTTCTCTACATCTGTTCAAAGTCCAGAATTGATAAAGCTTGTCTGAGCTATCAGAAATAAGGGGACGGAGAGCTGAAATTACACTCTGCAGATCGCAGTGAGGAGAGCTCTGAGAGCTGATTGGAGGAAAGGGACACACCCACCTTTCACACGGCACACATGAACAGAGCTGAGGCTGTTAATCAGCTGGAGATCACTGTCACCAATTTTCTTTTGATGTCAGGAAAACTTGTCAGAAGTAGGGATGAGCCGAACACCCCACCGTTCGGGTTCGTACCAGAACCCTCGAACGGACCGACCGTTCGCGCAAACATTTAGAACCCCATTGACGTCTATGGGACTCGAACGTTCAAATTCAAAAGTTATTGTCGTAAAACGTCTTTGAGAACCCGGGTCTTGCCCCAGGGAACATGTATCAATGGGAAAAAAGTTTTAAAAACGGTCGTTTTTTCTGGAGCAGTGATTGTAATGATGCCTAAATAAAAAAAAGAAAGAAAAATTCCTTTAAATATCGTGCCTGCTGGGTGTCTATAGTATGCCTGTGAAGTGGCACATGTTTAGAACTGTCCCTGCACAAAATGAGATTACTATAAGAAAAAAGTAATTTAAAACTGCTTGCGGCTTTAATGTAATGTCTGGTCCCTGCAATATGGATGAAAATCATTGAGAAAAATAGCACAGACACAGACAGTACACACACCATGTAGCTTTTGATGCACACTGCAGAGGACACAGGCAGTACACACCACGTAGCTTTAGGTGCACATTGCAGAGAACACGGGCAGTACACACCAAGTAGCTTTAGGTGCAATCTGCAGAGGACACGGGCAGTACACACCAAGCAGCTTTAGGTGCAAACTGCAGAGGACAAAGGCAGTACACACACTACGTAGCTTTAGGTGCAAACTGCAGAGGACACGGGCAGTACACACCACGTAGCTTTAGGTGCAAACTGCAGAGGACATGGGCAGTACACACCAAGTAGCTTTAGGTGCAAACTACAGAGGACAAAGGCAGTACACACACCACGTAGCTTTATGGTGCACACTGCAAAGGACACAGGCAATACACCACGTGAGAATACTGCAGCTAGCACAATCACCTGCCTGCCAGTAAATTAGGAAGTGCAGATCTAGCTAAACTATACAGTGTATAAATATATATACAACACCTGGGATGCATATATATCCTCTACACACTGTAACTTTAACTAACTAGCCTGCCTGCCTGCTCTATCTACCTACTAAAAATGACTCTCTCTCTCTCTGTCTTCTCTCTTTTAACCACCGCAACACACTACACAAGGCCGACCTGCAGGCGGCCTTTTATAGTGTGGGGCGTGTACTAAACCCCCTGAGCCATAATTGGCCAAAGCCACCCTGGCTTTGGCCAATTATGGCTCTCCGTTTTTTTGCAAGCTGTGATTGGCCAAGCATGCGGGTCATAGTGCATGCTTGGCCAATCATCAGCCAGCAATGCACTGCAATGCCGCATTGAATTATGGGCCATGAAACGCAACTCGAATTTGGCACGAACGGCCCAAAACTTTCATAATTCGACGAACGATCGAACATACGATGTTCGAGTCGAATATGAGTTTGACTCGAATACAAAGCTCATCCCTAGTTAGAAGTGATTCATGCTGATAGCAGAGGAATGAAGCAACAGACAGATATGACACTTAGTGCTTTCAATTGAGACAAGTACACACTATATAGGGATAGGCTTTGTTCATATTTCATGTCTGAGATTTTTAACCACTTTAAACTGACCAATAGCACCAGGGCCAATTAGACTAACGATTATTGGACATACAACTCAATATTTTGGTGGCTGGAAAGAACAAATGTCACAGAACCGATGTGAATCATCTATGTCACTAGACACTCTGACAGTTTATGCCAAGTTACAACTGACTTTTTGTTTCTTTCCTTATTTTATTGTGAAATTGGACCCCCATGTCCACACCACTGGAGATAGCAGGCAATTAGCAGAAAAAAGGAACAACTACATGAAGTAAAGTTGCATACCCATTTCAAGAGGGGTGAACTCCCTTTCCTTCAAAATAGATTTTTTTCCCTGTGTATACCATGCCTTTAACCAGCCTTGGTCCATCATTGACAGTTACTCCGATATGGAAGGTCGTTACTTTTTTATCAAAGGTCATATTGGTGGCATTAAGGTGACGCTAGCCACTATATACGCAACTAATACCCATCAAGACTCTTTTTTGGCTAAAGTCCTCTTGAAGCCGACAGAATTATGGAAGGCAAACTGATCCTTGTGGGAGATTTTAACCTTCCTCTAGATCCTAAGGTAGATACTTCATCTGGTACCTCTGCGGTTCCGCCTGGCTTGAGGCAACGTGTTATGCAAAAACTTCATGATCAGCAGTTGATCGATGCCTGGCATGTAATGCATGCAGGGGAGAGAGATTACACCTTTTTCTCTACACCGCATCAACTATATTCACGTATTGATCTCTTTTTGGTCCCTCATTATTTGCTCTCCTCGGTTTTGGATATTTCCATAGAACGTATAACCTGGTCTGACCATGCACTTGTTATGTTGCTTTTCTCGGTATCTAGCTCATCCTATTCTCCGGACTGGCATTGGTGTCTGAATGAAGGTTTATTACAGACCCCTGACGTATATGAAGAACTTACAGCGTATTTTCAGATGAATGACATACCGGGGAGTGACCCAGGCATAGTGTGGGAGGCAAGTAAAGAGTCATAAGGGGGGTTTTGATCAAACATGGATCCCGTATTAAGAAGGCCCGGGAGGCACAATAACAAAACTTCTTGCCGACATTCAGGCCTTAGAACTACAACACAAAAGGACACCTGTCCTTTCTCTGGGGAATGATCTGGCCCATCTCTGGAGACAGGTTTTAGATCTCCTCGGCTTCAAAGCTAAAGCATCATTACAAGCCGGTAGGAAAGCTTCATACGAATCAGGAGATAAATGTGGTAAATTATTGGCTAGGGAATAAGGGACAGACACTTTTTCAGCCAAAAGAATAGAAATTCTATTCTTCCCTATACAATCTTACAGCATCTTCCTTTCTTACCTCTGCACAGCTCCACTGTTTATCACCCCACGTCAGCTGTGAGTTGGAAGCTCCAATAACAATTGAAGAATTGAATACAGTAGTGAAGAGTGTTAAATCTATGAAAGCACCCGGACCGGATGGATTTAGTACAGTATACAATACTATAAAGCCGCGTACACACGATCGGTTCGTCTGATGAAAACGGACCGTTATCATCAGACGAACGGATCGTGTGTGGGCCTCATCGGTTTTTTATCCATCGGTGAAAAAAATAGTAAATTGTTTTAAAATTATCTGATGGTAAGAAACCGATAGGAAAAAAAACGATCGTAGAAGGTTAAAAAAAAATCAGCAGAGGCTAAAGTGTATCTGGTGAAAAACCGATATCGTAGAAGGTTAAAAAAAAAATCAGCAGAGGCTAAAGTGTATCTGGTGAAAAACGTAAAATCTGATTAATTTATACATCGCATTTCAATAATTTCTATCCTACTGCTATTACTCTGAATAAACTTCCTTATATTCTGTGATATGTAAAAAAACAAAAAACAAAAAAAAAACGATCGTCTGTGGGGAAATCCATTGGTTAAAAATCAACGCATGCTCAGAATCAAATCGACGCATGCTCAGAAGCATTGAACTTCATTTTTCTCATCACGTCGTTGTGTTTTACGTTACCGTGTTCTGACACGATCGTTTTTTTAACTGATGGTGTGTAGGCACGACTGATGAAAGTCAGCTTCATCGGATATCTGATGAAAAAATCCATCAGACCGTTTTCATCGGATGTGTACAGGGCTTAAGACTCTCCTGTCGCTGTTAGGACCACACATGATCAAACTGTTTAACGCACTGAGGCAGTCTGTTAAACACCCTCCGGCCACACTATTGGCACACATATCAGTTATTCCAAAAGAGGGGAAAGATCCGACTAATTGTGGCAGCTATCGGCCAATTTTTACCAAACTACTTGCCTCTCGTCTTCAATCCCAGCTCCCCCAGGTGGTACATTTGGACCAAGTGGGTTTTATTCCTTCTCGCAAAGCGAGACAAAATACTATTAAAGCGCTTAATTTGATACATTCTTCCAATCGTACTGGTACTCCTTGTGTTTTCTTAAGTACTGATGCAGAGAAAGCATTCGATAGGGTGAATTGGCATTTCATGTTTGCGGTGCTGAAGCATATGGGCTTTGAGGATCAGATGCTGCAATAAACAGGGACATGAATATCTGCCTGGATCCAGATGTCGATTGTACGTCACGTGTGCAGCGAGTTGGGAATGTACAACGGAAATCACTTAAAAAGAAATTACATCAACATCAATTGATGGATGTTTGGAGAATACAACACCCGAAAATACGTGAGTACACATTCCGCTCTGCTGTACACGGGACATACTCAAGAATCGACCTATTCTTGGTGGACCACAGATCATTGGAGGCAGTGACAAGTTCTGATATTGGAATTGTGACTCTGTCGGACCATGCTACGGTATCTATTAATTTAAAAATAGAGAGAACACAAACGATTAATAGAATATGGAGATTTAATGAAGATCTAATACAAGACGAAGTGGTCATAGACAGGATTAAAAGGGAATTAGAACTGTATTATAAAGCCAATAGTTCAGAACATATGTCAGAATCATTAGTATGGGAGGCTCATAAGGCCTGCATTAGGGGCATCCTGATCGCAATCGGAACAGAAAAAAAAAGAAAGCAGGAGCAAATGTGATGAGTTACAAATGTGATCTTGAACAGAGCCACAAACAGGCGATCTTGAAGCCGAACGTACCGTTATCCTAAAAAGCGAGGAATTAAGGGACCTTATAGAACTAGAAAATAGAGCGGCTCTCTATAGGATAAAGAAAGAGAAGTACCAATGGGGCGATTTGTCGGGAAAATATCTAGCCAAAATGCAAAAAAATAAGTTAAGGGGAAATTTTATTGAAAGCATACAAACGTGTAATGGGGGTAAGGCACATTAGTATTCCAAGAATATTACGGGAGGCTGTATTCGATAACCCAAAGTGATCCCCCAGATAAAACAAAAAGGAGATTAGATGTGCTGAGAAAAATGAAGTTCAATGCTTCCAAGCATGCGTCGACTTGATTCTGAGCATGCGCAGGTTTTTAACCAATGCTTTTGCATACTAACTGTCGGTTTTGACCTATCGGTTAGGCGTCCTTCAGTTCAATTTTAAAACAAGTTATAACATTTTTGGCCCGAAGGATAACTGACCGATGGGGCCCACAAACCATCGGTTTGGACCGATGAAACGGTCCTTCAATACTCACAGTGTAATAGAACCGATTACTCCATCAACGACTATGGAAATGGATATCCACAGTCTACAACAACTAAATAGGCAGTCTTTAAATAGTATACCTAACTAACATGGTTTGGTTGATCAGACCAAACCTCAGTTCAAATTATCCCAAAAGTCTGCGCACTGATGCGTTGGCATGCAGTGGCGTGCAAAGGGTAAATTGTAATCCAACAGGGTAACAAAAAACACTGGTGGGAAAGGCCCAAATAGTCAAACCACAGTGGCTAATGTGAACGATCCACCCTTCAATAACACAGTCAATAGGTATTGGGCAGGTTCCCGTCTCATCCAACCAGTTTAGGCCTTGTCCTTCCGAAACACTCTGTACGCGATCTCCGATCACAGTCTTTCAAGATGACAGCCTCCGGTTCTCAGACAGGTCACATGGGTACTGGAAGCCCGTCCGATCACTCCCTCAGAGGTTCTGTCTCTCCTCCTCAATGGCGCTCCGCCCGGGCGTAAATAGGCCGCAATTCCAACCTAGACTTCCGGGAAGACACCTCGCACAAGTGTCCTCCTGAGTTGAAGAGGCTGTCCAGAGAGAGCGCGCCAAACACGTTCTCCCCCTTAAATTACCTCTCCCAGCAGGCTGTGCGGGGAGCAAAGCATTCTGGGATTGTACAGTTGCTCTCTGGGTAACGTAGTCTATAACAAGCCAGGGAAAATGGAGTCTCTTTTCTCCCTGTACTCAATGTCCCAACATTCCCTGCTGTATCAGGACAAAAAGTAAGCAGCAGGTGGTTATAACACAATACGGCCACAGGAGGGAGCTGAGATCCTTCTTGATCAGCAGATGGTAGTCTTTTATATCACATAAAAGGTTGATATCCCGCTTCATATTGTACTTTTAGCGATTCCTTGATTGTTATGTTTTTATTAGGGTTGTCCCGATACCACTTTTTTGAGACCGAGTACAAGTACCGATACTTTTTTTCAAGTACTCGCCGATACCGAATACCGATACTTTTTTTAATGTCATGTGACGGTATTTTATAATTTTTTTTTTTTACAGTGATTTTTTTAGTTTTTTTGGGGGAAGGTGGATTGTCAGTGTGTTTTTTTTATTTACATTTTATTTTTATTTATTTAAAAAAAAAATATTTATTGCAATTTTTTTTTTTTTTGTTTAATCAGCCCTGTTGGGGGTCTTTGGTGAGATATCAGGGGTCTTAACAGACCTCTGACATCTCCCCTTTAAGACAGAGAAAGGGACTAGGGAAACAGATTCCCCAGTCCCTTTCTCAGCAGCATCAGCTGAAATGAATGGAGCTCCTCTCCATTCATAAACTGCAGCATCGTAATCACAGGTTACGATGCTCAGTTATGTGAATGGACAGAGTCAGTGATCACTGACTCTGTCCATTCGGAAAAAGGTAGGAGCCGGGATTAGCGGCTCCTACCTCCGCTCTCCCCCCTGACAGATTGAGGGGGGAGAGCGGCACGGACAGACGGAGAAGACTGCACGGAGGACGGAGAGCTGCACGGACAGACGGGGGGAGAGAGGCACCCACAGGCGGGGGAGAGCGGCACGGACAGACGGGGGGAGAGAGGCACCCACAGGCGGGGGAGAGCGGCACGGACAGACGGGGGGGAGAGAGGCACCCACAGGCGGGGGAGAGCGGCACGGACAGACGGGGGGGGAGAGAGGCACCCACAGGCGGGGGAGAGCGGCACGGACGGACGGGGGGGGAGAGCTGCACCGATGGATGGAGAACATGGCAAGGAGGGGTGAGAGCTGCATGGACGGACAGGGGGGAGAGTGGCACAGATAATCGGGGGGGGAGAGCGGCACGGATGGACGGGGGAGAGCAGCATGGATGGACGGGGGGAGAGCGGCACGGATAATCGGGGGGAGAGCGGCACGGATGGACGGGGGAGAGCGGCATGGATGGACGGGGGGAGAGCGGCACGGATAATCGGGGGGAGAGCGGCACGGATGGACGGGGGTAGAGTAGCACGGATGGACGGAGAAGACGGCCAGGAGGGGGAGAGCTGCACGAATGGAGGGGCGGAGAGCGGCACGGACAGGGGGGGTTTAGAGCTGCACGGACGGGGGAAAAGACAGCATGGAGGGGAGAAGACTACCAATTCCCCTGCCTGCCCAAGTATCGGGTGAGGCATCGGAGCATTTCCCCCGAGTACAAGTACTCGGGGAAATGCTCAGTATCGGTACCGATACCGATACTAGTATCGGTATCGGGACATCCCTAGTTTTTATTATAAAATATTACTTCTTGCTTCCATATACACCCCTGAAGAAGATTGTGAACGTTATTTTCGAAAACGCATTGGATGTGCATTGCATGAGACACTCTATTTCAGCCCTCAAAATTTCCACTCGCCTACTAGCATTTGGCGAGTGGATTTAAGCTGGGGGCGAGTGATGACAGGGCTGCATGACCAATCTCCCTCCAATCTGTGCCTACACTTAGAGTCCCGATGAGATTGGCGGCCGAAGAGGAAAGGTGCATGCTCGGGAAAAATCTCATTAAGCCATGGGACCTAAGGGTCCTTTCACACGGAGTGGACCGTTTCTATGTCCGCTCCGTGTGTCCGCCAAAGCTCAGCGGGATCATCCGTCATCCCCGCTGAGCTGTCGGCGGATAGGGCGGTCCCCGCACACAGTGCAGAGACCGCCCTGTCTCTCCTCCGCTCTCCCCTATGGGGAATCGGATGCAGACGGACCGTCTGTCCGTCTGCATCCGATCCGTTCCGCCGGACAGAAGAAAAATAGGTTTTCTTCCGTTCGCAAAAGCGGATCCCGATGGACGCGGATGATCGCGGACGTTAGCGGATGCTCCATCCGCTAACGGACGCGATCCCATAGGGATTCATTACAAGTCCCTAAACGGACTTGTAATGAACGGACGAGCGGAGCGGACGTCTGAAAGGGGCCTAACAGTATGACCTCTCTGAGCCTGCCTCCCTCCCCCGGGCCCGACCAATGTAGCTGGAGAGCAGAAAGTAATGAGTGAGGTGGAGGATTGCAAAAATTACCACTCCGGTGCAGCGCTCACTGAAAGTTGCCCTGACATGAGAGCGGCAGCCTTCTAGTTTGTGCAGTTTTCTTCTCCTTGTGTTCTATGTAAGTGTCCAAAAGTTTAGCCTGAGCACTGTGAACAGACTGGTCTCACTGTGCGCTGTCAGTGTGCGCTGTGCTATGGTGTCAATGGCTGTGCAGTTGTGTGGATCTCGGTGCTGGATTGTACTCCCTCCCGCTGTGCTGCAGCTCCTCTCCTCTCTGCCAGCCTGAATAAAAGGGGGAAGTGGGGACATGCAAGCGTGGAGCCGCACACACAGGCTCCTGATGAGATGAATGGGAGAGAGAGAGAGAGGAGGATGGGAGTTGCAGAGGAGACAGCAAGAGAATGGGGAAGAGACCCAGTTCTAGTGCCCTGTCCCTCTGGTCTGCCCCCAGTGCCCTGTCCCTCTGGTCTGCCCCCCAGTGCCCTGTCCCTCTGGTCTGCCCCCAGTGCCCTGTCCCTCTGGTCTGCCCCCAGTGCCCTGTCCCATTTTGTTAAAGTTGTTGTTGGTAATATTTAATTTTGTAACTTGATTCTGCATAAAACATTGTCATTCCATGAGATAATCTACGAGGGCGTGTTTACGGGTGCAATTAGGCACAGGGCAGTGTATGAATTAGGTGGGGCAACTGGTGGCGAGTAACTCTTGAGGCCTGGCTAGTAGCTCAGGACTTGAAATTTTGAGACCTGCTCTATTTGATGCTTTCAAGTGGGAATTACATAGCCATCTCTACTATGTATTGTATGGGTTTTTAAAACAATCGTTGTGACATTACTGTAATAAAGTTTACGTTGGGTGCACAATGTGCAGAGAACACGGACAGTACACACACCACGTAGCTTTAGGTGCACAATGCAGAGGACACAGACAGTACACCACGTGAAAGTACTTGCAGCAATATACCCTGCCTGTAGTATTAATATGAGAAGATCCCTGCTTCTAGGACCAAATATGAGAAACACCAGCTTTACGTTATGTGCACAATGTGCAGAGGACACGGACAGTACACACACCACGTAGCTTTAGGTGCACACTGCAGAGGACACAGACAGTACACCACGTGAGAATACTGCAGCTAGCACAATCACCTGCCTGCCTGTCAGTAAATTAGGAAGAGCGGATCTAGCTAAACTATACAGTGTATAAATATATATACAACACCTGGGATGCGCTGCTGTCAATCACATCCGATGACGCGGCGCGCCGGGGGCGGGGCCGAGTGATACAGTTGGCGGCTATGCCCGCCGCTGTATCACGGGAGCGCGCCCACAAAAGCTTTCCACCATGCTCGCTCGCTCGCATTAAGGTGGAAAGCTTTTGCGAGGAGGAGCCGAGACAGCCCCTGAGGGACCCCAGAAGACAGGATTTGCAAAATGAGCTGCACAGTGGAGGTAAGTATAACATGTTTGTTATTTAAAAAAAAAAAAAATTCCTTTAGTGTTCCTTTAAGTGCAAATGAGGGATGTGGACCCCAGATCTCTTCATAAAGAGTACCTGTCACTGCCTATTACTGTCACAAGGGATGTTTACAAGGGATTTTTAAAGCATGACATGTTAGTTATCTTATCATTATCTTCATTTATTAGCAGGTGAATGCGGTCCTCCATGCATTCACATACATTGAATCTGGCCCTTAAGTGGAAAAAGGTTGCTGACCCCTGGAGTAGAGACTGCAATGTAAATATTAATTTCATAAAGTGTATTTCATGATTGGATTATTGAAATAAACCCATCTTTACCTTATTTACTAAGGCCAATGAACATTCACTTTTCTCTATTACTTTTGTGAATGAGCCTCCAAGAGTTTTCTACGCAGTCGACATTGTAAAGCATTACTCCCTATAGTCATGGCCAATAAATCCCATTGTCTAAAGCAGTGTTTCCCAACTCCAGTCCTCAAGGCACACCAACAGGTCATGTTTTCAGGCTTTCCATTATTTCCAGGTGATTTGATCAGTTTCACTGCCTTAGTAATTACCACAGCCGTTTCATCTGAGGGAAATACTGAAAACATGACCTGTTAGTGTGACTTGAGGACTGGAGTTGGAAAACACTGGTCTAAAGTATAAAGAAGCACAGAACTCGGTCATATGGAAAATTCCAACTTGTGATAAAAGTTTGATGAGCAAACACTAAATCTGAAAACACCACATTATGCTGTAATGAATTTGATAACAAGATGAGACAGCATAGAACAGGACAACATTGATTCAATGGGACTGCTCCACAGAATAGTTTGGAGCACAGAAAAGGCAGCAAACGGCACTGCTATAATCCAAGGCTAAAGGCACTATGCTGTGGTGTGTACAAACTAATATTTAACACTTGAATATACAGCATGGATCAAATATACAAATGGAAAATATTATACATGTTTATCTTTTGCATGTGAAAATTAGGATATGTACACAATGACAGTATCACGAAAGACCCCATATTTGACAGTTTCCCATTTAGGTTTGAGGTAAGCTTTCCAGGGAGGCAGCAGAAGTTCATAATAAAACTATCTCAAAGCAGAAATGAATTAAAACGTTTGACCAGGCTATGAACCTTCAAAGATTTACATATTTTGTAATGTAGCACCCTCTTAAAGCGGGGGTTCACCCTAAAAAAAAAAAAATTCTAGCATGCCATCCAGCATACTAGCGTGAGCTACAGTAAGCCTTTATTTTATTTTTTTGGCGCCGTACTCACAGTTTAATCCCGTAGTTAAGTTTCAGACTCCCCGCGGGGAATGGGCGTTCCTATGCAGAGGGAACATGATTGACGGCCGGCTAGGGCGCGTCACGCTTCCCGAAAATAGCCGAAATAGGACTTGGCTCTTCACGGCGCCTGCGCAATCAGCTCCTAGCTCCTAGCCATATAGCGCCGTGAAGAGCCGAGTCCTACTCCGGCTATTTTCGGGAAGCGTGACGCGCCATAGCCGGCCGTCAATCATGTTCCCTCTGCATAGGAACGCCCGTTCCCCGCGGGGAGTCTGAAACTTAACTACGGGATTAAACTGTGAGTACGGCGCAAAAAATAAAAAAATAAAGGCATACTGTAGCTCACGCTAGTATGCTGGATTTCATGGTAGAAACTTGTTTTTTAGGGTGCACCACCGCTTTAAATAGGTTGCTACAAGTTAAGTACATTTAGTTCCTGTAAGCAGATGAGCAGCTTGTGTTTTCTTTGGGCTGTTCTGGGATTTACAGGCTTAATTGCTTTCCCCTGTTTTCTGTAGAATTCCATTATATAGTGGGTTGCGAGAGTCAAATAGGAAGCCTGAATATTTATGTGGTTCCAGCCAATCCCTGGGTAAGGGTGTCCAGTAGGGGACTGGAGAGCACATAAATAGCCTGGGGCCCGAGGCAGCCCTGTTCTTGTCTAGGAGAAGAAGTTCCCAGCCTGAAAGGCTACTGCTCTTCTAGGCAGCCCAGTTGAAAATGCTACAAAGTCTCAGCTATGGCAGATCTGGGAAGCCTATTCTGATAAAATGACTGAAGCAAACAGAGGGCTTTCACAGGGCATCCAGTGTGGAAGAATCACTGAGGAATCGTCTTCCTGAGACAGGAGGGAGGCATCCTGGTGCCTGGGGACACTGTGAGTACAGACCTGAGTGAAGGATCCTACTGACTGTTTCTGCTAGGGCACTAATGCTAAGACTTGCCTGGCACATTGCTTATGTTGTCCCAGTGCTGTCCATTTTCCTGAATGGTTGCTGAAGTGAAGTCCTATCCAAGGTAATCAGAAATACATTTAAAAAAGGCAATCCCTAGACTGTTTACTGAGCCAGAAGAGTGACTGTTGTGGTGTGCCTGGCTGCTATTTCAACAATTTGGAGAAAGAACCTGCAGTGCCGATCCTGACCTCCCTGGGGCCCTAGGCAAAATGACATGTCACATTAAAGTTGAGAAGCGGGAGGGCTGTCGGAAATGACATCTTACATTAAAGTGAGAAGTGGGTGGTGCTGACTTCTTACCTCTTCTCCCAGCGAGTTGAGAAGCGGGGTGAGGGGCCGAAGATGAATTCTCACCAGGTGGGGCCTCTAGTAATTTGGGGGGCCCTCCGCAGCTTGCTTAGTGAGCCTATAGGGCAGATCAGCCCTGAGAACCTGTGACAAGTCAGCGGCCCTTTGAGGGGTGAGCACTACATTAACAAGCAGTACATTATCTTTAAAAACAAGTGTGTATGGAGGTTCTGGCATCATACTGTTTCCAACTTTACAGGAAAAATTCTCTCTACCACACTGAGAAATATTTTTCTACCTTCAGATAAAACATTACATACCACAGACATTTAAACTAGACTCCAGTATCTATGACACTTGCACATCCTTTGAATGTAAATTTCTAAAAGATCCCCCCTACTGGGCAGAAGATCTATGGACAACTATAGAGCCATAAGTCTGGGTCAAAATTTGGCAAACCACAAAGTCTTGTTCCAGTATACCTTTCAGACAAACTACATGCTGCTTTCATGTTAATACCTTGTCCCAACCTACACATCAAAATATAGGCCTGAGGCCTGTCCTAAATTCTTTAGGGGATGCATTGATCAAGGTACTTCCCACCACATCCCTTATCGAAGGATTTTCTACCTGTGACCAATTCTATGTAACCCCCCTCCATACTCGGGATTGCATCGCAGTATCCTGGGAAAGTTACTTACCATGTCCCCAGGATCCTGCGATATCCCCCTGCTATGTCCGCGGGCTGTGTACTTTGCTCGATCTATCAATGTGCTGGACTCCGTTCCCTGCGAGCATCGCGGCACACTGGGACGGAGTGCGGTGGCAAATTCAAAAAGTGAAAAAAATAACACATACAGTACACTGTAATCTTACAGATTACATTACTGTATCAAATTATTTCACCTCCATTTTGTCCCTAGTGCTTTGTCCAGTGCCCTGCCTGCAGTTTTATATTATATATACCATATATACTCGAGTATAAGCTGACCCGAATATAAGCCGAGGCACCTAATTTTACTACCAAAAAATGGGATGCCTCACTGTGTCCATGTGAATGCCTCACTGTGTCCATGCCTCACTGTGTCCATGCCTCACTGTGTCCATGCCTCACTGTATTCATGCCTCACTGTGTCCATGCCTCACTGTGTCCATGCCTCACTGTGTCCATGCCTCACTGTGTCCATGACTAGACTGACGTTTAACATGGGAGTCTATGGAAGGGGTGCCTGGCTTTGAAAAATCGGTACTCCCCAGCCTTAGGTCCATCAGACAACAAACTTTGCATACTTGTAGAGGAGAAATAGGGCTACAACTGTGACAAGTTCCGGGTCCAGGGGACCTACGACCAGCCAGTACCGGGTCCCCACATTTACTGGAGAAATTACCATTTAACATGGGAGTCTATGTAAGGGGTGCCCGGCTTTGAAAAATCAGTGCTCCCCGGTCGTAGGTCCCCCAGACAACAAACTTTGCACACTTGTAGAGGAAGAGGGGCTATACGTGTGCCAAGTTTGGGGTACAGGGGACCTACAGCCGGCTGGTACCGGGTCCCCAAAGTCCGGGAGATCAGGCACAAAAAGGTGAGTATAAGCCGAGGGGGCATTTTCAGCAAAAAAAAATGTGCTGAAAAACTCGGCTTATACTCGAGTATAAATGGTACATTTTTTTCTGCCTGGAAACTTGAGAATGTCCATGGCACCCAAAAAGTGTCCCTTTACATCAAAATTGGTTTTAGACCAGCTAGAAAACAACAATAGTGAATTAGAACACTTACAGAATTGAGCGATGGTGATTTGTGGGGAAATTTATCATCAAACACTAAAAATAACGGCAGCGACAATTCTGCAACTGAGTAAATTTCAGTGTTTTTGATTTGATTACATTATTGAATAAATGTTATTATTATTATATTATTATTTATAGTTGTTTATGTATTATAATTTATGATTTAGTGTTTCAAACTTTATCATACCCGGGATGTCTACTAGACTCTTGTTTGGACATATTTAAGTGAGTTATGCCAAAGAATTACAGGCCTACAATATAAAATGTCAAATTACTATGCGAAACAATGTACCGCTTTGAGATGCAAAAATCTGACATATTCATACCGCCAGGGAGGTTATTGCCACCAATCTCCAATCTCTACAGCTGAGCACCCGCACAATCTTGAAATTTGCCCCAGAGCTTAGTAAATGTGGTGAAGTTTTACTTTGCAAAGAATACTTAATCACGTACAAGGAAAATAAAAAAAAGCAGCATTTTGCTTGTACATGATTGGAGGATGGAAATTAGCATAGCTTCACCTTATTTACTAAGCTCTTGGGAAAAATAAATTGCAATTTCTTCTGGAAAAGGAACAGTCTACAGGCATACCCCACTTTTAGGTACACTAAAGCTGGAAAGCACAAAATCAGGCTCACTTCTGCATAGAAACCAATGAGCTTCTAACCCCAGCTTACTCAAATAAGCCTGGTAAAAAAAACTGGAAGCTCATTGGTTTCTGTGCAGAAGTTAGCCGGATTTTGTGCTTTCCAGCTTTAGTAAATAAACCCCATTGTGTACTTAAAAGTGGGGTATGCCTGTATTTGCTTTTTGTAACACAACCCCACAATATCAGAAGTTTAGGCTAGTCACATGTGCAGTTGAAGGATGAAGAAATAAAGGAATATGACACAGTAATGGGGAGGTTAGGAGAACAAATTGTTATAAATATCCCATTAGCATTGTATTCAAAAGGGAAATGTTCACCCATTGCTCTAGTGTTTTACTGAACACTGCACAATAATGCTTCTATTTGTATTTGTATGTTAGGAAATTAGATGTACGCAAAATATATTTGTGGCATTGGTTAGACTAATCTTATGTTTTAGACATTAAAAGATTTGCCCAGCCAACTTTTTGATTAGAGTGGCAAAGGATTGGAACCCCTGTCAGTTGTTTTACTGATATGTGTGTTAAGGCAAAATAAAAACAAACACATATGCATTACATATCTGGATTATGTGCACATTTCTCCATGTTGTATCCCTTTAAGAACCCTGTAAATACAGAAAAATACCCAATAATCGATCTGAAATTCAGTGTTTTGCGGGTTGGCAACACACATAATCTTTGTGAACTAAGTGGGCTCAGCACTGCTCAGTTTTCTTTTGCTAAACTACTCCGACCCTCCAGTTTTTCCCACTATGCAACATAAAGGCTAATCATTCTGTAGTTCCAAGATGAGGACTGGGAGGGATAATTAGACTCCTTGATGTAACAGAAACACTAAACACAGGACAGCTCTGGATTTCTGACAACATCAACAGCATCACAACTTTTTGAGATGGGCACGAGAGACACCTATTATTAAAAGTATGTAGGCATAGGACACATCCCCTACCACGCCCCATTAAAGGAGAATTATACAAAAAAAAGACTAATTCAACCCACAAGTGCTTATTTTTTATCACTACTATTCCTGTATACTGGCTACTGAAATTTCCAAATGCAGCAATTTAGAAATTGGATGAACAATTTAGCACTGGGACACACTTTTTGAAAGCTAAAAAGCGCATTTTATATACAACTATATAGATCAATCCAAAATGAAGGACACATGAGGAGGAAAGAAGGACAGAGGGACTTTGTTCCAAATCAGGGGCAGCCCCTCGAAATCAGGGGCAGTTGGGAGCTATGTCAACGGGTATTTTTTGCACTTATCTAACAGATATAATAAAACACTTTTAATAGTCTATTTGACTATTCCATATCCAACCAAGAGGAAGCAAATACGAAGAGAATTACATTGCTGGGATTTACAAACAATTTAATGTCCCATGGTCACCAGACAGGAAGTGAGGCAAAATCTCCAACAGCAACACAGAAAGAAAAAACAAAACATTTTTAGTGAGGGGATGGTTACATTTATATTTCTGTCCTTGCCCTGATTCCGATTTTTCCCTCAATCCCTGTCTGATTTAACCATTGTCACCATGACATCAAGTGGGGGGAAATCTCTCTAACAGAGCCCCAGATAGAAGTATAAACATAACAGGAATTCTGACATTTCCTAAATGTAAAAGTAAAAAGAACATGGCTTACATACATTTTACATCTTGTGAAATATTCATACTTATCACCATATTGCATACTGTACATGCTGTACATGTGAACAGAAATATTGACCATGAGAATGATGGTATTTTTTGGTTTCCTTTGGAAATTCATTAGTGTAGCTTAGTCTACAGAATAGCACTGGGAAATTGCTAATAGGGAAATTGCATATGTCATATTTCCTTATTATTAGTTGTCTAGTTGCCTCAAAAATATCCAATAAAGCTTCTGATACCTTTGTTATTCTGGTAACTTTTAGTTGACTCATGTGACTGGAATGTGATTGTAAGCAGACTCTATGGATAAGCCATCCCATTCTTTTCAGGAATTTAAGGGTGTGTTTCCTTACATTCAAGATACATATTACCACAGCCAAAACTGGTAATACTTTAGTCTCACACCAGAGTTGCAAATCATGCATGTGTCTGTGGTCACTTGTATACCACGCTGCATATACACACATGAGACTCCATGGTGGGAACAGCATCTTTAGTTAAGTATTATTGCCATATTTTCTTTTGCTTTATCTGTATCTGTCATTAGCTTTAATACATTTTATATTTGTTTGATCTATCTTTGCACATATCGAATAAAAACCCTAAAATGACTACAACTATCACATGATGCAACACATGGTAACACCAATACCCCTCAAAACACAACCTCAGGGTCCATGCACACTGGGCTCTTTTGGCAGAAAAAACGCTGATATAGAGTGTTTTTGTACAGGCGTTTATGAGCAATTAGCATTTTTTTGTGCCAGAAAACTCCTCTTAAAAACGCAAACCAAAAGAGTTTTTTTTCTGCCTCTAAACGTTGCGCTTTAAATATGCCTCTAAATGTTCTAATGTGCATGAAGACATAGGATAACATTGAGTTGCTTTTACAGGCATAACGTAAAACTCCTGTAGAAGCAATGTTTTTTAAGCCCAGTGAGCATGGACCCTAAACGTATTTCAGCACAACCGTTTGTCTTTTTACCTCTTGAATTGTTCCAGATGTAGAATTTCAGCTCCATCAGCATCTCTGTCATATTCTCCACCTTGCTGTGCAAAAATGCATTCTCTGTCTGCAAGTCTCTGAGAATATCATGTAGCTGGAAGCAGATGGTGGATCTCCAGAGTATGAAGAACATGCAAAACACAACCCTGCCCTGCATGTTTCAGATCTTTTCTCAGCTGAGTAAGCTTATCAAAGATGCTTGTCACTGTTCCCACTTGGCTTAACCTACAATTCCTGACTTGAGTTTATGAAGATAGACCTTGAGAAAACTCTGAAACAAATTCCAGAACCGAACGACCAAAATAAAACCTTTGTCTAGACCAGCAAACAATATCAACGTTGCTTTCAGTCAAGTGACAATTCACACAGGCATTGATTCGGACATATACAAGGACACCAATAATTGGATAGAGGATGTTAACTCGTGAAAGCTACTGCACTGTCCAGTTGCATACAGGCCCTAGGCTCTTTCATATTGGAAGCCAAAAACAGCCATTCACCCTCTTCTATTATTGATGTGCAGCTATTTTAGAGTCAGTTGTCATTACTGATTCTCACCAAACTGCTGCACACTGTAATTGCGTAGATTAATCTGATTTTGTAAAAAGAACGGAGAAGTAATTTACATCACATTAAAGACTGTCTAAAACTACCAAACATACCGATAAAAAAGGTCAACGTTTTTTTTCTTCAGTACAACGAACAACCAAATAACTGGCTTCTTTGACAAAGATTAAGTAAAAATCGAAATCATATGATTTTTTCTATTATACACATTTTTATAGGGTGCGTGGCTTGACATGGTTTCAGAAATACCTAAGACCAACAAATAAAGTGACTGCCAGGATAAAAAACAATCTGGAGTTGCCTGGTAATTATTACTCAGGCCTCATGCAAAAGGGCCCCTGTGCCATTTTTCTGTGGCCAGAAGGCACAGGAACACTGCCCAGACCTGCTTCTAGCAGCCTGTAAAAGTCTATGAGAGGCTGAAAAATGCAGCAGCTGGATGGGGGTGGACATTGTACTGAGTGGTATTTATGTTAAAGCATGCCCAGGAATGCATAATTCTTGCTTTCCGGGCATTGCTCTTTCTTTTACCACTCCCCCAACATCATCATTATTTATTACTGCCTTTGCCACTGCACTCACTGAAAAGGCTTCTTCAAATAGCTAATCCCCCCACCATTGCACATTTCATTAAAATGCCCTGGTGCCACTCCAAAGTCTCCCCATTACTGCTCTAAAATCCCCCAACGTATTGCTAATACCTAACCCCCATTGCTGCTCTAAAGTTGTCTCTCATTGACACTCCAAAATCTCCCCCCCCCCCTACCACCATTTCAAACCCCCCCCCCCAACTGTTTCTCTAACCCCCTATCGCCTTACATATTATGTTGGTCTCTCCCTGGGACTGCAATCTAACCTATATATTTTTCCCCAACATTTCCCGTAAATAAGATTCCTCCTGAGGCTATTAAGGGAGAACATAGTTGTCATAGCCAGTCCTCATTATTGACCAGGAAGCCCTCAGTTTTCCCTGGCCATTCATTTCAGGTTACAGAAGACATTTCCCCTCCATATCATACGCAGACTGGGGCTGCAAGCAGGGGCAATAAAGGGGGAGAATGGGCAACTCCGGTTGCTCCAGTTTCACTCCAGAGTGATCTATAATTTGTTGTGTGCTAGAAGACATTCTACTTACAACATCTAGGCCTAATTCTGGAACAAGTTTTCTTTTTATTGGTAGGGCGAAACATTGATCCTACTGCCCTTCCAGTGTCAGCTGTTCTATATTTCCTCCAGGCCTTAGCCTATCCACACATAGCTCACGAGTGTCGGCTATATCGGCAATAACACATTTAAATGGGCCAAGAATCCTTCAGTTTGCACAACTTTTGAGTCGTGGGAAGTCGGTCACCAAGGAAAAGAGATCTATTGGAGTTGCTGGTTCTTATATCAGTTCAACTGTTCGTTCCAACAGAGCAGTGTTCGGTTCAGGCCATCACTTACAAGGCAGTATCAATTGCAAGCACTTTAAACATTCAAAAGAATCTATGGTGTCCATCTGTAAAGGGGTATCGTGGTCGTCCCAACATTCCTACTCAAACTTGACGGAATAGACTCGGGGGCCTTGTCATCAGGGGACTTTGTAGGAAGGACTATTCAGTCCTCTGTCTCATCCTAATTAGAAGATTGGTTTGACAAGTAGATCCTTGTCAGCTAGTTATTTATCACTAGTATGCTGCCACGGTGGCGTCAGTAAAATGGAAACTTGTATCAAAAAATTACAGTAATTTTCCTTTCCTGACACCAAACCATGGCAGCATACAGTCCCACCCTTGTACGTTTTGTTATGTAGCTAATTACAGAGAATGGGGTGGGGGCCTAACTAGGCCTTTAATTTATGCTATTCACTGGTCCTGAGGGAGTGGTCAAGAGGCAGAGCTCTATCACTAGTATGCTGCCATGGTTTGACGTCAGGAAAGGAAAATTACGGTATTTGATACAAGTTTCTGTTTTCCCTATAGTCGCATCTAATAACAACAAAAACACAAGAAAAGAGACAGAAAAAAAAATGCCTGGTGCCTATATGACAGCATACTGGTGATAAAGCAAAGACTCGCCACATTCTAGGTAGTAACATTTTATTTGATCAGCATCACTTTCCCTGTAGGCTAGCTATTTGCCGATGGTATGCTGTCATGTAGGCACCAATAAACTGGTAAGTTGTACCAAATGCTTACCACGGGTTTCCTTCCCTGGTGCCTACCCATGACTGCATACAGACCCACTCTTGGTTTTGTTATATGAGCTACCTAGAATACAGCAGGTCTCTCTTTTTATAGATTTAAACTAGTTCTCTAGGTGTTGTATTTGATACAATTTTCCAGTTTCAGACAATATTTATTACCATTTTTTCCCCTGCACATTGGATAATTTATAAAAAAAAAGATTTACTGTGTGTCAGGGATATGCTAATCTGAACATTATCAGTTTTTCTGGGGTTTAAGGATTTAAACAGGATTTTTTATTTATTTTTTGCAATTTAGTTGCTTTAACTCCTTAAAGCAGAAGCAAACCCATTTATATAACAGTTTTATTTACAGCATATGCTGAAAATGTAACACCCCCATTGGTTGTACTCTCAACCAAACTGTCAAACCAACCAATGGCTGGTGTCATAACTGATCACATGTGCAGAATCATGGCAGGCAATAGGCTTGGACTGAACGCAGCTAAAACTGAAGTTCTATTAATTGGTCCTACTATTGCTGGCTGCTTGGCCTCTGTCTTTCGGACCCACACCCATTCCAGCCAAGCAGGTAAAAAACCTAGGAGTCATAATCGATGACACCCTCTCGTTTGTGCCCCACTTCAGAAACATCCTGCGGAATGCCAATTACCATCTAAGGCTCCTCAGAAAAGTAAAACATCTATTCACCCAAAATAACAGATCACTACTTGCCCAGGCTTTTATACATTCCCGGTTAGACGGGGCAAACGTATTCTTATTGGGTGCCCCGCAGAAATGGGCCCATAAGCTTCAGGTGGTTCAGAACCACACTGCTCGCTTTGTACTCGGTCTAGCGAGAAGAGACCATATTAGCCTGGCCAGGAGATCACTTCATTGGCTCCCTATCGAGCAGAGAGTGATCTTTAAAACGCTCTGTATCTTCTTCCGTGCATACTGGGGACAGGGTCCCAAGTACTTACACAGCTTGGCGGTGCACTATGAACCCTTGCGCCCATTAAGATCCAGGACCCAACATTTAGCCACAGTGATTCCGTCTAAACTTTCTTCCATGGGAGGCAAATGACTCCAGAGTAGGGGTGCCATGCTGTGGAATGCCCTCTCCTTGGAACTTAAGATGACACCTAACCTGCTCCTCTTCAGAAAAAAACTAAAGACGGAACTGTTCATCCAGGCCTATGGATAAATTTATATTCTTTTCCCTCTCACAGTCCGCCCCCTCATTGAAGGGGCCACTTGCCTCTCTAATAACTATGATGTCTTCTACCCCTCCTCTAGTATCCCCACTGTTCCTTTTTCTCTTATATTTTTTCTCATACACTTCACGGCTCTTTCCTCTTGCTCCCCTAAGGGCTGGATACCCTTTCCTTTTACCGCCCTCTCTTCTCTTTTCTCTCTCTTCTTCACCACGGATTGATTCAAAGTTACATCTCACCAGCGGCGCTTAGACGCTCACTTCACAGTGGGCATTTGGCGCCTAATTAAGCTCAAAAATCAATCAATCAATCAATCAATCAATCAGTTGTAGATTAAACAGAGGCAAAGATGGCAGCTTCCTTGGCTGAAAACAATAGGGGGGTTCACTTACACTTTAAAGTCCAAACCTATTTTTGACTTGTGTTGTTTACGAATTAAAATTAGTATTTTTTGCTAGAAAATTAATTAGAACTCCCAATATATATATATATATTGCAAAAACTCTGGAAAATAAAAAGATGGTTGTTGCAATGTTTTATGTCACATGGTATTTGTGCAGCAAAAAATACACTTTACTGAATTTATAAAAAGCTAAACAGTAAAGTTAGCAAATTGTTTTTGTATATTGGGAAAGATGATGTTATGCTGAGTAAATAGATACTTAACACGTTACAGTTTAAAATTGCGCACACTCGTGGATTGGCGACAAGCTATGGTACTTAAAAATCTCCATAGGCGACGCTTTAAAAAATGTATAGACCCTTCAATTCTTTGTAAGTGGGCAAACTTACAAAATCTGCAGGGGATCAAATAATTATTTTCTTCACTGTAGCACCAACCCTACAGAGGAGAGGCTGGTTGTGATGGTTCCTTTGGCAACACTATCTGCTTGCTTCATGGATATCTCCCAGAATGCTTTTGGAACCCGGGGGATAGTGTGCTGACTCGTTGGAGGGTGCTTACTTCCTTTACCATTCTGAAATTGTATCTTATTTCATGTTTTTGTCTAAACCAATGCAAGACTGTCTGTACAGTAATACATTCGGGGCTTTTTTGCTTTTTTACTTCGCTAAGTGCTGCAGCAGGAGTGAAATAGCCTGTCCATTCAGCACATAGGAAAGTCTGACTTAGCTCTCTCATACAGAGCAGAAGTCCTGCTCTCCAGCAGTACAACACGCTCCACTTAAAGCGGTAGTAAACTCAGATAATGTTACTCCAAATCAGCAATATGCAATTTAATTTTGCTGTTTAGCAGCTATGCGCCACATACATTATGCAAATAGAACGTTCTTACTTGAAAAAATTACCTTTTTATGATCGCCTTTGCTTGTACTCTGCTGCTGTCATTATAACTCCCATCTTCCGCGTCTCAGTTGTATTTTATTTCCGCCCTCACTCTTCTTCTGTGGCCATAATCCTGCACGTGCGCATTCGTTCCTGAAGCCAAGCCTCGTTTTAGTTTCAGACAGATAGACTCTGTCCTCGGCTCTGCGCTCCAACCCCTGTGACGTAGCGAGTCACATAGGGTTAGGATCAGCTTCTCAGCGAGGGAGTATCGCGGGATCTCGGGACTGACGTCAGCTAAAAGAAATGACGCAGTCCCGGCATGTACACAGTTTTCCGGTGTCTTGTCGAGCTGGTTCCTCCATCGATATGGTTCCTGCCTCGATTGCGCAGGCGCAGTAGGAGGCCACGGAAATCTCTGAGCCTCAACAGCTGATTGTCAGCTTAGACGAGCTTGCTCCCGCTGCCTGAAGCCTGCTTATACACTAGTACACGCCGCTCTAAACAGCAAGGGGCGGATGTGATATTGAGCAGTGCTTAAGGTTATCCACGCCGCTCTATACAGCAAGGGGCGGATGTGAGACGTCTATTTTATTGAGAAAAAACATCCCCTAAAAAAGGACTGCTCAGTATCACATCCGCCCATTGCTGTAAAGAGCAGCGTGGATAACCAATCAAAAAACCACTGGTCAATACCACATCCACCCCTTGCTGGCCCTTGCTGTGTAGAGCAGCGTGTATAGAGTGTATAATCAGCCATCGGGAGCGAGCGCGTCTACAGCTGAAGAACAGCTGTTCCCGCTCTGAGGTTTCCGTCGGCTCGGGAACCATATCGATGGTAGGAACTAGCTCGCCAGAACACCGGCAAGAAGAAGAGCCTGCCGTAAAGACAGGACTAACTGCGCATGTGCCAATTACGTCATTGATTAGAAAAGGACAGATTACACAGAAAGGGATAAGGTAGAAAGCGTTTTACACAGAGCAACTCGTTCATAAGGTAGGAAAGCTTGATATGGTGGAAATAGCACAGGATGGGTTTACTACCCCTTGAACAGAACTGTTCAAGGGGTAAGAGCACTGTTGATTAGAGCAGAGTTGTTGTTTTTTTTTTTTGGGGGGGGGGGGGGGGGTTGTTGGACTGCTGGAGACCAGGATCAATGCTTTCTGTGAGAAAGCTATAGTTCAACTCTCCTTTGTGTTAACAGCACAGGGTATAATGCGCTTACTACCTGGCCACATTATAATGATACATAACAAGAGTTCATTTGGGGTCTAGGAGACCCTCTGGTCACTCCTAAACACCTAACAGTGTGCAGGCGAACCAAAACATAATAAAATTATATTTTCTATGTAGGTGGGTGTTAGTGAACAGCGCTAAGCTGCTGCAATGATGTATGCAATGGCATTCAGGTAAGAAAGCAGCTGGGAAGGGGAAGGTAAATTAGATCAGGCAGGATAGGCAGTGTAGACACTTGGGGCTAGATTTACATAGAACTGCGTATCTTTGCGGTGGCATAACGTATCCGATTTACGTTACGCCTCCAAAACTTAGACGGGCAAGTGCTGTATTCTCAAAGCACTTGCTCCATAAGTTGCGGCGGCGTAGCGTAAATCGACCGTCGTAAGCACGCCTAATTCAAATTTGGATCAGGGGGGCGTGTTTTATGTAAATGTACTGTGACCTGACGTGATTGATGTTTTTCCCGAACGGCGCATGCGCCGTCCGTGGAATTTCCCAGTGTGCATTGCTCCAAAGTGCGCCACAAGGACGTCATTGGTTTCGACGTGAATGTAAATGACGTCCAGCTCCATTCACGGACAACTTACGCAAACAACGTAACTTTTTCAAATTTCGACGTGGGAACGACGGCCATACTTAACATTGGTACGCCACACTTACGCCACCATATAGCAGGGGTAACTATACGCCGGGAAAAGCCTAACGTAAACGGCGTAACTTTACTGCGTCGGCCGGGCGTATGTTCGGGAATTCGCGTATCTAGCTAATTTTCATACTCAACGCAGAATTCGACGGAAGCGCCACCTAGCGGCCAGAGTAAATATGCAGTTACGATCCGACGGCGGCGTAAGAGACTTACGCCTGTCGGATCTAACAGATATCTATGCGTAACTGATTCTAAGAATCAGGCGCATAGATACGACGGCGCAACACAGAGATACGACGGCGTATCTGGAGATACGCCGTCGTATCTCCACTGAGAATCTGGCCCTTGCACGTTTAAAGTGTACTTGTACTTCAAATATATTACACCGTTTGTTACTTTAATATATAGAAAATGCCTGGAAATATGGACCATTGTATTTCAGTTTCAGGTTCAAAAGGATCTCTCAGTTCTCTTGTCTCCAGCAGTGGACTGGCACATAATTCTGATCCCCATTCTTTTACCTCTAAATATATTTAGGCCAACAGTACTATTGACTCCCTGCTTGAGGCTGCCATGAAAATGCCTATCACATAGAAATACAGTGTAATAGGGCCGCAGTGTGTATGTGCAGGAAGAAGTGACCAATTATGGCGGGTAGGCTGTGTGACTGAATGGGGCTGCACAGTGAAGATCATTGGATTGGAGCCAAAAGTAAGTATAAACCAACTGGTTAGCATTTAGTAAATGAGTAAACAGTAAATTAACTTTTCATACTGCATACTGTATATGTCACAGCAGAAAAAAATTTCTTTAACGCCCAGCCCCCACACATATGCGCATATGGTGGAGATTGTGTGTTTAGAGCAGGGGTCAAGTCCTGGGGAAAAAAGTGTGGGAACTCCCACCCAAGATCCACTCCCCCACCAAAAAAATTAAAAATGATACGCTCATATGCATAATTACTAAACCGCAAGTTCTTTCTAAATCCCGAGATAACTCGCGGCAGACCTCCGCAATGTATCTTGGGAACAATGACAAAAGCTCCCAGGAGACATTGCGGCATCGAGGAAGTGACGGAATACCCGTACACTACCCGATGAATCCATATACAGGAAGCGGCCAGTAACATAAAGGATTACTAAGGTTCACCTGCCCCTGACAGTGACTCAAGCTGGGCATCGCCGCTTAGTGAAGAATTGGCTCGGGCGGCTCTAGTCCTGCAAAGGGAACTGCGTTCCTGCTGTGAAAAAAGTGCAGGAACTCCGTTTCCATGCGTTCCCGCAGGACTTGAGCCCTGGTATAGAGCAGGCAGCTCTCAGTCGTGGCTTCTAATCAGGAGCCTCCAGGACTGGCACCCATACATGTG
Source organism: Rana temporaria (assembly GCF_905171775.1). Classification (NCBI taxonomy): domain Eukaryota; kingdom Metazoa; phylum Chordata; class Amphibia; order Anura; family Ranidae; genus Rana; species Rana temporaria. Next base: position 81,475,908 of record NC_053498.1, read on the forward strand.
ACCGCTGTGAGAACCAATTACACTAATCAACAGTCACATGATCGGGAAACTGCTCCACTTCCCAGTATTAAGCCCACTTAACCACCTCAATACAGGGCACTTAAACCCCTTTACTGCCCAAGCCATTTTTCAGCTTTAAGCGCTGTCACACTTTCAATGACAATTGGGCGGTCACACAAATAGAGCTTTCTTTTGGTTGTATTTAGTCACTCCTAGGTTTTTTATCCCCCCCCCCCCAAGAAAAGTTTTTCTTCGTTTCTGTCAGTAAATTTTGCAAATTAGTACTTTTTTTCCTTCACTGATGGGCGCTGATGAGGCGGCACTGATAGACTGCACTTATGGGAACTGATGAGGTGGCACTTATGGGCACTGATAAGGCGGCACTTATGGGCACTAATTAGGTGGCACTGATGAGGAGGCACTAATATTCTGCATTTAATGGGCACTGATAGGTGGCCCTGATATGTGGCACTGATGAGCACTGATGCGTGGCACTGGTGGGAACTGGGCACAGATAGGCGGCACTGGTGGGCACAGATAGATGGCACTGGTGGGCACAGATAGGCGGCATGGATAGGCAGCACTGATGGGCACTGATGGGCATTGATGGGTGGCATTGATGGGCAGCAGTGATGAGCATTGATGGGCAGCAGTGATGGACATTGATGGGCAGCACTAACAGCCAGCACTGACTGGCATCACTTGTGGGCACTGATTGCTGGAACCTTTGGGCATTGTTTACTGGCACTTTTGGGCACCGATTGGTGGCAATTATGGGCACTGGTTGGCACTGATTGCTGGTAGTGGTGGGCAATCATTGCTGGCACTTAATTGTAATCAGGGCACTGATGATCAGTGCCCTGATTACATACCTCGTTGTCCCCTGTGTGGAGATGCTGCTGATTGGCTCTCCTCTCCTCACACTATGTCAGTGTGAGGCGAGGAGAGACAATTACCGGCATCTCCGTGTTTACATGTGACCGACTGTGATTGGTCACAGCCGATCACATGGTTAAAGAGCTGCGGCTCTTTATACAGATCGGGGTTGCGCCGTGTCCTAACCACACGGCGCAGCTACGATCGCTGCGATGCGTGCCCCCAGGTCGTTCTGGGCGGCCATCATAGGACCACCACCCAGAACGAGAGCCGCACCGCCCAGCCGTCATTTGATATCAAGTGGTTAAAGGACTACTGCCAGCTTTTGGGAAGGGGTTCAAGAGGAACTGCAGTCCGCTCACATAATTTGTAAAAAAAAACATCTTTGCCATTTTGAAGCTTCCCTCCAACCACTTTGCATATTATTTTATATATACTATGATTCTGTACTTGCCAAATATGCTGCAGAAATCTCCCTCCACTGAGTCTGGCTGAAGCCATTTTTAATGTCAGCAGCTGAAGCTGCTTCCTGTTCACTTCCTGGATTTACACAGACACACAGAGGCACACCTCCAGCATTCATTGGCCCTCTTATGACTCATCCCCCACAAGGGTGAAAGAGAGAGCTGTGCATGATGTCATAAGCCTAGGCGTTTTACCAGACAATAAACAGGAAGTGGGCTGTATAAGCTATTTACTGGAGGAACAAAAATGTTTTACTATCCAAACAAGGGCAGAAGATTTAATAGATGGAAAGTTGAAAAAAAATTACTGAAGGGCTTCTTTATAATCCCTCACTGACCTCTGTAGTTTCAGACATTGTGGAGCAATTTATCCTTTTAGCTCATAAGAGCATGTTGAAGAGAAAAAATGAACCCGCGCTACGGAAAATATTCCAAAAATATGGTGCAGGAGAAGATGGCAAATGTGTGTGCTGTGAGAATGACCTCTAGTACTGAGGTGTACAGAGACAGAGATTAGCTCAAGTGGCTGTGGCTGTAATGTAATCTACGGAAGTGTGTGTTGACAGTATGCGTCCGCTCGACCGGTTTCGTCGTGATGACGTCGTCTGGACGCATACTGTCAACACACACTTCCGTGGATTACATTACAGGCTTGTTTTGACATTGAAAAATGTGAGTACCCTGACTTTTTTAATCAATAAAAAAACGCTATTGCAGCATGAAGCATTCAAATCTAATTTACATGGACTAATTATTTATATTTTGTTATCTATATATTTTATTTATTATTCCATAATGATAAGTTTTTGAATTTTATTTATTTATTTATGCATTTATTTATTAATGCACTTGTGAACTTTACACATAAATTTACAAGCACTGTACGTGCACTTATATAAGGGAGCGCAAACCACCATCAATTTTAAGGCATTTATTTCAAAAATTGTTCATGCCATAATATCGCATATCCATGCGTCACACATATATATATATATATATTTCATAATTTTCACTCCCATACACATTTTTATTTTTATTTTTATATTTAATTCATTAAGGCAGGCGCCATCACCTACTTATTTCTTTTCTTCATAAGAGCATGTGTTGATGGGCATTGGGGTTTTCTTAATGGATATGTAGCACTACCCCCGGAGGAGCTGCTGGTTTGTTTTGGGTCTTCGCTCTGTGATCAACCCCTTAAAGTGACTCAAAACCTTCCCTTGACACAACTGGTAATATGGGAGTTGTGGACCCCAGTAACTTGTGGGGGAAACACAATATCCCTTTACAACAGATTATGCAAATTCAAGGGTACCTTAAATGGAAGGGATCCTGCAGTATGAAAGATAGGCTGCACACAGACTTTAAGATAACCAAAGTAATACTTTACTTGAGATGGAAACAAAGGAACATGAGTAAAATAGTGATGAACTATCTGCAGAGCCCTGCAGGATCAGTAACAATAATAACATATAGGTGTGAACTAGACTATAATGTCATACAGACCTGTGTAAGCACACAGCAAGGGGGGCTCCTTCAACAAAATATACACATTGAAACGCCCTCTTGCCAAGCCTCACCCAGCTCTCTGTCTCTCTACAATTCTATACAATATAATATGACCAATTCAGGGCTGGTGCAAGGATTTTTGACACCCTAGGCGAAACCTCATTTTGCCGCCCCCCCCCCCCCATAGGCTCCGCCCCTCACTGAGATTTTTGCGGTGCCTCTTCACCTATTTCTTCAGCCGTGGTCCTCTGCACCCCCCCTCCGCACCTCTGTTCCCCTCTGCACCCCCCCTCCGCACCTGTTCCCCTCTGCACCCCCCCTCCGCACCTCTGTTCCCCTCTGCACCCCCCTCCGCACCTTTGTTTCCATCTGCACCCCCCCTCCGCACCTCTGCACCCCCCTCCGCACCTCTGTTCCCCTCTGCACCCCCCTCCACACCTCTGTTCCCCTCTGCACCCCCCTCCGCACCCCCTTCCACACCTCTGTTCCCCTCTGCACCCCCCCTCCGCACCCCCCCCTCCGCACCCCCCCCCCTCCGCACCTCTGTTCCCCTCTGCAGCCCCCCTCCGCACCTCTGTTCCCCTCTGCACCCCCCCTCCGCACCTCTGTTCCCCTCTGCAGCCCCCCTCTGCACCTCTGTTCCCCTCTGCACCCCCCCTCCGCACCTCTGTTCCCCTCTGCAGCCCCCCTCCGCACCTCTGCACCCCCCTCCGCACCTCTGTTCCCCTCTGCAGCCCCCCTCCGCACCTTTGTTTCCCTCTGCACTCGCCCTCCGCACCTCTGCACCCCCCTCCGCACCTCTGTTCCCCTCTGCACCCCCCTCCGCACCTCTGTTCCCCTCTGCACCCCACCTCCGCACCTCTGTTCCCCTCTGCACCCCCCCTCCGCACCTCCCTCCGCACCTCTGTTCCCCTCTGCAGCCCCCCTCCGCACCTTTGTTGCCCTCTGCACCCGCCCTCCGCACCTCTGTACCCCTCTGCAGCCCCCCTCTGCACCTCTGTTCCCCTCTGCACCCCCTTCCACACCTCTGTTCCCCTCTGCACCCCTTCCACACCTCTGTTCCCCTCCGCACCTCTGTTGTCTGTTGCCCTCTGCACCCCCCTCTGCAACTTTGTTCCCCCCTCCGCAACTCTGTTCCCCTCTGCACCCCCTCCGCAACTCTGCACCCCCTTCCACACCTCTGTTCCCCTCCGCACCTCCCCACCTCTACAACTCTGTTCCCCTCTGCACCCCCCTCCGCAACTCTGCACCCCCCTTCCGTACCTCTGTTCCCCTCTGAATGCCCCCCACACACACATATCATTTCCTCTCTGTACCCCCCTGCACATCTGTCCCCCCCCTTCCCACCTGTTCCCCCTCTGTACCCCCCCTGCATGTCTGTTCACCCCCCCCCACACATATATCTGTACCCCCTGTGCACCTCTGTTCCCCTTTGCACCTCTACATGCCCCACACACCTATCATTTCCTCTCTGTACCCCCTGCAAGTCTGCCCCCCCCACCACACAAATATCTGATCCCCCTCTGTAACCCCTCCCACACACATCTGTCCCCCCCCCCCCGCGCGTCTGCCCCCCCCCCCCACACACATCTGTCCCTCATCTGTATACAGTGCAACGCACTACAAACTTCACAAGTAGAGTACATTTTTTATTTGTGACCGCAGGCTGCAGCATGTATGACCGTGCTGCCTATGCTTCCACTATACCTGTCAGCGGCGGGTGATGGCTTTACTATGAGAGCGGCGCTGCTGCTGCTGCCTGCCTGTCCTCTCACAACAGATCCCCGAGCGACCAGGAGGAGGGGGAGCGAATATCGTGAGCACTTCTCGGCTGCTCCTTGTCTTGGCTCATCTCCCCTCATCTTCTCATTGCTAGGGCGGCACTGCAGAGTGGTCCGGGATGTCTTCACAGGCGCAGGCTCCCCCTAGCCTGGCGGCTGGTGCCACAAGGCAGTATGTTACGTATTTAAAAAAAAGTCAGTCCTGGACGTTCTTTAATAACCTGAATCCCCAGCAAGTGGCTGGGGATCCGGATTTTGCCGCTCCCCTTACCCTGGCGCTCTAGGCAGCCGCCTGATCGGCCTATTGCTAGCGCCGGCCCTGGACCAATTACTCGATCAACGAGCAATAAAATGAATATCAACAATATGCAACACTAAATGGATAGCCCTTAAGTACTATAGCTATAGCTAATCAATATGGCCTGGCGTCCTAGGCCAAACTTCAATACAATTTTTATACTAATAGTTTGTGCACTTGTGCGTTGGCATGCATTGACGCGCAAAGAGCAATTTATAATCCAAAAGGGAAATAGTAAACTGGTGAAAGTTCCCTGAACCGTCAAACCGCAAAGATGGATATCAGCAATCCGCCCTCCCGCAAGACAGTCAGTACTCTCGGGCAAGTGCCCATCTCACCCAACCGATTTAGGCCTTGTCCTTCTGTGGCACTCCGTCCCTGATCTCCAGTTTCAGTTCTGTTACCCGGCAGCCTCCGGTTCTCAGACAGGTCGCAAGGATACTGGAAGCCCGTCCGATTACTCCGACAGAGGTTCCGTCTCTTCTTCTCAAAGGCGCTCCGCCCGGGCGTATGTAGGCCTCAGCTGCGACCTACTCCCCATGGAGACACTTCTGGCCGTGTCCTCCTGGGTTAAAGAGGCAGTCCAGAGAGAGCGCGCCAAACACGTCCTCTCCCTTAAATTACCTCCCCCCCAGCAGGCGGTGCGGAAGGCAAAGCATCTTGGGGTTATACCGCTGCTCTCTGGGTAATGTCGTTTATTACAGGTCAGGGCAATGGGAGTCTCTTCTCCTCCTGAACTCAATTCCCCAACATTCTCTGTGGTACCAGAACAAAATGTAAACAACAGGTGGCTCTAACCAATCTCGGCCACAAGAGGGAGCTGAGATCCTTCACGATCAGCAATGGTAGTCTTTTATATCACATCGAAAGGGTGATACCCCGCTACAGATAAATAATGGATGAATGGGGCTTGCCAGATGCACATGACCTCCTCTTCAGTTGCACTAACAATCTTTAAATGACCTTTGTATTCCATTTGACTTGTAGGGGGAAGAAATCAATTCAGATGCAAACAAAGGCCTGGCATAGCTTCTTAGCTGGGTTAGTTTACCTAGCTTTCACTGCAGTGGTACTTGGCAGCCTCCCAGCCTTATACCAGACACACCCGGAGCTCAGAAGCTTTACATTTGAAAGACGGAAAGCTTCCAAAACACTGCTGACAATCTAATGAGAACCCTACTACAGTGCTTCTGCTATGAACTTTGAGGATGAATTGCTCCACAATGCTTGCAGCAATCAGTGGTTGTTTGTTTTGAAGGTCATTTACAATTAAGCATTTAATAATACTTTAATGTCCATAGTCTGGCCCCCAGTTTACTTTAACCTGAATACAGATCTGTAAGCATTTTGCATTTCAACTTTCCTTTAAGCTACCAATCATACAATTATTTTAAAAGGTTTCTTTAAAAGAAGATTATTTTAAAGTTCTACAGTCTTTTTTATTTATGACATAACCACTTCTCTTATAAGAACAATATTTGTAGAATAACGTAAATCCTTTCCTGTTCTTGTGCGTTTTCCTATAGGTATGGTATACTTGTGCGGCAGTTAGATTCTTTGACAGAAATTATTGTTGATGGAGCTCCAACTACTGTCTCTTCATTCTGCCTCTGACACGTTAAAACTTTAACGGTACCGCGCTGGATGTGTTCTGTGCTCTATGGAATATTCATGTGAGGGATAACAGCACAATGAAGGTGTTGCCATAGCAACCAACAACATTTTTTCTTGTTTTCATCATTTATGTTGGTACAAATATGACAAATTACTGCCTGGGAAACATGGACATAAGAGATGCTCTTTGTGACTAAGAATTCAGTAGACCATGGCTCCTAATAAGCCTAATGAGCAACACTAGCTGCCTCCACTGTATTTCCTGTAGAATAAATCAGAATATCGAAAAATAAACTTAGGACAGTATAAACCAGGCACAATCCACCCAAACTGCGTGAGACAGAGAAGCTCTATTTGTTTAACCACTTGTCTACAGGGGCAACTTCACATTTTTTCACACACATGTTAACATCTGCCCACGCTATTCTCAATAGACGGCCTCATGGCCAATTATCCAGTTCTGGGAGGGTATCCGTGGATGTCCTCCAGTGTGCACACTTCCTGTGGGCCCCTTGGGAGTGCATCAGGAAGTCTCTCTGAGCGCTATGTGCCTTGGAAACAGCATATCACAGATTAGGGTAAAGGGCCAATCACAGCGGCCCTTTTTCATGTGATCACTTTGTTCAATCACAAGAGAACACAGATGTAAACAGAACAGGTCTTTGCCTGTTAACGGCTGCCCTTCCCTCACACAGAGACTGTGTGTGAGGGAAAGAGAGCTGGATCTGTGGGGGGCGCAGTTAGTACAGTAGTTTACAGTGATACACAGTGCCCTGATCATCAGTGTAGCCTCCTCAGTGCCTCCTCATCAATGCCCACCTAGCGGCCACCGAAAAATTGCAGCTTAGATCCGACGACGTACTAAGACGTACGCCTGTCGGATCTAGCCGAGATGCCGTCGTATCTTGTTTTGTGGATAGATACGCTGGCGTAATTTTTTTGTGGATCTGCCCCATAGTTTTGGGTGGGAGGAGCAGGGCATTTTTTCAGGGGTAACTTGGGGGAACTCAGTTCCACCACCTCTGGCTCAGACCCTTTGGTGCTTGCTGACTACAATCACTTCTAAACACAGAAGTCTGGTTTCTGTGTTTACAAGTGACAGCTCTGCACTCTGCGTGTAACCCCCCTAAACTCTGCACCCTGTATGTAATGCAATCTTGGTATTTAATGCCCATTTAAGACCCTTCTACTGTTTTTTGAAATCTGAACAGGGTCGTGGTTGAGTTCCTGCACCTATTTTCGGAGAAAAAAAGCTCTGGGGAGGAGGACTATTGGGTGAAGAGTGAAAGTTGATGAGAGGAGGACTATTGGTGGAACAGTGAAAGTGGACGAGAGGATGACTATGGGGGGAGCAGTGAAGGTGGATGGGAGGAGGATTATTGGGTGAACAGTGAAAGTGAATAAGAGGAGGACTATGGGGGTAGAGAACTGAAAGTAGATGAGAGAGAGGATGACTATTGGGTGAACAGTGAAAGTAGATGAGAGGAGGACTATGGGGGGAGAAGTGAAAGTAGATGAGAGGAGGACTATGGGGGAGGGGAGTGAAAGTAGATGAGAGGAGGACTATGGGAGGAGAAGTCAAGGTAGATATGAGCTGTACATGTACTATGGTGGGAGCAGTGAAAGTGGCTGAGTGGGATTGCATACACCATACCTCCCAAATGTCCCTGATTTGGAGTAATGTCCCTCTCTCCCTCTTCCCCCTCATTTTGGTCTGATCTATATATGTATATAAAATGCACTATGTATCTTTCAAAAAGTGTTTTCCAGCGCTAAACCTTTAATCTGATTTCTAAATTGCTGCATTTGTAAATTCCAAAAGCCAATATAAAGGAATAGTAGTGGTAAAATAAGCACTTGTGGGTTTAACTCCCAACTTTTTGAGATGGGAATGAGAACACCTATTAGCAACATGATGTAGGCAGAAGACACTCCCCTGCCACGCCCCCTTCAAAAGAGCAATAAACAAAAAAAAAAAAGTTTTTTTTACCACTACTATTTCTTTACATTGGCTTTTGGAATTTACAAATGCAGCAATTTAGAAATCAGGTGAAAGGTTTAGCACTGCAAAACACTTTTTGGAAGATAAATGGTGCATTTTATATACAAGTATATAGATAAGACCAAAATGAGGGACAAATTAGGGGGGAAGAGGGACAGGGGGACATTGCTCCAAATTAGGGACAGTCTCTTGAAACCAGGAACTTTGGAAGCTATGGGGATGATGCACCGACAAAAGGTGTCATTATGGAGGATGCTGCGAGTCACTGCACGCCATGCAATGATGAAATCAATAACTCTAGCTGACGTTTGCTATACTCCACAATGCACATGCCATCGCTGCCCTTTTCAAACATGGCGTTGTAGTTACAATCACATCTTTAACGTAATGACGTAATATCCCGGGGAGGCCAGTGACTTGTGAAGCGGAAATAAGGCCTGGCTCCGCCCCTTTCCTTCCTTTCCTTCCCCAGGCTGAGCGGAGTGAGGTAGTGTTCCGTGTCTGTGGCTCTCCGTTCCGGGGGATACGGGGTTATAATGGCGGGGAGAGAGCTCCACTACACCCCTCCGCTCTGTGCTGACAGGCCTGTCGGTCCTGCGGTGGCGGGTGAAGCGCTGTACGTGGTGCGGGACCGCGGCTCTTACAAGCACATGGGGTGAACGTGGTAGGCCCGGAGCGGCCTGCTGTGTGCGGGCTCCGGGTGTCCGCTGTATACATGCGATACACGAGAACTGTATAGGCGGGCGTCTGGTGTGCAGCCTGGCCCAGTACCCTGTCTGTGGTGACCAGTGAGCGGGGAATACGGACACCTGGGATTTTTGTATTTGGGATCCCAGGATGATCGGTGCTTTCCATGTCACAGAACCAGGGATGATCTGTTTTCATTCTTCAGCTTTGGGATTTTTGTCCTGATCCCAAGTGTATTTCTTAAAGCCCCAAAACAATTAAATATACTGCAACTTATCAATTCTTAGATTTGGTGAATGCATAAGGGTTCACTTTTTTTATTTATTTTCAGTCCAGCCTGTAACACACGTCCCCTCTGAGGGTGTCTCCACCCTGGATTGCAGGGCAACTGAGACCCCTTTGGACAGCAGCATTGTCAATGTGGGGGGAGGGGGGTGTTCGGTGCCCTGCAGGTTTAGATGGGCTTGACTGACAAATTAAACTCCAACTTTTAGGCAGTTACCGCAAACCGTTTTTAAAGGGGGTTTTAAAGGTACAACATGTTTTCCCTAAATAGCTGCCTTTACCTCAGCGCAGTCCTCCTTCACTTACCTCTTCCTTTTTGCTTTTAAATGTCCTTATTTCCTCTGAGAAATCCTCACTTCCTGTTCTTCTGTCTGTAACTACACAAAGTAATGCAAGGCTTTCTCCCTGGTGTGGAGAAAGCCTCTTGAGGGGGCAAGCAGGAGTGTCAGGACGCCCACTAACACACAGCTCCTTTCTCTATCTGCAAAGTAGAGAGTATCCTGACACTCCTGCTCGCCCCCTCAAAAAGCTTTCTACACACCAGGGAGAAAGCCTCCCATTAAGGTGTGGAGTTAGTGACAGAAGAACAGGAAGTGAGGATTTCTCAGAAGAAATAAGGACATTTAAAAGCAAAATGGAAGGATGAGGTAAGTGAAGGAGGACTGCACTAAGGTAAAGGAAGCTATTTAGGGATTTTTTTTTTACTTTTACAACCCCTTTAAGCACTCCTGTCAGTGTTAAAGTGTTGTAAAAGCCATCTTATCCTATGTATTTGCATTACAATACAAAATCTTTTTTATGCACCCCCCCCCCCCCCCCCCCCCCCCCCAGAGCCCAATCTCAGTCCAGCGCTGCATGTCCTGCAACAGCTCCTCTCCTATTGGCTCTTGCTGCTGTCAGTTAATATCTGTAAGCAGGGGACAGGGCCGAGTCGGGTTGTGTGTCTAAATAGACTCAAACAGCACGTCTCGGGAGCTAGCCCGCACAAGTGCCCCCCATAGGAAATGGTATGGTGGCACACTCCTCTGAAGGAGGGAACACTTTATTGAAGTGCCAAGTACAGATTAAAACATCTCAGCACTGACAGGTAGGAAGGTGTTTCATGCACTGCAGCGCCTATTCGTTTACAAATTGCTGCTGTGTGTGAAATGCATCTAATTTTCTGTCAGTGCTGTGATGTTTTAATCTGTACTTTGCTTTTCAGTAACGTATTCGTGCTTCCAGGGGAGTGTGCCACCATTTTATTCTCAGGCGAACCGGACATCTCGGTCTGTGGATCATATATGAGGCTAAGTGTCGTTACCTGAGGCACTGTAGCGGTTTGTGTGGACTGAAGCGGCTTCCGATGGGGGCACTTAGCATAGGGAGGCGCCAAGATCACTGGCGGCGGACTTGAAGAGGAGGATCGGGGCTGCTCTGTGCAAAACCACTGCACAGAGCAAGTATAACATTGTTGTGTGTGTGTGTTTTTTTTGCCTTTATCACTTTAAGCTACCTGCTCAACCTTTTGATATTTGCAAATTAAAACCAATCCTAACAATTTGTTTTGTAGGTCCTGAAAATGTCGGCCCATTTGCAGTGGATGGTCATCAGGAACTCTTCCAGTTTCCTAATCAAGAGAAACAAGCAGGTGTACAGTACTGTAAGTAGAGATTTCTTCATTCTCTTTACAGTTTAAACGACAGCTATACATGAGACGTGTATTTTTTCTTTGATCTTGGTTGCTTTGTGTATTTCTTATAAATTTGCAGTAATCCAGCATGAAACTTTGCCTCTATTTAAAAGTTTCCTTTATTAACCACTTAGTGGTTATATACCCATTTGTTTTACTTTTACCTACAGGTAAGCCTATGATGCTTACCTGTATGTAAAATGAATATCTCCTAAACCTGTACGGTTTAGATATTCACTTTGCATGCAGCCGCTCACGGCGGCGCATACGCTGTGAATGTCTGGCAGATGCTACCGGACCTTGCCGGGAGAAAGACTCCCGCGCGCATGCCACTCACTGCGCCGAAGCCGCAAACCCGGAAGACATGCTGAGGGCAAAATGTCAGCTCCCTCGGGACCAGGATTAGTTACAACACCTCGTTCTAAGGTAAGTATTTCATAATGAGCTAGTATGCGTTGCATACTAGCTCATTATGCCTTTGCCTTGTTTAATTTTTTTTCCCCCTTCTGCGGGTATACAGCAGCTTTAAGCACGGGACTATTTTTATTTATTTTTTTCACTTGGTGTTTAAGTTAAAATCATCAGTTTTTTTTTTTTGCTAGAAATTTACTTAGAACCCCCAAATATATAATTTTTTATTAAGACATCTATTTTTTTACACTTTTTTTGAATTAAATAAGAAAAAGTTAACCCAATTTTTTTTTATATATAGTGAAAGATGTTACGCCAAGTAAATGGATACCCAACATGTTATGCTTCAAAATTAAACTATTACGGTGATACCCCATGTGTGGTTTGAACACTGCTTATATATGCGCTTGCTTCTGTGCAGGACAGGGCACTTTCAATTTTTTATTTATTTTACTTTTTTTTTGGATCACTTTTTTTCCTATTACAAGGAATGTAAACATCCTTTGAAATAGAAAAAAGCATTACAGGACCTCTTAAAAAGACCTCAGATCTCGCGTTTAAATGCAATAAAACAAAAAAAAATCCCTTTTAAGACCATTGGGCAAAAGTGACATTTGATGTCGAGTGGGTGCAATCATTCCCTCACTCGACTTTTACCCTCTGAGGGGAATAGACCGGATAGTCTCCACTGCTACTGACAGCTCCTGCAAGTGGCGGAGATGACTGGACATGGGGGGAGGGTGGTGTGCACTTCTTCCACTGCTGTTTTAAGGGATTTCGAGGTGAAACTGCAGCAGAGACCACTTTTATCTGAAAGGGGACCACCCACAGTTTTTAAAAATACCACGGTATTCATTGGGAAAATACTGACGTATAACGACAGCGGGCGGTTCAGAAGTGGCTGAAGACGCAATGGATTTTTATCACTTTTTATTTTGGATCAAATAAGGGGGACTCCTAATCCGTCTGTTTTTTTGCCATCTGTGTCGCATTGGGGAGATTTCCACTCACTTCCTGTCCCATAGCCAAACAGGAAGTGAGAGGAAATCCCTTCAAATTAAAGGAATCCCGTGGGGACCCCAAGATCATCTGAACTAGTGTCCCCATTGGAAGATTTCCACTTTGACTTTTCTGGGGACAAACCAAAATTATATTTTTCTTTTACGTTCAATATTAATGGTAAACTGGACAAATAGAGGGCAAATCTACCCAACAGGGACACAGGCTGCAAAATATAAAAATAAAATGAATCAAGTGTTATAAATTATCTTCACTCTGTCCAAAACAAAAAAAAAAAGTTGCTTTTAGTTATACTTTTTAACCTTGATAAACAGCTTCCTCTTATTATACTGGTTACGCACATCAGCTAAGTCGCAAAGATAGTACGTAGACAAGGATAGGAAAACTTACATAGGTGGTGATTTACCTGAACAACATGGGATAAGACAAAGATCACTGGGCACAGCGTCGCCTCCACACCCAATTTAAACCTCTACTTGCCGTACTACCATGTAGCAATCGCATGCATTGCACAACAATCATGGATTTTTAATTAGTTGGACTCGGATTACTTTTCAGGAGAGCAGCACTGCCTGCCGCAGTGCAGTCTATTTGCAAATTTCCTGGGTTAGCTGTGCTTTGCCATAGACTTCTATTATATCCTGCAGGTGTCACCTGCGATCTACTGGTTGCTGACCCCCAGACTAGAATGATGTGAATATCACTACTAGAATTTAAAAAAAAAATTGCGCTATCAGTGATATTTAAAATGGAATATTTTGGATAACTTTGCATAGGGCAGGTGTGCCCAACCGGGGGTCAGATGTGGCCTGCAGAGCCCTTTGATGTGGCCCATGACCTCCTGCTCTGGGATAAAATAGAATGTGTGTATATATATATATATGGGCATATCTGTTCTGCAGTGGTTAGTGGGCTGCTTTTTAACTGATCCACAGGTGCCGAGAAGTGCATCTGTGGGTTACCTTCACTGAGCCATAGACTTCCATTACCTGCAAATTTGGTATGCTGAGAGTAGAGTGGTCTATAGAGCTGAGAGGGCTGCCATCCACTCACTCCAATCATTGTGGCCTGCGACCGGTTACCAAGTCACTTAAGTGGCCCTTGCGCTTCTAAAGGTTGGGCACCCCTGGCATAGGGCATCGCACTCTTTCTACTGCTTTAGGCAACGCACACTCATCCACAGAGTGCTCAGCACACTTTCTATCACTTGAGACAGTTCATTTATTGAGCCAAGTGCCTTAAAAGGAATGAGTTACTTGGCAAAGCGTTTGCTTCCATTTTCTAAAGTTTAGTTTAACCCCTTTATGCCTAAGGGTAAAACAAATCTTAAAGTGGGGGTTCGCCCTAAAAAAATGTTTTTGTCTACCATGCCATCCAGCATACTAGCGTGAGCTACAGTATGCCTTTATTTTTATTTTTTTAGCTGTACTCAGTTTAATCCGTTAAGTTTCAGACTCCCCGCGGGGAGTAGGTGTTCCTATGAAGAGGGGAACATGATTGACGGCCGGCTATGGCGCGTCACGCTTCCCGAAAATAGCCGGAGTAGGACTTGGCTCTTTGGCGCCTGTGCAGTCAGCTCCTAGTCTGTGCGCAGGCACCGTATAGCGCCGTGAAGAGCCGAGTCCTACTCCAGCTATTTTCGGGAGGCTTGACGCGCCATAGCCGGCTGTCAATCATGTTCCCCTCTTCAAAGGAACGCCTACTCCCCCGCGGGGAGCCTGAAACAAAACTAATCGATTAAACTGTGAGTACAGCGCAAAAGGCATACTGTAGCTTATGCTAGTATGCTGAATGGCATGGTAGAAAGTTGTATTTTAGGGTGAACCCCCGCTTTAAAGCCCAAGCACAATTTTGCAACAGAATTTTGACAAATGCATGGGTGTTGGTGCTTCTCTTCTGGTCTATATCCTATCCCATGCCTTCTGCGTAGGGATGGGGTGCTTTTGTATCTATTGGCTGTATTCACTGAAGAGCACTATTGGCTCATAAACTGTATGCTTGAGCTTAATGACCATCATGGGGCTTGATGGCTCACCTTGTGTTCAAGCAAGAACACTTTAATACACTGAACGAATTCCTTAACCTACCTGAATGTATTTTAAAAGTATGCTATTCCCTAAAAACATAAAAAAACTGCCCTCTGCAAATAAAGGCATACTGGCAGGCAGTGTCTTCCGCTACTTTGGCTGAAAAATTGACAATAGACAACACATAAATGCTTTCTTCAAATAAAGTTGCTCTTGAAGAAAGTAAACGGAGGACTTTCACTTAGTTGGTCTAATTGGGAAGAAATGTTTATTATAGTACAGGGCATTTCTTCACAGGTTTAAATGCATAAATCTGCATTCAAAATATACTATACCCCAAGTGGGCACTAAGTCATTTATCCAACTTCCTTTTTTTGTAATACAATTCTACATCACCTGAATCCAGTAGCATAATTGCCTAATGAGGTTGCATCGTTATTTTGGTAATTGTTACATCTCGGTATACAAACAATTTCACAGTCAGCAATCTGCTCTCATCCCATGAGGAGACCCTGTATTATAGATGGAATGAGCTGTGTAATAATTGGGCACACAGGCGTTTTTGGTTTTAATCATCATTTTCTACACCCCTGCCAAACAGACAAGTATTAGTATTGTTGGGAGCACATAATGTACCATTGCCTGTTAGGAGCTCCTAAGTTATTCATTGTTTACCACAGAAGGCATGCATTGTGAATTTTTTTTTTTTTTTAAACCCTTTTCTGTACATGTAAAATTTATCAGTGTCATTTTTATCTAGGAGCCAAACAATCTGAAGGCCAGGAACTCATTCCGCTACAATGGTCTGATTCACAAGAAAACGGTCGGTGTTGAGCCTGCTGCTGATGGAAAGGGGGTCATTGTGGTCTTGAAAAAGCGTGCCGGTAAGAAGTTGGATTAAATCTTTGTTTCCTGCTTGCTGGTATTCTGTTTGCAGAGACCTGTATTGTGAAAAATACTGTATTTAGGTTTTTAGGAACGTGTGAAGATATGCTGTAAAGTAAGAATGCTTTCAAATATATGTATGTGTGTGTCCCATTGGGGAGATTTCCCTTCATAGCCAAAGTGAAAAGAGATCCCTGCAAATTAAGGGAATTCCTTAGGGACCCCCCCACCAGAACTAGTATCTCCATTGGAAGATTTCCCCTCTATCTAGGGACACGCCAAAACTTGGGATTTTTAATTAGGGTCCTTTCACACGTGCGGACCGTTCGTTCATACGTCCATTTACGGACTGCAATGCTTTCCAATGGAATAGCGTACGTTAGCGGATGAGCATCCGCTAACGTCCGTTAACATCCGTCTCCGTTAAGCTCCGTTTTTTTGAACGGAAGAAAACCCTATTTTTCTTCCGTCAAAAAACGTAACGGACGAAAAACGGATGTTAGCGGACGATCCGCTAAGATCCGTTTTTCATCAAAATATGTAATAAAAATAAAGCTCTAACAAAAAAAAAAAAAATGGATCAACTGATGATAAAAAACTGATCTAAAAAACGGTCCGCACGTGTGAAAGGACCCAAACTTTCAATGTTAATGGTAAGGCTGCATTCACACCTAAGCGTTTTGTGGCCTGAAGCACGGCGCTCAAAAAACGCTAGAGGGGGAAAAAAATACATTATTCCCTATGGAGATGGTTCACATCTCCACTCAAACGCCCAACGCCTGAAGCTCAAACAAGCTCCGGACCTTTTTTTTGTCGGGCGGTTTGGGCGTTTTTGATCGTTTCCATTTCCCATAGAAAGTAATGGAAATGCTTGATTCAAGCGACTAGCGCGACAACAAGCGTTTGCTACGGGCGTTTCGTCGCTTTAATCAATGTAACATTTCACCCAGGCAGAAGATAAAAAAAATCTACCAACATGGCAACAAGTGATGTAAAGATGATCATTTTTCCTATTGGCTAAAATAAAAAACGTCAAAGTACAAAAACATCGGACGACGCTGTATGCAAACGCGCAAATAAGCATGAATATGCCCGAAAAAACGAACGACTGACGCTCAGGTGTGAATGCAGCATATAAACAGGACAAATTGAGAGGGTGAATCTCCTTAATGGGTCTTTTAATCCTTCTCCACTTTATCCAGAACTAAAAACAAGTTTTGCATTTAGTTATACTTTAACCCATTATAATGTCAATTTCATGTGTATATTGAAAGTCATAAACAGAAATAGCTGTGTAGGAGGCCTAAAACTGGGCGAAGAACAGCCAAACTCTCCTACTCAGAGGAGGGTGCTAATGTGCCTTTGTACTGTAATAAAAAAGCATAAGTGGGATTTCTGCTCATAAAATTATCAGTTATATGGTGTACAAAAATGTTGCCTTGCTGTTTTTTGTGGGGCAGTAACTTGAAACTTTTTTCTTTTTAGGCCGACGCAAACCTGCCAAAGCATATGAGAAGATCACCATTAACAAAAACTCCCGTGCTACCCTCAGCAGCTTGCGCCACATTATCCGCAAGAATAACTACAGGAGGGACCTGCGTATGGTACGTCATTGTCTATGCTTTTTGTGACTGGTCACTGACTTAGTCTGGTCAAATGTTATACATTGTTCTTCAATTTCCTTTAGATTTATCTTTTAAAGTGATTGTAAAGGTTTTGTTTTTAATAAAACAACAAACCATGTTATACTTGCCTGCTCTGTGCAAGGGTTTTGCATAGAGCAGCCCAATCCTCCTTTTCTGTGGTCCCCTGACGGCGCTCCTGGCTCCTCCTCTTCAATGCCCCCATGGAGAGTCGCTTTCCATAGGGGCACTCGTGCGGGGCCTGCTCCCGAGTCCTGCTGCTGCGTCCATTGACACAGACAGCCGGACTAAGCCTGGCTCACGTGTCACTGGATTTGATTAACAGCCGTGGAAGCCAATAGCTCCTGCTGCTATTAATCTATTTGAGGACCTGAGACATTGGCTGGAGCTGCTGGGCTCGTTCTCGTCGCTGGAACGAGCCTGTCACTGTATTCAGCCAAAGCTATTTTTTGTTAAAAAGGGTCGAGCTTTTGGGTTTAATACTGCTTTTTTTTTTTTTTTTTTGGGGCATTTTTGCAGTGTTTACATGCTTTATCTTCCATTGTTTTGTTTTGCTGTATTTAAAGGTTAAGTCCACATTTTGCAAAAAAACAATAAATGCACCCATATATTCCGCAACACTTTTTATTTTATTTTTGTGAGCCTGCAAAGCATTGCAGTAGTGATCAGTGGATCGTTGGTGACATGCACAGGCTCCTGCACACTCTTCCTCAAGCTCCCTGTCTGCAAAGAGAAACAGGCTTTCAGTTTGAGACCTAGAGGGAAGGGTCAATGGACCATGTGTGCAGTAATCATAGTTGTGTTCCATTGAGAATTGTGTCCATCTGCCTGCCACAGAGACTTGTAGTTCATTCACAGATCTATGCAAAGTACTGTGATTGCGTGTGCGGAGCCCTATGCAAGAATTCAACTAACATCTGGCACAGCGGAGAATGGGTCGACATAGGAGAGGGTCAAACTGTGACCCATCTGTATCTGCAATGAAGGCACACAACTGCCAGCTTTGCAAGCACAGATACCAAAGGCTGTGGCTTGAGAGCTACTTCTGGCTAAGCCTTTTGACAGCAGTCAACTGTGGCCCAGGAGGTGGAAGACTGCAGTCCAGTGGTTGAGAAGCACTGACACTTTGATGTGTGGTACATAGGGAAAGGTACATGGATGCATGACACTGCAAAAGTGTTGTCCAGTACAGCTTGGTTCATGCGCTTGACATCGTGAAATGGTAACTGGTAATTTTCTAGGTTCTTGTGATTTTAGTATAATTTTTTTTTTATTTAGGCGGCTCTTCGTCGTGCCAGTGCTATCCTGAAAAGTCAGAAGCCAGTTGTGGTGAAAAAGAAGCGTACCCGGGCTGCCAAGACTGCTTAATTTTCTTGGAATATCCGTAATAAAATTTTCAAACCAAAAAATACCCTTGCCTTGGTGGTGCCTTTTTGTCAGAATGTATGTTTGTTGCTGTAAACTTGAAGATGTACCTGAAGTGAGTATGGAAAAAATGTTTTTTACTGGTAGCCCAAGTGTAGCTGAAAAAACAGAAAAAAAAATACAAGGGGCTTAACTTGCCAGGAGCATATGTGTCCCTTGTGCTTATTCTTCTGTTGGTAGTAGTTGTCCTCAGTCCAGCCTAATTTTGCCTGCTAATGTGCATTACAGAATATGCTGTGTGGCTATATGTACGCAACTGCTGGTGCTCATATGGGTGTATTTATCACAATGTAAAAATTTACATTTGGAAAAATGTGCATGTACAACAGGAGCACTGGCAACTATTTGTGTATAGCAATGAAGAACCTATTCTGTGCTGCAGCTGAGGCTCCTGGGCACCAAAACAGACATGTGCAAGAGCCCTACCTGTATCCCACCATAGCCACCCGCCACCTGATATCTCTGGCTTCAGTACTTTTGAGTCACTGGCCAGGAACAAGTGAGCAGGGTGGGCTAGCATGAAACAAAGTTTAACTAAAGGCAAAACTTTTGGTTTGGACAGAGTGGAGATGCACTAGAATACCTGTAAGGTGCTTATTGCTGCCTCTGACCTTGTTGGGGAGATTCACTTAATTTGTCCTGTTTACCATTATTGAAAGTATAAGCAAATTTTGGGTTGTCCTCCACAACCATAATGAGGCAGAAAACTACCAATGGATACACTAGTTTTGGTGACCTGGGGCAGGGCAAGGAATTCCATGATTTCCCCTCACTTCCTGTTTTGGCTATGGGACATGGCAAAAAGCTGGGGGGTTATAAACCTCTTTCTCCAAAATGAAAATTTTGCCTATAGTTCTACTAGTTCTACTTTAACCCCTTCAATACTGGGCTTTTATACCCACCTCTATACCACACCTGTTCTGGCACTTCTCTCCTACATGTACAAATCATCATTCTTTTGCTAGAAAATTACTCAGAACCCCAAAACATATGTTTTTTTTTAGCAGACACCCTAGGGAATAAAATGGCGGTTATTGCAACTTTTTATCTTGCCCAGTATTTGCGCAATAATTTGGGAAAAAAATGGTTTCATGAATTTAGAAATAACAAAAACAGTAAAGTTTGCCCAATTTTTTTGTAAAATATGAAGGATGATACGCAGAGTAAATAGATACCTAACGTGTCACGCTTTAAAATTGCGCGCACTCATGGAATGGCGCCAAAGTTCGTTAATCTCCAAAAGTGACGCTTTGAAAATGTTTAGAGGTTACCAGTTTAGAGTTAGAGGAGATCTAGTGCCAGAATTGTTGCACGTGGCGATACCTCACATATGTGGTTTGAACAGTGTTTACATATAAACAAGTTTGAAAAAAAAACCACTTTTTTTTGCTATAATAAATGTACCCCCCCTCAGTTTAGACCCATATGTATTCTACACTTTTTTGATTAAAACAAATTGCAATAGGTGGCAGTGATGGGCACCACTTGTGGACACTGACTGCACAGAGGAGGCAGAATTGCCTTTTTCCTCTTCGGGCCCGATGTCCCTTACACATGAGGCGGTGATCGGCTTTTTTTTTCTCCTCACGCTCTTAGCGTGAGGAGAAAAAAAACCTGATTACTGGTTGTTTACATCACGTGATCAGCTGTCATTGGCTGACAGCTGATCACATGGTAAGGGGCCAGGACCGGCCCTTTACTCGGATCTGTGATCACCCGAGTCTTAGTGACTCGGGTGATTACAGTGTGCGCGCAAAGGGGAGGATGTCTATTGACGTCCTCCCGGCATTTGGGGTCCGGTGTAGCCGTCATTCGGCTATAGCGTGGGTGCCAAGTGGTTAAATTCCTAGATCAACCCATCTGCTACCAACAACCATGCCACATTCAAAGTCACTTAAATCCCCTTTCTGCCCCATTCTGATTCTCGGTTTGAACTTCAGCAAGTCGTCTTCTAGATGCCTAAATGCATTGAGTTTTTGCCATGTGATTGGCTGAACAGGTGTACCTAATAAAATGGCTGATGAGTGTATGCAAGATTGATTTTAATAACCTATCCTGCTTTTTATTTCCCCTGCACATGATTGGGTATTCAAAGTGTGCACAGATTCGCCTTATGTACTATTAGTCCGTTTACAAATTAAATTTACACATTTCAAAGTTAACATTTCCTTTGCTAAGTGAACAGCCTCTGATGTGTCCTTTATAATACAGATTTTTACATAGGTCTGTGATCTTTTAATTGTCACACAGAACAGGAACTTAATGGTAAGAAGCAATCTTTACCATTAGGAAACAAGATAAATGGATTTAGATCTAAAATAGGATGCATACAGTTGCATCACAATTAGCTGGGCTTTTTAAATCCAGTTAGTACATTTAATCTTCCTATCAAGGGGTGGAGCATACTAGATTTAAGAAGCTTGTCTTTAATATAGGATGACCTACAAAGTCACAGAGCTTGCACTATGTTAAATCTACTCTGCAAAAGGATGAATATAAAAGGAATATTGTAAGGTGGGAGTGGGAAATCGGCTATTTTCATAAGTTACCTCTAGTCCTGACATCCCACAAAAAACTACATTGTATTAAATTTCCCAAAACTTGAAAGTTATTTTAATAACAGAAACCACTTTTAAAAGGCGTAATCAATAGTGTGTTACAATACCATTAAAATACATTGCACATCATCATCTTGCATAACAACTACTGACTTATTCCATACTTATTTTAAACTAGTGTATATATTTACAAACCTTGTTACTAGCGCTGTTGTTGGAAATTGCTTGAAATTAATGTGTTTCGCAGGCAACATCGGCTTTCTCAGGATATAGATATTTAGAAATAATTGTGTATATGTTTAATATGAATAATGGCATATTCTCCAATACATATCACACATATAGCAAAATATATACAGTGGGGATTGAAAGTTTGGGCACCCCAGGTAAAAATTTGTATTAATGTGCATAACGAAGCCAAGGAAAGATGGCAAAATCTCCAAGGCATCAAATTACAGATTAGATATTCTTATATGTCAAAAAAAGTTAGATTTTATTTCCATCATTTACACTTTCAAAATTACAGAAAACAAAAAATGGCGTCTGCAAAAGTTTGGGCACCCTGCAGAATTTATAGCATGCACTGCCCCCTTTGCAAAGCTGAGACCTGCCAGTGTCATGGATTGTTCTCCATCATCGTCTGGGAAGACCAGGTGATGTCATTCTCAAAGGTTTTAAATGCACAGACTCATCTGACCTTGCCCCAACAATCAGCACCATGGGTTCTTCTAAGCAGTTGTCTAGAAAACTGAAAATAGTTGACGCTCACAAAGCTGGAGAAGGCTATAAGAAGATGGCAAAGTGTTTTCAGATGTCAATATCCTCTGTTCGGAATGTAATTAAGAAATGGCAGTCATCAGGAACAGTGGAAGTTAAACCAAGATCTGGAAGACCAGGAAAAATATCAGACAGAACAGCTCGCAGGATTGTGAGAGAAGCAATTCAAAACCCACGTTTGACTGCACAATCCCTCCAGAAAGATCTGGCAGACACTGGAGTTGTGGTACACTATTCCACCATAAAGAGATACTTGTACAAATATGGTCTTCATGGAAGAGTCAGAAGAAAACCTCTTCTACGTCCTCACCACAAAAATCATCGTTTTAACTTTGCAAATGAACATATAGACAAGCCTGATGCATTTTGGAAACAAGTTCTGTGGACCGATGAGGTTAAAATATAACTTTTTGGCCGGAATGAGCAAAGGTACGTTTGGAGAAGAAAGGGCACAGAATTTAATGAAAAGAACCTCTGTCCAACTGTTAGGCATGGGGGTGGATCAATCATGCTTTGGGGTTGTATTGGAGCCAGTGGCACAGGGAACATTTCACGAGTAGAAGGAAAAATCGATTCAATACAATTTCAGTAAATTTTGGATGGTAACTTGATGCCATCTGTGAAAAAGCTGAAGATAAAGAGAGGATGGCTTCTACAAATGGATAATGATCCTAAACACACCTCAAAATCCACGAGGGATTACATCAAGAGGCATAAACTGAAGGTTTTGCCATGGCCTTCACAATCTCCTGACCTCAACATAATTGAAAATCTATGGATAGACCTTAAAAGAGCAGTGCGTGACAGACAGCCCAGAGATCTCAAAGAACTGGAAGACTTTTGTAAGGAAGAATGGGCAAAGATACCTCAAACAAGAATTGAAAGACTCTTGGCTGGCTACAAAAAGCGTTTACAAGCTGTGATACTTGCCAAAGGGGGCAGTACAAGATATTTACTCTGCAGGGTTCCCAAAATTTTGCAGACGCCATTTTTTTCTTTTCTGTAATTTTGAAAGTGTAAATGATGGAAATAAAATCTAACTTTTTTTGACATATAAGAATGTCTAATTTGTAATTTGATGCCTTGGAGATTTTTCCATCTTTCCTTGGCTTCCTTATGCACATTAATACAAATTTTTACCTGGGGTGCCCAAACTTTCGATCCCCACTGTATATGTATGTGTGTGTGTGTGTGTGTGTGTATGTATGTATGTATGTATGTATGTATGTATGTATGTATGTATGTATGTATGTGTATATATATATATATGTATATGTGTGTGTATATATATATATATATATATATATATATATATATATATATATACACACACACACTTGCACAGGTGTGCCTTAGGCTGGCCACAATAAAAGGCCAGCCTTTTTTTTTTATCACACAGCACAATGCCACAGATGTCGCAGGTTTTGAGGGAGCGTGCAATTGGCATGCTGACTGCAGGAATGTCCACCAGAGCTGTTGCCCTTGAATTGAGTTAATTTCTCTACAATAGGCTGTCTCCAAAGGCGTTTCAGAGAATTTGGCAGTACATCCTACCGGCCTCACAATCACAGACCACGTATAACCACACCAGCCTAGGACCTCCACATCCAGCATCTTCACCTCCAAGATCGTCTGCGATCAGCCACCTGGACAGGTGCTGCAACAATTGGTTTGCGTAACCAAAGAATTTCTGCACAAACTGACAGAAACCATCTCAGGGAAGCACATTTGCATGCTCATCGTCCTCATCAAGGTTTCGAGCTGACTGCTTTTTGTTGTCGTAACCAACTTGAGTGGGCAAATGCTCACATTCAATGGTGTCTGGCACTTTGCAGAGGTGTTCTCTTTACAGATGAATCCCGGTTTTCACTGTACAGGGCAGATGGCAGACAGTGTGTATGGCGTTGTGTGGGTGAGCAGTTTGCTGATGTCAATGTTGTAGATCGAGTGGCCCATGGTGGCGATGGGGTTATGCTATGGGCAATTTTTTTTATGCCATTTTGAATGCAAAGAGATGACAAGATCCTGAGGCCCATTGTTGTGCCCTTCATCCAGGACCATCACCTCATGTTGCAGCATGATTATGCACGGCCCCATGTTGCAAGGATCTTTACACAATTCCTGGAAGCTGAAAACATCCCAGTTCTTGCATGGCCAGCATACTCACTGTGTCACTGATTGAGCATGTTTGAGATGCTCTGGATCGGTGTATACGACAGCGTGTTCCAGTTTCTGACAATATCCAGCAACTTAGCACAGCCTTTGAAGAATAACGGACCAACATTCCACAGGCCACAATCAACAACCTGATTAGCTCTATGAGAAGGAGATGTGCTGCACTGCGTGAGGCAAATGGTGGTCACACCAGATACTGACTGGTTTTCGGACCCCTGACGCCCCCAATACAGTAAAACTGCACATTTTAGAGTGGCCTTTTATTGTGGCCAGCCTAAGACACACCTGTTCAGTAATCATGCTGTCTAATCAGCATCTTGATATGCCACAGCTATGAGGTGGATGGATTATCTTGACAAAGGAGAAGTGCTCACTAACACAGATTTAGACAGTTGGCTCCTCCCTGCGCCTGTCATTTCTTACCCTGTACTTCTCCTTTTTATCTGAGTTTCTGTATTCTGCTCCGCTGGATATATATGAGAGCAGAGACGCAAGGGCATTCCCTACCCCACTAAGGCCAGGAAGGCAGAGCTCTTGAGGCTCCTATTCCCGCCGCCAGCCACTGAAGGGCCCAGCGCCCAACAGGCATCCCTGCAGTCCATCCATCCCTGGGGCCATTTACCAGCTGAACTCCTTGGTCTCCTCCTTATCCGCAGCAGTTTTCTGATGTCAGCTGTAAACACTCTAAAGGCTGCCATAGATGCCTAGAATGTTGTCCAGTTCCAGCTGAATTGCAGTATCTGTCAGGACCTGGACTTGAACCTGGGACCTCTGGCAATGAATCTTCTCACTGAGCTATCTGAGATGCTGGACAGTGCCTTGTCAGATCCTTTAGACTACCCTTCCTTGTACCTTGATTTCAGCTGAACCTTGAACTCTTTGCTCCTCCCATGTACTTCCTGATATAAGCCATGTCTCAGCACAATATTCGGACAAGGAGGAAGTGCTATCTCCAGCCTGTATCTCGCTTCTGTCTTCCCTGCTGCCGTCCATATTTGCTACTGCTCGTTATCGACTCTTGGTTTGTTCCTCGCCTACGCTTCTGCCTGATCCCAACTTGCAACTACTCGTTTACCGACCTTTTGGCTTGTTTACTGACCACGCTTCTGTTTGATCCCTATCTGCTTATCCGCTACTGAACCCCGGCTTGCTCACCTCATGGTGGGGCGATCCTGAGGACCGCAGCAAAATCCATCTCCACCATCAGGAGCTCTGGTGAACACTGGTTAGTACTTTGCACCTTAGATGAGCCTGTGTTATCTGCCAGGGTGACTGCCTGTGTACCTATCCTGCTGGTCAGTGGTAGTCCTGCAACTGCCATAGCAATTGGTCTTCGAGCCTGACCCCTGATCGTGACAGTATCTTTGAGCCATGGATGATCCTGATTCCTGGTGCCACCATCCGGCTTGCCAAAAGTCCGGCTGGGTTTACACTGTTGTGAATTGGATGAGGTTTTCTTTGTATCCAATTCGCATGTCAGGAGCCTGTGACCGGCTCTCAATAGAGCTGGTTCACACAGCTCCGGAACGGCTGTGAAGCGAATTGCACAGATTTTTCTGTGCATCTTCTGGTCCATTTTAGGTCTGAATTCAGCCAAAAATTAGAACCGAAATCGGACCCGAAACGGGGGATAGGGACGCACCGGACCCCTGCTGTAAGCCGCTGCGCACGGAGATGTGAACCCAGCCTTAATGTTTTAATTGACTTTTGATTAAGAAGACAGGTTAAAAATGTATATATATTTTTTTTAGATATGCTTTAACACAGAACACTGTTCTATGTTTAAAAAAAAAAGCTTTTTTAATATCTTAAAGCAGGTATGTAGTTAAAGTAGTTGTTAAGGAAATTTTTTTTTGCCTAAAATTAATGTCTGCAAGGTAGACAGACAGAATAGTGTAATGATTCTGTTAAAAAACGAGTAAATACCTATTAAATTCCTTCATCTATATCACCTCCGGCATTCTAGTTTCTGTTCTCTCATTCACTTCCTGGTTTGCATCGCTCGTTCATGTAAGAACTACATTTCCCAGTATGAATTGCGGCACGCCCAGTAATTCACACCTCTTTGAAGTCTCTAATACGTAGAGAGCATCCTGCCACACAGATGTAGTTCCCAGGAGGGGGTGAGCATGTTAATGACCACCACAGTAAAGCCTCCCGTCACGGTGGTCAGTAAAATCAGACAGAACAGAGAAGAAATTGAGCAACTTCTGAGCAAAAATGAACAATGAGGAAGTGAAAAGAGGAATGTCTGTCTGCAGGTAAAGGATGCTTATTATGAAAAAAATGTGTTTCCTTTACAACCCCTTTAAGTGAATGCAGGCAGCACTATGCAAGATATATTACAGATGGCTTGTCAAGCTCAAATCAAGCATTCTGCTGCATTAGGAGGAATTAGTCTTCAAGGGGCCACATTTTCACATTTTACTCTAACATTGTCCAATTTTGATGTCCATTTTTGCTTTTACATGTTTTGAACATCATATCAATAAAACATGCACAAAGAGAATATGTTCACAGATGAAATTTACATAGATGTATGGAAATGGTAAAGGCATGGTCATGGAGGGAATAAAGTAGCACACATTTATTGTAGATTAGGAGAGATTAGGCAGCAGGACAGGATTATGGTGGGTGATGAGGCAAGAGATTGTAAATCTACGCAGGGGAGGGGGAGAGAGATGAGGCACCAGTACCAGATAGTGCATGGGTGAAAAGAAGACACAGTTGGATGGGACTATGGGGGGGGAGGGGGGGAAGAAATGAGGCAGTAGGGCCAGATATTGGAGGAGAGGAGGAGATAGTGTTTTAGGATTTTTGTGTGTGATTTGGTGGAAGATTTCTCTCCGATGTGAGACACACTCAGTAGGGTTCAAAGTACCAGCCTCTCCTGACTGCTTGTCTTGCTATTCTTGAACACTTCAGAAAGTGGGAGAATGTCTCTACTTCTAGCTGCTGGTAGCTGGTTCAACAAATTGTGTAGGGGCAGCAGTCCAGTCTCTCTATCCATGCATATTGGACGTTTTGTTTATAAAGAGTGCATTTCTCTTTTCATGAACTGTTAGTAACCGGTATTGTATTATTATTTTTATATAATCTTTTACACTTTACAGATATGCAGCGGAGCAATTATCATTTCAGTCAATTAACCCATTTATTATTTACCTTGCAAAATCGTAAATGTCACTAATGCCTAGTACACACGATCATTTTTCCCGTCGGGAAAACTGACGTGTTTTCCTTTGGCCGGGAAAACCAGACGTGTGTGTAGCACTACCCCTGAAGGAGCTGCTGGTTTGTTTTGGGCAGCATGTTACCTCTATTTCCTCGCCGTCTAGGGTACCAGATGAGAGTTGAGAAAAAGTTCAATGTCCACACTTTAGACTTCTTTTTCTTTGCTTTATTTACCAAACGTGGTAGAAGAATAAAAGTAGTAGTTGAAGAGGTGGAGGGTTAATAGGTTCAGGTGTATAACTTTTGTTCGGAAACACTCCTGCTTCCAGCAACGTAGCTTTCGTCGCCACTCTAGCCAGATCGGGTATTGTGCATCTGGATAGGCCTCTCTCACTAACCTAGCAGCCAGGATGTCACATGGAAACTTGGTAAAGTCTCTGCCACAGACCTTCCCAAAGATGGAGGTATATTCGGTCCAAAATCCTCTCAGCACAGGATTAAGCACCCGGATCTCTCCTGAATAACTTCTTGTGGACTTTGAACTGACAGGCGACCATCATTCAGCCTTTCAGTAATGGTGCATCCTTCAATGAACTTCAAGGCCTCTCCTGAGATACCAGCCTCGTGCTCGGTGCTCTCCAAGACAGGTTCTTCATTGAGTGGCTTCCTCCCTCAGGTCGGACAGCACAGGACCACTCCACAAGCGTAGACCCAGTCTGACTACTGGATCTACTCAATAGATCACAACCCTGGACCAACATGGTCCCGGAGCCAGGAACACTTGAACCCGCTCCCCCGGCCAGAAGGGCCACACACGGGGGGTGGTGGGACGACAGACCAGGATCGGCGACGACCCCAAACTAATGATGTCTGTCCCTCAAGTACTCCTCCCCAGCATGCACAGCGTGACGATCAACTCCCTCTGATTGGCTGCTGAAGGGGAAACACCCAAAACGCCTTGACCTGAATGCTGCCACCCTCAGCCTGGGATGATAACAACACCCCAGACAACAATAGTGGTCACTCACAGTACAGCCATGGCTGGAACAGAGGCACACATTTAGTGAAAAATCATACAGTCTGAGTCAACTAACTCTCAGGCTACCCTCTAAATTGAAAGCAGCGCCGGCTAGAAAAAAGCTGGCTGCTACATGTGTATGCTCCTAAGCAGGAGAACTGTGGTTTAAGAAATGAGAACATGTTCTCTTTTTTCTTGTGTCATTTTTTTCCCCACAGTTTTCCTATGGGGAAACACTGCGAGGCAGCATACATTCGGCCGGTTTTCCCGACCAAAGTTCTCCTGGCAGTTTTCCTGACGGGA
Source organism: Rana temporaria (assembly GCF_905171775.1). Lineage (NCBI taxonomy): Eukaryota > Metazoa > Chordata > Amphibia > Anura > Ranidae > Rana > Rana temporaria. The sequence goes on from NC_053498.1 coordinate 81,504,512, forward strand.
AAACCGGTTGTGTGTGTACAGGGGAAAAGGGACCAAACCGGTTCCTGGTTTTCCCCACGGTCTTTTGAATGTCGGGAAAACGATTGTGTGTACTAGACATTGGGCAAATGATTTGTTGCCTAATGAGAACTAAATCAGGTAGGACTGTTCATTGCTCTAAGCTATTGCACATGGAAGCATATGAAAGGTCATATTATGTTAACCACTCACCTGTAGAAGTGCATAGTATCGACTTGATGCATGTTTTTTTATATTTCAAGCCCTGCTGAAAATAAATTACTTATCATTAGTTGAATTTATCAAAGCTTTACATCAATTTGGCTTCACTTTGAGATCTGGAATGTCCTGATAGAGCCACTGATGGTATTTATTTCTTTAAGCACTATGATAAACTTACTATCAAGTACTATCAAGTAAAGCATATCTGCTGGACTAGTTATTCAGACAAATGCAAGCAAACACCAGGTCTTTGTGCTCTGTTTTATTCTCTTATGCCGCGTACACACGGCCGATTTTTGTGATGAAAAAAAAACAACATTTTTAAAAACGTCATTTAAAATGACCATGTGTGGGGAAAACGTTGTTTTATGTCTTCTGAAAAACGACAAAAAAAAATTTGAACATGCTTCAATTTTTTATGTCGTTTTTTTTTTGTCATAAAAAAATGATCGTGTGTGGGCTAAAACGACGTTTAAAACAAAGTTTTTAAACCTGTGCATGCTCAGAAGCAAGTTATGATGCGAGCTTGAATGGAACAGAGTGCCGCCGTACGCGCTGAACGTAACCGTGCTTTGCTAGAGCATTTAAAAAAAATTATGGTGTGTAGGCAACGTCGTTTTTTAAAATGAAGTTTGAAAAACTTCGTTTTTTTTTTCATGAGAAAAAACAACGTTTTTTTACAAGACAAAAAACGACCGTGTGTACGCGGCATTAGGTGTACTGTATGCACTTTTGAATTTGTCGATCCTTCCATGATGAAGTTAGCAGCTGATTATTTCATTAAAATATATACATTTTAGCTGGATGTTGCCAAAGCTCATTTTAGAAGAATCATTGGCCGCTTGTCTCACTTCTTGCTAGTTTATGAGTTGTTGCCCCCATTCTGCTGTTTTGCATTAATGTGCTCATGAATTTCGGAGCTGCTTAACTTCCTCTAGATATTTCCCTATCTACATGTGCTTTCAGAGTTGTGAGACAAAAGAGGCATGGACTGAAAACCAATTTTGTGTATTCATGCAGGCTTTTTATAATTTTTTTGGTGCATACAGAGAAAAATGACGCACAAGCTGAGTGATGTTCATCCTCCATTTTTTAGCGGAGTTTTCTGTTAGAAGTTCTTGATCACTAACACCTGTGTCCTACAGTAATATCATGAGCAATCGTTGTTTCATGAAAGCGCAGGCTGTTGCTAGGCACCATGCTATAAAGGAAAATGCACACAAAGATGCACTTACTAGTGTCCACAATGGATGGTGATCAGGGCAAGCACTCGGATCAGCTCTAATCCATCCTTGCAAGCATTGAACAGTGTACTGTATACCAGGAAATGTTCAACATAAATGCACTGGATTTCACAGATATCATTTATTGGTAGAATACAATAACTTAAGATGCAAGTGGATCCATATTTATTAGTTTACCAATAAATGCTATGATCTGTGCAAGCCAGGGCACTTTTGTTCTGTACTTTACCTTGCTGTAAAATGCTCACATACACAGTGTTATAATGGAATTGTAATCCCTCTTATTTGGGGAAAACGGAAGGTAAACATTTTTATATGATGGCCTACAGTATATTAGACCCTGGTCAGAATTCCCATATCTCATATTTGTAATTAATAAACATGACCATCTGCCATGAACATGGATGCCTTTACTTGGATCTAGTACAAAGGACATTGCTCCCTTTATGCACTTCAAAGTCAAATCTCAGTGGGGATTGTGGTAAATTGAACTGTGGAACAAACAATGAATATGTAAGGCACACAAGCTTAACATATTACCAGAATGGTATATTTAAACTGGTATCTAACAATTAGGTCAGTATATTGTATGCATTGTTTGAATGATATCTAATGTTAATTTTAATGGGATTAAGGTATACCATGCTGTAAAATATTTACGGTACAGAGTAGTGCTGTGGCTATACACTATATTTATGCAGATCTTAATACATTTACATATTCTATTATTTTTATTCTACATTAAGACATACATAAACCAGAGAGTGGATTAGGAGCTTTGTGGTGTCATTGGTTAGGAAGGGGCATATTTTTTGAGGCGGCAAGCTTTGGAAAATGATTGAATGTGGGGCCGAAAGGAGAGTTCAAAGTCCAGGACTACACCTAGCACCCTAGCATGGGGGGCTGCGATGATGGTTGTGTCATTTATTTGTACGCTGACGTCACCCAAATCTGTCTCTCTACCCCTCAGCTCACAACATCAATCTCCTCACGCATTACTAATTTACTGACCGACATATTAGTCTGGATGTCACACCACCTCCTCAAACTCAACCTTTCCAAAGACCAGCTCATATTTTTCTGCCCCCGCTTGCCTTATTCCCCTGATTTCTTGGTCAATATCAGTGGCAGGATCCTCAACCCCTCCCCATATGCTAGAGTTCTAGGTGTAATCCTGGACTCCGAACTCTCCTTTTGGCCCCACATCCAATCACTTTCCAAAGCTTGTCATCTCAACCTCCGCAACATCTCCAAAATATATTCCTTCCTAACCAATGACACCACAAAGCTCCTAGTTCACTACCTGGTCATCTCTTGCCTCGACTACTGCAACTGGATTACCTTTACATAGGCTATCCCTTATGCAGTCCATCATGAATGCTGCTACCAGACTCATGCACCTTACAAACTGCTCAGTATCTGCTATCTCTCTCTGGCAATCCCTCCATTGGCTGCCACTCACAGTGTGTGAACGTTTATATTTCTGGTTTTGTTGGTTTTAAAAATGTAAAAAAAATAAATTCAAAATACTGACAATGACTTACAAAGCCATTTACAGCTTGGCCCCCAGCTACATCACTAACCTAGTTTCAAACTACCAACCAAATTGTTCTCTTCGTTCCTCCCAAGACCTCCTGCTCTCTAGTTCTCTTGTCACCTCCTCCCATGCTTGCCTCCAGGACTTCTCCCAAGCCCCTCCCATCCTATGGAATTTTCTACCCCAATCTGTCAGGTTATCTCCTACTCTATCCGATTTTAGGCGATCCTTGAAAACCTTTTTTCATAAAGGTAAAGTAAACCGCAGGCTGAATTATTTTTCTGACCTGTAAAGTAAAGACATAATGTGCTAGTTTGCATCGCATACTAGCAGTTTATGTGAAAATTACCTGCAAACAAAGCCCTCCACCAATGCGTTGTCACTACTAGAGGCTGGATCCATCTTCACCGGTCTTCCTTCTGGGTTTGCGGACTCCGGCTGTGTGACTGGCCAGAGACGTGTGACGTCACTCCTGCACATGTGCAAGGGAGCCGCTGGTTACAGCACATAGCTCTGAAGGAACGGCATGGGTGGCCGTTCGTTCAGAGCGTATGTACCGATGACGCCATTGGCTGCATATACAGTAAATATTTCCTAAACGGTGCACGTTTAAGAGATATTTACAATTACCTATAGATAAGCCTTATTATAGGCTTAACGATAGGTACAATTCATCTATGGGAATGTACAACAACTTTAAGAGAAGCCTATCCTGCCTCCACCTAACAACTTTACTTTTATTTTCTCCATCAGTCCATCCCCACAGTTATTACCTTTTGTATCCTCTCTTCTAGATTGTAAGCTCTAACGAGCAGGGCCCTCTGATTCCTCCTATATTGAATTGTATTGTAGTTGTAATGTCTACCCACACTTTGTAAAGCGCTGTGCAAACTTTTATAAATCCTGTATAATAATAATATATATATATTTTTTTAAAATAATTGTTTCTGTTTGAAACAAAGAAAAAACGATTGTACTGTATAAGGTCAATATTTCATTCATCATCCCTTCTGTCTAGTAGTTCAAAGATAGGATAACTGTATGATCTAGAGATTTTCAGGCTTCCGCCTGTGTGGAAGAGGCCATAGAGGTTCAACATTTCAGCTTCCTAGGTCACCTGGTGATCCAGTGATTAGGGAGTTGACCCAGATGGCAGTAATTCTAAACCAGGACGTAGCTAATGTGTGTGCCACTTGCCAAATTACAACTCCTTGGTTGAAAAATTAGAGAATATACTGTATACGGTATGTATTTCAACTGTGTATGGAGATATTTGCCTGAAGTTTCACTTTAAATGTGAATGCTATTGCTTGTTTACTTACCTGCTTTTAAATTCAGGAAAATGCTCTGAAATACAATAGTATTAATCCATTTTTAGAAAACTAAAAGAATGAAACACTTTATGAACATTTAATTTATTTGTATTCCAAATTCAGAATCAATTGAATTTTCCACTTCAAATAATAGTAAGCATATTGTTGTATCTTTATTATTAATGCAATGCCACATGGAATTAAAGATGTGTAATAACACATATCTGAATCTTGCTCGTGAACACCGTCTGGTAAAATGTAGACATGTTAAAATTTCCCAAAGAATATTATTGGCTTTACAGTGTTTCTTTGCTAAATTACCATGACATACATGAGTTTTGATTTTAAACTATTCAACAGTGATCTTACTAAATCAAACCAGGTTAATGCCACATCTACAGTAAACAGGCTCTACTGTAAAAAATAAAATAAAAACAGCTGATCCATTGACAGTTAGCACTTTCATTGTACTGTTGTTTTAATTCCTTACCAGGCATAAAGTGTATCTTAACCCCAGTAATCCTTTATTTTCACCTGGTGATCCTGCTAGTAAAACAATTCCTGTCCATTCCTGACAACTCTTACATACAGTGCTATAACTATGATAGATCAGCTAGGCTGCTCGTTCTTGATTACAGAACACCCCACTTATCTCCATACCATAAAAAGGAGACGTTTGGTAGTCCACAGAGGGGAACTTAGCAGGGCTGATGTAACTACTTAGGATTTCATTGCAGAAGGAGCAGAGTGCACAGCAAATTACAATCTTCCAGTGGTATATTTAACAGACCAAAAGGTAGAATGTTAAAGTTAATTGTTAAGGTTTACATACACTTTAAGCCTTTCCATTGAGCTAATATGGTGTTCATAGAGCACAATATCTCATTGTACATTCCATGGTGATGTTCATAAAATCTGGAATTGTATCTTGTGATTATAGATTGTGGAAAATAAATGCCATAGCATTTATTTTCCACAAATGGCAATTTTTACTGGAGAACCTCTTTAACTGCAAAATGTGTTTTTATGTATTCAACAATAAACATTTAACAGGTTTTTAACTTACTAAGTGTCACCGGTTATGTTAATGTTATAAATAGTGGGTTCTTCCTTACTATTTTCATATGTGGAACTACATGGATAGACATACAACAAAAATTTCATTGCTACTTTTGTTTAGTATGTTAACCTATTGCTGAAAATGGGCTTACATCATGAACTGTAAGAAGAAAATAAATGTGCTCCAACACAACTGGTCTTCAGTAATTTAATGTCTTGGACAACAGCCAATTACAGGGACAATAAGATATTTTGCATGGCCATTACCAGCACCTTTTGAACTCTTATGCCCTGTACACACGATCAGAAATTCCGATGGGATAAAATCAGATGTCATTTTTTGTCGTAATTCCGTTCAAGCTGTCTTGCATACACACTGTCAGACCAAAATCCAACCGTCCAAAACGCAGTGACGTAAAACACTACGATGAGCCCAGAAAAATGCAGTTCAATGCTTCCAAGCATGTGTCGACTTGATTCTGAGAATGCGTGTTTTTTTCTCTGTCGGAGTTCTACACAAACGAGCGGAATTTCCATCGGAAGAAATAAAACATGTTCTATTTCTAAACTCCGACAGAAAAAAGTCCGTCTGACTTGTTTCATTGGAAACTCCGATCATGATCAAGGCATTAATGTGGATTTTAGGATCTCAATATTGCAAGTGGTGTGAGTGCCTGAAGGATAGTTCTGAGTCATCACCGAGATTGCTGAGTATTTTTTTTTTTTTTTTTTGTATAATGAATGATCATGAACTCAGGAAACTGTTTTTAATTAAATTAGATGTGTGGGGGTATCCTTTGTTGGATGAATAAGGGACATAGGTTTACTAAAAATGGAGCCCAGAGAATAAGGTGCAGCTGTTCATGGTAACCAATCTCCTAAATTCAGCTTGTTCAATAAGGCTTTGACAATAACACCTAGTAGCTGATTGGTTACTGTGCATAGGTGCACCAGTTTCTCTGTGCATCGGTTTTAGTAAATCTCCCTCATTATGTAGCTCTAAACAAAATGGCAAATTGCACAATTGATACCAAAGTTACTGTAAAGCAATAGAGGTATTTTATTTAATACTCAATTCTTGACCTGCAACCTGCTGTAGAACCAACACATGATAAAAGACTAAAAAGTTGTGGAGACAATCCTCAGATTCAATGGCTAAAGATTTCCAAATTACAGAGAGAGTGCAAAGAGACTTTCTAGTTAAGCCTCGTATACACGCTCGGTTGTCTCGACAAGAACCAGCAAGAAAACTGATGGCAGAGCTTTCTTGCCTAGTAAACCGAGCGTGTAAACGAGGCTTTCAGGTTTCTCGTCTGGAAATCTGGCCAGAATCTCAATGAGAAAAATAGAGATCCTGCTCTCTATTTTCTCGTAAAGATTCTTGTCAGCCTGTTTCCCGACGAGAAACCCGAGAGTGTGTATACTTACCTGTCACCGTGGAAACCCGCGCATGCTCGAAATGACTTTACGCATACACGGTAGCTTCCGCGGCATAGGTAGTGTGAAGCAAGATGGCGGCGATGGCATCGAATGTGACAAGCGTATGCTCGTCGTACGCAATGACGTCACCACGTTCTTGCCTTTCAAAAGAACCGCGGTTCTTTTGAAAGGACTGTGTGTACACTCAGGTGGCAAGAGATTCTTGCCAAGAATCTCTTTAGGAAAAACAAAGTTTGTTCCTGACGAGATTCTGGCCCGTGTGTACGGGGCCTCACATTGGAAAACTGCTTAACATGTCACTTACTTCATCTGCACAATGTGCCGAGTACACTGGTGCTTTGCTATACTTCACTGTTACTCTAGAGATGTATAGGGAAGCCTGTGTTAGAGGCCCAGTTATAACACAGCCATGTTTTCCCATGTGCCCCTACACTAACCCATGTAAAATTTCAGGTTACACGACCTAGCTCAGGGACTTGGAAGGGCAGAGAAAACGCCACTGCACTCTGCACCGCTCTGTCATGCGCCTATTTGCATAGCATGCCAGGTAACAGAGTATGTGACTTATTATAGCAGTCTACCACAGACCTAAACCCCATTGCAGAAGTATTGTACTGCAACTGGACCAGTAGCCTAGTTAATTTATTTCACACCTGCTCCATATATTAGGTAATCCAACACAGCAATTTCCTTTTTTAATCTTGACTCTCCTGTTGTTTTATGACATTTTTCTGTAGGTCTAGGAAACATAGGACATTTAAAGTGTTTTCTATGGTAGATTATTTTAATTATTAGATTTCAGTCCAGATTGAAAGAAGGCATCTACAGAATAACTCTATTTTTTTTATTATAGACTGTAAACATCACCTGATAACTCACAAACACATATATACACCAAATTATATACACCACAGGCAAGCACATTTGGCGTTCTTTTATGCCTTGCTGTCTTTCTTCAAGTCTTGTTAGCTACTTTAGGGTCATATTGGATAAGCCGCATTATTTCATCATTCATCATAACTCCTTGAATGAATTCCCCTTCAGCAATTTTATCTGGATAAAAGAAAACAAATATATGAAAATAAACCAATTTCTTGTATAAAATTAATATACCTAGATAAACACGAATTATTGGCATCCTATAAGTTTGCTCATTAGACTATTTGTTAGGCTCAGAACTTGTTGGATATATCATTGGCGCTTCCCCAAACTCCATTCCGAAGACATTGGTGGTGGTTTAAGCACACAAGTACACACAAGTAGTTTTTCCCCCCGTCAACTCAGCAGGGCTGAAGGAAAAATAAAATGACAGCTCTGGAGGAGCTGCTGTACTAACCATGCAATGTTAGTACAGTGATCTCTCCCGCTGTGCTATTGTGCTCTGGCAGGTGGGTGGCCCCCTGCCAGAACACTCCGGCCCACACTCTCAGTCATTGGCTGAGAGAGCTGATCAGGAGCCAATTGGCAGACCTTTTTCGGTAATGCCCCATCAACAGGAGCCAGTCAAACTGCTGGCATCGGTCGGAGCATTTGCAGTACACACAGGCAGAATGTTGTCAGGTTTCTATTGAACCGGCCTATACCACCCAACATTCGGTCCGTGTGTACTAGGCTTTAGCTTGTTGAAAACAAAACAATGCCCTGCACAATTCTTTGGAAAACGAATTGTCATTCAGTTGGGTTTTAGGTTTTCATGCACTTTACCATATTCCACAAAAGTGGAAATCCCATTCACGTTTTCCCTGGTGTTGGCTGGTGGTTGTGTTTCAGACTTCAAAAAAGCAAGACTACTGGAATATTCATAACTATTCAGTTAAGAATAGAACAAGGCTGACCAGCTCATAGTGCTACTGTGCCCTTGTCGCTTTTCTAAATTGCGATCGGATGAGGAGTAAGGGTTCTGAGTGGGAAGACCCTTCACCAGTTCAATCAATGAACATATAAAGTTAATACACTTTTTTGTTGAAAGTGAAGAACACCTTTAAAGAGACTTTGTCACTGGGAGAACAAGTACTGCAGTTATGAGGTGCCTGCACACACCTGCAGCAGCCACCCAAGCCTTCCTGTCATGGTTGAATCTCAGGCAGTTGCCAAATGCAAAGTTTCAGTCGTTCTTGATGGGACCGAAGCTTTACCTGCCCTCCGAGGATATCATAGTGACAGGCCAATAGATGTGTGTGTGTGTGTGGTATGGCTTAATGGTAGAGTAAGCTGGGCCGTCGCTAGACTATTTTGTGCCCAAGGCAAGACAGCTACTTACACCCCCCCCCCCCCAAAGAAAAAAATAAAAATGTAAAAATATTAAAACAGGCTCTAGCTTGGGTGACACTGCCCCGCTGATATCTGTGATGTTTCCTTGCCACACTGGGATCACAGAAACCTTGGTCTCTTGTATGTCCTGAGCCTGGAGTCCTGACATCAGCTTTCACATCCTGGGCCTGTTGTGGGGAGTGCCAGGCCTTCCTCTTTGAGGTGCTCCCAGTTGGGGAGGATCCGTGTGACTACCTGGTACCCTGCCAAGGCACAGTGCACTATGGACCATTACTAAAAGGGCACCACCGTGGCCACGTCATCTGCAGAGCACTCTGGCTCTCCAGACCTGGTGGAGGAGGATTGCACCCACCAGGGCTCAGCCATGGACCACAGGGTTGAGCTCTCCCTCAGTGCCAGTGGAGTCAAGCTCTGTCGATAGCCTGCATCAGAGGTACCATCCATGGAGGTGATTGGGGCACCGATACCTAGAGGATCACACCCAACAGAGTAAGTAATTCTATAGGACCATCGCAGGTAAAGCTGTCTGCCCTACCTGCATAGGAACCGCCACAGCCAGTGGTGGTGTGGTGATGTGTGGGCCTTCAGCCCTGTGTGAGGAGCTTGAGAAGTGGCCTGGGGCTTTGCGGGATACCCCTAAAGGTACTGCCGTGGCAGAGCAGCTGGAAGGATTTGAGGCTCATGTTGCTTTACCTACAACATCTTTACCAGTCCCCACTGCTGTTTTGCCTGAGAGGGGGTGCTATTACATGGTCCCCAACACCTGGGAGACCTGATGTCCTCCTAACAAGGAGTCAGAGGAGGATTAAGGGGTGAGGATGCCAGCAGTGCTCCAGAAAAACCCACTATCTTACCTGGCCTTAGGACAGGGGCGCAGAGCCACTACCTCACACGGTTGTCGGTGTCGCTGTCTCCAGCAGTAGTTGACAAGGGACATTAGAGAAACCAGCAGCCATGGCTGCACCCTAGGCAGCAGTGCACCCTAGGCAACTGCCCAGTTCACCTAGTGGTAGCGCTGGCCCTGGTGGTAAGCACTTACACTTCTAGGAAGTGTAGGAACTTTGCCTGTCAAAACAGCCTGACATCCAGCCATGACAGGAAGGTTTGGGAGTCTGCTACAGTTAGGTTACCTAGAGGTGCATGCATTTCATATCTGAAAAAGCTTTCCCCCTTTTCCACCAGTAACTTTTTTTTTTTACTACACATCCACATAATCTATAGTATTATATTTTTAAATGTTTTGGTGCATAATTTAAAGTGTATTTAAAGTCAGCAGTTTATTTTAGTTGTGTGAGAGGATAACTCTCAGTGATTCATACACAGTCCCATCTCTATCCAAAAAAAAAAATTGATTTAGATGAACTTTAAAGTGGAACTAAACCCATTGATTTAATTGTTCCCTAAAACAGTAACCTTTGAGGTATGCTATGAAGGAAAACTGTAAAGCCCTGTACACACGCTCGTTTTTCCCGGCGGTAAAAAATCCCCCGGGAAAAACGAGGGGAAAGCCGAGAACCCGGCAGTATAACTGCCATGAGAGCTTTGGGAGGGAATCCCGGCCGTGTGTATGCTCCATCGGCACTACCTCGCAGTGTTTCCCATAGGAAAGTATTAGTAAATCTGGCGGAAAAAAACGCTGGTAATCCTGACGGGAAAATAGAGAGCAGGTTCTCTATTTTCCCGCCGGGATTCCCGGCTGTTTTCCTGTCGGGAAAACTGCGAGGAAGCATACACACATACGGTTTTCCCGGCCTAAAGCTCTGTTGGCAGTTTTCCTGGCAGGAAAACCAGTCGTGTGTATGGGGTTTTAGTGTTTCCAGTGTGCTTATGTCAGGTCTCAACTGAACTGTTAAGCCACCAAATGGACCGTTTTCATCGGACGAACCGATCGTGTGTACAGGGCATTAGAGGTGATCACATGTGGAGCTTGATAACAACTTCAGATCAAACAGAAGCTAAGATGGCAGCTTCCTTGGCTGTAAAGGAGAGGAGGGTATAGTTCCACTTTAAGTGAGACTTGGAAGTAAGTTTTTAATATTTCCGTATTCCTCCATGCTTGTGTAACAGGTCCACAAAGTGTAACAAAACTTACCAAAACCTTACTTTCCAAAGTCTTCATCTTGTTTAAACACAAGTTGTGAAAATGTGGCGATATCAAATGAAAAAAAAAAAAAAAACATAGCAAATACATTGCCAATTTTCTAACCTCAGGGGGCCAGTTCTGCTTGTACCCATTACAATCATTTCATGATGATGAACTGAAAAGTGTGTTGAAATGCAGTCTGGCTTAGCAGGCTTGTGTAACATGAATTTGCTTTAGAAATATATAAAAAATTGTCTATTCTTCCAGTAGCAGCCAGAGCCAGAAAGAGAATAATAAATAATGGGTTTCACGATTACTTGTCCCCCAGTGAACTTTGACTGTTTAGCTAAAATATGCTCAGTAGAATATGATTGTTCATTGTATGCATACCAAGCATTGCTGTATTGGCAATTAAATGTTAATTAAATAAAATTACCATGATCTTTCTTTTTAAAATAAGCCCATAGCTTGTCTGCTCTCTTTTGTGGTGTATTTTCATCCTCTGGGAGGTTATTCTGTTCTGTTGGAGGGATCATCTTGAATATAGCCTAGAGAAAAACAAAAAATATATTACTGTGTAAATAAACTTATCTAGTCATTTGGATACAGTCGTATGTAAATATGGTGGCAAGGTGTGTTATCACAAAACTCTTCTTTTGCAAGAACACATTTTTATTAGGAAAAATTATCTCTATAAAATCCACTTGCAAACTACCTAACTGGGAAAATATGTCATAATTTTATAGTGGTATACTGGGGTTATGGCTGTAGCTAGATGCCATAACCATGTATTAAAATTGTCCTCAATCACTGCTCTTTCCGATAAAAGTGATTAGAGTGGCTGATTAGCCGCTGGATCACTTTTAGAAAAGGTGGAAAAGGGCACCCCCCCCCCCATTCCCGTGGTTCTCAGGCTTACCTGGCTCATCGGGAAGCTCGGGAACCTGATGGTTGCGGTGGCTGGACATAGAGATTAGCAGAGGAAAGACGCTCATCTCTATGACCTAGGAATCTGGGAACAACGTCATTATGTCACTTCCAGTTCATGACAAAAGTAAACAAGGCCATTTTTTTTTAAGCATTAGATCAATGTGTTTTTTTGATCTGATGCTTCTCATTGTTGAAGAGAGATGTGGGGTCTTATTGACCTCAGATCTCTCCATAAAGAGGATGTCATGCTTTATTGTTATCACAGGGATGTTTACATTTCTTGTGATAGAAATAAAAGTGATCAATTTGTTTTTCAAGGGACAGTGTAAAAATAATAAAAAAAAAAGTAATAAAATAAATGAACAATTTGTTTTTTTTAAAGCGCCCCTGTACCCTTGTGCATGTGCGCAGTGGTACATGCATACATAGGTCATGCCCACATATGTAAACAGTGTAGTGTAGTTTGGCCCCATTCCACGAGCGCATGCAATTTTAAAGCATGACATGTTAGGTATCTATTTATTTGGTGTAACATCATCTTTCATATTTTCCAAAATGATTGTGTTATATACAGGCATACCCCGCTTTAAGTACACTCACTTTACATGCACTCGCGAGTAAGGACATACCCGCGAGTGTATGTAAAGTGCCTTACAAGTACTGTACAGACATTTTGCAGCCGCAGTAGAAGGAGCTGAAGTTCCGAGAGCATACCCTGCACTGTTACAGTGTGCCCCTGACACCCCCACTACAGCTCCTGACACCCCCACTACAGCTCCTGACCCCCCACTACACCCTAGAAGTGAAAAAAGGTATTGTTTCACTTTAAGTACATTTTCGTTTTACATACATGCTCTGGTCCCATTGTGTACTTAAAAGTGGGGTATGCCTGTATTGTGTTTTTTTTTATAATTAAAGTGTTTTTTTTTGTCCCCTACCTGGAAATAGTTTGCAGATTAGCATGTACCCGACTTTACACATATGCATATTTTTCTTAATTCAGGTACTGAAGCTTTAATTAACCAATTTATTCAGTGCACTAGGCAGACATCCAGCATCTTCGGGAGGAAAATTGATAATAGCAACCCTCCACATCAATATGTCTCTCGGGAGACAATTCTGGATCTCCCAAAGCCTTCAGCAGTTGCATACAGAATACACGTTAGGTCCTTATGACAGTAGGGATGCCTGAACACTTTTATTTGAATTACACCGAAAAATTTGTATGTGATAGATAATTAGTAACTGTAATTTAAAAGTGGGAGGGACAGCACCAGGGGCCAACCGGGTGTGCTGCATTTACATGTGCTGACAAAGAATATGCTGACAGGAGGAGAGGGAAGTAGGTAGACAGATGGTCTCACCAGTATGTTGTAGCTCCGTCACAGGCCAAGGCCAGAAAAGTTTTATCACGTTACCAAGCTGACTCTGATGTCCAGTAACTCAGGGATAAAAATACAAATTATTTTGTAGATTAAATAAACTTTATGGGGCAGATCCACAAAGGAAGTACGTCGGCGTATCTACTGACACGCCGGCGTACGTTCAAATTTCCTGCGTCGTATCTTTGGTTTGAATCCTCAAACCAAGATACGACGGCATCTGGGTTAGATCCTACAGGCGTACGGCTTCGTATGCCTTCGGATCTTAGATGCAATACTTTGGCATCCGCTGGGTGGCGTTCACGCCGTTTTCCGCGTCGGGTATGCAAATTAGCTATTTCCGACGATCCACGAACGTACGCGCGGCCGTCGCATTCTCTTACGTCGTCTCTAGTCGGCTTTTTCCGGCGTATAGTTAAAGCTGGTATTTCGTTGCGTATAGTTAGACTTGCCATGTTAAGTATGGCCGTCGTTCCCACGTTAATTTTGAATTTTTTTTTTTTTTGCGCAAGTCGTCTGTGAATCGGGATGGACGTAATTCACGTCTATGTAAAAAAAAATGACGTCCTTGCGACGTCATTTAGCGCAATGCACGATGGGAAATTTAGGGACGGCGCATGCGCAGTTCATTCGGCGCGGGGGCGCGCTTCATTTAAATGAAACACGCCCCCTAATCGCCAATTTGAATTACGCGCCGTTATGCCTCCAGAGATAGACTACGCCACCGTGACTTACGCCGCAAATTCTTTCAGGATTCGAACCGAGGACAAGTAAGTCACGGCGGCGTAGCGTATCTCAGATACGCTGCGCTGGGGCAGATCTTTGTGGATCTGCCCCTAAATCTATATGTGTGTATTTTAAGTGCACATTTTTTTTTTTTTTGTCTGACTTTGTATAATTTGTTTTATTATGGATAGGACTAAATAATACACATAAGAAGGTTGAAAGAGACTATTTAGAGTAGGTGGCTCGGCTGTCTCTTTTCCACGTTTCCTTTTTTATCTGCTCTGTTGAAATAAACCTTAACTTTAGCTCAGGCTAAAATGTTCATACTTAGGTGTACGTTTAATAAACCGTGATAAGCCGAGATCATGATGATCACGGCTGATCACTGCTTATCACAGAGCATTGCCGGTTTAATAAACTGTGATAAGGAGCAGAGAACACATTCTCCACTTCACATCACATCACATGTTTTGTCACAAACGGCCAGTTTAATAAACCGTGATATGAAGATTTCACAGCTCTTCCACTGAAATATATCCCTTCCAGATTCACCAGCTCAGAGGTGGAGAATCTGGGAGAGAAGCTGGTGTGATAAGAGGATGAAGGCTTATTTCTTCCTAATTTCAACACCAGTGGGTTAAAAATGAATATTAACAACAATATACACGTGTGTGTGTGTATATATATATATATATATATATATATATACATACAGTATCTATATAACACGTGTGTGTGTGTATATATATATATATACATACACACACACACACACACACACATATATATACCGTATTTATCGGCGTATAGCGCGCACTTTTTTGCCTGTAAAATAAGGGCAAAATTGTGGGTGCGCGATATACACCGATACTTGCTTCCCGCACTGTGTTTGAACTTTGCCGCCAATCCCTGCTTCCCGCGCTGTGTTTGAACGCCGCCGCGGACATATACCGAGCGCAGTACACTCGGGTACAGTCGGCCAGGCTCGGCTCCCTTCTAGGTTATGCAAGATGAGCCGAGCGTGCTCGAGTGTACTGCGCTCGGTAATGTCGGCGGAGGCGGCGTTCAAACACAGTGCGGGAAGCAGGGATAGGCTCAGAGACAGCGCAGGAGCAGCGGGGAGGACACCACGAAGGCCGCAGACGGACGCCGGACCGGACAAGGCCGCCGATGGACGCCAGGCAAGACACCAAAACTGTAAGTAATAAAAAATAAATAAAATTCAGGAATTTCACGTCCAGAGTAGGGGTGCGCGCTATATGCGGGTGCGCACAATAGGCTGATAAATACGGTATATATGTATGTATATATATGTGTATGTGTGTATGTGTATATATGCATGTGTATATATATATATATATATATATACATACATACAGTATATATATATATATATATATATATATATATATATATATATATGTAATTTTATATATATATATAATATGTTATCACATGTCTGAAAACATTAATTACATGTTCTTTTAAACGTTAGTTTCACTTTTTGAATTCGGCTGCACCATAATCTCACAATATCTCACAAGATTACAGGCAGTCAACCCACTTTTACACAGATCTCGGCTGTTTTCAGAGAAAAAACTTCACCTCTGTTCACCATCTGAGAACTGAAGTTCTCAGTTTATTAAACCGGCTGCAGAGGAGATAATTCTCCTCATGAGAACTGCCGTGAACTGAACGGAGAAAAAACTTCACAGTTTATTAAACGGACACCTTAGCTAGATGAGTTTTCCCCACCCTCCCCGTTCTGAGAGCTGTAAAATGTTTTAATCAGAGAGCGAGCCTGAAGACAGGCAGTTTCTGCTGTGCTCTTCCTTTAGAGAACCCATAATGCTATGTGAATTGTGTGTTACAGATTAACATTGAATTAAGCATTTAAGCAACAGATTTATATTCAGTAAAAAAAAACATGAATGAAAAAAAATCCCAAATCCATTGTACTTTTCATTTAAACACAATGGACCTATTTGAAAGGAAATGGGTATTACAATTTGTACACTATTTCTGCATATGCCAATTTTATAAGTCTGTTCAACATGGAATTCTAGTTGTGGATCAGCTAACTGGCATATTGTAAGGACTTGTGAGTGCAGTTTTGGGCAAAAGCAGCATATCTTTTAAAACAATAGCAAATGTAGCTGCCTTACTGGAATGAATGATACAAAGGTAGAGGACAGGCTTATGGATACCCAGTAAAGTCTCTAAGCATTCAATAGAAACCAGTCGACATTCAGTCGGTCCGGCTTCTGTCGAAGGGGAAAGGTCTGCCGATCGGCTCCCGATCAGCGCTCTTAGCCAATGGCTGAGATTGCTGACCGGAGTGTTATGGCGGGGGAGCACCCCCTGTCAGAACACAATAGAACAGCAGGGGAGATCGCTGTACATAACTCGGATAATAAATAAATAATACAGTGGCACCTCATGAGCTGTCAGTTTTTTCGTTAAGCCCTGCTGAACAAAAACAAATACTAGTATGTACTAGGCTTAAAGTGGATGTAACCCAAATTCATGAAATTTGAGCTGGGCACATATATTTGCAGTATTTTGTTATATCTCTTCAAAGAGCTAAGTCCCATAGCTCTCTCCTGACCCGTTCCTCTGTTATCAGCCTGATAACTCCTGACAAATTCTCTGACACATCAGATAAAAGCAGCCTGAAACTTCTGTCAGGGGATGTTGCAAAAATAGATTAGCAGGGAGCTGGCTCTGTTACAAAACACCTCTGAGAGTCTCTGCCTATGTGGAGAGGGGGTGAGTGCCTTTCCACCAATCAGCAATTTTAGCTATCTTGGCTGTATGCCCAGACATCACACTCTGTGTTAACCAGGAAGAGAAGATTTCCTAACATGATCTGAACCTTCTAAACAGTATATAAATGTGAAGACAGCAGATATACATGTAAAACCTGTAGGGAGATTTGGTTCATATGTACATAGTTCCAATATGTAGTATAAGATTTTAGGGGGTAATCCACAAAGATCCGGCGTAACTTAATTTTTTCCATTTAAGTTACACTGCCTTAAAATTTCTACCTAAGTGCCCGATCCACAAAGTACTTATCTAGAAATTTTTGGCTGTGTAACTTAAATTCCGCCGGCGCAAGGCGTTCCTATTTTCATGGGGGCGATTCCCATTTAAATTAGGCGCGCTCCCACGCCGGCCGTACTGCGCATGCTCGTGACGTCATTTTCCCGACGTGCATAGCGCGAAATTACGTTACGCCGAGCTTTGTGGATTGCGACGGGTCAATAAAGTTGCGTCGGGAAAAAAAAAGATACGGCGCGAAAAAAAAAATTCAAAACAAAAAAAAAAATCGCGTCGCTGGACAGAAGGGTCTGTTTTTACAAGGTGTAAACAGTTTACACTTTGTAAAAGCAGCCCTAATTTTGCATTTGCAAACTAAAACTTACGGAGAAAAAACTAAGCTGAAAAGCTTTGTGGATCTCCGTAAGTGCTAATTTGCATACCCGAGGCGGCATTTCGACACGAAATGCCCCCAGCGGCGGATGCGGTACTGCATCCTAAGATCCGGCAGTGTAAGTCCCTTACACATGTCGGATCTTCTGCCTAACTATGGGAAACTGATTCTGTGGATCAGTTCCATAGTTAGAAACAGGGATACGACGGCGTAACAGCAGTTACGCCGGCATATTCCTTTTGAGGATCTGGCCCTTAGCTTCTATAATACATTTTTTTTTTTAAAACGACACTCTTGATAATAATTAAGACCTTTTTTTTTATCTAAGGTCATCTTATATTAACCTGGTCTAAGTTGGTTTAATCCTTTCTTATACAATGTATGACGTAATATTTTAAGTAGTTAGATCCATGCTAAAATTATTTTAGTTAAACTACTTTTAGTTTATGTTGGAACTACAACTCAATATTGTTAACATATATGTGATCTTTTCTTTTGCTGCCACCATATGTACCTATGTATGCTAATTGTTAAGATTCAATAAACAAATTTGACAAGAACATGTTTTTATATATAAGATACATAGTAAAAAAGCATAATTTCATCATTTAGATGTTGTATTAATAACCTCTCTACCTAAAAACAGGCCTAACAAATAGGGAGAATACAGTAAGTCAAGAACACAACAAATCCTCTTTTGGTGTGTACAGATATGTGCAAATAGTGTATTTAATTTGGTTTTTCTTTTTTTTTTTTTTTTTGCAGAAAAGTGTACTGTGCTGCAATCAGCCTTGAAACAATAAAATTTCGACAACTTAAGAGTAATATTTTAAAAGCACACACTGGAGTGCAAAAGTCCTAGTACTGCTTATAAGAAGGAAGATATGCCGGTATGTATACAAGTATTATACACCAATGGAAAGTATTTTCTTTTAGAGCATGTGTTCTATTTTTTTTGCACAGGGACTTGGTGTTTTGAAGCAGAGGGCCACATACATGCAAGGTGTTAAATATTTGGGGGCAGATCCACAAAAGGATTACGCCGGCGTATCTACTGATACACCGGCGTAATTTTAAATTTCCTGCGTCGTATCTTTGTTTTGTATCCACAAAACAAGATACAACGGCATCTGCGATCGATCCGACAGGCGTACGTCTTAGTACGCCGTCGAATCTAAGCTGCAAGGTGGCGTTCCCGTCGAAATCCGTATTGAGTATGCAAATTAGCTAGTTACGGCGATCCACGAACGTACATCGGCCCGGCGCATTTTTTTACGTTGTTTTCGTTCGGCTTTTTCCGGCGTATAGTTAAAGGTGCTATATGGTGGCGTACTAAGTATGGCTGTCGTTCCCGCATACAATTTTGATTTGTTTTATGTCGTTTGCGTAAGTCGTTCGCGAATAGGAATTTGCGTAGAATGACGTCACCGTCGTAAGCATTGGCTTGTTCTGGTTAAATTTCGAGCATGTGACATCGGGTCACAACGTATTTACATAAAACACGCCCCCTTAACATCCATTTGAATTCCGCGCCCTTACGCTGCAAGAGATAAACTACGCAGCCGTAACTTACGGCGCAAATTCATTGAGGATTCGAAACAAAAAAAAGTAAGTTACAGCAGCGTAGTGTATCTTAGATACGCTACGCCCGGCACAATCGTTAAGCAATCTGGCCAACACACAGGCATTCTGCTCAGCAGTGTGAGCTTTTACTGCCTAATATGCAATGCAGTCACAACAATCACTTCCAGTTTAATGCTCAAAGCAAGAAGGACAGAGGCATCTTCTCAACACAGAATAAAAACTGATAGAAGTTTTAGCTCATTCATGCTTTGTTAAAAAAAAAACACTTTTGACTGCAATAGGTCTTTCATCTTACCAACATATGAAATATATCTAACAAATACTAAGCATCGATTTTACTGTATTGAATTATATTGCAATGTGCACAGTTTTCATCCTGGTAAAGGCGTTTAAAATATATTTCTAATTTAATTCACTGCTGCTCTGATGTAGGATGGCATATTTTTGAAGACCTAAAGAACACATATTTAGATTACAATTTTAAACTGGCTGTGGGATTCATAGGAGTAAGAGGGTTACATGTGGGCCAAAAATTTGACATGCCTGCTGTAAGTGAATTGATTTATTTCTGTTGTTCGAAGTTCAGTCCGCCGTGTGCTTACAAATTACAATAATGAGAAGATGGATTTTCCTCTGCTTCTTGCTCGGGGCTAGAGGAGGTGGGGGTTACTCAATGTTACTACATTGGCAGCTCCTATCTAAATCAAGGATTTGTATTTTATATTTTCTTTTAGATTTTCCTTTATGTATAACAATCAAGTATAAGTGCATAGACCTTAATGGCTGATCTGATCTGATCTGTACTGTTATATATGCGTGAACCCAGTGCTCTTTTGGACATTTAGTCATAGCCCACTGGAACCCTCTGGTTTGTGGAACCAGAGGAATTATCCCCCTGCTGATGGTTGGTGTTTTTTTTTTTTAATGTATATGGGTTATGCTGTCATGGTTGTGTGATACCTTCTTTAAGCTTGTTTAATATTTGCTACTGTCATTTTTCCTTGTCAAGATATTTTATTGATTGAATAAGCAAGTAAATTACAATACATTTGTAATAAATATTACAATGAGCCATACGTGTTTAACAGAAATGGTAAAACTCTAATGTCCAACAGTAAACTTCCGATAGGTAGGTTATTTAACTACTATCAAAAAAGAAAAAGTACGTTAGTTAATAAAACGTGAGATAACTGACTTTGGTGGAAATTATGCTACCGTAAGAGGTAATAGCTTGGACCAGAACTATTAAAACCATTAAGTAGAATAATACTTTATTACTCTTCAGAAAAGAAGAAAAAAAAGAAGCAGAGAGACACAAGGAAGAGTAGGAAAGAGTAGTAGGAGAGATAGAGAAGAAAGTACAGGAGTTCACTGGATTGGCACGAGTAAAATTGCTTTTTGTCTGAGGGCGTAAAAAGAGCATTATGATCTTCACAGTATAGAGTAGGGTAACAGCTAGGTTCTAAGGCCCCGTACACACGGTCGGACAAAACCGATGAGAATGGTCCGACGGAAGTTCACCTCTGAAGTGGCCGTATGGCCTGATGTGTGTACACACCATCAGTTCAAAATCCGATCGGGTCAGAACGCGGTGACGTAAAAAACATGACGTGCTGAATAAAACAAAGTTCATTGCTTCCAAGCATGCGTCGACTTGATTCTGAGCATGCGCGTGTTTTGAACCAATGCTTTTCTGTACTAACCATCGGTTTGGTCCGATGGGGCAGCGGTCCATCGGTTCGGTTTTGAAGCATGTTTTAAAATTTTGGACCGAAGGAAAACAGACCGATAGCCTATACACACGGTCGGTTTGGTCCGATGAAAATGAACTTCGGTTCATTCTCATCGGACCAAACCGACCGTGTGTACGGGGCCTAAGAGTTTGGGTTTGTAAGTCACTTTTATCTGGGTAGGGTTGCCAGCTACCATGGCATGAGAATTCTGTTATCGCAGGATGGTGATAAGCGGTAGTTAATCCAAGGATTCCATATTTTTTCAAAAACAGGAATTCGGTCCCTTTCTATTGCTAGCATTTTGGCATGAGACATAAAAACATTTAGTCGACTTTCAGTCTCGGGTATCATTGCTACTATAATTTTTTGATTGTTCCACTGTCTCATTTTACAAGATATATTTTTGAATATACTGTATATGTTTTATTTTCTCTTTTCTGTATATCTGAAATCTAGAATAAAGAATTTAGAAAAAAAAAAGTATAAATACAATGTCTACACTGGGCAACCAGTTCATATGCAGTATATGTACATAAAATATAAATTTATGACACTGGATAAAGTTGTATACATATATGGTTTCAACCTTTCACACCTAAATTTTCTTAATTAAGTTAAACAATATAATTAGTTATTTGATCCAAGTATAGTGTTATTGTGATTTAACATTGAACACTGGTATTTCCATTAGATTAGAAGACCTTAATGGTTTATTCCATAAAAAGTATAGTCTGATTAAATTGCCTTAATACAGCTGAATATCAGTGTAATCGCGTTAGTTTCATGGGTTTGGTGATTTGCCTTCTGTACACTTTGTTCCTACTTGGATTATGTGACAGCTGTGAGTTGGTTTTAATGTCCTCAGGTTCCTTGTTAGTAAGACCCTGAGCATAATGTGCAGTATTTAGTACAAGCTCCTCCTGTTAATGAGGCTTTTCTCCAAGGGTTTCTGAGGTATCCTAATTTGTGCCCAGCATAACCTTTTTCTATGTACATGTTGAGCTCTTGCTCGATAATGTCACAAGTGCAGTCATTTTAAACTACTGTTGTGCACATTGTGTTGAATATTCAGACTACATACCAAGCACGTATTCATTGTTTTCTTCACCTACCTACAGAGATACTATGTTTACATATAAGATATCTCTGTAAACAGTTGCAAGCCAGTCCTCAACAGATATCAAACTGGCACATACCGTCTGTGTTCCATATGTATTTTGTTGGTGTCATTTATGGGCATTGTCATTTTTAGGCTCCATTTATACTTGTTCGACTTGTCATGCAACTTGGGACATCCAAGTTGCATGACAAGTCGTTCTCCATGTCTTACAATGATAACCATTCATATATGCACAGCTTAAAAATGCAGCAACTTAAAAGTAAATCATGCACTACTTTGGTCCAATTTTCATGCAACTTAAAGCGGGGGTACACCCAAATTTTTTTTTTTAACATTAGATTGATGCTAATTGCGGGAAGCACAATCAGTTGTTTTTTTAAAAATCAATGCAGTACATACCGTTTTAGAGATAGATGTTCCCCGTGGCTTCTGGATATGGTCTGCGGGACTGGGCGTTCCTGATTTGATTGACAGCCTTCTGACCGTCGCATACAGCACGTCACGAGTTGCCGAAAGAAGCCGAACGTCGGTGCGGCTCTATACGGCGCCTGCGCACCGACGTTCGACTACTTTCGGCAAATCGTGACGCGCTGTATGCGACGGTCGGAAGTCTGTCAATCAAATAGGAACGCCCAGTCCCGCAGACCATACCCGGAAGCCGCGGAGAACATCTATCTCTAAAACGGTATGTACTGCATTGATTTAAAAAAAAACACCCGATTGTGCTTCCCACAATTAGCCTCAATCTAATGTTAAAAATTTGTTTTTCAGGTGAACCCCCGCTTGAAGGGCCACAGACTTTAATGTTAACTCTCAGAAGTTGCATGAAAGTCATACATGAATGTTATACAATGCAACAGTTGTGCAACAGTCGTCCATTTTCACTGGTCAAAGCCAAACTCGTATCCAAGTTGCACCCATCCAAAGTTGCATCAAATTTGCACTCCAAAGTTAGTGCAACTTTGGAGTCGTACAAGTGTGAATGGAGCCTAATAAAATTTACATGAAAGCAGGAGAACTTCTCCAGCTGGGAAATCATAACATAATTTGAATACAGCCCGTATTTAATAATTTGTGCATTGATAACTGCATATCATAATGCTATTTAGGGACTGTAATTGTGTCCTTCAGCTGCATTGGTTAATCATTTTATTTCTTTGGTTTGGGTTCAGTTTTATGTCAAATTGTGTTCCCTTTTGGGTTTTTGACCTCTTCTATAGGAACTAAGGGCCAGATTCACAGAAGAGATACGACGGCGTATCTCCTGATACGCCGTCGTATCTCTGTGATCCGCCCATCCTAACTATGCGGCTGATTCATAGAATCAGTTACGCATAGATAGCCAAAAGATCCAACAGGTGTAATTGACTTACACTGTCGGATCTTAACCACTTAACCCCCGGACCATATTGCTGCCCAAAGACCAGAGCACTTTTTGCGATTCGGGACTGCGACGCTTTAACTGACAATTGCGCGGTCGTGCGACGTGGCTCCCAAACAAAATTGGCGTCCTTTTTTCCCCACAAATAGAGATTTCTTTTGGTGGTATTTGATCACCTCTGCGGTTTTTATTTTTTGCGCTATAAACAAAAATAGAGCGGCCCCTAGTGGCCGCTCGAAGAGCGGACGTATAGCTACGGGCTCTCGCCCAGGAGAGCCGAACTGCCGCCGTATAATGACGGTGGCTGGTCGGCTAGTGGTTAAGGATGCAATTCTAGGCCGGCCGCTAGGTGGCGAGGCCATTGTGGTCGGCGTAGAATATGCAAATGACTAGTTACGGCGATCCCTGAACGTCCGCGCTGCCCGTCGATCTAACTTTACGTCGTTTCCCTCGCATTACACCACGTAAAATTAGGGCTGAGCCCTAGGTGTTCTAAGCCATGTTAAGTATGGCCGTCGTTCCCGCGTCGAAATTTAAAAAAATCACGTTGTTTGCGTAAGTCGTCCGTGAATGGCGCTGGACGCCATTTACGTTAACGTCTAAACAAATGACGTCCGTGCGATGTCATTTAGCGCAATGCATGTCGGGTAAATTTCCAGACAGAGCATGCGCAGTACGTTCGGCGCGGGACTGCGCCTAATTTAAATGGTGCCCGCCCCATTTGAATTAGGCGGGCTTACGTCGATCGGATTTACGTTACACCGCCACAAGTTTACAGGTAAGAGTTTTGAGAATCATGCACTTACGCTGTAAACCTGCGGCGATGTAACGTAAATGGGATACATTACGCCGCCGTGGAGTAACGTAATTCTATGTGAATCTGGCCCTTAATGTTTTTAAATATATTAACTTTAACCCATATTACATTAGTTTTACCCACATTTGCCTCATCATGAACATTTAGATGTAAGGAATATTTTGGAACTAAAAAAGTCATCTTTGTCTACCAATTATGACATATTAAGGTTAATTTACTAAAGTTAAATAGACTGTTCAATTGCATAGGAAGTTGCTCTTTGCATGGGAATTTTCCCCAGAGCTTAGTGAAAAAGGGGAATCTTTGTTGACTTCCACCATCCAATCATGTATAGTAAAACCTTGGATTGCGAACATAATTTGTTCCAGAAAAATGTGTGTAATCCAAAGCACTTGTATATCAAAGCAAATTTCCCCATAAGAAATATAGGAAACTTAGATGATTCGTTCCACAACCATTAATTCATAGGTCCCTCAGTTTATAGTCCATATAAAAAGATTATAGTAATGTGATAGGTTGTGTAACCGTAAAATGTCCATCCACAAATGGAAGCCTCTACAAGAGGATTATAAGCAAAATCCAGCAGGAGCTACAGAGTATAAAAAAGACGAGAGGCGCCTCTAATGCCGCGTACCTACGATCGGTCAATCCGATGAGAACGGTCTGATGGACCGTTTTCATCAGACCAAACCGATCGTGTGTAGGCCCCATCAGTTATTTATCCATCGGTTAAAAAATGTGAAATTTGTTTTAAAATTAACCGATGGATACCTAATCGATAGAAAAAAAAAACGATTGTTTGTAGGCATGTCCATCGGTTAAAAATCCACGCATGCTCAGACTAAATTAGGGGACGGGAGCGCTCGTTTTGGTAAAACTAGCGTTCGTTATGGAGATAGCACATTCATCACGCTGTAACAGACAGAAAAGCGCGAATTGGCTCTAACCAAACTTTTACTAACACGCGGTAACACGGAATCAGCAAAAGCAGCCCCAAGGGTGGCGCCATTGGATTTGAACTTCCCCTTTATAGTGCCATCGTACGTGGTTTACGTGAATAATCCATCAGACCGTTCTCATCGGATTGACCAATCGTGTGTACAGGGCATAAGTGAAGCAATATGTTGCTAAATGTGGTACCTTCATTAAATGTAACCATATTGCTACACTTACAGGTGCCTCTCTTCTCTTTTATATCGCTTGTATAACAAGGCAAATGTTATTAAAATGTTTTGCTTGTTGTCAGGGAAGGTTCCATCTGCTGATGACTGCCTGATATTTGGCGTGCAGTACTGTGGTCCACCAGCAGGTGTCTCCTGGCAGTCTGGAACTGCCAGGGGAGCTTTCCTCTGGTGGTGGTATTATGTGATCTTTGGGCCGCAGTACTGGCGTCCACCAGCGGGTGGTTCCTGGCAGTGTGGGGCCATCATCATCTCCTGCAATCAGGCGACACCTGAGTCTGATTGCAGGAGATGTGTATAAATACCTGGCAGACACACTCATACTTTGCCTTGGTATCTTTCCTTGCGCCCTGACCCTGAACCTGAAAAGCTCTGTATCTGTACCTGATCCGGATCCTGTCTGTTACCCGAACCCTGAGCCTTGTACCTCTACCAGTCCCTCCTGTGATCCATCCATCCTCTCCTTGTCCCGTTTGTTTTCCCTTTCCCCAGCTGCTGACCTCCCGTTGACGACACTGGCCTGGCCCTGTTTATGATTCTGGTTTTCCCCATTACTTGTATATATTTGTCTGTTACTGTTATTATTTGTGGGTTATGTTTGGTATTGGTTGCTGTGCACTGTGTGGAATTGGAGGTGGTTGTATTTATATTATTTCACTTATCTTAACCACTTGACCACTGGGCACGTAAACCCACTTAATAACCAGACCAATTTTCAGCTTTCGGTGTTCTCACAATTTGAATGACAATTACTCAGTCATACAACATTGTACCCAAATTAAATTTTCGTCCTTTTTTTCACACAAATAGAGCTTTCTTTTGGTGGTATTAAATCACCGTTGGGTTTTTTATTTTTTGCGCTATAAGAGAAAAAAGACTGAAAATTCTGTAAAAAAAATAATTTTCTTTGTTTCTGTTATAAAATTTAGTAAATTTGGTATTTTTTATTCATTCTTTTGCATAAATGTGGAAGATGAAGTTACGCCGAGTAAATAGATACCCAACATGTCACCCTTCAAAATTGCACACGCTCGTGGAATGGCGCCAAACTTCGCTACCTAAGAATCCCCATAGGCAACGTTGCAGGGTATTGTGGGGTATTGCGGAGTATTGTGGGGTATTGCGGAGTATTGTGGGGTATTGCGGAGTATTGTGGGGTATTTTGGGGTATTGCAGCAGAGTATTTTGGGGTATTGCAGCAGAGTATTTTGGGGTATTGCAGAGTATTGCTGGGGCATTGCAGAGTATTGCTGGGGCATTGCAGAGTATTGCTGGGGCATTGCAGAGTATTGCCGGGGCATTGCAGAGTATTGCTGGGGCATTGCAGAGTATTGACGGGGCATTGCAGAGTATTGCCGGGGCATTGCAGTGTATTGCCGAGTATTGCTGGGGCATTGCAGAGTATTGCTGGGGCATTGCAGAGTATTGCTGGGGCATTGCAGAGTATTGCTTGGGCATTGCAGAGTATTGCTTGGGCATTGCAGAGTATTGCTTGGGCATAGCAGAGTATTGCTGTGGCATTGCAGAGTATTGCTGGGGCATTGCAGAGTATTGCTGGGGCATTGCAGAGTATTGCTGGGGCATTGCAGAGTATTGCTGGGGCATTGCAGAGTATTGCACAGGGAGGGATGGATGGCTGGCTGGATCTGTGACTGCATGTGTCACAGATCCAGCCTGCAGCAGCTGCTGCTGCATGCGCTCTCTCCCCTCTCCTCTCTCACACTGTACCGTTCGGTACAGAGAGGAGAGGGAGGAACCGGCGTCATGACATGACGCCGGTTCGTTTACTAGGGATCGCTCCGTCATTGGACGGAGCGATCACGTGGTAAACCGCCGCTATCAGCGGCGATTTACCGTGATCCGTGATCAGCCGGGTCCGGAGGACCCGGCGGTCACGGAGATTCCCGTGTGCGCGCCCCACAGGGCGCGCGGGAGTGCGATTCTGGGAGGACGTACATTGACGCCCTCCCAGAGTTAAGCAACCGCCTTGTAGACGTATTTCGTCTATAGGGCGGTTGCTAACTGGTTAAATAAATCATTATATTTCACTTACACATGTTTGGGTTTCCTCTGTTGCAGTCCACACAGTTCTGGTATTTTCTGATACGTGACACTTGTCTTGCAAAACACTCTTAAACCAAGTTACTCTTAAACCAAGGTTTTACTGTACAAGCAAAAATGCTGTTTTTTATGTTCATTGAACATAGTTTGGTACTCTTTGCAAAGTGAAATTTCTCCGCATTTTATAAGCTCTGGAGAAAATGCACTTGCCATATGAACATCCTTTAGTAAATCAACCCCATTATTCACATATACATTTTAGCTTAATAACATATCCATATAAGTGGAAACCCTACCAATACTTTTATTAAGGGTTCCACTAGGTCAGGGGCCTCCAAACTTTATAAGCAGAGGGCCAGTTTACTGTCCTTCAGGTTTTGGCTAAGCCAGGGCCGGATTAACAATGGGGCTGATGGAGCTGCAGCTCCAGGCCCCTTTCTCAAGATAGGCCCATTTGCCCAAAAAAAAAAAAAAAAAAAAAAATTTTTTTTTTTTTTTTTTTTTTAAGATTTTTTTTTCTAAGATCGAATTTGGGGGGTTGTAGCTCGATGACCAGAGGTCACAGAAACCCCACATTTTGGGGTAGGCATGGGAAGAGCTACCCCACAACTGGTTAAAATATGGGACGGCTATCATTTATGGTTCCGGAGATACGGGCCTGCTTGCACAGCCTGTCAGAAGCTACATTCAGAGCGGCCAATATAAATACAAGCTGACACACTACAGCAGACTGATAGGATCACAGTGCTTATAATAATTATTTGTATATTACTCATGGTAATTAGCCCCTCGCCACCCAGGCCAATTCTGACACTTCTCTACTACATGTAAAAATCATCATTTGTTTTTTGCTAGAAAATTACTCTATGGTGGTCTTTGCACTTTTTATGTTGCAGGGTACAGAGCTGCACGATTCTGGCTAAAATGAGAATTGCAATTTTTTTGCTTAGAAGATAGATCACAATTCTCTCACGATTGTTGCGGCATAACATCATCTTTCACATTAAAACAAAAAAAAAAAAAAATGGGCTAACTTCACTGTTTTGTTTTTATGGTTTTTATTATTCATTGAAGTAAGAAAATGCAGTGTGACATAACATATTGCAGCAATAGCCATTGTATTCCCTAAAGTCTCTGCTAAAATATATATAATGTTTGGCGGTTCCAAGTAATTTTCTAGCAAATAATATTATTTTTTAATTTAAGAAACAAGTGTTGGACTTTAAGTGGTTAAATTTAGTTACAATGTTAGTTACAATGTTTCATGTTGTTTACAAACTTCGCAGACTGCCCAGATTTGTTCTTTACACACAGAAGTGTATCCCTTTGATCTAAGAAGGAAGTGTTAGTTACAATGTTTCCTGTTAAAAACTTGGCAGACTGCCCAGATATTTTCTTTTGACAGCTGAAAGTCTCTCCACTTGTTATATGAAAGAATCAGCAAACTCTGAGATTGGAGATCGTCAGGGCGGTTGAATCTAGATCATGATTTTTTTAACGATTAATTGTGCAGCTCTAGCACGGTATTTGCGCAGCAATTTTTGAAACATGTTTTTTTGGAAAAAAACGTTTCATTCATTAGAAAAACAGTTAGTTAGTTAAGTTAGCACAATTTTTTTTGGTATCCTAAGCGATGCTTTAGTTTTTTTAGGTTACATGTTTAGAGTTACAGAGGAGGTCTAGTACTAGAATTATTGTTCTCGCTCTAATGATCGTGGCGTATGTAACCTGTGTGTATCTGGCTCTGATACTACCAGTGCCTACCCAGCCACTGACTAGTATCTCTCCCCAGCCTGTCCCCACACACCCTCTCACCTGCTGACCTGTGGATGGGGGAATCACTCCTGCAGTGTTATTGTGTTCTGCCAGTGCGTACAATGATCAGTGTTGCTAACTTTAGCTGGCAGCACTGATTGTTTTAAGAAAAAAAAACAGGCTGGTTGTACTCAAGTTGATTAATAGATTGACTTGTGTAAAACCAGCTAGCCCATACATAGATTGACTATGGCTGGTCTCTGCATAATTGGCGTAATTTCAATCCATGTATGACCCGCTTAACCACTACTCAGTCCCTAAATATCCTTCCACTCCTGTACATAGTGCTCACTGTCATACTCTCCACACTCCTCTCCTGTACATAGTGCCCACTGTCATACTCTCCACACTTCTCTCCTATACATAGTACCCACTGTCATACCCTACACACTCCTCTCCTGTACATAGTGCCCACTGTCATACCCTCCACACTCCTCTCCTATACATAGCGCCCACTGTCATACCCTTCACACTCCTCTCCTGTACATAGTGCCTGCTGTCATACACTTCTCTCCTGTACTTAGTGCCCACTGTCGCACCCTCCACACTCCTCTCCTGTACATACTGCTCACTGTCATACCCTCCACACTCCTCTCCTATACATAGTGTTCACTGTCATACCCTCCACACTCCTCTCCTATACATAGAGCCCACTATCATATCGTCTACATTCCTCTCCTGTACATACTGCCCACTGTCATACCCTCCACACTCCTCTCCTGTACATACTGCCCCATCATACCCTCCACACTTCTCTCTGGTACGTACTACCCTCTGTCATACCCCCTCACTCTTCCTGTACATACTACCCATTGTCATACCCTTCACACTCCTCTCCTGTACATAGTGCTTTTTTCCGTACCCTTTGTACTCCTCTCCTGTACATAGTGCCCACTGTTAGACCCTCCACATTCCTCTCCCTCACCTGCACATACTTCCCACTTATATACCGTCCATACTCCTCCCCTATGTCGCTTACCCACAAAAACAGTTCTTTAAAATTATACTGAATATCCTCAATGTTACCAGCTCTAGAATGGACACACTTTTGTTAGTTCAACTAAAGGAAATCTCAGTTCTCATATTTGTTCTGCCCCATTATTAGTACTCCTTTAATTTTGTGATTACTACTATGATGTATAGAGGAACATAGGGGATCTCAGCTACTCTAAATATAGCACTTATATAAAAAAATGGCCCTGAAAATATTTTTTAAATGTTGGCAACTGTGCACTTAGGCACTGCCCAAGGGCCACCGTCCACTGGGTCAGTAGGGGGCCCCATGAGAGGCTCCTGGGATCCTGTGATAATAAAGTGGTAGTAAACTTTCCTGACATTACTACTTTTTAGAGGCCCTGGGGTAGGTTATGCCACAATGTACAAGTATGCACAGCATATTAGCACATTAGTGTACACTTCAATTTTCAGACTGAGCCCTCCAGTGCTGCGCTGTGATGAATCAGGCGGGGCCTGGACACTTCCATCTTCACCCGGTCTTCCTTCTGGGTTCTGTGCCTTTGGTCACTTGCCTTGGCTGGGCTGCGTTCATGTCATTCCCACGCATTTATTTATTATTTATTACACTCCATTCACACCTCCGCGACAAAACGCCCGACGCCGGCCGCTCGTGCCGCTGGAGGGGAGAATTCCCATTGCTGTCTATGAGATGGTTCACATCTCATAGACACCGTACACCTGCGGCATGAAAAAAAGTCCCGGACCCTTTTTTTCAGGCGGCATTGGCGTTCGGCCATACAAAGCAATAAGAAGGATTTGTAAAAAAAAAGTTACACTATTCGCGGCAAAATACGCCGCGTACGCGGCGTTACTTGTCGCGGAGGTGTGAATGCAGCCTAAAAGGCCCCACCAAAATCCTCAGCACCAGGCCCATGATGTTCTTAATCTGGCCCTGGGCTAAGCCAGACTGTGGTCAGTGGAAGAAAGCAATTCCCCATAATCAGTTTTGGGAGTTTTGCCCCCTTGTTGGCATCAGTACCCCATCATTTGTTTTAATTTGATGAAGAGTGCCCCTTGTTGGTATCAGTGGGAGGAATAGTGCCCCATTGGTGCTGTCAATGAGAGTAATGGTGTCCTATAATTACCATCAGTTAGAGTAGTACTGCCCCAAGGGCTGCATAAAGGTAAGCAAAAGGCCACATCCGGCCCTAGGGGTGGCAGTTTGGAGACCACTGCACTAGGTCAAAAAACCTCCTGAAAATAATATTTTGCTTTGCTCCTTTTTAAGACCATACCTGAGATTTGAACCCTTATCAATAAGCTGAATGGGCACATAGGGATTTACACTTAGAAAAGGTGGAACTTGTACCTTGGGATGTGACCCCTTTCTGAGTGAATTTGTGTCAAATATAAAAAAAATGATGGAAGGTACAAATGACTTAAAGGTCACTTTCTATAAAAAAAAAATACAGCCCATCCTCCTCTGGTGATGTCACTGGGCCGGATTCAGATACATTGCAGTATCTGTCGGCGCGGCGTAACGTAGCTCAGATACGGTACGCCGCCGTAACTTAGGGCGCAAGTTCCGTATGGAGAAAGAACTTGCGCCCTTAGTTACGGTGGCGTAACGTATGTGTGTCGGCGTAAGCCCGCCTAATTCAAATGGGGATGATGTGGGCGTGTTTTATGCAAATTCACTGTGACCCCACGTATTTGACGTATTTTACGAAAAAATCCCAGTGCGCATGCTCTAAATTATGCCGTAAGTCGTCAATACTTTAGACGTGAGCGTAACTTCCGTACAGCCCTATTCGCGAACGACTTACGCAAACAACGTAAAATTTTCAAAACTCGTCGCGGGAACGACGTCCATACTTAACATTAGCTACGCCTCATATAGCAGGGGTAAGTTTACGCCGGAAAAAGCCTAACGTAAACGATGTAAAAAAAAAAGCACCGGCCGGACGTACGTTTCTGAATCGGCGTAAATACCTAATTAGCATATTCCTTGCGTAAATATACGGAAGCGCCACCTAGCGGCCAGCGTAAATATGCAGCCTAAGATACGACGGTGTAAGACACTTACGAATCTATGAATCAGTCGCATAGATACGACGGCCCGCACTCAGAGATACGACGGCATATCCGGAGATACGCCGTCGTATCTCCTTTCTGAATCCGGGCCACAGTGTTTGGGCCTAGCAGTTGGCAGCAAGGCCTGAGCACTGTCACAGGTAGCAAGTCATATACGTCCTTGCCTGCAGAGAGCAAGGAGCTGTGAGGGAGCACTCTTAATGTGAGTATATCAGGGCCAGGGGATGCTCTTTGCAGAGACACTTTTATTTTGCCCTGCATGAGCAAGGTGATAATATCTCTTTAGAGTGCCATCTGCTGTATGCAAATGGTAGATATGAAATTTTTTGCAATATTACATGTATAAAGAAAAGTAAAACATTCTTACTTTTCAGTACTGCAAATGACTGAACCCCCCCCCCCCAAATATATAATTTATTGCTTACCTTACTGCGTATTTCTATCATATAATATTTTTATACTGTGATAAGTCATCCTGTTATTAACCACCTTTTAATAATAACATCATCTAAATTCATTATCGTTATTAATTATCATTCTTTACCTATTGGCTCTCCAACCACAACTAATGTTTTCCTGAGTAGTATGCAGTACATCTTTATGGGCTGCAGGTGCCACTGTTGCAATTTTTCATTGCTCAGCAATTTTGGATTATGCTAGGATTAAAGATTTGGGAAACCTTGGTACCGTTTGTGATTGAAAAAGTAAAAAAATAAAAAAAGCGTTTTTTACAAATTGGACCCTTGTTTTACAAAATGTATTACTGTGCAGGGATCATTTATTAAACTTGACAGGTATATTGAAAAAGGTGTCTGTACTTGTACTAAGGCTACATTCACACCAGTTATTTAGGCAGGTGTGAATTGTAGAGTCAGAAATCAGAGATTCCTGCTTCAGTCCCAAGCGGCTAGATGTGACCACTGGTCCTGTTCACATTAATGTAGGTTGCCGACAGCTGCAGCTATTTGCTGCTGTCCACACAGCCAGTGATGTTCTGTGGTGATCGCTAGGGAAGAGGGCAGGGGGCACACCTAGCCACACGCTACAATTTGCACCGGCCTACATTGCTGGTGTGAATGTAGCCCAATAAAACATATTTGTTACTTTTTTTTTTCCCCCAATAAATTTATATTGGTTTTAGTAGACACTAGACAGCATTTCTATAGAAAATTATATATCTGAATATTATATATGTTGATTTTATTTGTGCAGTTCTCACATACATAAAAATAAGCAATTTGATAATTTGGTAATTTTTTAAGCTTTTATGAAAACATAGAGAAGGGTTATCACCCCTGTAAACATTTGTTTTGCTGTCTGTGTGCATCTGTTCAGAAGATTGCACCTCACTTTCTGTCCCAATGACAAATGATGTTTTGAAAATTTGGGTTTTGTAGTGAAACAAGGATTGGTAATAAAGCATCAGTGGACAGGAGACACCTCTTACAGAAGAGAATTTCCCTTCCTAGGGGTAGATTTCCTCTCACTTCCTGTTGTCTCCTTCCGTTTGCAAGTAGGAGTCGTTTGTAAGTTGGATGTTTGAAAGTAGGCGCCTGCCGTATATACTCTGCAGAAATTTGGGCCCTAGGTGTTGGTGTTGCCACAACACTGTAAGCCCTCACAGTAAGTCTTGATGGGCGCTGGAATGCCCTGCTGTGTGAACTAGTATATCAAAATTGTAATACATGCCATTGTTGAACAGTGGTAGAAAAATTGGCCCTTTGGTGCTGGCGCTGGTGCCACAACTCTGTAAGCCCTCACAGTTACTCTTGGTGGGCACAGGAATGGGCCCTGCTGTGAAATATTAGATCAAGAATTGTAATTACATTCCCCTGTTGAACAGGGGCTGAAAAATTGGGCCTTTGTTGGTGGTGGTGCTGGTGCCACAACACTGCAACCCCTTACAGATACGCTAGTTGGAGCGCAGGAATGAGCCCGCTGCAAAGTATTGCATCAAAAATTGTAATTAAGGACTTGAGTGATTAAGGACATGAGCAAAACAGGGCACATGGGTCAGTTGTCCCTGTCGCAGGGCGGAGAGGCGGTTGGTGCCATTGTCGCAAACCACCATTCCTGGCTTAAGCTGGCGTGGCGTCAACCACCTCTGAGCCTGCCCCTGCAGAGCTGACAGAACCTCTGGCCCAGTGTGGCTCCTGTCCCCCAAGCACACCAGCTCAAGCACCGCATGGCATCTCTTTGCCTGCGTACCTGCGTAGCCCCTTGAACGCCTACGCAGCACCGCTGGTTCCGAGGACACATCAGCACAGGAAGAGGCCACAGAGGAAGAAAAAGAGGAGGGGGTGGAGGGGAGAGGTGTTACACAATCAGTAGTAGCATTTTGGAGGCGTGGTGGCGGAACAACCTCCAACACTACTGTACCTTGTCCTGCGTCCTTCCCAGCTGCCAGCAGAGTCACCCAATGCGCCGTGAAAGATAGGTAACGTCCCTGTCCATGCCTGCTGGACCATGAGTCAGCGGTAATATGCACCTTACCACTGACCGCCCTGTCCAGCGAGGCATGGACATTGCCTTCCACATGGCGGTAGAGAGCCAGAATCGCCTTCCGTGAGAAAAAGTGGCGTTTGGGAACTTGCCACTGAGGTACCGCACATTCCACAAACTCACGGAAGGGGGCAGAATCTACCAACTGAAAAGGCAGCAGTTGAAGTGCTAGCAATTTAGCTAAGCTAACATTCAACCGCTGGGCATGTGGATGGCTGGGAGAGAACTTCTTTCGGCGCTGCAGAAACTGGGGCAGGGAAATTTGCCTGGTACAATCTGCCATCGGTGTACCGATAGTAGATTGCCCGCATGTACTAGGCTGTGACACACCTAGTTCTACACCTTCAGTCCTATCAGTGCAGGCTTCAGAGAGGACTGAGGGTATAGTGGGGTTGGAGATCCCAGCTGATGAGGGGGAAGGGGAGGTCCGCTTTGTTCTTTGGTGTGGGTCTTTGAGGTACGCTTGCCAACGAACTGCATGGCAGGTCGACATATGTCTGGTCAAGCAGGTGGTGCCCAAGCGGGTGATGTTTTGGCCACGCGAGACATATGTTGCAAATAGCAGCGGTGGAATAACGCTGAGACACAGCAGCGCCCTGCATATGCGTAGCTCTGCGTTGTGATGCAGTCGGTGTGCTGCCCTTAAGCTGGCCCCTGGAGGGCATCCTGCCTCGTTGGAGATGTGCCTGTGCCTCCTCCTCCTCCTCTCTCCTATCAGGCACCCACGTAGAGTCAGTGACCTCATCATCCCCTCCCTCCTCATCACTGTAGAAAACCTGGCAGTATGCTGCAGCTGGGGGAACATGACTGCCAGATTGCTGTGCTTCTTTGGCACCCCCTCTCTCTGGGCTCACGTTACTGCCTTCCTCTAGCTGTGTACCATCATCGGAGCCTTCAAAACGCTGCGCATCCTCATGCAGCATGTACCCAACACTGTGGTCAAACAGTTCGGGGGACTCCTCAGGAGGACATGGTGGGGCTAGGGAAGGAGTGACTGGTGCCATTGAGCAGAGGGAAGAGGACGCCTTGGCAGCTGCTTTGCCAGACAAAGTACCCTAAACCTGGGTGAGAGAGGATGAGGAGGATGAGGACGGCTTGGTCATCCACTCTACCAAGTCTTCGGCATGTTGCGGCTCAACGCGGCCAGCTGCCGAAAACAAGGACGAGCGTGTCCAACGGCCACATGCTGATGAGGATGCACCGTGTCCACGACCAGCACTGTTGCCTCTAGATGCAGAGCCTGCTTGCCCTCGTGACTCTCTGCCTCTCCTTGTTGTTCTTCCAGACATACTAATGGCCTGCAGAGGACAAAGGCAGTACACACACCTCGTAGCTTTAGGTGCAAACTACAGAGGACACCGGCAGTACACACCAAGTAGCTTTAGCTGCAAACTACAAAGGACACGGGCAGTACACACCAAGTAGCTTTAGGTGCAAACTGCAGAGGACAAAGGCAGTATACACACTACATAGCTTTAGGTGCAAACTGCAGAGGACGCAGGCAGTACACACCAAGTAGCTTTAGGTGCAAACTACAGAGGACACGGGCAGTACACACCAAGTAGCTTTAGGTGCAAACTGCAGAGGACACAGGCAGTACACACACTATGTAGCTTTAGGTGCAAACTGCAGAGGACATGGGCAGTACACACCAAGTAGCTTTAGGTGCAAACTGCAGAGGACACGGGCAGTACACACACTACGTAGCTTTATGGTGCACACTGCAGAGGACACAAGCAGAACACACCAAGTAGCTTTAGGTGAAAACTGCAGCGGAAACGGGCAGTACACACCAAGTAGCTTTAGGTGCAAACTGCAGAGGACAAAGACAGTACACACACTACGTAGCTTAAAGTGGAGGTTCACCCGAAAAATAAATTTTTAACATTAGATTGAGCAAAATTAGGCGAAGCAGAATCGGGTGTGTTTTTTTTAATCAATGCAGTACTTACCGTTTTAGAGATAGATGTTCTCCGCTGCTTCCGGGTATGGGCTGCGGGACTGGGCGTTCCTATTTGATTGACAGCCTTCCGACGGTCGCATACAGCGCGTCACAAGTTCCCGAAAGTAGCCAAACGTCGGTGCGCAGGCGCCATATAGAGCCGCACCGACGTTCGGCAACTCGTGACACGCTGTATGCGACCGTCGGAAGGCTGACAATCAAATAGGAACGCCCAGTCCCGAAGATCATACCCGGAAGCCACGGAGAACATCTATCTCTAAAACGGTAAGTACTACATTGAAAAAACACCCGATTCTGCTTCGCCTAATTAGCCTCAATCTAATGTTTAAATTTTTTTTTCGGGTGAACTCCCGCTTTAAGGTGCAAACTGCAGAGGACACGGGCAGTACACACTACATAGCTTTAGGTGCAAACTGCAGAGGACACGGGCAGTACACACCAAGTAGCTTTAGGTGCAAACTACAGAGGACAAAGGCAGTACACACACCACATAGCTTTATGGTGCACACTGCAGAGGAAACAGGCAATACACCACATGAGAATACTGCAGCTAGCACAATCACCTGCCTGCCAGTGAATTAGGAATAGCTGATCTAGCTAAACTGTACAGTGTATAAATATATGTACAACACCTGGGATGCATATATATCCTCTACACACTGTAACTTTAACTGACTAGCCTGCCTGCTCTATCTACCTAGAAAAAATGACACTCTCTCTTGCTCTCTCTCTGTCTCTAACAACCACCGCAACACACTACACAAGGCCGACCTGCAGGCGGCCTTTTATAGTGTGGGGCGTGTACTAAACCCCCTGAGCCATAATTGGCCAAAGCCACCCTGGCTTTGGCCAATTATGGCTCTCCGTTTTTTGCACGCTGTGATTGGCCAAGCATGCGGGTCATAGTGCATGCTTGACCAATCATCAGCCAGCAATGCACTGCGATGCCGCAGTGAATTTTGGGCCGTGACGCGCCACTCGAATTTGAAGCAAACGGCCCATAACGTTCGTATTTTGACGAACGGTCGAACATACGAAGCTCATCCCTAGTTGAGGGTTTAGTAACACTAAGACCCCTTTCACACTGGGTCACTTTGCAGGCGCTATAACGCTAAAAATAGCGCCTGCAAATCGACCTGAAACATCCGCTGCTCTCTCTCCAGTGTGAAAGCAGGACGGTAAAAAAAGACCCGCTAGCAGCATCTTTGGAGCGGTGAAGGAGTGGTGTGTATACTGCTCCTGCTCATTGAAATCAATGGGGCATCGCAGCTATACTGCCTCGCTTTGCAGTGTTTTAACCCTTTCTTGGCCGCTAGAGGGGGTAAAAGCGCCCCGCTAGCGGCCAAAGAGTGCCATGAAATTGACGGTTAAGCGCCGCTAAAGTAGCGGCGCTTTACCACCGCCGCCGTCCCTGCCCCAGTGTGAAAGGGGCCTAAGAATTCTAGCAAACGTGGTCCCATTTAATAAAGGGTTACATTAGACTGAATGCTTTTGTGCTCCTGAGTGATCCATAAACGCCTTGATATACATTACTGGCCTATAAGACAATATTTTGTTAACCCATTTAACACACACAGACTTCAGCTTGTATAAGAGCAGTACGCTTTGACTAGCAATGGGAAAACACGGCTATACCGCCGGCAATGCACCTCTGCAAAGGGGGGTTAGAACCGCACCGCTAGGGGCCGAATACCGCCGCAATTCCGATGGTATAGCCGCCACTGCACCTCTCACCCCAGTGTGAAAGGGGTCTTAAACTGAAACATTCCTTTAAATTTCGTACCTGGGGGATGTCTATAGTATGCCTGTAAAGTAGCGCATGTTTCCCATGTTTATAAAAGTCTCTGCACAAAATGAAATTTCTAAAGGAAAAAAAGTAATTTAAAACTACTCGCGGCTATAATGAATTGTCGAGTCCCGGCAATACAGATAAAAGTAATTGAAAAAAGACGTCATGGGTTCCCCTTTAGTTAATTACCAGGCCCTTTGGGTCTGGTATGAGTATTAAGGGGAACCACGAAACAAAATACAAAAAAAAAATGCGTGGGGGTCCCCCCTAAAATATATATAACAGGCCCTTCAGGTCTGGTATGGTATAGTTTATTTTTATCAATTAACAATATAGAATATAACTGAGCAAAACAGAAATTCTAATTAATATTTGGTGTGACCACCCTTTGCCTCCCTAACAAGGCAAAGTAATAACAGCATCATTTAAAGTATATCTATAGCCAAAAATTAGGTTTTCGTTTTCGTTCGTTCTTTTTTTTTTTTTTTGTAGAGGGAGGGGATAGACAAATGGAGGGTTATAATTTTGCTCTAGCTTAAGAAATCTTTTTTTTGCCAGAAAGTGGCATGCAGTACAATTACTACTGTTACTAGAATAGTTATTACCAAACCATTTCCTTGTGTGAGTGACGATAATGAAATGTTATGGAGTCGGCGTCAGTAAGATCACTTTTATTCTTTTATAGTCAGAAGTGCAACCCATATGGGGTGGGATCTGAATCATGAAATGGACTAGGCTGCTTCTATTCTTACTTTTGTATTAAAGCTTTTTTAAACTTTTGTTGCCCCCACTCTTTTCATTCTTTTCCAGTTTGTCATCCATTCAGTTGATTTGCTAGATTCATGAGCACCGACTGCTCTGTACACCATCATGCCTATAATAAAAATGTTACTTTCATTGTCATTGTGCCTTGTTAACCTCCCTGGCGGTATGATTCTTTCTGGTTTTAGGTGCTGAAAGCGGTACAATTATTTTGCATGAAAATTTGGAGTTTTACATTGTAGGCCTGTAATTCTTAGGAATAACTCACTTAAATCTGTCCAAACAAGAGTCTAGTAGACATCCCCGGTATGATAACATTTGAAAAACAAAATCATAAATTATAATATAATAAATAACTATAAATAATTATAGCAAATAATAATGGGCTGGATTCAGGTACGACTTGCGCCCTCTTACGGAGGCGCAGAGTACCGTTTTTACGCTGCGCCTCCGTAAATTACGTGCACTACGGTTCATTCACGAAGCAGTAGCTCCGTAATTTGCGTGTGCGCTCCCTAAAACTGCCCCGGTGTAAGGGCGCGTAATTTAAATGATCCCGTAGGGGGCGTGGATCATTTAAATTAGGCGCGTTCCTGCGCCGAACGTAATGCGCATGCTCCGTCGGGAAACTTTCCCGACGTGCATTGCGGCAAATGACGTCGCAAGGACGTCATTTGCTTCAACGTGAACGTAAATGGCGTCCAGCGCCATTCACGATTCACTTACGCAAACAACGTAATTTTCAAACATCGCGACGCGGGAACAACGGGTATACTTAGCATTGGCTGCCCCTGCTAATAGCAAGAGCAGCCTTACGCGGAACCCGACGAACGCAAACAACGTAAAATGCGTACGCAGGGCGCGCGTAGGGTTGTGAATCGGCGTGAGTATGCAATTTGCATACTCTACGCTGACCACTACGGGAACACCACCTAGCGGCCATCGTAAGAATGCAGCTTACGATACAACGGCATAAGAGCCTTATGCCAGTCATATCTTAGGCTGCAGTCGGCGTAACAAGCTTTCTGAATACAGAAAAGTCGTTACGCCGGCGCAACTAAGCAATTGCGCTGCGTTACTATGGTTACGCAGACGCAATTGCTTACTGAATCTACCCCAATGTAATTATAATAAAAATTATTCAATAACGTAATCAAATCAAAAACACTGAAATTTGCTCAGTTGCAGAATTGTCGCTGTCATTACTTTCAGTGTCTGAAGACGAATTTCGCCACAAATCGCAATCGCTAAATTCTGCAAGTGATTATAATTTATTTCGTTTTCTAGCTGCTCTAAAATCACTTTTGACATAAAGGGACACTTTTTGGTTGCTATGGACAATCCACAGTTTGCAGGCAGAAAAACAGTTTTTATTATATAAAAGAACATGTAGGGCACTGGGCAGACCACTAGGGACAAGGGGGGTGTGTATTTTTTACATACAGTACTGTAATCTGTAAAATTACAGTATACTGTATGTAATGTGTTTATTTACTTTTTTGGCGCCGTTCCTCGCCCCCGTGCATCGTAACGTCACAGGAAACGGAGAGCAGAGTCACACAGGCTCTGTGTAAATCGAGCAAGGACGCCGCTCGCTCACACAGCGGGGATGCATCGCAGAATCCAGGGACAAGGTAAGTAACTTGTGCCTGTGGCTGCTGCGAGGCGATCCCGAGTCTGGCTCGGGGATACCGTTTTTGGTATTGAAATCTTACCCCGAGCCAGACTCGGGAATACCGCCAGGGGGGTTAATCATTGTTGTGGGACATAGATTAATTTTTTCACATTGGTAGCTGGGAAAATTATACTGAGAGATATATTGGCAGACTACAATACAGAGCAGCACATATTTTATTTTTTTATTCACTTTGCAATGTTTATTTATATTCACACTTTTTTTTTTTTTACTTTTTTACATTTGTTTTACCCAGGTAACTATAAAGTATTGCATTTAAAGAACTGCCATCTGCTCACATAATGTGTAATAAAAACATCTTTGTCATTCTGAAGCTTCCAACCACCAACCACTTTACATTTGATTTTATATACTGTGATTCTGTACTTGCCAAATATGCTGCAGAAATCTTCCTCCACTGAGTCTGGCTGCAATAATTTTAACTGTGGACAGCTGAAGCTGCTGCCTGTTCACTTCCTGGATTTACTCAGACACACAGAGGTACACCTCCAGCTCTGCAGTTCATTGGATCTCTTATAACTCACCCCCCTTTCTTCCTGGCAAACTCTAACAAGAGTAAAGCCGCGTACACACAATCGGTTTGTCTGCTGAAAACAGACCGATGGACTGTTTTCATCGGACAAACTGATCGTGTATGGGCTCCATCTGTTTTATTTCCATCGGTGTAAAAAAATAGAACATGTTTTAAATTTTTCCTATGGATAAAAAAACCTATAGAAAAATCCGATCATCTGTATGGATATGGAACTCCATCGGTCAAAAATCCATGCATGCTCAGAATCAAGTCGACGCATGCTTGGA
The DNA here is from genome assembly GCF_905171775.1 of Rana temporaria. Classification (NCBI taxonomy): domain Eukaryota; kingdom Metazoa; phylum Chordata; class Amphibia; order Anura; family Ranidae; genus Rana; species Rana temporaria. The sequence continues at coordinate 81,546,408 of NC_053498.1, forward strand.
AGCATTGAACTTCATTTTTTTCGGCTCATTGTAGTGTTGTACGTCACAGCGTTTTGGCACAAACAGATTTTTGACTGATGGTGTGTAGGCAAGACTGATGAAAGTAAGCTTCATGGGATATCCAACGAAAAAATCCATCGGATTAGATTCCATCAGATATCCGATCGTGTGTACAGGGCTTAAGAGAGCGAGAGCTGTGCATGATGTCATAAGCCTAAACTAATGACCAGACAAGAAACAGGAAGTGGGCTGTATAAAGTATTTACTGGCAGAAAAATGTTTTACTATTCAAAGTTAAAACAACAAGGTCAGAAAATTTAATAGATGAAAAGATTAAAAAATTACGGAAGTTCCGCTTTAAATATTTAAAATGTTCTCCTTCCAAACGGCAGGGGGTGTGTGAACTTTCAACATTTCTGATATCTGATTTTCTGCTCTGCTGAACTTTTGGTTAGAATGTGGAAAGGTTAGTACCTCTGCCAGGTTTTATTGCTGCCTGTATACCTGCTGGGGAGTTTAAAGGGCTTGTAAAGGTTTGTTTTTTATTTTCTAAATAGGTTCCTTTAAGCCAGTGCATTGTTGGTTCACTTACCTTTTCCTTCCATTTGCCTTCTAAATGTTTTTTTTCTTTGTTTACTTTGTCTGAATTTCTCACTTCCTGTTCCTCCTCAGTAAGCTGTTCTGGCTGACTGACCCCAGCCAGAACAACTCGGATGATGGGGGCAAACTTACTGAGGAGAACAGGAAGTGAGAAATTCAGACAAAGAAAAAAAACATTTAGGCCCAGATTCACGTACGACTTACGCGACGTATCTTCTGATACGCCGCGTAAGTTCTAGGATGTGCCGTCGTATCTATGCGCTTTATTCTTGAAACAAGATACGCCTGAATTTTGGCTTGATCCGACCGACGTAAGTCTCCTACGCCGTCGTATATTGGATGCATATTTACGCTTCCATTGATTTACGCGTCGAATATGTAAATTACCTAGATACGCCGATTCACGAACGTACTTGCGCCCGTCGCAGTAAGCTACGCCGTTTACGTAAGGTGTATGTCCGGTGTAAAGTTATTCCACCTAAAGCAGGGGTAAGTCATGTTAGGGTATGGACGTCGGAACAGCCGTCGTATTTTACGTTGTTTACGTAAGTCGTACGTGAATGGGGCTGGGCGTAGGTTACGTTCACGTCGTACGCATTGAGCCGTGGTATCTTAGGTAGTATATGCGACGTGATTCTGAGCATGCGCCGTTCATTCGGCCATTAATTTACATGGGGTCACGGTTCATTTTAATACAACACGCCCACTACCTTCCTAATTTGAATTAGCCGGGCTTACGCCGGCCCATTTACGCTACGCCGCCGTAACTTAGGGAGCAAGTGCTTTGTGAATACTGGTCTTGCCTCTCTATGTTACGTCGGCGTAGCGCATATGAGATGCGCTACGCCAGCTCAAAGAAACGCCACTGTACGTGAATCTGGCCCTTAGAAGGTAAATCGAAGGAAAAGGTAAGTGAACCAAGAATGCACTAACTTAAAGGAACCTATTTAGAAAATAAAAAACAAACCTTTACAACCCCTTTAACCTACACCATTGGTTCTTTTTAGTTGTCAGTGAAATGGAGGGTGAGAGGAAATCTTCAAATGGGGATACCTGCTCTGGAGACAACCATCTAAAGCTGGCTATACATTATACAATTTTCTCATTGAATTACCTTCCAGGGCCTGCCTGATTGCATTCAAATTGAAATTGTTTAGGTTTGACCTCATATTATATAGTTTTGGTAAATCTAAAGGAAAATTTAGCAAAAAAATTGTATAATGTATACCGTATATACTCGAGTATAAGCCAAGTTTTTTCAGCCCTTGTTTTAGGGCTGAAAATAGCCCCCTCAGCTTATATTGGAGTCAGTGTACCTGAAGGACTGTGGGTGTCCATTTTTCAAAAGTCGCTGCTTTCTCCTGGTCCAGTTCTTGATAGGCGTTTGACGAGAGGTCCTCTCATCCTCGGACTTTCCCAGCAGACACTTCAGTGTTCAGTGTTCCGCCTATCACGGACGTCTTCTTGTCCGAGGATGAAAGAAGGTCCGTGATTGGCGGGAACACTGAATACAGTGTTTGCTGGGAAACTGAGTCCCAGGATGAGAGGACCTTCATGATAGGTGGTAGCGGAACACTATCACGGAACGGAGTAGGACCAGGAGGAAGCCGCGACTTTTGAAAAATGGATGCCCACAGCCTGTCAAGAATACAGGTACCGCGACGAATACTCCGTTGCGGGTCTATAAAAAATCGGTGGTACGCCACCTACTGGATGCGGCTAAGGCCTGCATCCCGCTGACTTGGAAATCCCAGAACCCGTCTACACTAGCCCTCTGGCTCAATAAAGTCGACAATATCAACCATCTGGAGGACCTTATCCTCACCAGCCAAAATAAACAGGAGGCATACAAAAACACATGGCAACTGTGGAACGTGTTTAAATACTCCTCTGAAGGACAGAGCCTTAGGGAAGAGTAAGCAGGTGACGCCGATTAGGACATACCCCTGACTCTCTGACCGCACCTCCCCCCAGGACTCCCCCCCCCGCAACCCGCTGATACTTCTCTTTTCTTTCTTTTTTCTACTTGTTTCCTTTTTTTTTTTTTTTCTCTCTTCTTCTTCTTCTCTTTCGATACACCAGTACCTGTTTTTCCTACTCTCTTATTTAAATATTTTGGAAAATTAAGGGAGGATTGGCCTTGTATGGGTCAAGTTACTTAAGGGCCCCCCCTGGGTCGAGGGGCACACGTGATGATCGCTTAGGCCCCTGAGGGGATCCTCACAAGGGGCATCACACGTAGACCGATAGACGATTTCCTAGGCCTCTTGAAAAACACACATACTGCCGCACTGAACAGGGTCATACATCCAGGGAATCTCTAGAGACGCACTATATTTAGACACAGGCGGAGGTTATTTGATGATATTACCAGTAGAATATACAGACTTTCAAGAAGTGATCTGTAATGTTACATAAGATGGTATACTGAACTGTTGAGCCTATAACCTGATACGTGATGTAACACTAGTGGAACTGTTGTACCATTGTGGCCTGTGCAGGCCGATCTTCCTGTTATAAATAAAAAAAATAAAAAAAAAGAATACAGGTACACTGAGGCTGCAATGGGCACAGTGAGAATGGGCACAGTAAGGCTACAATGGGCACAGTGAGAATGGGCACAGTGAGAATGGGCACAGTAAGGCTGCAATGGGCACAGTAAGGCTACAATGGGCACAGTGAGAATGGGCACCCAATGTTGAACCTCTTTTCCGCTTACAGTAGCTGCTGCATTCTCACTCTAGGCTTATACTTGAGTCAATACGTTTTCCCATTTTTTTGTGGTAAAATTAGAGCCTCGGCTTATATTCGGTGAGATTTTGCCAGGCAAAGTCCTGGCGACTTGAGTACTACTTGATGCAACTTTGAAGTGACTTTGGAGCATCTTTGAAGCGACTTTAAAGCCAATTTAAGGCAACTTTGAAGCAACTTTCAAGGAATGCCTGGGTAATCTTCCTGTACTGTCGAAAATAAATCACATTAATATAGATGAGGATCCGACTTGGAAATTGAATTACAAAAAGGTATTTCAGAACAATGGAAATCTAGAAAAATTACCAAAGAAAACTGTATTTTGTTGAGAGTATTTTTTTTTAATCGGTAGAATCAGTGTCTTAAGCATCTTGCTACTGGCAGATGGCATTAACCACTTCTGCACCAAGCCTGGGGGGGGGGGCTTTAAAAAAAAGAATCATTTTTCTTTTCTTAAATAATTTGAAAAAAAAAATAACTGTCTCTTTAACCACTTAATCACCAGGCCTATTTTGGCACTTCTCTCCTTCATGTAAAAATCACAAATTTTTTGCTAGAAAATTAATCAGAACCCCCAAACATTATATATATTTTTTAGCAGACATCCTAGGGAATAAAATGGCAGTCATTGCAATACTTTTTGTCACACCGTATTTGCGCAGCGGTCTTACAAGCGCACTTTTTTTGTGAAAAATTAATTTTTTTTAATTAAAAAATAAGACAACAATAATTTTTGCCCAATTTTTTATATATTGTGAAAGATAATGTTACGCCGAGTAAAATGATACCCAACATGACACGCTTAAAAATTGCGCCCGCTCGTAGCATGGCGTCAAACTTTTACCCTTAAAAATCTCGATAGGCGACGTTTAAAAAATTCTACAGGTTGCATTTTTTGAGCTACAGAGTAGGTCTAGGACTAGAATTATTGCTCTCGCTCTAACGATCGCGGCGATACCTCACTTGTGTGGTTTGAACACCGTTTTCATATGCGGGTGCTACTCGCGTATGCGTTCGCTTCTGTGCGCGAGCTCGTCGGGACGGGGCGTTTTAAAAAATTTTTTTTTTGTTTTCTTATTTATTTTTATTTATTTGTATAATTTTTTACACTGAAATAAAAAAAAAAAATATATCACTTTTATTCCTATTACAAGGAATGTAAACATCCCTTGTAATAGAAAAAAACATGACAGGTCCTCTTAAATATGAGATCTGGGGTCAAAAAGACCTCAGATCTCATATTTAGGCTTAAATGCAAAAAATAAATAAATAAATAAACTGTAATTTTTTCAAATGACAGAAAAAAAAAATGTTGCTTTAAGACGCTGGGCGGGACTGACGTTTTGACGTCACTTCCGCCCAGCAGAGATATGGGGACAGGTGGGGGCGATTTTTCCCTCAGTCGCATCCCCACACAGGTGCCGAACGGTCCCGATCGCCTCCGCCGCTACCGACGGCTCCGATAAGCGGCGGAGGGCGCGGGAGAGCGGCGGGAGGCCCTCTCCCGCCACCGATATCGCGGCGAATCCACCGCAGAGACATCCGTTATCGTTTACAGGACCGTCGGCACTGAAGATGGATACCTTGGTTGTGGCAGCAGCTGCTGCCGTTACCGAGATATCCATCTTTAAAGTGCCGCCGTTAAAATACGTAAGGCGGTCGGCAAGTGGTTAAAAGAAAAAAAAATGATCACTTTTATTGCTGTCACAAGGAATGTAAACATCTGTGACAGTAATAGGCAGTGACAGGTACTCTTTAAAAGACCCCAGATCCTTCCTTTGCACTTAAAGGGGTTGTAAAGGATTTTCCCCCCCCTAAATAGCTTCCTTTACCTTAGTGCAGTCCTCTTTCACTTACCTCATCCTTCCATTTTGCTTTTTGCTTTTTAATGTCCTTATTTCTTCTGAGAAATCCTCACTTCCTGTTCTTCTGTCTGTAACTACACACCGTAATGCGAGGATTTCTCCCTGGTGTGAAGAAAGCCTTTTGAGGGGGGAGAGGGCGAGCAGGAGTGTCAAGACGCCCACTAACACACAGCTCCTTTCTCTATCTGCAAAGTAGAGAGCGTCCTGACTTGCCTGCTCGCCCCCTCCCCCCTCAAGAGGCTTTCTCCACACCAGGGAGAAAGCCTTGCATTACTGTGTGGAGTTACAGACAGAAGAACAGGAAGTGAGGATTTCTCAGAAGAAATAAAGGAAGCTATTTAGGGGAAAAAAATGTTTCCTTTACAACCCCTTAAAAAGTATTTAAAAATGCCAAAATCTGCATTTTGGAATCCTGTGTATTTAAAAAAAAGTGACATTGTGACGTTGCTTCCGGGTTACTACATCGGAGACCCGATCTAAGCTGAATCTGGCTTTGTTTGGCCCACTTGCAGCTGGTGATGTGCCGGCTGGTCACTCGGGACTCCGGGGCGAAGCGGCAGAAGGAGTTTGGGGGGGGGGGTACATCCCCTCCCACTACTTGTGATAACAGCTGAGTGGCTGCTGCTGTTGAGCCGCATCAGTTGTTATCACCAGAAAGCCGACCACCAGCTCTAAAAAACTGTACCAGGGTGAAGCAGGCTCCCCCCCGTAATAACCACTTCCTCAAAACGTAGTACACGTCGTTTCACATGAAGTGGTTAAATTCACACAAAAAAAAAAGAAGTTTGGCAAGGGCAAAGGCTGACACTATCCTTTCGTATTTAATCACAGCGCTTAAGCCATCAACCATAAATTATGCTAAATAATACTAAATTCTAAAAATATAATGTTCCATATAGTGCATAATCCATATAGTGCAGCTTTAAAGCGGAGGTTCACCCAAATAACATCTATATCAGACCAAATTCTTTATACTTCTAACATGTACAGTCCGCATTTTTTTTTTTTTACGCTGTACATACTGTATAATCTATATTTGCAATCTGGCTTCCGGGTACTTCTCCCCGCGGGAGTAGGCGTTTCTATGCTGAGGAGGAATGTCCTCTGGGAGGTCGCCCATGTGATTGACGTCCTTTCAGAAAAAGTTCCCCTGGATAAGGCCCCCCGTATTGCGTAGGCGTGTCACGAGTCACAGTGTTTCCGAAAGAAGCCGAACATGCAGAGCTGCGAGTCGGCTCTATACGGCACCTGCACACTGACTAGGAGCCGTGTAGAGCTGACTGCGCAGGCGCCGTATAGAGCTTCTCCGCTTTAAAGCTGCACTATATGGATTATGCACTATATGGAACATTATATTTTTAGAATTTAGTACAGCTTTAGTGTTATTTGGGTGAACCTCCGCTTTAAAGAGAAAGTCAATTAATGAATAACATCATTCAAGTGCTGCTTGCAGCTATCATTTATCTGCAATACTTTCCAAAAAAGTTCTCGGTGCAAACTGTGCAAACTAAATTCCATTCTATTGATTATAAAATGCTCTTTAAAAGGTTCTCTTGTGTTGAGCAGTAAGCCACCACCACATATGAGAATTCACCAGACAGTATTGACCCTCTGCTTGAGTAGGTCAGTCAGGTTAATCAACTAAGGTAGCACCGCTCCTTCCACTCACCACGGTCGGGGATTTCATAAAATCAGAGGTGATATAGGGCTCCAATAGTGTAAGGAAAAAACGTTTTTTATTTAGGCGACTGACACACAAAAATCCATAAGCCATCATGCTCACATTTAACTGTGCATTTCGCCCTGCACCCGGGTTATGTAGTCTTTTTATCATACAAGACTGGCTTTCCTATAACAAGCACAAGACCTGTTTGTAGCTCCGATCACTCGGGCCTCTCACCACATCCGGGTATCTCCAGCGGACCAGCTTTCCTTCCTGTACCCACGTCCAAGGCCTAAGGGACATCTAAGGTCCCTAACTCATATTAAAAGAAACACATGACAAGTAATTGCCAGACTATTGTTACCAATTTTTACTAACAGTCTACTGACTGGAATGGTACCAGCTGATTGGAGAAAAGCCAATGTAGCACCAATATTTAAAAAAGGGCCAAGATACATCCCTGGGAATTACAGACCAGTTAGACTAACATCAATAGTATGCAAGCTCTTGGAGGAGACGCTAAGGGAATATATATAAAAGATTTTAGTCCTCCTTCACTTACCTCATCCTTCCATTTTTCTTTTAAATGTCCTTATTTCTTCTGAGAAATCCTCACTTCCTGTTCTTCTGTCTGTAACTCCACACAGTAATGCAAGGCTTTCTCCCTGGTGTGGAGTGTCGTGCTCGTCCCCTCCCTTGGACTACAGGAGAGTCAGGACGCCCACTAACACACAGCTCCTTTCTCTATCTGCAACGTAGAGAGAATCCTGACTCTCCTGTAGTCCAAGGGAGGGGCAAGCACAACACTTCACACCAGGGAGAAAGCCTTGCATTACTGCTTACAAGGTAAAGTAAGCTATTTAGAAAACAAAATTGTACCTTTACAACAACTTTAAAGTCCCAAACTCTCCCTTTTTAGTGTATATCAATACTCCATGAAGGCATCAACATTTTTAAAGCAGAATTAAACCACAATTAACTGTTTTTAATCCTTATGCTGCCAGCAAATAATACATAGAGAGGTTTCTGAACTAGGCCAAAATGAGCTCAAAGTGGACAGCTTAGTAAATCAGTCCCAAGGAATTGACATGATGGGTCTACTTTAAAATCATTGGAAGGTAGTGGAACCTATGCTGTATCTGTGTCCACCCTTATTGTTGACAACTGTGACATGCGGAGGAGCAATGTCCACACACAGCGCCTAACGTTTGACGTTCCTCCACATATGTATTGTGAGTCATAAAAACCCACATAACTAGGACAGTATTTTCCTATTTCTTTTATTATGACAACAGATTAGATCTAGACTCTTGCTTAACATTTTATTTTCATGATGGTCATAGATTTCAATATAGGGTGAATCATAATTCCGAGAGGCAATTCAAAGCCGCCAGGACCTGCAGTCAGTTGTGCATGTTTCCATCTGGTCATATAGAGGACGTTTTACAATTATAAATTGAACCTATTGGCTTAAATTTAAATTAACAATTAACATAAGATTTAGGAGATTAGTGTAAGATTTTCTTCTAATTTTAGATACTATACAAGCATTATATCTCCCTAGAGAAATGAAGCGGGCATTTAACTGTTAGGCTTCATGCACACAGAGCATCTGCTTTTCTCCTCTGAACCCCAAAACTCCTGGAAAGACAAAAGTTTCCTAAAAATGGCGTGTCAAGAGTTTAAACGTTACTGGATTACATTGGCTAAAATATCAATTCATTCTTGCCATTGAACTGCAAGAACGCTCAAATGCACCTAAACGCATCTAGCGTTTAGATATCTTTAGGTGCATTCAACGATTTTTCTGCTCTTCAGCTCCTCTCCTTAATGTGTCTTTTGATGGTTTTTATATCAGCTTGTATTTGCTCCTCTTCTAATACGCCTCTAAAATGTGTGCATGGACACCTAGATGAACTCAAGCCTCGTACACACGACCGAGTTTCTCGGCAAAAACCAGCAAGAAACTTACTGGAAAATATTTTTTTGCCGAGGAAACTGTTGAGAAACTCGACGAGCCAAAAAGAGAGCAAGTTCTCTATTTCTTCAACGGGAATGGAGAAACTTGCCTTGTCGAGTTCCTCGACAGCCTAACAAGGAACTTGATGAGGAAAACTATGTGTTGAAAACTGTCGTGTGTACGAGGCTTTAGAGGTGGTTTTAGGCCTTGTACACACGATCAGTCCAAACTGATGAAAACGGACTGAAGGTCCGTTTCATTGGTCCAAACAGTCAGTTATCCTTCAGTCAAAAAAAAATAAAACATGCTTTAAAATTGAACTGATGGACTGATAACCGATAGATCAAAACCGATGGTTAGTACGCAAAAGCATCGGTTAAAAACCCGTGCATGCTCAGAATCAAGTCGACGCATGCTTGGAAGCATTGAACTTCGATTTTTTCAGCACGTCGTTGTGTTTTACGTCACCGCGTTGGACTCGATCGGTTTTTGAACTGATGGTGTGTAGGCACATCAGACCATCAGTCAGCTTCATCGGTTAACCGATGAGAACAGTCCTTCAGTCCGTTTTCATCAGTTTGGACTGATAGTGTGTACAAGGCCTTATACATTGAAAAAAAAATGCCAAACGCTTGTAAAAGGGTCTTTTTTTAAAGCCCAGGTCTTAAAGAAGACATTTTTTTGCAGTCCAGCAAACCTTCATATTTTTAAATGCTTAAATCAACTCGAGGGAGACAAAGGAACAACAAAAACAATTATATGGACCAAAAAAACAAACAAACAAAAATAAATGAGAAGATTCCCTAAACTTTATTGGATATTTAACATGAACATGGGTTCACTGGATGAGCGGAGAATGTACTCCTCTAGAAAATGAATCACTTTCTAGCCTAAAACCTAAAACTAGGCTTTGACTCTACAGTCACACAAATAACTTTTCCTTGTCAAAGCAAATTCTGTATCTAAAAGAGTTGTAGAGTTTCAGTTACAATATTACAGTCACATTATAATCAACAGGGGTCAGAAAAATATTTTTTTGTGTAAACTTTACAGTTGAATACAAGTTTTTTAAATTCTTAAGAGCCGAGTACTGTTATTTGTCCTTTTTCCAACTTTGTGCAATCAGATTATGATACATATCATTGTAAACACATGCCTGTAAATGCTTATGTTTTAGGAAATAGACCACTGGATTTCAAATGATTGTATTAGCACAGGAAAAGGCCTACACCCCATTTACAATTGCCTATTCATATCCATATACTCTCAGACAGTTTGGGACTTGATGTTAACTCCTTAGAAAGCAGGCAGGAAGACAGATCTGAATAGCTAGGACTGTAACGTATTGTTACGTATTAAGTTATGTGAACTAACTTTCATCTATTAGTTTTCATACTGTATGTCAGTGTCATTGGGTACATTCATTATTAAATAGAAGATATTCAATAGCCTTTATACTAATCTAACAATGTGTAAACTATTTAAAGTGGTTCTAGAGGCGGAAGTTGTTTTTTTTTTAATCAAAAAACAAAGTTTTATTGAGCATAAAATAAAAGAGACATACAAAAAAAAAGTGCAACAAGCACTACACACAGGGTAATCGCATTGACATATGCATACTGGTTACAAGTCATTGAGGGTTCTGTTAACAAGTGGAACCAATGATGTACATTGTAGGTAAAACACCAAACGGTGCATTGTTTATTAATATGGTTGTAAATGCCCACGGAGAGGGGGAAGGGGGAGAATCATATGAATGAATACATAGGTCATTCTGGGAGGGGGGTTTGGGGGGTTGCTAGTGTAAATCAAGGATCATTCCTCTGCATCCTCTAGCCACCTATCCCACGATTTATGGTATTTGTTTGGACAGCCCCTATGTAAATAGAGTACCCTTTTGTAGGGAAGGGTGGCATTAATAGCTCTGATCCACTTTTGAATAGTGGGGGGCGACTCTCTCATGCATGTCCTGGCAATTTACACTCTAGCTAAGAATAGTAATTCTTGCAAAAAAAATGTTTAGGTGTTTTTCGCCCTCAGAGAGAGAGGGAGAGGAGCCCCAGTATACATTGACAGGGGAACAGGGTCAGGGGGGAACCCATGAGATCGTGGAGAAATTTAACAACCTGTGACCAGTACACCTGCATGGATGGGCAAGACCATAGCAAGTGGTAGAAGGATCACCACACCTAGGACATGCTGAACTATGCTCCAGCCTATACCTGGAGAGGTAGTGGGGTGTTAGATAGGACCTATTGAGGACGTAGAGATGGGTGAGGCGATCAGATAGGAGGCTGAAAGTTTTTTTTGCATTGAAATAAAAAACCTTCAGTGTGCAGCTTCACCCCATACTCCCCCCACCCCCCACATACTCATCCGAGCCCGATCCCGATCCAGTAAGGGTGGGGCTGAGCCGCGCTGTGTGTGACTCAGACACTCAGAAGTGGCTCGGGAATGAGCACCGACGAGTGTCACTAGAGCAAGCAACTATCTATGGGGGCACTCAGCAGGGGGAGGGCCAGGAGCACTGGCAGGAGGCCCAAGAAGAGAAGGATTTTAGGTGCTCTGTGCAAAACCATTGCACAGAGCAGGTAAATATGACATGTTTGTTATTAAAAAAACAAAGCTGAACCTTTACAAAGCCTTTGAAGAGTAACTCCACTTTCATAGAAAAAAAATTATTAAAAAAAAAATGTATATAGCATATACATTTGCGACACAAGTCATACTGTAATTAAATGCTATTAAAAATCATCTTTCCTTTTCAATCTGCCATTTTCTGTAATACGCAATGCAATATGGCTACCTGGAGGTGTTCTGTACACAGAATATGTACAAAACACCCCCCAGATATGTAATTTCCTGCTTGTGTGATTGGCTTATTGATTTTCCCAGAATTGTGCACCAAGTCAGATTTCGGGCATCTCATGTAACAAAAAAATTATTTTTGGTGAGATACTCCCAATAAGAAATCACATCTAATGGGATGCAGACCCTTCAACGTTCCTCATAAGAGCTTTGCAGCTGGTTGATACATTTGAAATCACTTACATAGACTCACTCAGAAAAAACACAGGGATTTAGAATAACAAATAGTAGGAGTCTGCAGCAAAGTTAAAATCCTTGCAATGTACATGGCTCACTAAAAGTTACTCTTTAAAGGTAATTAGTTAAAACCATTATCATTTTTCTATCCTGCGGGCCTATTTATTAAGACAGTGTATTAGCCTGGAACAATCCAAAAGACAACTTTTCATTGATTTAGAGCAACAACAGAAAGTAATAATTTATTTTAATTTACAGAGATATATAAGGGCCCCAAATGCCTTGAGTTTTATGCTGATTTAGTATCAAACAGTACAGCCCTCAGATGCCATGAGTGATGGATATTTACGCTTTTTTTAAAATCTGAATCTGCATTAAATCTGATCGTGTTGGCCTAGCATGGCTAATTCTATCTGAATTCTTGTTGAAAACTTGTTTTTATTACAGACCTTAAGGCCCTGTTCACAGTGGTGCGCTTTTGCTGCACTAAAACGCACCTTTTAAGTGCAAGAAAAGCATGTGACAAATCGTCCCCTTTAAATTGTCTGTAATTATTCAAATCACTGAGGTGCGAGTGCATTTCTTTTTCAAAAGTCCTGCATATTGCATCTTTGGTGCCCTATTTGAACACACCAAAGATTCCAAAGCATTATTCTTAACACACACATTCCTGTAGAGATGGCTGTGTATGTAAGTTGGTCCTGAAGTGACTACCGGCTGGAACCGTGAATAGTCAGAGAGGTATCACCAGCACACCCAGATCTTCAAAATGGGTCCAAAGCTTTGTTCAGCGATCACATCGTCACAGCAAATAGCAACTCTTTGGAGCTACACAGGACCCCTTCATCATGTTACGTCACATCAGGGCCTACCCTACCATGGGTCCCGGTGGGTCCATGGGACCCAGGCGGCAGTTTGGGCAGGGGCGGCCATGGCTTGGTTGCCCTGCCGCCACCTCTATATGTCCTGACTCCTGTGTGTAAGTAGAAGAAATGTATCGCTAATTGCTGTAATGGCATTAGCTCTCACTCAGCCTCAGACAGTGTTGCATCCGCCAGGCGGGTGCGAACAACAGGCACAGGCAGCCAGCATTATATAAAATACACCACCGGCACGGCACCATCTCTGCCTCCAGCTCCTGTGTACATTTCTGGGGAGCGGCCAAGTGGGACGAGCGGCGTGGGGTAGGCATGGCTTGTGAGTGTGGAGCAGGTTTCCTAGCTGGAGCACATCACACAGCATAGCACAGGCAAAGCACAAGTACCCGCTCATCACTGACACCACCAGTGCTGCAAGATGGAATAAGAGGCTCAGGTACCACTTTGCCAGCTGGTGAGTTCTATTTTCATAGTAAATCTAGGTAATGCGAGTGGCAGGCTGGTTTACTCAGCTCAGGTCAAGTCCCTCCCACTTGCCAACCTCGATATAGCCAAATGATGGAATGATGGCTACAGCGAGGCCTCTCAGACCGCTTCTTGAAAGTGTCCGTGATGGCTGGGTCCGCAGGACCCAGTGCATCACAGATCAGGGTAAAGGGCTGACAAAGCAATGACAAAGCAATCACTTGTCATCAAACCAGTTCATCATTGCCAGTTCAGCGCGCGCTGCTGCATTGAAAGGAGAGAGAAACCACAGCAGCGCAAACTGGGATGATCCTGTGTGCTATCAGTGCCCCATTTTAGTTTTAATTATCATGATATTAAATAAAGGATGAGGGCCTTTTCGTGGGCCTTTTTTCGGGGGGGGGGGGGGGGGGGCAACATTTAATTCTTGTGCCCTGCATCACATGCCTGATGAGGGGGCCATGCGTGACTCCAAAACATTGTTATTTGCAGTAATGATGTAATCACTGAATAAAGCTTTGGACCCATTTTGGAGATCTTGGTGTGCTGGTGACTCTAAGAACACACCAAAAACGCACCTTCCATTATACAGTATACAAGCTAGCTCTAACTAGTGAAAATGCTGCTGTTTTTGTACAATTAACACATGGAATAGATGTAAAAGTGGTTTGAGCTGCTGTAAAGTCACTTGATCACTTTTACAGTTCTGTGAAACGCAACAGTACAGTTCTCCAATCTGCTCTGTGATGAATGAACATGGAAGTGCTGAGCTCTGAGCCTTTCTGGGTTCATAGCTGTCAAAATCCTTGCTAAGATGCTGAGTGCACAACCAATGCAGTGGCGGTAAGGAAGATATTAGGGGCATAATAGAACCCCGATGTCTCTAAAAACAGAACCGGTCCCCTGCCAATGCATTATATAGTGGACTTGTTAGCCCCCTTGGAATAGCAATAAAGTTATTTGTAAAACAAAAAAGTGTAAAAAAATGTAATTATATTTAAAAAAATATATAATTTATATAAAATTATATATAAAAATGTTTTAACAACAACCCCATCACCCTGCACACATATATGAATGCGAATAGGTATTGCTGCTAATATTAGTGACAGCAATAATTCTAAGATCATCATTCACTTTTAACTCTAAATTGATGACTTGTAAAGACTTTTAAAACGTTGCCTACGAACAATTTGGGGTGCTGTTTTTTTGCCATTTCAAGGGTGCGTATAATTTTAAGACTTTTCAAGAATGTTTTAGTGTCTACTAAGTGCAACCCCATCTTTCATATTTAAAAAAATTAGGTATTATCGAGTTTTTGTGTGTATTAAAATATTAGAGTATTTTTTACTGAAAATATACGATTGATAAATAGTTGCACAAATATAATGCAGCACAAAAAAAATAACCATCATTTTATACTACATTATTATATAATTGATTATATTATTATAATTGTTTGGGGTTTGAAACTATTTTTTGTAAAATAATACAGATTTTAACATGTGAGTAAAAATCACAAAATTGCCCCTAACGCAAAATGGTTAAACATCAGTTTATTTTACACTGTGGATTCTCTAGTAAAAGGCTAAACACAAAACTGTACTTACTGAGATGATCTCAAGTACTTCAACTTTGCTGACTTCACCGTTCCTGTCCACATCAAACAAAGAAAATGCCCATTCTAGCTTAAGGCTTGTTTTCCCTGAAGAGGTTAGATGAAGTGCAATGATGTACTCTCGGAAGTCCAGGGTGCCATCATCATTTGTGTCGAAGCTGCGGAAAACATGCCTGGCGTAGGTCTTCGGGTCCGAATTGGGGAAGAAATTGGCGTAGATCTTCTCAAAGTCTGGGCGTGTTATCTTGCCATCTGGACATTGTTTCTTAAAACTTTCGTACCAGTTGAAAAGCTCGTCCTCTGAATACTTTGTGTTCAGTTTCAGGTCTTCAAGGATTTCTTTCGAAAGGGCTCCACTTTTCGTGTTCCCCATGGTTGTTGTGATCCCCTACTCTATGTTTTACCAGTGGCTGCAGTAAGAAAATAAATATCTTCAAACTTCTGATACTTCTGCTGGGCTTAACTGAAGTAGAGATGTCAGGAACGCCTAATTTTCCTTTTATAGATTCTTAAGTGACTTATTACATCAGAGATTGAAAATCCAGCCCCTTCTTCTACACCTTTCAGAAGTGCCTGAGTAAAGGGCTTAGTGATACCTAGATCTTTTTAATGAAGGGAGATTTTAGTCCTGAGCAGATTTAGTCATGTCTTTAATTTCCGCCATATGCTCTCTGTCTATATCCCTTCCTCCTCTCTGTAGCTACACTAAACTGTAGGCCACAACAATTCGCCATATATTTTTTTCAGTTTTCATGGGTATACCTGGAACTTTTCTTTATCTTGTTTGGCATCTGTATTTATTAACCTAAATACAGTATATGATTGGTAAAGCACATAGATGTTTGTGTGTACCAGCATAATTGAACAGTAGCTGGGAAATTCTGTGAGCCTATTAGTCTATTTATTTACCAGTACAGTCTTTACACTGAACAGAAAGTTCAACTTCAGCTTAAAGGGTACATCTTTCCAAAACAGAATTGATTGTTTTTACCAATTAAGCCCTGGACCGTTCTGTTGCTAAATGACCGGGCCACTTTTGCGATTCGCCACTGCGTCGCTTTAACTTACAATTGCGGGGTCGTGCGACGTGGCTCCCAAACAAAATGTACGTCCTTTTTTTCCCCACAAATAGAGCTTTCTTTTGGTTCTATTTGATCACCTCTTCGGTTTTTATTTTTTGCGCTATAAACAAAAATATAGCAACAATTTTGAAAAAAATGCAATATTTTTTACTTTTTGCTATAATAAATATCCCCCAAAAATATATAAAAAAACGTTTTTTTCCTCAGTTTAGGCCAATATGTATTCTTCTACATATTTTTGGTGAAAAAAAATTCAATAAGCATTTATCGATTGGTTTGCGCAAAAGTTATAGCGTCTATAAAATAGGGGATAGTTTTATGGCATTTTTATTAATATTTAATATTTTTTTTTTACTAGTGGCGGCGATCAGCGTTTTTTTATGCCGGACACATCGCACACTTTTGACACATTTTTGGGACCATTGTAATTTTTACAGCGATCAGTTCTATAAAAATGCACTGTTACTGTGAAATGACACTGGCAGTGAAGGCGTTAACCACTAGGTGACGCTGTAGGGGTTTAGTGTGCCCTAGTGAGTGTTTCTTACTGTGGGGGGGTGGGCTGTGTGTGACAAGACAGTCATCCCCGCTTCCGATTACAGGAAGCGGTGATCACTGTCATTGTCACTAGGCAGAAAGATGCTTGGTTACATTAGCATCTCCCCGCTCTATCTCTCCATGAGGCCATCGGGTTCACGGAGCTTGTGGCGGGGCACGTGAGCGCCCCGCCGGCATGGCGCACGCGTGCACATTAGCGCTTCCTTAAAGGGGACGTATATATATGTCTTTCTGCCCAGGAGTGCCATTGTGTCAACGTATATATGCGTGCGGTGGTCGGGAAGCAGTTAAGTAAATGTTGGGCGCTTTAATTATTTAACAGGTTCTAACATATTTCTGTGACTCCTGTGGAAAGTCTTTGCACCTGGACCCTTGTCTTTACCCACATGGTGCTGACATCAAAAATGGGGTTGACTTTCACAGCTGGGTGGGTGCAAAAGGAGCAGGGAGACCTCCTGATTTGTCCTTTTCATGACTAGAGTGAGGGGAAGGCAGAGCTTTTAACATCTGTGAGAGGAGCATTCTGTTAGTTGAATTAACCGCCTGTCCACCGCCTCATGCAGATATACTGCGGCATAATGGCACGGCTGCACAAAACCCCGTATGGGTACATTGTCCTTTTTAAGATCTTGTGCACGAGAGCCAGCACGGGGATTTGTGTATGTAAACACTAGGGATGAGCTTCGTGTTCGAAATTAATTACACATGCCCGCCGCAAGCTCCGTGAACCCGATCGTCTCACGGAGAGATAGAGCGGGGAGATGCTAATGTAACCAATACGAACGTTATGGGCCGTTCGTGACAAATTCGAGTGGCTTTTCACGGCCCATAATTCACTGCGGCATCGCAGTATATTTCTGGCTGATGATTGGCCAAGCATGCACTATGACCCGCATGCTTGGCCAATCACAGCTTGCAAAAAATGGAGAGCCATAATTTGCCAAAGCCAGGGTGGCTTTGGCCAATTATGGCTCAGGGGGTTTAGTACACGCCTCACACTATAAAAGGCTGCCTGCAAGTCGGCCTTGTGCAGTGTTTTGCGGTGGTTAAGACAGAGAGAGAGTGTCATTTATTGCAGGCAGGCAGGCTAGTCAGTTAGAGTTACAGTGTGTAGAGGATATATATGCATCCCAGGTGTTGTATATATACTTGTACACTGTATTGAGTTTAGCTAGACCCGCTTTTCCTAATTTACTGACAGGCGGGCAGGTGATTGTACTAGCTGCAGTATTCTCATGTGGTGTACTGTCTGTGTCCTCTGCAGTGTGCACCTAAAGCTACATGGTGTGTGTACTGTCCGTGTCCTCTGCACATTGTGCACCTAACGTAAAGCTGGTGTTTCTCATATTTACTCCTAGAGGCAGGGATCTGCTCATATTAATACTACAGGCAGAGGATATTGCTGCAAGTACTTTCACGTGGTGTACTGTCTGTGTCCTCTGCAGTGTGCACCTAAAGCTACGTGGTGTGTGTACTGTCTGTGTCTGTGCTATTTTTCTCAATGATTTTCATCCATATTGCAGGGACCAGACATTACATTAAAGCCGCAAGCAGTTTTAAATTACTTTTTTCTTATAGTAATCTCATTTTGTGCAAGGACAGTTCTAAACATGTGCCACTTCACAGGCATAGTATAGACACCCAGCAGGTATGATATTTAAAGGAATTTTTCAATTTTTGTTTCACTTCAAGCATCATTAAAATCACTGCTCCCGAAAAAAACGACAGTTTTTAAAACTTTTTTTACATTGATACATGTTCCCTGGGGCAAGACCTGGGTTCTCAAACTTGTTTTACGACAATAACTTGCATATTAGGCTTTAAAATTAGCACTTTTGAATTTGAACGTTCGAGTCCCATAGACTTCAATGGGGTTCTAAATGTTCGCGCAAAAACATTCGGTCCGTTCCAAGGTTCTGGTGCAAACCGAACGGGGGGGGGGGGGCGTTCGGCTCATCCCTAGTAAACACACGAATCCCTGTTATGTCAGGGGAGAGAAGACCTATAATTTGTTGCTACTAAGTAGGAACAACGTTAGGTCTCCTCCCCCAGTCAGTCCTATCCCCATACACTTAGAACACACTGGGGAACACACATTTAACTCCTTGATTGCCCCCTAGTATTAACCCCTTCCCTACCAGTGACATTTACACAGTAATCACACACTTTTATAGCACTGATTACTGTATAAATGTCAATGGTCCAAAAAATGTGTCAAAGGTGTCGAAGAGGTAATGGTGCAACCCAGCTGTTAGACTCATCCTGGAAGAATTCTTTGTCCATTATTTTGATGAACTCTCTATCTACAACTGACAAGGCTATTTTGTTGTCATTGCTTGTAGTACACAACACTGTGGTACCTAGATTGTCGTCACAAAGGATAGAAGTGATGTCAGGTACTTGGATGATGTCAGGAGGCTTCTCTTTTACTTCATAATGGCGAGGGCACTGTTTGTAGTTTTTAAGGAGTGGATCTGGGATGACATAAGCATTATATCCAAGCATACGTCACCCACGATTACTTAGCCTAGATCAAGTTTTTGTGTGTAAGGGGCATCATCAGGTCCATTGCACTGCTTGCGTACTGTTGTATGTACTCTGAGAATGTCTCTTCCTAGCAAGATCAAGTTTTCAGCATTCATGTCCATTGCAAGAATCTCATTAACAAGGTGCCTTAAAGGGGTTGTAAAGGTAAAAAATGTTTTCCCTAAATAGCTTCCTTTACCTTGGTGCAGTCCTCCTTCACTTACCTCATCCTTCGATTTTGCTTTTAAATGTCCTTATTTCTTATGAGAAATCCTCATTTCCTGTTCTTCTGTCTGTAACTACACACAGTAATGTGAGGCTTTCTCCCTGGTGTGGAGAAAACCTCTTGAGGGGGATGGGGCGAGCAGGAGTGTCAGGACGCCCACTAACACACAGCTCCTTTCTCTATCTGCAAAGTAGAGAGCGTCCTGACTCTTCTGCTTGCCCCCTCCTCCCTCAAGAGTCTTTCTCCACACCAGGGAGAAAGCCTTGCATTACTGTGTTTAGTTACAGACAGAAGAACAGGAAGTGAGGATTTCTCATAAGAAATAAGCACATTTAAAAGCAAAATCGAAGGATGAGGTAAGTGAAGGAGGACTGCACTTAGGTAAAGGAAGCTATTTAGGGAAAACATTTTTTACCTTTACAACCCCTTTACGTGAGGATGGTGATATGCAGCCTCTGGAGTAAGAATTTATTCCCTTTCGTCTGGTATCTGGTCACACTCAACTAATGTCGGTAGGGGTATGCCCTCTTCCTTATTGATATGAGAGACCATGAAGCCATCGGCCCTTCTGTCGAAGGTCTCTTCACGACCAGAACAGGTTTTGAGAGTATATGGTGATGCATGTCCATCTATGCCAAAGATCTCAAAGAAGGCTTAACCAGGGATCTGTTGCTCTGCTCATCTATTATGGCATACATCCTAATAGCTTCCTCAGGTTTGCCCTTTGGGTATATCTTGACTAGGCATATCTTAGCACAGCATTTGTAATCTAATGCCGCATACAGACGATTGGACATTCCGACAACAAAACCGTGGATACATTTCTGACGGATGTTGGCTCAAACTTGTCTTGCATACATACACGGTCACACAATTATTGTTGGAAATTCCGAATGTCAAGAACGCAGTGACGTACAACACTATGACGAGCTGAGAAAAATGAATTCCGAGCATGCGTCGATTTGATTCCCAGCATGCGTAGAATTTGTGTGCGTTGAATTGTGTACACACAGTTGGAACCTGCTCTCAAATTTTTGTTGTTGGAAATTCCGACAGCAAATGTCCAATGGAGCATACACTCAGTCGAAATTTCTGACAAGCTCACTTTGAACATTTGTTGTCGTAAATTCCGACCGTGTGTACGCGGCATTAGTCTTCTCCACAGACTTCTGTGCATGAAGAGGAAACAGCTGTGGCTGGAGCATGACCTTGTTGCTCCCTGCCATGATTTGAGACAAGGCTGGAGGTAGGAGGCTGCTGTGAATTGTCTGAAGGTGGGCCCGGATGCATAGCTGTAACATGTCTGTCGCTACTGCATTCTATGCAATTGATGACAACTTTACAGTCTTTAGCAAAATGTCCATAACATGCACAGCACCTGTAGCATATTCCAAGTTTCTGAAGAATCTCCTTGTACTCTTGTAACGTCTTTGCCCTAAGCCCACATTTTTTTAGGGGGTGAGGCTTCTTGTAAACAGGGCACTGACGATTAGGGTCTTTATCTCTGTCACCCGAATCGCTCTGGTGAACAGGAGAGGATACGGGTGGTGAGATGTCTGTCCTTTTAACAGATATTGCTCTATTAAATACAAAAAGATACTTGGTGGGCACACCCAAAAAATGCTATACATCTAAGCTGGTGCTGCTATAAGACCAAATACAGTACAAAACAGATTATAGCGCACACATGCAAAAATGACATTTATCCTGCAAGGCTAGTTAAAAACACCTGAACATATTCAAAAATACGGGGGTTTGGTCACACTATATAGTCATATAGTGCTAAGCCCACTTACTGCGACAAAGTACCCCGAATTAGTGGGTCCTACCCTAGTAATAGAATGAAAGAACCTGGGTCTCAACCATGGGAGATATACTCCTCTATGTGGGAGAACTGAAGGGATTCTTCCTATACAATGGTGGCCACTAATGTGAGGTAATGAAGAGGGGGAGGGGTGCTCCAGCCAAGAGACCTGGTCAGGGTCTATACAAAATACAAAAAGATACTTGGTGGGCACACCCAAAAAATGCTATACATCTAAGCTGGTGCTGCTATAAGACCAAATACAGTACAAAACAGATTATAGCGCACACATGCAAAAATGACATTTATCCTGCAAGGCTAGTTAAAAACACCTGAACATATTCAAAAATACGGGGGTTTGGTCACACTATATAGTCATATAGTGCTAAGCCCACTTACTGCGACAAAGTACCCCGAATTAGTGGGTCCTACCCTAGTAATAGAATGAAAGAACCTGGGTCTCAACCATGGGAGATATACTCCTCTATGTGGGAGAACTGAAGGGATTCTTCCTATACAATGGTGGCCACTAATGTGAGGTAATGAAGAGGGGGAGGGGTGCTCCAGCCAAGAGACCTGGTCAGGGTCTATACAAAATACAAAAAGATACTTGGTGGGCACACCCAAAAAATGCTATACATCTAAGCTGGTGCTGCTATAAGACCAAATACAGTACAAAACAGATTATAGCGCACACATGCAAAAATGACATTTATCCTGCAAGGCTAGTTAAAAACACCTGAACATATTCAAAAATACGGGGGTTTGGTCACACTATATAGTCATATAGTGCTAAGCCCACTTACTGCGACAAAGTACCCCGAATTAGTGGGTCCTACCCTAGTAATAGAATGAAAGAACCTGGGTCTCAACCATGGGAGATATACTCCTCTATGTGGGAGAACTGAAGGGATTCTTCCTATACAATGGTGGCCACTAATGTGAGGTAATGAAGAGGGGGAGGGGTGCTCCAGCCAAGAGACCTGGTCAGGGTCTATACAAAATACAAAAAGATACTTGGTGGGCACACCCAAAAAATGCTATACATCTAAGCTGGTGCTGCTATAAGACCAAATACAGTACAAAACAGATTATAGCGCACACATGCAAAAATGACATTTATCCTGCAAGGCTAGTTAAAAACACCTGAACATATTCAAAAATACGGGGGTTTGGTCACACTATATAGTCATATAGTGCTAAGCCCACTTACTGCGACAAAGTACCCCGAATTAGTGGGTCCTACCCTAGTAATAGAATGAAAGAACCTGGGTCTCAACCATGGGAGATATACTCCTCTATGTGGGAGAACTGAAGGGATTCTTCCTATACAATGGTGGCCACTAATGTGAGGTAATGAAGAGGGGGAGGGGTGCTCCAGCCAAGAGACCTGGTCAGGGTCTATACAAAATACAAAAAGATACTTGGTGGGCACACCCAAAAAATGCTATACATCTAAGCTGGTGCTGCTATAAGACCAAATACAGTACAAAACAGATTATAGCGCACACATGCAAAAATGACATTTATCCTGCAAGGCTAGTTAAAAACACCTGAACATATTCAAAAATACGGGGGTTTGGTCACACTATATAGTCATATAGTGCTAAGCCCACTTACTGCGACAAAGTACCCCGAATTAGTGGGTCCTACCCTAGTAATAGAATGAAAGAACCTGGGTCTCAACCATGGGAGATATACTCCTCTATGTGGGAGAACTGAAGGGATTCTTCCTATACAATGGTGGCCACTAATGTGAGGTAATGAAGAGGGGGAGGGGTGCTCCAGCCAAGAGACCTGGTCAGGGTCTATACAAAATACAAAAAGATACTTGGTGGGCACACCCAAAAAATGCTATACATCTAAGCTGGTGCTGCTATAAGACCAAATACAGTACAAAACAGATTATAGCGCACACATGCAAAAATGACATTTATCCTGCAAGGCTAGTTAAAAACACCTGAACATATTCAAAAATACGGGGGTTTGGTCACACTATATAGTCATATAGTGCTAAGCCCACTTACTGCGACAAAGTACCCCGAATTAGTGGGTCCTACCCTAGTAATAGAATGAAAGAACCTGGGTCTCAACCATGGGAGATATACTCCTCTATGTGGGAGAACTGAAGGGATTCTTCCTATACAATGGTGGCCACTAATGTGAGGTAATGAAGAGGGGGAGGGGTGCTCCAGCCAAGAGACCTGGTCAGGGTCTATACAAAATACAAAAAGATACTTGGTGGGCACACCCAAAAAATGCTATACATCTAAGCTGGTGCTGCTATAAGACCAAATACAGTACAAAACAGATTATAGCGCACACATGCAAAAATGACATTTATCCTGCAAGGCTAGTTAAAAACACCTGAACATATTCAAAAATACGGGGGTTTGGTCACACTATATAGTCATATAGTGCTAAGCCCACTTACTGCGACAAAGTACCCCGAATTAGTGGGTCCTACCCTAGTAATAGAATGAAAGAACCTGGGTCTCAACCATGGGAGATATACTCCTCTATGTGGGAGAACTGAAGGGATTCTTCCTATACAATGGTGGCCACTAATGTGAGGTAATGAAGAGGGGGAGGGGTGCTCCAGCCAAGAGACCTGGTCAGGGTCTATACAAAATACAAAAAGATACTTGGTGGGCACACCCAAAAAATGCTATACATCTAAGCTGGTGCTGCTATAAGACCAAATACAGTACAAAACAGATTATAGCGCACACATGCAAAAATGACATTTATCCTGCAAGGCTAGTTAAAAACACCTGAACATATTCAAAAATACGGGGGTTTGGTCACACTATATAGTCATATAGTGCTAAGCCCACTTACTGCGACAAAGTACCCCGAATTAGTGGGTCCTACCCTAGTAATAGAATGAAAGAACCTGGGTCTCAACCATGGGAGATATACTCCTCTATGTGGGAGAACTGAAGGGATTCTTCCTATACAATGGTGGCCACTAATGTGAGGTAATGAAGAGGGGGAGGGGTGCTCCAGCCAAGAGACCTGGTCAGGGTCTATACAAAATACAAAAAGATACTTGGTGGGCACACCCAAAAAATGCTATACATCTAAGCTGGTGCTGCTATAAGACCAAATACAGTACAAAACAGATTATAGCGCACACATGCAAAAATGACATTTATCCTGCAAGGCTAGTTAAAAACACCTGAACATATTCAAAAATACGGGGGTTTGGTCACACTATATAGTCATATAGTGCTAAGCCCACTTACTGCGACAAAGTACCCCGAATTAGTGGGTCCTACCCTAGTAATAGAATGAAAGAACCTGGGTCTCAACCATGGGAGATATACTCCTCTATGTGGGAGAACTGAAGGGATTCTTCCTATACAATGGTGGCCACTAATGTGAGGTAATGAAGAGGGGGAGGGGTGCTCCAGCCAAGAGACCTGGTCAGGGTCTATACAAAATACAAAAAGATACTTGGTGGGCACACCCAAAAAATGCTATACATCTAAGCTGGTGCTGCTATAAGACCAAATACAGTACAAAACAGATTATAGCGCACACATGCAAAAATGACATTTATCCTGCAAGGCTAGTTAAAAACACCTGAACATATTCAAAAATACGGGGGTTTGGTCACACTATATAGTCATATAGTGCTAAGCCCACTTACTGCGACAAAGTACCCCGAATTAGTGGGTCCTACCCTAGTAATAGAATGAAAGAACCTGGGTCTCAACCATGGGAGATATACTCCTCTATGTGGGAGAACTGAAGGGATTCTTCCTATACAATGGTGGCCACTAATGTGAGGTAATGAAGAGGGGGAGGGGTGCTCCAGCCAAGAGACCTGGTCAGGGTCTATACAAAATACAAAAAGATACTTGGTGGGCACACCCAAAAAATGCTATACATCTAAGCTGGTGCTGCTATAAGACCAAATACAGTACAAAACAGATTATAGCGCACACATGCAAAAATGACATTTATCCTGCAAGGCTAGTTAAAAACACCTGAACATATTCAAAAATACGGGGGTTTGGTCACACTATATAGTCATATAGTGCTAAGCCCACTTACTGCGACAAAGTACCCCGAATTAGTGGGTCCTACCCTAGTAATAGAATGAAAGAACCTGGGTCTCAACCATGGGAGATATACTCCTCTATGTGGGAGAACTGAAGGGATTCTTCCTATACAATGGTGGCCACTAATGTGAGGTAATGAAGAGGGGGAGGGGTGCTCCAGCCAAGAGACCTGGTCAGGGTCTATACAAAATACAAAAAGATACTTGGTGGGCACACCCAAAAAATGCTATACATCTAAGCTGGTGCTGCTATAAGACCAAATACAGTACAAAACAGATTATAGCGCACACATGCAAAAATGACATTTATCCTGCAAGGCTAGTTAAAAACACCTGAACATATTCAAAAATACGGGGGTTTGGTCACACTATATAGTCATATAGTGCTAAGCCCACTTACTGCGACAAAGTACCCCGAATTAGTGGGTCCTACCCTAGTAATAGAATGAAAGAACCTGGGTCTCAACCATGGGAGATATACTCCTCTATGTGGGAGAACTGAAGGGATTCTTCCTATACAATGGTGGCCACTAATGTGAGGTAATGAAGAGGGGGAGGGGTGCTCCAGCCAAGAGACCTGGTCAGGGTCTATACAAAATACAAAAAGATACTTGGTGGGCACACCCAAAAAATGCTATACATCTAAGCTGGTGCTGCTATAAGACCAAATACAGTACAAAACAGATTATAGCGCACACATGCAAAAATGACATTTATCCTGCAAGGCTAGTTAAAAACACCTGAACATATTCAAAAATACGGGGGTTTGGTCACACTATATAGTCATATAGTGCTAAGCCCACTTACTGCGACAAAGTACCCCGAATTAGTGGGTCCTACCCTAGTAATAGAATGAAAGAACCTGGGTCTCAACCATGGGAGATATACTCCTCTATGTGGGAGAACTGAAGGGATTCTTCCTATACAATGGTGGCCACTAATGTGAGGTAATGAAGAGGGGGAGGGGTGCTCCAGCCAAGAGACCTGGTCAGGGTCTATACAAAATACAAAAAGATACTTGGTGGGCACACCCAAAAAATGCTATACATCTAAGCTGGTGCTGCTATAAGACCAAATACAGTACAAAACAGATTATAGCGCACACATGCAAAAATGACATTTATCCTGCAAGGCTAGTTAAAAACACCTGAACATATTCAAAAATACGGGGGTTTGGTCACACTATATAGTCATATAGTGCTAAGCCCACTTACTGCGACAAAGTACCCCGAATTAGTGTTTTTAACTAGCCTTGCAGGATAAATGTCATTTTTGCATGTGTGCGCTATAATCTGTTTTGTACTGTATTTGGTCTTATAGCAGCACCAGCTTAGATGTATAGCATTTTTTGGGTGTGCCCACCAAGTATCTTTTTGTATTTTGTATAGACCCTGACCAGGTCTCTTGGCTGGAGCACCCCTCCCCCTCTTCATTACCTCACATTAGTGGCCACCATTGTATAGGAAGAATCCCTTCAGTTCTCCCACATAGAGGAGTATATCTCCCATGGTTGAGACCCAGGTTCTTTCATTCTATTACTAGGGTAGGACCCACTAATTCGGGGTACTTTGTCGCAGTAAGTGGGCTTAGCACTATATGACTATATAGTGTGACCAAACCCCCGTATTTTTGAATATGTTCAGGTGTTTTTAACTAGCCTTGCAGGATAAATGTCATTTTTGCATGTGTGCGCTATAATCTGTTTTGTACTGTATTTGGTCTTATAGCAGCACCAGCTTAGATGTATAGCATTTTTTGGGTGTGCCCACCAAGTATCTTTTTGTATTTTGTATAGACCCTGACCAGGTCTCTTGGCTGGAGCACCCCTCCCCCTCTTCATTACCTCACATTAGTGGCCACCATTGTATAGGAAGAATCCCTTCAGTTCTCCCACATAGAGGAGTATATCTCCCATGGTTGAGACCCAGGTTCTTTCATTCTATTACTAGGGTAGGACCCACTAATTCGGGGTACTTTGTCGCAGTAAGTGGGCTTAGCACTATATGACTATATAGTGTGACCAAACCCCCGTATTTTTGAATATGTTCAGGTGTTTTTAACTAGCCTTGCAGGATAAATGTCATTTTTGCATGTGTGCGCTATAATCTGTTTTGTATTGCTCTATTAAAGTCTCTACATTTAGCTGCTGTCTTATCATACCTTGATGAAGATGATGATGATGAAGCAGGCAAGTTGGGTTCACTGGGGTCGTTTCTCGTCCAGGCTTGATCACTGATGAACCTGCAAAAATATGCGAATTGAGGAAAAGATATGTTATAGTCTCTTTTGTACCTTGAGCCCTGTTGTGCTCATTTCTCTTGCAGGACATATGGCAGTTTAAACACCACTGGATTGACACCATGAGCAGAGTCCAGGAAGCTTAGTCCAGGTAGACGGGGGTCTGTCTTTGCCAACTCCAGCTCCATGAGAAGGTCACTCAGATCTTGGAGCTTGAGATAGTCTTTGTTCCCTATTTTTGGGGAGTTTTGCAGTCTCTTGAATAGAGCGCTCTCTATGGCCTCAGAGCTACCATAGGCTTGCTCAAGTCTTGCCCATGTAGCAACAAGACCTGCATCTGGGTGGTCAACATGCACTGTTCTCAGTCTTTTAACACGATCTGCAGATTCTGGCCCCAGTTCCACCTTGGTAGTAAGGTTGAGATCAGCAATAGCAGCTTTGAAGGTTGATCTCGAGGCCCTGTAACTCTCTGGACAATCGTCAAACCTTGAGAGGGTAGTGTTAATGAGCTCACGGCGTACCATTTATCTGGCAAAGTCATTCAAGTCTGATCTCTCACTCTTTGGTGCCAAGGTAACTTGTGGAACCCCTTGGGTGTGAAATGTCTCTGGTGAAGTAGGGTGAGGTTTGCCTGGATAAAATGATGTTGCATGAGAATTTGACTGTGGTGTAATCCCTAAGACTTGTGCTGGCTGTGGCTTGAGCTGCGGCTTGTCACTGGAAGTCACCTTGTTTTCAACAAGATGTGGTTTGTTGCATAGATGCACTTGTGTTGTAGACTTGTAGCTAGATTCAGGTAGATGGGCGCATCTTTGTGCCGGCATAGCTCAACGTATATGCGCTACGCCGGCATAAGTCAGAGAGGTAAGTACATGATTCACAAAGCACTTGCTCTCCACGTTGCGCCGCCGTAACGTAAATGTGAAGGCGTAAGCTGGCGTAAGTGTAAGTGGGTGTGAACTTATGCAAATGATGGCCTGAGCGTGAAGCAGTGGATTACGCCCGGCGTATCTCCCACGGAGCATGCGCAGTGATGTCGACGTATGATCGCTTCCTTGTGCGCATGCTCACAACTATGCCGGCCAAACTTCCTGGTTTACGCCGGCCTAACGGCTTGCACCGAGAGCATAAATACGCCCAGACATGCGCCCGTCCGACGCAAAATTACATCCTGCTTTTTCCCCCCCTGAGCAAGGTAATTTTGCTTTTCTTTCTTAACTGCTCTCTTTTGCTGTGCTATGGCTGCTCCAGTCAGCAAGAGGAAACACAATTGTACTCCCCAGGAGAGGGCAATTGTGATTGCAGGCATGGAGAGATACGATACGTTCCTCCATGGTGCCCAGAGTCGGGATACCAGCCGCGCCAAGAAGCAGGAAATCTTGGACACCATCGCGACTCAAGTTAATGCCCTTGGCAATGCCACCCGCAAGTACCAAGGACATTAACAAAAAAATTCATGATTTGAAGCTCCGTGTGCGGGAGAAGCTGTCCGCCATTCGGAAGCACTAGAGTGGCACGGGGGGTGGACCACCCTGCAACATTGTTTTAACCCCGGATGAGGAGATGGTCGCCCGGTGTATCCAGAGGGAGCAGTTGGAGGGAGTTGAGGGCTTCGATTCCCGTGACGATACCTCGAGGACAGGTAAGTGTTTTATATTCCCTGTCCGGTGTGTAGCATGTGAGGGGGTGGAAGGGAACTTGTGACAAGTGTGTGGGTCCCCCAACATGTGACTGCTTTATGTCATCCACAGATGTGCAGGAGGGAGCGGGCCCATCTGCTGGCGGTGGCCGTCCCACCACATCGTCCCCGGAGCAGCCTCAGCAAGACCCCCAAGATCCAGCGGGGGAGGGGAGTGCCCACACCTCTCCTCTCGAGGAGGTGGTGGAGGGGTCGGTGGACCTAGGGCAGATAGGTCTGATAATAGAGGAGTCCAGTGTCCTGCCTGGGCCCTCTACCAACTCCCCTCCAATCAGGGGAAGCCCCTCTGTATCTGCCACCAGCAGGGGAACCACCTCAAGGGGCTCACCCTACACCCGATCGCAGGCATCTTCTGCCACAAGAAAGGCAACACGGAAGACCAGGGGTGTAGCTGTCAATGTCCAGGACCAAATAGCCCTGGACCAGAGCCAGCAGACCCGGCATATGGGGGATATAGCCGGGCACCTGCAGTAAAACACATCTCAACTATCTGTTTTTACCACCATCCTAACCACAAGTGAAGGAGCCCTAACGTACATTTTTTAAGCCTGGCTTTTCTGGTGATCCAAAAGCTTGTCGGGGCTTCATCAACCAGTGTTCAATTAATTTCAAGCTAGCGGCCCACCATTTCCCTACTGTTCATTTCAAGGTGG
Source organism: Rana temporaria (assembly GCF_905171775.1). NCBI lineage: Eukaryota > Metazoa > Chordata > Amphibia > Anura > Ranidae > Rana > Rana temporaria. Next base: position 81,576,108 of record NC_053498.1, read on the forward strand.
CATACATAATATCACTCCCTTCTGGGGAGGCTCTGGCTTGGGCCCTTTACTGTGAGAGCATCAAGATCATAGGATTTTCTGTCTTCCTGCAAGCTTTCCGTAAGACCTTCGATGTGCCTGGCAGGACCTCATCTGCTGCTGGAGCACTTCTTCGTCAAGGATACATGACTGTTGATCAGTATGCAGTTCAGTTTTGCACCTTGACCTCGGAGCTAGCATGGAATAATGAGGCCCTTATCGCAATTTTTGGCAAGGTTTAGCAGATTGCATTAAGGACGAGCTAGCTGGCAGATCCATATCCTCCACCCTGGATTACTTGCTTGCCCTTAGCATCCAAATTGATGTCCGCTTTCAGGAGCAAGGTCTGGAAAGGGCTTGTCCATGTCGTCGTCCCCCCCCCCGTGGATCATGTAACACCCATTTTCCTGGAGGCTCCTGAACACCCCATCTCTGCACCTCTGCCGGCATCTGAAGAACCTATGCAATTAGGACAGATACGCCTCATGCCACAAGAGTGATTGCATTGCCTGAAAGTCGGCCTATGCCTTTTTTCGGAACTCAGGGTCACATATTAAAGTCCTGTCCTATCCGCCCGAGAAAACCTTTAGATCTAGGTCCCTCGGAGAGAGGTGATCTAGACCAGAACCTGAATTCCGTCACTTTCCCTTGATCTGTCTTACCTGTCTCCATTCATTGGGCCCTGAACTCATATCAAGTAGCTGCATACAGTGGGGATCAAAAGTTTGGGCACCCCAGGTAAAAATTTGTATTAATGTGCATAACGAAGCCAAGGAAAGATGGAAAAATCTCCAAAAGGCATCAAATTACAGATAAGACATTCTTATTATATGTCAAAAAAAGTTAGATTTTATTTCCATCATTTACACTTTCAAAATTACAGAAAACAAAAAAATGGCGTCTGCAAAAGTTTGGGCACCCTGCAGAATTTATAGCATGCACTGCCCCCTTTGCAAAGCTGAGACCTGCCAGTGTCATAGATTGTTCTCAATCATCGTCTGGAAAGACCAGGTGATGTCAATCTCAAAGGTTTTAAATGCCCAGACTCATCTGACCTTGCCCCAACAATCAGCACTATGGGTTCTTCTAAGCCAGGGGTGTCCAAACTTTTTTCAAAGAGGGCCATATTTGATGAAGTGAACATGCGTGAGGGCCGACCATTTTGCCCAACATTCTTTGAACCATTAAAATTTGGTCTAAGTGTGTTCGTCCGAGCAACTAATACACTGCCCAACAAGAATTCTCTTGACTTTGTGGCTGTGTGGTGAAGAGATGAGCTTGGGTGTATTATTTGGATATACTGTATATATCTCTTTTGTGGCCCCAACGAATCCCCGAGCGCTGCTTAGGACTAAGGATGAGCTTGGGCATGTTATTTGTATGTACCGTATTTATCGGCGTATAACACGCACAGGCTTACCATTGAGATGAATGCAGCCTCACCATTGCCATGAATGCAGCCTTACCATTGCCATGAATGCAGCCTCACATGTGCCCTGAATGCAGCCTTACCATTGCCATCAGTACAGCCTGATTGATGCCCATCTGCAGCCTCGGAGGGGGCAGGAAAAGTGCCGTCAGACTACAAACAGGAGCATTTCTTGTTTACATGGTGGCCTCTTTAATACAAAGTCCCGCCTCCTATGATAAACAGAACAGTCATCCAATGGCATCTCAGGAAACAGGGCATCCTTTTACAGACGCCCCTGAGGAAACAGGAGATTCTCTTCATGTAATCTGACGGTGCATGTCCTGTCACCTCTGAGGCAGCGCCGATATATACTGTATATATCTTTTGTGGCCCCCAGGTCACAGGGCACATGTGAGGCTGCATTGATTATATATATCCAAATCCCCAGGGGGGGCCATATTAAATCACCAGGGGGGCCGCAACTGGCCCGCGGGCCGGACTTTGGACATGCCTGTTCTAAGCAGTTGTCTAGAAAACTGAAACTGAAAATAGTTGACGCTCACAAAGCTGGAGAAGGCTATAAGAAGATAGCAAAGCGTTTTCAGATGTCAATATCCTCTGTTTGGAATGTAATTAAGAAATGGCAGTCATCAGGAACAGTGGAAGTTAAAGCAAGATCTGGAAGACCAAGAAAAATATCAGACAGAACAGCTCGCAGGATTGTGAGAAAAGCAATTCAAAACCCACGTTTGACTGCACGATCCCTCCAGAAAGATCTGGCAGACACTGGAGTTGTGGTACACTATTCCACTATAAAGAGATACTTGTACAAATATGGTCTTCATGGAAGAGTCATCAGAAGAAAACCTCTTCTACGTCCTCACCACAAAAATCAGCGTTTGAACTTTGCAAATGAACATATAGACAAGCCTGATGCATTTTGAAAACAAGTTCTGTGAACCGATGAGGTTAAAATAAATTTTTTTGGCCAGAATGAGCAAAGGTACGCTTGGAGAAGAAAGGGCACAGAATTTAATGAAAAGAACCTCTGTCCAACTGTTAAGCATGGGGTGGATTCAGGGCTTTTTTTCTCAGACAACAGGTGCAGGAACTCCCCCTTTCTGAGTCACCCCTTTTCTCCGCCCCCTACCCACCTCCCAGTACCACCACTTTTAGACAATATAGAACCAAGTATTATTTTGTGATAATTTATATGGAATTTGGTAATGATATCAAGAAAAACAGTAAAATAGATCCCCTGCAGCCAGCAACAATAGATCCCCCTAACAACAATGGACCACCCACAACAAAATTTCCCCGCCAGCAACAATAGACTCACGGCAGCATCAACAGATCTCCGTACAGCCAGCATTAATAGACTCTCTGGCTGCCATCAACAATAGACCCCTCTCCCAACAGTAGATCTCTTTCAGCAACAACTGACCCAGCCCCAGCAACATAAGACCCCCCTAGAAACAATAGGTCCCCCACCAGCAACAATAAACCCCCCTGCAAAAATAGATCCACAGCAGTGAGCATCAATACCCTGCAGCACACCCCAGCATCCCTTGCTATTACATACAGTCAGTTCAGAAGGTGTCGAAACTGCGTTCCCCTCGCGTTCCCGCTGAAAAAAATCCCTGGGTGGATCAATCATGCTTTGGGGTTGTATTGCAGCCAGTGGCACAGGGAACATTTCACGAGTAGAAGGAAAAATGGATTCAATAACATTTCAGCAAATTTTGGATGGTAACTTGATGCCATCTGTGAAAAAAGTTAAAGAGAGGATGGCTTCTACAAATGGATAATGATTCTAAACACACCTCAAAATCCACAGGGGATTACATCAAAAGGCGTAAACTGAAGGTTTTGCCATGGCCTTCACAATCTCCTGACCTCAACATAATTGAAAATCTATGGATAGACCTTAACCCCCCTGACGGTAAACCCGAGCGTGACTCGGGGTTGGTTTTACATGTTAGGATCGGCAAACCCGAGTCACGCTCGGGCTGGACGGGCTTACCTTTCGCTGGATCCACAGGCTTGGTTTACTCACCTTGTCCCTGGATCCAGCGATGCCACCCGCTGTGTGAGCGAGCGGGACCTCCTCGCTCGATTCACAGTCCCCGTGTGACGCCGATCTCCGTTCCCTGCGACGTTACGACGCACGGGGACGGAGAACGGCGCCAAATTCAAAAAAGTAAACAAACACATTACATACAGTATACTGTAATCTTATAGATTACAGTACTGTATGTAAAAAATACACACCCCCCTTGTCCCTAGTGGTCTGCCCAGTGTCCTACATGTACTTTTATATAATAAAAAATGTCATTTCTGCCTAAAAACTGTAGATTGTCCAAAAGTGTCCCTTTATGTCAAAAATGGTTTTAGATCAGCTAGAAAACAGCGATAATAAATTATAATCACTTGCAGAAATGTGCGATAGCGATTTGCGGGGAAATTCGTCATAAAAAAAAAAATAATGACAGCGACAATTCTGCAACTGAGCAAATTTCAGTGATTTTGAGTTGATTACATTATTGAATAATTTTTATTATAATTATATTATTATTTGTTATAATTATTTATAATTATTTATTATAATTTATAATTTTGTTTTAAAAAAAAAATCATACCCGGGATGCCTACAAGACTCTTGCTTGGTCAGATTTAAGTGAGTTATTTCTAAAAATTACAGGCCTACAGTATAAAACGCCAATTTCCTTGCAAAATAAATGTACCGCTTTTGGTACGTAATTCCAGACAGAATCATACCGCCAGGGAGGTTAAAAAAGTGCATGACAGACAGCCCAGAAATCTCAAATAACTTGAAGACTTTTGTAAGGAAGAATGGGCAAAGATACCTAAAACAAGAATTGAAAGACTCTTGGCTGGCTACAAAAAGTGTTTACAAGCTGCGATACTTGCCAAAGGGGGCAGTACAAGATATTAACTCTGCAGGGTGCCCAAACTTTTGCAGATGCCATTTTTTGGTTTTCTGTAATTTTGAAAGTGTAAATGATGGAAATAAAATCTAACTTTTTTTGACATATTATAAGAATGTCTAATCTGTAATTTGATGCCTTTTGGAGATTTTTCCATCTTTCCTTGGCTTCGTTATGCACATTAATACAAATTTTTACCTGGGGTGCCCAAACTTTCGTTCTCCACTGTATGTAGACTCTGGGGCAGCCGTAAACTTCATGGAGCAGTCCTTGACTGCTGAATTGGACATTCCTCTCATTCCCTTGGCAAAGCCCATCTCGGTATCTGCAGTCGATGGCTCTACATTAGCCTTAGAACCCCTACGATTTAAAACTACCCCCATTACTATGCATGTTGGTGTTCTTCATCGTGATTCTTCCTAAGTCTTCTAATCCCATCATTCTTGGACTGCTGTGGCTGCAAAAACATTCGCCAAATATTAAGATTGGAACTCTGGTCAGGTGTTGTCATGGCATCAGACCTGTCTCTCAAAGGTGCTTCCACCTCTCTCTGTACCCGTGGCCAAGGTCACCACCTCTCTGATGCTCACTCAACATTATCAGACCTTCCCAGATGTCTTTTATAAAACAGCTGCTCCCCTTCCTACTCCCACTGTGCTGTCCACCTCTAGTTCCTTACCCTATTTGCTGCCTAAACTACCAGTCACTTTACTTACTGTATAGCTCAAAGCTCTATCTCAGCTATCATCTGGATGGGTAGAGGTCCCAACATCTGTGACTTCTGTACCACCTGAGGTCTCAGTTTCTGTCAGGTCACCTGCGGTCAGGTGACAGATGCACACCGTTAGGGTCAGGAGTGCACCGCTAAGGAAGTGGACCCTACGACTGACTGCTGCAGATTAAACACTGGGTGGTTAAGGAAGGCAGGTCCACTGGAGCACTAACAGGGATCCCACAGGGAGCTAGATCCTAAGATTCCCCAGGGCGTGTTATTTTAAGATTCAGCAGGTGTTCACCAGAGCCTCTAGTGGTCAGGATGGACTGGGCTGCAACTGGATCTAGTTTGCGGCCCCCAGAGTCCCCCAGCTCACGCTCACAGTAGGCTATAGATGGTAGAGGGGAAGCAGCAGCTCAGGATACAAGAGATAGTGAGGTGATAAGCCAAAGGTCGCGGCGACTAGCAGACAAGGATAAACCTTGGACACGCCAAAGGTAAAGGTCACAAGCAGACAGGGATAGTCGAGAACATGCCAAGATCGGTAAAACAGAGACAGACGTAGCTCATGGCAAGCAGGAACTCAAACACACAATAGCTTAACAAACACTGTTGATCAGCATGGCTGGCTTGCAGTGCACAGGTTAATATAGAGTTCCCTGATAGGGCCTGGGGTGGAGCCTTGCTAGAGGAGAGATTATTTAAGCAGCCAGGTGAGAGTGACTGGCCTCTAAGGAGGTAAGCTGACAGAAAAACATTACTGCATATCCATGATAGTTTCCTTACCCTGTCTGCTGAGACCCCAGCGCTCTTACTCCCTTCCCTAGTCCCCAAAAAGACTTGCAGCTGTAACTTCAGCGTGAATAACATTGAGTATCTTACTACAGTGGCACCTGAAAATTGCTGGGATATATTAAGCAGAAAGTGAACTTGTTCCCTGAATTTGATGTGTTGAAAAAATGTTTGTTGCGTATGAGGCTATGCAGCCGCAGATTGGGAAGCTGGTCAGAGTTGATGGAAAGGTGGATGGAGCCAAATACAGGGCAATCTTAAAAGAAAACCTGTTAGAGTCTGCAAAAGACTTGAGACGGAGGTTTACCTTTCAGTGGGACAACAACCCTAAATATACAGCCGAGCTACAATGGAATGATTTAGATCAAAGCATATTCATGTGTTAGAATTGTCCAGCCAAAGTCCAGACCTAAATCCAATTGAGAATCTGTGGCTAGACTTGAAAATTGCTGTTCACAGACACTTTCCATCCAATCTGACAGTGCTTGAGCTATTTTGCAAAGAAGAATGGGCAAAAATTTCACTCTCTAGATGTGTAAAGCTGGTAGAGACTTCCCCAAAAAGACTTGCAGCTGTAACGTCAGCGTGAATAACATTGATTATCTTATTACAGTGGCACCTGAAAATGCTGACATATATTAGGCAGCAAGTGAACTTGTTCCCTGAATTTGATGTGTTGAAAAAATGGGCAAGCATAAGAATTTGAGTGACTCTTACAAGTACCAAATTGTAATGACTGGACAACTGGTCACATCAACTCCAAAACTGCATCCCTTGTGGGATGTTCCTGGTTTGCAATGGTCAGGACCCACCAAAAGTGATCCAAGGAGAGAAAACCTGTGAACCGACAACATGATTTTGGACAGCCAAGACTCACTGATGCACATGGGGAGCGAAGACCAGTCCATGTAGTTGGATCCAATAGAAGAGCTACTATAGCTCAAATTGCTGAAACATGTATTGCTGTTTCAATAGAAAGGTGTCAAAACTCAGTGTATCGCAGTATTTTGCATATGCGCAGACTGGTCAGGATGCCCATGCTAACCCATGTCCACAGCCAAAAGTGCCAACTATGGGAACGTGAACATCAAAACTGAACCACAGAAGCAATAGAAGAAGGTGGCCTCATTGAATGAATTCAAGAATGGTTTGAAGAACCCAACAACAGATTCCAGGTGTTGCCTTGGCCTCCAAATCCTTCAGATCTCAGTCCTTCAATCATCTTTGGGATGTGCTGGAAAAACAAGTTCAATCCATGGAGGCCTCACAACCTACAGGACTTAAGGGATCTGCTACTGACAACTTGGTTCCAGATACTACAGTATATCTTCAGAGGTCTAGAGGAGTCCATGCCTCAAATGATTATGGTGGGTATTTACCTGTTCAGTGTATATACAGTATGTTTATGTAATGTAAATAACCCCATCTCTTTATTTGTCTATGTATCACAGATACCCACCTCTGTCCTGAAGAAGTGAATTCTTTCATGAAATGTGTTAAGAATAATTACAGGCTCTCCATCATAAGTTTAAACTTTGTGAATGATGAATAATTATCTTGCTGTGAGAATAATTACAGCCTCCCTATCATAAGCTGATACTGTATAAATTATGTATTATCATACCTTGCTGTATATACAGTAGATTATGATTAATGAGTGGTAGGCTAAAAGATAAATGACAAATATTGTTTTAAGACTTTTTTGGGGATGTGTTTGATTGGATTTTTATTAAAATCAATAGAGTGTTTTTAACACATATTTTATTCTTCCATACAATTTGTACTTCAAAAGTCTTGCTATTTTGTTTTGGGCTTTAATTAGGCGATGAATATGGACATGCAGGACAGAGGGAAAACTAGTCTATGGAGATATACATGCAAGGCAGCTTAAATTGTGTAGTTATAGTTCACACTAGGCTATGGAAATAGACATGCAGGGCAGATTATATTATGAAGTTATAGAGCACACTAGGCTATGGAGATGGACATGCAAGGCAGCTTAAATTGTGTAGTTATACTAGGGTATGGAAACGGACATGCAGGGAAGACTATATTATGAAGCTAAAGAGCACACTAGGCTATGGGGATGGACATGCAGGGCCGATTATATTATGTTGTTATAGGGCACATTAGGCTATGGAGATGGACATGCAGAGCCAATTATATTATTTGCTTATAAGGCACACTAGGCTATGGAGATGGACATGCAGGGCAGATTATATTATGACGTTGTAGTGCACACTAGGCTATGGAGATATATATGCAGGACAGATTATATTATGTAATTATAAAGCACACTAGGCTATGGAGATGGACATGCAGGTACACTATGCCATGGAGATGGACATGCAGGGCCAATTATATTATTTAATTATAAATCACACTAGGCTATGGAAATGGGCATGCAGGGCAGGTTATATTATGAAGTTGTAGAGCACACTAGGTCATGGAGATATATATGCAGGGCAGATTGTATTATGTAGTTATAATCGCACACTAGGCTATGGAGATAGACATGCAGGGCCAATTATATTATTTACTTATAAGGCACACTAGGCTATGGAGATGGACATGCAGGGCAGATTATATTAAGAAGTTGTAGAGCACACTAGGCTATGGGGATATATATGCAGGGCAGATTATATTATGTAGTTATAATTGCACACTAGGCTATGGAGATGGACATGCAGGGCAGAGTGTACTATGTCATTATAGGCCACACTATAGGCCATGCTGGACTATGGAGAAGGATATGCAGGGCAGAGTGTACTATGTCATTATAGGCCACACTGTAGGCCACGCTAGGCTATGGAGATGGAAATGCAGGGCAGAGTGTACTATGTCATTATAGGCCACATTAGGCTATGAAGATGGACATGCAGGGCAGATGCACATGTAGTGGAGCCTTGTGTTATACGTTGGTTATTGAAGGCAGCTTACCCAAAATAGTATCATGATGTTAGATTTGCAAAGACTACACATGCTACAAAAACTTACAATACAGTGTGCATTTAAAACACCTATTTATTATCATATAACATTAATATGCATTGCATTTAATAATGAATAATCTCCTTCTATAATTGGATTGTGCTATTGCCTTCTACTAAATGATAAAGTGATAAAACAGTTTATTATTTACTGTGTTTTTAAATTCTAAGATTTGTATATAGAAGCTTTATGACTATTAACTAATTACAATAAGAACTGATTACACTGTTAGGCCTCTTTCACACGGGACAGATCCGTGATGATCCGCCCCGTGAACCTCCACTTGCTCAGCGGGGATCGCTTCGTTGATCCCCGCTGAGCCACCGGATGACATGGCGGGCCTCGCACACTGTGCAGGGACCGCCCTGTTAGATCTCCGCTCTCCCCTATGGGGGGATCGGATGAACACGGACCGTCTGTCCGTGTTCATCCGATCCACAGACGGGTGGAAAAATAGGGTTTTCCTCCGTCTGCAGAATCGGAGGATTGCGGAACCGGGTGAGATCGGATGTCAGCGGATATTCATCCGCTGACACCCGCAATCTCATAGGGACCAATGTATGTCCCTTTTTCATCCGTACACGGATGGATGAAAAAGCGGACAAATGGTCCGCCCGTGTGAAAGAGCCCTAAATCGAAGCTTCAGAACTTCATTCCACTCAGGAATATGGGATCACGACATAGCTACTCCAGATTAGCAGGTGGTTCATTTATGTAGAGAAAATGAATTACCCATGTTTTTAGAGTAAACATACTCTAGGCAGCTGGCAGTCTCACATCCTAATAAATGCAATTACAAAAGTCCTGCTTTAGCTTTAATTTCCACTAGCACATGCTTAATCTTCTTGTCCTTATTGATCTGTCACTAAAGAGGAATTAATGTCACTCCTTATCCATCGGTTACACTAAGGTGAGGAGTTCACTACTTCTCCACTCTCCTTTATGTTTAAAGCATGAGCAAGGTGAAAAATTAAACTGTATACCACAAGGCTAGGAAATTCCTCACCCTGGGCTCCTGTGTGGATAATAGTACAGGTATAGCTTAAAGGAAACCTGCGTGGAAAGGAATGTGAAGACCGCTATTATTGACCTTCTTCTGAAAATACTTGATACCGAGAGCCAATGACCAAGAACGGTCATGCAGCTAGTGAAGTCAGAACTTCTGATCTGACTACTTTCAACTTTTGGACTAAAGCCATGCATCTAGAATTTTTCTGTGAGTCCAGCAATGTCAAGATATAATAACAATATTAATAATAGTAATTTCATAATAGAAGCTTCCTTCAACAAATTGTAAAATAAACCACTAGAAGATTTTTGCTAAATAAGATTACACTTTGCTTAAGCCCATTTACAACTAGTAAAGCAAAGAGCAGTAATCCATAGAAACCAATCAGAAGGAATGTTTCACTGATCACTTTAATCAGCTGATATCTAATTTGCTGTCGTAGCATCCTGTACTTTAAACTAGATTTTTAGTAGGTTAGATTTCTCCATATACATATTTGGCGGTCAGCCAAATTTCTGTCTGCAACTTGAAATGATCGGGGAATCAATAAAATAGACCTTACACTATTTACTTTTAAATTATATTTTTACATTTTCACATTTTATGATTACATAGAACAGTAACAAGTAAAGTAACTCAGGAACTGTATAGATATGGTGGCAAAACAAACAGCATTGTTAGTATAAAGTTATCAACAGGAAGCCTCAGTCCAATTGTTTAGGCTGTAGACTAATGAGGAAGCCTGTTTGGATCCTCCGTAATTTGGGAGTGATCTGGCCTGTATTCTTTTCTTGTTGCCTAATGAAATTGACTCACACATCCTTTATTAGGTTTGATCATGGTAGTGCTCTTTGCCGGCATGGGCTGAGGTCTACAAAGAGGCTTTGCTGGGATTTGTAGCAGAGGGCAGTTATATTAGCGTGTACTGTAAATGAACACAGAGGTGCTTAACGTCCACAGAGGTCTTCCAAGGGCTCTTAGTTGGAAGGAATTAGGTCAGCTCAGGTACAGCCAAGATTTATGGCCTCCAGCAAGTGCCGCTGAGAACGAAAATTAGCTACATGCTATATTACTTATTTCATCAATTTATCTAACAACCATTGTATACAAGACAGCATTAAAATTGAAGCTTTAGGTCTAAACTTGTTCCACTGAGAATTATACAATTTTTAATACCAATTGAATTAAGTACTCGTGTTTAAAGAGTACCTGTAATCCCCTAATCCTATGTAAAGCAAAAGCATGTGATGTTTTGTTTGCCTTTTAATTTTAATTTGCCTTTTAATTTTTGGAGCACCATAAATTCAGGGTACTCTTGTAAACAAATATAATTTTTTGCAGTCAAAGGTGCCATTTGGCCTTCCTCCCTACTGTCTGGATCAGCCCTTTATTGGTCAGTGAGGCAGGCCATCAGATTGATGTATATTATGGGACAAATTTTCTAATGTCAAATAGGCTTTTCACTTTGCAAGGGAATTTTCCCTTAATTTAGTGAATGCGGTGAAGTTTTTCTGACGCCCATCATCCAATTATGTGCAAGCCAATATATATTTATATTTTTATATATACATATATACATATATATATATATATATATATATATATATATATATATATATATATATATATATATATATATATATATATATATATATATATATATATATATATATATATATATAGTATATTACCCTCCTTGTATTACCCTCCTTGATTTCACCACATTCACATTCAATTTGCCTTTGGTAAATCAACACCGATATGTACTTTTTGGAGTTTGACACCACCTGTAGCCCTTGGAGTCTGCAATCTTCTATACCTCTTGAAGTATGACATAATGTGTACCCTTTGGAGTCTGACATAATTTGTACCCCTTGGAGTCGGACATCATCGTGAATTTCCAACCTTTCGTTTTCAAGTAGACAACTAAGTAGACAACATTGATTGATTGTTTTCCTAGACATTTTAAAATTAAACCCTAGCCAATATTTTTTTTATTTTTTATTTGGATGGGATATCGAAGAATTGGAACCAATTTCATATTTTTATGACTAACCTTTTCTCCATCTGGGTGATTTCCTGTCGTCTCCTGTTCAGGAAGCATGAGAAAAACTCTCTCCAATGTAAATGGAAATCTAAACAGTTGTCACTGGAACATATGTTCCCGCTGGAAGGTAGCAATGTATTTCTTTTCTGGTGACAACTGTAAAATGTTTGATTTTCCCTCTTCTTCTTTTTCACTAGCAGCAGACATAATAAACTGATGACAGATCAAACCAACAGGAACACAGACATAGATTCTAAACCTTACTTAATCTATGCAAAACAAAAAAAAGAAAAGTTTTGTAGATTTAAAGGGTCCATACAGTTTCCCTTACTTTTAGTCCTGGTGACAATGGCTACCAATACAAATAGAGATGGTCAATCTCCCCAAAAGGAAACAAAATAAAAACTGGGTAGGTTTAAAAAAAAAACATAATATAAATCATTGAAATCAAAATGATTTGCTACCCTTTTCCACTGTACCAAAACTAAATACAAAAATATCTGGCTTTAGATACACTTTTTTTAAAATAGAACCATATCAATTAGAGAAAAGATGGGGGGGGGGGGGGGGGGAATTGTTCATAGCAACCAAAAAGTGGTTTTAGACAAGCAATAGTAAATTAGAACAATTGCAGAATTGAGCGATATTGAATCGTGGGGAAAATAATTTAATTATTATTATATTATTATTTTTTATAATTATTTATAGTTATTTATTATATTATAATTTAGGATTTTGTGTTTCAAACTTTATCATACTCGAGATATCTACTAGACTCTTGTTTGGACAGATTTAAGTGTGTTATTACTAAGAATTACAGGCCTACAATATAAAACGCCAAATTTCTATGCAAAACAATTGTACCGCTTTGAGTCGCAAAAATCTGTCATAATCATACCGCCAGGGTGTTTAACCCTGGTGCTACACCATCCAACGTTCACCCCCACAACTGATACCCTTTTTCCTCTGGCAATCCTCACACTCTAATTTAAATTTCCTTACTTCCAAAAAACAGCCACCCCCTCTCTTGTGCCCTCTAGAATACCCCCTGTTTCTGTAGCCTTCTGTATACCCCCTGTTTCTGGAACAATCTTTATCTCAACCCTATAACCTACTTGCTTTTACTGAAATCTGGTATCAGAAATTTTTCCTCTCCAGCTGGCCTCTCCCATTGTGACCTCCACTGAACTTACTCACACAGGCCCAAAGGATGAAAGTGAGGTGGAGTTGGGCTCCTTCTGTTCCTACAAATTACTTTTTACAACCTCTCTGTCCCTCTCTTTTGAAGATTACAGTATTCGTTGTTTTCCTTCAGTTTCTTTGCTGTGCTTTATCAGCTTTCTTGACCAATATTAGGCTTTCTTGTTGCTTTCTCTGCCTGGCTAACCTATTTTCTCAATGGTGAAGTACCCACTATCAATTATGGTGTCTTTAACATCCTGGTTAATGTTAACACCTAAGATATCTCTCAAACAATCTAGCTAACCTCTCCTTTTGTTTGAATCCAATGTGCACACACCTCCAACCAATGGCAACACCCTTGACCTTGTTTTCTCCAACATCTCATCCTCTATATGATCACAACTTTATAATTTCTAAGCTCTGCTGTCATCACAGAGGGTTTTGAAAAACTGTTTTTTTGAGGCCCACCTCACACCACCTTGACCCCATTAGCTCACAAATACTATGGTCCCCTTCTTGGTCTATTCTTCACTATTTAAATCACATCTTTAATTCTCTCCCACACATATTTAATCTCTCCCATTCTATTGACATCTCCCCCAATCCCTTAAAACATGAACCCATCACTCTGTATCTAAAAAGCCTTTACTAGCTTCCACCAGTTGGAACAATTTAAGATCAATCTCCTTATTCTGATTTACCTCCAAACATATTGAATGTCTTGCCTACAAACATCTGAGCCGCTACCTCAATCATAACAGTCTTGCTTCTACTCACTATAGTTCACCTGAAAACTCACTATCAACTTACTAACTGCTAAAACCAATGGACAATACTCCGCATTCATACTCAAATTCCACTTCCTTGACCTCCAAGATTCTGCCGTCTCCTGGTTCTCTTCCTCCTTATCTCAGGCCACCTTTAGTGTTGCCCACAACCCTACATCCTCTCCCTTTTCCCTTCTTCTAGGGATCCCCCAAGGCTCTGTTCACTGACCTCTTCTATTTTCAATCTTCACCTCCTCCCTGGGTAAGTTGATAACCTCCTATGACTTCTGATACCATCTCTATGTTCACAACACCCAAATCTATCTCTCCACTTATCAGCATATGCCTTCAGTGTCCTCACTCGTAACTAATTTACTAAATGACGTACCAGTATGGATGTCATACCACTTAAAAAACTGAGCTCATAGTATTTCCCACCCTTCCACGACTTTGAGTTCAATAGCACAGCTATCAGTCCCTCCACCCATGCCGGGGTGCTACGTTTATTCCTGGACTGTGACCTATCCTTCAGGCCCTACATCCAATCGCTGTATAAATTGTGCCCCCCTTAACATCTAAAACACAAAAGCTACTAATTCACTCCCTTGTTATGCCTTACCTTGACTTTTGCAACTCATTTGTCTACTTTTGCGACTTGTTGGTCTACCTTTTCACAGGCTCTCCCTCCTTCAATCCATCATGAATGCTGCTGCTAAACTTATCCACTTTACCAACCATTCAGTGGCCACTATTAATGCATCCACTGGCCTCCACCAACGCAATGTATAAAATGTAATTGCTAATAACAACATACAAAACTATCCGCAATTCTGCTACGAGCTTTATCTTTAACCTTGTCTCAAAATACCACCTAAACTGTCAATTCGACTCCTCTCAAAACCTCCTGCTCTCTAGCCCCCTTGTCACCTCTCCCATACTTATCCACAAGTCTTTTACAAAGCCTCTCCCATCCTCTGAAACTCTCTATCCCAATCTTTCCCACTATCTCTTACTCTGTCTGCCTTTAGGTAATCCCTGAAACTCATCTCTTCACAGAAGTCTGTATACAGGCTGCCCATGTTTCCCTCATGTGGCCGGCATGTGCAGCAGGGCTTCACCTACAGACTGAGCTTCAGGGTCACCCCACTAGTTCTGATGTCCAAGTCCACACACTAATCACATGCACAGGCTGGTTGGAGGCCACACTGACTCCTCCGTGTTCAGTTCATACAAACCCCTTACACTGTGAGCACTTTACTTGTAGGCCTACACTGTTGTGGTCCAGACTAGGGCTCCAGCAATCCATCTGAATACCTAGGGGTGATGATAAATGAGAGGCCAGGTCACCTGGCACTTGTTCCATGAGAGGGTTAACTCACCCCCAAGAGGGCAACTCCTTCCCATAGTCATCACCCTCTCCTAAGCTTTGCACGGTAACCTGTTCACTCGTTCTTAATAAAACTAAACCCACAACATGACACCCTCTATAGTTTTGCCAGAGTAGACAAGGATAAATCAAAGAGTATCTTTGTGAATAAGTGTCAAAATCTGACAGGAGTGAGAAGGGCTCCAAGTGGGAGCCAGTGCAGCAAGAGGCTGCTAGCTGTGTGACCAAGTTGGTCAGTGAACAGTCTGTAGGAGACAGACAAGGGCCTGGAGTGTAAGACCAGAGCAGCAGTGCTGCAAGTGAGAGCCAAAAGGGCTGAATGTCGTTAATGTAATTTATGTTGAAGGAGAAGGAATGCTGAAAACCCCAGCAAGGGAAACCTGTGTTTATGTTTGCTGAACTTCCTTTTAATAAAATGGGCAAACAAAGCCCTTAAAAGAAGAAACAGTGAGTATTGGTGTCCCTAAAGTCCTACATTTGATGCTAGTCCTTACAATACTGCTAAATGTAATCCAAGCAATGTCCAAATATATTAGTGCATTACATAGTCCAAAGGCATACAGTATATAAAATAATGAAGGAAATCAATCTGATGCAACCACTCCAGTGAACATGAAGATGTTACTCAAACTGTGTCCAGATAGCTACCCACCACCATTGAGTGAATTACAAACTCACCAGAACAAATGGCTGCCATCACACCAGCATGCGCGCCTTTCAGCATAAACAGGAATCCTCCTGGATATGTTGCAATGACAAACTGCCACTGGCACCTCTATGTGGAATCCAACTAAGGATAAATAAAGCTCACCTATACCATAACAGTGTCATTATCCAACCAATATGACAGCACAGATCTGGCTCCCTATTCTGGGTTTCTTCACTCCCTCACCAGCCAACAAACACAAAAAAGATGGGGCCTAACTTTTAGATTTTTAATCGCTAATAAGCAAAACCTTGCTAATTTTCTCGTGTTGACCTGTATCGTAATTGTGCTGTTTCTTTTTATTTCATACAATACTGCATAAACTGTTGGTGTACTATATAAATCCTGCATTATAGGAGATATGTATATACAGTGTATGTGTGTGTGTGTATATATACACATATACTATATATGATGAGGGTTCCTTCTGTGCTTTTATGGAGAGGTTTGGGCACTAAGAGGACACTGTAAGTTGATTGTCAGTTAATCAATTTGTCAATCACATTTACCAAAATGTCCAATGAAAATTTAGTGGAAGGCTTAAAACAAAAAGCAGCTTAAGGAGCAGCTAAAAAGCTCTGAGCGGCGTTTTCAACTAGAGGATAAACCGTTTCTGACAACAGCTGTTAAAGTTAAAAGCCATGGAGCCGATTTACTAAAGGGGTAGTTTTCATGCTTGCCTGTGATCATTTCAAGCGCCTAAACAAGCTCAGGGGAAATGTCTATATATTTTTTTAATTCCTAAGACGCTGACTGGGTATTTAAAAATAACACAGCCTATAATTAAATAGACTCTTTAAAAAATGTACATATGAAATCTGATCAAAAGTTTAAATTCAATCAGAAAATCAGTTTGACAAATTATTCTCAGTAGTAAAAGTTGTCACCCTATATTATTTGTAGTGACACATAAGATTCAGTTTCATAAACAAAATAGAGCGCACTAAAACATACCTGTTATTTTATTTGTATACTGCAAAGAAAACTTCAATGTATCCCACTTAATATAAAGTGAATATAACATAAATAAATGTGAGTCTCAAAGTCCAAAAGAAATGTTAAAAAATTCTGTGTCCGCGTACAGTATATTCTGCGCTTCATTGCATCCAAAAGTGTCATGTTACCCTTGCACCTCCACTCTGTTGTGCTCTAACCTTGTTTAACCTCCCTGGAGGTATAATTATGTCAGATTTTTGATGCTGAAAGCGGTACAATGTTTGGCATGGCAATTTGACGTTTTATATTGTAGGCCTGTAATTCTTAGGAATAACACACTTAAATCTGTCCAAATAAGAGTCTAGTAGACATCCCGGGTATGATAACGTTTGAAACACAAAATCATAAATTATAATATAATAAATAACTATAAATAATTATAACAAATAATAATGTAATTATAAAAAAAAATATTCAATAATGTAATCAAATCAAAAACACTGAAATTTGCTCAGTTGCAGAATTGTCGCTGTCATTACTTTCAGTGTTTGATGACGAATTTTCCCACAAATCGCTATCGCTCAATTCTGCAAGTGATTCTAATTTATTATCGCTGTTTTCTAGCTGTCTAAAACCACTTTTGACATAAACGGACACTTTTTGGTTGCTATGGACAATCTCCAGTTTCCAGGCAGAAAGAACAGTTTTTATTATATAAAACTGCATGCAGGACACTGGACAGACCACTAGAGACAAAGGGGGTGTGTAATTATTTTATACAGTACTGTAATCTGTAAGATTACAGTATACTGTATCTATACTGTGTTTTTACTTTTTTGAATTTGGCGCCGAACTCCGCTCTCGTGCGTCGCGCCGCTCGGGAACGGAGCTCGGCAGCGGCATTGGGCAGTCACCAGTGTGTTAATCGAGCGAGATGACAGCTCACACACACAGCAGGGACACATCGCAGGATCCAGGGACAAGGTAAGTAACTAACTTCCCCTGTAACCTGCAATGCGATCCCGAGTCTGGCTCGGGATTACCGCTTTTGGTATGTAAAAATCACCCCGAGCCTGACTCGGGAATACCGCTAGGCAGGTTAATGGGATCTTATAGCTTACAGCAGTGTTTCTCAACTTTTTCAAGGCACCTATTAAACAACCTTGAGGCACTCCATTCAAAAATGGGAAAATCGGAATTCGGGGCCGCCTCGCAGCATCCACAGGCACAAGTTACTTACCTTGTCCCTGGATCCCGCGATGCATCCCCGCTGTGTGAGCGAGCGGCGTCCTCGCTCGATTCACACAGTGCCTGTGTACCGCCGATCTCCGTTCCCTGCGACGTTACGATGCACGGGGGCGGAGAACAGCGCCAAATTCAAAAAAGTAAATAAACACAATACATACAGTATACTGTAATCTTATATATTACTGTACTGTATGTAAAAAATACACACCCCCCTTGTCCCTAGTGGTCTGCCCAGTGTTCTGCATGTACTTTTATAAAATAAAAACTTTTTTTTCTGCCTGAAAACTGTAGATTGTCCATAGCAACCAAAAGTGTCCCTTTATGTCAAAAGTGATTTTAGAGCAGATAGAAAACAGCGATAATAAATTATAATCACTTGCAGAATTTAGGGATATGCCGCATACACACGGTCGTTTTTCGTCATGAAAAAAAAACGAAGTTTTTAAAAACGTCATTTAATATCATCGTGTGTGGGCTTCACATCGTGTGTGGGCTTCTGAAAAAAAAGAAAATGTCGTTTTCCAGGTTGTAAAAATGATCGTGTGTGGGCTAAAACGACGTATTAAACCCGCGCATGCCCAGAAGCGAGTTATGAGACGGGGGCGCTTGTTCTGGTAAAACTACCATTCATAATGGAGTAAGCACATTCATCACGCTGTAACAGACCAAAAAGCGCGAATCGTCTTTTAGTAACAAGGAATCAGCTAAAAGCAGCCCAAAGGCGAATAGAACTTCCCCTTCAGAGTGCCGTCGTACGTGTTGTACCGCATATCGCTCAATTCTGCAAGTGATTATAATTTATTATCGCTGTTTTCTATCTGCTCTAAAATCACTTTTGTTCATAATTTTTTAAAAACGATGGTGTGTGGGCAACATCGTTTTTAATGATGAAGTTGGAAAAACTTCGTTTTTTTTTCATGCCGAAAAACGACCGTGTGTACGCGGCATTAGTGATTTGTGGGGAAATTCGTCTTAAAAAATTAAAGTAATGACAGCGACAATTCTGCAACTGAGCAAATTTCAGTGTTTTTGATTTGATTACATTATTGAATCATTTTTTATTATAATTACATTATTATTTGTTATAATTATTTATAGTTATTTATTATATTATAATTTATGATTTTGTGTTTCAAACTTTATCATACCCGGGATGTCTATTAGACTCTTGTTTGGACAGATTTAAGTGAGTTATTCCTAAGAATTACAGGCCTACAATGTAAAACGCCAAATTTCCATGCAAAATAATTGTACCGCTTTTGGTACAAAATTCCAGACATAATCATACCGCCAGGGAGGTTAAAGTGACGCAGTGCCGTATCGCAAAAATGGCCTGGTCATTAAGGGGGCAAATCTTCCGGTCCTTAACTAGTTAAACTACGCAGGATGTTTTTCACTGTCAGGGTAATAAGGGTGTGGAACTCTCTTCCACAATTGGTGGTGGCTTTGGGGAGGCCCTGCCCCCAATGCCGTGCAAGAGTGGCAAGGCACGCAAACGCTCGCCACCGAGTGGGGGTGCTCATGCGCAGTCACCCCCAGCCAACCTATGATGACACACCACACCCAAACATGATGACGCTACAGACGTGGATGTAACACAATGGGCATGATAGCGTGGCACCGATGTGCAGGTGGCACAGCTTGTCCAAAAGTACAGGAGGGGACAGAATACCTCCGGTATGGCCTCTTTTCACAAGTCCTTATTTATTTATCTCCACCTGAGAGATTGTTCAGTCAGTGATCACTTTATAATCTTAGCACTTCTTTAACTGTTCCCTAGTTTCCAAGTCCATACCAGCATTGAACCAGGTAGGTTCCTGCATATACTTATGTATACAACATTATATATAGCTTTGGTCCCGCCCCCTCAGCTTCCGAGCTAGACGTCGGTTGCTGCCACCCTTTGGGCATCCAGCATTTGGCAACCTGCCTAGCCAATTGGTGAGTATGGGGGGGTCTTGCTCTAGACCCCTCTGACCATCTGCCATAATTATCATCATTGTGTATATACCTTTTTGTTTTATTGTTACTTTTATTTTGACTCTAGATATACTAACACCCCCTGAATAAGCGAGCCTTATAGATGCTTGTGTATACTGTATTTTATATTTTAGATATTATTGTACATGCAATGACAATTTTCATACTGTATGTACCATCTCATCGGCTAGGCATTCATTCATGCTGTTATGTACGTACTGTATGTATGACACTTTTGAATAAATCTTGAGACTGTATTTACTCTTGTTATGTTCATTGGCTAACCGTATTCACCTTATTTAAACCAATACACATGCTAGGTTTCTAATCATATGGCAACCCTGGATTTCATGTTCCCAACCATTGTTATTTTAGAACTCATTGTTGTCTTCCCAACCCACCTTTTTCCCCATTATTTTCTATCCTCATACAACCCTATCTATTCCCCACCTTTCTAAATTCAGGGATTCTAAGTTCACTATTTTTAATATATACTACTTTCTTTTTTGGAAACTACCAAATCACAATCTATGAGGACTTCTAATTATATGAAACTACCAGGGGCGGACTGACCATTGGGGCTCTCGGGCACTGCCCGAGGGCCCCATGCCACTAGGGGGCCCCATCAGGGTTATCAGGCTCAATAAAACCAGGGACAGTATGTAAAAATCTGTGTTTTTTTTTACATCTGTCCCTGATATGTCTGAAACCGACATGCTTTTGATGTGAAAATCCAGAGATTTTAACTGCCCTGCCTCTGCACTGCCCCCTGCATGGTGGCCATCTGTAAGCCCGGGGCCCCATAGTCTTCTATTGCCCAGGGGCCCCATGAGTTGTCAGTCCGCCCCTGAAAACTACTATGCACTGATTCCTAATATAACAGAAGCCAGAATGTCCTAAAGTAATTATAGCGCTTTTGTAACTGAATATTATGTGTACTTGAAGATTACTGTAGGTACACACTGGACTCTTCTATTTTGATGTCAAAAATTGTTTTGGTAATATTATCAAAAAAAATTGTATAAAAAATGTAGCACAATTCACTGAGCTGTAATGCATACATTATTTGCCATATGTATTGTTTTCAACCACATGACGATCACAGTCAAACAGTTGTAATATCAAATAATGGTCAGTATAGCTAAGTAACTTGTCTCTGAAGAAGTCCTGGAGGCAAGCATGAGAGGAGGTGATAAGGGAGCTACAGAGCCAGAAGTCTTAGGCCCCGTACACACGGTTGGACCGAACCGATGAGAATGAGTTCAGTTTCATCGGACCAAACCGACCATGTGTATAGGCCATCGGTCTGTTTTCCTTCGGTCCAAAATTTTAAAACATGCTTCAAAACCGAACCGATGGACTGCTGCCCGATCGGACCAAACCGATGGTTAGTACAGAAAAACATCGGTTCAAAACCCGCGCATGCTCAGAATCAAGTCGACGCATGCTTGGAAGCATTGAACTTCGTTTTTTTCAGCACGTCGTGTGTTTTACATCACCGCGTTCTGACCCGATCGTTTTTTGAACTGATAGTGTGTACACACATCAGACCATCAGGCCACTTCAGCGGTGAACCGATGAAAATGGTCCGTCGGACCATTCTCATTGGTTTTGTCCGACCGTGTGTACGGGGCCTCAGAAGAATTAATAGTTTGGATGTTATTTTGAGAGAAGGTTCGTTATGTAGCTAGGGCCAGAGTGTAGATAGCTCTGTATGTTTTTAGAATTTTGAATTGTATTAGTTGGGTAAGTGGAAGCCAGGGGAGGGATTGACAGAGAAGTGTTGCCTAAAGGCAAAAAGAGTAGGAGACAATAGGACAGACTGAGGTAGGGACTTCCAGAGGATAGGAAAGAATCTGGAAAAGTCTTGTGGGTGAACATGGGAGGAGGTGACAAGTAAGAATGAGCTTTATGTTCAGGTCGAACATGAGTTCAACTCGAACATTGGCTGAATAGCGAAGAATTTGGGGTGTTCACGGCAAATTCAAAAGCAGCGGAAAACACCCTTTAAAAGTCTATGGGAGAAATCAAATGTGCTAAATTTAAAGGTTAATATTCAAGCTATTGTCATAAAACGTGTTTGGAGACCCAAATCCTGCCCCATGGGAGCAATGATTTTAATAATGCTTAAAGTGAAACAATAAAAGTGAAATATTCCTTTAAATTTTGTACCTGGGGGGTGTCTATAGTATGCCTGTAAAGTAGCGCATGTTTCCCATGTTTATAACAGTTCCTGCACAAAATTACAATTCTAAAGGAAAAAAGGTAATTTAAAACTACTCGCGGCTATAATGAATTGTCGGGTCCTGGCAATACAGATAAAAGTAATTGAAAAAAACGGCATGGGTTCCCCCCCAGTCCATTACCAGGACCTTTGGGTCTGGTATGAATATTAAGGGGAATCCCAAACCAAAATAAAAAAAATAAATGCGTGGGGGTCCCCCCAAATTCCATTACCAAGCACTTCAGGTCTTGTATGGATTTTAAGGAGAACCCCATGCCAAAATGAAAAAAAAAAATGGTGTGGGGTTCCCCCCAAAAATCCATACCAGACCCTTATCCGAGCACAAAACCTGGCAGGCCGCAGGAAAAGAGGGGGGCGAGAGAGTGCTTCTGAACCGTACCATGCCACATGCCCTCCACATGGGGAGGATGTCCCCATGTTGATGGGGACAAGGGCCTCATCCCCACAACCCTTGCCCGGTGGTTGTGGGGGTCTACGGGCGGGGAGCTTATCGGAATCTGGAAACCCCGCCCCCCCCTATGTGAATTGGTAACAGGGTACATTGTACCACTATCATTTCACCCAAAAAAGTGAGAAAAAAGGAAAAAAACACACAAACAAAGTTGGGACAAGTCCTTTAATAAAAAAAATAAAACATTCCAGTGCTGTAATCCTTCTACGAGTCCGATCCACCGCTATGAACAATAACGCGAGTAGGCTCCCAGCCGAATGACGCGCAACCCGTCTGACAGCTCTTTTATAACCAAGGGCGGGGCCACCTGTGATGTGGATGGGAGACTCCGCCCCCTCTGACGCAACGGGGGTTGCGGCGGTGTCCCCGTGGTGTCAGGGGTGACCCCGCCCCCCTCTGACGCATCACGGGGAACCCCACATAACACAGGAAAATCCACATAACTTGCATGTTGTTTTTTTCAATGACTTTTATCGGTATTGCTGGGACCCGACAATTCATTATAGCCGCAAATAATTTTAAATTACTTTTTTTCCATTAGAAATGTCATTGTGACTGTTATAAACACGGGAAACATTCGATACTTTACAGGCATACTATAGACACCCCCCAGGTACGAAATTTAAAGGAATATTTCACTTTTCTTGTTTCACTTTAAGCATTATTAAAATCACTGCTCCCGAAAAAAATGACATTTTTAAAACTTTTTTTGCATTGATACATGTCCCCTGGGGCAGGACCCAGGTCCCCAAACACTTTTTATGACAATAACTTGCATATTAACCTTTAAAATTAGCACTTTTAATTTTTCATGTTCCTGTCCCATAGACTTTAACGGTGTCCGTACAATTTTTTTTCCTCTTCGCATGTTCTCCTGCGAACCGAACCAAAGGGTGTTTGGCTCATCCCTAGTGACAAAGGAGCTAGAGAGCAGGAAGTCTTGGTAGGACTGAAGAGGACGGTTTGGGTGTTATTTTGGCAATGTAGCTGGGGCAGAGTTGTATGTTGTATGTCACCACGGAAATTCCATCGAGTGGATTCTGGAGTTCCCCTTGGACCCTTCGGATCGTTGTGGCAGACCTGCCTACCTAGATACCTATGACTTAGTGACCTGTTGTCATTGACATTCGGGTCCACTGAAAGAGTAAATAATCTACTTTCACTTTGGATGACATTTTTCCTTGGATACCCTATGCATCTTTCTTAACATCTGGTTCCATATGAGAACATATCTGGCTGTGATGGACCTTGTATTTTTCAAGGATTGACATCTCTTGGACTTGTTGTGTTCTTCTATTTACATATAGATGGGATTCAGATTTTCTTATATTTGAGCTTTTTCAGTTACACATTGTTACTGTTTAATATTTTCAGCGCTACATTTTCACCTTTTTGCACTTTAAAATTTTTGTCACATTCCTATGTAGCTTCTCACTGTTCTTTATGGGTTAGCGCAATATTTATTTACACTTTAAGAGACTGTGATGGCCACTCTAGAGCCTTCACCTTTTTCGGCTGTAACAACTGGAGGGTCAACTTGGCCTTGTGCTTAGGGTCATTGTCATGCTGGAAAGCCCAAGAGCGACCCATGCGCAGCTTTAATGCAGAAGAATGCAAATTGTCTGCCAGTATTTTCTGATAACATACTGCATTCATCTTGCCATCAATTTTTACAAGACTCTTCGTGCCTTTAGCACTCACGCACCCCCAACACATTAGATAGACACCACCATGCTTCACAGTAGTGATGGTATTCTTGTCGCTTTAGGCCTTGTAAACCCCTGTCCAAACATAGCGCTTATGGTTGTGACCATAAAGCTCTATTTTTGTCTCATCACTTCAAATTAGTATGCCAGAAGTAGAGATGAGCAAAAAGTTCAAGCTGATTATAAGTTCGGCCCGAACTTCGCCCGTTCGGCGAACATCTGAATTGGGGACATGTACCAATGCAAAAAACTTAAAAAAAAGATTGTTTTTAACCACTAGGGATGACTGGGGAAGGTGACCGATCTGTGTCCCTATGTACAAGGGACACAGATCGGTCTCCTCTCTCCCTGACAGAACGTGGAGCTCTGTGTCTACACACAGAACTCCACGTCCCTGCTCAGTTACTGGGCAATCGCGGGTGCCCGGCGGCCATCGTGGCCCCAGGGCATGCGCATTGTGTTCCCAGTGACCCGACGGGTGTGCGCGCGCCCTAGAGGCTTTAAATGACAGGACGTCATATGACGTCCTGTCAGAACAATAGGGTATTCCGGCCGCCGTCATTTGACAGCGTGCGGAATACCCTATTGTTCTGACAGGACGTCATATGACGTCCTGTCATTTAAAGCCTCTAGGGCGCACGCACGCACCCGTCGCGTCACTGGGAACACAATGCGCGTGCCCGGCGGCCATCGCCCGCGATAGCCCAGTAACTGAGCAGGGACGTGGAGCTCTGTGTGTAAACACAGAGCTCCACGTCCTGTCAGGGAGAGAGGAGACCGATCTGTGTCCCTTGTACATAGGGACACAGATCGGTCACCTTTCCCAGTCACCCCTAGTGGTTAAAAACAATATTTTTTTTAAGTTTTTTGCATTGGTACATGTCCCCCAGGGCAGTGCCCAGATCCCCATGCCATTTTTATGGTGAACAACTTGCATAAAAACCTTCCTGTAGGGATCTCATAGACTTCAATGGGGTTTGTTGTTCGGGTCCGAACTTTTGCAATGTTTGAGAGTTCTGGCCCGAACCAAGAGATCTCTAGCTAGAAGCTGTAAAGCATTTCAAGGTATTGTTGGGCATATTGTAACCAAGCTTTTTTGCGGCATCGGCGCAGTAAAGGTTTTTTTTTGTTCTTTTCTGCTCCCCTGTTCAGTGCATCCATGTGAGAGCTAACAAACTCATTGACTATTTCTAACAGACACTAATTGTAATGTAAGAAGTCACAGTTTGCCATTCTAACCCGTGTGTTTCACCTTGTGTGTCGGTATCAAGGCCAAACATTCCAGTGTTTTCTGTTATCAATATGATTTAAAAAGCAGCCAAACAACTATGTGATAATAAATGGCTTCATGTGATCATTATCCCTAAATAAAAGACAGGTGTTTGGCATGATCAGTCATATTTTCAATACCAATGTCCAAATTTCACGATTTCTGCGGGGTATGCAAACTTTTGAGCATAACTGTAAAATGAATTAAATAAACATATAAACACGCAAGGCCTGGAAAAAAAAATAAAGAATTGCAAAAAAAAAAAAATCCAGAATATCTCTGCTTTCTTTATTCTCTATGGGCACTGTTTTACTCAATATTCAATTACAATGATGTCTTAAGAGTGCCTTTTGTTTATACTTGGTTACAAAATTGGACTACAATTGCTGGAATCCAGTGCCATTCTCCCATATTATTTATTTTCTTTCCTCCAGCTTGATGACTGCTCTTTCTATCAGATCCTGCTTGGGAGGAAAGGCTGTAAAAGCCTGTGCAGCTCAAACAGCTGTCTACACGCAGCTAAAGGAACTGGCTAATTTGTTCTTTTATCATTTTCATCTTGGTCTGGACTGTAACTGAAATGGGAGGGAACTGGTAATGAGTGAAGTGTATATAATCAAAAAAAAACTTGGGGAAACTTTTAAAGCTGAGAAAATACAGAGAAAGATACAGATTCTTTCTAGAAGGCAAAAGCGACGCAGTACGCTGCCAAGAGGCTATAGAACTGTCATTGGTAAATGAAAAAGAATACATTTATTAAAAAAAAGGTCAATATATACGATAATCATTATGAGAAACTGAAGAGCTTTCTAATTAATATAGACATTTCCAAGAAAATATAAAGTTCAAGTCATACATATTCATGTGATTCCTGGAGAAAACTGTTATTTGGCGTGGATATAGAAGTGCACAGCGTGAAAGACCACCGTGGCGACTTATTGCAATAACCACACTTTCAACGTAAAATCAGGTAAGATTATTTTAGTTATTAGTGCTATTAGTCATTGTTATCTTGGTACTCTTTTTTTTTCCTTTTGTCTATTTTTGCTTTACTTATTTGTAAAGTGTTTATATATATATATATATATATATATATATATATATATATATATATATATATATATATAAATGTGTATATATATATATATATATATATATATATATATATATATGTGTGTATGTATATATATATATATATATATATATATATATATATATATATATATGTATATAGAGAGAGAGAGAAAATTGAGTACTGTCCGTGATACTTTTTTTTATATTATTTGCACTAACATAATTATAATTATGTTAGTGCAAATAAAAAAAGTATCACGGACAGTACTCTAAAGTGCACTAATACGGCTACAATCACCTCTCTCTCTCTCTCTATATATATATATATATATAAATGGTTATGAATGCATTTTTGGGGTAACCAGTGTATCTAAAATGTGAAAATGCAATCAATATACTATCTATAATATATACTGTGTGAAAGAATTGATAAACAGGATAGTAGCCCATAGTAGCAGTCAATCAAATCTTATCTCTATTTTTGCACTGAGAGAAAGAAACAAGCAATGTAATAGGTTATTTAAGCTGGCCATACACTAGTAGATTTTCTAATATACATTCAGATTAACAAATTTCTCAGCACATTCAATGTCGTCAGAAAGTGCTTCAACATTTAATTTGCTTTTAACATTCAATTCTGGAATAAATGTACTTTCCTGAATACAAACCACATACCCTGTTAGAGGTTTGTTCAAGAAAAAATTTCCATCCTGCTCCTTCAAAATTCTCATTGCTGCATAAAAAAAAAGAGAGAACCATTGTGACCTTACTAATGATTAGAAAATGTAATAAATGTCCGAAAAACAAAATATATTGACCAAAATTCTACTAGTGTACAGCTTAAGGGTAACAGGTGCACATGTCCTTGCTTGAACTCAGCAACGCTTTAAGACTACGTTGGATGTAGGGCTCATTCAGATAGGTGAATAATCTCTTTCTCTGTGCAGAGCAGCTGACGGGTGTGCACATCCACCTCGGAGCTGCATGCAGGCAGCCCATAGAAATGGATGTGCATGCAGCATCGGCATGAACTCAATTGCATGTTAAAGTTTTACTTTGCGGGCAAGAGTGGGTATAACTTTTTCACACAGTTTTATCCATGTAGCTGCTGCATGTGCATCCTCTTCTGTGGGCTGCCTGCAAGTAGCTCCAAGGTGAATGTACATGCATCTGCCAGCAGCTCCACATGGAGGATCGAATTAATCACCCATCTGAATGAGTCCTTAATTAACCACTTAAGACCCGGACCTTTATGCAAGTAAAGGACCTGGCCAGTTTTTGCGATTCGTCACTGCGTCGATTTAACTGACAATTGCGCGTTCGTGCGACGTGGCTCCCAAACAAAATTGGCGTCCTTTTTTCCCACAAATAGAGCTTTCTTTTGATGGTATTTGATCACCTCTGCGGTTTTTATTTTTTGCGCTATAAAAAAAATAGAGCGACAATTTTGAAAAAAAATCAATATTTTTACCTTTTTGCTATAATAAATATCCCCCAAAAATATATAAAAAAAGTTTTTTCCTCAGTTTAGGCGAAAACGTATTCTTCTACCTATTTTTGGTAAAAAAAAAACGCAATAAACGTTTATCGATTAGTTTGCGCAAAATTTATAGTGTTTACAAAATAGGGGATAGTTTTATTGCATTTTTATTAATAATTTTTTTCTTACTACTAATGGCGGTGATCAGCGATTTTTTTCGTGACCGTGACATTATGGCGGACACATCGGACAATTTTGACACATTTTTGGGCCAATTGTCATTTTCACAGCAAAAAATGCTATAAAAATACATTGTTTACTGTGAAAATGACAATTGCAGTTTGGGAGTTAACCACTAGGGGGCGCTGAAGGGGTTAAGTGTGACCTCATATGTGTTTCTAACTGTAGGGGGCGGGGCTGGACGTGTGACCTCATTGATCGTGCTTCCCTATATCAGGGAACACACGATCAATGACAGCGCCACAGTGAAGAACGGGGAAGCTGTGTTTACACACAGCTCTCCTCGTTCTTCAGCTCCGGGGACCGATCGCGGGACTCCAGCGGTGATCGGGTCCGTGGGTCCTGCGGCCGCGGTCATGGAGCTTCGGACCGGGTCGCGGGCGCGCGCCGCAGGCTGGGCACCTAAAGAGGCTGGGCACCTAAAGAGGACGTACAGGTACATGCTTGTGCCCAGCCGTGCCATTCTGCCGACGTATATGTGCAGGAGGCGGTCCTTAAGTGGTTAATATATATGACAGTTCAATAGATCCAGAGCCAGCAAACACATTGACACTTTTTCTAATGCAGCTTGGTGTCTGAATGATGGTTTTTGCTGTAGCTTAGAACAGTTCTAATGCCACGTACACACGATCGTTTTTAATGTCATGGAAAAAATGACGTTTTTCTCGACGTAATTCTTGTCAAGCCTGCCTTGCATACACACGATCGTGAAATAAAAAATGCTACACCGCGTACGACGGCACTATAAAGGGGAAGTTCCATTCGGATGGCGCCACTCTTTGGGCTGCTTTTGCTAATTTTGTGTTAGTAAAAGTTTGGTGAGAGACGATTCACGCTTTTCAGTCTTCGTGCTTTTCAGTCTGTTACAGCGTGACGAATGTGCTATCTCCATTACAAATGCTAGTTTTACCAGAACGAGTGCTCCCGTCTCATAACTTGCTTCTGAGCATGCACCTTTTTTTCCCGTCGTTAAAGCCTAGACACAACAGTTTTTCACGACGTGAAAAACACAGAGAAAAATTAGAGCATTTTCCAAATTTTTAATGGGCATTTTTTCACGACGAGAAAAATGCTCTGGAGCCCACACACAGTCGTTTTTAATGACCAATTTAAAAAATTGCATTTTTCTCGTCATAAAAAACGGTCGTGTGTACGCAGCATAAGGCTGGATTCACAACTATGTTTTAGTGCTTTTTGAATTTTGCAGATTTGCACTACAGTCTATTTAATATGGTTACCTATGGAACACGTTCTGTAGTGCAAATCTGCAAAAAGCACAAAAAAATGCATAGGTGTGAATCCAGCCTTAGAACAAATGATAGATAAAGCTAAATATTGTTCACAGAGAAACCCTATTCCTAGCCTCTGCTCAACAACAGATGGAGGATTCCTGTGGACACGTGTCTTGATAGCAATAAACTAAATTTGATGATGTAAGGCTGGATTCACACCTATGCATTTTTAGTGCTTTGCAGATTTGCACTACAGAACGTGTTCCAGAGGAAACCATGTAAAATGGACTGTAGTGCAAATCTGCAAAGTGCAGAAAGCACTAATGTGCATAGGTGTGAATCCAGCCTAATGCCGCGTATACCGTTTTTCCTGTCATGCAAAAAAACAAAGTTTTTCTCAATGTGATTCGTCGTGATTCCTCTCAAGCCTGCCTTGCTCACAGATGTTCATGAAAAAAAAAAACGCTCGAGCAAAGCGCGGTGACGTACAACACGTACGATGGCACTATAAAGGGGAAGTTCCATTCAAATGGCACCACCCTTTGGGACGCTTTTGTAAATTTCTGAGCATGCACGTTTTTTTCCCCTCGGAAAAGCATACACACGAGCGGTTTTCGCAGTGAGAAGAAGAACGACGGGAAAAACAACGAGAAAAAATAGAGCAGGTTCTAATTTTTTTGCGTGCAGTTTTCTCGTCAAGAAAACTGCTATGGAGCATAGACACGACCGGTTTTCACGATCACGAAACGGACGTGTGTACGCGGCATTAGGCCTGAGTCAAACCTATGCAGGTTACAGTTTGCATATTCCAGGTGCATTTTGCATTTTTCAATACACATTTTTGATCCATTGAAGTCTATAGAACCAAAAGCAAGAAACAAATCCCTGGTCCTTTACAAAAAATGCACAGATGTGAACTACATCCATTGGGAACCATGTTAAATGCACTTTAGTGTGTTTCTGCAAAACTGAAAACGCACCAAAAAAATGCATAGGTGTAATACCAAATTCTATTATAGAAACAATTCAGTCAAAAAGAAAGAAATTCTGTCCAAGCAGTTATGATGGCCATTGTCTACCTGTATGATCTTTTGAAATGTGGTCAGGCCCTATCTCTTATCATTAAAATAAATTTGGTTTGGTCTGAAGTTATCACATGGTATGGTGTTGTTTTAGGCTATATTTACTAGCAATGAAACTCCCCGACCTGTCTATAAGAGATTAACATAAACCTAAAAACTGACCCTGAACCATTAGTGCTTCATAGTTTCCCTTTAGGTATACTATGTAATCTTCCAGAGGATGCACACTGATTGGGAAGCATTCCTCTATATGCCAGTCTGCACTTGTAATGTGATTGTACTGTGCTTGCTGTGCAATCCCCATGGGTCTCTGTAGGAATTGTTCTCTACACCCCTTGTTTTCTTAGCGCTAAGTAACTGTAGAGCTGTATGTGCTATATTGCCTTCCATATAATTGGAAATTATTTACGAATGCAGTTTGGGATTACCACATAGTGCACCATACTCTGTTCCGGGACAAGGTCATCTAGTACCCAGAGCGAACATGTCAAACCGCGTCCATTTTTTTTAAATCACCCCTCCAACACAAATTTTCTAACCCTCAAAGTTCCCCTTTAAGCACAAAACCTTTCCCACTCCTAATCCC
Source organism: Rana temporaria (assembly GCF_905171775.1). NCBI lineage: Eukaryota > Metazoa > Chordata > Amphibia > Anura > Ranidae > Rana > Rana temporaria. The sequence goes on from NC_053498.1 coordinate 81,607,611, forward strand.
CCTCCCAGCACAAATCCTCCAACCCACCCTCCTAGCACAAATCTCCCCTCTCCAAATTTCCACTCTTAGCACAAATACTCCCCAATCATCCCTACTAATACAGCACGAAACCCCCCCCATCCAAAAAAAAAAAAAAAACATTCGACTTCCCCCCTCTATTATATCACCTCTTCTATCACAAGCCCCCAAATCTCTCCTCCTAGCACACATCCTCTTCCCTCCATCTCCCCTTCCAACACAAATCCCATAGAGCCCAAGGCAGTTTCCCCTCCTGCCCCCCTTGTGGCCCTGATCATACTTGTACAATGTAAGATTCAAATGCTATATTTCAGTATGGCTTGAGGAAGTAGACAAGGTCTGGGAAACATGTAACAAGCAGCCAGTGACCAGCTTGAAATCAAAACATTGATGCATTCTGCAGGATAAGGGTCAGTTTGACTTGAATTAGAGAATTTTCATATTGAATTTTGAATGGTACATAGAAAATGAATAAGAATAACATATTACTGATGTATAATTTTTTATTACTGTTTGGGTTAAAAGTGTTGATTTTGTTTAATTAAGAAGCATTTGGTACAGTTATACCTATAATGTACTGCCCCCTTGCCCCCAGTTCAATCTGTAAGTCTCATATTCACCTTTTCCAAGTCCAGCGTTATATTACCCAGAATGGCACCAACTCCCTTGTCAAAATCTTCATTACTAGTAAAAAAAATAATAATAGAAATGTCATAAAAATGGCATAAATCTTTACCATAGTTTGTAGATGCTATAACTTTTGCGCAAACCAATTAATATACGCTTATTGCGATTTGTTTTACCAAAAATATGTATACATATTGACCTAAACTGATAAAGAAATTTGTTTTTTGATTTTTTTTTTAATTGGGGTATATTTACTATAGCAAAAAAGTAAAAGAAATTATCAAAATTTTCGTTCTTTAAAAAAAAAAAACGCAGAAGTGATCAAATACTACCAAAAGAAAGCTCTATTTGTGGGGGAAAAAAGGATGCAGATTTAGTTTGAGTACAGCATTGCATGGCCGCGCAATTGTCAGTTAAAGCGACTCAGTGCCAAATTGAAGAAAGTGGTCAGGAAGTGGGTAAAATCTTCCGGGGCTAAAGTGGTTAACTAGCAATTGGGCGGTCATGCAACATTGTACCCAAATTAAATAGATATAAATAGAGATTTCTTTTGGTGGTATTTCACCACTAAGTTTTTATTTATTATATAAACTAAAAAAAACTGAACATTTTGGAGAAATATTTTTTTTTCTACTTTCTGTTATAAAACATATCCAATAAAAAACAAACAAACAAACAAAAACTCACATTTCTTCATAATTTCAGGCCAAAATGTATTCATATATAGGTCTGTGGTAAAAAAAAAGTGTAAATCACTTGGTTTGTGTGAACGTTATAGCGTATACAAACTATGGCAGGGCTCAAAATTTCCATTCCTGAGCTACTAGCCATGCCTCAAGGCGTACTCGCCACCAGTTGCCCCGCCCAACCCCTACCATGTCCCGCCCCCAGACACGCCCTCCTAAATTATCTCATGAAATGACACTATAATGTTTTATGCAGAATTAAGTTATAAAAATAAATATTAACAACAACTTTATCCGTGCCCAAAAATGCAGCCTGCCCATGTTTACCAATGCAGCACTTGTCCCCATTGCAGCCAGTGTCCCTATTGCAGCCAGTGTCCCCATTGCAGCCAGTGTCCCCATTGCAGCCAGTGTCCCCATAGCAGCCAATGTCCCCAGTGTCCCTATTGCAGCCAGTGTCCCCATAGCAGCCAGTGTCCCCATTTCAGCCAATGTCCCCATTGCAGCCAGTGTCCCCATGCAGCCAGTGTCCCCATAGCAGCCAGTGTCCCCATTGCAGCCAGTGTCCCTATTGCAGCCAGTGTCCCCATTGCAGCCAGTGTCCCCATTGCAGCCAGTGTCCCCATAACAGCCAGTGTCCCCATTGCAGCCAGTGTCCCCATTGCAGCCAGTGTCCCCATGCAGCCAGTGTCCCCATAGCAGCCAGTGTCCCCATTGCAGACAGTGCCCCCATAGCAGCCAGTGCCTCCATAGCAGCCACTAGCTACTAGCCATGCCTCAAGGCGTACTCGCCACCAGTTGCCCCGCCCAACCCCTACCCTGTCCCGCCCCCAGACACGCCCTCCTAAATTATCTCATGAAATGACACTATAATGTTTTATGCAGAATTAAAGCGGGGGTTCACCCTATCGACGGGAAAAAAAAATAAAAATTTATTTTACCTTAAAATCAGGCATTGTAGCGCGAGCTACAGTATGCCTGTCCCGAATTTTTTACCCCCGTACTCACCTTGTAGTCGTCCATCGAAGATACCGGGGAATGGGCGTGCCTCTGGAGACGGAGGATGATTGACGGCCGGCTCTGGCGCGTCACGCTTCTCCGGAAATAGCCGAAATAGGCTTGGTCTTCACGACGCGTGCGCATAGCCTGTGCGCAGGCGCCGTGAAGAGCCGAGACCTACTCCGGCTGTCTTCGGGGAGAGTGACGTGCCAGGGCCGGCCGTCAATCATCCTCCCTCTCCATAGGCACGCCCATTCCCCGCGGGAGCCGGAATCTACGATGGACGACTACAAGGTGAGTACGGGGTTAAAAAAATCGGGACAGGCATACTGTAGCTCGCGCTACAATGCCTGTCTCGATGGTAAAATCATGGGATTGTGGGTGAACTACCGCTTTAAGTTATAAAAATAAATATTAACAACAACTTTATCCGTGCCCAAAAATGCAGCCTGCCCATGTTTACCAATGCAGCACTTGTCCCCAGTGCAGCCACCTGTCCCCAATGCAGCCACGTGTACCCAGTGCAGCCAGTGTCCCCATTGCAGCCAGTGTCCCCATTGCAGCCAGTGTTCCCATAGCAGCCAGTGTTCCCATAGCAGCCAGTGCCATAGCAGCCAATGTCCCCAGTGTCCCTATTGCAGCCAGTGTCCCCATAGCAGCCAGTGTCCCCATTTCAACCAATGTCCCTATTGCAGCCAGTGTCCCCATGCAGCCAGTGTCCCCATAGCAGCCAGTGTCCCCATTGCAGCCAGTGTCCCTATTGCAGCCAGTGTCCCCATTGCAGCCAGTGTCCCCATAACAGCCAGTGTCCCCATTGCAGCCAGTGTCCCCATTACAGCCAGTGTCCCCATGCAGCCAGTGTCCCCATAGCAGCCAGTGTCCCCATAGCAGCCAGTGTCCCCATTGCAGACAGTGCCCCCATAGCAGCCAGTGCCTCCATAGCAGCCACTAGCTACTAGCCATGCCTCAAGGCGTACTCGCCACCAGTTGCCCCGCCCAACCCCTACCATGTCCCGCCCCCAGACACGCCCTCCTAAATTATCTCATGAAATGACACTATAATGTTTTATGCAGAATTAAGTTATAAAAATAAATATTAACAACAACTTTATCCGTGCCCAAAAATGCAGCCTGCCCATGTTTACCAATGCAGCACTTGTCCCCAGTGCAGCCACCTGTCCCCAATGCAGCCACGTGTACCCAGTGCAGCCAGTGTCCCCATTGCAGCCAGTGTCCCCATTGCAGCCAGTGTTCCCATAGCAGCCAGTGTCCCCATAGCAGCCAATGTCCCCAGTGTCCCTATTGCAGCCAGTGTCCCCATAGCAGCCAGTGTCCCCATTTCAGCCAATGTCCCCATTGCAGCCAGTGTCCCCATGCAGCCAGTGTCCCCATAGCAGCCAGTGTCCCCATAGCAGCCAGTGTCCCCATAGCAGCCAGTGTCCCCATAGCAGCCAGTGTCCCCATTGCAGCCAGTGTCCCCATAACAGCCAGTGTCCCCATTGCAGCCAGTGTCCCCATTGCAGCCAGTGTCCCCATGCAGCCAGTGTCCCCATAGCAGCCAGTGTCCCCATTGCAGACAGTGCCCCCATAGCAGCCAGTGCCTCCATAGCAGCCAGTGTCCCCATAACAGCCAATGTCCCCAGTGCAGCCAATTTCCCCATTGCAGCCAGTGTCCCCATAGCAGTCAGTGTCCCCATAGCAGCCAGTGTCCCCATTGCAGCCAGTGTCCCCATAGCAGCCAGTGTCCCCATTGCAGTCAGTGTCCCCATTGCAGCCAGTGTCCCCATTGCAGCCAGTGTCCCCATAGCAGCCAGTGTCCCCATAGCAGCCTACCTGTGCTGAGTGAGAGGAGGAGAGGAGCCGGAGCTGCCGCCGCCGCAGACTGGTTGTTCAAAGCGTGGGGAACATGACAGCTTTCAATTCAATAGCTGTGTTCCCCGCCACGAGCCGCCATATTCAGCCCCTCCCCCTTGTCCGGGGAAACTTTGATAGACAGATCACCCGTCCAATCCTGGGATGGGTGATCTGTCTATCAAAGTACCCGGAATAAGGGGGAGGGGCTGTATATGGCGGCTCGCCGTGGGGAACAGAGCTATTGAATTGAAAGCTGTCATGTTCCCCGTGCTTTGAACAACCAGTCGCCGGCGGCGGCTCCTCTCCTTGCTCACCCCCCCTGCTCCCAGGCAGCCCACACTCCCCATCCCTCAAAATTTACTCGCAAAGTAGGCGAGTGCAAATTTTGAGGGCTGAACTATGGTATACAGTATATACAGAAATGTACACAGCTATGATGCTATACTGATAATGGTGGTGATCAGTGATTTATAGTGGGACTGTGATAGTGTGGCGGGCCATCTGGTGCTAACAGACCCTCCCTGGAAAGTAACGGACTGACACTGACATCGACAGTTACACTAATACAGTGATCAGATATAATACTGTACACTGTCACTGTACAGTACGTGTTTTTGCTGCATCCAGCGTTTTTCTGCCAAAACTTCCCAGCCCCTGAAAGCGAGGAGAGTTTTGGCAGAAAAACTCTGGATTTTTCAAAAACATTTGTAAACGCGTCCAAATGCATCTAAACACGCGTTAATACGAGGCGTGTTTAGGGCTTTCACTTCAATGGCCAGAATAAAAAAAAATTCTAGCCAATGAAATGAATTAAGGCCCAAGTGCTGGATGCTGATAAACATGGGTAAAATGCAGCTAAACACAGTACACATGTTTACCAGTGTCCAGCGTTTTTCTGATGTCAGGAGAAAGGTGTCTGGAACGTCCACTGTGCATGAACCCTCACTGTGTACTAAGGGTGGATCTCGCTGAGAAAAAGCCAATGTGAGGTTGCTGGTCTGTGCTGAAGATGTGACCTCACTGGGCAGGTCAGGCCAATTCAAGACTAAAGGCAGAATCCCCAAGTGACCATGACAAAATTAAAGTAGAACTTACACAAAAGTTCTGAGAATGACACAAATATTAATTTTCACAAAGTCTACTGCCTCAGTTTTTATTATGGAAATGTGACTATACTCCAGAATGTTATGAAGAGTGACCAGATGAATTGCAAATATGTGCATAGTCTAGATTTGCCATGATAATAAATTTAAAGGGGTTGTAAAGGATTTTTTTCCCCTTAAATAGCTTCCGTTACCTTAGTGCAGTCCTACTTCACTTACCTCATCCTTCCATTTTGCTTTTAAATGTCCTTATTTCTTCTGAGAAATCCTCACTTCCTGTTCTTCTGTCTGTAACTACACGCAGTAATGCAAGGCTTTCTCCCTGGTGTGGAGAAAGCCTCTTGAGGGGGAGGGGGCGAGCAGGCGTGTCAGGACACCCACTAACACACAGCTTCTTTCTCTAACTGCAAAGTATAGAGCGTCCGGACTTGCCTGCTCGCACACACACAGGCCACACCAGAGGAATCCAGAGGGACAGGCTGGATTGGAGGAGTCCCGGAGCGGGGGGGGGGGAGAGGGAATAGGGTGCTGCAGAGGAATGCCTGTAATATGCCTCATCTAAGGTGTAGGGTCCAGGGGAGGCAATAAGCTGCAAGACACAGACCCTTGGGACAGCAGAGAAATAATTTTGTGTCCCCCTAAATACCACTGATGAATGCCCTTTCCGATTGTTTGGGGCACCTGGAAAAAGTGGAGTTCTACCATCAGTCCTGTGTCATGCCAAAAATAAAGCATCCTGAGACTATTCATGTGTGGGGTTGTTGAAGAATGATACAAAAACATCCTTCAAAAGCAGCTTCTCCCAACCATCCAAAAACAGTTTGGTGACGAACAATGCCTTTTCCAGCATGATGGAGCACCTGGCCATAAAGCAAAAGTGATAACCAAGTGGCTTGGGGGACAAAACATCTGTCCATGACCAGGAAACTCCCCAGACATTAATCCCATTGAGAAATTGTGGTCAATCCTCAAGAGGCCGGTGACAAACTCCAAGCATTATATATGCAAGAATGGGCTGCCATCAGTCAGGATGTGGCTCAGAAGTTGATTGACAGCTGCCAGGGCGAATTGCAGACGAGTCAACACATAAACGTAATGTAATTGTCAAAAAAAGCCTTTGACACTTATAAAATGCTTGTAATTATGCTATATATATATATATATATATATATATATTGTAAGGGGTTCGCTCGGTAGCGGGGGTGTGTGACCCCCTGGATGGGTTCACTACACACTGAATGATACAGAGAAACAGCCGAAGACGGTTGAAAACAAAGAATTTGGTTTATTCTTCCATCTTGCTGGAAACAAGTGCAAGCATCCAAACAGCATAAACAAAATCAAACATAAAATAAACCCTGGCCACTTGGGCCATCTACCTTCCACACAGGAACCTATCTATGGAGTCTGGCACAGCCTACTGCTGAGCAGACACTGCTGGTCATACAGCAGAAAAACAAATAGTCTTTTTGATTTTTATCACACAGAAAAATCAACAGCACCTCACCTCTTCAGAAGTATTTCTGTTCACTGCTCTCCTTCACTCAAAAATCCTCAGGATGCCTCAGTAGTATTCCTCTGGATTACTTATAGAGGCCTTAATTGCCTCATTCTGAACAGCTGAAGTTTTTCAACGCCCTTAAATCGTTCTGGCTGCTTCTGCAGCCGACACCTGATAATAATTGGTATATTGTCTAAACAAGGCAGAAATGTATCTCCCGTCTGTGACAACACCCACAGATGTACCTGACTTCCTGTCACAATATATATATATATAGGTAGATTCAGTAAGAGTTAGGCCGACTTATCAGTAGATAAGTCGACCTAACTCAGAATCTACGCCGACTTATGTTTAAGCGTATGCTCAAACAGAGATACGCTTAAACATATCTAAGACACGATGGCTTGCGCCATCCTATCTTAGATTCCAATATTTTGGATGGCCGCTAGGTGGCGCTTCCATTGCGGTCGGCATAGAATATGTAAATGAGGAGATACGCCGATTCACGAACGTACGCCCGGCCGACGCAGTACTTTTACGCCGTTTACATAAGAGATAGGCCGCGTAAAGTTAGAGCTAGGCTCTATTGGAATAGTAATGTCAAGTATGGCCGCCGTTCCCGCGCCGAAATTCGAATTTTTTACGTCGTTTGCGTAAGTCGTCTGTGAATCGGGATTTACGTAGTTTACGTCCACGTCAAAATCAATAGGCCCGCGCGGCGTACTTAGCCGCAATGCTCACTGGGAAATGTAGGCGCCCGGCGCATGCGCAGTAGAAAAAAACGTAAAAAACGTGAGGTCAAGCGTCATTAACATAAAACACGCCCCCCTCAAACACATTTGAATTAGGCGCCCTTACGCCCGCCGATTCAGGCTACGCCGACGTAACTTAGCAGGCAAGTACATTGTGAATCATGTACTTGCCTCGCTAACTTACGGCGGCGTAGCTTAAATTCCTTAAGCTACGCCGCCGCAAAGTTACGCGAACGTACCTGAATCTACCTAATAGTATACAATAGTAACATCTGACAAAAAGATCTAAAAACACTGAAGCAGCTGTAAAAAATTTGATTTGTGTTATTCTCAAAACTTTTGGCCAGTGCTCTATATTATTAAAGAAGAAAGGATAGGAATAAGTAAATTAAAAGTTTCTGTTATTTTTTTTTACAAGTTGTACATGTTTGTTTTCTCAACAGTTGTTTTACTACAAGCTCAATGGCATCATCCCTTTTACCTGGCGAGATAACCGTGGAGCTGGATGAACATGGGCTGGAGGACCAGAGTGATGACAAGGAACAGCCCAACAAAAGCACAGAAGACCCACATCTGGTCAGCACTACCACTGGTGGGATGGAAAACTCCTGTCACAGCTGTATGTTGGGCTTTGGAATAGTGGCTCTATTGATTGGCATATCATCAACAAGTGTGTATTACGCAAACGGCCAATCAGACCTTGCCCTCTCCATAGTAGGACACACAATCCTCTTCCTTGGGATTGCCTCTATTGTATTCAGCTGTGCATGGAGATACTACAGGAAGAGAAGGAAGGCAAAGATCATGGAAGATTTGGCTGAGTTGGTTTATGAGAGCAAACTGAAAAAAATAAGAATATAAAAATGCCTATATGTTGACAATGAAACTTGCAATGGGTGGAAAATAATGGTAATCCCTGCTCCAGCAGGGATTAATTCACTGTTATACTGTTACACGTCCTAAATTGCTCAGTAGAGACATCTCCTCTGTATTGTAAATAGAGAGCCAGTCAGGGCATCAGATCAGAATAAAGGTATCCAATGAGGATACATCCCTTAGAAAACATCTTTATTACACAAGTATCAACCTTGATTAAAATAAATTAAAATCTCAATTTTTGCGTAAACCTAGCTGTCACACAATATTTAACTGTATGTTGATCTAACAATACCTATAGTGTACACATCATAATAGGATGAGTATTAACAGCTAGATATGTATGGAGAGGCTAGCCTACTTACCATATTTTTCATATTTCATTGAAGTAATTACTGTGCAATACCAAGAAATATGACCTTGGAGAACGAAATTACTATTTAATGAGACCCACAAGCCACAGAAAGCTCATCCGATAAAGTCCAGAAATGTGGGAACTAGTCTTTCTATATATCTATAGGTGGATTCAGAGACGCCGCCGCAACTTTAAGGCGGCGTAGCGTATCGTATTTACGCTACGCCGCCTTAAGTCAGAGAGGCAAGTACTGTATTCACAAAGTACTTGCCTCCTAACTTACGGCGGCGTAGCGTAAATAGGGCCGGCGTAAGCGCGCCTAATTCAAATTAGGATGAGGGGGCGTGTTTTATGTTAATGGCAGGTGACCTGACGTGATTGACGTGCATGCGCCGTCCGTGTACATATCCCAGTGTGCATTGCGCCAAAGTACGCCACAAGGACGTATTGGTTTCGACGTGAACGTAAATTACGTCCAGCCCTATTCACGGACGACTTGCGCAAACGACGTAAAATTTTCAAATTTCGACGCGGGAACGACGGTCATACTTAACATTGACTAGTCCAGCTATTTGATGGAATAACTTTACGCCTGAAAACGCCTTGAGTAAGAGGCGTATCTTTACTGCGACGGGCGCACGTACGTTTGTGAATAGGCGTATCTAGTCATTTACATATTCTACGCCGAACTCAACGGAAGTGCCACCTAGCGTGCAGGCTAAATATTGCACCCTAAGATACGATGGCGCAGGCTGTCGTATCTTAGCTAGGTTTAAGTGTATCTCAGTTTGAGAATAAACTTAAACTTAGGACGGCGCAGATTCCGAGTTAGGTCGGCGTATCTACTGATACGCCGGCCTAACTCTCTCTGAATCCAGCTACTAGTGTTGACACCCTAAGCCTATTATCGTGTATGGTTCTATCAATATAATTATCAAGACTAGAATATGTATTTTTAAAGTTACATATTGTATAGTAACAAAGAATGGACCCTGTCCCCAGACCATTCACTTCGTCAAAACCCATTCTATTAGATTATATTTGCATTGAACATATTTTATAAAAAAAATCCAAAAGTCCTGAGACCGTTGCTGGCCGCCACCATATTTCAATGTGATTTCAGCAGCCACAGCAGATGCAGAGCTATCATGGAAGTGACAATATATTATACTCCTCCTCCGGCAGCTACATGAAGGTTTATGTAGGAAGGTGAATGGAGGAGTGGAGTAGCTGGGCCAGCACACACAGAGAGTAATTAAACATTTCCAGAAGGGGCGAGGTCTATGATGTACAAGGAGTAATGGGACTGGGCTAAGGAACTTATAGGTAGATTCACGTAGGAAGGCTTATCTTTAGGACGGCCTAGCCTAGCCTGTTTAGGCTACACCGCCGTAAATTAGTTAGGCTAGTAGTGATTTTCAAACCACTTACCTGTTAATCTACGGCGGCGTAGCCTCAAATGAGCGGGCGTAAGGGCGCCTAATTCAAATGACTTGGAGGGGGGCGTGTTGTATGGAAATGAGGCTTGACCTCACGTTTTTTGACGTTTTTTGACACTGGGCATGTGCCGGGCGACTACATTTCCCAGTGCGCATTGCGGCTAAGTACGCCGTACGGGCCTATTGATTTTGACGTGGACGTAAACAACGTAAATCCCAATTCGCGGACGACTTACGCAAACGACGTTAACATTTCGAATTTTGTGGCGGGAACGGCGGCCATACTTAACATTGGCTAGGCCACTAGAGCATAGCTCTAACTTTAGGCGGCCTATCCCTTACGGTAACAACGTAATTCGACGGCGTAGGCCTGGCGTACGTTCGTGAATCGGCGTATCCCCTCATTTACATAATCTACGCCAGCCGCAATGGAAGCGCCATCTAGCGGCCATCAGAAACATTGAAAGCTAAGATAGAACGGCGCAAGCCGGCCTATCTTAGCTTTGTTTAAGCGTATCTCTGTTTGAGCATACGCTTAAACAAACGCCGGCGTAGATTCAGAGTTAGGTCGGCTTATCTACTGATAAGCCGGCCTAACTCTTTGTGAATCTACCTATTAGTCTTCCTGGATTAAATCAAGTTTACAGCAAGTTCAAAGGCACATTACAAGTAAATTAAACAATCCCTAATGGAAATTAAAATCACTGCAATTAAGTATTATAAAATCCTTGATTTTTTGGTGTTTTTACCTGCCAATTATAGGGTTCTAGAAGCCATAATGCTTTTTGTTAAACAGTCTAAACAAATGGCCGGTTTATTGTCCTTCAAACTTTAGGGGGGCCGGACTGTGGCCAGTGGAAGTGGAAATTTTCCAGGCATCAGTGGGAGTGGGGCACAGTTTGGAGATCACTGATATAGAGTATTGTAGAGAAGCTTTGTCCTTGGTATAGAACACAGCAAGATCTCTCACAGCTGTGTCAGGGTGAGGAAGCCATCCTTGTTAACCATCTGGATCCCTCATTCAATTCAGAGTGAAAATAAATCTTGTGCGAGTGTTCCAAAAATGTAATACATTGGTGAAATAGTCAGTCCTTGGTCATATTTTATAAGGATTGGCAATCATGTGACCACTGTGTACCCACAAGCTACACACACAGCTCTTGATGATATAGTATTTTGTATGAATAATGGCAGTAATGAAAATCACTGGGGAGAAGCAGAATAACAGATGTTGTTTACACAATGTCACCAGGCTTGGACCTGTATACCCAGAGAATGGCTTCTGCTGGTGGGGTGGCAGTTGGGTCGGCACAACAGTGCTGCTAGGAAAAAACCCATACTCCTAATTAGGGATGAGCTTTGGCGTGTTCGCACAGTCCACGTGCAGAGCCCACCAGGAAGTCGGCACGGCGCTGCGTTAACCACAGGCAGGGAGACATTTCCCGATCTCTACAGCCGAGCATCGAGACAAAGTCTCCCTGCCTGTGATTAGCGCTGTGCCAACTTCCTGACGGGCTCTGCACGTGTACTGTGTGAACACGCCGGAGCTCACCCCCCTTCCTGATCCAGATACCAGACTGTTTCTTGAAGGTAGACTTTGTCCCTGTACTAACCCTACTCACCAGGAACCTTTTCCTGCAAAATTTACTTTACCTGGAAAGCAGGTTCTGTGATAGACCAACACAAAGTGGCACATAATTGTGAAGTGGAAGGAATTTTTTTTTACAAATAAATATCTCAAAAGTGTGGCGTGCATTTGTATTCTGCCCGCTTTGCTCCGATACCCCAAACTAAAATCTAGTGGAACCAATTGCCTTCAGAAGACACCTATTTAGTAAATAGAGTCCACCTATGTGTAATTTAATCCCAGTATAAATACAGCTGTTCTGTGATTTGTTAGCGAGCCTAATGCCACATACAGACGATCGAACATTCCGACAACAAAACCGTGGATTTTTTTTCCGACGGAATGTTGGTTCAAACTTGTCTTGCATACACACGATCACACAAATGTTGTCGGAAATTCCGAACGTCAAGAATGCGGTGACTTACAAGACGTACCACAAGCCGAGAAAAATGAAGTTCAATAGGCAGTGCGGCTCTTCTGCTTGATTCCGAGCATGCATGGAATTTTGTGCATCGGTATTGTGTACACACGATTTTTCGACAACAAAACTTGTTGTCGGAAAATTTGACAACCAGCTCTCAAATTTTTGTTGTTGGAAATTCCGACAGCAAATGTCCGATGTAGCCTACACACGGTCGGAATTTCTGACCACAAGCTCCCATCGAACATTTTTAGTTGGTAATTCTGATCGTGTGTACACGGCATAAGTGAACAAACAGCATCATGAAGGCCAAGGAACACACCAGACAGGTCAGGGAAAAAGTTGTGGAGAAGTTTAAAGCAGCGTCAGGTTATAAAAAAAATCCCAAGCTTTGAAAATCTCACGGAACACTGTTCAATCCATCATCTGAAAATGGAAGGAGTATTTCACAACTGAAAACCTACCAAGGCATGGCCGTCCACCTAAACAGGATGGGCAAGGAAAGCATTAATCAGAGAAGCAGGCAAGAGGACCATGGTAAGTCTGGAGGAACTGCAGAAATCCATAAACTATAAGACCTCGTACACACGACCGAGTTTCTCTGCAAAAACCAGCAAGAAACATGCTGGGAGATATTTTTTTGCCGAGGAAACCGGTTGTGTGTACATTTTCGCTGAGGAAACTGTCGAGAAACTCGATGAGCCAAAAAGAGAGCATGTTCTCTATTTCCTTGACGGGAATGGAGAAAATTGGCTTGTCGAGTTCCTCAACAGCCTAACAAGGAACTCGACGAGGAAAACGATGTGTTTCGCCCGTCGAGTTTCTTGGTCGCGTGTACGAGGCCTAAGTTGTGCACTCCACACATCTTGACTTTATGGAAGAGTGGCAAGAAGAAAGCCATTGTTGAAAGCAAGCCATAAGAAGTCCTATTTGCAGTTTGAGAGAACGCAGAGAAGCCATGTGGGGGACACAGCAAACATGTGGAAGAAGGTGCTCTGGTCAGATGAGACCAAATTTAAAAATTTTGGAATAAAAGCCAAACGCTATGTGAGGCGGAAAACTAACACTGCACATTAAGCTGCCGCCACCTTGTTGTCCACGCGTAGTAGGACAATTTTTCCTCTGAGGAATGGGCTGAATGCTAGGAGGGCTTGAAAGGCGGCTCTTAGCTCCAGGATGTTCGAGACTATGCCCTGTGGTCGGAATGACTGGCAGCTGACGTGAGTATTTCTGGTCGACCTATTGCTTGAGAAAAAAAGCCCTGCTTCTGTAACACCACCATGTCCATGAGGGGACGTTTCCCTAACAGACTCCACTCCATCTGTATAATGGCACAGTGCCACCTACTGGATGGAGGAAAACCTGTACCTGCCTACATAGTGAGAGAAAGGTACCGTAAACCAGAGAGATAACCTAATCAGATTATTTTTGCTCCTTTGTGTTTAATCACAGGCTGGGCCAGAGAGGTGACCAAGACAGGCCATACACTGTGCAAATTTCTTTCCTAAAATCAAAGGTTGCAGGAAAGAGATTCACACAATTCCTCCATCAAAAGAGACAGTGCTGACAGGGGAATCCCTCCTGCCAAGATACTGTCTGCTCCCAGTGGGAGGACGGGAGAAGCCGCCCCCCGTCGGGAGGAGAAGACATTAATTATCGCTAGCAGCTATAGCAGCCACTAGTGATAATCAAACGAGAATCCAGCAGGCTGGTTGTACCCAAGTTGATTGATAGGTACATTCAGCCTGCCCATTAATGGTTCAAATGTCAGCCGGTTCCTGCTGAGATTAAAACTGTGTATTGTATGGTAATCATATATGGTAATAGCTGTATTGCCTAACTGTAGTACAAAAAATTCAGGTGACCAGGCAGGCTGTGCTGTGTAGCAGAGCTGTATAAATCTCAGAACTGGACAGTCTTCAATACAAATACTTTGCTCTCATACAGTACACGTAGTCTAACCGTGTATTTAGCTGTTTGCCTGCTTTAGAAGGCCCAATCCCACACAATGATGGGTGAGGTTTAAAATGTATATGAGTAATCTTAGGAGGCAATGATGAGTGCGGAACATATTTGCCATCATTATCAGTCCCAGGGCCTTTGAGCTGTGTCCCACCCCAGCATTACAATCAACTCTCTACTCGAGTCCCAGGGAAAGATCTACTGAAGATGTACAATTACATGGCGCAGACAACAGAGGTAACCCACTGGCAGGAAACCTGTATGCAGTTAATTCAGAAGACTGAATCCCAGATGATAATTTCAGACAGACTTGGGGGGAAAAAACTGTGCAAAAGGAACACAAGGAAAACTCATATTTTTTTTTTTCTTTAGTATTGGAACTTAAAAAGTTCTTGTGACAAGCAGATTAGGGGCTAGATTCAGAAAGAATTTACGTCGGCGTATCTATTGATACGCCGCGTAAATTCAAAGCTGCGCTGGCATATTTTCTTTCTGTATTCAGAAAGCAAGATACGCCGAAATTAGGCTAAGATCCGACTAGCGTAGGTCTCTTACGCCGTCATATCTTAGTTGCATATTTACGCTGGCCGTTAGGTGGCGCTTCCATCGATTTATGCGAGGAATATGCTAATTAGGTAGATACGCCGATTCAGAAACGTACGTCCGCCTGGTGCATTTTTTTACATCGTTTACGTTAGGCTTTTTCCGCCGTAAAGTTATCCCTGCTATATGAGGCGTATCCTATGTTAAGTATGGACGTCGTTCCCGCGTCGAATTTTGAAAATTTTACGTCGTTTGCGTAAGTCGTTCGCGAATAGGGCTGTATGTAAGTTACGTTCACGTCTAAAGCATTGACGATTTGCGGCGTAATTTCGAGCATGCGCACTGGCATGCGCCGTTCGTAAAAAAGTCAAATATGTGGGGTCACAAATAATTTGAATAAAACACGCCCACATCATCCACATTTGAATTAGGCGGGCTTACGCCGGACCACATACGCTACGCCGCCGTAACTTAGGGCGCAAGTTCTTTATGAATACGGAACTTGCGCCCTAAGTTACGGCGGCGTAACGTATCTGAGATACGTTGCGCCCGCAGAAAATTACGCCGGGCTATCTGAATCTAGCCCTAGACCTTTAAATAATATGGTTGGAGCTTTAAGATCAAACAACAGGATTCAACAAAGAACTAAGACAGAAACTTCTGAATTCCAATTTGGCAGAGTGAACATGCTTCCAAGGAGGTCAACTTAAAGTCTAAGCCTGGGAAATTTGAAAATCCTCCCTTGCAGTAGGGCTGTGTCTGCATTGCAAGGGTTACCTGCTCAGTTAGTCTAGGAGAGAGTAAAAGCCCATAAAACGTACCTGATCCTCTTCTTCCCCAGCAGGCGGCGCTCCCCCAGGGTGTACTGGCCCTCAGCATCATCTCATCTAATGCAGAGCTTTGGACCTTGGTCTTGATGATGTCAGGACCTTAGACCACTGGAGCGCGGGGGAGAAGATGCTGCGGGGACCGCTCTAGCAGTGGGGCAGAGTGGAGCATCTGGTAAGTAAACCTGCATTTCTATATCCCCTAGACCTTAACAAGCAATTAACTCTTGCAGTGCAGACACTCCTCCACTGGATAATTTTTAAGATTCCTGGAGTTGATCTTTAACCACTTTAGTACCAGGCTATTGCCAAAAGATGGCTACAGTTCGGTACTATAGCCCTAGAAGGGCATTCATAGACGTGCTCCCAGAATCTTGCCCCCTGTGGCATGCATCGGGCATGCTGTGACCGCTGTGTCCTTCAGACACAGTTGATCACAAACTGGGGTAAAAGGCAAATCACAGCAGCCCTTTACCATATGATAAGCTGTGTCCAATCACAGCTGATCACATTTAAACAGACTTGCAGGTTATCAGCAGTCCATTCCTAATGCTCTGTATCTATGTAAGGAAAGGAGTGCCGATAACTGGCAAGCCTGTCAGCACCGTGTTTATACTGATAATCAGAGTACTGCTCATCAGTGTCCTGATTATTGGTGCAGCCCCATCAGAGCCAATCAGTCCCTATCAGTGCTGCCCATCAGTGCTGCCTATTAGTGTCACCTCATCTGTGTCCATCAGTGCAGCCTCACCTGTGCCCACCAGTGCAGCCTCATTAGTGCCCATCAATGCAAATTTGCTAATTTTATAATAGAAACTAAGAAAAACATAAAAAAAATTAAGTTTTAGTATTTTTTTCATTTGTTAGCAAAAAGTAAAAAACGCTGGTAGTTAAATGCCACCCAAAAAAGCTCTGTGTGTGTGAAAGACATAAAAAAAAAATATTTGGGTACAGTGTTTCATGACTTTGCAATTTTCATTCAAAATGCAACAGCACTGAAAGCCGAAAATTGGCTTGGGCAGGAAGGGGGTAAAAGTGCCAAGTATTGAAGTGGTTAAACTGTCTCTGTCAGAGAAGCTGTGATTTAGGAGTCTCACTATAGGGCAGGGGGTCTCCAAACTGGCCCAATGCAAGTATATCCAGCCCCCTAGTTTAAAAGGGGACTTTCATGGGGACTTTGATGTAAAGGGGCACTGGTGCAAGGGGGACTGATGTAAGGTAGGCTTTGATGGTGAGTCTAATATAAGGGGGCTCTGATGGGACCCTGATGTAAAAGGAGATTCTGATGGGCTCAAGTTTATTTAGAATTTCTTTGCTAAGTTTTTAAGTTGTTCTAAATCATATAAAGCTCATTTAAAAATTCCACGTAAAACATACTCATGTAAAGTTGGTTCATTTGTTTAGAAAAACTGTTATTTTCAGCCTATGAAAATCTGTAAAATACACTATGGCCCTCATACTAAAACATTTGGTGACCCCTGCTATAGAGGTCTGTTAAAACTGGTGTAATGCCTAGTAAAAAGTCCACCGGGAATCCCGAGGGGAGAACCTGCTCGGCAAGTTTTTCCGCCTACACACGATAGGTTTCCCCGACAGGAAAACTGCGATGGAGCTTTGGTTGGGAATCCTGGCCGTGTGTATGCTCCATCGCAGTTTTTTACATAGGAAAGGGAATCCCGGCGGGAAAAAAGAGAGCTGGTTCTCTTTTTTTTCTGGCAGTTTTCCTGTCGGGGCAACTGCAATGGAGCATACACATGGCCGGTTTTCCAGGCCACAAGCTCTCATGGCAGTTTTCCCGACGGGAAAAACGGTTGTTTCTATAATTTTCTTCTGAACTGGCTATCTGGCTATAATGAGGACACATCCAAGAAAAGTTTTAAATTGTATGGTATTTAAAGTACGTAAATGTTAAAGCGGAGGTTCACCCAAAAACACAACTTTGTACCATCCAAACTAGCATACTAGCATCAGCTACAGTATGCCTTTTTTTTTTTTTTTTTGCGCTGTACTCACGGTTTAATCCGTAACTTTCGTTTCAGACTCCCGTAGGCATTCCTATGAAGAGTGGAACATGATTGACGGCCGGCTATGGCGCGTCACACGTTCCGAAAATAGCCGGAGTAGGACTCGGCTCTTCACGGCGCTATACGGTGCCTGCGCACAGACTAGGAGCTGACTGCGCAGGCGCCTTATATGTCCGCATCCTATTTCGGCTTTTTTCGGAAGGTATGACGCGCCATAGGTGGATGTCAATCATGTACCCCTCTTCATAGGAACGCCCATTTCCCGGCCGGAGTCTGAAATGAAAGTTACGGATTAAACCGTAAGTACAGCGCAAACAAAAAAGGCATACTGTAGCTGACGCTAGTATGCTCGTTTGTATGGAGAGAAAAAGTTTTTTTTTTTTTAGGGTGAACCCCCGCTTTAATTCAATTTACAGACATATGTAGTCTGTATGTTAGCCATACTATATTATAGTGGATGTAAGCAGGCTGTGTAAGATCTGATTCCATATATGATATCTTGGTATATCTGTTAGGCAAAACTGGACTAGTGGTGAAGTCTGGTTAGGATCTTATTCTGATGTGAGCAGCTATTCATCAAGGATATCCCTGTGGCTGCTTTTCTTCTAGAATGGAAACAGGCCCTTCAGATATGTAATATATGTACTGGTGCATGAGGAGCATTGTATTCTGGATTTTTTTTGGACACCCCCTTATTCAGGGTTATAGGACCATACCAGAAAAAAAAAATGGCAGTATTTTTATGATCAGAGTGAAATGTAATACATTTCTGTACATAGATATTTCATAGTGATTTACTTTTTTTCCAACAATGCTTTCTTATAGATGCAGTTATGATTACCTGAGAGGGATTTTTTAACGAGATTTACTTTACTTACCTCTGCAATCACTTTTAATAGGGAGTCTAAATTATTACTGGAAGTTTGAGTGACTGCCCCTGAGATCCATAGGATCCACTCAAGCGTTCAGTAATCCTATGGTAGGGTAAACCTAATCAGTGAAAGTGATCAGTCACAGATTGTTGCCCCATTTTCTATGAAATGGACAGGAAGGGCCCAATAAACTGCCAGGTCTTTACAGCTTTAAAGCCGTGTACACGATGAGCTTATCAGACAAATGATCGTCCATTTTTTTTGCATGCTAGTCTCCATATTGAATGCGAACAGGTCACTAAAGTACACAAATCCACTTACGAAAGAATAAAAATGTTAAAGTGATGTAACGTATTTGTATTGTATTTTCGGACGAAGACTGTACTGATTAAATGAAAATCGTACGATCTGGTATTGTACGAGAAAAAACATTGTGCTTGTCACTCCGGAAAATTTCAGAGGACAGCTGTGTACTAACGATCAGATTATCATACGATTGCATCAAAAGCAGAATCTTTTGTCCGTTTTTCTCATTATGTGCACGAGGCGTAAGGCCCTGTACACACGAGAGGATCTATCCGCTGGAATTGATCTGCGGATCAGTTCCAGCGGATAGATCCCCTGGTGTGTACAATCCAGATCTGTTTCCGTGGATTTTTTTCCCCTGGGATGGATTTCAAGCGGATAAAAATTGGAAGACATGCTTTCAAATCTATCCGCTTGAATCCATCCCAACGGATTGATCCGCTGGTCTGTACAGACTCACCGGATCAATCCGTCCGAATGGATCCCCCGCATGCGTCGTAATGATTCGACGCATGCGTGGAATTCCTTATAAGACCGCGTCGCGCACGTCGCCGCGTCATCATCGCGGCGACGGCGCGACACGGCATCGCGATGGGATTTCGGCGCGGATTTCGATCCTATGGTGAGTACACTCCATCGGATACAAATCCGCGGAAATCCTTGAGAGGATTTATCCGCGGAAACGGTCCGTTGGACCGTATCCGCGGATAAATCCTCTCATGTGTACTAGGCCTAAGACTCCAGCAGAGAGTAGTACACCTATGACAGGTTGGGTTTTAAGCCGAGTTTCAGTAACTTCTGAAATGTATTCCTGTAGAGACACTTTACTGCAGCATGACTTGTTCTGTGAGGCCTCGTACACACGACAGAGTTTCTCGGCAGAATTCACCGAGAAACTCGGTCAAAACCCGGATTCTGCCGAGAATCTCTGTCGTGTGTACACTTTTGGCTCGATGGAGCCGCCGAGGAGCTCGTCGAGAAAATAGTTCTCTATTTTCTCGTTGTTCTATGGGAGAAGGCGGCCCGCCGAGCTCCTCGGCGGCTTCATCCCAAAACTCGACGAGGAAGTTCCTCTGTCGTGTGTACGGGGCCTCACATTGAAGATGTTTCTTAGCATATCCAAGCCACTCAGAGGCGTACTAAGTGGGGGGCGAGGGGGGCGGGCCGCACCGGGTGCCACACGCTGGGAGGGGTGTCAGGCCGGCGCCCCCCCTCCGACTGGAGCGGAGGCATCAGGCTGGTTTAGGCAGCGCAGCGGCAGGCGCCCCCCTCCGCAACTGAAGCGGAGATAGTGAGGCAGATTTAGGCAGCTGCAGGCACCAACCCCCGCTCCCCTCCGCGACGGAAGCGGAGACAGTGAGGCTGAGCTGGCGCCGCGGGTTGAGGCAGCGGCGCGTGATGACAGAAGTAGGTAGTGGCTCGCTTTGAGGGGGTGTGAGCTGCACCTGAGTGACACCCGTCGGATCCCGCCCTTGCTTCCTTGGTCGTGGCTCTGATCAGTCTCGGCCAGGGCTGGACTCGAGCAGTGTAAAGACGCCTCCCCCTCCTCCTGCATGTCTACACAGGGGGAGGGGACCAGACCAGTCTGTGCATGTCTGTCTGTGCATGTCCCGATCATGAGGTACATTATGGTACTACTGAATGGGGGGAATCTGTCCTTAAGGGGGGGGGAATCTGTCCTGACGGGGGGAGCTTGTACTGAAAGGGGGAGGGGGAATCTGTACTGAATGGTGGGGGGGATGTGTATTGAATGGGAGGGGGGGAGCTGTACTGAATAGGGGGGAAGCTGTACGGAATGGGGGGATCTGTACTGTAGGGGGGTGGGTCTGCACTGAATGGGGGGGTGTCTGCACTGTAGGGGGGTCTGTGTAACATGCAGGGGGTCCATAACTGTTAGGGGGGTGTCTGCGTAATATACAGGCGTCCAGAGCTGTGGGGGGGGGGCTGTGTAATGTAAAGGGGCCCAGGGGTGCAGGGTGCTGTGTAATGTAAAGGGGTCCAGAGGAGCAAGGTACTGTGTAATGTAAAGGGGTCCAGAGGTGTAGGGAGCTGTGTAATGTAAAAGGGTCTAGAGGTGTAGGGTGCTGTGTAATGTAAAAGGGTCTAGAGGTGCAGGGTGCTGTGTAATGTAAAAGGGTCCAGAGGTGTAGGGTGCTGTTTAATGTAAAGGGGTCCAGAGGTGTAGGGTGCTGTGTAATGTAAAGGGGTCCAGAGGTGCGGGGTGCTGTGTAATGTAAAGGGGTCCAGGGTGCTGTGTAATGTAAAGGGGCCCAGGGGTGCAGGGTGCTGTGTAATGTAAAGGGGTCCAGAGGTGCAAGGTACTGTGTAATGTAAAGGGGTCCAGAGGTGTAGGGAGCTGTGTAATGTAAAAGGGTCTAGAGGTGCAGGGTGCTGTGTAATGTAAAAGGGTCCAGAGGTATAGGGTGCTGTGTAATGTAAAAGGGTCCAGAGGTGTAGGGTGCTGTGTAATGTAAAAGGGTCTAGAGGTGCAGGGTGCTGTGTAATGTAAAATGGTCTAGAGGTGTAGGGTGCTGTTTAATGTAAAAGGGTCTAGAGGTGCGGGGTGCTGTGTAATGTTAATGTAAAGGGGTCCAGAGGTGCAGTTGTGGAGAGGGGTACACAGTAGTGACAAAGAGATATTTAAGGATGCAGAGGTGTGCAGGGGACACATTGGGACATTATTACATTTTAAGGTGGGGGGGTGCCAGATTTAGGATCCGCCCCGGGTGCCAAATGCTCTAGGTACGCCCCTGAAGCCACTTGTTCAGTTGCAAGCCACTTTTTAAGCCTTGGATGACCTATGAAGTGTCTTCCACATTAAAGAGCAAGTCCAGTTGAATGTAACTAACTACTGCTAAACATATCTGGTTTAGGATGAGCTACAGTTATGCCGCATACACACGATCGGAAATTCACGACAAGACACACGATCGGAATTTCCGACAAGAAAAGTTTGATGTGAGCTTTTGGTCGGAAATTCCGACCGTGTGTAGGCCCCATCTGACTTTTTCTGTTGAAATTTTCCGACAGCAAAAAATTAAGAGCTGGTTCTAAAATTTTCCAACGGGGAAAATTTCTTGTCGGAAATTCCGATCATCTGTATGCAATTCCGACGCACAAAAAAACACACATGCTCGGAATCAATTCGATGCATGCTCAGAATCATTGAACTTAATTTTTCTCGGCTCGTTGTAGTGTTGTACGTCACCGCATGTGTGACCGTGTGTATGCAACACAAGTTTGAGCCAAAATTCCATCGGAAAAAAATCCTCAGTTTACTTGTCGGAATTTCCCATCGTGTGTACGTGGCATTAGACGTGTGTTTCGAGGCATCATATAGACCCTGCTGGAGTGATTCAGTAAGGCATTTCTAGCTGTTTGGATGCTGTCAGAAGCTGTGCAACAAATTGATGAAGGCAGGGTGATACTTTCATTAGAAATACCAACAAGTGCACCAAATTTAAGTCGTTTACAGTAGAGACAAATGTATTGTCTGTTGGTATTGCTGCAACAAATTCAATAATTTGTTTTGCCATATTGGTTCCAAGAAGAGTGGAGTATACTAAGGCCCCATACACACGATAGAATCCATCCGCTGAAAAATCCCAGCGAATGGGTTTCAGCGGATAGATCCTATGGTGTGTACACTCCAGCGGATCTGTTTCCGCGGATATTTATCCCCTGGGATGGATTCCAGCAGATAAATATTTGCTGACATGCTAAACAAATCTATCCGCTGGAATCCATCCCAACGGATGGATCCGCTGGTCTGTATAGACTCACCGGATCCATCCGTCCGAAGGGATCCCCCGCATGCGTCGTAATGATTCGACGCATGCGTGGAATTCCTTATATGACAGCGTCGCGCACGTCGCCGCATCATAATCGCGGCGACGGCGCGACACGTCATCGCCAGAGGATTTCGGCGCGGATTTCAATGCGATGGTAAATACACTCCATCGCATGGAAATCCGCTGAAATCCTCGAGAGGATTTATCCGCGGAAACGGTCCGCTGGACCGTATTCGCGGATAAATCCTCTCGTGTGTATGGGGCCTAAGTCCTTGTCCATGTTGGTAATAATTGTGTTCTTCTAAGGTTGTACAGTTCTTCACATCTAGCACCTCTAGTGTCTACACTTCTAATGTTATGCTAATGAACCAAAATATTATATAAAGAAATAGATAATATACTGGACCTCTTGTAAAAAGTGGCTTAAAAGTACATTTTCCACAGCGAGTATAAGAGTAAATAAAAGAGAAAGAGGGACAATTAATACAAGTACCTAAAGACATAGCCCAGATGCTTGGAAAATACTATTCTGCCCTATATAATCTGACACATGTTTCTACCCCTCGGCCCACCTTAGTAGAATACCTTATCTCAGTCCATCTGACTTTTTCATCGGAAATTCCGATCGTGTTTACGCGGCATTACACTTGCTGATAACAATCAAAATACAAAGTTATCATACAAAGAATCCTCTGGGTTCCAGCGCCTCTTATAAACTTTGCTAAGTACTTGGATATTATGTCAGCTGGTGTGACAGAAGTTGGGCCTGGTAATTGGCCAATCAGACCTGAGCACTGCCACATAGGGGAGGTTACATGCTTCCCTATACCTAGAAGCCCCCCTCAGGAGGGTCTAGGTAAGTTTTGGGAGGCAGAAGGAGAAAGTTGCACAGTAAGTATAACTGCCTGGGGGATGAGCATCTGTAGACCCTAAATGATAAAGTAAGAGTGTGTCTTTAACCACTTGCTTACTGGGCACATATACCCCCTTCCTGCCCAGGCGAAATCTCAGCTTTCAGCACTACGTCGCTTTAAATAAAAATTGTGCGGTCGTGCAACGAGCCTCCCAAATAAAATTGACGTCCTTTTTTTCCCACAAATGGAGCTTTCTTTTGGCGGTATTTGATCACCTCTGCGGTTTTTATTTTTTGCGCTATAAACAAAAAAAGAGCGTAAATTTTGCAAAAAAAAAACACAATGGGCTAGATTCAGCAAAAATTTACGCCGGTGTATCTATTGATACGCCGCATAAATTCAAAGCTGCGCCAACGTATCTTCTTTCTGTATTCAGAAAGCAAGATACACTGAAATTAGGCTAAGATCCGAATGGCGTAAGTCTTTTACGCCATCGTATCTTAGATGCATATTTACGCTGGCCACTAGGTGGTGCTGCCGTCGATTTCAGCGTAGAATATGCAAATGAGCTGGATACGCCGATTCAGAAACGTACGTGCGCCCAGCAGATTTTTTTACGCCGTTTGCGTAAGGCTTTTTCCGGCGTAACGTTACTCCTGCTATATGAGGCATAGCCAATGTTAAGTATGGACGTCGTTCCCGCGTCAAATTTTGAAAATGTTACGTCGTTTGCGTAAGTCGTTCGTGAATAGGGCTTTGCGTAAATTACGTCAACGTCGAAAGCATTGACTATTTGCGACGTGATTAGGAGCATGCGCACTGGGATACTTTCACGGACGGCCCATGCGCCATTCGTGAGAAACGTCATTTACATGGGGTCATGTTTTATTACATAAAACACGCCCACCTCTTCAGAATTTGAATGTGGTGCGATTACGCCGGCAGATGTACGCTACGCCGCCGTAACTTAGGGCGCAGGTTCTTTGTGAATCCAGCCCCAGCCTCACCAAGTTACGGCGGCGTAGCGTATCTCAGATACGCTGTGCCCGCACAAACTTACTATGGGCTTTATGAATCTAGCCCAATATTTTTTACTTTTTGCTTTAATAAATATCCTATTTAAAAAAAAAAAAAAAATCTCAGTTTAGGCCGATATGTATTTTACATATTTTTGGTAAAAAAAAATAATAATGAAAAAATCGCAATAAGCGTATAGTGATTGGTTTGCGCAAAAGTTATAGTGGCTACAAAATAGGGGATAGAATTCTGACATTTTTTTTATTATTATTTTTTTTACTAGTAATACGGCGATCTGCGAATTTTGTCAGAACTGCGATATTATGGCGTACACAGTTATATTTAGAATTACGATTGCCCTGGGGTGGTAATCAAACACCCCTTAGTATAAGGTGCCACATCCTGAATAATGTAGATAAACAGAAAAAGACTATAGAGTCTAAGACTAGTCTTAGACTCTATAGTCTTTTTCTATTTATCTACATTATGGCGTACACATCGGACACATTTGACACATTTTTGGGACCATTCACATTAATACAGCGAACATCGCTATAAAAACGCACTGATTACTGTATAAATGTGACTGGCAGGGACAGTGCTGGGACAAGGCCATTTGGTGCCCAGGGCGAAGATGGCAAACTGCAACGTCGTTTCAGAACAAGAATATACTTAAAACAATACAAATTGAATTATCATCCCACACACAGTATTTCGCCCTTTACATGACCCCCCCCCCCCACACACACAGTATTGACCCTTTACATATCCCCCACACAGAATTTCCATTTAGTGATGCCCGGCATAAGATATAATGATACTCTTTTGCCTGCTAACAACCCGCCCAGGGCTGACTTTAATATTGTTTGGACCCTGGGCAACCATTTTCCTGGGGCCCCCATGCAATTTTGCTCTTCACCCCAACATCCCCAAAAATGTACACACACTGTGTAACCCCCCATCCACTGCCACCTCTGTATCCCCCCTGTCCACTGCCACCTCTGTATCCCCCCCGTCCACTGCCACCTCTGTATCCCCCCCCTGTCCACGTCCAGCTCTGTACCCCCTGTCCACATCCACCTCTATACCCCCTGTCCACGGCCACCTCTGTATCCCCCCCTGTCCACAGCCACTTCTGTATACCCCCCTTCCATAGCAACCTCTGTATACCCCCCCTTCCACAGAAACCTCTGTATACCCCCCTTCCATAGCCACCTCTGTGTACCCCCCTTCCATAGCAACCTCTGTATACCCCCCTTCCATAGCCACCTCTGTATACCACCCTTCCACAGCAACCTCTGTATACCCCACTTCCATAGCCACCTCTGTATACCCCTCCTCCATAGCAACCTCTGTATACCCCCCTTCCATAGCCACCTCTGTATACCCCCCTTCCATAGCCACCTCTGTATACCCCTCCTCCATAGCCACTTCTGTATACCCCTCCTCCATAGCAACCTCTGTATACCCCCCTTCCATAGCCACCTCTGTATACCCCTCCTCCATAGCAACCTCTGTATACCCCCCTTCCATAGCCACCTCTGTGTACCCCCCCTTCCATAGCAACCTCTGTATACCCCCCTTCCATAGCCACCTCTGTATACCCCTCCTCCATAGCCACTTCTGTATACCCCTCCTCCATAGCAACCTCTGTATACCCCCCTTCCATAGCCACCTCTGTGTACCCCCCTTCCATAGCAACCTCTGTATACCCCCCTTCCATAGCCACCTCTGTATACCCCTCCTCCATAGCCACTTCTGTATACCCCTCCTCCATAGCAACCTCTGTATACCCCCCTTCCATAGCCACCTCTGTATACCCCTCCTCCATAGCAACCTCTGTATACCCCCCTTCCATAGCCACCTCTGTATCCAACCCCACCCCCCAATGTCTGTCCACAGCCACCATTGTAATCCTCCCTTTAAAGAGTTCTCACCTCTTTTCACAAATTCCTCCCCCTCCTTCTCATAGTTCTCATCTTTACCGGGACACTGCCTGCATCTTTCTGGAATGTGTGTCACTTCACTCTGTGCTGTGCTATAGAAGTCTGAGGGGGGTGACGGGATGGGGGAGCACAGACAACTGCTCTGACTCACTCCCTGTCACAGGTCAGCCACTCCGAGCCTGCAGCTCCTGACAGAGGGAGAAGCAGGACGAGTCGGCTCTCACTACACAGCCCACAGCTGTTTTCCTCCCCTGTCAGTGTGGCCACTTGTGTTAACCCGGCCAGGAGAGCAAACGGGGGAGGACGGACAGCACAGCTGTGTTTGTGACCGCGACAGCAGAGGCGCACTCGGCAGCCAGTCGGCACACAATTTGTACAGTGCCACTGCCGCTGCCCGCGCTCTCTATGACAAACACAAGTGTACTGGTCTGGCGGCCGCTTGTGTGTCAGAACTGCGCCCCCCCTCCTGTACAAAATGGTAGCGCCCTGGGCACTCGTCCCTCCCGCCCCTGCCTTGTACCGGCCCTGGGCAGGGAAGGGGGTTAACACTAGGGGGCGAGGAAGGGGTTAAATGTGGATCCTGGGAGTGATTCTTACTGTGGGGGGAGGGGACTGACTGGGGGAGGTGACCGATGCTGTGTCCCTATGTACAAGGGACACAGCATCAGTCTCCTCTCCCTGACAGGACGTGGAGCTCTGTGTTTACACACAGAGCTCCTCGTCCCTGCTCTAAAACTGCCGATCGCGGGTACCTGGTGGACATCGCGGCCGCCAGGCACGCGCATCGGCATCACGGTGGCGACAGTGCGCGCGCCCCCCAGTGGCTGGATTTATAGAGCCACCTTGAGGCCGTCTTTTTACAGTGGCCGGGTCTGAAGTAGTTAACTTCGATACTGTATGTCCGATGGTCAAACTGATGTGATTAAAGTAGAACTAAACCTTACTATTCTTTACAGCCAAGGAACCTGCCATCTTAGCTTATCTATAGTACCATGGTGCTGCTCATGTGATCAGTTCAGACACTAGCCATTTGATGACTTAGCAGTTCAGGTGAAGGCTCAAGCTAATGTGACAGCATTCACGGCATGCATTTTGGGAAACCATATTGATGGGTTTAATTCCACTTTTTTTGATTCTGTTACATTTTGCTTCGCTTACACTTTGGAGAGTTTAGTGGAGTAAAAAACATTGCAGGTGAACTGTTGAACCTACACTCTGTCTCTGAATTAATAAGAAGCTATTTATTTGTAGAAAAAAACTTGGCCTTGAGCTTGAGCTGTCACATTAAATTATACTCATCAATAAATTCTATTCTATGTATTTTTATAAGTTACCTTTAACCACAAAAATTCCAAAAGTGCACAATAAAATGTTACAGTTCCCTGGTTAACTTTGCAGTGTGCAGTTTCTTTATAACATCTTCATAAATTTATCATCTATTCATTTAAGAAGATGGTCAGGAAAAGTGACATGTAGGCAAAATTGATAAACAGTGAAGGAAAAACTACTTGTGAGAACAGCTGCTGATGGGCACAGAGAAAAATTATTCATTAAACAATTTGCTTACCTTTTTTATATGGTGTGTCATGGGCCTAGGCTGCCTATATAAATCTCTAATACATAATAAGTTTCTTTGTCAGCCTCATATTTTAACTTATTCATCTGTGCAGGCTTAAAGCGGGAGTTCACCTGAAAAAAATTAATTTAACATTAGATTTAGGCTAATTAAGGGGAGCAGAAACTGGTATTTTTTTTAAACCAATGCCGTACTTACCGTTGTAGAGATAGATGTTCTCCCACCGCTTCTGGGTATGGGCTGCGGGACTGGGCGTTCCTATTTAATTGACAGCCTTCCGACGGTCGCATTCAGCGCGTCACCAGTTGCCGAAAGAAGCCAAACGTCGGTGCGGCTCTATACGGCGCCTGCGCACCGACGTTTGGCTACTTTCGGAAACTCGTGACACGCGCCGTATGCGACGGTCGGAAGGCTGTCAATCAAATAGGAACGCCCAGTCCCGAAGATCATACCCTGAAGCGGCGGGAGAACATCTATCTCTACAACGGTAAGTACGGCATTGATTTTAAAAAAAATACTTGTTTCTGCTCCCCTTAATTAGTCTAAATCTAATGTTAAAAATGTATATTTTGGGTGAACCTCCACTTTAATAATAGAAGATTCTGCCTGGTGGTTAGGTGCAGAACAGACCGTTTATATTGCAGTGAGTTTAGACTGTTATACCAGGACTTTTCAGGTGCTAAAAAAAAATATTTTTTACAGAACATTAATAAAAACTGATTTGCATTAAATGAAACAATATAAATCATATCCTAATAACAAATTTATAATAAGACAAACAACTTTTCAGGCATTTAATGTATCTACACAGCGTGTTTCAAAAGGAATGACCCAATTTTAAAACCACATATCTGGGCAACCACGCACTGCCAATGAATGAAACCTATACTACGTGAACTGGCATGACCTAGGATTTCTAGCACCCAATTAAAGCGGGAGTTCAACCATTTATTAAAAAAAAAAAAAAAATTCCCCTTAGATTCCTGCTCGTTTGGTCTAGGGGAATCGGCTATTTGTTTTAAAATATGAGCAGTACTTACCGTTTTCGAGATGCATCTTCTTCCGTCGCTTCCGGGTATGGGTCTTTGGGAGCGGGCGTTCCTTCTTGATTGACAGTCTTCCGAGAGGCTTCCGACGGTCGCATCCATCGCGTCACTCGTAGCCGAAAGAAGCCGAACGTCGGTGCGGCTCTATACTGCGCCTGCGCACCGACGTTCGGCTTCTTTCGGAAAATCGTGACGCGATGGATGCGACCGTCGGAAGACTGTCGGAAGACTGTCAATCAAGAAGGAACGCCCATTCCCGCAGCCCATACCCGGAAGCGACGGAGAGGATGCATCTCATAAACGGGTAAGTACTGCTCATATTTTAAAACAAATTGCCGATTCCCCTAGACAAAACGAGCAGGAATCTAAGGCTAAAAAGTGCCCTCTAAGGGTGAACCTCCGCTTTAAGCACTAACTTCAGTCGTTAACAAGTTGGCGTTTATGCAACAGAAGCGTTTTGCGTTGTCCAGTTTAGCAAGACTGGGTCCCTAATAACAGTGCAGTGTGCGATTCTACAGCGTTTCAGGATTGATCCACCAGTGGCAATGAACATTCGTATTTTGTATAAACAATTTGAAGAGTCGGGGTGTTTATGTAGGGGGAAGAGTCCGGGGCGACCACACACCTCAGAGGAAAATGTGCAACAAATTTAAGAGACTTTTCAGTGAAGCCCACTCATCGTTCCACCAATACCCGCTTACTTGGATGAGCTCATAAAAAAAGAGGAGGAAGACGTGTTGGGCATGAATTGGGCTATTGTCTTGATGTTATCCACGCAGCAGGTGGAGGGCACATAGAGCATTTATAACACGGTGAGTGAAACTTAAGGACTAATAGTTTGTAATTTGTTATGTAACTGTAACACTAACATTTTCATTATTAAATATAACTATTTGAAACTGGGCCATTCTTTTTGAAGCACACATTATATCAATAAAATATTATATTTATTAACAAATCCTTTAAAATTCCTGGCACGTGCACATGCAACGGTTAAAAATCTCAAAATCTCAGCTCTCTTTGATCCCAACACATTTCAAAATGTATTTATTCCTTCAGGATGAAATGAGTTGGACTGTGTTCCATCGCTGTAGTCCATATAGTGGTGTGAAATGACATCTACAGTGCCATGAAAAAGTATTCATACCCCTTGAAATGTTCCACATTTTGTCATGTTATAATCAAAAACAAAATAAAATACCCCTAACTAAAATCTAGTGGAACCACTTTGCTGAGAGACTCCCCCACCATGAAACAGGTGGAAAACTTCAGAAGAAATGCCGGGTGTGCTCCAGAGGAGAAGCTAGAAGAGACACAGGGGGTTATTTACGAAAGGCAAATCCACTTTACACTACAACTGCAAACAACAAGTGCAAAGTGCACTTGAAATTGCACTGAAAGTGCAGTTGGAAGTGCAGTCGCTGTAAATCTGAGGGGTAGATCTGAAATGAGGGGAAGCTCTGCTGATTTTATCATCCAATCATATGCAAGCTAAAATGCTGTTTTTTGTTTTCCTTGCATGTCCCCCTCGGATCTATAGTGACTGCACTTCCAAGTGCACTTTCAGTGCAATTTTAAGTGGCTTTTGCACTTGTAGTGCAAAGTGGATTTGCCTTTCGTAACTAACCCCCACAGTGTATTATTGTCCCCAATGTCCTCCCCAACCAGGCCGCTGTACAGGTGAAGTCCGCCGTTACCATACTTCTCTATATTGTTAGGGAAATACAGTAAACGTAATTGTCGTTTACCACCACACCCCTATTGCCACTGTACATACCACTGCCTTCTCTGGAACTGACCCTAGCCTGCTAAAGGACCACACTTCTGCCTAATGCTAAACATACCTCTGCCTGCTCCAGAACTGACCCTGGCCTGCTATAGTACCACACTTCTGCCTAATGCTAAACTGTACCTACCTCTGCCTACTCTGGAACTGACCCTGGACTGGTTGACAACGTTTTTTGGCTGCCTCTTGGACTGATCTTTTACTCTACTACTGAAGTAGTGGGATTCATAACACAGGGTTCTCAAATATGTGAGGGGCTACAGAATTGTTTTTCTGGATGAAAAAATTTTTTTTTTAGTTTTCTCATTCCCGGATTAGGGTCTGAAGACTCGGAGGATTCAAAGAGATTTGGGTGGGAGAAGCCTCTACCCCTGCACCTATGCTTTCCGGGCCTGCTACTTGAACTATGGACCATGTTCCTGCTTACTGCCAGGACCGATATTTTGGCACTGCTGGCAATACCTTTACCTGCACCGACACTGGACTGTATATAGACAGTATACCTGCCTGTACTGACTATGGACAATATTCCTGCCTGCTGCCTGGACAATTCCATTCACTGTCGCTGACCACTTCCCTGCCTGCTACCTGGATCAGGGCTCTCCTCCTGTGGAAAACTGCACTGCTAAAACCACAGATAATCTTTTGCTTACCCTTCGCTAAGCAGACTGTTTTTTGGGGTGTAATTCTTTTTTTGTACATGCTATCTGTTAAAGGGCCTTCATAAACGTGATAGGTTGTCAGATAATTAGATGTGTAATCTATGTCCGTAGAACACCTGATGGTGCTCCTGGGATATTGGGCCTCTATGTGGCCAGGCTGTGTAAAAGTCTCACACGTGTGGTATTGCCATTTTTGCTATATACATGCTATGTGTTAAAAATATAATTTTCCAAATACTACTGGAAAAAAATGAACCGTTCAAAAGACTGATTATGCCTCATAGATTATACGTTGGGGTGTTTTCTTTCCAAAATGGGATAATTTTGTGGGTGTATCCATTGCCCTGGTGCTCCACAGGGCCTTCAAAAATGTAATAGGTGGTTGAGAAATGAAATGTGTAATTTCTGCTCCTAGAATGCCTGAACGTGCTACTGGGCTGTGTAAAAGTCTCACACATGTGGTATCACCATACTCAGGAGGAGTAGCAGAATGTATTTTGGGGTGTCAATTGTGGTATGCACATGCCATGTGTGAGAAATAACCTGTTAATACGTACATTTTGTTAAAAAAAGAAAAAAAAAAATCTTAATTTTGCAAAGAATTGTGGGAAAAAATTACAACTTCAAAAAACTGTGCCTCTTACTAAATACATTGGGCCAGATCCTCAAAGAAGTTACGCTGGCGTATCTATTGATACGCCGCGTAACTTCTATTTTGCTCCGGCGTATCTTTGTTTTGTATCCACAAAACAAGATACGCCTGAAGCTGTGCTAGATCCGACTGGCGTACGTCTTAGTACGCCGTCGGATCTAAGGTGCATTTTTACACTGGCCGCTAGGTGGCGTTATCGTCAATTTCCGCATCGAGTATGCAAATTAGCTAGATACGCGAATCCACAAACATACGTCCGGCCGGCGCATTTTTTTACGTAATTTCCGTAAGGCTTTTTCGGCGTATAGTTACCCCTGCTATATGAGGCGTATCCTATGTTAAGTATGGCCGTCGTTCCCGCGTCAAAATTTGAAAATTTTACGTTGTTTGCATAAGTCGTTCGCGAATAGGGCTTTGCGTAGAATAACGTTCACGTCGTAAGCATTGGCTTGTTGCAGGTTAATTTCGAGCATGTGCACTGGGATACCCCCACGGACGGCGCATGTGCCGTTCAAAAAAGACGTCATTTACGTCAGGTCAAGACGTATTAACATAAAACACGCCCCCATCTCATACATTTGAATTGCGCGCCCTTACGCCGCCAAAGTTACACTACGTCGCCATAACTTACGGCGCAAATTCTTTCAGGATACAGAAAATACGCTGTAAGTTACGGCGGCGTAGTGTATCAGAGATACGCTACGCCGGACCCAACAATGCGCCGATGTACGTGGATCTGGCCCATTGTAATTAGACATGTGCACAACACAAAAAAAAATGTTTTGTTTTGTTTCATCTCGTTCCGTAGATTCGCAAAGATTCGTAATTTCGTAAGACGCAAGTTTTCCTATCCGGACCCGTTCGTATTTCGTAAGACGTAAGAAGTTTTCCTATTTGGACCCATTTTTTCGTAACAGTTTTATTTTTGTTTATACTGAATGATTCGTAATTCTGTCTGATTTAATTTCGTTGATTTGAAATTCGTAATTTTGTTAGATAATAATTTTCGTTTAATGGATTCATAATTTTGTACTTTCTTAAATACATCACGGCGCGGTCATTCGCAATCTCGTATTTTAGTTTAATTTTCAACATGCGGCTAATCCATATTAAAGCCTCGTACACACGAGGCCAACAAACTTCAAAATGAGCAAGTTTTCAAAAAAAATCCGAGTGTGTGTACGCTCCATCGGACAAACTTTTTCGGTTTTCTTTTCGGCAACAAAAGTCTGGCCAGCTCCCTTCGGACAAAAATCCACGGAAAAGTTTGTTTGAAGTCCGATCGTGTGTACGAGGCTTTACACTGTCCAATGTGACTCAGCAGAAAAGAGATAAGCTGATTGGCTAAGATATTAAGTAAGATACATCACTCACTAACTACACTGCCCAGTGCCCATTCGAAAAAACGATTTGAGTACACAAATTTACGAACAGACAAAGAAACGGATTTACAAAACACACAAATGAAAATACGAACATACGAATGAAAATACGAATATACGAAATTACGAACAGACAAAGGATTTAAAATACGGAATGCAAATCGTTCGTTATAGATGTCATTTTCGTTCTTTTGCTGTTTCGGTGTTTCGTATTTTAGTAAGTTTGTCCAATCGTACGTTCTTATTTTCGCTTGTTCGTTATTTTGCTTATTTGTAATTCCGTAATTTTCGTACTTTAGTACTTTCAGCTATTCAGATGTTTGAATTGATCCGAATGTACGAATACTAACAAATTTGTACGAAAATCCATTCGTTACGAACGGGAACGCACATGTCTAATTGGAATGTCTACTTTCCAAAAGGGGGTCATTTGGGGGGTATTTTTACTTTCCTGGCTTGTTAGTGTCTCAAGAAATGAGGCTTCAATACATCATGTGATCAGTTTTCTATAATTGGCACCATAGCTTGTAGACTCAGCAAAGATATGTAGGAGTATAAATTGGTCAATATTTATGAAGAAAAATTACTACCGGTAATTTGCTAAATTTTATAACAGAAACTAAGAAAAATTCAAATTTTTTTTTACAAAATTGTCGGTCTTTTTTTTTTATTTATAGCGCCAAAAAAAAAAAGCCAGTGGTGATAAAATACCACCAAAAGAAAGCTCTATTTGTGTGGGAAAGAAAAGGACAAATATTTCATCTAGGTACAGTGTTGCATGACTGAGTAATTGTCATTCAAAATGTGAGAGCACCGAACGCTGGTCTGGTTAGGAAGAGGGTTTAGAGCCTAGTGGGCAAGTGGTTAAGATAATTGTGTACCGTATTTATCTGCGTATACCGCGCACTTTTTTGCCCTGAAAATCAGGCACCGAGTTTGAATACTGCGCCGACATATATACCGAGCGCAGTACACTCGTGTATTGTCGGGCAGTCTCGGCTCCTCCCGTGCTGACGTCCTGAATGTACAGGACGTCAGCACGGGTAGCCGAGCATTGCCGACAATACACGAGTGTACTGCGCTCTGTATATGTCGGCGCAGTATTCAAACTCGGCGCGGGAAATGAGCGGGGAGGACGCGAGGACGCCGCAGAAGGACGCCGGACCCGACGAAGAGGACACCCGAAGCCGCAGACGGACGCCGGACCCGACGAAGAGGACACCCGAAGCCGCAGAAGGAGGCCGGACCCGACGGAGAGGACACCCGAAGCCGCAGACGGACGCCGGACCCGACGAGGCCGCCGATGGACGCCGCGCAAGACACCAAAACTGTAAGTACAAAAAAAAAAAATTTTCCACAGGATTCAGGGCAACTTTAGGGGTGCGCGGTATACGCGGGAGCGCGTTTTACCGCGATAAATACGGTAAGTGTAATTTTAATAGGAAAAATAAATATTTAGTGTCACTGAAAACTCCTTCATGTCTTATGTCATTGCTTGATCACCACTGCCTTGTATAGAAAGCAGGACCTTTTCCAAAGATTAAAAGAGCAGGCTGCCTAGAACATAAGCACCCTTGTAAATGTGTGTTTTCCACCCAGCACAAAAGCCATCTTGGGTTTGATTGTTGAAACTGATACATTACAACAATAAAATGGCAGACTCCCAGAAGACTTGGCGAGAATTCTTCATAATTGAATTATATGTAAGGAACATATGCCAGTGCCAGACGTCTTGGGTACACTTATCAGTGTAGGATTGGCAGTGGCATGAAGAGGTCAATGTATTGTTAGAACTCTTGGGAACTGGTAAACAAACATAAGCTGAAGTGATCAAGAGAATGCACAGGATGTCTATGGTTAATTATACAATGGGATTTGAACTTTCTAATTACAACCTGTTCCTATTTTTTTATGTATTATATTAAAATGTACTATGCCACATTACATACACATACCTCAAGCTGCAACACAAAGGGAGGATCCCACAAAAGGTAGGAAATATCTGTCATGCATATTCCAGAGAGTGAATAAATGACTGAAATTACTGAAAGTGTTAGTTCACTAACAGCGAACATGGAAATTATCGGAATCTGACTTGTCCTGCAACTTTCTGTGTCACAAGTCGCAACAGTGACACTCACTATCCACTTTATTAGGTACACCTTGCTAGTACCGGGTTGGACCACCCTTTTGCATTCAGAACTGTCTTATCTAGACATCCCAACCTGCAAAAACTAATATCAGGGAGATGGCAAACTCATTTCAGGGAGGTGGGCGTGGCCTAAAACGTGCTACATATTGAACGTGGCTTAAATGGGGTGTGGTTTAATACCGTCTGAGATGAATTACAGCGGTAAGTAGTATGTGGAGGGTGGTGTCTGTAGGGCAGTGGACGGTGTCAGTAGTTCTTTATTTTTATTATTTTTTTTTTAAATTGTATTTTTTAAATTATTTTACAATTTACTTTTTAATTTTTTGTTTTTCACAATGATTTGGGGTGGGATAGTGGACAGTGTCAATAGAGCAGTGTGTGAGTAGTTTTTTGTTTTTATTATTTTCTCTATATTTTACAATTTTTTTCACAGTGCTTCTGGGGAAGTGATGAGAAGTATGTGGTGGTAATGTTGTCAGTAGTGGAGTGGGTGGTGTCAGTAGGGCAGTGGAAGGTGTCAGTAGGGCAGTGAGTGGTGTCAGTAGTGCAGTGGGTGGTGTCAGTAGGGCAGTGGAAGGTGTCAGTAGTGCAGTGGGTGGTGTCGGTAGTACAGTGGGTGGTGTCAGTGCAGTGGGTGGTGTCAGTGCAGTGGGTGGTGTCAGTGCAGTGGGTGGTGTCAGTAGTGGAGTGGGTGGTGTCAGTAGTTTTTATTTTTACATATCGCTTTTTTACTATTTCATTTTTTATTTATTTTTGTTCACAAGGCTTTTTGGGGAGGGGGTTGGGGCAGTGGACAGTTTTGGTAGGGCAGAGGGTGGTGTTAGTAGTTTTTTATTTTATATATTTTTTTATAACTTTTGTTTACAATTTTATTTATTTTTAAATATATTTTTTTGCATTTTTTAATCAACTCTGTTGGGGGGGCTTTGGTGAGATATCAGGGGTCTAGACCCCTGACATCTCCTCTTTAAGACATGGAAAGGGACTGAGGACATCGATTCCTTAGTCCCTTTCTCAGCATTGAATATGAATGGACAGAAGACAGAGGCTTCTGTACACTCATAAACTAAGCATAGTAATACACAGGTTACTCTGATCAGTTTTCACAGGACACAGCAGCGATCTCGCTCACTGTGTCCAATTCAGAAAAGGCAGGGGCTGGTAAATGACCGGTCCATTCCTCCGCTCTCCATCCTGACAGATCCCCACAGCTGGCGAGAGAGGAAAGGAGGGAAAGCAGATGCGGAGGACGAGGGGGGGCAGAAGAGGAGGACAGAGAGCCGGGTGAAGGACACAGAGGGGGGAGGAGGAGGGGGGAGAGCCGGGTAAAGGACACGGAGGGGGGCTGGAGGAGTAGGACAGAGAGCCAGGTGAAGGACACGGGGGGTCTGGAGGAGGAGGGCAGAGAGCCGGGTGAAGGACACGGAGGGGGGCTGGAGGAGGAGGACAGAGGGCCGGGTGAAGGACACGGAAGGGGGCTGGAGGAGGAGGACAGAGAACCGGTGAAGGACACGGAGGGGGGCTGGAGGAGGAGGACAGAGAGCCGGGTGAAGGACATGGGGAGTGTGGAGGAGGAGGGCAGAGAGCTGGGTGAAGGACACGGAGGGGGGCTGGAGGAGGAGGACAGAGGGCCGGGTGAAGGACACGGAGGGGGGCTGGAGGAGGAGGACAGAGAACCGTGAAGGACACGGAGGGGGGCTGGAGGAGGAGGACAGAGAGCCGGGTGAAGGACACGGGGAGTCTGGAGGAGAAGGGCAGAGAGCTGGGTGAAGGACACGGAGAGGGGCTGGAGGAGGAGGACAGAGGGCCGGGTGAAGGACACGGAGGGGGGCTGGAGGAGGAGGACAGAGAACCGGTAAATGACACGGAGGGGGGCTGGAGGAGGACAGAGAGCCGGGTGAAGGACACGAGGAGTCTGGAGGAGGAGGGCAGAGAGCTGGGTGAAGGACACGGAGGGGGGCTGGAGGAGGAGGACAGAGGGCCGGGTGAAGGACACGGAGGGGGGCTGGAGGAGGAGGACAGAGAACCGTGAAGGACACGGAGGGGGGCTGGAGGAGGACAGAGAGCCGGGTGAAGGACACGGGGAGTCTGGAGGAGAAGGGCAGAGAGCTGGGTGAAGGACACGGAGAGGGGCTGGAGGAGGAGGACAGAGGACCGGGTGAAGGACACGGAGGGGGGCTGGAGGAGGAGGACAGAGAACCGGTAAAGGACACGGAGGGGGGCTGGAGGAGGAGGACAGAGAGCCGGGTGAAGGACACGGGGAGTCTGGAGGAGGAGGGCAGAGAGCTGGGTGAAGGACACGGAGGGGCGCTGGAGGAGGAGGACAGAGGGCCGGGTGAAGGACACGGAGGGGGGCTGGAGGAGGAGGACAGAGAACCGTGAAGGACACGGAGGGGGGCTGGAGGAGGAGGACAGAGAGCCGGGTGAAGGACACGGGGAGTCTGGAGGAGGAGGGCAGAGAGCTGGGTGAAGGACACGGAGGGGGCTGGAGGAGGAGGACAGAGGGCCGGGTGAAGGACACGGAGGGGGGCTGGAGGAGGAGGACAGAGAACCGGTGAAGGACACGGAGGGGGGCCGGAGGAGGAGGACAGAGAGCCGGGTGAAGGACACGGAGGTGGGCTGGAGTAGGAGGACAGAGAGCCAGGTGAAGGACATGGGGGGACTGGAGGAGGAGAGCAGAGAGGCGGATCAGTAGATCGACTTCTGTATAACCAGCCTTCCTATACATTAGGTTTGCTCAACACCACTTTTTTAAGACAGAGTACAAGTACCAATACTTTTTTTATGTCATGTGACAGTGGCACTAATATAGGAAGTGGGACCAGGTGAATATAGGGTAGAGGCTGCTGAAACCCAACTAACCCATCAATAGTCACTGGTCAAGGGGTTTGACTAGGATTTTTCTAGGCACTGATAACAGAGGCAAAAATTATTATAAAAAATATTTATTAACATAAAAAACTATACAATTTATAAAAAAAAACATTTGGGACGAATACACTTTTGCAAACTGGTACTGACTAGTATTCCATGGTTTCTCTTCTCCCTCAGATTTTCTCCATTACTCAGCTAATGTGACCCTAGTGCTAATGGAGAGGGGCAGGGGAGGGTCAAACAAGAATGCTTTGCAAGGGACTGACATCCTCCTTCTTAACTGATGAAAGCGTTTTACATTCAAATCTATGGACCACAGAAACGCATCAAAGAAGCACAGGATCCTTTCCCAGAGTGGGATTGCAGCTACGCTGCATTGATGTGACCAAACTCCATAGGAACCAATATTATTTCCCTTATCATGCAATTTAGTGTGATCCAATTCACATATGAAATGGCATCAGTGTGAATTAGGGCTAAGGCCGTAAGTGACCCGCATGGTAAAATGCAGGGGAGGTACAATGTTGTGTACTTTTTTTACTTCAAATTTTATTGAAATGTCAAAAGACCTTTAATTTTTATTTTTTTTATTTCTTTATTTTATGGCCTGCAGCTCTTTTGAAGTCTGGTTTAAAATGTAATACCGAAACCTTTGCCATTTTGAGCAGTTCCAGTTATCAATTCCCAGTACTTGGTCTCCCTAGTACTTGGTCTTTTTTCTGTTGTAAGCTTCTTCAACACTATTTTCCTAGGGTACTGTCAATTCCACAGGGTATCCAAGCTTGGTTATTGCGAAGCACAGGAACATGTCTGACAAAAGTATTGTAGCACTCTTGGACTCCCAAAGTCCATGTATTTGCCATACTTCTATTTTGGGTCACAAGAGAACATTTACTTTTGTTATGCAGTCTGTTTGGGAAAAATCTTGACAATATTGTCGAGATCCACTCATCGACTTGATTGACAGCTGGCTCTGCCTTTCAGTGCATAGCTGAGAGCTAGAGCTGGCCATGCCTACATTAACGGCCATAACCCCCTTCCCCTATCCTGAGCCTGGTGCTCCAGTTAGCACTCCACTGAAAATTCGAATTTATTTTTGTTTTTTGAATACATTATAATTATCCTTTAAAGAGGAGTTCCACCCAAAAATGGAACTTCCTCTTAACCCACTCCTCTCCCCCTTACATGCCACATCTGGAACGCTGGAGCAGGTAAGTGTCAGTTTATTAAAAGCCAGCAGCTACACTTTTTGTAGCTGCTGACTTTTAATAAACTTAAAAAATGGGTGGAAAACCCCTTTAAGTAAAATAGAATTATTCAGCAGTTTTGTACATTAAATATAGAAAACCAGAACCAGAAAATAACATTTTCTGGTTCAATAATATTATTGAATTTTTATAAGAGTTACAACGTACTGTAGCAGAAGGAAGCTTAGTACAATTGAGTGTAAAAGAAGCTGTCGACCCCTTAGGCGGCGTACACACGATCGAACATGCCTGCTGAAACTGGTCCGCGGACATGTCAGACCGTGTGTACGGCCTAGCAGACAGGTTTCCAGCGGACAAAAGTTTCTTAGCATGCTAAGAAACTTGTCCGCTGGAAACATGTCCGTCGGACATGTCCGATGGTTAGTACACCTAATCGGACATGTCCGC
The DNA here is from genome assembly GCF_905171775.1 of Rana temporaria. Lineage (NCBI taxonomy): Eukaryota > Metazoa > Chordata > Amphibia > Anura > Ranidae > Rana > Rana temporaria. Next base: position 81,647,796 of record NC_053498.1, read on the forward strand.
TGGTTATGACGTGTAACCAGCGTCCCAAAATCCCGCGCATGCGTTGAATTGATTCGACGCATGCGTGGAAACATTGCACTTCCGTGTTTGAGAACGTCGGTGTCTTCTACGTCACCGCGTTCTCTGTCCGCGGGGATTTTGGTCTGATGGTGTGTACACACATCAGACCAAAAGCTTCCAGGAGACATGTCCGATGAAAACGATCCGCGGACCGTTTTCATCGGACATGTCTCCTCGTGTGTACGGGGCCTTACAGTTTGTGAATTTAAGCATAAACAGGCAAGGTAAGTTTAGCTTAGCACATCAATGGTGGAGAGTGCCCAAGTTTGTGAAAGAGGCATCGGGTATGCCCACAGGAGCTAATGATGAAGTGGTTTATTACAAAAACTCAAGATCTGAAGTGCGTGTGGTGATTGCAGCTTGGGTTGATCAAACAGAGGAGCAGGAGGCAGCTAAAAGATTGAGAAGAATACAATTAAGAAGGAGGACAGGGATGAGGTAAACGGGAAGAGGGTAAGGTTCTTGAGGGGGGTAGGGGGGTCCATGAGTGGCCATAATTGTAATAACGTAGAGTGTAATTTCATAGTTCTAGTGACCTGCAGACAAATTCCATTTGGAGGAATGTGGTCACCCAAGGGTCCCAGACCAAAGTCCGATTATACAATTTTTAAGGGAAACAGAATGCTCTTTATCCACTTATTAGCTAATAAAAAGCATGTCATCGCTACACAGTTTAAGCTTACATACTGCATTACTCTCCAAACTATACATACCCATATCTAATGAAACACCTGAAATATTTGTTAAGGAAACCATTTAGGATGGTGATGAAATCCCAGGCATTAAAATGTTTCCTGCACTTAGTATTAGATCTGGTTTCTTTTATCTTGACATTCCAATTACAGTTTTCACGTTTCATTGTTTTCCGTTTTTCTATTCAAAAAAGGCCGGCTTGTCCTGTTTTCCTTTCTAGGCAAAATAATTGGTTCTCATTGTCTACCATAACAATCCAGTTTATCTTAAAGCAGACCTTGCACTAAAAAAGGCCCACTTTTTTTTTCACAGAGTCCCTCCCCATTCCACAAGGCTTTAGTGAAAATAAAGTATAGTCTGTGGGAAAAAAAAGTTAAATAATAGATTTAGCTAACTATCACCTTCTATCCATGGGGGCCTAGGTGAGGGTGATATCACCAGCTTTCTGGTAAGATTTCAGTACCCACGAATACCCAAAAACCTGTCAGAAGACACTCACTTCAATTATTTTGGCTACTCAGCACTCCCTGGGATCTCGTCAAAAGGTTGGTTACGTCACCCCATGCAGTATGGATGCCAGGGTAAAGTTAGTGTATTTGCTAAGCTTTTTTCCCCCACAGCCTTTGTAATTTGTTTCAATAAAGCATTTTGGCATGAAGGGTATAAAAATAAAAAATAAATAATAATAAAAAAACCTTGCTTGATAGTACAAGATTTGCTTTAAAGTGTACCCATGGGCAAAATCATAAACCATACAGTGCATCCGGAAAGTATTCACAGCGCTTTACTTTTTCCACATTTTGTTATGTTACAGCCTTATTCCAAAATTGATCAACCACTTGGCGTCCGCGCTATAGCCGAGTTACAGCGTGGTCCTGAATTTCCAGTGGGCCATCAATAGACATCCTCCCCTTTGCACGCGCCCCCTGCAGGGCGCGCGCGGCGCGTGCAGTGATCACAGAGTCACTGAGACTCAGGTGATCACAGATCCAAGTAGTGAGCCAATCCTGGCCCCTTACCACGAAAAAAAAATTACAAAAAATAAAAGCCGCAGAGGTGATCAAATACCACCAAAAGAAAGCTCTATTTGTGGGGAAAAAATTATAAAAATGTTATTTGGGTACAGTGTTGTATGACCGTGCAATTGTCATTCAAAGAGTGAGAGTGCTGAAAGCTGAAAATTGGTCTGGGCAGGAGGGGTGATTTTAAGTGCCCAGTAAGCAAGTGGTTAAATTCATTATTTTCATCAAAATCCGACAAACAATACCCCATGATGACAACATAAAAGAAGTTTGAAATCTTTGCAAATTTTTTAAAAATAAAAAATGAAATAAGTCACTTGTACAGTACATAAGTATTCACAGTCTTCGCACTCAAAATTGAGCTCAGTTGCATCCTGTTTTCCGCTGATCATCCTTGAGATGTTTCTACAACTTGATTGGAGTCCACCTGTGGTAAATTTAGTTGATTGAACATGATTTGGAATGGCTCACACCTATCTATATAAGGTCCCACAGTTAACAGTGCAGAAACCAAGACATGAAGTCCAAGGAATTGTCTGTAGACCTCAGAGATCGGATTGTATCAAGGCATAGACCTGGGGAAGGGTACAGAAAGTTTTCTGCAGCATTGAAGGTCCCAATGAGCACAGTGGCCTCCATCATCTGTAAAAGGAAGAAATTTGGAACCACCAGGACTCTTCCTAGAGTGGGCCGACCGGCCAAACTGAGCGATCGGGGGAGAAGGGCCTTATTCAGTGAGGTGACCAAGAACCTGATGGTCACTCTGACAGAGCTCCAGCGTTTCTTTGTGGAGAGAGAACCTTCCAGATGAACAACCATCCCTGCAGCACTCCACCAATCGGGCCTGTATGGTAGAGTGGCTAGACAGAAACCACTCCTGAGTAAAAGGCACCTGAAAGCCCGCCTGGAGTTTGCCAAAAGGCACCTGAAGGTCTATCAGACTATGAGAAACAAAATTCTCTGGTTTGATGAAACAAAGATTGAACTCTTTGGCCTAAATGGCAAGCTTCATGCCTGGAGGAAACCAGGCATCGCTCATCACCTGGCCAATATCATCCCTACAGTGAAGCATGGCGGTGGTAGCATCATGTGGTGGGGATGTTTTTCTGTGGCAGGAAATAGGAGACTAGTCAGGATAGAGGGAAAGATAAATGCACTTGCGCCAAAGCGCTCTGGACCACAGACTGGAGGAAGATTCATCTTCCAACAGGACACCAACCCTAAGCACACACCCAAGATAAAAAAGGAGTCGGTACGGGACAACTCTGAATGTCCTTGAGTGGCCCAGCTAGAGCCCAGACTTGAACCTGATTGGACATCTCTGGAGAGATCTGAAAATGGCTGTGCACTGACGCTCCCCATCCAACCTGATGGAGCCTGCGAGGTCCTGAAAAGAAGAATGTGAGAAAATGTCCAAAAATAGGTGTGCCAAGCTTGTAGCATCATACTCATTAAGACTTGAGGTTGTAATTGGTGTCAAATAAAAATAAAAATAAAAATGGGGAAAAAGTTAAGCGCTGTGAATATTTTTCAGATGCACTGTATACTGTATATGATGGAGTTTATCAATAGTATTAAAGTGGTTCTAGGGGGTCAAGGTTTTTTACCTTCATGCATGAACGTAAAAGGCCTTCTGTGTGCAGCAGCCCCCCTAATACTCACCTAAGCCCCACTGCGATCCAGCGATGTGCACAAGAGTCTCGGCTCTCCGGGGACTCTCCCTCCTCATTGGCTGAGCCAGTGGCTCCCACTGCTGTCAATCACAGCCAGTGAGCCATTGAGAAGAGAGAGCTTCTGAATGGATACACAGAGCAGTAACTTGGGAGTGAGTCTGCTTGGGTGCCCCCACAGTAAGCCGTTTGCTCTGGGGGCACTTGGCAGGAGGGTGGAGCCAGGAATGCCGGTAGGGCGCCAGAGAAGGTAAGTATGACATGTTTGGTATTATTAAAAAAAAAGTTAAAGATAAAAAGCCATCTGTGTCCAGCTCCCGGCCCCAGCCCCCCCCCCCATACTTACCTAAGCCCTCTCAATCCACGAGTGCCTGGGCCATCTCCCTTCTGATTGGCTGAAACACAGCAGCGGCGGCATTGGCTCCCGCTGCTGTCAATCAAACTTAGTTAGCCAATCGAGAGAGAGAGGGGGTGGGGCCAAACTGTGCCTTCAAGTCTGAATGGATACACGGAGCTCCGGTTTGGCATGGGTGCCCCCATAGCAAGCTGCTTGCTGTAGGGGCGCTCAACAAGAGGGAGGGACCAGGAGCTCAAGCCAGGGACCCGAGAAGAGGGGGATCCAGGCTGCTCTGTCCAAAATCACTGCACAGAGAAGGTTTTAGCGAATATAAATGAACCCAGGCACCCCTGGTTACCCACCTTTACCAACATAAGGTTGGTCGTTGGCTTCTACACACCCCACAAGGGGATCAACAAAGGGACCTCCTGGGCTGAATGTTTAAAAGACTTCTGCCCTGTGCTCACCATAGAAGGTCTAGAAGGCAGGAGTAAAAGGGGATTTACCCGATCACTGCTTTGCCATCCATGATGGGCATATCCCTGCAGGGGTCTTGAGGGACATGGTTCTTCTGCACGCACACCACAGCCCCAGACCTGTAAAGCACACTGTGATTACTGTATTTATTGGCGTAAAACACTCACTTTTTTACCCTGAAAATAGAGGGTAAACTGTGCCTGCATGTTAAACGCAGGGGGCTGTGGAAAGTTTTTTTCCTGAAACGTCCCTCCTAAAGTTTGGGGGCGTGTTATACGCCTGTGCGTGTTATATGCCGATAAATACAGTATTTTCATGCGTTGCATTATGTGCCAAAGGGAGCACCTACAGTAGGATCCAGTGCATGGCAACAACATTACAGGTTGGCCCTGCATCTTCCTTCAGGCAGGGTACAGGTATGGTCCCCCAATGCTCTGCGTAGATGTCAACCAATATAGTAACTGCATTAGAGCTGTAGTGGCTTTTTGTGCAGCAGGACTCTTTATCCACTTGCGGACCGCTGCACAACGATATATGTTGACACAATGGCATGGGCAGGCATATGGGCATACATGTGGGCCGATCGGGCCCCCCCTGGTGCCTGCGGTGGTCGGCTTCGTTCCAGGAGCGATCTGTGCTGAGGGGGAGGCCACCAATTCATGGCCAACCCCTCACGATCGCTCCTGACGAATGAGAAGCTTCCTCTGCTTCTAAAAGTGTAAACAGAAGCAGAGGAAGTGATGTCACTTTCTTTGCGGCGCCCAAGGAGAGAAGACATCACATAGTAAGTACACCAACAGTACACTGACACCAGTACACGTAGGCACACTTTTCACCCCCTAATCACCCCACCCAATGTACCCTAGTTTGTAGACGCTGTAACTTAAACCAATAAATATACGCTTATTGACATTTATTTTACCAAAGACATGTGGCTGAATACATTTTGGCCTAAATGTATGACTAAAATTGAGTTTATTGGATTTTTCTTATAACAAAAAGTAGAAAAAAAAAAAAAAAATGTAATATTCAGTCTTTTTCTGTTTATATCGCAAAAAATAAAAATCGCAGAGGCAATCGAATACCATCAAAAGAAAGCTCTATTTGTGGGGGAAAAATGGTACAACATTGCATGACCGCGCAATTACCAGTTAAAGCAGCACAGTGCCAAATTGTAAAAAGTCCTCTGGTCTTTAGGCAGCCAAATGGTCCGGGCTTAAAGCAGAGTTCCACCATAAAGTGGAACTTCCGCTCATCGGATTCCTCCCCCCCTCCGGTGCCACAATTGGCACCTTTCGGGGGGAGGGGGGTCAAAGACAGGTATCCTTCCCCACTTCCTGGAGTCCGGCTGCGGCCGTGACGTCACCTCGGGGCTCCATCCTCCTCCTCCCCTGGCCACCAAGCTAATAGGAGAGAGGAGTGGGCATTGCGCATGCGTAGTAGGGTTCCTGGCGTGAAGCCGAAAGGCTACACTGCCGGGTTCCCTTACCCGCAACGGCAACGGCAGCACCCAACAGCTGATGGGAAACATCAGCTGCGGTGCCGACATCAAGGGACACCAGGATAGGTAAGTCTCCATTTACTAAAAGCCAGCTAGCAGCTGCAGTGTGTGTAGCTACTGGCTTTTACTTTTATTGTTTTGCCCGGAACACACCTTTAAGTGGTTGTAGAAGCATTACCTTGTTGGGACATAATTTCTCATAAAAAGAAATAGAGAAAAGCCTCCATCGCAAGAAGGTAAGCTTCTCTCAGTAGAGAAAAGCAGTCTATCGCATAAAGACACTAGCAAAAAACTAAGGCTAGCTGGCAATGGAAGGGGTTATATTGGGGATGTCCTTTTTGTGTCCAGTCAGAGGGTAGCTGCATATAACCAAATCATATTAACAGTTGGTATTAATATTTTAGGGTAGGGGTAATTATCTATTCATCCGTTCTTCAGCTTTTCAAATTACCTTCCAGGTAATCTGTTGCGTGTCACATAGAACATTTAAATGTAGACATATTTGCGGTTATTTCTAATTTTTTTCTATTTTTCTTTTAAATACAGTAGCATTGGCACAGACAAGCAGGATTCTCAGTATTGAAAAAGGCTGAATTGAATTTATTTTTTTCAGTCTATACAGTATCTCAAAAACTGATATACATAATACTAAGGATATCTGTAGTGTAGGTGCAGAAAAACAGACATTATTTTCGCTAATTGATTTCTGTTTCCTGATTCTGAGATTGTACATGCAATTTATAGGACAGGGCAGCTAATAATAACAAAACAAAGTTAAAGTTTGGCAGCACTTTAAATAAAACTTCTAATGACCAGTTATCATAAAACTCATGTCAGGAATAAACAGAGATATGTTAGCTAGTAACATTACGTTTGGGTGTTGAATCTTTTTATGTTAGAGAGGTTGTTGCTCTTTGCCTTGTCTCCAGTAAGTCTATGACCATATCTAATGCTTTTTCTCAATTTGACGCGTTCTATTTCTGGCCTAATTACTATGTTATATTAAAACTAATATAATGAAAACAAGTATTTGGAATGGGATATTGAGGGTTTTAAATACAACTAGTCTATTTTAATAGGAGTGGCGCTACCTGAAACCTAATATTAAATTACAATGGCGATATTATCAAAGTGCGGGGCATGGTCAAGATGGCAAACTGAGTGGACGTCTGTGAGAGAGCTCCACTACAATCCTCAGCTTCACTGTCTCCTCCTGGCACAAACAACCACTGTACTGCGGCTGTGGACTCACACATGCAACTAGTGGGTTATTTAGGTTTTGTTCTGCCCTAGGCCTGACTAAACTTGTGCACCCCCTAATTTAAATATGACCCACCCCTTCCTGTCAAGGCCACACCCCTTTCTGTTCAACACCCGCTCTGATATTTTCGAGTGGGGATACTCACTTAAGCCTCGTACACACGGCCTGTTTTCCCAATGGGAAAACTGCGAGGAGAGCTTTTGGGGAATCCCGGCTGTGTGTGTATGCTCGACGGGAAAACTGCCCACGGCTGTTTTTGGTAGTTTACCTATGGGAAAAACTGCGATAAAGCATACACAAGGCCGGGATTTCCGACCAAAGCTCCATCACAGTTTTCCTGTCAGGAAAACCGGCCGTGTGTAGGGGGAAAGACTGACCAAGCAGGTTCTAGGCTTTCCCCTCGGGATTTCCGAATGGAATTTTTCCCGTCAGAAATCCTGCACGTGTGTACGGGGCATTACTGTTTGGCTATGGGGCAGGAAGTGAAGGGAAATGTGTGCAATGGGACAGGGATGGTAAAAAATAAACTGGCAGGGGCCTCCCTTACTCTATCCAAAATGAAAAAAAAAAAAGTGTTGCCTATACTTCTATTTTAAGCACACATTTCTGATAACTTTATGGAGAGGACTACGAAGATATAACCATGCCAATGTTTTTTTAGGGGTCCAGAGGTACCCAGGGGCTCGTAGGCCCACAGAGCCCCAGATGGCAACCCCCCTTTTTTTATAAAAAAATATATTTTTATTTTATTTTTTATTAAAGGGCCAATTTTTTTTTAGGGGTCCGAAGGTCCCCAGGGGCCCGGAGATCCCCAGGGCCCCGGATGACAAACCCCCTTGTTTTTATATAAAAAAAAAAATTATATATTTTTTTATTTCTTTTATTTCTATAAATATATATATATTTATTATTATTATTATTATTATTATTATTATTATTATTATTAATAAAGGGCCCAGATGTCCCCAGGGCCCCGGATGGCAACACCCCTTTTTTTTATAATTGTTTTTCTTTTTTTCATATTATTTTTTTTCTTTTTATATATATATATATATATATATATATATATATATATATATTATTAAAGGGCTCAGAGGTCCCCAGGGCCCCATGTGGCAAACCCCCCTTTTTTTTTTATAAATGTTGTTTTTTTTATATATTTTTTATATATATAAAAAAAAAATTATATATTTTTTTATTTCTATAAATATATATATATTTATTATTTTTTTTTTTATTAAAGGGCCCAGAGGTCCCCAGGGCCCTGGATGGCAACTCCCCTTTTTTTTATATATATAAATGTTTATTTTTATTGTTTTATATGTTTTTTTTATTTATTTTTTTATTAAAGGGCCCAGAGTTTTTTTTTTTTATTAAAGGGCCCAGAGGACCCCCCTTTTTTAGTAATTTATTTTTATAAAAAAAAAAATTGTGTATATATATATATATATATATATATATATATTATTAAAGGGCCCAGAGGTCCCCAGGGCCCCAGATGGCAACCCCCCTTTTAAAAAAAAAAAAATTATATATATTTTTTATTTCTTTTTATTAAAGGCCCCCCCCGCTTCTCAATTCCAGGCGGCAGCACCCCCCCCCCCCCCCCGGCTTCTCTGCTCCAGGGGGCCCATGCCTGAAGCTGTGTAAGGGGCCCCATAATTCCTGATGGCGGCCCTGTCTTGATGTTACTAGGGGGTCGCTGAAGGGGGTAATGTTCTTGAACAGTAAGTTGCTGCAATGCCAAGTCCAATTTGTGCCCCTGTTATTCATACCAGCCTTGTACACACACGACCATTTTTCTCGGGAGGAAAAAAAACGATGTTTTTCCCGACGTGATTCCTCTCCAGCCTGACTTGCATACACACGTTCATGCAAAAAAACGTCCGACCAAAGCGCAGTGATGTACAACACGTACAACGGGACTATAAAGAGGAAGTTTCTTTCAAATGGCACCACCCTTTGGGCTGCATACTTGATTCTGAGCATGCTCGTTTTTTATCCCCTCGGAAAAGCATACACACGACCGTTTTTCGCAAAAAACTGACGGGAAACACGACGAGAAAAAAGAGAGCTGGTTTCAATATTTTTGCGGGCAGTTTCTTCATTGAGAAAACTGCTAGGGAGCATACACACAACCGGCTTTCACAACCAATATAAAAAATGGCAGTTTTCTCGTCGTGAAAACCGGTCGTGTGTACAAGGCATCACAGTTTTTGTTGGGAAGTCAACTCATGTGTTGTATAATATGTTATATACATATTTTCCTCATTGCCTATAGGAGTACAGTCTCTATCTGGAAGTACTTCCTTTGTTGTGTTACCTAGCCACTGGCGGACCCTAGTGGTCTTTCTCAGGAATTGCATGGCTTGATATTCAAGATCTGAACTGATGCTGCTAGTGCATTCTTCCTACACAATATTCGCACTGTACATGCTCGTCACTCCACGACTGGGTGTCTCCTGCATCCGTCTTAATGTAATCCTTGCTGGTTTGCAATTTTCTTGTGTTACAGGTGAAGCCCCTTCGCTTATCCACGATTTCTCCTAATGCGGCGGAGCCTCTATTGCTCTATACGGACAGACCAACTCCACTAAGAGACTACACCCGATGGTTTGCGCCCCCTAACATTGGGTGTATAATGTTTGGGGATTCAAGCATTCCTTGGTTGGGGTGGGGAATGCGGGTGGGCGGGTTAGGGGTACTGTTTGTGTTGTTAACTTTTGTTTTTACAGGTGTTTTGTTTTGTGTGTACTATGTGGCATATAATTGTATGTTATGTTAGACAATTTGTAGGTGTTTTTTCAGGCATATTACAGGCATTTTACATTAGTTTTTCGTACATGTATCAAGCATCAGAAGCCTGCTTCCTGGGCTGGGCAACAGAAGGAGAGGAGAGCAGAGTTCTTCAGGTCCCTTCCATTAAAATTGATAGGCAAAAATACACACAAAAAAGCTCTTGTGCTTTTTTGAGTGTAGGGCATGAGCATAGGTCACCTGAGCGCACAAGTGTAAACCAGGACAGTTAGAAAGAATACAATTTTGCATAGTTAGGCACAAAGAAAGTAGAAAAACACTCAACTGGCACTCTAAAAGTCAACCCAATAGATCAGGATCTCTTCTCCCTGTAAAAAATGTAAGGACAACAGAATCTGTACTTACCTTACCCCCCGTCTTCCATTCATGGTGCCTAAACAAGGGTGACCTCATGATCCTTCCAGCAAATTTTAGGAGAAGATGTGCTTGAACTGAGCTGGGGTGTCTTCTTGAGAAATTTTGTTCTCTTGTTTGTTTATATTATACAGTGTGTGTGTGTATATATATATATATATATATATATATATATATATATATATATATATATATATATATATATATATATATATATATATAAATGTAGCACTACCCCCGAAGGAGCTGCTGAGTATTTTCTCTCTGTCCAAGGTGAAAGGAGAGTCTGATGAATTTCAATGCCCACACAAAGCACTTATTTTTCCAAGATTTATTTGCAGAACTTCAGTAGGAAAGAAGTAAAAGGGGTGGAAGGGTAGATAGATTCAGGTGTATATTCACAAATAGGAAACAGTCCTGCTTCCAGCAACCAGTCCTCATCGCCACCCGGATAGGTCCCTCTCACTGGCCTAGCAGCCGGAATGACGCACAAAATAAAGTACAGTCTCTGCCACAGACCTTCCTTTATGAGAAGACACTTACGGTCCGGAATCCCCTGCCACAGGATTCAGCAGCCGGATCCCTCCAGCTTAACTTCTGAAGAACTTAGACTCGACAGGCGACCACTGTCAAACCTCTCAGTGTATGGTGCATCCTTCGATTAAGTTTCCAGGCCTACTCCCAAGATACTAGCCTCATGCATGGTCCTCTCCAGGATAGGTCCTCCCCTGGCTTCCTTCATCAAGTGGCCTCCTCCCGCAGGACGGACAGCACAGGATCACCTCTTCAGAAAGCAGGCCCCAGTCTGACTACTGGGCAGGGGTCAAGTCCTGGGGAAAAAAATGTGGGAACTCCCACCCAAGATCCACTCCCCCACCAAAAAAAAAATAATGATACGCTCATATGCATAATTACTAAACCGCATGTTTTTTTTTTTTCGATCCACTGTACTTTAGTAATCCTTTATGTTACTAGTCGCTTCCTGTATATGGATTCATCGGGTAGTGTGCGGGTATACTTGCGAAAGCAAGTTCTTTCTAAATCCCGCGATAACTCGCGGCAGACCTCCGCAATGTCTCCTGGGAACAATGACAAAAGCTCCCAGGAGACATTGCGGCATCAAGGAAGTGACGGAATACCCGCACACTACCTGGTGAATCCATATACAGGAAGCGGCCAGTAACATAAAGGATTACTAAGGTTCTCCTGCCCCTGACAGTGACTCGAGCTGGGCATCGCCGCTTAGTGAAGGATTGGCTCAGGCGGCTTGGCTGCTCTAGTCCTGCAAAGGGAACTGCGTTCCTGCTGTGAAAAAAGTGCAGGGACTCCGTTCCCACGCGTTCCCGTGGGACTTGAGCCCTGCTACTGGACCTACCATGTGAAGCCATGACCCCGGACCAACGTGGTCCCTGAGTCAGGATTCAGGACACGCACCTCAGGCCAGGCGGCGAACAAAACCCCCGCCCCAATGGCGTCTGTCCCTTAAGTACCCCTCCCCAGCATGCACAGCAGGGCAACCACTCCCACAGATTTGCTGCCGAGGGGGACACCCAATACACCTTGCTGCTGCCACCCTTGGCCTGGAGTGGTACTGACACCCCCAGGCGAACAATGGTGGGAACTCCCAGCACAGCCATGGCTGGAACAGAGGCTAAATTTGCCATTAATCACATTAGTCTGAGCCCAGATAACAGCTCAGACCCCAATAAATTTAAAGCAGCGCCTGTTCAACAGGATCAGGCTGCTACATAAACTTTTACAAACCTGAGGAGCCTCTGATCAGACATCAGACTTTATATTTCAATGTAAGGTTTGTTTCAAGCTGTGAAGCCAGAACAATGACAGTACAAATATATACAATGGCAGTTCATGTACTTCAGTCCTGTCAAGTATATTTTAACATAAGTGCCAACATTTTGAAACAGAGTGCAAGGACCATGACCACAATATTTGCTTGTGTTTACTGACATCTAATGGTGACCTCCTTATAGTACAGTACTTCAGTTCAAATCTATTGAGACTAGGGAGAATCGTCTTGTCTGTTATTCACTTCAAAACTAAGCCTGTTCCTATCATACCATAGCCTCTGTAACCAGTAGTGCTGGTAATACATGCTTTAATTTTATTATCCAAAACAATAGAATAGCTATAAATTCCCTTCCGATCTATTCAGGATCGGTTTAGATTGTTGTTTTGATTACATTTAGTTGATCAGCTAAAGTGGAAAATGTTTGATCATTTTGCATCGATCAGCAGCACAAAGATACTTTGCTCGTCGTGAATACAATCATATTCTGATCCATCAATATCTGTATTCTCCAAAAATAGTTCCTACACATCTGGAGGTCCACCCTAAAAAAAAAAAAAAAAAATACACCAAAAGCATGCAAAAAAATAGAACAAAAAATAGAAATTTTTTTTTTTTACTTACCAGAAATTGCAGTTGCTATGCGGATCTTCCTAATCTGCCTCTTCCTAGTCTGCGGCAGGTCTTCTTCCTCATCCTCCTCGCGTTGTCTTCTGAAGGAATGTGGCGCGCTGCCTTCTGGCAACTGTGTGTATCCCAGAAAGCAGCCGCCCATTCACAAAGCGCCGTGAGACTCGCGCATGCGCAGTAGTAAACGGCCAGTGAAGCCGCAAGGCTCCACTGTCTGTTTTCCCTTAGTGAGGATGGCGGCGCCGGGACCTGCAAGGATCGAGGGATTGGCCTCGGGGGCCAACATCGCGGGCACCTAGGACAGGTAAGTGTCCTTATTAAAAGTCAGCAGCTACAGTGTTTGTAGCTGCTGACTTTAAAAAAAAAATGCAGGTGGAACCCCGCTTTAATGGCCCTGTCATCTTGGGACAGCACAGTGGCTAAGTGGTTAGCACTTCCTCCTAGCTGTTTACATGATCTCCCTGTGCCTGTGTGGGTTTCCTCCAGGTACTCTCGTTTCCTCCTTCTCTATAAAGATACACTGGTAGATTAATTTTGGACTGCTCTTCTTTCACCAACTGCTCCAGATCTCTCAGATTAGAAGGGTTCCTTTTTCCAACTGGGTTCTCTATGGCAGTGGTCATCAACCCTGTCCTCAGGGCCCACTAACAGGCCAGGTTTTATGTATTACCATGGGGAGATGCAGTCTAGAATACTGCAATCACTGAGCAGCAAATTATATCACCTGTGATGTATTTCAGTTATCTTGCAAACCTGGTCTGTTAGTGGGCCCTGCAGGACAGGGTTGATGACCACTGCTCTATGGGATTTAGATCTGGACTAATTGCTGGCCAGTTCCCGTACTCTCCAGTGCTTTGTCTTAAACCATTTCTGGGTTCTTTTTTGATGTGTGCTTTGGGTCATTGTCCTGCTGTAAGACCCATAACCTCTTCCACTGACTGGGGAAAATTTGGAATTTTTTATTTGGAAATCAAGGTCCCAGAGTCTGAAAGGAGAGTGGAGACAGGTAAAAAATCTGGCACAAGGACAATGTCAGAAAGAGATAAACACAAATACTGACAGAACGACATAGTAAAAAAAAAAAAAAAAATACTTATAAGATCTTTATCTATGCACTACACCAAGGGAAATGTGGTGGACTTAGTTAAGTTCCAGATAAAAACAGGGGTAGCAGTAGGATTGGACAAGTTTAGAGGAAACAGCTCTGTAGAATATATTGAGGAGAGCTGTAACAGTTCATGCATGCAATAAAGTCCATAAAATAATTCATAAAATAGTTCATAAAAAGGCAAAGCATATAAGTGCTGTAAGGCCAGGACACTGGAGGCTGCTATCTTCAGAGATGAACCGACGCTGCAGAGGTATAGAAGAAAAAAGAGAAGAGCCACCTCAATGCAGCATAAACAGATATAATTTATTACAGGATTAAAAACACTCACACAATCCAAGATAGTATGTGCTTGTATGGTGTGGGGATGGATGCTGCCACCTTGCTCGATCCTGCAGGGGCCGCCTGTGGTCCAAAAAATGCTGGAGGAATTAGGGCATGGATGCCCTGTGTCACCAGGAGATCCACTCTGACCAGCATGGAACGCAGGACAGACATCACAGGGAGGAAGGGAGAAGGCTGTGGGATTGCTAGGCTATGCGCTCAGAGCTATCAGCTCCTTCTAAAGGCCTATAGTAAGCCATAATCATCAAAATTGAAAGAAAGAAATGCCTGAAATGTATCACTCTGTGTGTAAGGAATATATATATAAAATACTGTATTAAAGCTTACGGTCCATGCATGTGGTGAATACATTAGTGTTCACTTTTCAGACTGAGAACCTCTTCTGCAAGTACAGAAAATACTTGTTGATCTTGCCAGAAATTCAGTTTTCTTGTCACTTTCTAGCACAAAAAACCTGCTGGCAGTGGGGATGTGATCTACCCATCAACTGCCTGCAAATGAAGGGTAGATTGTGAAATAACCCCTGGGGATCTCTTGCAGAACCTCGATTGAGATACCTTGCTCTATCCTGCTCTCCTGTCCTTGGCCTGACTGTACTGTATATATATATATATATATATATATATATTTATTGAGAGATCTATATCCCATGTACTGCATATATTTACACTGTATATGCTGCCTCCTGTCCTCATCCTCTCTGGGTACCCCTGTACCACATATATACTGTGTACTCTCTGCTGTTCTCCTCTCTGGTTACTAACAAATATTGGAGTATATAGCTTGTATAACAGTGTAAATTTGTTGTCCCCTCAAAATAACTTAACACACAGCCATTAATGTCCAAACCTCTGGCAACAAAAGTGAGTACACCCTAAAGTGAAAATTTCCAAATTTGTCCCAAAGTGTCAATATTTTTTGTGGCCACCATTATTTTCCAGCACTGCCTCTCCTGGGCATGAAGTTCACGAGAGCTTCACCGGTTGCCAATGGAGTCCTCTTCCACTCCTCCATGATGACACCACAGAGCTGGTGGATGTTAGAGACCCTGCACTCCTCCACCTTCTGTTTGAGGATGCCCCACAGATTGGCGAGTCTATCACCTTTACCCTCAGTTTCTTTAGCAAGGCAGAGGTCGTTTTGGAGCTGTGTTTGGGGTCGTTATCATGTTGGAATACTGCCCTGCGACCGAGTCTCCGAAGGGAGGGGATCATGCTCGGCTTCAGTATGTCACACAGGTTGGCATTCATGGTTCCCTCAATGAACTGTAGCTCCCCAGTGCTGGCAGCACTCATGCAGCCCTAGACCAACCATGACACTCCCACCACCATGCTTGACTGTAGGCAAGACACACTTGTCTTTGTACTCCTCACCTGATTTCTGCCACACACGCTTGACACCATCTGAACCAAATAAGTTTATCTTGGTTTCATCAGAGCACAGGACATGGTTCCAGTAAACTGTTTGCAGGCCTTCTTGTGCATCATCTTTAGAAGAGGCTTCCTTCTGGGACAGCCATGCAGACCAATTGGATGCAGTGTGCGGCGTATGGTCTGAGCACTGGCAGGCTGACCCCCCACCCCTTCAACCTCTGCAGCAATGCTGGCAGCACTCACACGTCTATCTCCCAAAGACAACCTCTGGATATGAGGCTGAGCATGTGCACTCAACTTCTTTGGTTGACCATGGTGAGGCCTGTTCTATGTGGAACCTGTCCTGTTAAACTGCTGTATGGTCTTGGCCATTTTGCTGCAGCTCAGTTTCAGGGTCTTGTCAATCTTCTTATAGCCTAGACCAGGGGTCTCCTTTCCCTTGGAGCACTAATCCTCCCACTGATATGAGACACTATTCTGACATCTAACACCAACAATGGGGCACCATTTCTTCTACACCCATAATGGAGCACAATTACTCTGTATATTACCAAAGATGGGGCACTATTCCTTCCTACCTAATATCAAATGTGGTGATGTTTACTCCTACTGATGCCAGAAAAATTTCCATTCCCGATGGCCATCGATCCGGCCCTCCTATAGTCTGAAGGACGGTAAACCAGCCCTTTGTTTAGAAAGTATGGAGACCCCTCACCTAGGCCATCTTTATTCAGATCCTCAGAGAGTTCTTTGCCATGAGGTGCCATGTTGAACTTCCAATGACCAGTATGAGAGAATGAGAGCGATAACACCAAATTGATCACACCTGAGACCCGGTAACATTAACGAGTCACAGGACACGGAGAGAGAAAATGGCTAATTTAGCCCAATTTGGAAATTTTCACTTAGGGGTGTACTCACTTTTGTTGCCAGCAGTTTAGACATGGCTGTGTGTTGAGTTATTTTGGGGGGACAGCAAATTGACATTGTTATACAAGCTGTTCACTCACTACTTAATATTGTAGCAAAGTGTTCACATGAAAAGATATAAAATATTTACAAAAATGTGAGGAGTGTATTCACTTTTGTGAGATACTGTGTGTTTATATATATATATATCTCACACACACATATATATATATATACTGTATATATTGCTCTCTGTTGTTGTCCTCCTCTCTACCTTGACCGTCCCTCTCACCAATTAGCTGACAATCTTTTATCTCCCAATCTCTTACTCTTATTGGCCGGCGATGTTGCAGACACTTCAATTGGTCATCAGGACAGGAGAGGCGGGATCACTGTGACCTGAAGCAAGTCTATGCCAGATATGTTCCTGGTTTTGGGATGGTGTCAAGCTGTCTCAGGAGCCAGGCAGTGACAGGCGCAGCTGCACCTTCATGTGTATGGTGTGGGTCTGAGTACAGTTGGCTCCCCAACCTGCAGGGTCAGTGTGCCCCGCACACACCGATGATGCGCCACTGTTGCACACAAATGGTCCTTTCACATGGCACACCTCTGCACTCTTCACAAGGGTGTCCGTAGGCATACCCCCTGCTGAATTGGAGCAGAATGGGAAAAATAGCACTTTTGTGACATCCATGTTGTTCAGAATTTTGTCAGCAGTAGTTTGTAGACCGGTGTCGGATCTATGGGCTGCTGCATGTAGACTTGTGTCTGTTTACACCAGGTTTCCTTTGATCTGTTGCTAGATCTGGAAAAATGGAAAAGAATGCAGTCCTTTTTCATTTTTTTCTGGACCTGAATGGATTCCGAGGTAAGCGGATGTAAATAGATAGAAATCCATTTACATACTCCTGCCCATAGACCTTCATGGAGCTTCAGATCAGGTCTGCCTGAAAAATCCACACACAGATGTCAATCCCAGTCGCAGAAATCAGTATACTCTATGGCTGGGATTCGTAGCGTGGTCAAATACAAACTCAACCGCAAAGGGCACAATATTGTGGTAGACAACACAGTCACGCCTTCTTTTTTTTACATGCATTCAAAGTTAAAATATTTAAAAACATCAGTGAGTGCACTGCCTACCACAAAATAGTGCCCTTCGCACCATAAATAGCCATACTGATTGTGCGGGTGCAAAGGGCATCATCTTCTGCCAGGCAGTGCACTCACTAATTTTTTTACCTGTGCATAAAAAAAACAACAACCTAACAAGCCTGCAGGTGCACTGCCTACCACAGTATGGTGCCCTTTGCACCTGCTCTGATGGCACACTAAAGCCTCATACACACGATCGGATTTTTCCGCAAAGCGTCGGACTTGTGTCTGAAGGGCGTGTGCCTGGATTTTGTCTTGTATACAAACGGCACATAATTGTCGGCCACAAACACAAACGTAGTGACATACTAGATGTACTACGTGGTTTTTCAGCTCTTTAGCGCCACCGTTTGGGCACCTTCTGCTAATGCTGTGTTTGGTGAGCATTGCTTCCGAGCATGCGTGTTTGTACTTTTGTCCGACGAACTTGTGTACACACGATTGGAAAATCCAACAACAGACCGTTGTCCACAGAAAATTTTAAAGCCTGCCATCCAACATTTGTCTGCGGAAAATCCGAAAATTGTCCGATGGAGCGTACAAATGGTCGGATTTTCCACCAACAGGCTGTCAACACACAATTTCCCTCGGAAAATCCGATTGTGTGTACGAGGCTTTAGACTTGATAATAGCCAAGCCACAGAGCAACCTCACCTAAGAATTGCAAAGCGCACCATATTGTGGTAGGCAGTGCACTCACAGCTTTTTTAGTACACTACCTGCCACAATATGGTGCTTTTTGAGCCTGCTTTCTGAACTGTTGTAAAGAGCACCATAATATTGTGCCGGGGGAATGTTTTTTTAATCTTTCAATCAGAATATGTGTTATAAAAGTTGTGAGGGCTCAATGCACTGCCTACCATATACTGGTGCCTGCCGTAGGGCTGGGGGCTATGTTGGGCCAGGGCACTGAGGACAGACATGTGGTACCAAGTCAGAGGGCTGGGGGGTTTTAGTAAAAAAGGAAAAGCCAGCCACAGTCACTTACCTATGTATAATAGTGGTGACTAGGCCTGGGCAGTAGGTGGTAGGTTGCAGGCAGACTACTGTGTCCTCCAGTCCAGGCTCATGTCACTGCAGAAGGCACCCCCAAGCAGCCATGGGAAAACAGAGTGGTGGGCAGGACTGCAGGCAACGCACCAGGAATATGTCACTGCACTGGCAAAGTGATCGGCAGTGTGTACTAATTAGTGATTCACTGGGCAGGGCAACAAATGAAGCGATCTGTCAGCCAGCCGGGCCGAGTCCAGCCCCCCTTTTTATTAGGATGCCCAATGCCCCACTTACATCAGAGACCCCCCTTTCACTAGAGGCCCCAAAGTTCCCTCTTTACATAAGGGTCCCCAGAGTCCACCCTTACATTAGCGTTCCCAGTATCCCCTCCCTAAATCAGGTTCCCCAGAGTCTCCCCTCCCTAAATCATGTTCCCCAGAGTCTCCACTCCCTAAATCAGGTTCCCCAGTGTCTCCCCTCCCTAAATCAGGTTCCCCATAGTCTCCCCTCCCTAAATCATGTTCCCCAGAGTCTCCCCTCCCTAAATCAGGTTCCCCAGAGTCTCCCCTCCCTAAATCAGGTTCCCCAGAGTCTCCCCTCCCTAAATCAGGTTCCCCAGAGTCTCCCCTCCTTAAATCCCCAGAGTTCTCCTGCCTTACATCAGTGTCCCCAGGGTCCCCCTTCCTTAAATCAGGTTTCCCAGAGTTCTCCCCCCTTATGTCAGGGTCCCCAGAGTCCACCCCAATCAGGGTCACCAGAGTCTTCCCTTCTTACATCAGGGTCCCCAAAGTCCATCTTACATCAGAGTACCCCCTTTCATTACGATTCCAAAATCCCCCTTTACATCAGGGTCCCCATAGCTCCCCGTACATCAGGGTCCCCCAGAATTATCTTTCTTAAATCAGGGTCCCCAGAGTCACCTCCTTAAATTAAGGTCCCCAGAGTTTCCCCATTACCTTTTCATCAGGGTCCCCATAGCACCCCCTCTGTTTTACATAATTGTGCCAAGCATCATCCTCTCTTATAACAGGTTCCTTGGACTCCCTCCCCTTACATCATAGTCCCTCCTTTCATTAGGCCCCAGAGCCCCCCCCCCCTTACATCATGATCCTGTCAGAAACCACAAATCAGACCAAGAAGTGCAGTTAAAATCACACTTGTTTATTTATAATAATAACAATTGTGACGAACCCAGGACTATGTCTGCCGTCAATGCTTCCTTTGTCGAGAACCAGCACTATCCAAGACCCACCCAGTCACCAGACAACACCAGTCTTGGAGTAAATCAGGAATAGCCTCTTTATTTGAGATCTCACACAAATATATACACAAGGATGGCAATACAAACTGTAACCAGAAACCTAATTAGCATGAGCTAATTATCTAATCCTTTAGACAGCCTAGGTGACTCTGAGATGTGACCTTTAGGACAGACTTGCCGTCTTTTAGCTCAGAAGACACAATCAACATGATCATAAATAGAAACACAGGAAACTTTCTCACAATAGCAGAGTTAAAGCGGAGTTCCGGCCACAATTTCACTTTTTAAATATAAATACCCCTGTAATACACAAGCTTAATGTATTCTAGTAAAGTTAGTCTGTAAACTAAGGTCCGTTTTGTTAGGTTATTACAGCATTTAGACACTTTATAAAATAGAAATTGACTGGGGCCATCTTAAGTGTGGGCATCATGAAGCCAGACTGTATGACTTCCTGGATTTCAGCCTTTCAGATCTTGCACATGCTCAGTGCTGCACAAGCAGTGTCAGATCAGGTTTCAGCACCTGTGCTGTCCAAGTCACATGATTCTTTGAGACTGGGGAGTGCACAGACTCCTGGAAAGTTACACCCACTACATTCCCAGGAGTCTGTGCGGTGTAGGTTAGGAAGCATTAAGCACCTAGGTGCAGGAAGTGGGAAGATTAACTATTCTGCCTAGCAACAACACTTTGAAGGCATCTAAAAAAAAATTTTTTTTCGTAAAGGACTAATGACATTTTTTTTAAAACTACTGATGTAATGTTATATTTATGGGTGGAACTCCACTTTAAGACTTTGTGACATTCCGCCACAGAGTCATCTTTAACCAAACTGGAGATGCACTCTGCACATAGAGGCTTTTTCCAGTTGGAACCTAATTTTTCCCCACATACAGCACACTTTCTCTTAGGGGCCTGGACTGGTGTCTTGTCCTGAGCTTTGATCTGAAAGTAAACACAAAACACCAAAGAAAGTCCGTTTAGAATAAATAAAATACCCCCTGACCTTACACCACTGTGCTTTATGTCAGAAAAAGAGAGTGCGGGGGATCCCTCCACCACAGGGGAACCCAGGGAGGGAGAGAAATGGTCCTGAGATCTTTTCAGACCAGGTCCCCCAGAAGTAAGGAAAAGTCAGCCTTGCCCCCTTACCTGGGAGATGCCCGGAGCCGGTGGACGGCCTCGCTTCCTCCATTAGTCCTGGTGCCTTAGTGCAGCCCGGCTGCGTTTTGAGACACACCGCTCTGAGTGCCTTCCTTCCACTGCCGCGCCTGAATCGAATGGGACCAGATTCGGCGGCGCCCCTTGATGACGCCGTTCCGATGACGCACTTCCGCCCTGTGGAACGCATCCGCCCCGCCCCTCAGCGCCGCTCCGGAAGGAGGAAATCTGCAGTGCAGAGCGGCATGGCAAAGCAAGCGTCTCTCGCCGCCGCCATCGCTGCTTTACCCCGCTGGCCTCCGCAGGATGAGAAGCCTAACGCACACAGGTACTGGGGAATGTGGGGGGGGATGCCACCAGTCAGGGGTTCCCGCTCTCTCTGAGCGTCGGACAGCAGTGGAATCAGTGACCGTCTCTTCCTATCAGGAGCAGAGGGGTACCAAGGCAGAGAGGGAAAGTCCAGCATTTTTAAAAAAGGTCCCTAAACGTGCTCCTTCCCTTCTGGCAGGAAACACAATAACTGAGGAGGAGACCTGGAGGACCGCCCTTTAAAGAAAAGGGTGTACGTGTTTCCTGTCCCGGAGGGAGGAGCCCAAGGTCTCAAGAGGCTGTCCTGGAAGACGACTAGAGAACATTTCTTATGGGTACAGTGTAGCATGACCTCGCAATTGTCATTCAAAATGTAACAGCGCTGAAAGCTAAAAATTTCCCTGGGCAGAAAGGGGGTGAAAGTGGCCAGTATTGAAGTGGTTAAAGTGGTTCTAAAGCTAAAAGTATTTCACCTTTTAAAAAATAAAATGCAAATTTTTTTTGCAGGTAAAGAAGTGTGCATTTATTATTTTAGGAGCCTGTAAAGAATTGCACCCACGATCAGCAGATTATGGATGTAATGCCAGGCTCCTGCAGACTGCAAGACCCCTTTCACACTGAGGCACTGTAGCGCTAAAAATAGCGCCCTAAAGGAGCAGCTCCATTCACTCCAAGGGCTTTCACACTGGAGCGGTCCGCTGGCAAGGGCATCAGAAAAAGTCCTGCCAGCAGCTTCTTTGCAGCGCATTAGGAGGGGTGAATACACCACTCCTAAAGCGCCCTGCCCTTTGAAATCAATGGGCAGCGCCAACGAATCACTGTAGCGGCACTTTCAACCCTTTTCCAGACGCTTGTGAGGGTTAAAAGCGCCTTGCTAGTGGCCAAAAAGCACTGCAAAAACTACGGTAAAGCATCGCTAAAAATAACAGGGTTTTACCACCGATGCCCAGGGTGGCTTAGTGTGGCTTTCTGCATGTATCTCCGGCATGAGCAGTTACTGAATGATAGGAAGCACAACGAGCTACCTAGAGCGATCATCTGCGCCCTGGTAGTTCATTGAGAACTACAGACCATTAGCCACAAAGGCTGATGATAGTTGTAGTTCATTCATTCATAGAACTCTGTGAATGAATGATGTGGCCATGTGGTGTGAGGATCCCTGGGCCACTGTCATGGGGGGGGGGGGGGGGGTGTTGGATGAGCAGGCAGATGCTGAACATGTTACACCCTAAACATTGCTATAACATGATCAGAATGGCGCTTGTTTGGCTGTACTTCTGTGGATCACAGTTTGTTCTGCACTCTGGTGATGTCACAGAGCTGGTCCAGACTCCGGAAAGATCATGCTGAGAACTGCTGAGAGCCTGAGCTGGCCGCTCCCGCCCCCTCCACAGCTCAGCGCTCCAGTCAGCGAGGAGGGGACAGAGCAGACAGCGGTGACTGACAGTCACCAACTCTCTGTTAACAGAGCTCTGAGCGATCAGCGGTGATTGATCACTCAGTCTTAGAGCCAGCGGAGGACAGATGCAGCATCAACCTGGGTAAGATTTAAGAAAAAATAAATATTTGCACATTCTTTTAATACATTCTCTGCGTTAGGGTAAAAAAACAAAGTGCAGCCCTCCCCCTTATACTTACCTGAGCCAGATCTAGAACCATGCTGTGACTGAGAGCAGCGGCTCTTTCTGGCTTCATAGGCTCAGAGAAAGCGGCGGGAGCCATTGGCTGCTGGCAATCCCAGCTAGTGCGGAGGGAGCAGGGCCAAGCGGCGCTCTGTGTGTCAATGGACACACAGAGCACAGCTCGGAATCGAACCTGCATGGGTGCCCCCATAGCAAGCAGCTTAGTGTGGGGGGAGCAGCCGGGAGCGCAGTTGGAGAAGAGGAAGATCAGGGCTGCTCTGTGCCAAACCATCTTCTGCTATTCGCCCCTGTGCAGGAATTCCAGGGCTGGCACGCTTTACCACAACGTACCTTACATGTCAGAACATTGGCTTGATATTTATACAGTTGCCCCAACCCAATAGACCTCTACATTGTGTGAATGTACTACATTGGGAACATTAGTGCTTGTCTGCTCTGGTGTGTGTCATTCTCACCACACACAGGGACTGGCGCAGCAGCTTTATTGAATCCCCCAATCACCTGTACAAGACCTATGCTGTTCTCACAACTTAAATCAATAAAGTTTTTCCTCGATGTACAAATGGCTCCATTACAGCACATGGTAGCCTGTACCAAACCTCAAACAAGAAAATGGAATGTAACCAATAACGTGCGATACTGCACTGATGACTACGATATTGGGAGCCGGAACGGACGTTCATTCGTGCTTCCCGTATACACCCTCCCCTCATGACACCAGAGCGAACATCACTTCCTGTCAGGAATCGTCTCCTCAGCTCAAACAAAAGCGCCCGTTACCGCGCAGACCCCGCCCCTCCTCCCTGGCGTCGCTTTGTGCCGTTCAAATCAACCAATAAATGGCGTTCTGCTATCGGTGAAGCGAGTCCATTTCTGTACTCTGGCCGGCTATTGGTTGAACTCGGAGACTGTACCAGGAAAGACACGCTCACTGGCCAGCGCTACCGACTGTTGGTTTCTATTGGTCAGCTCACGTGACGTCTTTTTTGTTTTGATTGGATAGCAGGGACCATTTGGAGAAGGCGTGTTTTAGAAGGGGACGAAGGTTATATGAAGGGGTGTCGGTGGGCCGTAGTGCCTTAGTGCCGGGGGAAGTTAAGTGACTGCAGGAGGCCTGGGTGTCCGTAGAACCGGCTAACGAGGAGGAGGGCGCCGCTGGGAGGAGGAGAAGAACGCCGGCGGTCGTACACAAGGGTTAGGCCTGAAGCCTCCGAGCTTGAACGATCAACGTCACATCCTTGTCACCACAGATATCCAGGCTGGCCGTAGACCGAGAGCCACACCGGAGCACCCATCAGTCGTACCGAGAGAAGAGCCGATCTTCCCTGCTCCAGAGGCATGGTATGTGCGGACGGCGTTCAGGCCTGGCCGCTGTGTGCTGGGGGGAGAGAAGGCTTTGTACCGAACGTTTCCTCCTTATGTCACATCTCCTGTCTCTGATTTCTGTAACTGTCTTCAACCAATCACAGGTCTGTGGGCACCCTGATCTGTCTGCCAGTCTCGGGTCTGTGGGCACCCTGAACTGTCGGGCAGTCTCGGGTCTGTGGGCACCCTGAACTGTCGGGCAGTCTCGGGTCTGTGGGCACCCTGAACTGTCGGGCAGTCTCGGGTCTGTGGGCACCCTGAACTGTCGGGCAGTCTCGGGTCTGTGGGCACCCTGAACTGTCGGGCAGTCTCGGGTCTGTGGGCACCCTGAACTGTCGGGCAGTCTCGGGTCTGTGGGCACCCTGAACTGTCGGGCAGTCTCGGGTCTGTGGGCCCCCTGATCTGTCGGGCAGTCTCGGGTCTGTGGGCCCCCTGATCTGTCGGGCAGTCTCGGGTCTGTGGGCCCCCTGATCTGTCGGGCAGTCTCGGGTCTGTGGGCACCCTGATCTGTCGGGCAGTCTCGGGTCTGTGGGCACCCTGATCTGTCGGGCAGTCTTGGGTCTGTGGGCACCCTGAACTGTCGGGCAGTCTTGGGTCTGTGGGCACCCTGAACTGTCGGGCAGTCTTGGGTCTGTGGGCACCCTGAACTGTCGGGCAGTCTTGGGTCTGTGGGCACCCTGAACTGTCGGGCAGTCTTGGGTCTGTGGGCACCCTGAACTGTCGGGCAGTCTTGGGTCTGTGGGCACCCTGAACTGTCGGGCAGTCTCGGGTCTGTGGGCACCCTGAACTGTCGGGCAGTCTCGGGTCTGTGGGCACCCTGAACTGTCGGGCAGTCTCGGGTCTGTGGGCACCCTGAACTGTCGGGCAGTCTCGGGTCTGTGGGCACCCTGAACTGTCGGGCAGTCTCGGGTCTGTGGGCCCCCTGATCTGTCGGGCAGTCTCGGGTCTGTGGGCCCCCTGATCTGTCGGGCAGTCTCGGGTCTGTGGGCCCCCTGATCTGTCGGGCAGTCTCGGGTCTGTGGGCCCCCTGATCTGTCGGGCAGTCTCGGGTCTGTGGGCACCCTGATCTGTCGGGCAGTCTTGGGTCTGTGGGCACCCTGAACTGTCGGGCAGTCTTGGGTCTGTGGGCACCCTGAACTGTCGGGCAGTCTTGGGTCTGTGGGCACCCTGAACTGTCGGGCAGTCTTGGGTCTGTGGGCACCCTGAACTGTCGGGCAGTCTTGGGTCTGTGGGCACCCTGAACTGTCGGGCAGTCTTGGGTCTGTGGGCACCCTGAACTGTCGGGCAGTCTTGGGTCTGTGGGCACCCTGAACTGTCGGGCAGTCTTGGGTCTGTGGGCACCCTGAACTGTCGGGCAGTCTTGGGTCTGTGGGCACCCTGAACTGTCGGGCAGTCTTGGGTCTGTGGGCACCCTGAACTGTCGGGCAGTCTTGGGTCTGTGGGCACCCTGAACTGTCGGGCAGTCTTGGGTCTGTGGGCACCCTGAACTGTCGGGCAGTCTTGGGTCTGTGGGCACCCTGAACTGTCGGGCAGTCTTGGGTCTGTGGGCACCCTGAACTGTCGGGCAGTCTTGGGTCTGTGGGCACCCTGAACTGTCGGGCAGTCTTGGGTCTGTGGGCACCCTGAACTGTCGGGCAGTCTTGGGTCTGTGGGCACCCTGAACTGTCGGGCAGTCTTGGGTCTGTGGGCACCCTGAACTGTCGGGCAGTCTTGGGTCTGTGGGCACCCTGAACTGTCGGGCAGTCTTGGGTCTGTGGGCACCCTGAACTGTCGGGCAGTCTTGGGTCTGTGGGCACCCTGAACTGTCGGGCAGTCTTGGGTCTGTGGGCACCCTGAACTGTCGGGCAGTCTTGGGTCTGTGGGCACCCTGAACTGTCGGGCAGTCTTGGGTCTGTGGGCACCCTGAACTGTCGGGCAGTCTTGGGTCTGTGGGCACCCTGAACTGTCGGGCAGTCTTGGGTCTGTGGGCACCCTGAACTGTCGGGCAGTCTTGGGTCTGTGGGCACCCTGAACTGTCGGGCAGTCTTGGGTCTGTGGGCACCCTGAACTGTCGGGCAGTCTTGGGTCTGTGGGCACCCTGAACTGTCGGGCAGTCTTGGGTCTGTGGGCACCCTGAACTGTCGGGCAGTCTTGGGTCTGTGGGCACCCTGAACTGTCGGGCAGTCTTGGGTCTGTGGGCACCCTGAACTGTCGGGCAGTCTTGGGTCTGTGGGCACCCTGAACTGTCGGGCAGTCTTGGGTCTGTGGGCACCCTGAACTGTCGGGCAGTCTTGGGTCTGTGGGCACCCTGAACTGTCGGGCAGTCTTGGGTCTGTGGGCACCCTGAACTGTCGGGCAGTCTTGGGTCTGTGGGCACCCTGAACTGTCGGCCAGTCTTGGGTCTGTGGGCACCCTGAACTGTCGGCCAGTCTTGGGTCTGTGGGCACCCTGAACTGTCGGCCAGTCTTGGGTCTGTGGGCACCCTGAACTGTCGGCCAGTCTTGGGTCTGTGGGCACCCTGAACTGTCGGCCAGTCTTGGGTCTGTGGGCACCCTGAACTGTCGGCCAGTCTTGGGTCTGTGGGCACCCTGAACTGTCGGCCAGTCTTGGGTCTGTGGGCACCCTGAACTGTCGGCCAGTCTTGGGTCTGTGGGCACCCTGAACTGTCGGCCAGTCTTGGGTCTGTGGGCACCCTGAACTGTCGGGCAGTCTTGGGTCTGTGGGCACCCTGAACTGTCGGGCCAGTCTTGGGTCTGTGGGCACCCTGAACTGTCGGCCAGTCTTGGGTCTGTGGGCACCCTGAACTGTCGGCCAGTCTTGGGTCTGTGGGCACCCTGAACTGTCGGCCAGTCTTGGGTCTGTGGGCACCCTGAACTGTCGGCCAGTCTTGGGTCTGTGGGCACCCTGAACTGTCGGCCAGTCTCGGGGTCTGTGGGCACCCTGAACTGCCGGCGGGTCTGTGGGCAGTAGTGGAAGGAAATGAAGTAAGGAGAAGGGCAGAAGGCAGAAAACACTTTTTATGAGCAATCCCTTATGGGGGGAGAAGCTGCGAGAGCTGCTGTGGAACCCAGAACAGGTGGATTGGGGCCACTCTGTGCAAAACGAGCTGCACAGTGGAGGGAAGTATAACATGTTTTAAAAAAAAAAACACACAGCTTTACAATCACTTTAAGGCAGCCCATTCATTCGATTGGGCTAGCAAAGGACCTGAAACATCAGGTTTTTTTTTTTTGGTATAGCATTGTGGTCCAGGTGTCGCATTTGGTGCCATTGAAAATAATTTTCAGTGCAAGAACGCATGGCTTGTTGGAGCTTTATGAAAACACAGGTGTGATGGGATCCCTATGGAAAAGACTAAGGCCCCTTTCACACGGGGCAGTGGAGGTGCGCTGACGGTATAGCGGCAACATTTTTAGCGCCGCCATACCGTCGTATTTACCGCGATATTCGGCCGCTAGCGGTGCGGTTTTAACCCCCGCTAGAGGCCGGAAAAGGGTTAATACCGCCCACAATGCGCCTCTGTAGAGGCGCATTGCGGGCGGTATTACCGCGGTTTCCCATTGATTTCAATGGGAAGGAGCGGTATAGCGCTCCTATACTGCTCCAAAGATGCGGCTAGCAGGACTTTTGGAGCGGTCCTGCTAGCACACCGCTTCAGTGTAAAAGCTTCCAGGCTTTCACATTGAAGCCTGCAGGGCAGGTTTTTTTTTAGGTGGTATAGCAGCGCTATTTTTAGCGCTGAACCGCCTGAAAAACGTGTCAGTGTGAAAGGGGTCTTAAGCTCGTCATACATGGATCAAAATTTTGCAGATTTAGCAGGGATCGGATGATTTTCAATCCATTTTTGGTCAGGGCGATTATTCAGAGGTTGATCTACCAATTGACTTCTGAAAAACCATTCTATCTGTTTTTTGCCACTCGATCAGCGCCGCAAGCTAAAGCCATTGGCACCGATCAGTGTATTCTGATTGGGGAAGTCTCCCTGCTGTCAGAATACAAAGGCTCAGAAGGGAGGATTCCCTCCACCTTGAATGCGTGGCTGAAGGAATTGAGTCAGTTTAATTTTTATTCAACCCGCCAAAAAAAAAGAATCTGTGGACTGCATTAGATGTCATTCGATTAAACCCTGGCTGGCTTAATAACGCAAGGAGTTGTCTATCTGTAGCCCAAAAACCAGTCTGACTTCAATAGAACTGAGTATAATCTTTACCCTGTAAACAAAAATGTAACTACGGCGACCTGGGGGGCAACTTGTGTCGCCTCCAAGTCGCGCGACATGTCAAATTACATGTTGGTCAATGAATGCCGTCTTAATGCACACTACTAAAGTCGCTCCGACTTCAGGAAAGGTTCTTGTACTACAAGGCGACTTCTAGGCAACTTGTACCCATTGATTTCAATGGGAGTCACCTCCAAGTCGGATCCCCTGTCTTAAAGCGGTTGTAAACCCAATATGATGACTTTTCTTCCTATGGACAATTGCAGGTTTTATAATTATTTGCGTTAGAAGAATGACTCCTTACCTGCTTGCCTTGCGAGTTATAGGTATATTTGTGGCCAATGACGTAGCCCGCGCATGCGCTATATGTCGAGATTTTCCGGCTAGCGGAGACCCGGCCGGATTAATGCAGTGTATAGGAAGGGGCTGCGTCATTTCCTCTTGTCGACGTCAGCCCCGACGTCAGCCTCGACATCATGTGATGCTTCCAAGTAAGCGAGCAACAGGAGGCTCTGATTCGCCCGATGTTTGTTTCCGTAGTAACCGGAAACGAAAAAGAGGCTTGGATACGGCTATCAGTGCGCATGCACGGAATTACAAAGAGGAAAATTCAATGCGGGCGGAAGTATATTAGAATACAGACACGGAAGACCACAGTTGATATGGCGACGGCTGTTACAGAGCAGCAGTGTTTCTAATATAGAGTGTTTTTACAGTAAGAATGATTTTTGGGCTTACTCTTAGTGCCCATTTTATTCAAAATAAATACTTAGATTGTTTTATTGGTTAAATCATTTTTCTTTTTGTGAGTTTACAACCGCTTTAACTGAAGCAAATTTCCAGAAAGAGAAACTAGTTTTCTCAGGCAAACCCCTCCCTCCCACAGAGCCGATTGTTGTTTAATTGGCCAAAGTCGCGCACAAAGTCCAGTTGCCCCTGCGTGAACCGGCTCTAAATTGGCAACTACAAATACTGTAGCTGCTGACTTTTAAAAACAAAAACGCTTGCCCTTCCAAGGGTGTAGCAATCTCCTCACCCGACCCAGCTCTTTGCTAGTCTTCAGGTTCCTGGCATCTTAACTGGGGATCCAACTGAGTCCTTGCAGCTTCACAGCAGGCTGGCTGTACATGTGCAAGATGCGCTGTGTCCCGTGAATGCTCCTGCAATCTCCTGTGACCTGTTGCAAGAGAGAGGCTGGGGAAGGAGGGGGGTGCCAAACATCTCAGATTACTACGGTGATCTGACCAGTAGTCGAAATGGGTGCCTGTCAAAATCGGGTACCCGCTACTCCTGGGAGAGGAGTAGCGGGATGAAGTTCCGCTTTGAGGATTTCTTAAAGCGGAGGTTCACCCAAATAACATCTATATAACATCATGTTCTTTATACTTCCAACATGTACAGTAGGCCCTTTTTTTTTTTTGGCTGTACATACCTTATTATTTCTATTTTCAATCCGGCTTCCGGGTACTCAGTAGGCGTTTCTATGCTGCGGTGCAATGTCATCTGGGACTTCGCCCAGATTGACGTCCTTGAGAAAAAGTTCCCCCTGGCGGATAAGGCCCCCCCCTATTGTGTAGGCGCGTCACGAGAGTCAGAGTTTCCGAAAGTAGCCGAACATGCAGAGCTGCTTGTCGGCTCTACACGGCGCCTGCGCACCGACTAGGAGCCGTGTAGAACTAACAGCGCAGGCGCCGTATAGAGCCGACGCGCAGCTCTGCATGTTCGGCTACTTTCGGAAACTCCGTGACTCTCGTGACGCACCTACACAATGGGGGGGGGCTTATCCGCCGGGGAACTTTTTCTCAAGGACGTCAATCATGTGGGCGAAGTCCCAGATGACATTGCGTCGCAGCATAGAAACGCCTACTGAGTACCCGGAAGCCGGATTGAAAATAGCAATAATAAGGTATGTACAGCCAAAAAAAAAGGGCCTACTGTACATGTTGGAAGTATAAAGAATATGATCTTGTATAGATGTTATTTGGGTGAACCTCCGCTTTAAGACACCAACTGGAGGCTATGTGGTACCTGGTGGCTGCACAGTAAAAATCCATGGACAGTGTTGCAAGTATATACAAAGTGGATAAAGGCACTTATCCTTTAGGCCTTGTTAACTTGCGACCAGGGGGCAGTAAAAATAGGTGGTGTCAGTACTCACCACTGAGTTGCCAGTGTTGGTTGAGAAAAGTACAACATGCTCTACATTTAACAGCCCAGCGGGTTGCAATGCAAAGCACTGTCAGCATCCCAATGCCACTGTGGTGGCTAGAACTCAGTGGAACTAAACCCACTGAATTACCTGCTTTCCAAAACAATTACATTCAAAGCATGCTGTGATATACTGTTAAGCCATCAACTGGCTGGTGTCACAACTGACCACATGCCCACCATATTGGTGACTGCAGATCAGAGGCGAAGATGGCATCTTCCTTTGCAGTAAAGGATAGGATGACATTTCAATAAAGTTATAACAACAAATTAGCCACACAATTTGATGGGGTCATGTCTTTGGCATTGTGTCCAGTGCCAACCACCACACACCAGTTCGATTAATGGGGCTGCTGGCATGAATCCGCCCTTAGAAATGGGTAGATCCAAGGATTGGCCAGAACATTGACATCCAACCTAATATTGAGTAGGTTCCCCTTATGCCACCAAAGTCCTCTATGCAGGACTTCTGGTGCGCTTTCTGATGGCAAACCAAAACTGCAGGACATAATTGAAGTCTATGGAAAAGCTTGGCTACAAAATCCTCGGGTACACTGCTCTTCACCCTCGCTGCAGCCAAAGTGCAGCGTGAATGCGCCCTTATACTTGCCTGTCCTGCCAAATCCTGCTAGGAACCGCACAGCCACCACTGTAAAGTCTCCCAACCAGGCAGCTTCTGCACATGGAAAAAAAATCCCTTTTCATTGCTATGTCAAGTGAGTGAGTGAAAAACTTTTATAGCGCTGCACATGCGAACTAAATCGCCTCTGGGCGCTTGTTGTCCATTTCTCCTTTGAACTCAAAAGAGATGGGTTTTGATCTTTCTCCTAAAGGTCAAGTGATTTTCCTCCAACCGAATGCTGGTTGGTAAAGCGTTCCATAGTTTGGGGCCCTGGAGCGCAAATCTTCGTTCCCCCTTAGACTTGTATCTGGCTTTGGGTATTTGGAGTAGATTTTGGTCGGTGGATCGCAGAACGCGATTGGAGTTGTGGGCTTTTATTTTTTCGCATAGATATTGGGGGGCATTTCCTTGAACACACTTATGCGTCAGACAGAGTGCTTTAAAAGTAATTCTGTCTTTTACAGGTAACCAATGAAGGGATCTCAGTGAAGGTGAGATCGATTCCCAAGGTTTTTTCCCAGTCACCAGTCTAGCAGCCGTATTTAGAACGACTTGCAGACGAGTGATCTGGTACTTTGGGAGTCCGAGGTAAAGGGCATTTGCATAGTCCAGTCTGGAATTAACAATTGTTCCCACCACGACCGCTATGTCCTCTTTGGGAATAAATGGAATAAGTCTGCGTAGTAGGCGCAGCAGATGGTGAGATCCGCTGACTACTGACCCTATTTGTGCGTCCATTGTCATGTAGGTGTCGAAGATGACCCCAAGACTTTTGACTTTGGTGCTAGGGGTGATGATTTGGCCCAGAATGGGCGGGGGTGTCCATGTCCCGAGTTGATTCTTTCGATTGGCGTGAAAGAGAAGAAGTTCTGTTTTCGATCCGTTGAGTTTAAGATAACTCTTTGTCATCCAATTTTCAATCAAAGAGAGGGATTTCTCTAGACCGAGATGATGATCCTTTTTGTTGCAGATGAGAAAGTACAGTTGTGTATCATCTGCATAAGAGTGGTAAAGTAGCTTTTGGCTACTGATGATTTCAAAGAGAGGGCGGAGATAAATATTGAACAGCACAGGCGATAGAGGGGATCCCTGGGGGACTCTGCATGACACCGTCAAGCTTCTTGTAATACATCCCAACCCCATAGAAACAGCTGGGAGAGTTTGCAGTGGGGTTTGTGCAGCCTCAGAGTAAGGATCTGGCAGGAGTACTGGTGAACATGCGTTGTGTGTATACTGCTAAGTACCAGTGATTCACTTGTAAAGATTTTGTAGCAAGTTATTTATATTGTGAGTGGGTGTAAATTTAGGTGTGTACTGATAGTTCTTTCCTTGGTATGACTTCAGAAAAGTTAATCACTCCTGAATAAATTTTAATTCCTTAAAATTACAACTGTTTGCTTGTGAGGGTGGAATGAGGAAATGGATGAATGAGCCGTGACTTGGGAGATCAGCAGTCATCTACGTATGTGTTGGACCTGTGACTTGGGTGAACTTTCAGGTTCTATAAGTTTAAGTGATGTAAACCAATCAAATCGGGGCCTGTCCTTGACGGTGCTTAGAGACAAATCTCTACCATAGGCATAGTCTGCATAATCAAGGGAGGTTGGAAGCCAAAGAAATCACCATTATATGCTTGAGATGCCATAGGGAACAGAAGCGTATAGAGGAAACTCTGCATGAAAAGAACCTATAAATTCCATGAACTGTTAAAACTATATGTATAGTCAGTTTTTAAAGCGGAGCTCCACCCTAAAGTGGAACTCCCGCTGATCGGAACCCTCCCCCCCCCCCCCCCCACCTCCAGTGTCACATTTGACACCTTTCAGGGGGGAGGGGGTGCAGATACCTGTCTAAAGACAGGTATTTGCACCCACTTCCAGGCAGACTGCGGGCAGGACGTCACCTCCCGTCCTCCCCCCGTTGTGCTCTGGGAACACTCGGCTCCCAGAGCACAACGGGAGCCAATCAGCAGGCGCAGCGCAACTCGTGCATGCGCTGTAGGGAACCGGGCAGTGAAGCCGAGCGCTTCAATTCCTGTTTCCCTCACCGAGGATGGCGGGGGGGCAGCAGAGTGACGAGCGATCTCTTTTCCTCTGCTGCGGATGGTGCTGGACTCAGGATAGGTAAGTGTGCCGATATTAAAAGTCAGCAGCTGCTGTATTTGTAGCTGCTGACTTTTGATTTTTTTTTTTTTGCAGTGGACATCCGCTTTAAGGCTTGTTTACACCATGTATTTACAGTAGCATGTTAAAGTGATATTCAAAAAGTCCAGTCTCAAAACATAACCTTAAACCTACTCTCACCCCTATTAGAAGCCCAATGTGAACTACCCTGCAAAGCCTTTATATCACCCCCTTACCTCAAATTGCAGTTCCCAGCCCCCTTCATATCACCCCTTCACTTTCCTCTCTCAGCCCCTTTATAGTACCCCTCCTTCACATTGCAGCCCCACTTCACATTCTTGTCGTCACCCCCAGTATGTCCTCCTAAATGGTGTGACCACATGTGACTTTGACTCGACCTGGACCCTGGTCTGCCATTTAGAATGTCTTCTTTACATGGTAGATAGCAGATGGATTAGAATGGGGGTGAAATTAGGTTTAAGCTTGGGTTTTGGCCGGACTTTAAAAATTTTTTTTTTATGGTAAACGAATAGCAGGACTTGTCTGCTTTTTTTTGCAGGTAAATATGTGGGTGTTCCCTGTGCCTGTCAGTCCTACTGGAGGCTCTACAATGTGCACGCTTGCATTTGGAACAGGGGTCACCAAACTTTGTAAACAAAGGGCGGTTGGAAGTAAAAAATGTACTGCATCAATGGGAGTAAACATGCCACATCTTGGGTGTCAGTGAGAGGAATTGTGCCCCATTATTGGTGTAACCTGGTGGAAAAAATCATGCCCCATCGTTGGTGTCAAACACAGGAACTATGCCCTATCATTGGTTTCATGTGGAGGAATCGTGCCTCTTGTCATTGGGTGGAGTTATGCCCCAGTGCTGGTGTCAGAGCATGAAATATTGCCCCAAGGGGCAAATAAAAACAAGCAAGGGTCGCATCTAGCCCCCCAGGCCCCAGTTTTAAGACCACTGGTTTAGAACCACAACCTTACCCCCAGCCATCCCAGAGAATACACAGCCAATGAAATGCTGACTCAGTAGACGCTGTCGATTTCTGCTGTGGAGAAAGAGGGGCGCAACTTTGGCTCTGTTTCCCCCTTGCTCTACCTGTGTGCGACCCTGGTAATAGCTGCCCATAAGATTGTAGTTCTGAACTGAGTCACAAATGTAATGGACTCCATAGGGCCTGGAGTTGGGTGCAGTATGATGACGCTCAGAAGAAAAATTTAAACTGCAAGAGCAGGCAAGTTCTGCCATTAACAGCTCTTTATTATTTTAAATCACCTGAGGCCAGTCACTTCACTTGGTGTATGTAATGTGTACAACCACTTTAACGCTGGTCCCTACACATGACTACATGTGAATGGATGTGGCCACCAGCCCATTTGTACTGACTGAAAGGCTGTTTGCTGCTGTCAGGGCTTAATCAGATGTTTCTATTGTAAGTTTGCTGTTCATTTTTGATCAATACCTAGTAACTTCAAGTTTCCTTAAACCTTTACAAATTATTTTCTGTTTTCAGAATTCAAACGTTGAAAACCTACCCCCACATGTAATTCGCCAAGTTTACAAAGAGGTTTCTACTTTGACATCTGATCCGCCAGAAGGAATAAAGATCATTCCCAATGAAGAAGACATAACTGATGTGCAAGTCAGCATTGAAGGGCCAGGTTGGTATACTGTTGTGTAAGGGCCCATGTCGATATGGTCAAATGAGTTTGATACTTTCAAGCAGTGTAATAACTTTGGAAGTACTCATTTGCAGGTTTACAATCAGAAGCCTGTACAAGCACAACAGAATCTCTTTACACTGAGTAAATGGATACCTAACATGTCACGCTTTAAAATTGCGAGCACTTATAAAATGGCTTTCCAGAAGCCATGGGGAGGGTATGTCCCCCCTCCTGCCCTGTGCCAGTGTTTCTCTGGCTTAACGATCTTTACCGGCTGGTCACCGAGGTGATAAAAAGCTAGATTGTCTTTGATCATCTCTATTGCCCTGGGGGGTTGGAATGACATCAGTTTATTTATTTTTTAAGCAAAAAAATCAAATTTTTTATCGTTTGCTTTTAAAGGTGCGTTGGTGAGATATCAGGGATCAGACCCTTGACATATTTTGGGAAAGGGACCGAGGGCACAGATTCCCCAGTCCCTATCAGCAGTCTCAGCTGCACTGAAGATGTATGGACAGAAGACATATACTGAAGCAGAGTAAACAGTTTACAATGATTGTTATGAATGGACAGTCAGTGATCATGGACTCCGAAAAGGGAAGGAGTCTGTAAATGACATTCTCCTCCCTCCACTCTCCATCCTGACAGATCCAGGACAGTTGGGGATGGTCGTTGCAGCATTGGGGGCAGTTGCAAGCTCTCCCTCTATAGCTTTCAGAAAGCAGCCGACAGCCTGGAGAGGAGAAGCGGCTGTCAGAAAAGCTATACAGGGAGATCGGTGCTTGTAACTGCCCCCACCACCGCACCGACCATTTGCGAGGCTGCCAAGCCCCCCTGCTACGCTGAGGACGCCTGGTGTACTGACCTCCTGCTGGGAGGTATCGGATTAAGCATCGGAGCATTTGCACAAGTACTTGTGCAAATGCTCGGCATCGGCGCAACCCTATAGTCCATGAATGAAATGCAAAGCTTCCTCTGGCTGAGGTGGAAATATTGACATCCACCTGTCTCTCCACCTCAGCCAGAGGAAGCATAGCATTCATTTATAGCATACAAAGCTCCCTGTGCATGGAGGAGCAGTACTCAGCATTACTTTTTTGTTTGGGGAGCATGATGGGAACACAGCGCTGTATACAGTGCCACCCAGCAGGTACATCTGTAGCGAAGGAAATAGTTTGGGCCAGCTTGGCTCAAACTATTTAAAATCAGTCAACGAAGTGAGACTTAAAAAAAGATTCAGAGCACAAAGGCAATGTGCGGAAACTTCAGTGAACTTTATTTGAATACTTCAAATACTCGCATAGGATCTGTTCATGTATGGATTGTCTTGAATCACTGGATACCAATGACCAGCTGTGTAGGACCCTTAAAGCAACCTGCTGTCACCAGTGGTGTATTTTTTTTTTTTTTTTCTGCTGCCATAGGCAAGACCAAAATTGGGCGCCCCATCCAAATTTCTCACCCCACACGTGGTATATCGCTATCTTGGGGTCTGAGGAAGCTGCAGCCATACGCATTGAACAGCTGTGGCTTTGTCAGACCGATGCATGATTCGTCCAGGAGAAAGACTGCCAGACAGATCAGTGTTCCAGGGAGCCCGGTGCATCCCGTAGTTGTGGGACGCTGAACATCGGTGGCCGGGGGTGATATCAGCGCCTGAAGCAGGAAGGGGGAATGGCTAATGTGTTTCAGAGCTGCCCATGTCCCCTTTGTCAAAACACCAGGGGAAGCACTGGACTCCCTGGAACAGTCACCTGTCTGTCTGTCCTGACATAACAGCCGCCCCTGCCCTTCTGCTTAGGGGTTGCGCTGCCCCCTGAAAAATGCCACCCAAGGCAAGATCCTTGTTTGCCTTGCGGTAGATATCCCCCTGGCTGTCACTGACTCAATTGTGCCTAATTTTGATGCTTTTGGAGGGCTAGGTCCTCTTTCTCTAGGACATGGGTCTCCAAACTGCAGCCCCTTGCCTGTGCTTGTTGACTGCGGATGCAAATTCCTATGGTGCAGTGCGCATTTTATCTCCATAGGCTTCAATTGAGTTTTCAGTAAACTCGCAGCACATAGTTCACATGTCTGCGAATTGTTCACTGTCTGCCTCCTAAAATTCATGGTAAATTCGCACCTGTCCACCTCAAAATGCAAGGAAAATTCGCACCTCACACAGGACAAAATAAGAATTAACATTTGCAGTGAATCGCAGCAGTGTGAACCTAGGCTAAACTGGCCATTTGTTTAGAGTACCCTGCTCTAGGATAACCGCCCTGCAGAGTGTGCCTAACTAGCACTTTTCAAAGGCCCTCAATGGCAGTCTCCATTGTTCTAATAACTGAGTTCCTTTAGGTGACAGTTTTAAATGCATTCTACTCGGGCAATATTTTGAATAGAGGTAAGATTTATCTGGGACCCCAGAGACCCAGAAAAACCAAGGGAAATGGACGAGGGCTATTGGACTATGTCGGTACTTGGGAAAATCAGTTATCAATAGAGTATGATAGAGATAAAAAAGTTCAATTTATTATGTTTTAATAAATTGAACTTTTTTACCTCTATCATACTCTATTGATAACTGATTTACCTATCAATAGAGTATGATAGAGGTAAAAAAGTTCAATTTATTAAAACATAATAAATTGAACTTTTTTACCTCTATCATACTCTATTGATTACTGATTTACCTAAGTACCAACATAGTCCAATAGCCCTTGCCCATTTCCCTTGGTTTTTCTGGGTCTCTGGGGTCCCAGATAAATCTTACCTCTATTCAAATTATGATAGGATGATGGTACTTTCATGTTATGCTTTTCTTTCTTTACTGAAGTTTCCTTATAAATCACTACTCGGGCAATAGTGGTTTGCAAAATACCTATAACAACGTTGTAGTAAAAATATTTTCCAATGTTCATGTGATTAACCGCTTAAAGACCGGCGGCACAGTGGCTCTCCAGCGTGAATCGCCATAGGTGTACAGCGGCTCGCGCAGGCTCAGTTGCAAGCGTGCGGCGTTCCCTCACGCTGCAGGAGCGTGCCCACGGGTCGGGAGGACTCAATGTCCTCTGGCGGCCAGCGATTGTCTTTTGTACACAGGCAGAATGGGGAGATGTCTATGTAAACAAGGCATTTCCTCATTGTGAGATGACAGGGATCTACTGTTCCCAGTGGTCGGGAATAGTGAGCTGTCATGTCCCAGTAAGCCCCCTATCAGCTGGAGCACTCAAATTTTGTTTGGACACAATGTCGCACGACCGCGCAATTGTCAGTTAAATCGACAGTGCCGAATCGCAAAAAATGCTCTGTCATTAAGGGGCTTAATCTTTCGGGGCTGAAGCGGTTAATTATGTGAAGCAGCCGTTCTGTTTTTTCTTTTAGCAAGTGGTAACTTTATCTGGTTTTCAGTAGGCTACCTCCTATTTCTTTATACGCAACTTGGGTGTTTTGTGAATGGTGATTTTATTGGACTTTAATTTTGTCCATATTGAAATATTTACAGTGGTTCCAAATTGTCCTATAACCATGTACAGTATATTTTCCATTCTGCAGATTAACACTTTTTTTTTTTTTTTTTTTGCAGAGGGGACTCCGTACGCAGGTGGTATTTTCAGAATGAAGTTAATTTTGGGTAAAGATTTCCCAGCAGCACCTCCTAAAGGATACTTTCTTACCAAAATCTTTCATCCAAATGTTAGTTCCAATGGAGAAATCTGCGTCAATGTTTTAAAGAAAGATTGGAAGGCCGAGTTGGGTATAAGACATGTCTTGCTGGTGAGTGTGTAGATGTCTGTACTGGGTTTCAGTGGCGTGCAGCTGCAAACCTTGAACACTCACTGCTTTGGAGGCAGGAGGAATAATCTATCTTTTAAACTTGCATTGGGCCAGCATGAATACATTTTATCCATGTTTCACATCTGGAGGGCTGCTGGGGATGCTTAACATGGCTAGTCTGTGCCACAGGTGCTGCTAGAGCACCTTGCAATGTGTAAACTGAACTCGAGTCATTCACTAACTCCACCGTTTAGCAAATGTTTTTAATTACAAGGTGTTCTCTGATTGGATGAGGACTTTGGCTGCAAGGAAGACAGCGCTGGACTCCACGGACAATGCAAGGCTGCTTTTTAGCTTCGCCTAGGTGGGGTGACGTTCCTTTTTAAGAACAGTTAGGGCCCTTTCACACGGGGCGGATCAGTAATGATCCGCCCCGTGTGTCCGTCAGCTCAGCGTGGATCGCTCCGTAAAATCCCTGCTGAGCCATCGGCTGACAGGGCGGTCCCTGCACACTGTGCAGGGACCGCCCTGTCTTTTCTCCGCGTGTCCGTGTTCATCCGGTCCGCAGATGGAAGAAAAAATAGGATTTTCTTCCATCCGCAAAATAGGATGTTTGTGGAGGCGGGTGATTACGGGTGTCAGCGGATGTTCATCCGCTGACACCCGCAATCACATAGGGACCAATGTATGTCCCGTTTTCATCCGCAAGCGGATGGATGAAAATGCGGACATACGGTCCGCACATGTAAAAGGGGCCTTAGAATATGGCCATTTGCAAATCGATTGTCAAAGTACAAATATGGGCCTTGTGCACAGTCAGTTTCAGACCTGAAAGTTTGAATATGATTTGTGGCTGAGGGGAGATAACGGTTCGTTCCAGTCTGGTTCCTAGGACCCAAGTTACTGAAACTGTTGCTGTCCTCTTATTCTTGGAATGGTCTATCATTCTCAAATCCCCCAAGGGCTCATTCACTCCCGCGATTAGGGCTGAACAATAGATTCCTGTGGTAAGAATCAGCAAATTCCTGCAACTATCTGGATATCCAGTGGTTTGTGGGGGAGATCGGCCCTGGATGCAAATCTGTCCATGGCAGGTAATCAATTAATTGTGTGCATACATATGGACAGCCTAGGCTCCATTCATCCTATTACTTTTTACAGACTTCCTATTGGCAGCTGTTTGCATTCACCTGTGATTCCAGCTGCAGGAATCGGTGGATTCTTGCTATGGGAAGCTGCTGTCTGGCCCCAGTTGCAGGTGGGAATGAGTCCAAAGGCTCCAGTCACTACTTAGGGAAGCCAGTGACTTGGTGCAAGCACATCAGTTAGGTGTTGGGGCCAAGCTTCTGCTTGGATTGCCTAGGCAAACCCATTGGTAGTGGGAGCAGGTACCTGTCAAAAATTGGTAACCCCCAAAACGTTTACGATAAGGAGACAGAAGATGAGAGAATTTTAGCTCTTGCCTCAAATATTTTAAAAAGGTTTGTTTTGTATTGTATTTTTTGTTAAACTTTTGAAGGTTTCTTTCACTAATGTTTGTATTTTTTTCTCTTAAGACAATAAAGTGTTTGTTGATTCACCCAAACCCAGAGTCGGCATTGAACGAAGAGGCTGGTCGTCTCTTACTGGAGAACTATGAAGAGTACGCATCCCGTGCAAGACTCATGACAGAAATTCATGCACACAGCTCTTCCTTAAGGGGCAAGGATCCTACGGACCCCTGCTCCTCTGCATCAGCGACAGGTGCTCTTGGCGATGGACCCATGGCCAAGAAACATGCTGGAGACCGAGACAAGAAACTTGCAGCTAAAAAGAAAGTGGACAAAAAGAGAGCCTTGAGGCGACTTTAAGTTGGAAATAAAAACATTTACCCAAAGGGGCAGGGAAGTATTCAGGTCAAATTATGTACGAGAACTTTAGACCACGAGGGGAGGGCCGGTGAAGAAAGTCTGGGGAGCAATTACATCCATATCCTTTTTTCCCCATTTTTGTTTTGTTTTTTACAGCCTGCTTTTGTTAGTTTTTTTTCCAATCTAAGTTATTTAAATTATAAATCTATTAAATACATTTTTTCATAAAGCACTGTGAACAAATTTCTCTTTAAATGCTGGGAAATTATTTTGATATGTACTGTACATGACTGAGAATCAAATCCAAGACTGGGATAGTAGCCCCAAAGAAAAATGTGCACTTACCTGCATGGTCGGTGAATACTCAACTTTATTCTGCATAAAACAACATTTTTTATAATCACTCTGACCTCAGAGTTTAGAAGATCATTGTTGGAGATTGACAGCTTATCTTTGTATGCTTCCCTTTGATGGTTAATGAAGACTACAGCAGAAATATGGTGGTGCTCAGCAGCATTTACGGCTCCAGTTACAGTGAATTTTTAAAATGTATGGACAAAATAAAAATCAATTCTGTGTAATACGTGCACATTTCCCCATGTGTTCAGTACTTTGCAATGCAGTTTTATTAAAAAAATATACGGACAAAAGTGCAAAAAATACCTACCTATTTCCCAGAAATCCAGTGTGCTCCGAACTTATTTGAGCTGACAACACTTAATCTGCTGCACTGAAATCCCCAGCAGTATTGTCACACCTGTCTGAATTTTCTATCTGCTGGATTAAAAGAGCACCTGCCGTTCCTCCTCTCATAACACACAGGAGCTGTGTTCTGTAATCCAGTAGGGGGGAACTCATAGGAAACTGGCAACAGGATTTCTGCGCAGCATTTTCAGCTTGCTACTAGAAATTAGGAGGGCACTGGACCTCTGGAAGTATCAGGGGGGTGTTTTTCTTTATTTGGGAGACACAACCTGGAGAAATGTGCATGTAGTGTGATGTACTAATGTTTTTTATATTTTGTTCAGGCATACACATTGAAATTTTGTGATCCGCTAAACAGATTCTTTAAAGTTCATCTAATGTAAAAGACTGGACTATACATTTCAAAAGGCGTATACAGGTAGACCTACCCTGGTGCTGATAGGACCAGCACCTAAGCTTCATTAGCCAAACATGGCATCAGGCAGGCATCTCTGGTACATCACTAGCCTGGGTTGACCATGGGGCAAGAGGGGCAGGCCAAGCTTTGTAATTGACAGCCTAGTTAGGTCTATGTATTGCAGTAACTGTACCTGTATTGTCCCACCAGATTATGAGATGTTTGTGCCATGTGATGTTCTTCTGATGGCTACTGAAAATGGCACCCTATCTCTGTTGGATCAACAAATATGTGCTCTCAACTTCTCACTGGCTTGAAATTCCTGGAACTCAAATGTGGATTCTTTCCTTTTCTCTCCACTTGAGGGCGCATGAAGTGTCCAAGAAAAATCTTCAGGATGAGGAAATGGTGGATGTTAAGGGTCTGGAATCCTCTGAATCCTTCCAGGAGTAATCTTGGAGTTCAGGGCTGTCATACAGAAGACCATTGTGGGCGTCCTGGTGAATGTGGTACACACTATTACGATACGGCTGACAAAATCCTCTTCCCTTTATTCACTGGTTTTGGGTCTTGGCAGCTGCCAAAAACTCAAGTCCTCATGTATGTGTAGTGTATGCCAATTGCCCACAACCCTAGGGTTTTTTGTTACCACTGAAGCATTTTGAAGCAGTTTTTTGTTACCCCATGCAGAAAGCATTCTGGCTGGAAATGGGGCGCTCTGGCTTTTAACCCAGCAAATTCCTACTTGAATAAGATTGTCCTGGTGAATGAAGTCCCTGTCTTTAAAGGCACTATAGATAAGCAGTAGTGTCTCTGTAGATGCGGCGCAGTTTGCCAGGCTCTTAGGGCCAGATTCACAAAGCAGATACAACGGCGTATCTCCTGATACATCGTCGTATCTGTTCTATCTATGCGACTGATTCATAGAATCAGTTACGCATAGATAGCCATAAGATCCGACAGGTGTAATTGTTTTACACTGTCGGATCTTAAGATGCAATACCGTGGCCGCCGCGGGAGGGAGTTTGCGTCGTAAACCAGCGTCGGGTATGCAAATTAGGAGTTACGGCGATCCACAACGGTTTTTCGCGTTCGCTATGTTGCCGCTAGTCTAGTTTCCCGTCGCAAAGTTACACGGTGTAACGTATCTACGATGCGTTGCGCCGCCGCAATTATTCGTGAATCTGGCCCTTAAAGTCTAGACAAGGCATATGATGTGTTCCAGAGAATAACACAAGAGCTGTCATTTGACAGCTCCTGGAACACTCTGGAGCTTTGAGTTTCTTGCTAAATCCCTTGATTCCATATAACTGCTTTCAAGGATGGGAACCATGTCTGATCCTATAGCTTTAAGTGTTGAGCCCAAAATTAAATATATTGCTGCTTGGCAATCAGATGTGGTGGCTACATTGGTTTTCTTTTTTTAGCCTCCCCTACATTCACCTGGTGATCTGGCCAGTAGCACACCAGTATTGGTGCCCTCACTCTGGATGGAGTACAAGGGGCACATTTGGACAGCAGCATTGTCACTCCAGGGGGAGGGAAGTATATGTTCTTGCAGATTTAAATACTGTATTTGCCGGCGTATAAGACTACCCCCTAATTTTTCAACTAAAATGTTGGTTTTGGGATATACTTGCCGTATAAGATGACCCCCCCGTGCAATTGCTTCGCCTTGCTGTGCCATTTCTTCGCCTCACCTCACTCCTTTATTCCTGGCAGAGTGAGTCAAACTGCGGGCGTCCATTTTTTAAAAGCCGCGCCTCCTCCTTGTGCTGTTCAGTGATAGGCGAAACACTGTTTCCCAGAAGAGAACATGTTCAGTGTTCCGCCTATCATGGACATCCTCTTGTCCGAGATAGGCGGAGCACTAAACAC
Organism: Rana temporaria; assembly: GCF_905171775.1. Classification (NCBI taxonomy): domain Eukaryota; kingdom Metazoa; phylum Chordata; class Amphibia; order Anura; family Ranidae; genus Rana; species Rana temporaria. The sequence goes on from NC_053498.1 coordinate 81,691,452, forward strand.
AGGCTCTTCTGGGAAACTGAATGTTAATACTTTATGGTCAGTTACAGCAAACTGTTTCTTTCCTTTAATGGTTTTACATAAAATAAAAGAAAAAAATAAAAGCTGATAGTTTTAAGCACTGATCAGTGGTAAATAGTGTAATTTCTGTAACTTTAAGATCTTGTTCTTTTGACTAGATCACCAGATGGAAATAAAGCCTAAAGGAAATTAATGCAGCCATCACATCTAAGAATTGGTAAACTGCAATATAATAGATGTTTGGCTTAATTGCTATAAAGTTATTGTAAAGTCTCTTGGGTTTTTTTTTTTATAGGGAAAAACAAACAAATGTTATACTTACCAGCTCTGTGTAGTGGATTTGTACAGAGCAGCCTGGATCCTGCTCTTCTCGGCTCCCTCTTTGATGCTCCTGGCCCCTCCCTCCGGTTGAGTACCCCCACAACAAGCAGCTTGCTATGGGGGCACCCGAGCCAAGTTGCAGTTCCCTGTGTTTAGACAGAGCCCTGGCCCCCCTTCTCTCCCCTGATTGGCTAGATGACTTTGGCGGCAGCCAATGGCACCACTGCTGTTGGCTAATTAGCAGCTGAACCCAGAATAAGCTCTACCCAGGGGTATTTTCAAAAATGTCTGTGGTGGGGAATGCCAGATTTGGCTTTTGTGATGTCCAGGTTCAACAACAAATTAAAGTAGTTCGTGTTCTGAACCAGGGATCTTCAGGCATTTTTGGTAAATGCGCTGGTGACTTCTCTGCAGCTTTTTCCTTGTCCATTGTGCAGGATAATGAAGGACATTTTGGTGATTCTGATCACATCTGCTTGACTAGGAAGAACATTGTATGCAGATATTTAAAATCCCCTGGCAGATGACCTGTGGGCTCCTTGCGATTGGCCAGATTTGCTGTTGCAGTGTTCGATCTGCCATGTTGCTTTAAATTTTGCCTTTGGCAAGCTTGACTGTTGATGCCAAAGTCTAGAGGGTTAAGGTTGTTTCTTACTATAATCCCCATCCTCCTTGAAGGTGTAATGGTGTATGTAGCAACGTGCAAGGTTGTCTTTTGGTTGCCATTACTTCGACTTGCAGGGTAGCTTTTATAGTTTTTCATCAGGATAAGGCGATATTGAGGCCTTGATTCTCCTTTCTACCGAAGGTGTGTTTGTTCCACTTGAATCAGGACATTAATGTTTCAAGCTGGTCACATTTATCTGAAGTTTACAGCTTAATTTTCACAGCTTCATTCCCAGTTTCTGGGCAAATTCATCAGCCCATTTCACTTTGGTATAGAGGGCAGAGTTCCTCCCTTTCAAGTTCTACCAGGTAGATGTCTGTCTGCAGAGTCCAGTTTTCGTCGAAAGGTCTTGTATGTGGTTTTGTGGTCGGGTTTCCTCTCATTTTGTACTTTTGGCTCAAGGTTCTTACATTTTGGTATTTCTTTTTAATTCTTAAAGTATATCTAAAGCCAAAGCATTTTTCTTTTTCATAGTTCATGGGACACAGTCAGGCTAATATTCATTAACTTCTGGGTTATACTTCATCAGGTGAATGGACACTGGTAGACCAAGGTCTTCAGATAGGAAGTTATCCCCTATATAACCCCTCCCATACAGGAAGTTACTTCCGTTTTTTTTTTACCAGTGCCTACAAGGTGGATGGCATGTTTGTTTTGAGCTTGCTGAGCTCCAGGTCTCTAGTCCTACAAACGGTTCTTAAATGAATCAAGGGATTGACCGATCAGATCCATTTGATACAGGCTTTATAGCTTGGATAAATGGTACCCGAGCCTCGCAAAGAAGACTCAAGATCCTGTGAGGTTTTGCTTGTAAGTTGCCTCTGGGTGCTGGACCCTGCAAAGTGGAATCCTGGATGCTACAGAACTAAGGCATTCCTGCAGGGTACTGTACAGGTCCAAGGGAGTGGACCCTAAACATGAAAAGGGTACCCCAGTCCTTGAAGGTCCTCAAGTGACAGGAACCTGCTGTGATGGGTGAAGATTTGGCTCTTAGTTTCTAAGCTGCCCTGTGCCTGGACGGGTAAGTAAAAATAAAATATAGTATGTGTCCCAGTGATTATAACAATCAAGCTAGCTAAAGGCTGGACACCTGTGTGCGGTGACCATAGGGGGGAGTTTTTGGCATAGCTGTGGGTGTTTGCAAAGTGTACCTTGTTGCTTGTGTCTGTTACCTGTATGATGGGGGGCACAACGCTGCGCTATTTTTGACTTGGATTCACCTGGGCGCACAGGCATTTACAAAGGTGCAGCTGTACTCAACAGTTGTTTGGCAGCCATGGCACAAGTGCGTTCGCAAAAAGCGCCGCTGGACAGTTTATTCGCAAGAGTGCTGCTTTATTTGGCAGTTGTCAGGCAGCCATGGTGCACGTGCTTTTACAAGAGTGCGGCTATACTCAGTGTTTAAGCAGCCATGGTGCACGTGCATTCGCAAGGATGCCATTTGGCTCACCAGTTTGCTGGCAGCCATGGTGCACGCAACTTTGGCGCACAGTAGCCTTATTTGGCGAACATAGATGTGCGTCATGCGTGAATACAGCCATACCCATTCGCCGGGACCGTGTGCGAATGCATGTGCAGAACGTCCTGGCGCACAGCCAGCTTATTTAAGCTGTATATGCCAAACATGCAGTGCTTCCAGAAGACGGCTGTGAGACATGGAGCAGGCTCTAATTCAGACACCTGCATCAGTTCGTTTCTCATTACCCATGTTATGTGAGTCACCAAGTGTTGCTTGGCAGGCTAAAGGTGCTTAGCAGGATTGTTAAATAGGGGCTTGGTGAGCCCTATTAAAGGGTCTCCCTTTTGAGGTATTTTTAAAATGCTACACCCAAGTACTCCCCTTTCTCCTCTGTTCATGGACGGACACAGCAGCATCTTGACCTTTGGGTATTATCCTCCGAGATTGACTAGGCAGAAAATAGCATGTTAAGTGTTAAAACACATCACACACCCTGGGTACATCCCCCCTCTCTGCATCTGCAGCCTCAGTTTTTTTTTTCCTGCCTAGCACAGGAGAATGACATGGCTCCTATGTGGCCTGGGGATTTTTTTGCAATTTTCTTGCTTTTTCTTTTTTGTTTCTCTGCATTTTTGGATCCCGAGATCTGCAATCAACTGCCGACTGGATTCTTGTAGTCCCTCCAGTTCGGCCATCGAGCGTGTGCCGGCCTTTTAGCTATGCGCTGGGCCGTCCACGACATGCCCTGTTGCTCCAGGGCACACATACGCTCCAGGGCACACATATGACCGTGCTCTGTCTGTGTCAGTGTGCCGGGCCGTCGCAGGACGTGCAAGTAGCAGTTCCCTGGCTTTGGCAGGGTGGTGCGGCTGGGCAATCCTGGGGAGGTCGATTGAGGGTCCGCCTTGCTTTCCTCGCTCCCTTCCTCCCCCCTCCTTCCCTACATTCTGGGTCGGCCGTGAGGTGGGGGCTCCATCCTGAGACTGGGGGCTGTCGTTTGCTGTGTGTGCGGGGGGGCGGCCTGCCTGGGGGTCCCAGGTGTTTGCTGCTGTGTGTTTGTTTTTTGTCTATCACTCGCGGCCGCCATTTTCTTGTAGCCCGCATGCTCTGGCTACAGACCGGTGTGTCGGCGCCAATTTTGGGTAGTGTGTTTTGCCTCTAGTGGCTAAAACAGACAGTGGTGGTACAGGCCTGGTCAGGGTGGTGAGTCCTCTGGGGGGGGGGGTCCCCTGTTCTCTGCTGTGGCCGGTGGATGTGCCTTGCATTCCAAGGGTGGACAAGCATGGCGTTGGAACGGACGCATCTCCCCCAGACATGCTGGAATTAACCCTTAGTGCCCCTGTACCTGCGGTCTCTGGATGCTATGACGGCAGTCCTAGAAGCGTTGCCAGGGTAGAAGCGGCGCGTGGCCAAAGGGGGGTTAAAAAGCGCCCCCCCGCCTTCTTCTGGGGATGCCTCTGACATGGAATCGGGCCCAGCTTCTGCTCCCGTCCCTGGTTCCGAGGATGCAGGCCCAGTGAGGATGACTCTGCATCAGGGTCGGCACATGATAGGATACTCTGAAAATGGAGGATTTGGCGGAGGCATTAGACATGTCGGTCCCTGTAAGTTCTGTAAGCCGGGCCCGCACTGCAAAAGTGTTTCCTTGTGTTCCTTATCTGGAAATTTTTTCGTACAAGGAATGGGATCGGTCGCAGAAGGTTTTTTCTTTTCCAAGATGTTTTGCCCGTTATCCTTTTGAGGAGGATTTCCTGAAGAAATGGACTTATCCTCCGTCAGTGTCCAGACTGAACAAGGCTACCATGTTGCCTGTGGAGGGGGCTCCTGCTTTCAAGGACCCCGCAGATAGGAGAGCTGAGGCTGTGGCCCGCTCCATGTTCACGTGGGACACTTACTGAATAGGCAAAGTTGTTGCTTCAGGAGTTGGAAGAGCATCAGGCTCCTCCGGACTGTGTGGCACTGGCCGACCAGTTGGTACAGGGCCTTAAATTTGTGAGTCAGCCCTGGATACACTCTCCTTGCTCTCCAGAGCCTCTGCGGTGGTGTTGCGCCGCCTTGTTTGGCTGAAGTGTTGGTCTGCGGACTAGTCTTCTAAGAAGGCCTTGGTGGACTTGCCTTTTAAGGGTTAAAGACTTTTTAGGGCTTCTCTAGATGACATTATAAAAGATGCCACGGAAGGTAAGAGCACTCTGCTCCCACAATCCGGTAAGGAGCCTCACCATGGGCAGGGGCCCTCCTTTACGACCCCCAAACGTTTTCTCATCCGCTCGGTGCTGCAGGTAAACGTTCCCAGGCCGCCCGCTGAGGGGCAGAAGCGCCCCTGGTTCCGCAAGCCTGCAGAAAAACCTGCTTCAGCATGGAGGTCTGCCCCAGCACGTCTCTTGGGTGGGGCACTTTGCGGCTCGGTGGATGTCTCTTTTTTTTCTGACCGGTGGGTTTGCGAAAGTAGTTTCCTTGGGGTACAAAATAGTTTCTCTCTTGTCCACCAAAAAGATTTTTTCCTTCCAACCTCCAGCTTCCTCCGAGGTCCTGTTTGGGGCTGTTCAGGATTTGCTGGTCAGGGGGGTGATCGCGCCTGTTCCTTTACTGGAACGGTTTCAGGGGTTTTACTCCAATCTGTTTGTGGTCCCCAAGAAGGAAGGGGTCTGTCCAATCCTGGATCTCAAGGCACTCAACTGTTTTGTCAGAGTGCAAAAGTTCAGGATGGAGTCGGTTGGCTCTGTGGTAGCGGCGCTCCATCCAGGGATTTCCTGGCATCCTTGAATATGCCCATGTGCGCAAAGCACCAGAGATTTCTGCGCTTTGCGGTTGGGGAGATGGAGTCTGTCCACTCAGTAGTAGCCTCACTCCAGATGGGAGACTTTCTAGCCTTCATTGATACAAATGATGTCTATCTACACGTACCTATCTTTAAACCCTTATGAGAGATTCCTGCGGTTTGCAGTAGAGGAACATCACATTCAGTTCGTGGTTTTACACTCTGGCCTGGCTACAGTCCATATCCTGGGTATAGAGAACTGGAAGGCAGATTATTTCAGCTGCCAGCAGATCTGCCCAGGGGAATGGTCCCTACACTCAGGGGTGTTCCAGGAAATTTGCCAATGGTGGGTATGGCCAGAGGTTGACCTACTGGCATCCAGGTTCAACAACAAGCTACAGCAGTTCTGTCCCAAACAAAGGATCATCTGGCAATCGAAGCAGATGTTCTGATAATATCATGGAGCCAATACTCCCTGGATCCCTTTCCCTCCGATCCCTCTCCTTTCATATTTGTTACGCAGGATTCGGAGAGGGAGTTCCAGTCATTCTGGGGGAACCAGCCTGGCCAGAAGGCCTTGGTTCATGGAGATTGTGAGACTGACAATAGATGGGCCATGGATGCTTCCATGGTGCCCCGATCTACTGTCTCAAGGTCCTATATTCCACCCCAATTTACAGTCTCTAAATTTGAAGGCATAGCTATTGAAGCAAGGATGTTGGACAGTGACATCTTGGGACCAGTGGTGTCATCGGTATTCTTCCAAAGGCCTTTAGCCTCTCATTCACTGATCCGAATCTTTATGCAAGGGGCAACTCTCTTGCTTCCCCCAATTAAGTCACCTATGTGTCCTTGGGACTTGAACTTGGTGTTGTCTGTATTACAGAAACAACCATTTGAACCTATTAAGGAAATTCCATTAGACTTGCAGTCACGCAAGCTAGCCTTCCTGGTGGCTATCACCTCAGCTAGGAGGGTGTCGGAGTTGGCGGCCCTGTCATGCAGGGAACCGTATTTCAACCCTTCGGCCTTTATTTAAATCTGGACATTATTTTGCCTTTTTTCTCTCAGCCTCGTTCGGTAGAAGAGACCGCACTCTTTGGATGTTGTCCAGGCAGTCAAGTTTTATTTGTCTAGATCTGCTGAGATCTGAGGATCGGACTTTTATTTTTATTTTTTTACCAAAAGGACCCAAGAAAGGGCAGGCAGTATCCATTGCCAATTGGGTCTGTCAATTGATCATTCAGACTTAGTCTGAAACGTAAAGCTCCTCCCTTTAGGATGAGAGCTCATTCTACCAGGGGTGTAAGAACCTCCTGGGCTTTTCGCCATCGGTTATCTGTGGCTCAGAAATGTAAGGCTGCTACCTGGTCTTCAGTGCAAACGTTCACTAAATTTTATCAAGTGGATGTTCATGCAGCCCAGGAGTCTTCTGGCTGCCGTATAAAAACTGATGGCTACTATTTGGCAGGGTGTCTCATTTCCCTCAAGGCTATTGTTCTGGGACGTCCCAGCAGGTAATGAATGTTAGGCCGACTCTGTGTCCCATGATGTACTCAAAGAAAAGGATTTTATAGGTAAGTATGACGGAAAAATCCTATTTTTTGATACCACAGGTCATACTTTGGTAAAATTAAGGCAAAGAAGATTTTGGAGGGTGGTGCCCCTTTTACATTTTTACATGTCTGAATAAATGATGTAGACAAGGTGTCAAAATATACTACAAAGTCCCCAAAATAGAACCGCAGCTCCAACAATGCCCCTACTTCATTATTATGAACTGCAATAACACATTGGTGGATATACGGTAAACACATTGGATGGTTTGGGCAGAAATTACATTAGAAGAGGCTACTATTTATTATGAAAAGTGAAATTCTGCCCAAAAGGTGAACTTGGCCTTTAAGCCCAGGTTAACACTGATGCAGGTTTTTTTTTTTTTTTTTTTTTTCTTTTCCGCCTCAGAGAACTTTCAGGATATTCAATCAATTTGCGTTCAATTCGCAGTCTCCTTAGTTCGCATCATGGTTGGAAAATTTATTTATCTATTCATTTCATTTTCTTCCCCTTTTTTTTTTTTAAATATATATCAGTTAATATACAAAAAAAGAGAAAGGAAAAAATACTTAAATACATAAATAGATACATTAGTTTCCCCTAGCCGAATGAACCCTCGTCCCACCCTTAAGCCACCCCCAACCCTAATCCACTCCTACCCACCCTCCCCTATCTCCGGAAATCAGTCTCTTATTGAATCACTCTTTGCCCAATAATCTTCCTACACTAACACTGATGCAGGTTTAATATCGTGCAAGTTCAGCTGAATTAGCATGATTTCAAACCGGCAATGCAGTCTGACTTCGGGGGCGATTTTACAGACATTTGTGTGGGTTCATGCACAGATGTCTATTCAAATTGCCCCTGAAGTCGTCAAAAGTAGCACAGGTACAACTTTTGCTATTGTCGTCAATAGCTGCCAATATGAACGTGTTGTGGCCACTCATATTTCTCACTTCCAAAAATGTAAAGTTGATTACTTTAGAAAAAAAACAAACAGCTAATAGCGTAATAGCAGGGGTCATCAACCTCCAGGCCGAAGACCGGTAACGGTTCGTGGCCTATTGATAATCTGGCCACCATGCAGAGCAGAAAGTGAGCCCTGTCATGGACCGCAATATACTTAGCAGCCTGTGTGTGTTTGTGTACTGTCATGTCTCCCGAGCAGCCACTGATGTCCGCTTATTACCAAGGCAGGGGACTGGACCAATGCAGATTGTGACAGAGAGCTAACAAACTTATATTAACGAGCGGGCGATTACCCACTTGTTAATGAAGAGTCTCGCTCTCTGTCACGATCTGCAGCCGCCCCCTCCCCCCGCTTGCTAGCTGCTGACATTTTTTTTAAGAATCAGGCGCATAGATACGACGGCTCAGACTCAGAGATACGTCGTTGTATCTCCTTTGAGAATCTGGGCCATTACATGCAAAGCAAGATAGTTCAAGCCATGATTTGTCATAATTGTGATGATTATGGCCTACAGCTCATGAAAACCCCAAATTCACAATCTCAGAAAATTAGAATATTATATGCAATCAATAAAACAAGGATTGTACATAGAACAATATCGGACCTCTGAAAAGTAGAAGCATGCATATGTACTCAGCACTTGGTTTGGGCCCCTTTTGCAGCAATTACTGCCTCAATGCGGCGTGGCATGGAAGCCATCAGCCTGTGGCACTGCTGAGATGCCCAAGCTCATCCTTTTTGTAGCGAGACGAAACCTGTGTGGCTGGGATTGTTTTTCTTCTCTTGCTGACAGTTAGGTGCCTGGGCAGCAGTAGGTTGCTCCAGGATGGTTAGTCAGTGTTTCAGGGAGTTGCCAATGTGGCACGTAGCTGGTACATATTGTAAATAGGCTCTGTAAATGAATTGAATGTGTTCACCAAGATCTGCTGTTTGCTGTGTCCATTTCACAACTTGCCTTGGACTCATTTGTTAATTAGTTTGTCAAACTGCAATCACTATGAATCCCATTTTTACTTTTTTTCCTGCTAGTTTCTTTTCTTGTGCAAGTTGGGAAATAAGTGGAGACATCGGACTTGTTTATGTGGCCTAGTGCCTAAAAATATATCCATTCTTAATCATTTTTCTTTCGTTTTGGATAAAAAAAAGTTTTTATTTCCATGCTGTGGAAATTCACCTTTTATATTTGTCCTGGTGATCATTGTCACCACGACAGAAAGTTAGTAGCAATGAAAAAATGGAAGGTATCCATGGAACAAGAGGTAAAAATGTGTAAATTGGCATTCTTCACTTTGGGCTATCTGGCACAGGAAGTGAGAAGGAGTCTCCCATTTGGCCATAGACCGCAAAATTAAAATACATAATTTAGAGGACTTTTTACCCTTCTCCAATCTATCCAAAACTAAAGAAATCAGTTTTGATTAAAGGGGTTGTAAAGGCATATCTATGCATTGAGATAAAAAAAGCTTTCTGTGTGCAGCAGCCTCCCTCAGTCCCCCTAACACTTACCTGAGGTCCCTCTCTGTCCAGTGATATCCACGACTGTGTCAGCCGTCCGAAATTCTCCTTCCTGATTGGCTGAGACATAGCACCGACACTATTGGCTCCTGCTGCTGTCAATCAAAGTCAGCTAGCCAATCATGGGAGAAAGGGGTCAGGTCGGGCCTCTGTGTCAAGGAGCTGTGACTCGGCTCTGGTGCCCTCATAACAAACTGCTTGCTGTGGGGGCACTGAACAGGAGGGAGGGGCCAGGATCACAAAAGAGGGACCCGAGAAGAGAAGTATCCAGGCTGCTCTGTGCAAATCTACTGCAACAGAGCAGATAAGTATAACATGTTTGTTATTTTTATAGGAAAAAAAACAAAACAGAATCTTTATAATTACTTTAACCGCTTGCCGACCAACCGCCGCAGTTTTACGGCGGCAGGTCGGCTCGGCTGCGCGAGATCACGTAATATTACGTCATCTCGCGAATCAGCCAATAGGGGCGTGTGCCCCTGCTCCCGACGCGTGTGCTCGGCGGGCGCGATCACCGCCGGGCACCCGCAATCGCTTGTTACAGAGCGAGAACCGGGAGCTGTGTGTGTAAACACACAGCTCCCGGTCCTGTCAGGGGGAGAAATTACCTATCGCCTGTTCATACAATGTATGAACAGCGATCAGTCATTTCCCCTAGTCAGTCCCCTCCCCCCTTCAGTTAGAACACACCCAGGGAACCCCTTCCACGCCCCCTAGTGTTAACCCCTTCCCTGTCAGTGGCATTTTTATAGTAATCAATGCATTTTTATAGCACTGATCGCTATAAAAATGGCAATTGTGTCAAAAGTGTCCGCCATAAGGTCGCAGTACCGATAAAAATCGCTGATCGCCGCCATTACTAGTAAAAAAAAAATATTAATAAAAATGCCATAAAACTATGCCCTATTTTGTAGATGCTATAACTTTTGCGCAAACCAATCATTAAACGCTTATTGCGATTTTATTTTATGAAAAATATGTAGAAGAATACGTATCGGCCTAAACTGAGGGAAAAAAATCGTTTTTTTTTTTATATATATTTTTGGGGGATATTTATTATAGCAAAAAGTAAAAAATATTATTTTTTTTTCAAAATTGTCGCTTTATTTTTGTTTATAGCGCAAAAAATAAAAACCGCAGAGGTGATCAAATACCACCAAAATAAATCTCTATTTGTGGGAAAAAAAGGACGCCAATTTTGTTTGGGAGCCACGTCGCACGACCGCGCAATTGTCAATTAAAGCGACGCAGTGCCGAATCGCAAAAAGGGCCAATATGAGCAGCAATATGGTCCGGGGCTGAAGTGGTTAAGGATAAATTTTGGGTCTTAACATTTGTTCTTACTGGGGTAGAATGGTAAAACTTTCTGCTGTCCCAGTAACTGTGGTCACCAAGGCAGGATATAAGGGCAATGTCTTAGGCCTCGTACACACGGCCGAGGAACTCGACGTGCCAAACACATCGAGTTCCTCGGCCAGTTCAGCCCTGAAGCCGCCGAGGAGCTCAGCGGGACGAGAGCTCCCATAGAACAACGAGGAAATAGAGAACATGTTCTCTATTTCCTCGTCGAGCTCCTCGTCGGCTTCCTCGGCCGAAAGTGTACACACGACCAGTTTCCTCGGCAGAATTCAGCCAGAAACTCGGTCGGAAGCTGAATTCTGCCGAGGAAACTGGTCGTGTGTACGGGGCCTGACTCTCTCTAGTACAGATTTATACAGCAATACAAACAATATTTTAAAGTACTGAAGTATTAGACCTTTTTATTGCTATCGGATATTTTTCTCTTCTGGTAATTTATCACATTCAGCTGGTCTACTTTTGAAGATGTTTTGTAGCCTATCCAAGCAACTTCGTTAGTGATAATGAATGTCAGGAACATACCCTAGTGTTTATTTAGCAGAACTTTTTAAGCAAATCACCATGGAAAGTTTCAAGGCAGATACTTATTATCCAAGAACAGCAGGGCCTGCTCTCCCACTAGGCAAACTAGGCAGCCGCCTAGGGGCGCAGCTGACTCTTGCCTTACCTCTTCCTCTTGTCCCCCCCCCAAGGCTCCCTGCAGGGCTGCTAATAGGGGAACCCGGACAGCAAGGAGATCAGTGCAGCAGACAGTGTTAATAATTGCAGAGCGGTGTGTGGCTTTCACATGCTGGAGAGAGAGGGACAGACCAGTGTGACAGGCAGTCAATAGCGCTCCTCTTCTGAATGGGAGGCCATGACTCCTAATTTGCTCCGCCTCCCACCACCTTCTTAGCTAATCAGATTGCCCAGCCCGCCACATTTGAACAGAAGGTGCTAGTGACCAGAGCAGGGCGGGATGGAGAGGATCCGACATCCCTGAGTATGAAGAAGATGTCACATGATCACTGGTAATGATGGCTGCAGAAGTCTAATCATCATTAGTGAGTTCTCCTGTCTTGTGTGTAGCATAGGCAACATCACAGTGATTGAGGAATGACTTCCCCTCAATGTCTTCTCACATTGCTTCTTATCTCTGTGTTTATTTATACCACACACAGGACAGATGACTTCTGCAAGACACTGCAAATTCAACTGTATCTATAGAGCTATGTGTGCCTGAGACCAGTGCTAGCCATGACTTGTATGACCTTTTCAGACCTGTTAAAGGGGTTGTAAAAGTTTGCGTTTTTTTAATAACAAACATGTCATACTTACCTCCACTGTGCAGTTTATTTTGAGTGGTCCCGATCCTCTTGTTCTGGGGTCCCACAGCGGCTCTCGCAGCTCCTCCCCGCAATAGATAACCCCCTCTGGGAAGCTCTCTCCCGAGGGGTTACCTTGCAGGTGCGCTCCCGTGTCATACAGTCGGTGTCCATAGCCGCCGAGTGTATGAATCGGCCCCGCCCACGTCATTGGATTTGTTTGACAGCAGCGGGAGCCAATGGCTGCATTGCTATCCAATCCGCCTAGACTCTGTGGAGAAGAGTGCGCCGGGGCGAGGCGAGCAGGTGACCTGGCCCATATAAGTAAAACGCGGGGGCTGGTGATTGCCAGGTGTTCTTTCACCTTAATGGGGTTGTAAAGCTTCATGTTTTTTCACCTTAACACCTTGAAGTCTCCACCCCCCCCCCGAGCCCCTGTTTTACTTACCTGAGACCCGAATCTCCTTGGGCACGATCCCGCGTTGCTTTCACCAAGCTCTAGTCGGCTCTTCATTGGATGATTGATAGCAGCGCAGCCATTGGCTCCAGCTGCTGTCAATCAAATGACTCAGGGGCGGGGGCGAGTGATATGTATCACAAGGGAGTGCGCCCGCAAGCTAACCCCCTTGGAAGAGCGCTTCCCAGAGGGGAGTTAGCTCTTGTGGGGTGGAGCGGAGACAGCCGCCGAGGGACCCCAGGAGACGAGAATCGGGTCCACTCTGTGCAAAACGAACTGCACAGTGGAGGTAAGTATGACATGTTTGTTATTTAAAAAAAAAAACTACAACCCCTTTAATGCATAGGATGCATTAAGGTGAAAAAACACGGACCTTTACAACCCCTTTAACCATTTACTGTCTTCCTATGCTTGAGAAATTACTGTTAGTAAATGTGGTTTTTTTTTTGGCAGTTTGTTATATCTTGTAAACACGTGTAGCACCCTGCTCCCAATTATTGGAGCACTATTATAAATTTAGGGGGCGTCTGAGCGAATAGTTGGGCTCAGACTTTACTAATTTCATGGAAATTAGCCCCTGTTCTGGCTATGGTTGTGCTTGATGGAAGTTTTCCCTTGTTGCCTGGAGGTGGCATTATCACCTAAGGCCCATGTTGGAACTTGGACGAACCATGGTGTGTTAAGTGACCCTTCTCAGCAGCAGCCCAGTGGGAGTGGTGCCCTGCTGTGCATGCTGGGAAGGGTTACTTAACCACTTGACAACCAGGCCTATTTTGGCACTTCTCTCCTTCGTGTAAAAATCACAATTTTTTTGCTAGAAAATTAATCAGAACCCCCAAAAATTATATATTTTTTTTTAGCAGACACCCTATGGAATAAAATGGCGGTCATTGCAACTTTTTTTCTCGCACGGTATTTGCGCAATAATTTTTCAAACGCCTTTTTTGGGGGGAAAAAAAGGTTTCATGAATTAAAAAATAACAAAACAGTAAAGTTAGCCCAATGTTTTTGTATAATGTGAAAGAGGATGTTTTTACGCCGAGTACATAGATACCTAACATGTCACGCTTTAAAATTGCGCACACTCATGGAATAGCGCGAAACTTCGGTACTTAAAAATCTCCATAGGCGACGCTATAACATTTTTTACAGGTTACTATTTTCGCGTTACAGAGGAGGTCTAACGCACACGACGATACCTCACATTTGGGGTTTGAATGGCGTTTACATATGTGGGACTTGCATGCGTGTTCGCTTCTGCGCACGAGATAACGGGGACAGGGGCGTTTTTAAAAAAAACTTTTTTTTATTTTATTTTTTTTAACTTTTTTTTTATATATATATATATTTTTTGATCACTTTTATTCCTATTACAAGGAATGTACACATCCCTTGTAATAGGAATCAGTGTGACAGGTCCTCTTTATGGAGAGATGTGGGGTCAATAAGACCCCACATCTCTCCTACAGGCTTACAAGCATGAAATCGGTGAAAAAAAAAATCACATGCCGACAGCCGCGATTATGGCTTTGTTTACTTGCAGTTCCGGACGTGACGTCATAACGTGTCGGCATCCGACGGTCATTGTTCCAATTTGGCATAAATATTTTCCTTCACACCTCTTCCTAACAGTTGTCCTCTCTGTCCAAAATGTGCACCTCACTGTCTTTGAAGGCTAGAAAGAGGCCACTTATGTCAAACTGGAACAACCATGCCTACACAGGAGTGGGGGTGGCTTTTAACACTGCCTGTCTTTCACATAAAATGCTGTTTTGACATTTCTACGCCAGTGATTTGATAACAATTCACAGCTTCAGCCATGCAAATAGAAAGATTAGCACCTATGTAGATCAACAAAGTAAAACTAAAGGCAAAACGTACTTTTTCGTTTTGAATAGAGTAAGGAAGGGTTATAACCACTGCCATTTTTTTTGCCATCTGTGTCCCATTGAGGAGTTTTCCTATACTTCCCACCCCAGAACAAAAACAGGAAGTGAGAGGATATCCCTGGTCATACCTCCCAACCTGCGGATTCTGCTGGACTTTCCCGCATAGACACTGTCTTCCCGCAGTCCTGCGATAGAGGAATTTTTCCCGCACAGGAAGAGGAGCCAGTGGTGGCAGCACGGGAGGAGGTAAGAAGATGTCACCCTCTAATGTCTGCAGCCGCCCCCCACTTGTGTACTCTCCTGCGGTAGCATCCCCCCCCACTCCTATGCATTAAGGTGAAAAAACATCCGACAATACCGCCCCCCCCCTGAGCCCCCGCTATACTTACCTGACCCCTCGAAAGTCCCGAGCTCGCCCCCGACATCCTCTTCGCTGTTCAGCCTGGCCGTTGATTGGCTACACTGGATGGATTGAAAGCAGAGCAGCCATAGGTTCGCGCTGCTGTCAATCACATCCAATGATGCGGCGAGCAGTGCCGAGTGATACAGTGAGCGGCAATAGCCGCCGGGTGTATCACGGGAGCGCGCCCGCAAGAACTCAACACCATGCAAGCTCGCTCGCATTAAGGTGTTGCGTCCTTGTAAGGTGGAGCCGAGACAGCCGCCGAGGGACCCCAGGAGACCAGGTTCGGGGACACTCTGTGCAAAACGAGCTGCACAGTGGAGGTATGTTTGTGATAAATTACTACTAGCAATACCATGGCCTGGATAAATGAGAACTTACACAGACACTCCATCCACAGCAAATTAAACTGATTTTTGCTTGAAAACAAGAATGACTTATCCCTCTGGTTCTATAAGCCTGTCAGTGGGATATCAGTTTAGTTTTGTAAATAATGAAAAGGAAACAGTATGTCGAAGGTAAAAGGCTTTTAATGTGATTGATTACAACAAACAAATGGCAATGCTGCTTTGAAGTCAACCTGGCTGAGTTGAATGGTAAAGATAAAGACTGTTAACATCAGTTAAAGCAGCAGTTAATTTGGAAATGTTCTAGACATTTTTAACCTTTTTGTTGTCAGAGTTTCAAAAATGTTGTAAATTCTATAACATCAAATAGTGTATTCAAAATTACAGTAGCAAAATGGAGTCACACAAGGTAAATACCTGCAATCTGATTTTTCCCTTTTGCAAATTTAGCAATGTTGCTGATCAAAACTAAAAATCCATACTACAACTAATAAAGTCAATTTTATTTCAAAGTTAAAGAATTATATCCATACAGTGGTTCACGGTACTTTAAAAGAGAACTCCAGACAAAACACAAAATTCAGTAATAAATGTAAGGAACGCATATTTATTTACCTGTGTCTTTTTGTTTTTGAATGCACTGGTTAGCAGAATACTGTGAGGTTCCATAAAAGTTTTGAGTTGCAACTGCAACAAAGGCCTTTTATTGACACCAACTTGTCTGTGTGAGTTGTGACAGCAGCTAGCCATTACACGCAATGATATTCAAGTCTAACTTCTCATATCCTGCTTTTCATAAATGTTGAGGCAATTGCAGTAGACTTATTTTTTAAGCAGATATTCAGGGAAAATACAAAAAGTATCCTTAGTCCAGTTAGGTTTTCATATAAAAATCATTTAGTGTACTCGTCAAAGTATAATTACCTGAAATCTATGTTCGCTTCCCATAATCCTTCACCCTCCATAAAACAATCTTAAAACCCAAGTGATGCTGTGTCTGGCTGCATAGCAAGTAAAGAATATTTTTTTTTCTCATTGTGTTAAAAGTGCTTTAGTACTATAACAAGCTTTCGTGTGCCAACAGCGCACTGGAAATCTGGACTGTAGCTCTCACATAGAGGGAAGTAGTCTGGATCTCCATTTATCTACCATGCCTCCTACATCTTGTTTCAGTTAAAGCGGGGGTTCACCCTAAAAAAAAAAAAAAAAATTCTAGCATGCCATCAAGCATACTAGCGCGAGCTACAGTATGCCTTTATTTAATTGTTTGGCGCCGTACTCACAGTTTAATTCCGTAGTGAAGTTTCAGACTCCCCGCGGGGAATGGACGTTCCTATGCAGAGGGAAGATGATTGACGGCCGGCTATGGCGCGTCACGCTTCCCGAAAATAGCCGAAATAGGACTTGGCTCTTCACGGCGCCTGCGCAGTCAGCTCCTAGTCTGTGCGCAGGCGCCGTATAGCGCCGTGAAGAGCCGAGACCTACTCCGGCTATTTTCGAGAAGTGTGACGCGCCATAGCCGGCCGTCAATCATCTTCCCTCTGCATAGGAACGCCCATTCCCCGCGGGCAGTCTGAAACTTCACTACAGGAATAAACTGTGAGTACGGCGCCAAACAATTAAATAAAGGCATACTGTAGCTCACGCTAGTATGCTGGATTTAATGGTAGAAACTTGTTTTTGAGGGTGAACCACCGCTTTAATAACACTGCTCAAGGAGCATGAGGATTTTGATTACAGTACTGTCCATGGGGCATGACAGATCACTGGAGATCCAGACCAATGTGCTCTATGTGAGAATAGCAGTCAGGAATCGCAATCATGTTGCTCACCCGGGGAAGCTTCATGTAGTAGTAAAGCACTTATTACACATTAAATAAAAACACACATTCTTTAAAAAGGGAGAAAGGCTGGTGCCATGGAAGTTAGCTAAAACATCATTTTATTAATGCAGGTGAATAGCAGTCAAAAAATCCAACATGTTTCGGCCATCAGGCCTTAATCATGGCCATGATTAAAGCCTGATGGCCGAAACACGTTGGCTTTTTTTTTACTGTTGTTCATTTGCATTATTAAAACAATGTTTTTGACCGACTTCCATGGCACCAGACCTTCTCTGTTTTTTGCACAGATTGTACATGGAGGTTTGCAGAGACTTTCCAGGCTAAGTGCCATGTTCTCGAGGCTGACCAGGCATTACAGAGGAGGTAGTAGCTCGGATGCACCTGTTCTAGAACACATATTCTTTATTTGTTCTGCAATCCAACTGTATAATACCTAAAAATACATGGCTTCAATTGGGCTTTAAGCATGAGTACCAACAGTGCGATCTAAGGCAAGCTCTATTGCATTGCACAATAATGGTAACCTGATATGTTTCAGGCACTGTGGGGTAATGTGGCAGAGCACAGGGTGGATCTAACCAGTGGGGTGATGCTCAGCAAGGTGGAGATATGAAGGTGAAACGGGTGTTGCAAGTTCTGAGAAGTGGAGTTATCTTCTTGCTAAAATAGTGTTGTAAAGGTGTGTGCACCACAAAAAAGAATGAACTGCATTACAACAATTTTGATGGGAAAAACAGTTTACATACCATAGATTTAGTTAAATTGTATGTATAGCTTATTAAACATCCTGGGTAAAGTTTCTGAAATATGAAGGCTGCCAATGTCTAACCTCCTGAAAATGTTTACCCCAAAGGAACCCATAAACATATTTTTTTTGGTCTCAGGGAGCCCTTAGTAAAACCAGTTCATCAGGGTTCAGTGGGATAGGAAAAAATTCAAAAGTTACCGTGGTGGTCAGAATGACACTTTTAAAGTGTTACTAAACCCAGAACCCTGCATTCACTATATCTGGTCTTCCACAGTACCCAGAACATGGAAATGCAATTATTTTAGAAAATATAAACTGCTAAATACCTTTTCTCATCGGCAGTATATAGCAGTCATGACTTTTATCAGTGTCCGGCCAAGCATTGGTTAAAGCTTGTAGGAGGAGGTTTCATTCGCCTCTGACTGTCCTATGAGGCTGCATGACTCTTGACCCTCTGTCTGGACAGTGCTGATTGGATCTGTGCTGATTACTCGCACCCTCCCAAATAAATTTGCAATACACACCAATCTGAGCATGTGCCTCCAAGGCTCTGTACTATCAGGAGATGGATTGGGGACTGTGGAAGGGGAGGGGCAGAGAAGACAGGATCAAACAGCCTTTTTACACAATGCACAGGATTAACCCCTGAAGCCTCGTACACACGACCGAGGAACTCGACGGGCTAAACACAACGTTTTCCTCGTCGAGTTCCTTGTTAGGCTGTCGAGGATCTCGACAAGCCAATTTTCTCCATTCCTGTCAAGGAAATAGAGAACATGCTCTCTTTTTGGCTCGTCGAGTTTCTCGACAGTTTCCTTGACGAAAATGTACACACGACCGGTTTCCTTGTCAAAAAAATATCTCCCAGCAAGTTTCTTGCTGGTTTTTGCCGAGAAACTCGGTCGTGTGTACGGGGCCTAAGGTTCCACTGTGAGTATAACAAGCATACTTTACTGCATATACAGAACGATTTTTACTGTTGTGGGTTTAGTAAGACTTTAAGGACAGCTAAAAAGATCATTGGCGTTATGATGTTGCCTCTGCCAAGTGGCACTGGTCTTGATGAATGCATCATCAAATGGGAGGCCAATCAGCCACAGCACAGGGTACCCCTAGCAACTTCTGGAGGAACCCTAGGGCTCCCAGGACTATTGGTGGAGCCCTGGTGGAGAATGGCTGCTTCAGATACTTGTTATAGGTAAGTGACCCAGAAAGTATTAAAATCATGGGATTAACCTTACAGCTTGGCAAGTAGCATTTTCAGAAGGCGTAGGCAACAATATAGACAGCTATTAAAAATAGTTATGTCCATATTCCGATAAAATAATACTGTTTTGTTTTGTCCTGACTGGAGTTTTCCTTTTTTTTGAGTTTCTGTCTTCTTTGGGCATTACGATTTAATATTTATATTGCAGTAAAAAGGTTAAGTGTTACGTTTCTACATGATTGTACAGTAGCATGCATTGCTCTTATGTGCAACCACAATATTGGAGGATATTACTGTACTAATATCTGTTGAATCAGGTTTTTACGTTGTGATTTAAGTTAGTAAAGCAAAGTTTAATTGAAATTTTTTCAAGTGAAAAAAAGATGTTGAGGGAAGCACAACAACATCCTAGAGTACTTTGATATAATTGCATGCAAGCATAAAGTTAGACCCTTCGTTTAAACATCGGGTAGACAATTTAACAATGAAGGCTTTAACTAGTGAAGGATCTGTGCAGTGAATACACAATATGCCCCACCCACAGACTAGTGGGAAGAACATTGAAGTTCACTGTCAATTTTTGATTATTAGGCAGGTGGAACAAAGAAGCAAATAATAAATCATTAAATCTACAACTGTGCTCTATCAGATATTTTGCTTTAAAGAAAAAGAAAAAAAAAACTGACTCCAAAATATTTTATACAAAATCTATTTTTCTATACTTAAAATGAACACACAAGTATGTTTTATCTACACAGAGATATAGATGTATCTTAACATTTTGAACATGTCTTGAAAAAAAAGAAAAAAAAAAAGTTCTAAAAAAAAGTCTTAGGGACAAAAAAAGAACACTTTGCACGCTGAAAAATGGGCACCCAACAATGTCTTCTATGCCGAGTCGGGTACCTATTGACAGCAAAAAAGGTTTGAGTAGCATATAATAGCCCTTACAAAGTTAAACAGAGAACTGCCTTTTATAGCCAGGCTCTGAATAACATATATATTCATATTTTTATTTATAAAAGAGATAGGAAGAAGTAAAAAGCTCCCATAATTCTTCAGTAACAAAGATGAATGAGAATATGGAAATGTACATGATGCTATATGGTGCATATGACAATCTGTCTTTCTCTTGTATATATAATTTCTTAAGTGGACAAACAAGACTAGCGCTCATAAAGACACATAGCTAATGGAAGAAAGCAGCACTACTGGCATTGCTAAGTATTGGCATTGCTAAGGTGTATCTACTATGGATGTAGCTAACTCCATGTTTTATTCCATAAGCAAGTGAATTCTCGTTGCAAAAAATAAATAAAAAATTGAAGGTTCCCATGCATGGAGGAAAAATATGTTCCAACGCTTATCTTTTGAATAATCGAAGTGGGTGGTGTATGTGCAGGGAATACAGCAGCAGATAGTCAAAGTCATAAAAAAATCGTTTTTCAGAAAGCTTGGAAAATGTTTGCATGATCTCAGGTGTTATCTGTTGTAAATGTAATTGTGTGCTAATTTGGTAGGCACATTAAACCTAAATTAAAGTCCCAGTAATAAATATGCTTTTAGAGAGACAATATACTAACAAAGTCTTAAGCTGGCCATACACATGTCAAATTTAAGCCGATTCGCCAGGAAAGTATTTTGGTGGGTGCCACTGTTGGCACCACCAGGCTCGACAAAAGTCATTTTCAATCCACTTTTGTTGAGGGACCATTCAGAAAGTTCTTGGTCAAACAGCACCTGCATCCAATCAGATGCAGGCACTGTTTTGTGTACTCTGACAGCTGGCAGATTCGTCCATCTATGCAGCTTAGTTTAGGAGGAACTGATTTCTCTCGTTCAGCTACTTAACATGTGTGGCCAACTATACTTCAACTTTCTTATTAGAGCAGTTGTGGTGGGTGTCTAAATGTTCCACTGAGTTGGAGCCTGAGGTTTCAATAATTCAGCTAAACCAGAGCTGGTCAGACACAGAGCACTGTGGAGCATGGCAGGAAAGCAGCATTGGGACCCTTTCATACCAGATGCAGTGCAATGACTTTTTGAATGCATTTTTGCTGTACTGATTGGCTCAAAATCTATGTTAGGTAATGAGCATAGTTCACCCCATTGCATTACATTGCAATGCAGTGAAAAAATACAACACGCTAATTTTTTGCAATGCAAATGTGTATAAATGTGTGTATTGCACATAAATGTGACTCTAGAAGCAAAAAACAAGTTTGGCTTTTTGGAAGACCTATCCACCCCCATGACAAAAATGCTTAGAAAAAAACTCACCGCAAACATATGTAAACTCATATATGGAAATGCATGAAACACACAAATTTTCAGGTGTGAATGTGCCCTAAAAAAAAACGGTATTTCCGAGCATTTCCAATAAATAAAGGCAGCCACAAATCATAACATGTCTTTCTGTAATATATATAGGACTATAAAGAGATGGAAAGGGTCAGACCTCAAGCAGGCTTTAATGCTGAGATAAGAGACGAGTCAGCCAGGTCTATTAGCTAGTGGGCAGTTAAAGAGTCTAGGTACATATATCTTCATGGGCAACCATAGAGAGCGTTCTAAACATTAGGTTCATAATGGACTTATGTGGATGTATATCCAGGGTTTTATCCAGTATTGTCTGCAAATCGGTGCAATTGTCAATTAAAAAATATTTCTCATACGACCAGATCAAGCAACTAAAAAAAATATATATATATGTTTTGGGTTACCTTAAAATACACTGGTTTGCAATATAACATCAAGCTTTCAAAATACAAAAAAAAGTCTTTCCACCCTTAGTTTTTCCTGGAAAATGTAATTAGAAAACGATTACTATGTACAGTAGATTCAGGAAAATGCTGCCTAAAACCACGCTGTCTGTAAGATATAGGCATATATATATATATATATATATATATATATATATATATATGAATAAAATGTCATCTATGTTTTTATTTTTAAAGAAAACATCTGCCGCCAACTAAAAACACAAATAACTTCCAAATGATATATTTTTACCAAATAACAAAGTAATTAGTTAAGCATTGCACGCTGCATATATGGCACATATTCTCTAAAATAGCAATATAGAGTATTATGTCTTCCTCCAGTGACTTATATACCTATCACCATTTATTTATGCCAACTCAAGTCATATTTTCCTAAATGTCACAGTAATATCTATATAGTAAAGTAAAACATAACTGTATCTGAGCACCACAATCTATTAAATTCATTTTTAATATTCAAGGCAGACTCGCCCATCCATCCATGTCTCCTTGCTGTATTTTGTTCAGAACTCACTTTGAAAAACACCCCCTAACTTTTCTAGTTGCGGCCATCTTGAGTAAGGCTAGATGATTCACGTAGCATTTACTTCCGGGAATCTATCTGCTTTTAGCTCAGGGATGCAGGGTAAGAAAGCTCCTTTCTTACCTTGAAAGTTAAAAAAAAGCCCATTATTACTCCTAGGATGTATGGCCTTAAACTATGGCCATCCAGCTGTTGTGGAACTACACATCCCATGAGGCATTGTAAAACTCTGAGGCCTCGTACACACGACCGAGAAACTCGATGGCGAAACACATTGTTTTGCTCGTCGAGTTCCTTGTGAAGCCGTCGAGAAACTCGACAAGCCAATTTTCTCCATTCCCGTCAAGGAAATAGAGAACTTGCTCTCTTTTTGGCTCCTCGAGTTTCTCGACAGTTTCCTCGACGAAAATGTACACACGACCGGTTTTCTCTGCAAAAAAAATCTCCCAGCAAGTTTCTTGCTGGTTTTTGCTGAGAAACTCGGTCGTGTGTACGAGGCCTAACATTCACAGACATGACTAGGCATGATGGGAATTGTAGTTCCTGGACAACTGGAGGGCCGTAGTTTGAAGACCCCTGATGTATGGCATCATATTGGCCTATTTCAGAAACCAGGAAGCAACTGAAGAAAAGTAAAAGAACAAATATAATATTAATCTATTTACTAAGACTAGCAGCAGAAGGATTACAAATATGTTGATTGGCAAAGTTAAAATCTGCTTTAAGGCAAAGAGCAAGTTGAAAAGTAAGTAGTAATGAATTATCTTACACCAACCTGGCTATGCCAAATCTTAGTAGTTGACTGGAATAAGTAAATCAGAAGTCTTAATGCCATTAAATGTTGACATTTGTGGTGTTAAACAATTGGATAGTCTAAGTGCAATTTAAGCTAAGCATATGCAGGGGAATCTTGATCAGTCAGTTCTGGAAAATATGTGTAATAGAAAGATCTTTTTGGAGATCACTTTTGTTAGCCCTATTAGCTATGTAACTATGCACTGTAAAAGCATCAATCACTATATATATACACATACATACATACATACATGTTATCACTTTAATCTTTTACTGGCTGAAAACTACTTTACCTAAAACAATCATAATTCATACCACCAAAGTAATATCTATCTTTGCATAATCTACTGTAAGACCATAAACAGGCCAAGTCTAGCCACACAATATTAGGATACTTTAATCCTCTGTCACCTAATGCCATATTATTAAAGATCACTTAGCCATATACTACTATCTATCATGGTCTGATATCATAATCCTATTATAATGTTAGCATGCTGCAGTCATCTCTGCAAATTACAATGTTGATGGCGCCCTGATAATTCCTTCAGCTAGACAGTGGAGATTTTGGGGTAGATTTACTAAAGGCAAATAGACTCTCAATCGGGAAGACTCTGGCAGTTGTTTTTTTTCCTTGCACATGAAAGGGTATTCTTTGCAAAGTGAAGCCTTACCTAATTTATTGAAATTTGGAGCAACCGCACTTGCAAATTACACAGTCTATTTGCCTTTAGTAAATCAACCCCTTTGATTTTCGGTATGTAGCAGACTCCTTCTTCAGCATGATATAGTGAAAAAACAAAATAAAACTCAGTAAGGCCTATTAAAAAAAAAAGTGGCATACTAAAATGTGTAAGGTATTTCTTTCCACATTTCTGGATGAATATATGGTGTACTGGTATCTATTTTCTGAAAAAAAGACAGAGAAACCTGCAAATTTGGAGACACCTGCAAACTTGGTCAAAGGGTGAGCGTAAGGCCGGGTACACACGGACAAACATGTATGGTGAAAGCGGTCCGTCGGACCGTTTTCACCATACATGTCTGCCAGAGGGCTTCTGTACGATGGTTGTACACACCATCGTACAGAAGTCCGCGCGTAAACAATACGCGGGGCATGTCCGCGGTGTCGCCGCGTCGATGACGCGGTGTCGCCGCGACAATGACGCGGCGACGTGGGCGGCCCGCCTTTAAAATGCTTCCACGCATGCGTCGAAGTCATTCGACGCATGCGAGGCACGGCGGGCGGCTGGACATGTACGGTAGGTCTGTACTGACGACCGTACATGTCCGAGCGGGCTGAATTCCAGCGGGCTGTTTTAAAACAAGTCCAGGAATATTTGTCTGCTGGGAAAAGGCCCGGCGGGCAAATGTTTGCTGGAATTCGGCCCGCTCGCGCCCACACACGAGCAAACATGTCTGCTGAAACTGGCCTGCGGGCCAGTTTCAGCAGACATGTTTGCTCGTGAGTATGGGGCCTAAGAGGTTACAAATAATGTATCAAACATTTCAACCACGTCTTTTATAATATTGTGTAGTTATGGTATGAGTGTATGAGTTATATACCACATTAAGTGACTTTACTCTTAAGAACGTCATTGAATGTTTGAATCTCTTCTCACCATGGGCGTAGCATAAGGGGTTGCAGGGGTCACAATCGCAACCCCGCCTCTAGCTCCAGGGGGCCCCAGCAGCCTCCCTGTCTTATCATATCCTTCACAAAGTCCAGCTCCGATCTGCCCTAGAGCCCCACAGCCACGCTCCAGTACTGGACTTCTACTTTTGCCTTCCACAGTCCACACCCCTCCAATCTCATTGGCTGGGGAGAAGCTGTGAGTCATTTCCTAAAAGGAGAGGAGCACAGGGTTAGAACAGCTCAGGATGGGACGTGTCTGTGCTGTGTGCTGGCAACATGGAATGGTAACCATGCTTAGCGAGGCAAGAGGAGGAGAGTGCCGTCCTATAGCCACAATGGGACCGATGTCACTGGTGAGCCAAGACACTGCTCAGTGTCTCCTAGTCACCAGCTGGGATTCTCTGTACCCCAACCCCCCCACACTGGGGATGTCCGCTTACCCCACTTTCCTGACAACTGGGAAAAAGACACAAACCTCCGGGAGGTGACCTTCCCCCAACACCTGCCAACACTGACAGAAAAACCTTCAGAAAAAAAAATCCCTTAACACCTCCTGAGGGGGTCCCTGAAGGGCTGCAGGCTTCAGATTTTGTCACATGGCGTGTGGTGGATGTATCTGCATGCACGGTGGGAGTGGTGGGTGGTAATGGAGGGGGGGCAGGTTATCTTTTGCATCTGGGCCCACAAGCTTCAAGCTACGCCTCTGCTTCTCACTATCCTGTGAGGTTTACAACAGAGGAACTTCACATCACAGTTAATATGTAATGGAAATTTCCAACCTAAATATAATTTAATACTTAGTAATTATCTGTCTGTCATGAAACACAAAATAATCCCCATTTCAAAGGTTGAAACAAGAGTCCTTGGCACTCTGTTATTTACAAAAGTCTGTGGAGAAAACTACAATCTTTCTGATATAATGGCCCCCAAGAGCATCGTTATATCTGAATAACAACGCAATACTAGATTTCAAATGAATCCCAGAGAACAGAAGAAAGAATGGGGACAAATGACATTTGAAACATGTATATGCTATTTCTAACAAGAGTTGTTTTCATGACGCATTTAAAAGAACACATCCTTACTACGTTTGATTTTCTTTAGGAAAAAAAGGGACGTGTTTCAATTTGGAAGAGATATGTTGGTATGTAGCATAAAAGATTAGCATGCTTTACTCTTTCCTTCTTGTTTTACCTGAGCCTCTTTTTGCTGTTATATGAGAGAAGAAAAAATAACACCTACCACAGAATTCAGTATAACATTTCAAACAGGGATATCACCTTTCCAAGTGAATATCTGATTATGTCTGAAGAGACATATCATATAACTAGTCCTATTTACACTGCTCATGTTACATTTTTATAGTTTCTTCTAGATTTAATATATACCGGTATATATAATCCTCATCATTGAGGAAAGCAAGTATTTGAATGAAAACATATCTACTGTCACAGAGAATGCTTATAAGAACCTGGTTTGGGCTGAAATGTACCAGCAAGTAGTAAGGTGTCTTGACCTGTTGTGAATGGTTAAAAGCTGCTGCCTAAAGTAATAGGCCCAAATTCACAAAGCACTTACGCCGACGCATCTCGATATACGCCGCGTAAGTGTAACTATGCGCCGTCGTATCTGTGCGCCGTGCCCACAGAACTAGATACGCCTAAAAATAGGCTTCATCCGACTGACATAACTTTCCTACGCCGGCGTATCGTGGGCGCATATTTAATATGAAAATGAGGGAGATACGCCGATTCACGAAAGTACTTGCGCCCGGCGCATAATATATGCGGTTTCCGTAAGGCGTACGTCCGGCGTAAAGTTATTCCTCATATAGGAGGCGCAACTCATGCAAAGGTATGGACCTGGGAACAGAGCCGTCGTATTTTACGTCGTTTACATTGTACGTGAATATGACTGGGTGAAGGTTACGTTCACGTCGTAGACAGTGATCCATCGTATCTTAAGGAGTAGTTCCGACGTGATTCTGAGCATTCTCACTGGGATGCGGCCACGGGACGGCGCATGCGCCGTTCATTTTAAGTACTTCTATGACGCTTGGCCCATCATTTGCATGGGGTCACGCCTCATTAGCATGGCTCACGCCCACTTCCATCTATGCTGGCTTACGCCGAGGAAGCCCAGCGTATCTTTAACAGCAAGTGGGAGTAAGTGCTTTGTGAATTCAGTGCTTGCATCTGTGCGCTGCGCCGGAGTAGCGTAAAAGAGATACGCTACGGCGGCATAAAAATGCGCCGATGTATGTGAATCCGGGCCATAGTATTTGCTTTAGCATCTCATACACAGATAATCAGAGGAATAGTTTTATATTTGACAGATCTTTCAAAATATATGTGTCTCATGCTTATAGAGCTTTTACTTAGGCTGTAATCGTTGATTTTAACTTTTTGTATGATAGGTATACTTGTTATATTTTAATACACATGGCCACTTTTTGCACGCTGAGTGTTTCTTCAATTGGCAATCCCGTTGCAAAATATTAATGTGCGTTCCAGAGACAAAGTAGTTCTTTCTAAGAAGTGTGAAGAATAGGCCGCTCTGGAGAACAAGGAGACTTTAACAAACAGTACATGACTGGCTCTTGAGATGTGATAAATGCACCACAGTAGCATTTCAGAAGAGGGAAGCGCACAGATCGCTGTGTACGAGCCTGACGTACACCTACGGCAATTTGTGCAGCTAAACCAACCTGTCGAAGTACAAGTGCGGTGGCTGGTCGGAAAGTGGTTAATGACAAGGAAGGGTAAAAAACACTTACAAGATAGAAATGAAAAACAGTCATATCAATAGATCCATAACGTCCAGTGAGATGCCTCCTGGGAGTGAGGACAGCTGCAGGTGGAAGTTCCAGCCGACCAGCGGTGGTAAACACTGTCTCTCTGATCTAAGATGAAGGGCTGTGCTGTCAGGACCAGCATGGAATCCAGGCAACCCGGAAGTGGCATCAGAGTGGGCGCTTGGAGAAGGAGTGACTGGGCATGCTCCGAAACATGTACCTCCCATTCTGACATCACTTCTGGGTTGCCTGGATTCCATGCTGGTCCTGACAGCACAGCCCTTCATCTTGGATCAGAGAGACAGTGTTAACCAATGCTGGTGGGCTGGAACTTCCACCTGTAGCTGTCCTTACTCCCAGGAAGCATCCCGCTCGGCATTATAGATCCATTGATATGCCTGTTTTTCACTTCCATCTTGTAAGTGTTTTTAACCCTTCCATGTCATTAAAGTGTTTTATTACTGCACTTAGAAGTGCCTTCTTTTGTTTTTTTCCTAAAGTAGTTCTTTCTATTTGATGCAGAGGTCAATACCCATTGGCATTGTGCACTTGGATGAACCTAAAATTATGAAGGTATAATTTGAGGTGAGTTAATTTCTGGTCAAACTTTCAATTAGTATTGACCCCTGCCTCAACCAAAAAGGACTCTTTTCAGATGGTATTTTAATGCACTTCACTCAGGAACTCCAAGACTGGTCATCTCCCTGAGAACAATGGGCTGAGAGCTATCTTTCCATCCTTGTGTGACTCATACAAGTGGTGTAGACTCAAGATCCACCTATGAGAAATATTAGACATCAGAAACATGACTTGCCTTTATTAAGTTCTTTACGGGAAGTCTAAAAGCATAAGGCTCAAATGATAATCTAAGGGCCCCTTTACCACTCATTTTCTAATGTCTGATGCCTCACAAAACTGAGGAAAATGAATATACTGAGCTCAAGCCTCAAATGTGGTTATTATATTAGGGCTTACTTAAGCCATAGTGCATGCAGTAAAACACATACTAGTATGTGTTTTTAGATTGTGCTGATATGCATTTCAAACATGTTGTCATGCTTTTTTGTTTAAACCCGTTTTCTCTTTTTTTTTTTTTTTTTTTTTTTTACAGCAGGTCATTTGATCTGGTATTGTGAACACTACATCATGTGAGCTGGTATTGTGAGCAGCAGGAGGTCATGTGATCTGGCATTGTGAGCAGCAGGTCATGTGATCTGGCATTGTGAGCAGCAGGTCATGTGATCAGGTATTTAGAGCAGCAGGTCACATGAGTGGATTTTGTAAGCGACAGTTTACAAGTTTTCATCCACACAGGTCACTGATTCACAGTTAGTAGGCAGATATACAAAACTTTAGGCTAAATGCCATATCAGAAACCTCTAAGCAATTAGGCACAAAAAAAAAAAAAAAAGGTTGTCGCTATTGTAACCCTTAGTAAATGAACAAAAATGTCTGAACAAAAGTCTGCCTTCTCTAAATATCCCTACCTGCGCATGGACAGCATTTGAACAGTCCTCCCGTAATAGGGATTCCTAACACTGGACCACAAATAAGGCAGAGTTGGGTAGTTTTTATTGTAGTGACATAGATTTGTTCTTTCAAGTCTTTGACTCTCCCATAGTTTTTGGGATTTCTCAAACACACAGTAACGAAAGAAGAAAGGGGTTGGCGTCCAAGTAAACTGCATCTAAAATCCTTGCTTCTATGCATCCCTAAAGGATAGGACATGAGAAGCTTTGCCTTACTGGATTTTTCTTCAAACATTGCCTCTATTAAACCTGATGTGTCTGTAAACTGTGAGTTAAAAGTGGTTTTAAAAAGGTTTTTTCATAGAATGCATGGAGAGAAAAAACCTTCTGTGTGCCCCCCCTAATACTCACATGAGCTCCTTCTAAATCCAATCTCTTATTCCTCATTGGCTGAGACAGCAGCGGGACGCATTGGCTCCTGCTACTGTCAATCATGGCCAGTGAGTCAATAAGGAGAGAGTAGGGCCAAGCCATGGCTCTATGTATCTTATGGATGCATAGAGTGTGGCTCGGCAGGGAGCACGCACAGTGCCCCCAGAGTAAGTGGCTTGCTATTGGGGGCACTGGCTGAAGAGGAGGAGCCAGGAGCAAGGTTGGGAACCCAAAAAGAGGAGGATCTGGGCAGCTCTGTGCAAAACTACTGCACAGAGCAGGTACAGTAAGTATAACATGTTTGTTATTATTTTTTATTTTTTTAAAGAGCCTTTAATGTCACTTTAATTGTGTTTTGTTCTGATCAGGACATTACATGTTTAGTGCAAAACCCATTGACTAGCACAGACCTCAATTATAAAACCTGGGAGGAGAGCTTGATGAAAGAAGGAAAAAAAAAATCTGTTCAGCACCTCACCACCAGAAAAAAAACAAAAAACAGGCCAAACACCTCGATATGCCAGGTCCTTATATTTGAAATATGTGTCGTTTGTTTTCACATTCTTAAACAGAACATTCAATCCAATATTTCGTAATATTTCCTAATTGTTCCTGCAATACTGAACATCCAGCAACTATGTTCCCCCTGTACCTGCATGGGTTTCCTCCAGGTACTCCGGGTTTCCTCCTACACTCCAAAGACATGCTGGTAGGTTAATTGGCTCCTGTCTAAACTGGCGCTAGTATGTGTGTATGAATGTGAGTTAGGGACCATAGATTGTAAGCTCACTGAAAGCAGGGACTGACGTGAATGTAAAATATATATGTGTAAAGTGCTGTGTAAATTCTCTGCACTATATAAATCTGTAATAAATAATAATGATAAATAGCTAATAGCTATAAAGTATCATAGCCAGCCCAAATCTCCGGAAGCCTGCAAGGAGATGGACTGGCCATGATGATATGATAAGAAGTCAGTGCATGCACACTAATTTTAGAAATCTTGGATCCCGGGTTGGTGAAGCACTATCTGATCTTTGGTAGGATGGGTAAACATTTAATAATTAATTAGCAGGCAAAAAGGGTGGCTGTACATATAGAGTTTTATGCTTCAAAACTACAGTGTTCCTTACCGTTTCTAGCCTTTGCCAGCAGTATATAATGTGGGAACAAGCTTTTAGGATAACTGAACTGATAGGTAAATAAGTTCTAAGTTCTGTATACACACAAGTTATTGCTCCCTACTCTGGTAATGGGAGAAAGCATGGAGGGTTTCTAATTATTTACATAAAGCCTACTTCCCTGTCTCCCAGCTGCACACTTCGACCACTTGAAATTGAGTGACTCACACCCAAGGGTACTTGATAATGGTAGAATTCGTAAAGTATAAAAAGGAGAAATGCTGTTTTAATGATTTCTAATTTGAGAACTCTTCTAAAAATACAGGTAATGTTAAGTCCCACCCAGAATGCGTAACATTTAAAAACCTGGCAAAGAGCAACAACATGTAGCTAAATATATTAACCAGACAGATTTAGGCCTTCAACAGTTGGATTGTTGGATTACTAATTTCAATACATAAAGCCCTATGAAAGTATTTGACATTTGTTAAACAACACAATATTTCTTCCAGCTTTGTTCAGCAATAAACAGCGCAGTGCAAGGCCACTCAAATTTTGGAAAAAAGACCTAGGAGACAGCGGATAGTCAATCTTAACTGCTACACAGAAATGTAGCTTAGGGTGTAATACAATTTACAACTACTTTTCTAAATGATTATTTTTTAAGAACTCCAAGCAAACATGTATCCCAGTTTTGCACGACGCTAAATGCTGTGGATTATAAACTGCATATTGAAATCAAGATTTTCTACCTATTTATAAAGTTCCATGCAGAGAAATCTAAACTGATCCAAAAAATCTGATATGAAGTCCCTGTAAGCAGTAAGGGAGCAGTACCGTATATCTAATGGTGCTTTATCTTATTTTCTGTAGTGGTGCTTAGGTGGCTGGCTGGCTGGCTGGCTGTGGCCCCTGCCTCCCCTCTGTGTGGTTCAGTGTCCAACTTACCCTTCTCTTTTGATCCGTTGGGGGATTGGTATTAGGATCCCTTTGTATGACACCTTATCAGATGCTAGTGGTTATTATTTCTTCGTTAGAGTTGTGGTAAGCTTTTAATAGCATCAATTTTACAGTGGAAAAGAGTACCGCTCCAATCAATTTTACAGTGTTGTAAATTGATAAGGTCCAATTTCTGACTCTATGTGTACTGTCAAAATCTTCTTTCAACTTTTCAGATATTCCCACAACACCCTTGATGAAGCAGCTGAGGACTGTAAAATGCATCTGCCGCTATTACCAGCAGGATGTATTATTATTTGCACATCTGTATTCATTTTAATATTTGGGGTGTATATTTTTTAATGTTTGGTGTTGAACCATATTCTGCAAATTTTACATGGTGACTAAGGTCAGACATTTATTTTAACAAAATTGAATAAATATATTGTTTTATCTACTTCAGTTGTCTATTTGAGTATGGTGCCTCAAAGGTCCTCATATGTGGGAAGGTGATACTTCAAATGGTGTTTCTAGAATATTTGGGATGTGGCACCTGAAAGGTGACTATTCCATGATAGGTGGTAACCTTGTCTACTTGATTAACCATTAAAAATAATTTAGCTAGTACCCAGTGTCCTATAAATGAATAATAGACAATGTTCTCTTTAACTTTGACTAGTTGCTTTAAGAAGCTTACTCTAAAAATCTTATTTATCCTATTATGGGTGCATTATATTCACAATACATTTTTGAATAAATTAACTTATTAGCCAATCAAATCATGGGAACTGTGTTGTAGCTATCTCCCAGTTCCAGCAACAATTCTCAATG
Organism: Rana temporaria; assembly: GCF_905171775.1. Lineage (NCBI taxonomy): Eukaryota > Metazoa > Chordata > Amphibia > Anura > Ranidae > Rana > Rana temporaria. Next base: position 81,723,601 of record NC_053498.1, read on the forward strand.
GGAATACATTTTGGAGAAGGACACATAAAATGCAGGCCTGGAAGAGGTAAATGAATATTCAACTGGAGAATGGGTGGCAGGGTAGTATACTTAGTTTAGTTATAGTGTTTTAAAATGTTTTTGTTTATTAACAATTTCTGTGCTGTGGTTAACTGGTGCATGGTTGGTATAATAACTGACAAGGCAAAGCGCCGCAATTTACGGGGAATTATCATATGTATTACTCACCACACTTCAAACTGAGCCATCAGAGGTGGGCCAGGGCATCACGTATTCGTGCTTTTTAAGAGGTTCTTGTTTTTTTATTTTATTTTGGGAGGGAGTAACCCCAGGGCTGGATCTGCATTAGGCATCGTGGGCATGTGTCTATAGGTGGCTGGGGGAGGAGATTATTTTTCTCTGTACAACTATTAGCCTTTTTGTTTTGTTTTTGCAATTATTAGTACATATAATTATCTTATATTCGGTTATTCACACAGTATCCTAAGTTTGAAGCCAGGTTAGGAGTGGGGAAAATGAGTAAGGCTTAGTTTTCACTTGTGTCACTCCATGAAAAGCAGGCCCTACAGGTTTGGCTGATAACCATTCAGGAGGCAATATTGCTACCTCCTAAATGCCAATTTAATCTTTGACAGCTAAACAGGGGTTTTCAATGAGAATACTGTGACACAACCACAAGCTTAGCTTTTGGCTCGCAGTTGTGGTGCGGCCCCATTCACTTGAATTCGATGTGCTCACCGTGGTACTGCCTGCCAAATGTGATAGGGGATATAATTTTTGCTGAACCATGAAGAAAAGCATTGCAGCTGCGGGATGTGTATAATCCTTTCTGGATGCCTATTTTAGCACCCCAACTGCAATGGTAAACGAGCCCTAAATGGTGTGTGTTAAAGCGGTAGTTCGGCGGGATGTGGGTTTTTTTTTTTTAAGTAATGTGCAGCACTTACCTTTCCTCCTTCCCTAACAGGGTGTCCCACACGTCCAGCCGTCCGATGCGCTCTTTTTCGGAAAAAGATAAGTTTGATTTTGCTGCGATGGACGTTTCCATCTTGCCTGTGGGCATACTGAAGCCGACAGGGTCTTCTTCCGGGATGTGCAGTGTTGACGGCGAGCGTCGGCGTCAACACTGCATGGTTGCTATAACAACTGCTAGCGTCTGAAGTTCACGCCCCGTTGTATTAGGAGATTTCCGCGATTACGAGGAGATGTCGCGCGATTACAGCTGAGCGCGTCGACAGAGGAGTTACAGAAATGTGAGTGGCAGGACGGGGGAGAATGGACTGACACGCCCATTCCCCGCGGGAGGACATGATTGACAGGTGGGACGATCGACCAGGAAACAGGTAAGGAGCGCATAAAAAAAAAAAAAAAAATTCGCCGGGTCTATGTTCTTTAAAAACAGTGCTAGTGGTCACAAGTTGTCAAACAGGGTGAACTACCGCTTTAAAGAGTTGATCCTAGCTTAGGACTGTTAGTGTAGGGGAATAGATATCGTGAGCCTACAGGTATCAGTGATGGAGTTCCAATTCTACAGAATTCTGGTTGACTTTAAGATCTACTATTAGTATAAAGGTGGCCACAGGCCAGCCAGCCTTTTTGAAATTGTATGGATGACTGATGTTCTGGGCTGGTGCCCTTTGGGGGAGAATGATCAGGTATGACATTCTTATTATTTGTAACAGTTAAGTATAAATAAAAATAAATACATGGTACTGCTTCTGCTAAATTACAAGAGTGGTACCAGTATTGGCCTTCGTACACATCTATTGATTATGCCAGGCCCAGGTTGCTGGAAACAATACCCCTGGCAGAAAAAGGTAAAATGTTCTTCTAACCTACCTAAATAAATAGGACACATTGCATTCGAGAACTGATTTCACAGTGAAAATGTTATTGGAATAAAAAGCACTGAATGCTGCGAAATCAGATAGCTTCATCTTTTTTATAAATAGTTTGAAAAGTTAGGTTAATTTACATTGTACACAGTTATAAATAGGCTTCATTATCTACATACATATCATGGAAGTGGCCATGGAAGTATCAGTAGTGGGTATTGAAAAGAAAAAAGACCAAGCAGACATGACTGGCAAAACATTCTATCAACAGTGTCTCCTATATACAGCTTTTGCATTCATGCCCTCTCACTGGTGGGGGTTGCTTAAGTAATATTAAAGTTCAGGTCAAATATTTTCAAGAGATGTAGTTGAGAGTCTATAGAGTGTAATGACTGCAGGTTCAGAAAGAGATGTAACTAATAAAGTAGCTGCATACAGAACAATGTGTGACTGTGCTGAGTTTTAATTGTTGACCAAGGTATTTTGGGGTGTGAGGTTAACCAAAGCCACCAACTGTCACAAAATCATATCCAAGGTAACTGTGGTTAATAGAACAGTACTGTGTCAAATAAATGCTAAGAGACTTCATACAATTTGCCCTACGACGCTTCATGGCAAAACACACTGGGGGACATTTATCAAGCAAATTAGAAATGCAACTAGACACAAATCAGGCTGCCTCTCATTTAGCAAGGTCAACGCGATGGTTTTCCTGTGTATTTGTGAACCCCAAGCTTAAAATTCTTCTCATCAAACTGAGACAGATTTGCCAGGTCTGCCACAGATTTGCCAGGTCTGCCACAGATTTGCCATTGAAGATGAGACAGATTTTCAGGTTTGGGGCCACATATATGCAAATTGGATGTGGGTTTCCTCATATCCAATTCACATAACAGGGGAGTGTGACTGGCTCTCAATAGAACTGATTCACACAGGTCCGGGGCAGCCGCGGTCCGCATTGCAGAAGGGTCCTGTGTGTCTTTGGGTCCGGTTCAGGTGCGAATTCAGGCAAAAATTCAGACCTGAATCGCACCTGAACCAGTGAAAGGAAAGTACTGGACGCCATGCTGGGAACCGCAGCGTGAGACATGTGAACCCGGGCCTCACTTCAAATGCACATTTAGGAAGTGGTCAGGGGCAGGTTTATTCTGCTATATAAATAGCTGAACTATTGTAGCAAATCTGTCTCGTAAGCTGTCTACACTGCTCCTGGTTAGCAATGTGATAGAATTGATAAATGTTCCCCTTTGCTTATATATTTAATACCATATAGTATTACGCACAGAACTATTGAGTTCAGTGTTCATAGGATTGAAGCAGATATTTTTCATGGAGACAAGGACTGGCAGAAGAAAATGCTATCTAGGGCCATTATAATTACTTGAAATGGGGTATTTATTTTTCTAACTGAAGCTCTTCTTTATTCTAGTGGATGGTTGTAAAGACTAACTTAAATATCGGTAATGTTATTTGAGTTTGACATAGGTGTAAGGCAGCACTTTTGATTTGATGTGTACAAGGAGGCATTTACAGATCCTCAGTTCAAGCATCTTTCATATGTATAAATAAATTAAAAAAAACTAGCTACAATTAAATCACATTAGCTAAAAGCACTGAATAGTGCAAATGACAACGCCACAGTGTTGAAAAAAGATCTTCAGCCTGTTGTATATTCATATCATAATCCTGGAAAAATGTGCATTACATCTAGAGCAGTAGAGGTCAATAAGCTGGGTGGAAGGTTTAAAGAATAATGCACATATTTGTTCATATATTCATGCTACACATTGAAATTTTCCCTCCACTGGTTGTGAATTAGTCTTGACATCTCTGCAAATCCACCATTAGATAACAGTAGGGTATTTTTTTAATTATTGTAGGTGAATTCAGTATCTTAGCAATGTAACCTTAGCAGCATAACATGACTTCTGAATGCAGGATGGACAGTCAATCAAATGTCAAGAAAGCAACATTTTTAGTACAATTAATTAAGCCGACTAATCACACAAACGTGTTAATAATGTTTGTAAGAAATTAGATATTCTAGCTTATTGACATCTAGTTTGTAATGTGGCAGAGAGAAAAAAGATAATTTTCACAAATGACAGATTAGTAAGTTTGTGTCTGGCAGAGAAAAAAAAATCTTAAATAGATCTTAACCAAAAAAAAAGACTGCCTGAGGGGATATATTATTGAAACAGTTAAGGCCATTCCTGTTTGAGAGCTCTCCATGGAAGTGTATAGAGTAGGAAAGGGAAAAGGGGGGGGGGGTAAAATACAGGCCATTGTACCATCGGTGATGGTATGAAGATAAAAGTCCAAATAGTAGTCTCAAATACTGTGATGTCATTGAGTTAAAAAATATAATAATAGTAAAATAAAGATTTCTTTATGGCACGATCCTTTTTTTCTTTTTAAATAATACAACCAAATCATATGACGCATTGATAGCGTAACGTCAGGAACCAGATGGCTTTCTTTTGATGCAAAAATTGTTTTTTGAATTGGAGACGATGATCCAGACAGTAAGCACTGCAAACGTTAGAGGATAAAACTGTTCAAGACGATCAAACTATTCCTTCCTAGACAAGTCCTTATTTGTATTTATGAAAAAAGCAAGAAAACTTGAATGCAGCTAATTGTAGCCACTTAGATTGCAACGAAACCTAATTACATTAATATTGTTGTGAATACCTGGCATAGTTTGTGCTGTACCGAACCACCTGTATTGGCTACTAGATTGGATTGCACTTGACCAAGTTCCCTTGCTAGTTAAAGGGGTGAAGTTATATGTTTGGGAAAATCAAGACTTTAAAGTCTAGTCCTTGCAGTGACATCACTGTTTTCATCCTATACATAATTATCCTTGTAAAAAAAAAATGTGTGCAACTTCTTTTTTTTATTTTTTTATCAGTTGGCGTCATATATTGACCTTACCCTGATTGAATTCTGATTGCTAGTTGTTCTCTGGGATGTATTCTTCACTGGAAAAAACACAACCGGAAGTCAAATCTCTTTTTCCATTTTGAAAACAAACCGTTTCACCTTGGGCTAACCAATCTCTACTTGTCAGCCACGTAAGGTGCTGTATGATCTTCATCCATCAGAGAGTAGGCTGGTGCCAGAGTCACAGCTTTCTGCTTGTTTGTGAATGCCATCATCTTTGACATCATTTGGTGCCATTGACTGTTTCATCAACTTGGCAGTGGAGGCAGCTGCATACATCAAAACCGTAAAACTAAGGTGAAAAAAAACATGTAGAAATACTCCCTTTTCATTACTCCAGAAATCTGGAGTGATCTTTTCTTGGTTTTACTTCTGTATGAGCTGATAAGTTCAAACTAGCAATGCAAAAATAGTAAGGAAGCCTCAGAATGAAAACCAACTGCCTCTTTTTTTCTGATTAAGGAAAAAAATAAACTGTAAAAATATGCAGCTTAAACAGTGACTTCATTCTTACTCCCAGTACGCAGGTGCTGGCTCGGAAGATGGCCAGGAATAAACTGAAGTTGCTCAATGGTATTCTGGCGCTTAGCAGCAAAAGCTTGCCGTCGATTGGCTGTGTGGTTGGCCATATCCCACGTGGTCTTGGGGGAATTAGAAGAACTAGGGTGGGAATTCATTTTGATCATGTGGTGGCGGTCTAGCATAGGAGTGCTAGCACAGACATTGGTGTGAGACAGGGCCTTCTGATGTCCAAGACGCATTTCATGGAATGGCGGTGGCCCACGATGGTGTATCCTTTCAGGAGACAGCAGATGCTCCTGTGAGTGCAAGACCTCACGAGAAAGAAGACGTTCTTGAGAAATGAGGCGGTCTCTGGGTATAGTGTAATCATAGTGAACTGGGTAGTGATTGTCCGAGAGGATGTGCTCCTGGGACATGACTCGTCTTGGTGTTTGAGATTTTTCTAGGTAGCCATCATGGTCATAGTTCATCTTCATGACATGAAGTGGAAGGGTACCACGTGTTAATTCTGCTAGGTGTTTTCTCTTTAGATAAAATTCATCCATGTCCTTCTCAGCTTAATGAAACAATAAGAAACACATAAAAATAAGTTACGTCATAGACATTGATGTCCCTATTATTAACTATCTACAGTATTTGATTATATAAAAAAAAAATGTAGCGCAACACTCCTATGTGGTATACTGTCAATGTGTACATTAAACTAAATATATATATATAAATATATAAAACAGTATTTGATTGTTTGTCCATGCAAAAATTAAATAAACATTTTCTTAAAATAACAGTGAACAAAAAAATCCAGTCCAGCACCCAAAAAGTGCAATAAGTGACCAGCTATCTCCGCTTCTTCACATGACTTGTGCACCTCCACCAACCAGGTGAAAAGCCTGCTCACCTCAAGCAAGCTAAAAACAAGTGCATCTGTATCCTCCGAAAGGCAATGATCACAAATTCGGCAAGCCCTCCATAGCTTTCCCCAGACTCAGACTGAAGCCCTGTACACACGATCGGTTTGTCTGATGAAAACAGACCGATGGACTGTTTTCATCGGACAAACCGATCGTGTGTGGGCCCCTACGGTTTGTTTTCCATCGGTGAAAAAATATAGAACATGCTTTAAATTTTTCCCATGGATAAAAAAAAGATAGAAAAAAAGAATCGTCTGTGTGGAAGTCCATCAGTCAAAAATCCATGCATGCTCAGAATCAAGTCGACGCGCGCTCGAAAGCATTGAACTTAATTTTTTTTCAGCACGTCGTAGTGTTTTACGTCACTGCGTTTTGACACGGTCGGATTTTTGACTGATGGTGTGTAGGCAAGACTAATGAAAGTCAGCTTCATCGGATATACGCCGAAAAATTCCATCAGATATCCGATCGTGTGTACGAGGCTTAATTATAGTTGTGTAACATCCAACATAAATCATATGGAACAAAAAGGCAACAACATAGTGCACACTATTTCTAACTTCACAGGAAAAAAATGTAAATTAGTATTTGAAATGTAATCGTCGGCCTGCGCACCACTCATACGGCAAATGTCACGGGCTCGGCTCCTACCTCCTAGACACGTTGAGCCCTCTGATTGGGATTCTTAAGTGGGCCTAGTGTTTTATATTGGCTGTTTTAATAATTGCCATTTGGAGGATACAAAGTGAGATTCTTTTTATAATTTAATTTTTGCACAGACTAAGAATCAAATACTGTTTTCTACATGTATATTTAGTTTGATGTACACATTGACATTATACCACATAGGTGTGTTGCACTACACTTATTTTTGTATAATCACTTTGTATTTTCTATTTTTGAGTGATTTAATATAATTTACAGGAGGCGCTGATTGAGATCTAATTATTATCTACAGTATTTATTTAAAATATTTTTTTTTTTCAAAATCATACTTACCTAGGTGGTGCTGCAAGACTGAAAACCGAGCGATCAAACACTGCTTTTTGCCTGGTTCTCAGAGAGTTAGTCATCGGCTCTCTACTCTGCCCCCCATGCTGACTGGGTAGCTGGGCTGTGGAGGGGGCAAGAGCAGCTGGCTCAGGCTCTCGGCAGCTTGCTGAGAGGCCGAGCCAGGTGCCGGTCCAGGGCTTTAAACGGATCCTGACTTTATTGTGGTGATCTTGCCCCAGCCTGGACCGGCTCTGTGACATCAGCCGACAATGGGCTTCAGCCTGCTGTCTGATGAAAACGGGTCACAGGAGTGCAGAACTAACTGCACTCCTGTGATCCACAGGAGAAGTACAGCCAAATAATCTTTGACTGTACTTCTCCTTTAAGGATTGTGGCCAAACAACACAGAACTACTGCAGTAGCCACTTTGAAGTTTCCACAAAATAGAGAAATTCACAAAGCCAACATTCATGATGAATGAGCTGAAACCATAGAAAAAGATAAACAGAATAAAATCACAAGTTTTGTTTTGTTCCCTGCATGGGTTACAAAGATAAAATTAAGCCCTTTAATACTGGTGCTCACATTACTGCATAGTAGGTCTATAGGCTTCCTCCTTTTCTGGGGCAGAGATTGATATGAATTGGATCTATGTACTCTGAAAAGTGTTGATTAATATATTGGTGCTGTGCTATGCTGTGCTATATATAAACTGGAAAAAATAAGCTTAATCAGATAAGATGTTCTCCATTTTCCAAATTTCCTACAGTGTTTTAGCTGACCTGGATAGAACATTTTTTTTTCTCACTTCAAGGAATAATTTACTTGGTGCTGAAAATGCTGTTAGGTCAGATTTTGTATCGTAAAGGAGAATGGCAAGAAATTATTTTAATTAAAGCTGCTGTAAAAGGTGCATGCCTCACCATATGGAGATTACTGCCTGATTTGAAACAGTACAGAGCAGAATGCAGGGACCAGAAATATAATGAAATTGACAGAACAGCAATGGGAACGTACTGTAAAGCCTTCGTACACACTACTAGTTATTTTTCATTCAACCCAGCAGGTTTAACGGACAACTCAGGTCAGAGCCACTGTACTAATAATCTGATGTTAGTACAATGATCTTCCCTGCTGTGCTATTGTGATCTGACAGGGGGGGTGACTCCCCCGCCAGAACACTCCGGCGCTCTCAGCCAATTGCACCGGTCCGCTGATTTTCTTCGGTCATGACCCTTCGTCGGAAACCAGCCGGTGCCGTCTGGCATTAAGCCCACTAGGCTTTACAGCAGCTTGTTTACCAAACAACACAGAGATAACTATTAATTATAGCTTGAAGGGGTTGTAAATGTTTGTTTTTTATTTTCTAAATAAGTTCCTTTAAAGCGGGGGTTCACCCTGTTAAAAAAAAAAAAAAAAAAAATTTTATTAGACCATTACATTCGGCATCGTAGCGCGAGCTACGGTATGCCGGTCTTACATTTTTTATCCCCGTACTCACTGTGCTATGGCTCATTGAAGATTCCGGGGAATGGGCGTTCCTATGGTGAGAGAAGGTGATTGACGGCCGGCCCTGGCACGTCACGCTTCTCCGGAAATAGCCGAAATAGGCTTGGCTATTCACGGCGCCTGCGCATAGCCTGTGCGCAGGCGCCGTGAAGAACCGAGACCTACTCCGGCTGTCTTCGGGGAGCGTGACGTGCCAGAGCCGGCCGTCAATCATCCTCCCTCTCCATAGGCACGCCCATTCCCCGCGGGAGTCGGATTCTTCAATGAGCGATAGCACAGTGAGTACGGGGATTAAAAATTTAAGACCGGCATACCGTAGCTCGCGCTACGATGCCGAATGTAATGGTCTAATGATGTGAAGGAGGGTGAACCACCGCTTTAAGCTAGTGCATTGTTGATTCACTTGCCTTTAACATCAATTTCCATTCTAAATGTTTTTTTGTTTGTCTGAATTTCTCACTTCCTGTTTCTCCTCAGTAAGCTTTCCACCATCATCTGAGCGGTGGTGAGTCAGCCAGAACAGCTTACTGAGGAGGAACAGGAAGTGACAAAGAAAACAAAGAAAAATGACCAGTTACACTTACCGGTAGCTGTATTTCTGGTAAGTCTTACAGGACGGCACCCTGAGAGATGACTGGCTTCTCCTGACAGGAAACACAATCAAAAAGAGGTTAAAAACCCCGCCCCTTCCCGTGCTCCTCAGTTTGAGATAAAGTATGAACCCACCAGTGCACGGGAAAAAAAACACAAAAAATATAATACAAACCAATAATGTATCACAAGGGTGGGAAGTAGGCCTGCCGTCCTGTAAGACTTACCAGAAATACAGCTACCGGTAAGTGTAACTGGTCATTTCTCTAGTCATCTTCCAGGACGGCACCCCGAGAGAGAAGCAAGTAGCTTCAGGCCTACCTTAGGGCGGGACCACTGCTTGCAGGACCTTTCTCCCAAAAACCAAGTCCTGAGGTGACAGTAGGTCAACTCTATAATGTTTTAGGAACGTGTTCTGACTTGACCACGTCACTGCTCTGCAAATCTGCTCCACCAAAGCTCCGGCCCTTTCTGCCCAGGAGGTTGCTAGTGATCGTGTGGAGTGTGCTTTAACATTAGGAGCTACCTTACCGGCTTGCACATAAGCTAAGGAAATTGTCTGCCTAATCCACCTAGAAATGGAGGCTCTGGACGCTTGAAGGCCTCTTTTCTGACCCGAAAAACAAATTAATAGATGAGTAGAACGTCTAAAGACCGTAACTCTCTCTAAATAAGCTAATAGACATCGTCTAACATCCAGGCAATGAAAGGAAACTTCCCTTTCGTTCTGGGGATTTGAACAAAAAGAAGGGAGAATTACCTCCTGTGACCTGTGAAACTTTGTTACTACCTTAGGAAGGTAAAGGGGGTCCTGACTTAGAACAACCCTGTCCTCAAATAAACGAAAAAATGTCTCTTTAATAGAGAGCGCTTGCATATCACCTATCCTCTTGGCTGTCGTGATTGCCAAGAGGAGGCGAATTTAAAGGTGAGTAACCTGATGGGGATAGTGTCAATTGGCTCAAACGGAGCCTTGGTTAGTTGAATCAAAACTAACGAAAGATCCCAGGGCGGGACCCTAGAGATTCGAACTGGGGACAACCTTTCTCTGGCTATAAGGAACCTCTTAACCAGAGGATCCAGGGATAGGAGTCTATCCAAAAAATACGACAAGGCTGCCACCTGAACCTTTAGAGTCCTTGTGGCTAGCCCCTTGTCTACTCCATCTTGAAGAAAATCTAAGATGACCGAGGTCTCCTGCTGGGAGACCTGTCTCGCTGAACACCAGCGAGAAAAGATAGCCCAGGTCTTGGCATAAATACGCCTAGTGACTACCTTCCTACTGGCTAGAAGCGTGTCAATTACCCTCTCGGAGCAGCCCCTCTCCCTCAAGCTCCGCCTCTCAAGCACCAGGCCGTCAGCTTGAAGAAGCCGGGTTCTGGGTGATAGATCGGACCCTGATGAAGAAGGTCTGCCCGAACAGGGAGAAGGAGGAGAGGTGACATTGACTCTCGCTCTAGAGCGGGAAACCAGGCCCTCTTGGGCCACCAGGGTGTGACGAGAATAAACTTCCCTACAGCTAGGTCTAACTTCTGTAGGACTCTTGGAATCAGGTTCAAAGGAGGGAAGGCATAGGCTAGATGAAACCTCCATACCTGTGCCAATGCATCCACCCCCTCCGAGCCGTGTTCTCGGGAGAGAGAGAAGAACCTCTTCACTTTCCTGTTTGCCCTGCGGGCGAAGAGATCCACCTCTGGGCTGCCAAAGTATTGGCAGATCAGACTGAAAACTTCTGGATTCAGTTCTCATTCTCCCTGGAGAATGGGATGGTGACTTAAATAGTCTGCCTCCAAATTGAGGGTCCCTTTCAGGTGTACTGCCGAGAGAGAGAGAATCCTCTGCTCTGCCCAGCCCAGGATCTCTAGCGACAACTCCAGAAGGGTGCGGGATCTGGTGCCCCCTTGATGGTTGAGGAAGGCTACCGAGGTCGCATTGTCGGAAAGAATCTGGACCTCTCGGCCCAAAATTCTTTCCTCGAATGCCTTCAGAGCCTCTCCGACCGCTAATAGCTTGCGGTAATTTGAAGAAGCCCCCCTCTGTCGTTGGCTCCAGGAACCCTGGGCACAGAGTTCGTCCAAGTGCGCTCCCCACCCCCATGAGCTGGCGTCTGTGGTGATCCTGACCGGATTGGTCTGACCCCACGACAGACCCAGCTGCAGGTTCTGTGGGATAAGCCACCAGCTCAGTGAGAGCTTCACTGGGTCTGGAAGACTGACGCTGACTTCTAGGGATTCTCTTTTCCCGTCCCAAGAGGAAAGGAGGAAGAACTGGAGGGGTCTGGAGTGGAGCTGCGCCCACGGGACCGCTGGGATGCAGGAAGTCATTAGGCCTAGCACCCTCATGATGTCCCTGAAGGAGGACTCTGTTCTCTCCATTGTTGATCTGACCACTGACATGAGACCCCGGATCTTGTCCTCGGGTAAAAAGAGCTTCCTCTCCAGGGAATCTATCAGAAACCCTAGATAGAGTTTTCTTTGCTCTGGAAGGAGTGAGGATTTCTCCTTGTTTATGATCCAACCCAAGGACTCGAGGGTAGTCATAACAGTGGCCACATCCGAAAGAAGGAGATCTCGACTTTGATTGTATAACAACAGGTCGTCGAGATAGGGGGACTATCGCTATTCCTTGCAAGTGCAGGAAAGCGATCGCCTCCGCCAGGACCTTGGTAAAGACCCTTGGACTGGAGGCCAGTCCGAAAGGGAGGGCAGCAAATTGCCAATGCTGCACTCCCTGGGCGGAGGCGATCGCAAACCTGAGGAACCTCTGATGACCCAAGAAAATTGGGACATGGAGGTACGCGTCTCTTAAATCGATGGTGACCATGAATACCTCTCTCAGTAGGAGCCTCCTGAGGCTGTAAATACTCTCCATTCGAAACCTCTTGTGGAGGAGGGAGGTATTCAGGGGCTTCAGATTGATAATCAATCGAAATTTCCCTGACGGCTTGGGGACCACAAAGATGTGGGAGTACACTCCCAACCCTCTCTGGTACACAGGGACTGGAACTATGACCCCCTGTTGTGCCAGTTCTGCGACATTTTGCAGAAGGCCTGCTGACTTGAGAGGGTCTTTGGGTAAGTGAGTCAAAATAAAGTTTGGAGGGGGAAGCTGACGGAACTCTAGCTTGTAACCCTCCCTTACAATCTGGAGAATATGGGGACTTTGAGTAACACTCTCCCACCTGGGAAGGAACTGGGAGAGTCTTCCCCCGAACTTCCCGTCATTTGGGGTCCTTGTCGCTGGGTTTGGTGTTGGAAAAAAGGATACCTCCTTTTTGTTTTTCCTTCCCAGCGCCCCAACGTCTGTTGTTAGGGGGCCTTTTCTCCGAAGGACGGGTTTTACCTCCAAAACCACCCTGGGGGCCTCGAAAAAACCTTTTCCTGTTCTGTCTAGGCTTAGTAGGAAAACGCACCCTTTTCTCCGAGGACCTAGTCAGAGCCTGATCCAGGCCTGTACCGAAGAGAAGGGAGCCCTCGAAGGGAAGACCACAAAGGCGGTTCTTAGATGCTAGGTCCCCATTCCACATCTTGACCCACACTGCTCTTCTAGCAGAGTTGAGGAGGGCTCCTGTCTTTGCGGTAGAACGCACAGTCTCTACTGCGGCGTCAGCTAAATAAGCCACTGCGCTCCCTATGAGCTGTAGGGACTCCAGAATCTCCTTAGATTCTGAAACCTGAGACACATGTACCATCAACTTGGAGGTCCAAGAATTTGCATTCCTAGCAAGGCAGCCGCGTTAGCTTCCCAGGCTCTACGCAAGGAGGTCTCTGCCCGCCGATCCATAGAATCCTTCAAGTTGCCTGTGTCCTCAAAGGAGAGGTCCGACTGTTTTGAAACTTGCGCGAGGGGGGCATCTAATCTAGGAATTTAAAAAAATTTAGATTCCTCCTCTTCCTTAAAGGGGCAACGTCGTTTCCAGGTTTTGTATCTCAAAAGCTTTTTCTCTGGTTCTGCCCATTCCCTGAGGATGATATCCTTAAAGGACTGGTGTACCGGAATGGCTTTAGACTGAGATTTAACTAGGCCTTGGTACAACCTATCCTGTGTGGAAATCTGTTCCGTAGGCTGTGGAATCTCCTCAGAGGCGTACACTGCCTCTAGGAGACCTTCCATGTCATCAGCAGCAAAGACATATCTGCCTGCCCTAGTATCCTCGTTCTCTTCCTCCGCTTGACCAACAGAACCTTCCTCCTGAGGAGGAATTTCTGAGTCCTCAGAGTCAGATACCAAGGACCCGAGGGATTCTTGGCGGACTTTAAAAAATTGCGAAGAGGAACTTTCCTGAGAAGAGGGCCCTGCGATGGGGGGTTCAGGCTCTTTGCTCTTTAAAGACACATGAAATTCTTTGAGCGTAGAGAGCATCTCAGACTGGACCTCAAGAAACCCCTTCAGAATCTCAGAGGTCTCCTTCCCTGCTAGTTTAACAATACATTTAGCACAAAAGGGCTTGGAATAATCTGAGGGTAACTTGCAACTGCAATAGCCACATTTTTTAGAGCGACTACTGTAGTGTCCTTAGCAGAATGACTAGCACCCCCCTGGGCAACAAAATCCTCCCCTAGAAAGGAAAGGATACACAGGCATGTATGTAAATACCGGGGGAACAATATACTGGGTCCCAGCCCACCATACCTGTATCCAGGAAGACTCACCCCCGTGGTCTCCTCTGCAGCCAGGGCCGTAGACGACCGGACCTCTCGCTCTATTGCGTGAGGATGAAGGCGCCTCTCTCTCTCTCGGCTGCCGATGTGTGTTTCCGGTGTAATGGAAAGTCGAGACTGGCGTGCTGGAGCGCACCATCTCTACCGAGCCGACCCGGAAGTGACATGCGCGCGCGTGACGTCATTGACCTGCACCGCCGGCTCTGCAGAGACGCCGGATTTGGCGCCAATTTCGAAGGAGGCAATGAACGCTTCCAGGACGACCCAGCCACAGCTCCAGACCGCACAGAAGGACTCCCACCACCGGAGAGAGCCTGACCCACAGACCTCCAAGGTAGGGGGAAGCTCAGGGAAAGAGAGTGGATGAGCCCCTGGAGCTCCAGGATAGCCACCTATCCTCAGCAGACTCCAGCACTCAGGGGGGTTCTTCACCTCACACAGTGAGGCCCCCCTGAGCAAGAAGGGACCCCCTAGGAAGGGAAAAAATTCCGCTAAACCCAAAGGCTACCCAGTGCCTGCAGTTCAGTTCCCAGGGGGAGACCACCAGCCCCAGGCTTTAGGTCAGAAAAAAATAAACGTTTCGCTATGGGGAAACACAATCAAGAACTGAGGAGCATGGGAAGGGGCGGGGTTTTTAACCTCTTTTTGATTGTGTTTCCTGTCAGGAGAAGCCAGTCATCTCTCAGGGTGCCGTCCTGGAAGACGACTAGAGAAAAAACATTTAGAAGGGAAATGGAAGGAAAAAGGTAAGTGAACCAACAATGCACTAGCTTAAAGGAACCTATTTAGAAAATAAAAACAAACCTTTACAACCCCTTTAAGCTGGCCATAGACGGGTTGAATCTTGGCCGGTTTAGCAGGAACCAGCAGAGATCCGAACCATGTATAGGCAGGCTGAATGTACTCAAGCTGATCAATTGATCAACTTTGGTACAACCACCTACCAGATTTTAAATGCGATTATTGCTAGCAGATGTTATAGCTGCTAACAATAATCACTGTGTTCTCCCAGCAGGAACGGCTTCCCCTGCCTCCCTGCCGGGAGAATATAATGGCTCCATGGGAGGGATTCAAGCTTACAATTAACTCTTTTAGAACTTAAAGCTGGGTTACAGGGCACAGCAGGGGGTCCGGTGCACCCCTGTTCTCCTTCTCAGGAGCGAATCAGGTTTGAATTTGAATTCTGACCTGAAACTGAGCCAAAGACGCACAGGACCCTTTTCCGGCCACCCCAGAGCTGAGTGAACCGGCTCTATTGAGAGCTAGTCACAGTGTTCTGTCATGTGAATTGGATGCAGGGAAATCCGCAACACCCAATTGTACAATTTGCAGCTGTGACTGGAATGATCAACTTAGGCCCCTTTCACACTTGTGCAACTTGTCCTGCAACTTGGGACTTGTGATTTCCAATGAGTACTGTTCATATCTATGCAACTTCAGTAGTCCCTGCACTACTTTGGTCTGACTTTGATGTGACTTGAGGTCCATAGACCTCAAGATTACATAGTCATTGCTTCAAGTCGGGTCAAAGTCGTGCGACTTTCAGGTCGTACAAGTGTGAAAGGGGCCTTAGACAAACAAAGCTAAAAATCAAACATACAGTATAACATCTACAAAACTTACCCAGTCTTTTTAGTGATGAATATCTGCTGAGGTCTGATTTAATAGCAGACTCATAAGAGGGTGGCAAATGAGACAAGTTATGGAAAGAACGAGAGAATGACAATGTATTATATTTTTTGCAAGAAGGTTGAAGCTGAATATTGTTCATTCTGTAATCTAGATAGGGAAGTAAAAAAATGAATTTTAATTAACATTTTCTTCTGAAATATGCAAAAGTACCAGTTTTTAATTCATATAATACCATCATGATGAAAGTAAAAATTGCATTTATTTAGCTAGTTGAAGGGTGGTTTGTAGACAATGTGCAACAATGATACAGTAAAACCTTGGTTTGAGAGTAACTTGGTTTGAGAGTGTTTTGTAAGACAAGCAACATTTTTTAATACATTTTTACTTGATATATAAGCGATATCTTGATATACAAGTAGCGTCATGTGCTAACTGAGTATAAAAGAGAAGAGAGGCGCTCCTAAGTGTAGCAATATGGTTTCATTTAATGAAGGTACAACATTTAGCAATGTCATGGACCTTGGAATGCAGAAGTGTTCCTCCTTGAAATCTGTTACACAGTGGGGGGTCTTCTGCCCTCTCTTAAGACGGCTCCATTGTTCTGTGTCTGGCTATTGTGTACATTGATTGCCCCCTGGGGCTTCTGTCTCATTACACATAACAGTCCTTCTAATCAAGCTATCGGACCAATCCCTGCTGACTCATTTTCAAGTCCTCATTTGCATGGCTAAGGAGGACCTGAAGGAGGACTACATGTACTTTACAATTGACCAATAGGAAAGCGGTTGTTGGGGGCGGGATGTTCCAAATTCTGTTTAAAAGTGTGTTGTGTACTTCCAATAAAGGTCTTCCTGTTTAAACTTACATACAGCCTGCCTGGTGTTTGTTCTAATGGATTCCGAATGGCACATAGCTGTAGTTCGGATCCCGGAGCCTTGGATGACTGCAAGCTTGGATGACTGCAAGCTGACTCACTAGTAGCAGAGGAGTGTCGGGAGAGCAGAAGCGAGCGAGCAAGGGTCTCGTTACAAGCAACATATTGCTACACATAGAGACGCCTCTCTTCTCTTTTACACTCTGTAGCTCCTGATGGATTTTACTTTTAATCCCCTTGTGGAGGCTTCCATTTGTGGATGGACATTTTATGGTTACACAACCTATCACATTGCTACAATCTTTTTATATGGACTATAAAATGAAGGATTTATGAATAAATGGTTGTGGAACGAATCATTTGAGTTTCTATTATTTCTTATGGGGAAATTTGCTTTGATATACAAGTGCTTTGGATTACAAGCATGTTTCTGAAACGCAATCCAAGGTTTTACTGTATTATGTACATATCCCCCATTTCTACTGTCAGAATTATGTCCAGGACTTATTGACTTCAGTGGTGATTATTCTGATACTGACAAACAGCACTACTTAAGCCCTGTACACACGGCCGGGAATCCCGTCTGTTTGAAAACCGTCAGTTTTCCCGACGGGATTCTTGCCAAGCTTGCCTTGAAAAGCCATGTATACGCAAGAACGTGGTGACGTCAAAGACTACGAGTCGGCTAAATTACGTTCTATGCTACCGCACATGCGTCAAATTGTTATCGAGCATGCGCGGTTTATTTCCCCTTCAAGTAAGCATACAGACGACTGGTTTTCTCTGCAGGAAACACTCTAAGGTCTTATGTATTGTTTTACCTAAAGCTTGGGGAATGCAGGATGGCCGAGCCCACTATCCCCCTTAAAAGGTGATATCACTGTCCAAACAACTTTGATTGGTCATTTACTCACATACTAGCCTGAACCTAACACAGCCCAAACTGGAATTGGCTAGTCTCACCCAGGGCGGCCATGAGGCAAGTGTCTGGTCCTGATCACCTGTGCCATGTTGCGAAACAGCAAACGAGACTCCATGGTGGGAAATATCACCTTTAGTGTTAAGTATTCTTGATATTTTCTTTAGCTTTTTCTGTCATTACTTTTAATAAATGTTATACTTTTAAGTATTTGTATAATCTCTCTTTGCACATATCGAATAAAAACCCTAAAAGAACTTAAAATATCACGTGGCCATGATAAAACACCATGCTCCAGAGATGTCCCTCACTTTTACTCAGTCCAATGCCAACAGTGGTTTCTTTGCAGGCCAGTCAAGTTCCAAACTCCCCAAACTCACTCATCCATGTCTTTATGGACCCAGCTTTGTGCACTGGTCCGAATTATTTGGTGGAGGGGGGATTATGGTGTGCGGATGTTCCTCAGGGGTTGGGCTTGGCCCCTTAGTTCCAATGAAGGGAACACTTAAGGTAGGGGTGCCCAACCTTTTGAAGAGCGAGGGCCACTTAAGCAACTTGGTAACTAGTCGGGGGCCACAATGAGCGGAGCGGGTGGATGACAGGTCACGGCTACTCTATAGGCCCTCCGATCCACCCAGATGAAAGGGGACAAACTCCCTTCTGTTTTTCGGATTGGAGGTAGGTGGGCGTAAACGGACACCTGACGCTCTATAGAGGTGAATTGAGGACCACATTTGGTCGGGCTGATCGTGTGAAAAGGGCCTAAGACTGCTTTCTCACTGATGTGCTGCAGTTTACCCACACCACAGGTGCAGCGTTGTGCACCTGTGTCTATCCTGTGGGTTAGCTGAACTTTGCCATAGACTCCGCATGTGCAAAAGCCGGCACTGTAGAGGAAGCATTGGCTTATGGGGTTCTGCTCCACAGCCGATTTCTTCCTCTTCCACCAGCTTAATTCACAACTCTGATGCTGTGGTATGGCAGGTCGGCAACCTGCGATCTGGGCTTGCCAACCCACTATTCCAGAGCAGGAGGTCGCGGGCCACATCAAAGGGCTCCGCGGGCCACTGGTTGGCCACCCCTGACTTAAGGCGTCAACATACCAAGACAACTTGATGCTCCCAACTTTGTAGGAACAGTTTGGGGATGGCTCCTTCCTGTTCCAACACGACTGCGCACCAGTGCACAAAGCAACCCAGTCCATAAAGACATGGATGAGCGAGTTTGGGGAGGAGGAACTTTGCTGGCCTGCACAGAATCCTGAACTCACAAATATGTTCCTGGAAGAATGGTCAAACATTCCCATAGACACACTCCTAAACCTTGTGGACAGCCTTCCCAGATGAGTTGAAGCTGTTATAGCTGCAAAGGGTGGGTCAGCTCAATACTGAACCCTACAGACTAAGACTAGGATGCCATTAAAGTCCATATACGTGTAAAGGAAGGAGTCCCAATACTTTTGAATTTATATATATATATATATATATATATATATATATATATATATATATATGTGTGTGTTAAAGAGTTGACGGTTAGTAAGTGAGTTATGCTAAAGTAGTACATTTTGTCTCAATCGCTTTTTTCTGACTTTTGTAACACTTACCTAATGTTGCTGAATGCTTTGGGCTATTAACGGTAAGGATGAAGTTATGATGCATATTGTCTGAAAAACAAAAAGGAAAACATTTAATATATTAAATATTGTTAAATATTCTATCACTGTCCTTATTTTTACTCCAAAATTATGTTAGTATATTTTTAGTTTCCAGTTTACTGGGTTTTCTAAAAAGTTAAGTAAACCTCAACATCTCTTATTTGCTCCATTTTTACCTGTAAAATATACCATTAAAAGGATTTTGTTATATCTCTTTGTTACATTCCAAAAAATACCAATTGAGCTAGTAACTGATTTCTGCCTTTGCTGCACATTTATCAGTTACAGTGGAACCTTGGATTACGAGCATAATCCGTTCCAGGAGAATGCTTGTAATCCAAAGCACTTGCATATCAAAGCGAGTCTTCCTATAGAAGTCAATGGAAACGAAGATAAATTGTTCCACATTGACTTCTATGGCATGCAATGCCGCATGTGGCCAGAGGTGGGGGGTCGCCGGAAAGCTTTGGAAATACTCAGGGACAGCTCGGCTGATCTCGGAAACCCTTGGAAAAGCTCGAACAGAGAATTTACGAGTGATTCCGAGTACTTCTAAACAGCTCCACACCGGTGCCCTGCACCTCTGGCCAAATGCGGTACTGCACACCCCATTAGCTTGATTTTGGCTCGTTTTGCGAGACAACACTCGCAAACTGAGTCAGGATTTAAAACAAAAGGTTGCTCGTCTTTCCAAACGCTTTTTACTCGTAAACCAAGGTTCCACTGTACATTGAGTGAGTGAGTGAAAAATGTATATAGCGCTACACATGCGAACTGAATCGCCTCTGGGCGCTTGTTTGACCATTTCTCCCTTGAGCTCAGAAGAGGTGGGTTTTGATCTTTCTCCTCCAAGTGGTTCTCCTCCAAACGAATGGAGGTTGGCAAAGTGTTCTAAAGTCGAGGGCCTTGGACAGCAAATCTTCTTTCTCCTTTGGGGTATCTGGTTTTGGGGATTTGGAGTAAATTTTGGTTGGAGGATCGCAGAGCGTGATTGGGGTCGTAGGCTTTTATTTTGTCGCATAGGTATTGGGGGCATTTCCCCAAATACATTTATGCGTTAGACAGAGTGCTTTGAAAGTGATTCTGTCTTTCACTGGTAGCCAGTGAAGGCTTCTCAGTGAAGGGGAGATTGCTTCCCATGGTTTTTTCCCAGTCACCAGACGCGCGGCCGTGTTCTGAACGACCTGCAGGCGCGTGATTTGGTACTTTGGGAGTCCGAGATAGAGGGCATTTGCATAGTCCAGCCTGGAGTTAACAATTGTTCCCACCACGACTGCTATGTCTTCTTTAGAAATAAATGGGATTAGTCTGTGTAATAAGCGTAGCAGATGGTGTGATCCGCTGACTACTGACCCTATTTGTGCATCCATTGTCATGTGGGTGTCAAAGAAGACCCCAAGACTTTTGACTTTGGTGCTAGGGGTGATGATTTTTCCCAGAATGGGCGGAGGTGTCCAGGTTGTTGCCAGTTGATTCTTCCGATTAGCGTGAAACAGGAGAAGTTCTGTTTTTGAGCCGTTGAGTTTAAGATAACTCTTTGTCATCCAGTTCTCTATCAAAGAGAGACATTTTTCTAGATTGAGATGGTGATCCTTTTTGTTGCAAATACGAAAATACAATTGTGTGTCATCCGCATAGGAATGGTAGAGCAGCTTTTGGCTGCTGATAATTTCAAAAAGAGGGCGAAGATAGATATTAAACAGCACCGGCAACAGAGGTGATCCTTGAAGGACTCCGCATGACACCGTGCGTTTTTCAGAAGTGAATGGTCCCAGTTTCACTACTTGTGATCAGTTTTCCAAAAAGAAGGAGAACCAGGGTAAGTCACATTCCGCGATCTTGGCTACTTCAGCTAGTACCTCTGGGTTCAGGTTCTTTCTCTCTCCGCTACCACCTCTGCGGAGGAGAAGGCAGTCGCCCCCTCCCTCCTGGACTCTGTTCCCCAGCTCAACTAACTGAGCACATGTACGCTAGGATTTTATACAGTATCCCAACATGCAATGCAGCACTTTTCCTTTGCTAACTGCCAGGACTGTAACAAAGCCTGTACATTCACTTGTCAGGTTCCCTTTCACTGTCCAATATGCCTCCCTATTGGACCAGTGGGGAACTTTAAACAAGCTGAGCTGCACCCGAGCACAATGAGCAGACCTAACCAATAGATCCTGCTCCCTGGTAGGCAGAGAGCACTCTAAGTTTTTGGTAAGCAGAAAGACCAAAAACTATACTCTCTTCTAGCACCTACCTAGGAGGGTACTACATAAGTATTGCACTAATGTAAGTGTAGGACCCCTCAGTAGGCAGTAGTATTAGGTACATTTCGTTTTTGGACTCCTTGTAATCAGGAAGAGCAGTTATTGTTAGTTAGTGTCTTTTCTAGGTTGCACAGGTGCAGGCTCAGCTACTTTCCTCTGCATCCCACTGAACTCTGAGCTATAGTGGGTGGAAGAGCTTAGACCCTGGCCTGCATATTCATGCCTCTTTAGCCAAGTGAGTGACCAGCAGGGGGCTGAGAGGGATATAAATAGGCTGGGGCCTGGAACAGCTTCCTCTTGTTCCTGGGGGAGTAAGACCCAGGGCTAAGGCATCCCTGGGAGACTACATGCAGCTTCAAATAATTATTTTTGGGGTCCCAGCTCTCCTTCTTTCCTGGAAGCATGCAGAAAGCTCATAGGAGGATCCAGAACACAAGCAACAAGTACAAAAGCTGACTGGTACTGCAGGTGGCAACACAGTATACAGGCCACAGAGAGCACCAGAGATATTCTTTGCACTATTTGGGAGAGCTAACAGCAGTATATTTAGTATAATGCTCCTGTTGAGGAGATACTGTTTAAAATACTGTTACCCTACATATTCAGAAGGGTGGTTCTCACCCTGGGGGAGCAGATAATAGCTAAAATCCTCCATAGTTTTGTTAGAAGTTTTTGGAGTATTCCAAGGCTTACCCTATCCCAGTTCACTTAGCAAAATAAACTGCAAAAAGACATGTACAGCCTGTTCTCTGACTGAACTACCGTGTGCCTGGCTGCTGTTTGCCTATCAGAGAATGGAACATGGGACCAATCAGCCAGTGCTACATAAGAATGCCATCTCATACTTGAGTGTTCCCTGTGGAAGCTGCAAATCACTGTAGTAGTGACCGCTACTACAGTGATAGCTAGGATCTTCCAGATCTGTGGTAGGGTGGTAGGGGGCGCTGGTGGAAAAGTGGGGTAAGAGTCACTTTAGCAGTGACAGTGGTGGATATATAAATAAATATGCCTCAACAGGTAATTAAACAGTGAAATGGATGGATTAATAACCAGTGTAATTACTATAGTAATTATGTGAAAAAGGTACAATTCATATATAATTATTTAACAAGAACAATGTGATGTGACACACAGAGCCCGGAATAAATTAAATACAAAGTCCAAAAGAAAGTGATGACTCGATAGCCGTGGATACCCAAAGGAAGGGTAAGTATATCAACACAATCAATTAGGAATCCACTGTGTAATCAAGATATTCAATCAAAAATCTTCTCATAAGGTTTGTGCCTCTAAGTGTTCCTTCACCATTTACAGCGATCGACACCCAAACGTGTTTGTTAATGGTAATGCGCTTACCAGAGCAATTGGACCTCTTTAGTGAAAAAGAAGGTCAATCTCGCTTGTGCAGATAAATGCCTGCAAGCATATGATGCGTCCCCAGCTGATCAGATAGACACCTCTTCCTCCAAGAATTTCAAAAATGGGACATGAAACAGAAAAGCAACTCCATCGTGCAACCGGTTTTATTTAAAAAAAGTTAAAAGCAAACATGGGCCAAGTGGCCACTTACATTAAAAAGTGCCCATCCCAGCACTGGGTCTGCAGGCTCGTCAGTACAAACAGAAAACCTCCACCTCCGTGTCGGCGTATGTCCGCGTTCCACCGCCAGCTGTTCAGGAAGCCGGATGGTTGGGGAATCTAAATCATGTGACCAGGCTACGCCGCCGACGATCGTTTCGTAAGTGTTACGTCTTCAGGGGGCGTGTATTTAAATTGTGGAAGGCGGAAGTGTGCTTATGAATTGACAAGGGTCGCGGCCAATTACAGCGCAGTCCCAGTAGCGGCTTGGGCATTACACCTCAATTTTCAGTATCTGCACATTGCAAATACGAATCTGCAAACACTAAGCTACCAACAATATCTATATCAATCACAACGTAGCTCACTTAACCTCCTATTCAATATTGCCATCGCTAAAATGTGAAATTATATAAAAAGGAGAAAGATGAAGAAAATATATATATATATATATATATAGTATAAATAAAACAGTGAACGCATCTTTTTTGGTCACTAGATGGCGAGCTAACTCGCACAGGACCAAGCAATGAGAAGGTGGGTAGGACAGGGGGACCCCAACACTGCAGCCCAAATGGTGAACCTAGTGGAGAGGTACAGTGCTACCGAGGACTTAATAAACCCACCCACGCCCCACTTCGGAGTGTCTCGGGGGGGAAAGATCTCCCAACGGTTCGGGTAAGACTGTTCCGAGGTTCAAGAGTTTGGGGAGAGTGGATAAGACTGTTGTTACAGCAGATGAGACTGTAGGTCCTAGACCTGGAGACTGGCCAAAGAAGCCAGGAAGGTTTTTGGGACCGTTAAAAGGACTGGGGGTAGGGCAAATACAGTGTTTTCGTTGCCATGCATTAGGCCATATTGCTGCAGATTGCCCTCTAAATGATGAACCTATGCAATGTGATTATGTTGATAGGGTAAGACGCATTTCTCTGTTTGCACAGGTCGCATGTGTTGCGACAGGTCAGAGTCGCCTTGAAAAACAAATGTGCGTTATTTCAATAGATGGCAAGCCTCTTACAGCCCTGCTAGACTCTGGTAGTGTGGTGACCTTAGTCAGGAGTGCGTGTGTAGACCCCGCAAAACTACACCCCAGTTGTATTGGGGTAATATGCATCCATGGGGACACTCGGGACTACCAGACAGCGGTGGTTGGGGTTGATACCCCCTGGGGCTGTGTAACACATTCAGTGGGGGTGGTACCTTCACTGCTCCATGAAGCCTTAGTGGGGAGAGACTTTCCTCATTTTTGGAAGTTATGGGAGAGTGAAGGGAGGCCCGTAGATAGCGCTCCCCCTACTGGCGAAACTCGAGAACTCTCACCAGACACGTTTTTCCAAAGGGAAGGGCATGCTGTTGGTGGGATCGAGGAGGCCAGAGATCCTCCACCATTCCTTGCCATGGCTGGGGAACCAGATGACTTAGAAGCTAGCACCCAGCCTGAGGGTAACGAACAGGAAACCTCGCCTGACCCTGACATGGAGAGTAGCCAAAATGTGGTACCCGACTTGGAGGTCAGGAGGGAGGATTTCTGTACCGAGCAGCTGCGAGAGCCCACCCTCATGAATGCCAGGGAAAATGTTAAGGTGTTGGATGGGGAACCGGTGGATCCTAATTGGGTGGTGTCCTTTCCCTACATGGCAATTAAAAACAATTTGTTTTATCGAGTGATAAAACATGGAGAGGAAGAGGTAGAACAGCTACTAGTTCCCAAACCCTTTCGCAGGGTGGTGCTAGACCTGGCTCATGGTCATGTTATGGGGGGACATCTCGGGGTCGAAAAAACCAGGGAGAGAATCACCCAAAGATTCTTCTGGCCCGGTTTGCATGCAGAGGTCAAGGAGTACTGCGAATCGTGCCCCAAGTGCCAAATGTCAGCACCATCGCCCCATTTTCGCAGCCCCCTTGTTCCTCTACCAATAATTGAGGTCCCCTTTGAAAGGATTTGCATGGACCTGGTGGAGCCGGTCGTGAAATCTGCCCCGGGGTCACCAGCATATTCTGGTGATCCTGGACTATGCGACTCGCTATCCTGAGGCCATACCCTTGCGTAACACCTCCGCCAAGGTTATTGCCAAGGAATTAGTCCAGGTGTTTAGTCGAGTGGGGATCCCAAAAGAGATCTTGACCGATCAAGGCACCCCTTTTATGTCAAGGGTTACCAAGGAATTGTGTAGATTGTACAAAATCTCCCATCTCCGTACTTCTGTCTACCACCCCCAGACAGATGGTCTGGTCGAAAGGTTTAATAAAACATTGAAGAGTATGTTGAAAAAGGTGGTCGACAAGGATGGGAGAGACTGGGATTTTTTGCTACCATATCTCATGTTTGCCATACGAGAGGTTCCACAGGCCTCCACAGGCTATTCCCCCTTTGAGCTCTTGTATGGTAGGCATCCCAGGGGCCTGCTAGATATTGCTAAAGAAACGTGGGAAGGAGAGGTCAGCCCATATAGGAGCATCATAGAGCATGTCTCCTTGATGCAGGACCGAATCGCAACCATTCTGCCCCTAGTACGGGAACATATGGAGCGAGCCCAGGAGACCCAAAGGAGGGTCTATAACCGGGGTGCCAAGGTCCGTACTTTCAGCCCGGGGGACAGAGTGTTGGTACTGGTTCCCACGGTAGAAAGTAAGTTTTTAGCCAAGTGGCAGGGTCCCTTTGAGGTTGTCCAAAGGGTGGGGGAGGTAAACTACAAAGTCTACCAACCAGGGAAAAGGAAACCACACCAAATTTACCATGTAAATCTCTTAAAGCCCTGGAAGGACCGAGAGACTTTACTGGCCACGTCCCCGCCTCCAACAGACCGGATACCCGTGATACCTGACGTTCCCATCACGGATTCCCTGTCCGTAGCACAGCAAAGTGACGTTAGGGCATTCGTGCAGAAAAATAGAGACTTTTTCTCCCCCTTACCCGGACTGACCAACACGATCCAACATGACATAGTGACGGAACCAGGGGTTCGGGTAAATGTAAAACCATATAGAATTCCAGAGGCCCGGCGAGAGGCAGTTGCGGAAGAAATAAAAAATATGTTAGAGTTGGATGTGATCGAGGAGTCTCACAGTGAGTGGTCAAGTCCCATAGTGCTGGTCCCAAAACCTGATGGCAGTATTAAGTTTTCTAAAATCATTACAAAACCTAACAGTGTGTCCAAATTTGACGCCTACCCGATGCCCCGGGTCGACGAACTTGTGGACAGGTTGGGACAGGCTCGCTACATAACGACCCTAGACCTAACGAAAGGTTATTGGCAGATACCGCTTACTGAATCGGCCAAGGAGAAGACTGCCTTTTCCACTCCTGAGGGCTCGTTTCAGTATAAGCGGATGCCGTTTGGTCTGCACGGAGCCCCTGCATCATTCCAGCGAATGATGGACAAAATTTTGAGACCATATCGCTCGTATGCAGCGGCGTACTTGGACGATGTGGTCATCCACAGCCCAGATTGGGAATCGCACCTGCTCCGTGTACAAGCGGTCGTAGATTCCCTTAGGGAAGCACGTCTCACGGCCAATCCAAAGAAATGTGCCATAGGCCTGGAGGAGGCCAAATACCTTGGGTACGTTATTGGCCGGGGGATGGTCAAGCCGCAGACCAATAAGATTGAGGCAATTCAAAAATGGCCCCAACCAGTCAAAAAAAACAAGTGAGGGCCTTCCTGGGCATTACGGGGTATTACAGGCGTTTCATACCCAATTTTGCCACCATTGCCGCCCCCATTGACCGATCTAACGAAGGGTAAGGGGTCGGTCATGGTCAAATGGAACCCCGAAGCCGAGGGGGCATTTCAGAAGTTAAAACAGGCTCTTTGTATGGTACCCGTACTAGTAACCCCGGATTTTAGCCAGGAGTTTGTTATACAGACGGACGCCTCTGAGGTGGGACTAGGGGCCGTACTGTCACAGATCAGGGATGGTGAGGAGCACCCAGTGGTATACCTGAGCAGGAAGCTGAACAAGCACGAGAAAAATTATGCCATCGTAGAAAAGGAGTGTCTCGCCATTAAGTGGGCCTTAGACTCCCTGAGGTATTACCTACTGGGGAGGTCATTTAAGCTGGTCACAGACCATGCTCCCCTGAAATGGATGTGTGATAACAGGGAGAAAAATGCTTGTGTGACAAGTTGGTTCCTGGCTCTACAGCCTTTTAAATTTACGGTGGAGCACAGGCCAGGGAAGCTCCAAAATAATGCAGATGCCCTCTCCCGTGTGCACTGTATGGTTGGGTCAAGTGCTCAGCCGCAGGGGCTTAAGCAGAGGGGGAGGATATGTGACGCTATGCGAGGTGCGATACATGATCATAGGTACATTTCACCTTGCATACGTTCTATCATGAGAGACTGAACCGGAATCCATTCCGGGTTTTACAGCCTCTGGGCCTGGCTAGGGTTCCGGTCCGGATGTTTGGGTCCACTGGAGTCCACAATCAGCTGGACTTTAAATGTGCAGGAAGAGAGCACAACAGGGCTCTGGCTTGAAACTCAGGAAGGGACCTGAGTGAGGGGAGCGCTGAGTGCTGGAATAAAAAGGTTTGCTTTACTACATGTTTTGTGGGTGTCAGGGACTAGCCCCACACTGTATAGAGAGGAGATCCTGTTTGTTTAGTTTAGCGCCGGACGGCAAGGATTTAATTTATTGTTTTGTTTATTTTAATCTGCAAACCATTTATAAATAAAATCTGGCATCCGCCAGACTTAAAAGAAAGTGCCTGCTTATAGACTGTGATTTCAGAAAAGGTGATCCCCATGAGCGAATCCCTCACAATATATATATATATATATATATATATATATATGTATATATATATTTTCTTCATCTTTCTTCTTTTTATATAATTTCACATTTTAGCGATGGCAATATTGAATAGGAGGTTAAGTGAGCTACGTTGTGATTGATATAGATATTGTTGGTAGCTTAGTGTTTGCAGATTCGTATTTGCAATGTGCAGATACTGAAAATTGAGGTGTAATGCCCAAGCCGCCACTGGGACTGCGCTGTAATTGGCCGCGACCCTTGTCAATTCATAAGCACACTTCCGCCTTCCACAATTTAAATACACGTGACTATTGTGACCAGGCATGCCCCCCTGAAGACGTAACACTTACGAAACGATTGTCGGCCGCTGTAGCCTGGTCACGTGATTCCCCAACATCAGGCTTCCTGAACAGCTGACGGTGGAACGCGGACATACGCCGACACAGAGGTGGAGGTTTTCTGTTTGTACTGACGAGCCTGCAGACCCAGTGCCGGGATGGGCACTTTTTAATGAAAGTGGCCACTTGGCCCATGTTTGCTTTTAACTTTTTTTAAATAAAACCGGTTGCACGATGGAGTTGCTTTTCTGTTTCATGTCCCATCTTTGAAATTCCTGGAGGAAGAGGTGTCTATCTGATCAACTGGGGACGCATCATATGCTTGCAGGCATTTATCTGCACAAGCGAGATTGACCTTCTTTTTCACTAAAGAGGTCCAATTGCTCTGGTAAGCGCATTACCATTAACAAACACGTTTGGGTGACGATCGCTGTAAATGGTGAAGGAACACTTAGAGGCACAAACCTTATGAGAAGATTTTTGATTGAATATCTTGATTACACAGTGGATTCCTAATTGATTGTGTTGATATACTTACCCTTCCTTTGGGTATCCACGGCTATCGAGTCATCACTTTTCTTTTGGACTTTGTATTTAATTTATTCCGGGCTCTGTGTGTCACATCACATTGTTCTTGTTAAATAATTATATATGAATTGTACCCTTTTCACATAATTACTATAGTAATTACACTGGTTATTAATCCACCCATTTCACTGTTTAATTACCTGTTGAGGAATATTTATTTATTTATATATCCACCACTGTCACTGCTAAAGTGACTCTTACCCCACTTTTCCACCAGCGCCCCCTACCACCCTACCATTTACTAAATAGGAGTTATGAACTCCATTTCCAGGGGAGCAGCTTTCATTCAGCCACTCAGTGTGGTTATACACTCACATTTTTTTGGGGGCGGAAATTACCTTTTACCACTCTGTGTTGCCTTTCATAGAACACAATGTATGTGATCTCCACCTATCATGCTATATCATGTTAATAGATGTGTTGATATGCAAAGGGTTATCAGGAGGCAAAATTCAGATAGGAATATATAATATCTGCCATCAATAGTTAAAAAAAATATTCTTCTCTCAGGAAAGGCTGCAATTTATGCAGGAATGATAATAATCTTAAAAATTTTCAAATTTTAGATGGGATTTTGAGGTGCTTTTTAAAAGATTTCCTAAAAAACATCTTCAAGCAGTCATTCCTCCTTGTGACCACAGGGTGTCAGGGTAAGCACATCTAACATCCATTGTGCTGTGACTTCTAAGGCCTAACAAAATACACATTTATTGTATATTACAATTTGTACAATTTGTATTTCCATCAATTAGACGCCAAGTAAGATCCTTTTTTTTTATTTTTTTTTATGAAATACTTATTTATAGGATTTTCATCTTCATCTTGAACAACAATATTTCCATACTTGCAGAGTCATGTACATACTGTATATCCTTAATAAATTGCTATGAAATGTATCAATTAAATGTTACATAAGCAGTTTTGCATTCCTACTAACTACTGTACTCATAGTTAAAATGCAGAATACAAACAATTAACAATCCATGTCCGTACGCCTGTATTTTGTTCTGGTGCATCTAATGGTATGCATTTTAAATTTATCAAAGCTGGAGACAGAATCTGGAGCAGCTTTGCATAGCAACCAATCAGCTTCTAGCTTTCATTTTCAAAGCATAACGGTACAAGTCTTTGATAGAAGCTGATTGGTTACTTATGCACAACTGCAATTCCATTTTTGGTTTTGTGTTTAAAGGGGTTATAAAACCTTGAGGTTTTTTACCTTAACCACTTAAGGATCGATCCTTTTTCTGAGATTTGGTGTTTACAAGTTAAAAACAGTTTTCTTTGCTAGAAATTACTTAGAACCCCCAAACATTATATATATTTTTTTCTAATGCCGCGTACACACCATCACTTTATGTGATGAAAAAAAACGACACTTTCTGTGAAGTAAAAAATGACGTTTTTGAAACTTCAATTTTCAAAGACGAAGTTGCCTACACACCATCGTTTTCTCACAATGATCTTGCAAAGTGAGGTTACGTTCCACCACGTTTTACCATTGAAGCTTGCTTCATAAGTAGCTTCTGGGCATGCGTGGATGAAAAAACGTCTTAGAAAACGACGTTTTTTGCTACACACGGTCAATTTCTGTGAAGTAAAAAGTGCACTTTTGAAAAACGACACATAAAATTGAAGCATGCTTCAATTTTTTTTGGTCGTTTTTTACAAGACATAAAACGACGTTTTCCCCCACACACAGTCAATTAAAGTGACGTTTTTAAAAACGTCATTTTTTTTCATCACATAAAGTGATGGTGTGTACGCGGCATAACACCCTAGAGAATAAACTGGCGATTGTTGTAATACTTTCTGTCACACCGTATTTGCGCAGCGGTCTTACAAGCGCACTTTTTTTGGAAAAAATACACTTTTCTAAATTAAAAAATAAGACAACAGTAAAGTTAGTCCAGTTTTTTAATATTGTGAAAGATAATGTTACGCCGAGTAAATTGATACCCAACATTTCAAGCTTTAAAATTGCGCCCGCATAAAAAAAAATTGCGCCTGCTCGTGGAATGGCGACAAACTTTTACCCTTAAAAGTTTCCTTAGGCAATGTTTAAAAAATACTTCAGGTTGCATGTTTTGAGATACAGAGGAGATCTAGGGATAGAATTATTGCTTAGCTCTAAAGATCACGGCGATACCTCACATGTGTGGTTCGAACACCATTTTCATATGCGGGTGCTACTCACGAGCTCATGGGACGAGGCGCGTTTAAAAAAAAAAAAATCTTATTTATTTTACCTTTTATTTTATTTTTTTACACTGTTCTTTAAAAAAAAAAAAAAAAGATGTGTCACTTTTATTCCTATTACAAGGAATGTAAACATCCCTTGTAATAGAAAAAAGCACGACAGGACCTCTTAAATATGAGATATGCGACTAGCTTGCAAAACAAAAATCTGTCGTCCGATTTTCAGTTTGTGTGTACGGGCCATAAGCAGGCTGCTAGCAGGTTTTAGCACTTCTTGAAGCTTATTGAAAGCCGCCCTGAAGCCTGCTAATAGTTTGCCTAAAGTGGCAATCAACACTCCCATTAGGACCTATGTTTAACATTTACAAACTGGAGTTGAATGGTACTTTAACCTCTTGGAACAGACAGCACGCAAAAATGTGGCCTCTCGATGAATGGGCCTTGGCATTGTGTGCAATATTGCAAAAACAGCTGTGCTGAGAGTGCGCGCCCTGCACTCTCCCGGCGCAGTTACCAGTGGCTCACAGAAAGCTCACCATCACTGCTTGTGATCGGGAGCTTTCCGATTACGTGACTGCGGTGACAATCAATCATGACGATCACATGACTGTTAACCTGAGCCCCGCCTCCCGGCATCTAAAACCCCATAAAAGGGCCAGGAGGCGCTGGCGCCAAGGGGTTAAAAGCTTCAGCAAAACTTGCTGAAATCTCTGGGAATGCTGTTCACACTGCTCTTATACAAGCTGAAAGTGGTTCTAAAGGCTCAAGGTTTCTTACTGTCATGCATTCTATG
The DNA here is from genome assembly GCF_905171775.1 of Rana temporaria. NCBI lineage: Eukaryota > Metazoa > Chordata > Amphibia > Anura > Ranidae > Rana > Rana temporaria. The sequence continues at coordinate 81,755,160 of NC_053498.1, forward strand.
CACAAAGGTAAAAAACCTTCTCTGTGCAGCTTCCTAGCTCTAATACTTATCTGAGCCCTATCCCAATCCAGCGATGTACACAAGTGCCTCGGCTCTCTTGGGGCTCTGCCTCCTCATTGGCTGAGACAACAATTGTTAATCACAGCCACTGAGCCAATCTGGAGAGAGGGGGGGGGGGGTGGGACCGAGCCGTAGCTCTGTATGTGAATGGACACGCAGAGCCGCAGGTCGGGAGTGACCCTGCTTGGGTGCCCCCATTGCTAGCTGCTCACTCTGGGGGCACTTGGCAGGAGGGAGGGGCCAAGAGCACTGGCAAGGAACCTGAGAAGAGGAGGATTAGGGCTGCTCTGTGCAAAACCTCTGAGGAGGAAAATTACAGGCCAACATAGTTTTCTACCAAGCACCAGAGGCAGAAGTAGAAGGGACAGTAACAGGTGAGGCTGGAGTGCACTTTCCGGTATGTGAGGGTTTCTGTCCACTCCTGTGCCCAAAGCGTCATAGCTGTATATCTGCAGTGTGAAAACAAAAGCACTGCTGCATCTGTCTGCCAGTCTCAGAAGATTTTGAGCTATATTTGGTGATGCCACTACTGTGCTGCTAATGATTCTCTCTGCTAAAGACTCTGACATGAGGAAGCAAAGCCCTGCTTCTACCAAGATGGCTTCCTCCCAGGGCCGGACTGGCCTACCGGGATACCGGGAAAATTCCCGGTAGGCCGCCTGCTGTCAGTCAAATTAATCAGCTCAGCTGTGGGCCACGGCCGCCATCGCGGCCGCTTTCGCGGCCGCATTTTGCATTTAGACGCATGCCCTATGCCTAGCTGCACTCCAGTGTCATGCTAATGTCACATATTGTGAATAAAAAGCAGCGGCGGGCCGGCCGCCGGCGGGTTGCGGCCGCCATGCTCGCCGCTGCACTTTCCTTCCGCGCTGTGTCACTGTGTGGACTGGAGCGATCATCATGTGCCTGAGGGAGGGGAGGAGCCGAGCAGGAGAACGGAACGTCCCATCGTCCCGTGCGGCGCCAGCACCGCCCACTATGTTTCTCCTGCAGAGTCATGTGACAGTGTGAAGGCAGAGCAGCAGAGGAAGTGAACGGCGCCGGCCACCCTTGGGGCACAAGGTGAATGAAATCCTGTATACTGCATCTCGACTCTCTCTCACCATATAACGGTGCACCCCCCCGGGCCCCCCCTCCTCTATCTGTCTGTATAATAATCTCAGAGAGAGGGGAGGGGGGGGGTGCACCGTACACTGGTGGTGTGAGAGAGAGAGATTATACAATTTACAAAAAGCAGGGGCAGAAAAGATAGGTGCAGAGGGGGGGGGGGGGGGGGTTTGACCATGCAATGGTGAAAGAGATTATACAGTCCAGATTACAATTTGCAGGGGCAGCAAAGGTGACAGAGAGAGAGAGGGGGGGGGGGTTGCATGGTGCACCCCCCTTTCTCTGTCACCTTTGCTGCCCCTGCAAATTGTAATCTGGACTGTATAATCTCTTTCACCATTGCATGGTCACCCCCCCCCCCCTCTCTGCACCTATCTTTTAAATGCAAAAAAAAAAGGGTAATTTGAAAAAACAAACAAACAATAATCTGCCTGCGCTTAGGACCGTGAATTGGGCTGCTGCCCCCCCTGTAAACCAATCACCCATTCGCCCAGTCCTCTGTCACCCAGTCGCCCAGTCCTCTGTCACCCAGTCGCCCAGTCCTCTGTCACCCAGTCCTCTGTCACCCAGTCCTCTGTCACCCAGTCGCCCAGTCCTCTGTCACCCAGTCGCCCAGTCCTCTGTCACCCAGTCCTCTGTCACCCAGTCCTCTGTCACCCAGTTGCCCAGTCCTCTGTCACCCAGTCGCCCAGTCCTCTGTCACCCAGTCCTCTGTCACCCAGTCCTCTGTCACCCAGTCGCCCAGTCCTCTGTCACCCAGTCCCCTGCTGTCACCCAGTCGCCCAGTCCTCTGTCACCCAGTCCTCTGTCACCCAGTCACCCAGTCCTCTGTCACCCAGTCCTCTGTCACCCAGTCCTCTGTCACCCAGTCCTCTGTCACCCAGTCGCCCAGTCCTCTGTCACCCAGTCCTCTGTCACCCAGTCGCCCAGTCCTCTGTCACCCAGTCCTCTGTCACCCAGTCCCCTGCTGTCACCCAGTCCTCTGTCACCCAGTCCCCTGCTGTCATCCAGTCCCCTGCTGTCACTCAGTCCTCTGTAACCCAGTCGCCCAGTCCTCTGTCACCCAGTCCCCTGCTGTCGCCAAGTCCTCTGTCACCCAGTCCTCTGCTGTCGCCAAGTCCTCTGTCACCCAGTCCCCTGCTGTCGCCAAGTCCTCTGTCACCCAGTCCCCCTGCTGTCGCCCAGTCCTCTGCTGTCAGCCAGTCCCCCTGCTGTCACCCAGTCCAAGTTTGGCAGCAAAGGTGACAGAGAGAGAGGGGGGGGTGCACCCCCCTTTCTCTGTCACCTTTGCTGCCCTTGCAAATTGTAATCTGGACTGTATAATCTATTTCACCATTGCATGGTCAAACCCCCCCCCTCTCTGCACCTATCTTTTAAATGCAAAAAAAAAAGGGTAATTTGAAAAAACAAACAATAATCTGCCTGCGCTTAGGACCGTGAATTGGGCTGCTGCCCCCCCTGTAACCAATCACCCAGTCCTCTGTCACCCAGTCCTCTGTCACCCAGTCGCCCAGTCCTCTGTCACCCAGTCGCCCAGTCCTCTGTCACCCAGTCGCCCAGTCCTCTGTCACCCAGTCCTCTGTCACCCAGTCCTCTGTCACCCAGTCGCCCAGTCCTCTGTCACCCAGTCGCCCAGTCCTCTGTCATCCAGTCCCCTGCTGTCGCCAAGTCCTCTGTCACCCAGTCCTCTGCTGTCGCCAAGTCCTCTGTCACCCAGTCCCCTGCTGTCGCCAAGTCCTCTGTCACCCAGTCCCCCTGCTGTCGCCCAGTCCTCTGCTGTCAGCCAGTCCCCCTGCTGTCACCCAGTCCAAGTGACACGCTGAATCTGGTGATGGGATGGGTGGCAAGTGACACACTAAATCTGTTGGCAGGGGACGGATGGCAAGTGACATGCTGAATCTGGTGACAAGGGACAAGTGGCAAGTGACATTTCCGAGTGTCTCCGATGCTCTCTGGCGCCCCCCACCTCTGGCCACATGCGGTATTGCATGCAATTGAAGTCAATGCGGATTATTTTTTTTTCGTTTCCATTAACTTCAATGGGGAAACTCACTTTGATATGTGAGTACTTTGGATTACGAGCATTCTCCTGGAGCGGATTATGCTCGTAATCCGAGGTTCCACTGTGTGTATATATATATATATATATATATATATATCTCCCTAGCCCTATGTGCTTTCATATCTGTCTTATCTTTATATAATACGCTCTTTAAATTTTTCTAAAAAATGTATGGTTTTCTCTTTTATGAACAAGAAAATAATGACGTTATGATGTTGGGCTGGTAAAATAATGCTATGGGGCTGGTATGAAATGTTTTCCAGGGCTGGTTTTTACTCCCAGTCTGGCCCTGCTTCCTCCATACAGAGACACCAGGGCGGGATTGAGAAAAGATCAGCTACAGGGAGACCACAGACAATACTATTGACTAGCTCTTTGATGTCTACCTGCCTGACTTTTTTTGCCACAGCTTCCAGAATTTAGTTCCTCACAACTGATTTACTGTAATAAATGCACCTCATAGTTGTTTAACGGTGTATGTGTTCCACTTACAGTAAAAGAAAAACTCTAGCTCTAAATTATCAGTGGTGGGGAACTGATTTGTGCATTATAACAAACAGCTTGCAAGTTTTCTAGTGGTTTCCATCATGTCTCCTTTAAGTTAGGTGTCCTGTGCTAACAAGCATCTCACACAGTTCTCACATAACTCTACACACTTCACACATACTGGTGCGTGAAAATCAATGTTAACAAAGAAAGCTGTGAAATTTGCTGCTTAGCGATGTATTGAAACATTGTGATTTACTGGAAAGAGCTATCATTTTTCTTAAAGGAAACGTCTATTAGGAAGGAAGCTGATTCTGATCTTCGCTTCTGAAAAAATACTACTTGCCTGACTCCAGGAGCTTTAGTAATACATTAGGGCTCCATTCACACCATGGCTTTCCGTTTTGCAGGCGGAATCGCCACGATTCTGTCCACCATTCGTTAATTCCGCAAATCGTGGGGCTCCCTTGTGTTCCCCATTGCTTTTGACACCCAAATCGTAGCACGATTTTACCAAAATCACGCTGCGGTTTGGGTGCCATTCAAAGGAACGGGGATTGCAAGGGCGTCCCACGATTTGCGGCATCACCGAATCGTAGGCAGAATCAGTGTGAATCCGCCAGGAAAATGGAACGCCATGGTGTGAATGGAGCCTTATGCCGCAGACACATGATCATTTTTCAGCATGGAAAAAAACAACGTTTTTCGGCATGTAGAAAAAACAAAGTTTTTCCAACTTCATCATTAAAACGACGTTGCCCACACACCATCGTTTTACAGTAAATGATGAATGTGCTTACTCCATTATGAATGGTAGTTTTACCAAAACGAGCGCTCCCGTCTCATAACTTGTTTCTGAGCATGCGCGGGTTTTTAACGTCGTTTTAGCCCACACGCAATCATTTTTTACAACCTGAAAAACGACATCATTTAAAACGACGTTAAAAAATGCAGCATGTTCGAAAAAAAAAATTTTAGTTTTTCAGAACCTGAAAAATGATGTGAAGCCCACACACGATCATTTTACTGTAAATAACATTTTTTAAAAACAACGTTTTTTTCATGCTGAAAAATGATTGTGTGTACGCGGCATTAGACTCACTGACTTGGAACAAGTATGCAGGTGATTCATTGACCTTTCTGATCTGAGTAGTGGTTCAGTAAATAAAAAAATATTACAGTAAAACCAATGCAGCCAATATTTCTAGAAGGAGTTTAGCATTACAGCCTCCCTGTTTCTCTAATTACAGGTTTTCTCTTTTTTTCTTACAGTAATAGTGCTGATCCTGATAAGACAAAAGCATGCAATTTTGACAGGTTCCAACAAGTCATTCAGGGCAGTGGGACATTATGTGACAGCAGGGCACATCGCATGAGAGCAGAGCACATCTAATGAGAGCAGGGCACATCACATGAGAGCAGGGCACATGCACATCACATGAGAACATAGCACATTACATAACAACAGGGCACATTACATGAGAGCAGGGCACATTACATGAGAGCAGGGCACATTACGTGAGAGCAGGGCACATTACATGAGAGCAGGGCACATTACATGAGAGCAGGGCACATTACGTGAGAGCAGGGCACATTACATGAGAGCAGGGCACATTACATGAGAGCAGGGCACATTACGTGAGAGCAGGGCACATTACATGAGAGCAGGGCACATTACGTGAGAGCAGGGCACATTACGTGAGAGCAGGGCACATTACGTGAGAGCAGGGCACATTACATGAGAGCAGGGCACATTACGTGAGAGCAGGGCACATTAGGTGAGAGCAGGGCACATTACGTGAGAACAGGGCACATTACATGAGAGCAGGGCACATTACATGAGAGCAGGGCACATTACATGAGAGCAGGGCACCCTAGGTGAGAGCAGGGCACATTACATGAGAGCAGGGCACCCTAGGTGAGAGCAGGGCACATTACATGAGAGCAGGGCACATTAGGTGAGAGCAGGGCACATTAGGTGAGAGCAGGGCACATTACGTGAGAGCAGGGCACATTAGGTGAGAGCAGGGCACATTACGTGAGAGCAGGGCACATTACATGAGAGCAGGGCACCCTAGGTGAGAGTAGGGCACATTACATGAGAGCAGGGCACATTACCGTGAGAGCAGGGCACATTATATGACAACAGGGCACATTACGTGAGAGTAGGGCACATTATGTGAGAGCAGAGCACATTATGTGTGAGCACGGCACATGCGGTGCTTGTGCGAATCACCTGCAATGTCTCAGATTGCACAAGTGTGAACCTAGGCTTAAACACCACGGCCTACCTGAGTATTGTTGCTAACCATGTCCATCCCTTTATGACTACAGTGTACTCATCTTCTGATATCTCCTTCCAGCAGGATAATGCACCATGTAACAAAGCTCATATCATCTCACTACTGGTTTCTTGGACAGGACAATGAGATCTCTGTACTCCTTTGGCCTCCACAGTCACCAGATCTTAATCCAATACAGCACCTTTGGGATGTGGTGGAACGGGAGATTCGCATCATGGATGTGCAGCTGACAAATCTAAAGCAACCGTGTGATGTTATCATGTCAATATTGACCAAAATCTCTGAGGAATGTTTCTAACCCCTTGTTGAGTCTATGCCACGACGATTTAAGGCAGTTTGGAAGGCAAAAGGAGCTACAACCCGGTACTAGCAAGGTATACCTAGTAAAGTGTGTGTACATCATTTATATATGAGTGGACATTGCAATTTGCCACACAAGAAAAAAAGGATATTGTGAATTATTATAATTTATTATGTAT